>NC_088887.1:102324596-103802929 GCF_037157495.1 Lathamus discolor
GCCAGCATGGCATCACTAAGGGGGAATCCTGCCTGACCAGTTTGGTGGCCTTCTATGATGGGGCTACGGAACTGATGGACAGGGGTAGAGCAGTTGTCATCTACCTGGACTTGTGCAAAGCATTCAACACCGTCCCACACGACATCCTTGTCTCTAAACTGAGGAGACATCAATTTGATAGGTGGACTACTTGGTGGATAAAGAACTGGCTGAATGGCTGCATGCAAAAAGTTGTGGTCAATGGCTCAATGTCCAGCTGGAGACCGGTAACGAGAGGTGTCCCTCAAGGATCTGTGTTGAACTGGTCTTGTTCAACATCTTTGTCAGTGACATGGACAGTGGGATTGAGTGCGCCCTCAGCAAGTTTGCCGATGACACCAAGCTGTGTTGTTCGGTTGATAAGCTGCACGGAAGGGATACCATCCAGAGGGACCTTGACACGCTTGTGAGGTGGGCTGATGCCAACCTTATGAAGTTCAACTATGACAAGTGCAAGGTTCTACACCTGGGTCGGAGCAATTGCGGGCACAGCTACAGGTTGGGCAGAGAAGAGATTCAGAGCAGTCCTGTGAAGAAGGACTTGGGGGTGCTGGTCGATGAGAAAATGACCATGAGCCAGCAGTGTGCACTCTGAAGATAAGCTATGAATCACAGAGGTGTTCAAGGACAGGTTGGATGAAGCCTTGTGTTGGATGGTTTAGTGAGAGGTGTCCCTGTCCATGGCAGGGGGGTTGGAACTAGATGATCTTGAGGTCCTTTCCAACCCTAACCATTCTGTGATTCTGTGATTCTGTGACCATGAGCCGGCAGTGTGCACTCTGAAGATAAGCTATGAAGATAGTGTGCGTTCTGTAGATAGGCTAGACTAGGAAGACAGGCTGAGAAATTAGGGGCTGTTCAGCCTAAAGAAGAGAAGGCTGAGTGAAGACCTTATAGCAGCCTTCCAATATCTGAAGGGGGCCTACAAGTATGCTGGAATGGGACTCCACTAGGGAGTGTAGTGATAGGACAAGGGGTAATGGGTTAAAACTTAAACAGGGCAAGCTGAGATTGGATATAAGGAAGAAATTCTTTACTGTTAGGGTGGTGAGGCACTGGAATGGGTTGCCCAGGGAAGCTGTGAATGCTCCATCCCTCGTGGTGTTCAAGGCCAGTTTGGACGACGTCTTGGGTAACATGGTTTAGTGTGAGGCGTCCCTGCCCATGGCAGAGGGGTTGGAACTGGATGATCTTAAGGTCCTTTCCAACCCCAACTATTCTATGATTCTATTCTAAGTGTGTATTGTGGGAATAAATTTGACAGAGCTATTTGGTAAAGAGGAGGTCCTGCTTCCCTGACTGCAGTTTTCAAGGGTTTTAGCATGAGACCTTTACAGCTGCAGGCTGGCCATTGTGGAGAAAAAAAGATACTGAGCATGACTTTAGCTCAGGAGACATCACCTAGCCTCCCTTTGGGTCAAGGCAGAAGTCCTCTAGCCAGATGATTTCATTAAAGCCTGTATGATATGTATAAATGCAAGGGATGGGAAACATACCTGTGCAATCTAAATTTAAACTGCACAACACATAGGGTCTTCAGTGGTTTTATAGGTTCGCTTGGGATTTTTTCTGTATATTGAGTTATCTTTATTATACAATAAGTTTCATATTCTTAATTATAAGGTATGTCTGATTTTCAAATAAATTTCAGTTTAGGGAATCATGATTTCATGCATATGATCAGAATACATCTGCATAGCACCACAGAAGAGTGCAAACGAAGCAGAAGAAAATACTCCTTCAGAGTACCGGTGAGCTATCTCTCACAAGAATTAAAGAGCATCTCTTTCTTAGAAATGTACCCTTTCTGACGTGTTGGAGCAGAGCCTAGGGCACACATGTTATGCAGACAGTGACAATAGCTTATAGGGTATATTTCTTTGTCAGTGAACAAATTGTCTGTGATTTGTTGAGAAAGAATGTAGCCTCAAACCTTCAAGGACTGGAACACAGCCTTTCATTATATCATTCCACATTTGCTTCTTCCACATCCAGCTTTTTGCAAATGATCATTTTCTGCCACATTTTAAAATAAACTGTATCCCTTTACCTGGAACTATAAGCCAACTATTCTACTCCATCTCTGTAAGAAATAGCTATGGGTGGAAGCTGGGAAAACAATATCTCCTGAGTTATCCAGTGTCTAGGAGCATGCAGTAAATTTTAGAAACACCAGTCTAACACAGAAACATATGACGTAAGTCAGTAAAATATTGTGCAAGAAACTTGTCTTTGAGTTGTTGTCTGTGCTGCTAAATGAAAGCAGACCATGGCATGATCCTAAAACCAAGTGATACTGAGAGATTTGTATGCAAACAGGCTACAGCAAGTTGCAGGTTCCCCTTTCATAGAGTGGGCTGGAGTCCAAAAGTAGAACCTGGAGAGAAAATAGGTAGTGAAATGACTGGAGTCCAGTGCTCAGACTCAGTCACTGTTTGATTTCTTCAGTTTAGGTGTAGACTGAGCATCCCTAAATGTGATGCATATGTAAAACTGAAGTAAAAAAGGCTCTTTATTGATTTATTGCTCTGATTCTTCACCATGAAAGAAAACAGCAGTGTTCAGACATCTCTGAGAACACTGAGAGTAGTTCCAGGATTTCATATGAGATGCCAAACTATGTTTTGCCACAAATAGCAGAACTTCATAAGGGGAAAGAATTATCCAAGGCCTGTTGTTATTTCTCCAGGCTGGCAGATGCTGGATATACAGGTCTCTTCCGATTATGGGAAATCACAGTATTTCTTAGGTTTGTTCACAAGACAAGGTAATTTTCTTCAACCCCAAACTATTCTTAAGTAATTATTTCATAGAGCAAGGCTTCTGAGCAAGCAATTACACCCCTTGCAATTCTTCCTGAGATTTATATTCTGTTTAAACCGCAGAAGCTGTACACAGTGGCTGAGAACTGGCCTTTCAAGAGCAGTGCCTCTGAACTCATTTAAAGGAGAACTGTGAAGAAAAGTGGATTGTAAAAATAATGAAAAAACTGAAAAACATCATCACTAGGCACCAGAAAGAAGGTTCATGAAGGCCACACTTGACTGGTAGAACTGTTACATCTGTACAGCCTCACATGCATTTATTTTGCACATGGTCACAGAATGATGCTCACTGAGCATCGTTGCCAAAGACCTATCATTTCAGCTTAGTTTTTATGCAGGAACTGGGTAATTGATCTGATTTCTCAGCCTTTAACATTCTCAGATAAGCACAGCCAAATTAAAGGAGAGAAATTTAAAGATGAAAAAAATTAAAGTATTTAAAGAGAAAGAAAAGCAGATTGAGTGACTATATTCCGCTCCTAAGTATTAACATAACTACAAAGCAAGACCTCCCTACAACATACTAGTAGAGAACTTTAGAGAAAAATAAGCAGTTTATTGCTTTATTTCATTCAAATGTCTTTGTAGTCACTCTGTGTTTTTATTTTTCCCTCATCCCTCTTATTTTGTATTCAGTCAGCCTTCAAATGAGTGTTATGCTTTCCAAAAACTGGATTTACACTGATTTGGGGGAACTTTGGCATCTTCAGCTCTACACAAGCTTCACATAATAAACAGTTACTTATAAAGAAAGTGGGAAACCCTGGAGATCAACATGACTCTGTTGCTGGCTATCATATCACTTGGCTAGAACAGCATAAGCTTGGAGTCAAGAACAGTTATGATCATTTCCATCATTCACATCAGGATGCAGGCTAGCTTGTAAAGCTACGCTACCAAAGGGAAACCTAAATTTTCCTGGTGCTGATGGAAGGTGATTACCATTGCTTTTACAGGGAAAATAAACCTCAATAATATGACAAAATGTCACTGCTCTGAGGTTTCTTTTCACAGAAACTGGCAAAGAGCCTGAAAATGGGGGGGGGGGGGGGGGGGGGGGGGGGCGGGAAGGACGGAAAAATGTTGTAGTCGGGTTTCTTCCACATAGCTTAATATCATGCTCAAATCTGGAAAGACGTTCAATAAGACAAAATGAAGCCAAGAATGTCTTTACTTTGTTTGGCCTCTGCAACAAAGTACACAAATGAGGAACAGGGTGGCCAGATAATTTTTCACCAATTAAACTCACACTGCGCTCTGTGCTTCAGTTGCTTTCAACATATTTGCAGCTCCCTCATGAATTTTGAAAGCTTGGTTTATTAATTTGTAACTTTCTAGCAACATGACAGCTACAAAAGTAGACAAAGTGGTACAATGAGCTGGATGTGAGGGAATTAATTGGTTCTGTCATATAGTGGGTTTGTAACTAACAGATCCTAACCGCTTCTTGCTTACCAGTTGCTGCATAGAAGCCTTACCCATACAGAACAGAAAACCAGCTTGGATGTAACTGGTAACTGGTCATTGTTCCAGAAGTGTGGGGTTTTTGCTTTTGCAGCCACTGAGGCTGACAACAGACTATTCTTTATTCAAGTGGCTATTTATTTCCAAGTCAGTTTCAGTTGATAACATGATTTACATGATCGGTATGCTATGAACAGTATATGTGATTTCTACCTGAAGTTGCTCAGGATATATATTGATTTTAGTGTCCTAAAATGAATTTGGAGTTCTGAGATTATAAACAAAATGTGTTTATAGTGTCAATTTATTCTGTGTTAGAATGAATACTGGGAGAATGATCAGCCACTATTCTCTTATCAGTTGGTTTATTTTGTAGAAACTATTGGTGCAGACAGCAAACTTGCTGTCAGAGCTATCTGAAGACTGCTATGGGAATAATAAGATTGAAGTGGCAGAGACCTAACCAAATATTTTGACTGTTATGTCTTTTCCCTCACATGTGATGCCTAGATTAATATAGCACAAATGTTTGGAAGTTGAAATGGTATTATGCATTGTTTGGAAAAAAATTGGTTCAGTGATATGAGACAGGCTCTGCCTTTTCCGAAAGGGAATAACCAATGGTGAAAAAGATCTGAGTAATACCTTGTATTCATAGAGAAGTAATTCAAACCTAAATAAATAAATTCAAACCCATAAAGACAATTACTGTGGCTCTTAAAAATTTTGCCACACCAGAAAACACTGATTGGTTTAATGCTTAATGGTTTAATTGGTTTTAGGATCATATAAAATAATTGGTTAAAAGCTATGTCTCAAGATCATTCAGTCCAACCTCCTGGTCAAAACTGGGCTAATACTGAAGATTATCAGGTTGCTAAGAAAATTGCCCCACCAAGTTTTAAATAATTACAGGAATGAAGATTCTGCATCTGCCCTGGACAGCCTGTGTCAGTGCTTAACTACTCTCAGTTAGGATGAATATTTTCCTTAGATCAAACTAGAACTTCCTGTGATGCAGCTTGTGATCATCCTTATCCTTTTATTGTGGTCCTGAGAAAAGTCTGCTTCTATCCATACCCTCCCTTCCACTTCTGTAAGATAACTGTGAGTTCCCACTACGAGTCTCTTTTTGAGTGAGTACACGCAACTCCCTTCTTCTCTCCTTGTGCATCATGGAGGCAGCCCTGTAACCTCTTGAAAGTGCTCTGATGGACTCCAGTTTGCCCATACCTCTGTTGTAATAAGGGACCCAAAACAGGACACAGCACTCCACATGTAGTCTCACAAGTGCCAAAGAGAAGGGAATTATCACCCTCCTTGACACGTTTGCTATACTTTGGCTACTGCAGCTTGGGCTATACTTTTGTACTGCATGGGCCCAGTCGTATTCAGCTTCTTACTCAGCAGTTTCCCCAGGTCTTTTCTACAAAGCTGCTTTCTACAGGGTGAATCCCACCCTGTACAGTTGCTGTTGCACAGGGTTATTCTGTCCCAAGCACAGGACTTAGCACAGAAATATCAGTCATATTTTTTGTTTGCTATGCATGGAAATACACCAGCTAAATGTGGAAAAATAGGGATGCAATATAACAGAAGCAAGTTCATGTTGTGTTATATCTGCAGATACTTACAATTAAAGGGGTTCTTTAATTGTTTTCCCCTACAAAACTGTTTTGTATTGTGGTGAGCCCAATACTACCTAGAATGGGAACCAGAAGTATTATGCCAGCATCCCAGTCCTGAAGTTTGGAGCTATTTTACATGCTCATCCCAAAACCCCAAAACTGATTCACTTTACCACTGGGAAGTCTAACAGGGCTATTCATGCATAGCTGATTCCAACAAACTGCATTCTAGTTTCAGTTGCCATTGTCTTTTCTAAGAAATTAAAAAGAATCACTGCAATTATAGATAAGTCTTCACTTATTTAATAGATGTTTAATAGTTTTCTCTGTGCTGATTCATTTTAATGGGAAGAAGCAATGGAATCAAACAAGTGCTTCTGCTTGTGTTGATGTGGCAGATGAAATTTAAATGTTAAAATTACAAACTGAAATGTCATTGTTTTTATAATAATGTTCATTAATCCTTTTAATGAAGCATTTCAGTCTTCACTTTTATGTTTTCTTTTTCTTTTGTTTTCTTCCTCCTCATATTTGGAGTTAAACAATAGGATAATTACAATTTAAAAAAACGCATTGTGTGCTCGTTTCCTGGTGAGAGCAGTGTAAAAACTGGATTTATGATGAAGGCATCCTTGCTGTGAATTTGTTTTGCTATAGGGACCTGATCTGAAGAAGGTTGCCCTTGCAATATACAAGCTGGTGTGCTCTGGTGCTCTGATCCCAAATGAGCTGTGTAGGTCCCTTAATGACACAGCTGCAGAGATGAGGAACAATTAACCCAGCGGTTTGGGTCCAGTAAGAATCATGATTATAATAATAGTCTGCTCCAGTTGGTGCTAGACTTAGAGAGGTGAACCTGAGAAGATTCACAGGAATTGGCAGGGTTTCTGGCCCGAGGCAGAAAACAGACAGTATAACTATACCCAAAGGAGTCCAGAACATGGTCCCTAGCTTTTAGAAAGGAAAATGTAGTGCTGATCCAGTCAATAGCATTAAAGCATTTAAATTGCAGTTAATGTTATTTTTCTTAATGAGCCAGACTTCACAGAGAGAGTGCTGAGATCTGTAAAATATTCTTTGGGGGGGAATATAGAACAAGAATATGCAGTGATGTCTCTAAAGGGAGAAACAATCTACCAAATTTAGGAGTCTGCTTAATGAGGCTGGGACTTGAATCTGTCATTATGGCCAAGCAAACAAGCTTTCACAACCAGTAGATAGAGAATTTTGACATCTAAATTTCAAGTTAAAATAACTAGAAGAGCTTGGGGTTTCATTAAATATCTGGGAAAACGAGTAAAATATAAAAAATAAAAAGTTCTAGAGAAATAAAAAGTAATTTGGCTCAATTCTTGTTGAACTGGAGCACAGCATTGATAAATGTGTGTTACAAAGCATCAGACGTCAGAGCTAACATTTCTTACCAGTTTGGCTGTAATGGCAGTAAAAACCAGCCCAACAGAGAATCTGGACATGATTTTGAAAAGTTTTACTAAGAAAGTTTATGATAACCATTCTCTTTTTCTGCCTCCCCCCCCCCCCCCACAGAACAATCTTTAACAGTCCCCTGTTAGAGAATGGTATTGGGGATAGTTTTTCATGTTACAGCATAACTTCCATGTCAGCAAAAAAGGAAATAATTTTCTTCATCAGCTTTCATTTCTAGATGACAAATCACATATTTTTCTATGTAACATATACTAAACCACCTACTGATCTCAGATGGGAATTCAGCTTGGACCTCAGATTTTTTAGACTGCTTTTGAAGTGTAAAAATGAGCACTGTGTTACAGTGGTGGTTTTCTTTTTTTTTTATTTATTTGCGTATTTCATAATAGAATGAAACAAATACTTAAAGATAATACTGTGCTACAGTGAAGAACTGACTTTGGTTATTCTGTTGATATATATTTATTAAAATATTTTTATAAAAGTATTATTTCTATAAAGAACATATATAGCTAATAGTATTGTCCATGTCATTTCATCTTCATGTAGAAGATGAAATTAGAAGAACTAAAGGTAAGGTTTAAACAGGAGTGAACACTAAATTCTAGGATACGTATATGCTTAGATATCACTAGAATCTTGTTCTGCTATTATTTATACCAGATTTTTTTTCTTGGCACTGTGAATAATTCCTGATCTTCACCAGTCTCAGGGAAGAACCAATCCCCAGCAGAACAACTAAGAGAATGAGTACCAAAACATTTTTAGGTGGACATACTCCATGAAGGAGCTAAAGATGTGCAAAGAGGAATTATCATTATAGCAAAATCCCTCATATAATTACAAAATTCTGGAATCTATTGGAAGCAATTATAATGTGAAAATATAAACTTGCTGATTGGTAATTATAGGGAGACAATGTCAAAGTCAAATAGCATACAACAGAATTCTGACGGTACAGAAGATACTTTGAATACCTCAGAATGTAATAGCTACAATTAAGGAAAAAAAAAACATACTAGAGTGAAAATATTTTGGCATAGGCAATGCAGAACTGGCAAATTAATGTCACAGAGTATTTCTATTTTTGCTTAGGAACTGATTACTTCTAGGTGAGAGGATATGTGATAAGAAGATATGAAGGGGAAACAAACATCGATTGGGCACCCTCTGGGGCAAAAAAAAAAAAAAAAAGAAGAAATATTTTACTCAGGAATTAGTCCACGAGTCATATGTTTTCACTAGTTAAGCAAAGCACTAATCTGTATCTATCTAAGAAAATTGAGGTGATTTTTTTTTTAGGGAGGTCCCTCTAAAAAAGTAGGCAAAAACATAACTTTGAAAACATCTGCTTTATCTGTATACCGAAATATTCCAAACACTTATATCTTGAAGCAAACAATATGAAACCTTGCAAATGCATTTTTCCTGATAGAAAAGAACATTATTACTATTCTTTATGACTATTTTCAAGATGCTTACACTATGAGTAAATTTTCTTGTCTTTCACAACAGTCTGAGGCAGCCTCAGTGCTAGTGTCTGGTAAGTGAATATGTCTCTGCTAAGAGCACTGGTGTTTCATTAACATACACCACGTCTGAATTTGGCTCAGGTTAAGACTTCTGACAAGATCCAGACATATGTAGAATCTTTCATTTCATTCCAAACTAAATAGTGTTTTCTACCAGTAGTAATCCAGTGTTTTCAGAAACTATTTTAAAAGTCACCTATTATTACCCACAAGGAACTTGGCTCCTGTGTTTATAAGTATTATCAAAACAATATAAAATCCCAAACTAGGTGCATTTAATTAGAATTCAAATCTGAAATTACTTGCTGTAAATGGACTGACTGCTGGCCATGGCGAAGCCCATCAGTGCTAGTAGCAGTGCTTCTGGGATAACATATTTAAGGGGAAAAATACATGAGAGCAATTGCAACAGGAGAAAGGAGTGAGAAGTAAGAATTGTGAGAACAGCTCTGAAGACACCAAGGCCAATGAAGAAGGAGGAGAGCAGGTGCTCCAGGTGCTGGAGCACAGATTCCCCTGCAACCCATGGAGATCCATGGTGGAGCAGATACCCGCCTGCAGCCCAGGGGGGATGCCTGAAGGAGGCTGTGACCCCAAAGGAAGCTCATGCTCGAGCAGGCTCCTGGCAGGACCTGTGGCACTGTGGAGAGAGGAGCCCACACTGGAGCAGATTTGCTGGCAGCAGCTGTGACCCCATGGGAGACCAATGCTGGAACAGTCTGTGCCTGAAAGACTGCACCCATGGAAGGGACACACACTGGAGCAGTCTGTGCCTTAAGGACTGCACCCATGGAAGGGACACACACTGTTCAGTCTGTGCCTGAAGGACAGCCTCACTTCTGTGCCTGGGAAAATCTTGGAGCAGATTCTCGTGGAAAGCATGCTAAGGCACATGAAAACCAACCCTAACTGTTCTATGATTCTATGGCTGCGCCCATGCAAGGGACCTACGCTGGAGCAGCTCATTAAGAACTGCAGCCCATGGGAAGGACTCATGTTGGAGAAGTTCCTGGAGGAATGTCTCCTGTGGAAAGGACACTATGCTGGAGTAGGGGAAAAGCGTGAGGAGTCCTCCCCTGAGGAGTGAGAGAGACTGATCTGAAATCAGACTCCACTGTCTATTATCTCAAAGATTGGTATGAGAAGCTGAAGTAAGACTCTTCCATCCATTGCCCCGAGGATTGGTATGAGAAATTGAAATGGGACTCCACAGACCATTGTCTCAGAGATGAGTGGAAGGAGTTATATAAGACTCTTCCATCCATCGCCTGAGAGAAGGAAGTGAGGAGTTGAACTGGGACTCCACCATCCATTGCCTGAGGGATGAATGGGAAAGAGCTGATATAAGACTCTTTGGTCCATTGCCTGAAGGATTGGTGTGAGGAATTCCCTGCCCATTATCCCAGGAATTGCTGCAGACACCTGTGTGTGTGCAGACACCTGCAGTTGAAGAGCTGGCTGCAAGACCAGGGAAACTGGTCCACCAGGGCACATCACCAGGGAGCCATTGACATGAGGATAACTCCAAAAGGACACCTCCATGAGGACACTCTCCACCAATGACTACTACAGACCCTGAGGGACACCCTCCATGAGATATTGCCATGAGGGCAGCACCATGAGACACACTACACAGGGTACCTTCAAGGGGACTCCAGAGGGATGCCTCCACGAGGACACCCACCTCCAATGGACTCTTTGGGGGCACTCTGCTCCGATACCAACTACAAACCCTGAAGGGCTCCCACCACCAACGATGATGACAGTATATCCCCAGGACACTGATGGATCCACAGGGGTGACTCTCTCTCTGCACCCTGAATCCTTGCTTCATTTTCTACCTTTTTTCCAATCTGTCCTATCACTATCCCCTTATTACAATAATTTACCTTTTTGTTATAATAATTGTCTTTTTGTAATGAACCAACTAATCGATTATGGTATTTGACCTCATTTGCATCTTCATTTCACTCTTGGGATCATGAACTGAAACAGGGTCCAACACTGGGTTTTCAACCAGTTGAACCCTGACTAGGAGGAAGGAGCAGCAGAGATGTGTGATGAACTGACCATACACCCCTGGTGGGAAAGTGATAGAGAAAACTGGAAGTGAAGTTGAACCCAAAAAGAAGGGTGGTGAGGGGAAACTGTTTCAAGATTTGGGTTTGTTTCTCATTATGCTACTCAGATTTGATAGGCAATAAATTAAATTACTTTTTGCAAGTCAAGTGTATTTTATCTGTGATGGTAACTGCTGAGTGATCTCTCCTGTGCTTATCTTGACCCACGAGACTTTTGTTATATTTTCTCTTCCCTGTGTAGCTGATGAGAGGAGTGACAGAATCGCTTTGATGGGTACCTGGCATCTAGCTAAGGTCAACCCACCACAACATAAGAAAAATCCTTTTTAGAAAAATGCAACTATTTTGGTTCTCTTTGATGCATATATTGCTTCTATTCTATATCTCTTATGTCAAGTTATGTCAACTTAACATGAGCTGGTAGAGTGCACTTGCAGCCTAGAAAGCCAACCGTTTCCTGGGCTGCATCAAAAGGAGTGTGACCAGCAAGTCGAAGGAGGTGATCCTGCCCCTCTACTCTCCTCTTGTGAGACCTCACTTGGAGTATTGTGTGCAGTTCTGGTGTCCTCAACATAAAAAGGACATGGAAGTGTTGGAACAAGTCCAGAGGAGGGCCACAAGGATGATCAGGGGACTGGAGCACCTCCCGTATGAAGACAGGCTGAGGAAGTTGGGGCTGTTCAGCCTGGAGAAGAGAAGGATGCGTGGAGACCTCATAGCAGCCTTCCAGTACCTGAAGGGGGCCTATAAGGATGCTGGGGAGGGACTCTTCATTCGGGATGTAGTGATAGGACAAGGGGTAATGGGTTAAAACTTAAACAGGGGAAGTTTAGATTGGCTATAAGGAGGAAGTTATTTAGTGTGAGGGTGGTGAGGCACTGGAATGGGTTTCCCAAGGAAGCTGTGAATGCTCCATCTGTGGTGGTGTTCAAGGCCAGGTTGGACAGAGCTTTGGGTGGCATGGTTTAGTGTGAGGTGTCCCTGCCCATGGAAAGCAGGTTGGAACTTGATGATCTTAAGGTCTTTTGCATACTACCTATTCTATAATTCTATGATTCTATAAGTCTAGCATGCTGCTACTGTATGGCCCTTTATAAAATAAAGCACTGGATAAAATAAGAACTAGTGATAAAACTGTGACATCACCCCCTGGAATATACTTAAAGCTTCTTTGAAAAGCTATCTGACAAATATTAAATATTAACCAGATTTTTCAGTTTGAAATCAGCTTTTGAGGTGCATGTGTTTTACAGTCGGTTGGCTCCTTGAACTGAACTGACAGTGAAGTCAGTCTTTATTGTGGAAAGTGAATTTTGGTGTCTTTGCACTATACATTTTAAATAGAAAGAGGGGCAGGTTGACCCAGCCATGTCTTACTGGTATTATCAGTATGAATGGGCTTGCACAGACGGTGGGTTTTTTTTAATCTCTATCCAGAAGTTGTTTATTGTAAGATACATAGCATGGAAATAACTTTGCAGAGGTAACAAAGAACTGACCTTTCTCCTTTCTTCTTTTCTCTGTAGTTTGTTGCTCAGCCCAACTGCCAGCAGCTGCTTGCATCCCGCTGGTATGATGAGTTCCCCGGATGGAGGAGACGACACTGGGCTGTGAAGATGTTGACGTGTGTTGTGATTGGACTCCTTTTCCCGATCTTCTCTGTGTGCTACCTGATAGCTCCCAAAAGCCCATTAGGGCTGTTCATCAGAAAGCCATTTATCAAATTTATCTGCCATACTGCATCCTACCTGACTTTTCTGTTCCTGCTGTTGCTTGCCTCTCAGCACATTGACAGGTCAGACTTGAGCATGCAGGGACCGCCACCAACCATCGTCGAGTGGATGATATTACCGTGGGTCCTGGGTAAATGTATTACTAAAGAAAATACAATGAAAAGTGTTTTGACCCCTGTGGTTTTGCCAGGTATTCCTGAGGCAGGAAGACACAGTAGAGAGTTCTGTCATGAATTATTGACCTATCAAAACAGGCAATTTGTCCATCTCCTCCAATACCCAGCAAAAGTAGTAGACAACTTGGGAAGACTTCAATAATCCAGTGTCACCACCTGATATATTACAGTGAGAGAAAATAAAAGATACTGGGAGTTCCTTCCTGTGCTTAAGCAGTGCCCTGAAACTTACATATTTATATTCTTTTTGATATCTATTTTCTCCAGGCCAGATTTTTTTCTGATTATACTGTCTATTTTTGACACAGCATAAAACAGTCCTCACCACCAGCCTTTACTGTGAGGTGTGTTGTTCTTCTCTGGGTAAATAATGCTACTAACATTTTAAAAGCCAATATGTAGTAATATTGCAAAGGAACTAATTAATCTTTTAGGCTGCTTGGAATGACATTTCCTGCAGACAAGTCAGACTAACTTCAGTGGGTGAGAGTCACGTTTAAATGCTGAAAATGAAATCCCTCCAGTAAATTTTCCCAGTTCTGTACAGTTGGGAAATAAGAAACCAATATAAAAATCATTAGTGTGATACATTACTTACTTACAAATCAATACTGCAATGCTGAGGAGGAGCAGGGGGCTTTTCTGTGCTGTCCCATTCCCAGATGAGATGTTAGGAGCCTTTCTGCCCAGCCTTCCAAAATAGCAGGTGTCAGTATCTATTCAGCTTTCACAGCATCCAGAGGCTGAAGGATAATAAGAACATATGTTGACACATAAACCTTGACATGCCATAGTGGGGTTTATTATTAACCTGTCTTTTTAAAGAAAGAAATCAGAGCCCAGAGGAAAGGCACAATTTGAGAAGGGCAAGGGCTAGTTTCAGCTAAAGTCAGTTGTAAAATTTTGGTGATTAACTCCTCTCCAGAAAACATGCTGTGGGAAGAAGAAGAACCCCCATTGCCCTCAACCTCTGACACTGTTGTTTACTTCGGGAAGGGTTTAAGAAACTCAGTATCCCAAAGAACTTGTTTGAAGAAGCCATTAACCCTGAGAATTATGACTATCAAGATGACTATAATTTCTGAAAGCAGCATTAATATTTGCAATATAGACTCATATAGCCAGATTATACCAGTACTGCATGTGCTAAGTGCTTCCTCTGCGAGTAGTACAGGTCAAATCAAGAGAACTGCTTGCATAAACAAATATGACCATGAGTAAAGATCAATAGTCAGATACCCTGTGGTCAAACAGCTTGTGCTTAATCTAAACTGTAATGTTCAGAGAAACTGTGCCTTCCAAAATCTCTTGCATCTAAACCAGTGTATTCAGTATATTTTATACATTGCTCTCTAGTGGTTCCTGATTAGTGGTTCCAATTTCACATTTGCTGGGTTCAGCTTTCAGACCTTGGTCACTGCAGTGCCTTAGCTCATCCAAATAATAAGGCAACAGATTAATCCACCATAATCTCAGGCAATTCATTAGGTTCCTAAATTGCCCCCATCATTGAAGGATTTTTTGAATGAATGAATATTGGCCAAAATCTCCCATTTGCTGTTTTCATAGTTCAAATGCATACAAACTGCGATCTAGTAACCTTTTAATACACTAAACAGTTTTATTAAGTCTTATCAATAAGCTAAGGTTGTTTTCCAGTCCACAATTTAGTCTGTGATCTCACCTCTTGAAACTGTACAGTTATGCAGTATCCTTAAAAAAGAGTAAAAGTAGCACTCTTGAATTACATAAGGGAGCCTAAATCTGAGGTACATAGATAGATATATATTTGAGTCTTCTGGATATAAATGAAAATTGTTGATATCTGAGACAAAATTAATATGGCTCTAGGGTTGCAGTTTTTCTCTGAAATTGGAAACATGACCAAGTAAACCCTTTTCTTGAAGCAAAAGGTTATCATGGAGCAGCTGGAGCATGTCAAAATCATTAACATTTTAACAATAGAATTCTTTGTTTCTTTTTCTTTTAATTCAAATAGCTCTGCGTGTAGTTTGCATTTTAATATCTACCTCTCTTAAAATGAAGAGAGGAAGAGGAGCCCTATTTTCCAGGCTTCTCATCGACATGAATTTCAGCCTAAGTATATTTCTTAGAACTTAGAGAAATTGCAAGATTGTCCGGAGCAGTCTAAACTCTCCAACGATCAGACAGTAATTAGCATTTGCCTACTACTATGTAATAGAAGGCTGAAAGTGCATGGTTAGCACATATTAAAAATGTCACTAGAGTAGGAAGCTCAGAGGAAAAACCTGTATTGGGCCACATTTCCATGGAGACTATCAACTTTACATTTAAAAAGCCTCCTAAGGAACCTTTTGCATTAATTTTTTCTGTTCCATGATTAGCTGATTACACAAGTGGTGTTACAGTATGTGGTGATTATCTGTGGAACAGTAAGTCAGTGTAACAAGGCAGATGTTGAAGCATTAAAAAGTAGTTGTGAAAAAATCTCTCAGTAAGAAGAGTCAGAGTCTGCTGCCCTTGCATTTAAACAAATAAGAAACAAGCTTCTGCTGGTAAGGAGAATTATTTTTTTATTCTTATTAGCTGTTGATTCAGATTTCCCAAGCTTGCCAGATGCTTCACGCTGCAGAAACATGGACCTATATTGAAGAATCCATCACCACTGAAAACCAGGCAGAAAAAACAAGAACCCCGTCTTGTGGGGAAAAAAAAAAATAGTCAGGAAGAGCAATATTTTCCATCACCCAATTCCCCATCCAGTGTCTAAGTGGCCTCTGAGCATGATAGCAGTGATGCATAGGGGAAATCAAATAAGATCCAGCTTCACCCTCTCTGTGCCTTGACTGCAGCTCATCTAGAGATCATACTGATCCCTACAGCATTGTCATACTGTTTTTTCTGCCCTAATCCCTAGCTTCAAACTTGTCAGTGACCATGCTAAATGTCCTCACAGTGGGCATTTGGTTCACCAAGGAATGCTACAAAATTTAGAGGACAAAGCCAACAACCAGACAAACTTAGCGCTTAGTAGCTGTGGTTAAAAAACTCCCTGCCAACCCTGTTGTTTGGGGTGGTTGCAGCAAAAAGAACATTTTTTTTTTTTAGTCAAATTTGTTTTGATGAGTTTTTTGCTCTTTTAAGGGCATCTTTAGATGTTCATTGTAATTATGTTGTTCAGAATACTGCCTGGAGCAGGAATGCAGCCTTACTGGACCTTTTGACAATGCATTCCACATCCTTTCTCTTAGTGGTTTATGCTGTTGGAGTACGTGAATCTATAGAGAATGTGGATGTTTGGGAGCTATGCAAACTGCACACATTTGTGGTCGGCAAACTGCTGGTGGGATGTATGGGAGTGTACAGTCTTGTCAGTACTTAGCACAATGTACATCCAAACATATGGCATAGCAAGACACTCCAGATGAAGTAATCATAGAGGTGGCCAGTAAACATCGTCTTCTAAATTTGGTCAAGAAAGTGTTGTATTTAAAATTAAACAGTTAGTACAAATTGACATGTTCCAGAGAGCAGATATAAAGGATAATACAGCCAGCAAGATGAAACAGTACATAACCAGTAGTGACAAAGTGTAGAAGAGGAAAATAATCCCAGACAAGTCTGTAACAGAGCTTCACTCAGAAAGAGGATAATGCACATAATGACCAATCAAAGCCATTTAGTCCAAACTACTGCTCAACACAGGCTAATTGCAAAGATAGATCAGATTGCTCAGGTTCTTGTCCAGTCAAATCTTGAATTTCTGTAGGGTATATATTCCACTGCCTCTCTCAGCAACCTGTGCCAGTGTCTAGTGGCTGGTAAATTTTTTGCCTGGTAGTAGCTGCAATATCCCATGCCACAACATGCAACCGCTACCTCTTGTCCTTCCAATGTACACTTCTCGGATAAGTCTGGCTGCAATTACTTATAAGAAGCAATTTCATTAGTGCATGAGAGTAGTAATAACCCCATTAGATTTTCTTCCCTTCCCTTCCTTTCTTTTTCCCTGTTTTCAGTTGAGTCCCACTGTGCTTGCTTCTCTAGCATTCAAATGTTTCACAATTTAAAGCTACAATCATATCAAGAAAAGATAAAGAAAACAGAGCTAGGCTTTGCAATGGGTGTGCAAAGCCCAGCTCTGATGCCTTTGCTTTCTAGTAGGCGCCCTTAGTAAGGAGGCTAAAGACACCTGTTGGTGGTTGATTTTGTTATTTGGGTTTTTTTTTTTTTTTTGTCATTTTTAAGTTTTTCTTTCTCCCATTTTTAGCAGGAGTGGTAAATGTTTCACCCACACAGTTATTCCTGCCCTAGTACTCTCCTGACATAGAGGTTCAGTCTTCCCTCAGGCTGCAAAAAAGGCAGGCTTCCTGTTCCCTGTGCAAGAATTTTAGCCATAAAGCTTCAGTGCCAAACAGTCACACTACTCTTGGGGGATGTAGTTTAGGCATTTCAAGAAAGGAAGGTGTTTTGAATGCTGAAACACAGTCTCATGCAGATATCTAACTGAAGCCCTGAGGCAGGCTTCTGAGTGCTGGTGAGACAGAGTGATACTCATTTCTTTTTCCAGTTCCTTCTGTTCCTCTTGTACAGGCTGTCTCAACACTCAGTATTCATAGGTTGTGGACCTCAGCTAGGGAGTTTAAACTCAAAGTGGTCATAAAATGCAATTTATGGTGAATTGATCTATTGCATGGTGAATTTTACTTTCAGTACTATGTACTTAATTTAGACATTGAATAACAGAATATTTCCATGTCTAAACCCTTTCATGGAACTGGCCTCTCTAATATGAAGTTTAGAGCCTCAGTAATGAGACGTTGAAATCCTGACATGCCTGTTAATAGGAGAGAAGGGGAGGAGAAGTTTCCTACATCCCTAAATGTCCACTCCTGGCCTTGCCTAGAGCTACACATACTATGCCAAGCTGGTCTGTGCAGGACTCAGAGCTTTTGAGCAGTGCTATAAAGGCCTTTCTGAGTTTCATAGGCAAGCTATTCGTTCATTTATTCTGACTGCAGGTCTTGTATCCCCTTGTGCATCTTAGCCTTGTGCATGCTTAAAAACTGTGCTTCTTATTATTTACTACGTGATAAGAATATCTTAATTATATTATTCTAGGAACACAGAATGTAGTAAGGGCTGCAAAGATAAAGAACATGCAGATGGCTGGACATAGGACAATTTAATGAATATTAGCTTGCAGTACTGTACATATGGGATACATATTGCTTTGTAAATTAAGGCTGTCTATGGTAATATTTAGGATATAAGCTTTGCTCCTTACTCTTTCCACAATATTTTTACAAAAGCAAGAAACTACTTCTTGTATTAGATGAATTTTGATAAATACATGCCAGAAATAATTTCAGTGATGCTATGGATGCTCTACTTCTCCTGTAAACCTGTTGAGCTTAATAGAGATTTATAAGCAGTAAACAAGGGCATTCTTTTTCTTTAAAAAGATTTCTAGAATCCTATGCAAAAGTACCTGAAAGGATTGACCAATGCTTTTGTCTGGCTAAATTTCTGTCTGCAACGTTACTGTAGAGTAGTGTTCAAAAACAAGAATGTGCAGAATTTCCGTACTCTTTCTCCATATTTAGGTACCTGTCCATATCCCTGTACTCCAAACTCAGGCATTTAGGTAGTTTGATTGTTATGAATTAAGAGATTAAATCAAAGTAAACATGAAGAAAGCAACTCAGGTGCCTACAAAGAGATACCTGGTCCCATTTTTGATAACTGATATACTCACAGAGAGGTTATACCTATGATAAATGCTCTACAGGAAGCCTGTACCATTTTTTGGCAATGCATGGGATGGCTAGCTTGGGTATGAAGGGCATTTGAAATGGTGCTGGATACTGTTATTTAAACATGAAAAAAAAATAAACTATCTTTCATGTTTTTCTAAATTGTGTCAACTACACCATCACAATCTACAGTCCACTTGTGGAAGGCATAGGTGCATTAACCTGAAATGGATTGGATAAGCATGTTTGATTAATTTGATTTTTATTAATTCCACTAGCCAATTGAACCCAACTCAATGGAACATAACAGTTAATCCAGGGTTACAATTTTAATTTTTTTTTTTGCATATGCTCCAGGACACTGAAAATTTTTTCTTGGTTTATATTCCTATTCCTTGCCAAAACCCTGTTTTACAAAGGAAAAAAAAAAAAATTGAGAAGAAAAAGGGCCAATAATGTTAAAATAGATGTAGAAGGTTAAATCTCCTTTAGTCTTCCACTGTAATAATGAACTACAATTCATTTGCATTTCAGAACATCTTGCAATGTAAATTCAAAAGTCTGCTTAAAAAAATTAAGTATTAATTGCATATATTTCCTTTTAGCATGTATAGTAGTACTCTGAAAGTCAGACTTTTTGCTATTCAAGTAAAGTTATGAAAGAAGGTGTGTTGTCTGAAAATACTGGGTACTCTCTCTTCCAAAGGTACTGGGTTTAGCTATCCCACTTACATGGATGCCTTACAGCATAAATACTTAAGCAACTGATCAAACCAGTGCTATTGGACTAGGTGATGAGACTAAGCTATAAATATTTGAGGGGCTGTTCAGTGCTGATTGTTCAAACCATTTCCACCTGCCCTTCTAAAGTGGATGAAATATATATATATATATATATAAAATACTGTAATTCACAATGCCAGCCTTAGACCAGTTGCATTTGCAGCTGATCACTGTTTCTTAGAAATTATACTTTTCCTTGGACACAAGAGTAAACACACTGCTAGTACGTAATTATCACTGAATATTCCCGGCTCTGATATAGTTCATCCAAAAGGCTCCGATGCTCTGTAAGACTTGTGTTGTTCATTACCTTTTCACTGTGCTCCAGAGGTATTACTAAACTCATCTTCACTGCTTCTGTGGGGGAAGGAATTAAGTTAAATTGAACAGATAAGAAACTGAAGACAAAGAGTGAATTGAGGTTAGATGTCTAGTATTCTCAGTGTTGAGTTGTGTGCACAGATAATTTAAACCAGCAGTTACAAGACTTGGCTTGCTTGAGTCTAACTATTCTGGGAAGACAGCTGGGACATAAATGGCTCCTCTGGTCATCTCATTACCAGCTCATTGCCTCACCTGACACAAGATCCAGACACTGTGCACAGTTGTTCCCCTCCCAGACAGCTACTTCCCTGTACCCAAGAGAAAGCAGAAGGTGTGTGCTTGATTTTGTGCATGTTCCTTAGAAATAGCTGCATTTTGTTAACAAAATGTGCCCCAGTTACTGGGAGTCGATTAATTATTCCAGGATTCCTCTACCTTCAGCGGAGTTCAGTTCATCAGCCCAGGTGTAAAACTGAAGAGATATTTCAAGTCTTATCAATGATCACTGAATTCTCTAGAATGACTTTCCTGTTTCAGAGAGCTGTAGGTCATTAGCAAATTATCTTTATCTGTGAAAATCTGTAGATCACATAGTAGAGCAAAGTTGAGTTTATCAGTTAAATGTTTTCACAGTCCAGTGAAAATATGTTCTCTAAGAACATATTAAAAGATTGTTGTTGAACTTGGCATGCAGACATTGACCCTGAGGAACCTCTTGCTTCCCATCACTTTATGGTAAGAGACAAAAATAACACAGCGACCAACCTTTTGTGGGAAAGGTAAAGCCAAAATTAGCTAGGGATCCACAAATCCTTTTAAATATAAATATAGTTCAGAATACTGCTTTTCATGTATTTCTTTGACAATCTTGACGTTATTATTTACAGTGGGATTTAACCATAATTATAAATAACAAAAGGCAGTGTTGTGGAGATGGTATAACATTTTTGTGAATTTCCACAGTTGCTGGAAAATTATTTTTGTAGTTACTCAAGATTCAGTACAAGATAGGAATTTAGATAAGATGAAACTAAGACTTTTTCTCTTAGAACATTTGAATGGATTTTATAGGCAGTTATTTGGTTTTGTTTGTTTCTTTTGCGTGGGAATGAGAGACGAGTTCCTTAGGAGTAAAATTATAGGCCTAGGTAACTGTGAATTGATAATGGAACAATCAGGATAGATGCAAAATTTTTACTATCTGAAAGTTATCTGCCAGCCTGCACAAAAAGACATTGCATCTAACCCAGAGTCTTATCCAAAGGGACAGAGAACATTTGTAAGAGTATAGAGCTGCTGTTCTGCTCAAAGTTGCAAGGTTTGCCAACAGACTCTTACTTTATGAACAGAAAAGTAGGTCCACATGTTTTAAAAGGTATTTCTGTGTCTAATATCCAGAGATTTCAAGACTGGAAATACAACTTCAAAATCTAAGTCTATAGATAAGTATATAAAATAAAAGCTAATCTTATCAGTGTATATATATTGATGTTTCTACCTAAACAAAAATACACCTTAATATATAGTATGCAATATCCAATACTCAATTCTTAAAGATTTTTTTTTAAGTGTTATGAGGTTATTTTAATGAAAGATGGTATTTTTTCTAAGAAAATTCTTATTTCAGCAGGTTTTGTTCTTCAGTAAGAAGTATTTTAATTTGTATCCATTTTGTTGGCTTAGGCAGAATTTGTTTTTACAGTATGTAGGGTTTATTTTAGAAGAAAGAACCTTTTTCATCAATATTCAGAAATGTTTACTGCAAAAAAAGAAAATATACTTAGCACAGAGATTACAACTTTTTATTGAACTTTATTTTATCTGATCTCTTTTAGTTCCTTTCTTTCATCAAGCAAACTAGACTTCAGTCAAATGTTTCCACTGACCAGCTTGCTTATATAATACTTCACAGTGCTATATGAAACCTCTTGTGTCATTCCCAGGGTTTTGTGTGGTCTATGGGCTTCCTGCCCTGAATTTATATGTATTTCATCCATTAAAAACACGGGGTGCTTAATGAAATTTGTTTTTATCATCTCATGCCCATGCTGTTGTTTCTCTCTTACTGCTCCATTATCTAGTTATAAACAATGCAACAAATGCTTGAAAGCCTTACCTTCAACTTTTCAATATAAGTCCTTGATTAATGAAACAGAAGAGGTGCATAAGGCTGATGATTTCCCTTTAAGTGGCAATAAATGATAACAGCAGGGTGATGGGGAATGGATAGGTGAGGGTACAAGAGGCAAGTGTGAAATCTATCTGGTATGAAGAGATAGGAAGGACACGGAGCAAAAAGACAACCAGAATACAGCAAAGATTATCCAGCTAAAACAGTGAAATCTGCTCTGAATGGATTTATCTCAGTTAAATAAAGGCATCTGGAAGTCAGACATCTTGTTTAATTCAACATGATCCTCCGTGGCTCGCTTTTCAGTCAGAAGAATTCATGTGAAGAATGACCCATCTGCAGGTGACAGGAGTATTGCCCTGGAAATTCTTGTTTTCTCCCAGGAAATCTGTATCTTTGGGCAATGAACTTATTCCCAGCCTGATTGCTTAAAGGCTCTTGCTTTTAGATCTACCGCTTGCATTTAGCTGGTTCCTTTCAGCAGTTTTTCCCTGATACCTGTGTGCAGGCTGGTGATATTCCCCCTGCTTTGTTGAGAAGTCTTTTTTCTTGCTGCTGGGCAGTAGCTCTGACATGAGCTCTGTCACCATGTGATAGTATTGCTGCTTTCACACATTTATAAGCAGGCAATGCCTGGAATCTAGTTTTCTTTCCTAACTGTAACAATGCACCTACCAGACAGTCTTGTAACTGCATGTCTTCTCCTCTTCCACCATGTCAGGTCATATTTTATAATTGCCCAAAAGACTCCTTAGATAATAAAGTCAGGTTGTGTCCAGCTATCCATAAGTCTTTTAAATAGAAAAGGGAGGTGTGCAACATCACACAGACAATGCTGCCTTGATCTCTGGATGCTGTTTTTTAATTAACACCCTCCCCCCCCCCCCCCCCCCCCAGATCTTCCTAGCCTTTTCCTTATTCTTCCAATTAATGTAACAGAACAAAATTGGCATATTGTATCAGACCCTGTGAAAGTAAGAGCTGACTAACTTTCCTCCCACCTGACCCTACCTGCTTGCAAAAAGATGTCGCTATGATCTAAAACAAGATTTCAAGATCTCTCTCTCTGTGACCATAAATTGATCTTAAACAGCACAACTGGGAATCCCTGAGGTTTGTTGCTCAGAATAGCTCTGACATGTAAGCTCACCAGGCCTTAGAGAAGTCTTCAGCTTTGCTGAACCAGAAAGGCTCCAGGATTTCAGAGTACACTTTTCTAGGATAATCATTCAGGTACACTTGGGAGGATTTACAGAACTCAAGAAATCCCAGTTCTTCCAGCATTCATTGCTCCAATTGAGCACCCCTCAGGATACCTCCCCATAGAGACCTGGTACCTGCAAGAACTGACCTTGGTGCTCATCATCTCAGGGTGAGATTGCCCTGAAGTTCTGAATTTTGGCAATATCAGCCTTAGAACTTGGTAACTTCAAAGTTTTGCCTTAAATAAGGCATGTTTGGGAAGCTCTACTGTGAGTACATGGACTGTGTGTCTGACACAAATGTAGCACCCATGAGTCCGCCTAGGTTCCAGTTCTCCAAAGTCCTGTAAGATCTCAGTAACTGTATTTGTATATCTGGAGTTTGCACTTAGATGCTTTATCAGGCAAAAAGACTAAACTATCACCTCTCCATTGCAGCCAACAAAATGTGGGATTTCCAGTTTTCCATTATCATTTGCTTGAAAGGAACAAGCCCTGCATCAGGATGAACACCAAAGATGTACTGAACAAAGAAAAAATTTAGAACCACTGCTATTCCAATATCAAAGTATACTCAGAACTTTCAGCTGCCACATCAACTTTACAATTACATTTCATTTTCTGAAGCCCTTGAAATGCTTGGAAAAACAGTGTGGCTTTTCACTCACAGACAAATAAAAACAGATGAAATGCAGAAGCATTAGTCAGTGTTTCTTTTTCAATTTGTACATAATTCTATTATATTTTAGGCAGTGCTATCAAAGCATATAATGCTGAGCAACACTATTGCAGGGAACAGCCCTGTTGCCGTTGTGTCAGCTCACATCTTTGGCTAGCTGTGAATCATGGAATGTCTTGGCAGAAGACTTTAATGAACCTGCAGCCTCCCACTTAAGTATTCATCTTATTAATCATGCTAAGCTATTTCTGCTCTGTTTTTAAAGTGTGTTTCAAAGGAAATGCTTAATTGTGATGAATTACAAAAGAGTTTATTTAATTCTATGAATGCATGTATTTATTTCTGTAAAGCCTTTCTATTTGGAGTTCTATCAATGCAACTGTCTGCTTTCTGCGCCATAGCAGTCTTCCCAGTGTCAAGATCCTGGGGCTACATCTGTATTATAAAACAAAAAAGAGCAAGGAACTGTTCTCTTAACACCAAGGCTTAGGGGCCATATCTGTCTTACAGAGAGTTGGTCTCCTCTGAGCGTGGAGCCAGGTCTCCTCAGGCTCTTCAGGCTCCTGTGGCACGATGCTGATTTTCATTTGATGTTCTGCAGGTGGAACAGGCATGATTTAGAGCAGTGTGTGAGATATGAGTGGTATATTGCAGCCCACAAAACATCTGCTTTGATGACCTGATGATGCTTAACATGTTATGTCTAAAAATTAGTGGAAGAGCAAGCAGAGGTATTTGCAAGTACATGTACTGCATGTTGCAGGTTCGAGGGAACTGTGGAGGAAAGGGGCAACCTTCCCTGCTGTCATCATGTTCATACTGTGTGTTGGGAGTGACCAACTCTTTGAAGAGTAAGTGGTTAAGCCATTTAACAGGCTGAAACAGGCTGGCAGTTAGGAGTCTGCTGGTAGCCCTGTGAAGGTATGTTCCCTTTGTGATGGCACTTGGGCAGTTAACAGCAGCAGTAGAAATTGTGGATATTGACCCTTGCCATGTAGTAATGTTCAACTGTTTTCTCACGCTGACTCATCACAATTGATTGTAGCTTGAAAAGAAATGTTAGCTTTTTAACAGTGCTATATTTTGTATATTGTTTTTATCAGATAACCTAAAGATAGAATTGTAATCATCCTGGTCCTTTCTTAGAATGTGTTCCCCTAGCTCTGCAGAATCCTGAAATAGTGGTGGTGGCATGGCTGGAAATTAACTCTATGAAAATGAAAGTTGCTGGACCAGTCAGATGATTCAGATACTCTTGAGGCTTGTGGTTATTGGTGATGGCACACAGAAACAAGATGGGAATATGTAGCCGAGGTTTGAGGGGAGAAAGTAGTGAGGAAGGGAACCTTTCCTTTTGAAAGCAGTCGGGAGACAGAAAGGCTCAAGCCAAAACGTTGCAAAATGGAATTGTACTTCTCCCATCTATCCACCTCCTACCTTCCAAATAACTCAATAAACTACCTGGCACAACAAAAATAGACCAGAAATCACTTGTTAGGTATCATGTTTGAGAGAAGACATAAGTTTTCCATGCAGTCATCTAAAAGACCATTGAGACAACATGCATAAGGTCCAACAAAATTAGGGCCTTGAACCTTGGAGTGATACAGGACTCTATATATAGTCTCCTGCAGGGGTTTTTTTCAATATTTTCTAAACGAACATGTGATAAGTGAGTGGAGAAAAGCTGTGTTGAATTAACAGTTCTCAACAGCTACATCTGAGAGATTGCTCCCTTTTGTGGTGAATTTTGTTCCTTTGATGAGGACAAAAGTAAGAAATTCCTTTAAGAAAATAATGAACTGTGAAAAATTGAAAGTTCAATTAGGATTTTTATCAAAAGAGCTCTGTAGATAATAATATAAAGTATGCATTTGAATGTTACATATTGGTTTAGTGTACTATATTATACAATAATGTGACTATTTTCTTCAGAGATGTTTTAATGTTTATAGCATTAGAGAATCTCCACACAGTTGTTTCTAGAGCTGTTATACCAAGTTCATGTCAGACAACTTGCAAAATTTCCCATTGGGATTTAATATTTCTGTATCACTTTATGTCCAGCACAATGCATGCTCTCCACACCTGAAAAGTTTCCATTCCTTCATATCCCAACGGAAAGAATTAAGAAAAAATATTCCACTGAAGAAACTACTCTTTCCTATGCAAAAGGGAGACTTCAGCATTGGCAATAACAGTAGAAATTCTCTTACTGTGTGTGTTCTAACTGAAATAAATTAGTGTGCTGGATTGACTCCTGCAGTCAAACTTTCTAGTTAATGATATATGGCAGCAGATAATCAAGGACAAAGTTGTCTGGTTGTTTTTTTGTTTTTGTTTTTGTTTTGTTTTTTTGCTTATAAAGATAAGTGTAATGGGGAAAAGCTTGAATAAAGCCAAAGAAATTGCCCTTGTATGAGCAGATGATTTTTTTTTTTTTTTTTATTTTGCCTGACAAATTAATTCCAGAAAAAATTAGTGGGAAGATAAAATTACATCTTACTAGATGTGTAATTTAGAGCACTTATCCACCTTCCCTTTATAATTAATGGAAGAAGAATCAATCCATTGTGAAATAAGTGTCTAGAATAGTCACAGCCTTATTTATTGAATATTCATGCTTAATGAATTATGTTTTATTTACAGGTTTTATTTGGGGTGAAATTAAACAGATGTGGGATGGTGGACTACAGGACTACATTCATGATTGGTGGAACCTTATGGATTTTGTAATGAACTCCTTGTACTTAGCAACAATCTCCTTGAAAATTGTTGCATTTTCAAAGGTAAAGTATTTTTAAAAAATTGGCAAAATAAAGATAAATGAAATTAGGCTTCTTCAAACTTTCTTCTGAATTTCAGTGTTCTCAACCTTAGAAGTGACAAAAAGCTAGACTAGGATAAGAGCAAACAAAACATTGTGATTTATACTTCCTTATTATTGCGTGAGGCAATCTTTTGTTATTTGACCCTGAACAGCCATACTGTAATTTTCTTGGAAAAGGATAATCACTGGTAATATTTAATAACGTTTGCACAAAAATATGTTTTGTGTTAGGTTTTGCCTGGTTTTCAATAAGAAATTATTGTGCCTAATGGAATTTTATATACCATGCAGAATTTCCAGCCAGGGCTACAAGAAAAATATTTATTCAAAATTAAGTGGGGGGAAAAAAAAAAAAGGAAAAAAGGTGAAGAGCAGGATTTTAACTTTGTTTTGAAAATTCATAATAAATGCAACATGAAAAAGTAAAGCTGAATTGGATAAAATGGTCACTTAAGGCTGGGTATGTTCATTTTCCCATCCTTTTCGTGGACTTTTTGTTAATAGTTTTGTATTCCCACTGTTTGACTTATACTACAGCAAAATAGCCCTCCTTTCCAAAGCCATGTAACATGATAAATGCTCCATCCCTGGCAGTGTTCAAGGTCAGGTTGGAGGGAATCTTGGGTGACATGGTTTACTGTGTGGTGTCCCTGCCCATGGCAGGGGTTTGGAACTAGATGATCTTAAGGTCCTTTCCAACCTTAGCTATTCTATGATTATATGTTGCATTTTGCATATATTCAACATGAATCCATAACATGATAGAAATTCCTCATAAAATATTTTAACCAAAAAATGGTCTAAAGTGCAAGGAAGCCATATCTGAAAGGAAATGAAAGCATTTCTTGCCATCTGTCATGGAGCTCTTGTCACATTCAAGTAAAGAAAACAAGCCCATTTTTACTGGCCACTGTCATCAGCATTATATTTCAGATGTTTCAGGTTCCCTACTACCAGCTACCCTGTATGCATGGATGGAGAGTCTCTCTTCTGCCAAGATCCTTTTAGCTAGGAATAGGAGACAGCCATCAAGTAGCTTGTTAGAGCTCGTTCTACTCAAACAGTTCCTCCTGCAGCCCTGCCATAGGTATAGAGGAACAAAGGAACCTCTAATTTATACCTTCTTGTGTATTTACAAGCTTACACGTGTCAATCGATCAGGGGCAGGGATGAGCAAAGGCCTGTGATCTGTTGACACACCATTCTCCTCCTGTGACAAAAGAATTTTGGCGTGATGGCTCTCTAGCTGCAAACCTTTGGGAGTCTTCTCACTCAATGAAACTTGGAGCTGTTGTCTGAAAGAGTGAGGTGCCTGAAAGTGTGAGGTGCCTGAAAGTGTCAGGAGATCTGTGATTTAAAGCTGATGAAATGCCTTTTTACATACAAGGATGCCTTATCATAAGGTAACTGGAAAATAATAATTTCTCTGTCCCATGTAACAAAGCAAGTAGTTCATTGAAAATGCATGTTTCCAAAGCATTGGAGATGGCCAGTTATTCATTTTAGAATAATATTAATTAGAAGGCATCCTTTCATCTTCCAGATAGCTTCTGCTTAAGGTAATCAAATTCCAAGGTGACAGTATCTGGGATAATGTGCCAGATACTAGATACACTCTAAATTAGTGCCTGCATGCCAATCATAATGAATACAGTTCATAAGCAGGTTGGTTCTGCAGCTATTATTTTTTTACTACATATGCAACATTGCACCCAAATATTTTTTTGTTTCTTAAAAGAGCTTCACTTGTGGTAGTCAGTTGAAACATATGAACAGAATAATACAAGCTTAATTTAATACCCAGCCACATTTCCTTCAAATACATGCAAAAGCCTCTATGCCAGATGAGATTGAGAGGGTGCCAAAAGTAAACAGTACATTTTGATTTAAATTTTTTAGTTTAATTTCCCAAACTTTGCAAGATAGGTTTTTCTAAAATAAAGCTTTTCTGTGTTTATTAAATCTAGTATGTAAGCCTAGTGCTAAATTCTATCTTCTATGAGCCAGCTCAAGCCACCTAAAAAAATATTCTAACTAACTCTCTTGAGTAAGATTATGAGAATCCCCTTATACTACTGTCCTGTGTGATAAATGTTCCCAGAGGAAAATGTAATATTTATTGCCCATTCAAGGCTCTCTGACTGACATAGTAGTTAAGCAGATGTATATTATTTACAGCAGGTGACAGGATTGTGTAAGAATATCATTCCAGGATGAGAGAACTGCTAAGATAACTCAAAGTTATATGTTTCATTGCCAGTATTCAGATAAAATAAGTAGTATTCAGATAAAATAAGTACATCTCAAATTTTACATAGAATCATAGAATAGGCTTGGTTGGAAGGGACCTTAAAAATCATCTTGTTCCAACTCCTGTGCCATGGGCAGGGACATATTCCACCAGGTTGCACAAAGCCCTGTCCAACCTGACCTTGAACACTGCCAGGGATGGGGCATCTTTTCCGGACAGCCTGTTCCAGTGTTTCACCAGCCTCATAAAAAAAAAAAAAATAAACAAATCTTTCTTATATGTAGTCTGAATCTACCCTCTTCTACTTCAAAACCATTATTCCTCATCCTGTTGCAACAGGCCCTGCTATAAAGTCTGTACTCATCTCTCCTATAAGCCCTCTTTGAGTATTGAAAGGCTGCAATAAGGTCTCCTTGGGGCTTTTTTTCTCCAGGCTCAACAAGCCCAATTCTCATAGTGTTTCCTCATAGGAGAGATGTTCCATCCATCTGATTATTTTTGTGGCCTTCCTCTGGACCCACTCCAACAGGTCTGTGTCTTTCCTGTATTGAGGACTCCAGAGCTGGGTGCAGTACTCCAGGTGGGATCTTACCAGAGCAGAGGGGCAGAACCACCTCCCTCAACCTGCAGGTCACACTTCTTTTGATGCAGCCCAGGATGTTACTGGCTTTCTGAGCTGCAAGCACACATTACCAGCTCGTGTCCAGTTTTTTTAGCCACCAGTACTCCAAAAGTTCTTCTCCTTAGAGCTGTTCTCAATCCCTTCATCATCACCCAGCCTGTATCAATAACGGGGGTTGCCCTGACACAAGTGCAGGGCCCTGCACGTATCATTGAACCTCATGATGTTCAAATGGGCCCACTTTTTGAGCTTTGCTAGGTCCCTCTGGATGCCAGCTTGTTCCTTGAGTGTGTCAACTGTACTATTCAGCTTGGTGTCATCTGCAAACTTGCTCAGTGTGCACTCAGTCCCACTGTCTGTGTTCTTGATGAAGATATTAAACAGTACTGATCCCAGTGCAGACCACCACTTGCCACTGATCTCCGTATGGACATTGAGCCATATATGTGACCATCCAACTAATTCCTCATCCACTGAACAATCTACCCATCAAATCCATCTCTCCACTTTAGAGAGAAGGATGTTGTGGGGGATGCATCAAAGGCCTTGACAAATTCCAGATAGATGACATCAGTAGCTGATATAGTAGTGGACAAGTAGCCATGCCCACTGATGTAATCACTCCACCATACAAGGCCACTAGGTTGGTCAGGCAGGCCTTGCCCTTGGTAAAGCCTTGCTGACTGTCTTGAAACATCTCTCTGTCCTACATGTGCCTTAGCCTAGCTTCTAGAAGGATCTGTTCAATGATCTGAGGCACACAGGTAGGGCTGATAGGTCAGCAGTTCCCAGAGTCCCTTTCTTCCTGTCACCAGGGCCTTTACCTGACTGACTTTTCAGGTAACATGAGGAGTGGCTTGCCAACTCAGTCAGGACTCTAGGATGGATCTTGTCAGGTCCCATAAACTTACGTATGTCCAGGTTCCTCAGCTGGTCTCACATCACTGAGCTGTCACCTTCTTTGGAGGGTGAGTGCAGCAGAGGCTATGCTGTTTCATCTGGCCTTAGTGACACAGATGAGTCCTTTTGCTTACTACTGAGGGCATACTAGCAGCTCTGATGGATGCATCTGGGTGGCCTACAATAGGTAAATACAGACTGCAGCATGGTCCCTCTTTAAAATCTGCTTCATATTATACCATCCCATCATTTTAGAGGACTTCATAGCATAGATTCTTTATTCTGGTATGTTCTGTAAAACAGATTAATGAGACTAAATAAATAATGAGTCTTTCACAGGAGTTAAGCCTTGGTTCAGAGTAACATCTAACATCTTCAAGAAGTTTTTGATAAAGCTGGAACAGTAAAGAGTCACAGTTCCAGGGATCAGACTCTTCAATAATGAGACACACAAGCAGTTTGCCATGGTTCATTAATAAACAGCTTTTTCATCATTGGTCCGGTGTTACTGATTAAGTGATATATTTATTCCTTGATTAAATGTTTTCTTCCATCTTGCCAATGTCGTGGGGGTTTCTATCCACCATTGTCATATCTGGACTGTTCCCCAAAGAAGTAATTTATCGATTTTACAGCTGAAAGTTTCGTAATTATAAAACCCCAGGTGTTCAAAAACTGTTCCTTTTGCTTTAGACTTGCATAAAACTAGAAACTGTAGACCATCCTGCAGGTGAAAAGGAAAGACAAGTACATGAGTCCTGCCCATTTTTTTGTTTTGCTAAAATAAAAAAAAAATGTCCTGAAGGCATGTTGCTTTCCAAAAGACATTTAGTTTTATTGTGCTACCTGCAAATTAATTGAAGAGTTTATAAAGAAACTGACATACTTGTTTATGCATAAAAATAGAGGAGTAATTTCTTCCCTTCTGCTTGTTTTCAGTATAGTGGGTTAGTTCCACGGGAGAGCTGGGACATGTGGCATCCAACCTTGGTGGCCGAGGCCCTGTTTGCAATTGCAAACATCTTTAGCTCCCTACGCTTGATCTCATTATTCACTGCAAATTCTCACCTGGGACCTCTGCAGATATCTTTAGGAAGAATGTTGCTGGACATTTTGAAGTTTCTCTTCATATACTGCCTTGTGCTGCTAGCTTTTGCAAATGGATTGAACCAGCTTTACTTCTACTATGAGACAAATGAACCTGGCAACTGCAAAGGAATACGATGTGAAAAGCAGAATAATGCATTTTCAACGTAAGTGGCTGATCTATTTCTATCCTCCCCTTCTGTCCTTAGTATTTTAATCACTTAGATGTTGTTTACAGGAAAGAAGCTGTCTGTTTCTATTGGTATTACAGCGGTGTCCTGACAGACACATCCAAAGTTACCCTAATACAAAAAAATAAATATTAGCATTAAATCAATCTGTAATGATGTTCATCCCATACTACGGTGAAGTCTGTACAAATCATGATATCTCAAAACATAGCAAGATAAAATAAAGACAAGGGGGAGATAATATGATATTAGGAAGTACATGTTTAGAATTAAGAGAAAAAGGTCACCAGATCAGAGCTTGCTCATCCAGGCAGCTGTCGCACTGCATTTCTGTGATGTCTACTTGTGGACATTAAATTAGTCTGGTTGTCTAAAGCATGAAAATTCTTTGTAAATGTGATAAGCTGAGGCAGGGAAAAGCATTCAGTCCAGCCTTCTACTGAAACTGAGTCTACTCCACACAATCAAATACTGTATTCTAATTTCTGGTTCAAAGTCTATTTTATTTTTTTTTTTCACTTGAAAAACAATTTTACTTCACTCTGTTCTGTAGTTTATCTATAGTTCCAAAACTCTACCAAATGAATACTAATTCCCTATCCCATCTTTCAACTTTCAATCTGAATCAAAATCTTACTATAAATACCTGTTCCCTATTACCTCCTATGAATCATATTTAGGCTGTTTTTAAAATATGTTTATTACCAATGGCTTCATTCTCAAAGTAAATAATTTTATAAAAATAGCACCTTTTACATCATCTTAATCAAGTCACTTTGCTCAGGCATGTGTATTTATTTTGCATATTAATAACATCTTATGCAGTTTTAAACTTTGTGTGATCTAAACAGAAAGGCACAAGGAAATTTTTTAGAGCTCTGTATTTATGGAAGCAATATTTGGGAAATAGTGGGGAGCTACTGGCAGTAGTGATGGGAGGTGATGTCAAGCAAACCATCGTGAGTCTTTTCTGCAGAGTCTTTTCTGCATTTGAGCAGGGGAGAATAGTGGTTGTTCAGTTTGTGCTCAGGCAAGTGCAAACCATACCAGAGACTCCAGAGCGGTACTTTGTCACTCATATACACTGTACTACAGGCACAGAGATTCAGGGCCTGGAGTTACTATAAGTAAAAGCATACTGCGCTTTCAGGTTTCTCTGTGGGACAGCACTGTACTGGGTTGCATGGTAAAGTTCTGTTTCACAGATGATAGCATTTGGTAGGAAAAGGACTTGAAGGGTTATGTTTTGCCCAGTTCGGGACAGCAGGTCCCTGCATGCAGGACTGCCCAGGGTGCTACGAGTCCCCGCAGTTCAGCAGCCTCCCTTTTCCGGGTGCAGTGGGGGCAGCACTGGTGGCCCACACATCCTGTCCAAGTAACCTCTTCCTGGTGTCAGGGTTAAGGAGCAGGAGAGAGGCCATTGAGAAAACTCACTCCAATTAATACCAACATATGGGACCAGGCAAGCAGAAAATTTTGCTCCAAACTTTTCATGAGTAAAGGGTCTAACCAGAACCCATCCTTATGACACTATACTGTAGTGTAGCTGAACATTGTACAAAAGGAAAATTATGTCAAACTGTCTAGATGCAGAGGAATCTTTTTGAAGTTGGTTATTGTTATTTAGCTTCATAGCTCTTGTCCCAAGCTTCTCTAAGGGAATATCGTATACTTTAGTTGTAAAAGCAGAAGTTTCATTTGAGCAGCATGTTTGTCTTTTTAATGCCTCTATTCTTGGGAAAACAAAACATATGCTAATGATAATAATGTCATTCTAATTATACAACTCCTTTTATCTCAGTGGCTCTCAGCATAAACCAGAAATTGCATAAACTGACAACACCAAGTATGTATGAGGATACTGTAATTGTTTTAACATCCTGATTTAAACACAACCATTGAGTTACTTTTGGATCCTTATTCTACCCTATACAGTCGAGACAACGGGTCAAAATGCCTTCAAGGGCAGGTGTCTAAAATAAGATTTCTAAAACTATGTTATCCCTCAGAAGTTTGTACAAGATCAGCCTTTTACTCGCAGGCTTATTTACAGATTCAGTATCGTGTATCTAGAAGCTCAGATTTGAAACATTAAGCCATCATTTCCCTAGAAAGATATCCTGTATATGTTGCTTCTATTGTGATAAGTATCATTTATTTCAAGCAAGTCACAGACTTTTGTGTGTTTGGGGAAAACCTGAACAATCTGGAAAGTACATGTGTTGTTATTATACAACTAGTCCTTTTGGGTTTTGTTTTTCAGATTATTTGAAACGCTGCAGTCATTATTCTGGTCTATATTTGGACTCATCAATCTCTATGTGACCAATGTGAAAGCAAGGCATGAATTTACTGAATTTGTTGGGGCCACCATGTTTGGTACCTATAATGTAATCTCCCTGGTTGTTCTACTCAACATGCTAATAGCCATGATGAATAATTCTTACCAACTTATTGCTGTAAGTTGTATCCTTAGATAATTTATAATACATATCTTCTCTCTGTTCCTACATCCTATTTTTCTAGCAATAAATGTTTTTTACAGACAGGGTATTGGGACAAATTCTCTGATTCATTCTAATTCCTTTGCACTGTTCTGGAAGGACCCAGAAACCAGACCACTGATAGATTGGACAGAGGGGAATTTCCCCACAACTCTGAATGAGGAAGAGGTGGCCCTGCTGCAGAAGCCAGCTTATGGGTTAAGGGTGTCCTAAAGCTGTTGGCAAGTGACAGGAGCTGCTGCCCTGCCCAAGCTGTAAGAGACCCTGCCAAAGATTATTCTGTCTCTGCTTTATTTTTAAAGCATTGTATTTATTAACCTTTAAAAGGCTGATTTTTTTTTTTTTATTTTCATAGATCATGAATATACAGATAATAGAAATTGGATGTTTCTTGGACAATTCTGGGCCCATTAGCAATTCAAACAAAACATCATTACTTCCCTTTTGCAGTCATTCTATTTTTCTCCTTCAACAAAACCTGTCTTCATCCTTAGCAAAGCTACTGTGCTATTTCTCAGCTGTCTATTAAGAAGGCTAATGAAAATAAACACTGATTCATCATACGGTAACTCTAATATAATCATGAAGAAAGCAAACAAATGAAAGAAAGCTTCATGGTCTTAGATTTTTAAAATGCCCTTTTTTTTTTTTTTTTTCTTTTTCTAATCAGAAAATTACAAGTTTTTCCACAAAAGAAATACTGACTACATGTGTTTATATAGTGCTAGTTGGCAAAGTCTGGTACACAATATCACAACATACTGGGCCATCAAAACTAAGACTGCAGTTAGAATAGTTTTCCCACTACAGCTTCTAAATTTTTTATTTTGTTTAATTAAAGATTAAAGGCTAGGGCTAGACCTACTATGGTTGTCATCGAAATACAATATTGTAAATTTAAACTTCTTGCTCAGCTGCTATATTTAGCAGTCTTTACACGGACTTCAGGGGTTTTTTTTTCAAAATTATACAAATTCAAATTTCAAAATTATTCTATAGAATCCAAAAGAAATAAAATTTCAAAATAAAATTAAAAAAAAAAATATAACCCTCCCACAACCTAAATAGGATCTGAATATATAGATCTGAAGCAGAAGGAAAAGGAGATATTCAGCTCAACAGTTTTAAGTAGCCTCATGATTTGTTGGATAAGCTATTTGAGAATTTCTGGGGCTGTCAGTTACTAAGAGAGTTTGTGAGACTTACACACTTGTTGAAGCTGCTACTCAGCAGAGTAATTAGAGTGATCTGTGTGGAATAATGATAAGCTGCTATTATAAAAATACCCATCTCTTTCAGAAATGTAACATTTTTCTGCTTATAATTATCTTTTGTTTATTTAAAAGCCTGTAGCAATGAAAGAAAAGTTAAAAGTGGATATATATTGTATGTTTTGATTGACTGATTGATGGCTTGGCTTTGCAAGCGAGGATTTGGGAAGGGCTTTGCCCACGCTTACTGCAAGCACGATGACCAAGGGCATGTGGGATATGCAAATTGTTTGGGAAAGGATGCTTAGGAAATCAGGGAGTGTCCGACCAGGACTGTCATCTCCTGAGTAATCTTGAGCTACCCATGCTGTGGTCCACCCACATGCAAGGTTGGATCTGCAGCTTCCCATGCACCTTGTCACCTGCCGTTTCGCCCCTCGCCTGTCCATACAGACAAGTGAGAGTAAGCCCTTCCAGCCTGCGCAGTGGATTTTTTAGGTGAGGCACAGCTTGCGCAGAACTGGCCACACCCTTTACACCTGAGGTTTAACTGCCACGGCTCGAGATAGTGGTCGCTCGAGATTGACCCAGGAAATTACAGTCTTGCTCAGAATGTGCGGGTTAAAGCCCACCCTGAATCTTAGTTAGCAAAGACAGGCCTTCCTCACAGGAGAAGGAAAACTCCTATCTTCAGACCTGGGCTGATGGAGCTCGTCTAGCCTTGTATGGTCTTGAATCTAAGAGAAGGACACTTACAAAACCTACGACCTGCAGATATTGTGTGTATACTGAAGTAAAGTAGCTTAGCTTTGTTTTGTGTTAAAGACCTTCTGTCAAAAGAAGATTCAACTATTTTAACAAGAAAATTAATTCAATTTTAACAAGAAAATGCATTTCATATTTCAAAGTTGTTCTAATTTTAGGTTTTCAGATTTTTGTTGATGTTTGTTTCACCTCCTTAATTAAAGCAACATCTGTGCTGGTGTTGTGTTTCCTGTGGGCAGGATCATGCAGACATTGAGTGGAAGTTTGCTCGAACAAAACTCTGGATGAGTTACTTCGAAGAAGGAGGAACTCTGCCCACTCCTTTTAATGTCATACCAAGTCCAAAGTCTCTGTGGTATCTGATCAAATGGTTATGGAGACACCTTTGTAAGAAAAAAATTAGAAGAAAACCTGAAAGTTTTGGAACAATAGGGGTAAGTCCTGTGTTTTACTCTGCCTGCAGTACTCCTCTTAGCTATATAGGTGAGTCTTTCTCAGCTTTACAGACCATCCAAACTGTCAAATAACCCATGTATGAGTTAGAGAATAATTCTAGCAGAGAATGTTTATTTTTTACATTCATGTTAATGTATTAGACTGAAAAAAACATCATAATATTCCTGTGCAATGACAGTATGAACCATAGAATCATAGAATAGCTAGGGTTGGAAAGGACCTTAAGTTCATCTAGTTCCAACCTCCCTGTCAAGGGCAGGGACACCTCACACTAAACCATCTCACCCAAGGCTTTGTCCAACCTGGCCTTGAACACCGCCAGGGATGGAGCATTCACAGCTTCCCTGTGCAACCCATTCCAGTGCCTCACCACCCTCACAGTAAGGAACTTCCTCCTTATATACAATCTAAACTTCCCCTGTTTAAGTTTTAACACGTTACTCCTCGTCTTGTCACTACAGTCCCTAATGAATCGTCCCTCCCCAGCATGCCTATAGCCCCCCTTCAGATACTGGAAGGCTGCTAACAGGTCTCCACGCAGCCTTCTCTTCTCCAGGCTGAACTGCCCCAACTTTCTCAGCCTATCTTCACACAGGAAGAGCTCCAGTCCCCTGATCATCTTTGTGGCCCCCCTCTGGACTTGTTCCAACAGTTCCATGTTCTTTTTATGTTGAGGACACCAGAACTGTACACAATACTCCAAGTGAGGTCTCACGAGAGCAGAGTAGAGGGGCAGGATCACCTCCTTTGACCTGCTGGTAACATTCCTCTTGATGCAGCCCACGATACAGTTGGCTTTCTGGGCTGCAAGCGCACACCGAAGCCGGCTCATGTTCATTTTCTCATTGACCAACACCCCCAAGTCCTTCTCTGCAAGGCTGCTCTGAACCTCTTCTCTGCTCAACCTGTAGGTGTGCTTGGGACATGACAGTGCCTCATCTACAGATAATGCAAGAAAGATTAAAAGCAAAAAAATGCAAGAGATCAAATATCTATACTTGTCTACCAATCCTAGAAGTGTAGTTGATGATCTCTAGCTCAAGTGTCACAGTTCAAGTATCACTGACACATCATGAACCACAGATTCGTGTATAAAATATTTGTCATGGAATATTCTCTGTCTCTCTTTCTCATCATGTAATGAAATGGGTTTACCGTAAGAGCATTCTTACAAAATGCTGTTCCCATTAAAGAAAACATTTTGAAAGGTAGTAGCATTTACTTGGAATTGCTTACTTGAATTTTAAGCTAGAGTTATTTCAGAATCACATTGGTACCCTATTGTAATAGTGCTGATTGTTAGTGAAATTTCTAGAATGAAAGAGGGGAAAAGACATACAAGAGGAGCAAGAATAGTCTTGTACCTGGATTCAGCAGATGACTGCAATATCTCAGCTACAGACTTTCTCTTGTTGCTGCAGTGGGTAAAGCAGATTTAAATTTGTCCTTTCTAGCTTTACCCAGCTGAGATACCTCAGTCAGCAGCAGAGTTTTTCTGTACTGTCAAGCAAATATCCAGGCAACAACCTAACCCACTAAGAACTAAATTTCTCTAGTTATGTTTTCTTCATTTCCCATGGTGTGCAAGTCAGTACCTCAGTCACTAAACTGCTTTCAGCCAGCTCTAACATAAAGAAAACTATGTGGCCATATTTACCACATATTTTTCTATGTGGTAAAATGTGGACAATGGTGCTTTCCCTATACCATAGGGATTTGGTGAATATAAATATTTTCAAGTTTGTTAGGAACTCAGATAGCAAAGCATTATGTGAGAGTATAAGAATTTCATGTGTAGGCAAGGGAAAGAAGAAAGGGTTATAATCTTCCTGCTGTTGACTCTGGTAACAAAACTTCCATTCATTTCAAAGCCAGGGGATTCAATGCAGTTCTTTGCTGGATCATTACTCTATTGACCTTTTATTTGTATTTCTTCCCAGTTTCTTGATAAATTGATTAATAGGGATAGGCTTTTCCTATATATTCTCCAGTCACATCCTGCCGTTCAGTTTAATTCACTTATTTCTCATACTTGTATATAGGAAAGAAACAGCCAGAAAAGGAAGCTTATGAATGTGAGGATGACATTGAAACAAAGCAGTAATAGACTACAAGAAAAAAACAATGAAAAAAAACCCATTGAAATTAATATTAGAAAAGCAGTGAAGAAAGACAAACAGTGATTTAAATAGAATTTTATTTTTTTTTAAAGACATGAACTAGCACGAATGGTGAAGAATTTTGTAAATAAAACATCACTGTGTAATCTAGGAAGGGAAAGAAGTAAATGCAGAGACCAACAGGAGTTAAAACTAAGATTTTATTAGAAAGAGAAAATCAAGAGAGTGATGTACTTGTGTGAAGGATATAGTGAGCAGCGCTTCTAGGTGTTTGTTAAACATTTGGTGAGGATGATTAGCTAGTGTAAACTGATGGAGTGATATTAAAATTAATGGAGCAATGCCAGTGTATTGCAGCTGAGGATCTAGGGTTGGTTAATACAATATCCCTGTTTGACTGAGACAGATCCCGAATACCCTTATACATCCCCAAAAAAAACCTTCAATACAGTATTTTCTGTCAGACTTTCCATCCAGGATAAGGGATTATTTTTTTATTTTTTTATTTTTCATTTTTTTCTCCTCTCAAACTGCAGCTTTGGAAGTTAAGTAATTTCTGGCTCTGTGAAATAATAAAAAGACAGGGTCCTCTCAGAAACATGCTGAATAGCATGGTGAGGAAAGGTGTTCAGAAAGATCACCCCCCGATTCCTGTAACTGCCTCCTGCAGGGGTACATGAAGAACACCTTCTAGAAATTAGCAGCTTGGATTTTGGAAAACTGGTGCAGCAACAGGTCAAAGGGCAGGGACTCTATACACAGAGCTGGTTGGGATTTTTTCTAAATGTCATTTTCTTTTTTTTTTTTTTTTTTTATGGGGAAAAAACCCCGCTAAAATACTAACCAAACTTTTTCATTAATATATACCAGTTTTGAAGAAGCATTTGTTGGGAAAGACTTTTCAGCTTTAGGATGGTATTTCTGTGTGGAGAGAGAAGGAGCAGGTGCCCAGTAAAGCAAATGGCTTGGGCTAAGAGAGAACCAGGTTAATACCCAGTGGATATTTAGTTATTTACACAAGCAGAGCAGTTCTGATAGGAGAGATTTCCATCTCAAAATCATTAAGATCCTGAAGGGAAAAGGTACTCTCTTGGAAGAATAGAAATAAAAGAGCTGAACCTTCTTATGTGATGTGAACCCCTAATTGCTGAACTGTTTGGGAGTGGAGGACATAGGCAAGGAAGCAATGTGGGACATTTTTGGTTTATTTCTGTAAATTTTAAAATAAAAATGTTGATGGAAGAAAATGGAAGTCCTAAAGTATGTGAGCCAATAGGGCTATATCCATTGCTAGTTTCTTACAGAACAGGCACTTAGCTGAAAGAATAGCTGAAACCCCTGTGAAGCAGAGGGCTCACCAGAAGAGCCATCATGGCAAGAAGACTTCCAGGTGCCCAGAGAAAGTGAGTGGCTGTGGCTGACCAGGCAGATTCACTCCATACATCTGTGCAACTCATAAAACTTCAGCTAGCTTGTCAGGTATAACATAAGGCCCATTAGGGCTATCTGAATTTGGAGCACTGAGTGCAACTCATAAAACTTCAGCTAGCTTGTCAGGTATAACATAAGGCCCATTAGGGCTATCTGAATTTGGAGCACTGAGATTTCTAGGCACAGTTTTGCACCCAAGCTCCAAAATGAAGTAAGAAGTGGGTATGCAATATTCGCTCTGATTTCCACGAAAATCTTTTCATACCCATCAATGTGTGAGAGCCATTATTTACTCCAGCAGTCAGGTCTACACACAGTTTGAGTAGATGTAAACCAGATGCTGCTCACTGGATTTTCCCCAAGAGGTTAAGTCATTAGAGAACGAATGGGCATATCATGGTGATCTCAGCTTGTCCTGGGGGAATGTGCTGTTTCCTGGTTTTGAAAAACTTATTCATCCACAGCTAAGTGTTGGTTTCCCAGAGTTTTTTCAATTGTCCCAAAAAACTGCATACAAATTAAATTTAGAATCTCTATGCCCTATGAACCAAAGGGAAACGAAGAGTTTCTTTGCCTTTTGTTCACAAATCTCAGTTGACAGCTCTCTGACTCCAGCTTACTGGAATATCCCGTGTAATAATACTGACCGCACAGCTACAAAATAAACTTTGTTGGGACCTACTTCTTATTATTGAACTCCACATTATAATCTCTTCCCTATGACCATTCTGTGACTAGTGGAGTCCCTCAGGGGTCGGTGCTGGGACCGGTGCTGTTTAATATTTTCATCAATGACCTGGATGAGGGAACTGAGTGCACCCTCAGCAAGTTTGCTGATGACACAAAACTGGGAGGAGTGGCTGACACACCAGAGGACTGTGCTGCCATTCAGCGAGACCTGGACAGGCTGGAGAGTTGGGCGGGGAGAAACTTGATGAAATTTAACAAGGGCAAGTGTAGAGTCTTGCATCTGGGGAAGAACAACCCCATGTACCAGTACAGGTTGGGGGTTGACCTGCTGGAAAGTAGTGAAGGGGAAAGGGACCTGGGGGTCCTGGTGGATAGGAGGATGACCATGAGCCAGCAATGTGCTCTTGTGGCCAAGAAGGCAAATGGCATCTTAGGGTGCATTAGAAAGGGAGTGGTTAGTAGGTCAAGAGAGGTTCTCCTCCCCCTCTACTCAGCCTTGGTGAGGCCGCATCTGGAATATTGCGTCCAGTTCTGGGCCCCTCTGTTCAAGAAGGACAGGGAATTGCTTGAAGGAGTCCAGCGCAGAGCCACAAAGATGATTAAGGGAGTGGAACATCTCCCTTATGAGGAGAGGCTGAGGGAGCTGGGTCTCTTTAGCTTGCAAAAGAGGAGACTGAGGGGTGACCTCATCAATGTTTACAAATATGTGAAGGGTAGGTGTCAGGATGATGGAGCTAGGCTTTTTTCAGTGATATCCAGTGATAGGACAAGGGGCAATGGGTGTAAACTGGAACATAGGAAGTTCCACGTTAACATCAGGAAGAACTTCTTTACTGTAAGAGTGACAGAGCACTGGAACAGGTTGCCCAGGGGGGTTGTGGAGTCTCCTACACTGGAGATATTCAAGGCCCGCCTGGACAAGTTCCTGTGTGATGTACTGTAGGTTACCCTGCTCTTGCAGGGGGGTTGGACTAGATGATCTTTTGAGGTCCCTTCCAACCCTTGGGATTCTGTGATTCCTGGGGAAGTAAAAAACACTGTAGGCTCAGTTTTGGGCTCATTTTCTTGTATTTGCTATATGGATGTATAGATGCCATGTTGTTTGTAAGGCAGAACCTACATTTCAAAACATTTTGTTTTGAAACCTTTAAATGCTAACTTTCCTATTAGGAAGCTTTAATCAGTGGTGATGTACCATGGTGTTTTCCATCAGAAAAAGCAATAGCGTGCATCCAAAATCTGAGTCAGGGGTAGAGGATACAAAACAGATGATAGACAGAATGGAGGATCAGGCATGATGTCTGCATAAGAAACTTTAGTACCAAAAAGACAGGAATCATGAGCTAGGAATGAGTCAAGGATGCATTAAATGTGTCACCAACAGTACGCTATAAATATATATATATGTACACTTGCAAGTTCATTATGTGCAGGCAGAACTTGTAAAGAAAGTTCAGATTCAGAATAGTTTACAGTAGACATGCTAGTGAAAGGATTTAACTGACTTGAATGAAGAAGAAAAATGTCAGTAGAAATAAGTATGACACAGTTGCTTGCTGGGACCATTTACAGTGTTGCTTGTAACAAAACTATCATGGGAAAGAACAGTGTCTGCAGGCAAGTGAGGCTCCTATGAAGAAAGCTGACTAATTTGCTTCTCCTTGAATGTCAGCTCTGTGGTTCTGCCAGCCTTTGTTGTACTGGGACAGCTGAAGTAGTGGGTGGGGGAGCCAACGGGAGCTTTTTCAAGGGACAGCTTTTTCTCCAAAGCAACACAGTGTCCAAACACACTGATGGCAGCTTCTCCAGCACAGCTACAGCTTGAAGAAAGGACAGGATGGCTACATGTTGCTTACTAGTACTTCAGCTCTGCTGTTAATCAGAGACAGATCTTCTACCTTTCAGATTGCAACACATCTTTATTTTCTGTTATTTTGATATATCCCAGGTGTGCAGCATTCTCTTTAGCTATTACCACAAAGATCTCCCACACTCAAACGTCTGAAATAACAGTGTGTGCTGCTCTTTACATATATATATAGCAGTTCTGTTAACTTTGTCTTTCACCTTTGCAAATGCCAGATTAGTGATGTAATTGTATTGATTGGGCTGAAGGTTTCCTAACTGCCCAAGGCTTTTGGGTGGCTCAAGGCTACTGCTGTTGGCCACCTGAAATCCACTGCTATTTCAAGAAAGACATGTAAGAAAAGTAACCCCAATCCCACTGGAATAAATCATACTGTTTTACTCAAGTTACATTCCACTCTATGTCTGATCAGTTGCCAGAAAGTTTTTTACATATAATTTGAAGTATTTCAGAGGTTAAAATGGAAAGGATTGTTAGGAATATCTTTGGTGATATTTTTATGTGTGTGTGTACATCTGATGTATAGATAGAAAGTTACCTCTTTTCTAGCTTTTTTCTTTTTTTGCTATTTTTCCAAGCAACTTACATGATAATTATTATCATTTGTCAGAGAAAATATCCTTTCCCCTTCTATTCATTGTTCTCCAAGTAGAAAATGGTGCAACTCCTAAGTCAATATAAGTATTTTGTATTTTCTCTGTAACGTATATTATTGAAAATTGAAGTTCCTTCCACCTGGAATGGAAATCAGTAATCTGGAGTATTTGCTGTGTAGCCAATGGCCTTCTCAGGGGAAAACCTCTTTGTCAACACAGAGTAAGTTCTTATCCTTTTTATGGGATGCTTCTATTCAAGATAAGGAATATATCCCATGACTTCAGGCAATCTTTACATTTTTCTGGACTTCCATCACTAAGCAGTTTGAGGTCAAATGCAGATATTATATTTGAATTTCTACTTTATGAAATATACAATTTTGATAAAACACTTCAAAAGAAGTAATTTAAGAGTATCAAATTTTTCACTGCTAAAGAGATTTTTCTTCCAAACAATGCAAATTACTAGGAATGGCATAAGCAGAAAGACCAAAATTATTATCAGTATTAGGAGATCTACTATTCAAGCTTAGTAAATTATATTAGTGCCCCCTTTGGAAAGTGTTTTATCATCTCCTTCAGTTTCATGACCTAATAAAACATTATCATCAGAAGAATGTTGTTATTTTTGGTTAGATTTAACTTCGTCAGCCATAGTTTTCAACACTGGAAGAAGCACATAGCACAGTGGTTACTTGGAACAAGTTTTGAACCACAAATTAGACTATGACCACGTAAAGAAAAGCAGGCTGGCTGAAAACTAAACAAGTGCAATACAAATATTAAAGCAATTTTTTTTTTTAAGCAAAGATTCGTTCTGCTTTCAGAGGGACTCAAAAGGCCATTATGAACTGGAGACTGAATCTGAACATTTAAATAGGAGATAAAGTGATGTGTGTCGTAACTTTTATAGGTTATGTGTATGCATAATTCCCTGTACAGTATTCATGTGTCTGTGTTCAAAAACTCACCATTAAATTAATTCTTTTTCACCTTCTCAGTGTTACGGATTGAAACCAATTGTTAAGTGCAGTAAAACTGTTCTGGGCATGTTACTACATATATGAATTTGATTTAAAATCCACAGCCTCTGTTTCTGGGAATTTCAGAATCAGTTGGACTAAAAGAATAAGCATGATTTAGCCATTTCTTGTTATAGGTACAGAATGAAACCTATTCATTTATTTCACTGTGAAATAAAGCAGAGCAGACAGCAACTCCAGAAAGTATTCTGCAAGACGAAAGTAATAATTTGTTTTGTTTATATGAGTTATTAGCTTTATCTGAAGTGCATTTCAATTACACCTTAAAGTGTTTTTTCCCTTTAAGTCAGGTCTGTTATTGAGCTCTCTTAGCAACGGACCCCTTCAGTGCCCTCTAAGCAGGAATGAAACATCTCCACCGTGTGGTCAACTGCGAAAAATCAGATTTTTTTTTCTGAAAACCGGCTAAAGGCGGGTGGTGGGAGGGTATCAGCCTCCCCACGGCTGCCTTGCCCCTCTCGTCCCGGCGGTGGGGATGCTCGCCTGTCCCTCCTCTCCTAAACACGAGAAATTTCTATCTTCTCTTTGGTTAAGGCGTAGATACAGAAACACCATCTGTAAAAATACTGAAGGCAAGATGCTTATGGATAAAGCCCTACAGTACAGCGGCTGTTCAGACTGATTGGGAAATCATGATCTTTCCCTATTACTTTTTTGTGAAGCCCAACCACACAGCTACTGCATCCCTCAAATTAATTACAAACAAGAAGTCAGCTCTGAAGACTAAACTGATTCGGAGTACAGGGAAAGTGTTAATTATAAATTGCCAATCAGTTTTAAGTACAAGAAGATGACAAAATACCTTACTGTGGACTGCCTTGTTATGTAACTGAGGTAAATTTTACAAGCCCCTTGAATGTCCTTTCACCCTGTTTTAAGATGTTGTAAGTATTCTGTTTTGTACAAATGCAATCAGTGATTAAACACCATTTTTTCTCAGCAGCAGCAGATATAAGAACCCAAGTTAAAATTGTCTTTCTTTCACGAGTCAGAGATAATTAAGGTATAGAACAGGGAGATGTGACTCAGTATGCTATTGAGGACAACAATAATTCAAGGACTAAGTAATTCAGATGTTTGGTTTTTTTCAACCCATCTTCTGGATAGCCCTTAGATATAGCAGTATAAACTAATGCAACACTTGCTTAGAGCTTGAACCATGCTTTCATCCTACCACACTTCCTTTTGCTGTTCCTATTCATAGTTATTAACCCTCTTACCCTCCTTCCCTATCAACACCAAACTGTGTTGCAGGCTAACTTTTTTTCTTCCATCCCCTCTCTATGACCAAGTGTTTTTAATAGGGAACTAAGCAGGAAATTTTCCCTTCAGTATGATTTTATAGTGCAGGTATTGGTTAGGTCTATCTTAAATGAAACGTTAAGAGCCATAGTAAGTGTCTTGCTAATACCATGCTTATGTCAAGCTGTTCTCAATTTGGTAAAATACTCTTCAGTCTTTGCTCCAACACCACTGTCTTCAGCAGACTTTGACCAGCCCCTCAGCTTAGTACCAGATACAGCACAGGCCTGCTATTTTGTTATGCAGTAAGTATTTCACTACCAGGCAAGGATTTATGGGTTTTTGTTCTTTTCTAGAGACGTGCAGCTGACAATCTGAGAAGACATCATCAGTACCAGGTACAGGCCCATGTTGGTTTTTTTTTTGACAATTTTTTTTTCTGTGCTTCCAGAAAGTTCATGGGGTAAAAACAAAAGGAAGAATTTCATGAGAAAGAAGGCAGGAAAAAAAAAAAAAGAGAGGAATAATTCACAAAATGAATACTTATTTCATCCTCAGCAAACAAGCATAGTATTCTTGGTGTTCAAAAAAAACCAGCATTTGAGAAGTAGGGTTGTCTACTTTTGGGGTGCAAAAGGGTATTTTGTAGAGCAATAATATACTAAGTAGTATTTTGCCCACTGTAACGTGGATTGCCTTTAAAAAAAACATCCCACATAGTCCCACCTCCCTGCTGGGATTCATCAGGATTATATGTGCAGCTCACTGACATGTTTCATGAGAACCTGCTCTCCATCTCTCCCCCTCTGTTTCCCCACAGACTTCCTGTCACAAACTTCCTGTCTCTGCCTAGATACCCTGTAAGATGTTCTTCTACTCCATTCTTCCTGCTTCAGCCTCTGATTTTTTGAGATTATTGCACAAGGAATAATTTTCAGATTTATTTTCAGTTTCTGTTGCAAGTTAAACAAGATGTGGACTGTACAGTTGTAGTTTTGGTAATTAATGGATTCCATATGAGAAATCACTAGGTAAAGTAGGACTTTTCAACCTGAAAAAGAAACAGCTGTGAGACATACAACAGGGATCTATAAAATCAGAGGGAAGGTGAACACAGAGCAGCTGTTTACCACCTATCTGCAAACTGAATACCAGACACATACTGCACTGCATTAGTAAGGCTGTAGGCAGCACTTTGAGAGAAGTGATTATTCTTCTCCAGCCCACACTTGTAAGACTGGAGTGGTGTGTCCTGTTTTGGGCCCCCCGCTGCAAGAGAGATGTTAACAAACAGGAAGGAATCCAGGAAACGGCCACCAAGATGGTTAGAAGGCTGATATAAAAGGAGAAACCTGCATTTCAGCCTGGGGTAGGTTAAGGGGATCTAATTGCTGTCTTCAAGAGCACAGTGGGTGGTTAGAGAGTAAGGCAGCCAGAGTTTTCTTGGAAAAAGGAGACAATGGACACAAACTGCAAGAAGGGAAATTCTGTAAGGAAAATCATCATCACGTTGATGGTAGTAAAGAATTGGAAAAAGTTGCTCGTGGAGGCTGTAGCATCTTCACCCTTAGAGATATTCAGCACTTGACTGGTTACAGCCATGAGTGGGACCAGACAGCCTCCAGGCATCTCTTTCAATCTAAATAAATTTACAATTTTTAGAAGTAGAAGGCAACAGTGGAAACTATCACAGAGCAGGTTAGAAATGAACAACCCCCTACACAGAATCTTATTCCAGCTATACTGTGGGATTTATTGGTGGGGGATTTGTGGATGCTGAGAATTTACATGAGTTCAAAACACATAGGAAAACCTGTCACAGGCCATTAAACCTAGAGCTGCTGTTGCTGATTCAGAAAGTCTTTGAATCTCACATCGCAGGAGGTTTGGGAGAGTATAGCTGGAAATAAGATTATGCAACCACAATAGACTTACAGTCCCTCATGAGGCATCAGCAACTGCTCACTGTCAGATTGCCTGCTACTGGCATGAGACATGCCTTCAGTGAAATGCAATATAGCTCTTTTCAGGGCAATTAAAATCATCAATTTCCACTGAAAAACAGAACAAATTTCCAAACAGATATAATGTTTGTACATTTTTTTGTCATGTTCCTAAAGCACAAAGAAGCCCAAGCAGGCCTGGTGAGTGTAGGTTTAGTAACTAATGCCAAGAAAGCTAACACAATATTTTATGTTTTTAGGAAGTTATGAGAAATCTGGTGAAAAGATATGTTGCAGCAATGATAAGAGATGCCAAAACTGAGGAAGGACTGACAGAAGAAAATTTTAAGGTACGTGTTTTTTTATGTTTATAGGTGTTCTAGTAAGATATTGTAAGAATGTGAAGCATATTTCTCACACTTCTCGTTTGTTTAGGTAGTGTATAACTCACTTCCTAGAGCAGTGTCTGTGTCATGATGGACCACACAGAGATAGTATTGTACATCAACACCAGCAAGTCTCCCTCTTTCTTTCTCTGGAGCAATAATCAGTTTATCAGCTGGTTTGAATTGTGCCAAGTGGTGTAAAGGGACAACAAAGGGGGACTAAGTGGGTGTAACAACATATAATATATGGTAAAGCAAGATACAAACAGTTTCAGCACATTAGCAAACAGATTTTTTTCTGCTAAAGTCTGCTATCATGCAGCTAGTGGTGAGATTGCCCTTCAATTCCTGTGTTCAGTTCTAGGCCCCTCACTATAAGAGAGATACTGAGTTGCTGGAGCAGGTCCAGAGAAGGGCAATGAAGCTGATGAAAGGTCTGGAGAATAAGTCTTAAAGAGGAACAGCTGGGAGAACTGGAGGTGTTTAGTCTGGAGTACAGAAAGCTCAAGGGGGGACCTTACTGCTCTCTACAACAGTTTGGGCAGAGAAAAGATTCAGAGCAGCCCTGCGGAGAAGGACTTGGGGGTGCTGGTCGATGAGAAAATGAACATGAGCTGGCTTCGGTGTGCACTCGCAGCCCAGAAAGCCAACTGTATCATGGGCTGCATCAAGAGGAATGTTATCAGCAGGTCAAAGGAGGTGATCCTGCCCCTCTGCTCTTTTGAGACCTCACTTGGAGTACTGTGTACAGTTCTGGTGTCCTCAACATAAAAAGGACATGGAACTGTTGGAACAAGTCCAGAGGAGGTCCACGAGGATGATCAGGGGACTGGAGCACCTCCCGTATAAAGACAGGCTGAGAAAGTTGGGGCAGTTCAGCTTGGAGAAGAGAAGGCTGCATGGAGACTGTAGTGACAGGACTGTAGTGACTGGATGAGGAGTAACGTGTTAAGACTTAAAAAGGGGAAGTTTAGATTGGATATAAGGAAGAAGTTCTCTATTGTAAGGGTGGAGAGGCACTGGAATGGGTTGCCCAAGGAAGTTGTGAATGCTCCATCCCTGGTGATGTTCAAGGCCAGGTTGGGCAGAGCCTTGGGTGACATGGTTTAGTGTGATCTGTACCTGCCCATGGCAGGGGGGTTGGAACTTGATAATTGTAAGGTCCTTTCCAACCCTAACTTTTCTATGATTCTATGATTCTATGACTAACGTTCTATTACAAGGTGACCACTTAATGGATGAGGGACAGGCTGTGGATGTTGTCTAGACTTTAGTAAAGCCTTTGACACCATTTCCCACAGCATTATCCTGGAGAAACTGGATGTTTGTGGCTTGAACAGGTGTATTCTTTGCTGGGTGTATTCTATGAGGGAACTGAGTATGTTTAGCCTGGAGAAAAGGAGGCTCAGGGAGGGGCTTATTGTTTTCTAAACCAACTACCTGAAAGGAGGTTGTAGTGAGGTGGGGGTCAATAACTTCTTCCAACTGACAAGTGATAAGAGGAAACAGCCTCAAGTTGTGCTAGGTGAGGTTTATATTGGATATTAGGAAAAATTTCTTCCCTGAAAAGGGTTCCAATCATTGGAACAGACTGCCCAGTGGTGTGGTTGAGTCACTATCCCTGAAGCTCTTTAAAAGATGTGTAGATTTGGTGCTTAGGGACATGGTTTAGTGGTGGACTTGGCAGTGTTTGGTTTACAGTTGGACTCAATGTTCTTAAAAGTCTTTTCCAACCCAAGTGATCTCTTGATTCTATGATTTATCCCTTTAGAGAAAATGAAGAGAAATAGAGACCTCCTGAAAGCAAGGTGCCTTCTGCTGAGAAAGGAGTTTGACAGATGTTGCATTGGCTGAAATAAGCCTGCAACAATTAGTTCTGACTTATCTGCTAGCTGCCAAACGTGTAGTGGAAATACACAAAGCCGTAGCTGCGCTGCTACTCACAGGGAAGTGTGCACACATGTGTGTGCCTAGGGCATGCATGTGTCCCCATGTGTGTGTAACGGATGGTGTCAAGAGCTGAACAAAATGGTGTTATCATGATGGGATTATACTGTCTAGCAGATTGGGTGCAGGTCTTCAAGCTGTCTGTGCTCCTTCCTGCACCACTGACAGTGATTTCTATGAGTAGTCTAGGCTAAGGCACATTTCCTCTAAAGTTTCCTCTGATAGAATTGCTGATTGCTTTTCTGACTCACCTGGAAGATCCGTTAGACAGTCTGCAAAGCACCTTGAAATGCCAGGTATTATCCATATGGTGAAGTTTATTACTGATCCCTAGTGTAAGCCTATTTTTTTCCTCTTTTTAATTACAAGAGGAAAAGTCAAATTAGCTTTTGTGCTCTGATGTTTCATCATTCTTCTTAAATTATAGGAGTTAAAACAAGATATTTCCAGCTTTCGTTTTGAAGTCCTGGGTTTGTTAAAAGGAAGCAAGCTGTCTAATTTGCAGACTGCAAAAATGAGCAAAGACACTTCCTCTCTGTCAGAAAATGAAGAAAATAGTGAGAGTGAAGAAAACAAGACAGGAAAGAAAAAGAACTTCAGCCTTTTTGACATAACAACTATGATTCACCCAAGATCAGCCACTATTGCCTCTGAAGCACATAATGTAAGCAATGGCTCAGCGATGATGGTGTCAGAGTCCACTAAGGAGAAACAAAAGCGTGTAAATTTTGTAACAGACATAAAAAATTTTGGGTTATTTCACAGACGATCGAAACCAAACTCTTTGGAGCAGAGTACAAATAAAATATACACCGTTTCTGAAGAAGTTTCCCGTCAACAGGCAGAAGAACAAAGTGACAAAACTGACGAACTGGAAGAGGAAGAACTGACCATGAACTGTGAATTAAATATCCAAAGTCCTGACAAAAAATGCGTGTTAGGTGAGTCACAGAACAACGGTGACTGTTTGGATTCACAAGAAGAGGGAAGTATTTGTGCTTCAGAAACAGATAAAATGGAGATACAGAACACAGAACCAGCCACACCGCAGGATCAGCTGGACAAGGAATTGGAGATTAGCATTGACTGTGATGAGAAACAGGAAACAATCGATCAGGGTGATTATGTGATAACAAGGTTGTGATGCTTACAGGAGGAAGCATTTACAAATATATATATTTTGCATAGTGCTTTGGGGGGAGGGAATGTTTTAAGAGTTATATTAGCAAATGAAGAATTACACTTTGTAGTACTCAACTGTGGCACAGTATCTTGTAACATAGTAGTCAAAAGAAAGATAATAGGGGAACCTTCTGTTTTGTAGCCTGCTTTAGCTTTCACGATTTGTTTTACATTTTTTAATAAATGGAAGCATCTTGTATTCTTGTACTGTTGCAATAACCCACAGAAACTTTTTAGCTATCTTTTTCAATTACAAAAATGCAATTTCTCTCATATGATAGTTGACTCCTATGATAAATATTTTTCTATGCAAATAAAAAGTAGCTTAAGAGACTTGTAAGCCTTTATTTAACTTGGTAGATTCTTAAAAGATTCTGGGCACCATAATAATCATAAGCTGCTCCTGTCAGCATAATTCATGTCAAGCTATTAGAATCATTTATTTAAATTGCTATAAACTTAATTTGTTTCAAAAGCTATACAGAATCAAAAGATTAAGTATATTCTTTTATTTATTGAAGGAATATGAATACCTGTAAATTACGAAAGATCAGTTTATTTGATTATTTAATTATAGCTTTTTCCCCCCAGCAAGAGGATTATCACTGTCCTGTTACCATTGTTAGAAGCATTTGCTGGATTTGAAGACTGTAAAAAAAAGAAAAAAAAAAAAAAAGTGTTTCTTATAGTAAAAGAACTAACTGTGGCTTGCTAAAAACTGATGATGGATTACATCCTGGAAATCCGTAATCACAACAGCTACTGCTTCTTCAACCATTTATTTTTCCAAACATGGGCGACCTATGCACTTTGCCTTCAACTTATGCTTTTGCCTTCACAATACACTCATATTTGCTAAGAGCAAGATACTTCAGGAATAAATAAACATACAGTTGTCCTCTGAGTACTTGGAAAAATGCAGCAATTTGTTGAGAATTTTTTAAAGGCAAGCCTTAAGAGAGTTTCTTTGACAACGTCAGAGTTTTGGGGGAACCTGATTGGAGGTTTTGATAAAAAATACTTAGACATTTAAGTGTATAAAGAAAACCTAATAGTATTTTTCATAACTGATGAGTGACTTATTGTCTTAGTCAAAGCAAGTATTTTTTAAATTAAACAGTCTGTTTCTTTTTAACCAGTGACTGGTGTTCTACATTATTAAAAACGTAATTTTACAACTGACCTAAAAATAACCACCCTTGAACTATAAGCACCATCCTTCTTCTCTCTTGGAAACATGAGAATATACCACATTGGTGTGGTCATTTCATTCTTAACTTGCCTAGCCCTGCCATGATAGATTTTGCAGTTCATATTAGTCTATATTAAGGAACCTCCAGATGCATAGAGTACACTTACACTGCAGATGAAATCCATCACAAGTAATTCCCACCTTGTAGGACCTGACAGAAAGCCATACCATTGTGGATCTAAACGGTCATGGTACTGAACTGAGTTCTGAAATTCCAAATAAATCCATGTCATCTCTACACTTTTAGGTGAGTTCTCTAGCTCTACTTTATACCTGTGCTATTGTGAACTCACGTATTGAAAGCTTCCGTCCTGTACATCTATCTGTGCCATGGCACCTAGGAGTGAATTATTTGAACCAAAATGGAAAATATGAGCAATAATTGGAAAACAGTTCATATAGCTTTGCAACAATACATTCAAACCACATTTGATTACTAAGATATGGCTGATTTCCATCTTGGCCTCTTGACTTCTCTGTGACCCCCCCTCGCCCTCCTTCATGTCTCTCTCCTTGTCCATCTTTAGATTGTGAGCTCCACGGGGCAGGGCCTGTAGCTTTTCTGTTTGGAAAGCACCTGAATTATCACAAGCATAAAAAGAAATAAATAATAATAATAATGGTGGAAAAACTTCATATCATTTTTACTCAATCAGCTCTTGTAGAGAATTCTCTTTTCTACTGTAAAATTTATGTTAGGAATAGCATAAAGCAAATGTGTCATATGTTGTCATAAAGTTCTTTATATCCTATATACATAAACATATATCCTATATATTTATATACAGTCCTTCTCCACCACTGATTTCACTTTCTTATTCTTCATCATGGTTTGTAACACCTTAGAGTTCTAAGCTGAGTACCCTTTTATTAGCAAAATTCAAAACAAACAGTCCTTGCTCTAAAGAGCTTTAAATGCTTTTCAGCCACAAGGTTTCATTACAGAACAAATGTGCCTGAGCGGGGTATTTATAATGCCATTTATAAGTGCCGTTATCAGAACAAGTTAACTACCACAGGCCTAAGGGATCAGCATATTATTCTGCCAACATAAAAGCCTATTTGTCATGTGCATAAAGTTCCCAACAGACTGAAAATCCAGTACAATTTAGCTGAAACTTTAGCCATGCCATCACATCATGACCTCACTGTGTTGGGAGTCAGTCTAAGTCTTGGAGTAGATACAAGGCAACACCAAAGATGGTACAGGTGGGCAAGGTGCTTAGGCATAAGGCCATGATATTGTATTCCGTAGCAATACAATGTCTTTTGCTTTCTTTTTTCTTTCTTTACAACTAAATGTTGAAGTAAAAATTTATTAAATAAAGCATACTTCAACATTTGACCAATTTTATGTGATTCTTGGGCATCAAAACCTGACACCAAATGGGACCTAATCCCATTCCATTTAAATTTAATGGCAAATAAACACCTCATTTTGTGAAAGCAGATAAGAGCTCAAAATATGTCCAGATTTAAAATGGTGGTGGGCTTTTATTGCTTTGCAGACAGTCAAAAAAACACCCGTTCTCACTGTATGCCTCCAAGAGCATATCTGTACCAAGAAAGATTTAGCAGTGCACAAGGTTTGAAATGCCACAGCAGAGGCATTATTAAGCTCTGCAAAGGTGAGCATGCTTTCTCCTCAAGAGAAATAAAATGTTCAAACCTACCCATCCCTGCCTGCAGCTTCCATTAGCACCTATAGGAGGAACACAAAAAGCCCCAAGGATATAAACTTCTATAAAACCAGTCTTTTGAAGCAGAACTTAAAATCATTAAATGTTCCAAGGAGTTAGAACATTGTCTAAATAAAACTGTGTTTCTAAATATAAAGGTGTTTAATCCCAATACTCTGCTGTTCAGAATGTTTAGAAAACATTTTTTTAATTTATAGCTTGCATTTTTTTGTTTGTTTGTTTGTTTGTTTGTAAGGACAAATCCTCACTGCTCTTCGCAGTTTTGTCAGCTTCTGGAGCTGATGGGCAGGGGAAAGTATGAATTCTTTCAACCCAGTCTTCCTGTGCACAGCAGGTCTGATCCAAAACAGGCTGGGCAGTGAGTATATTGATTCAAGGCTGGTTTGACTTCCACTCTCTCCAGGCTACACACACATTCAGTCAGAGGTCAGTGATGCAAGAACTGCATGCTATACCTTCAAAACAAAATTGCAGCAGCTGCTTCTGTCTCTGCCCTATGACTAGAAAACGAGCTTTCCAACAGCTGATAGATGAAATTAATACCAGTTCCACACTGTGTTTCTTCAGTATCTTTTCTCTCCTCTCTCTTCTTTGACAATGCAATTGATTATGACCTTGTTGATAATGCAGTCTTTAAGGCAACATAGAATCATAGAATCATAGAATAGTTAGGGTTGGAAAGGACCTCAAGATCATCTACTTCCAACCCCCCTGCCATAGGCAGGGACACCTCACACTAAACCATCCCACACAAGGCTTCATCCAACCTGGTCTTGAACACCGCCAGGGATGGAGCACTCACAGCCTCCCTGGGCAGCCCGTTCCAGTGCCTCACCACCCTAACAGGAAAGAATTTCCTCCTTATATCCAATTTAAACTTCCCCTGATTAAGTTTGAACCCATTACCCCTTGTCCTGTCACTACAGTCCCTGACGAAGAGTCCCTCCCCAGCATCCCTATAGGCCCCCTTCAGATACTGGAAGGCTGCTATGAGATCTCCACACAGCCTTCTCTTCTCCAGGCTGAACAGCCCCAACTTCCTCAGCCTATCTTCATACGGGAGGTGCTCCATTCCCCTGATCATCCTCGTGGCCCTCCTCCGTGGCCCTCCGTGGACTTGTTCCAACTGTTCCGCGTCCTTTTTATGTTGAGGACACCAGAACTGCACACAATACTCCAGGTGAGGTCTCACGAGAGCAGAGTAGAGGGGCAGGATCACCTCCTTCGACCTGTTGGTCATGCTCCTTTTGATGCAGCCCAGGATACGGTTGGCTTTCTGGGCTGCGAGTGCACACTGCCGGCTCATGTTCATTTTCTCATCGACCAGCACCCCCAAGTCCTTCTCTGCAGGGCTGCTCTGAATCTCTTCTTTGCCCAATCTGTAGCTGTGCCTGGGATTGCTCCGACCCAGGTGTAGGACCTTGCACTTGTCATGATTGAACTTCGTAAGGTTGGCATCAGCCCACCTTACAAGCGTGTTAAGGTCCCTCTGGATGGCATCCCTTCCCTCCAGCTTATCCACCTGATCACACAGCTTGGTGTCATCAGCAAACTTGCTGAGGGTGCATCCTTACTCTTGTATTATAAGAGTATCAGAGTTGGCTTGCAGTAGAGAGAAGCATTTAAGATGAAAATAGGAGCTTCTGAAGACTGAGCTTCTTAAAGACACTAAGACACTAATGCTTTCTGATTACTTATTACCATTAATAATGTTTTCTTGTCTGGAAATTAGAAATAGAAGCTCAGACATATATAGCTCATGGGAAACTTCCCCTGCATGGAATCAAGAGTTAATTCATACAAGCTCGCATACTTTTTATCCAGTGGAATTGAAGAAGCAAGAATAACCCTATCTATATTTGTTTCATACACTCAACTTTTTTTAAAAATCAAGGCGTCCACAATAAAATTATCCCATGAATGTTTAAACAGGCAATAAAAGACCAGAACCCATGTGTTTTAATTTAGCAGGTTAGTGAAGACTTTTACCCCTGTACTACAGATAGAAATACTGTATCCCAAACTTGCAGTCCCAATTAAAAAAAAACAAAAGAAAACAAACCACACACACAAAAAAAACAAACACAAAACCAACCCTACCAACCAACCAACCAAAGAAAAACCACCAGAAAAAAAAACAACCCACAACAAAACCACAAGCGAACAATCCCCAAACAAAAATGCACAGATTTGTCAGACTTTAGATATTCACGGGGTTTCTTAGTAAAATTAATACCCTAAGAACATCTGAAAACATTGAACTAACCTTTCATAAATCTAATGGACAGCATAGACTGCTCCTTAAATGTGGTCAAGTGAGAATAGTAACTGCAAAATAACTCATTCTGGTTAATGACTAATATTTTCAGTATACAAAATGCAATTTACAAGATGGGAGAATGTATATCACTATTTTCTAGGAGTGTCAACTATTTCTTAAAATTAATACAGTAAGTGTTCATACACATTCAGAGAAACTCATGAAGTCCTACACAAATGCTTTTTTTTCTGCAGTAGTTTTCATTCCATTTTCTACTTCTCATCTTCCTTACCTGATGATATTTTTTACACTTCCCCGATAAAGATAGAAGTCTCATACTTTACCACCGCATGTTTCTATAAGTAGACAGTAAGACCCATTAATGCAGCATTTTGTGCTCCATCATCTTGACTATAACCTGGGACTTTGTGTCCATAGGATTACGGGACAGTTTACTAGTGAATACTAGAAATACTTTTGTTTTGATGAATTACATCTTGTACTGAGAGATACCATTGAGACATATCACAAACATGAATACCAATATCCAGCTACCAAAACATGGAAATAATCTTTCTCCATGACTAATTAACTGAATCCAGTTTTAAACCAAGAAAAAGAAGTAAGGAGAAAAGAAGAAAATTAAAAGAGATATTTTTTAAACTAAATTAGACTCAGTGTAATGTTTATGAGTATCCTCAGTTCCCTTCATTTTTATTAAAAGTAAAATTAAAGGGTTTTTTTTTAAGCATCAATTTTCAAATTATACAGTTTCTTTCTTGATTTGTTTTGCAAGACAGCCAGTCTTCGTATTTAATAATTAATAAGAATTTCATTAACTGAAAGATTGTAAATCAGGAAATCATTAGGGGAGACTTTATCTGCTGATTGGCTCTACTGTTTATATTTTTACAGGATTGTAACTTCCCAAGTTACAAAATGCACTGATCATTTCCCAAATATATTTACAGTCCTTGAACTATGTAGTTCTGAACTGAAATCAGAGTCACATGGAAAAATTGACAGTATTTCAGCCTCAGATTAATGTGCTCCACTCATTTTAAGTCTACAATAATGACTGCTTTCAGGACAGAGGTCCATTGAGTATGACTTATAATCACTTAACAGTCACATTTAAAGAAAAGTAGCAATAATACAAAAAATAAAAATGCACAATGTATATTGGAATTACAGAGAGAATAATCCATGTTTCAGTATTTAAGGAACAGAATTCTGTCTAAAACAGGCCAAGGCAAAACATCAGTCCAAACATTCAGGCTTATAGAAAGTTACACTCAACCCCACATCTGCCCCAAATTTCCCCAGAGAAATAAATACTGAAAAAGTTTATTCATTGAGGACTATTTATGGTGGGGAGAGAGCAACTCATTTTGGGAGCTACTTCCTTGTTTGTTTGTTTGTTTTCTATTTCTGCTGAACATGAATAGCATCTGAAACCTGAAATATTCCCACACACTCACACCCTAGAGCTAATGAAGAGAGAACCAGATGTAAAATACTGAGCCAAGATTTATCCAGCATGGTCAGGACAAGTAAGTGATGAAAGACCAAGTGAAAGCAAATGTAAACTTGATACTAGCTGTTAGTAAAGCAAAATAAAAAGTTTTTATAAGAAACTAGGAGAAAAGCAATTTCCCTTGGAGATCAATTTTCCACATAAAGACAGCATTAAAATCTCATCTGAAGTATTTGCATTAGTCAGCTTCTGAAATGTCACCTGGGATTTGCTTATGATCTTCTGTGACAGTTATTAGTGTCAAAGAAAGCATAATAACATTGACTTATGTTATCACCTGACTGTCAAAGTGATTCTTCAAACTAGGAGCAACATTTCAGGCTTTATTTTGGCTTACTTTCCTCTCTAGCCTTTTTCTTTCTCAGTTTGAAAAACAGAAAGAATAAAATTGGAAGAAAAACTTTATTTAGCTTACATCCTTATACATTACACAAGAGTAACTATCCCATTAAAGAGCAATCATGATTCATCCCAGAGATACATTGCAGAGCAAGATGGAATAACTACATTTTTTTTAAGATAACAGATCTCCTGAAAACTTACAAAGTAAATTACAACTGTGTTACTATGTATTATTTCTGCATCTACAGGCCAAGACTCTTGACTATTGGAAATATTTATACCTGCAGCTGCTGTAGTTTGAGGCAAAGTTGAGCTGCGTGGTACGAATAGGAGGGCTACACCTCAGTTCACATGCAATCTGTGTGGGAATAACCCTAGTGAACAGAATTTATGAGGACAACACAGCATGCTAAGTCATGTCATCAGCACCTGCTTCAGGAGTAACACAAAACCATTCAGTCAATGGCTCTTTGAAATCAATTCAGTCGGTAGCTGACACGTATGAACAATAATACATACCCCTGTTTTCACTTTGGTTCTTTCTTTTCCAGGCTTTTCTCTGGTATTCCAAATTCTCTTCCCTTTTGTTTCTGTCTGTATTTACCAGTGACTCTCCATCCTTCTAAATTCAGTCCTTCAGTATCTCTTCCTCTATTCTTTTGTTTGTTTTCACATCTCCTAGTCTTTTTGTATACTTCCTTTCCCTCTTCTGTTCTCACTGTTCACTCAGTCAAGTCGTTCAATCACACATGATCTCTAAACTAGTATATTCACCCCTCCTAAATGACAAAAAATGCAGTCTTTCAACTTAATTCTTTATTGCACATGTTGTGTGACCCAAAACTTTTTATTGCTTTTTTAATCATTTTTAGCATTAAGCATGAGGCAGAACACTAAAGAACACTTTTTTGTGTCAGGGGTTTGTCACACTACATGACCTTTATTCAGCTGACTTTGGATCATAATACATTAAACACTAGAAATATTAAAGAGTACTCTAAAAGTTTAAGCTGAAAGTGAAGAAAACCATATCCAGCTGAAACTGCAATTGAAATTTACCTCCAATACAGTTTGGTTAAGACATTTAGCCTAACACACCTACTCTCATAATAGGAACATCCATTTTTTAATGATGATAAGCAATAAGTTTTGGTTAAGACATTTAGCCTAACACACCTACTCTCATAATAGGAACATCCATTTTTTAATGATGATAAGCAATAAGTTTTAGGATTGTGTTTCATCATTCTAATTTCCAGCTTAGGACCTAAGTTCTGTTTTACACCTTCCTATCTGAGGATCCTCCCTGACTGATCTTCATTTCATTTTTAAGCTTTATAAATGCACAAGAATTTAAAAAAAAATAATTGAAACAACCTATTCTTAGAAATGTTCTATTTTTCACTCACTGGGAATATCTCATATTTTTCCAGTGTATTTTCTGCTCTTAATCATGTTTTGTTTGCTAATTGTGACCTTGTGATCTTTGTATTTTTCCAGTAAATGATTTGGAAATATTTAGGACGTACTTTTGATTTGGCATCAGGGCAGTGCACAAGCATATATTTTTAATATCCAAGCATGCTCCTAATGCCTAGACCATCTCTTTTCACAGGGGTTTTTGAAATGATCACAACAGAACAGAAGCTAACATTTGCTTTATTGCACCATGACTATGCACTATGAAGGTAGATACTTCGTTGTCTATTTGTTTAGCATCCTTATGGTTTTTCAGGATTAGAAAGAAAATCTCTGAGCATCAAGCCATTTCAGCTAGTGGGGAAAACTGAACAGTCAAAGAAGAAGGAGGTGTTTCCCTGTCTTAGACTTCTAGGTGAGAAGAGGACTGGTTCTCATTTCAAAATATCATTAGACCTATTTTAAATGAAACTCAGCTGAGAAGAACAGATTCTTTCTGAGGTGCACAGCTGCAAAAAGATTGCCCATATCTCAAGGATCTTAGGTGACCTGGAGCTTCCCACTCTTAAGTGAAATATATACTATAAAAGAAGCCTAGATGTCACAAATCCCAGCTAAGCACCATGAATAATTCTCCATTTCTTCTTATTAAAACAAACAAAAAAATAAATTGTAAATTCTATCAAGTCTAATACAAGAACCTAAGATGCTTAGTAAAAAGTCTGGTAGATTTGGCATTCATCCTGGCTACAACACACTGTTTCTTATAGGACTTTATCATGGTAGCAGCAGCAGCAACTAGCTAGGTCTCTCCACACACTACTGGATTTTTTTCAGCATTAACTTATTGTGGTATGAAAGGCTAAACATAACCCAGACCTAGCTGGGAAAATGCTTGGCTTGCTAAGAACTTTTGTCCCTCTGTCATGATGGACTTGAAGCTGCGCCACAGCCCAGGCTGCAAAGTGTCCTTAATTTCTAAATAAAGGCAGCCACCAAGCAGCTGCTATGACTTCATCAGCAGCACCTCCTCCATGAACTTGAGCCTACAATTATTTCTGGAATTGTCCCAGCCCCACCTGCTAGATCTCTGGGAACACAAATATATCAGACGCTGAGTATTCATTTGAATCCCATAGCAAAATATCTAAGACATGGCTTAAAAAAATTTGTCCCTCATCCTTGTTTCTTCCTTGAACAAATTGAGGGGATTGATGTTTAATATTCTGTGAGACAGAAGGAACTAGTGTTTGCAACATTATATTATTGGTTTGACTTTGCTTTGAAAAAAACGACTCTGGGAAGAGATTTTGGTGACTAGTTGTTGCTTCATTCTGTTTTTAATTGTCCGTTAGTTTTTGATGCACAGTCTTGATGCTTATAAAGAAGTACTGCTTACATATTTTTATCATTTCACTGTCGTAAAACCTCAAATTGAATTTTCAGACCTTTGTAGAGAATGTACAGATTCCAGGTAACATTACAGTAAATAGAGGAACCTTTCAGAACATCTGATGCTCTCAAATATGTTCATAATGCAGTAAATTATTATTTTTTCATGTCAAAAGAAAAACAAGGCTTAGCCTTTTGTAACCAAACACAGAACACCTTAAATATCAAAAATACTTTGCTTTATAAAACTTAAAGGGAATATTTTCCTTCAAAGGTTGCCCTGAGTTTTGATAGAAAGATGCAGGTTTCAGCTCTAACACTCAGAAGCTGTCATGGATATGTGCTACATAGTTTGTTGTGACATTTCTGGGTTTTTATCTTTAGCACAGATTGTTCCCCAAGCCTCTGAGAAAAGCCAAGAACATCAAATATAATTAATCTTTCAAAAAAAAGGCTCCATAAATTTCTGAAATATGTACTATTTGTCCTTTCTGACTAAAAGGACTTAATTCTACCTTTACAATAGAATTCATCTCAATGTATTAGGTCTCACTTCTCCAGGGACATATGGGAGTCTAGAATGATGGTTGGTTGGGGCTCCTTTTTGTTTGCGTTGCATTGCACAGAATTCTGCTCCTTCCTCAGGGCCTACTTTTAAGTAGGTAAAACAAAATTTGCCTGTAACCTTGCAACAGCCATGCGGCATTCAAAAAGGTAGGAGGAAAGTCAATGGAAAATTTGGCTGTACGGACAGGAAGAGAAGAGTGGTTCAACTGGCCTGTCAAACTGGCTTTATGGTTTATTTCTGCACCTGTAGTTCAGTGGTACAGTTAGCAGTAAGTATGCAGTGAGTAAGTAAACTGTTCAAATTCCCAGTGTTTTAAATTATTATTTTATTTAGCAGCTGTGGTAGAGTTCCACAAGACTTACTGGTCCTTAATATCAGGTATTTAAGATTACTGAGTATGGAAACTAATTTGTTGTAAAAGCCTCCTACACATGAAAAAAAAAAAATTGTTATTAAAAAAATGCTATTTAAAGAAATTTAAATTTATTTATTAATATTTATTTATTTATTAATATTTAAAGACAGCCCAGGTGGCACTATGTCAGTATGTCAAACAAGCTCCCTGGTGCTTAGACATGATATTTATTTTCACTCTCATGCTGAGCTCCATCTTGCTCTTCCCCGAGCCTGACCGCGAGGAGGCCCAAGGGAGCTGGGGTGGAACAGGACAGTGAAGACCAGGGGAACTGGAGTGGAACAGGACAGTGAGGTCCTGTGAGGTAACCGCAGTCCCAGGCCATGTCACAGAACAGACGGGAGTGGCTGTGTTGGCTGTTTTCCTCATGGGCCTGAGCTGTGGGGTTTATCTACCCCACTGCATTTAACAAGGCTGAAAAGCAACAGCCCTTTTTCCCCAGGAGCTGAGGGCTGAGATTTCTACTGGCACTGGATCTCCCCAGTGATGTGGCAGCAGGTAGTATGTTCGTGGTGGCAGTGTCCCAGTGGATAGAATGCTGGTGGCTGTGTCACAGCAGATAGAATGTTGGTGGTCGCTGTATCACAGTGAACAGAATGTTGGTGGTGGCCATGTCCCCGCAGACAGAATGTTGGTCACTATGTCCCAGCGGATAGAATGTTGGTGGTGGCCAGACGGTTGGTAGTCCAGGCACCAGGATGAATACATAAAGGCCGGGCTGTGACAAGTGCTAGACCAGCCTGAGGGTGAGAAGGCGGGTGAGCTAGGGCTGAGTTGAGAGGGCAGGAGCAAGGCAGGGAAAGAAGGGCTGGGCTGCTGGACCCCTGCAGGAAGGCAGCAGGTGAGTGAGGCATGGCACATGGTGGCTGCTCCTATTTTGACTTCCAGAACCAGAAGATCACTCAAGGAAAGGATCAGAATTTGGAGCATTCCTGACCTGAGCCACAAACACATTCGCCACCTGCTGCAAGGACACAAAGTTAAATCAGGCAGTCTGGAAGAAGCCTTGGTGGATTGTGCATGGTGAACAAGGGTGGCTTCTTTGCAGTTATCTTGACTTTTACAGGCACAGACATGGAATGGAACAGTATCAGATGAGGGCGAGCTCCAGTCATCAGCCACTCAGGTTGAGAGATTCCCTACCTTCAACACAGACGTACAAAATGAAGTCACAAGGCCTGGCAGAGCCCTGGGCAGTGGTTGAGCATGATGAGAAATGGTGGCTAGTCTGCAGTTATCTTACCTTTAGCAGCCACAGGCATGGAATGGGGCAGGATCAGATCACAGTGCACTCCTCATTCACTCAGACAGAGAGATTTGCTACCTTCAGTAAGGACAAAGACACAAAGTTAAGCCACAGACATTGGCAGAGCCCTGGGCAGGAGTTGCAAATTCTGAACAAGTGTGTCTAGTTATGAGTTCTCTTTCCTGTTGCAGACACAGGCATGGATCGTGAAAGAGATCAGACCATGGCGAGCTCCCATCCTCAGCCACTCAGGAAGAGAGCTTAACTACCTCCTACAAGGACAAAGACACAAAGTTATCTCATGGTGTCGCAGTTTAAGCCCAGCTGGTAACTCAGAACCACTCAGCCACTAGCTCATTCTGCCCCTTTTTCCTCTCCCAAATCCTGTAGGGATTGGGTGGAGAATCAAAAGAATGCAAGTCCCATGGGTTGAGATAAGAACAGTCCAGTAATGAAGGTATAACACAAAACCACTGCTGCTACCACCAATAATAACAATGATAAGGGAGATAACAGGGGGAGAGATTACAATTGCTCACCACCTGCTGACCGATACCCAGCCCGACCCAAGCAGCGATCTGGGCCTTCCAGTTAACACCCCTGAGTTTATATACTGGGCATGATGTGCCCAGTACAGGGGAAAAGACCTAACCATGGTGCACTCCTGTCTTCAGGCAATCCAGCCAGAGATTGGATTCCTTCTGCAAAAAGCCCTGACACAAAGTTAACTCACAGACACTGGCAGAGCCCTGGGCAGTGGTTGCATGTTCTGAACAAGTGTGGCTAGTCTGGAGTTATGTTGCCTGCTGCAGGCACAGGCATGGAATGGGAAAGATCAGACAGCAGCGCTTTCTGGTCCTCAGCCACTCAGAGAGATTCTCTTCCTTCTGTAAGGATACTGGCATAAAGTTAAGTCACAGTGTCTGGCAGGGCAACTGCGCAGGTGTAGCCCATGGTGTGGCTGCTGTGTAATTTGTTCTCCTGCCTTTCGGAGTCGCTGTCCCAGACGAGGATCCGACCTAACCATAGTGCACGTTTGTCCGCAGCCATCCAGCCAGAGACTGGCGTCCTCCTACAAAGGACTTTGACATAAAATTAAGTCACGGAGTCTGGCAGTGTCATGGTTTAAGCTCGCCAGCTACTAAGGAGAAAAATGACTGCTACAGCTGAACCCAGGACGCAGAGCACATTGCAGGGTTTACCCATGGAGAACAAGGGTGGCTTCTCTGCAGTTACCTTGCCTTTTGCAGGCACAGACACAGAACAGGACAGAATCAGACCACGGCAAGCTCTGGTCCTCAGCCACTCAGGCAGAGAAATTTGCTACCTTTTCTAATGTCACAGATACAAATTTAAGTCACTATGTCTGGCAGAGCCCTGGACATGGATTGCCCATGTGAACGAGGGTAGCTGCTGCCTTTGCTTTTTATCCTTTCTATTGCAGTTGCCAGCCCTGACAGTAATGTACCAGACCATGGTGCACTCCTGTCATCAAACACACAGATGGAGAGACTGGATAATCAGCTTATTTTCATGCTGTTGGGAAGAATGAGGGTATTCACAGTGATATTACACTTTTGAAAATTTAACTATTTGACCTATGCAGACCCCAACAAGGAGAGGACCAGATCATGGCACGCTCACTTCCTTCTCTCCCCAGCTTCTCAGACAGAGATTGCTGTAGCTTTCAACAAAACCACTGAGCTAAAGACAAGGAAGCACAGCCCTCACCAGCCTGCATCACCTCGTGTTCCCACAGGCAGCTGGAGGCTCCCCCCAGCCATGGGCAAGGGGAGCTCTGCACTATCCACCCTTTCTGTGTGAAACTGACCTAAAATAAAATTTTCTGATTTATAAACTATTGGCTGGTTCTTCTGCTTTCTATGGTCTTTAGGGGCAAATCTCCACGTCTCCTGCATGTATGACAGTGGTAAGCAAAAGCAAAAAGTCTGTAGTGTTTCTGGGTGATAGAATTAAAACGCTATTCTCTGTTCATCAGGCACTGTCTGAACTATTACAAGTTTCTGAGGCATCCGTGCCCTAGAAAGCCCTAGAAAGGTGAGATCCTAGTTTAAATTTATACTGTTTAAAACTACCGAGTTGAGAAGGAAGACAGATGACTTCATAGGATTATTTTGTTTTATACATAACATGAACTTTGAATTGAATGTTTAGCAGTTTACCTGCAGCTTTTTATCATGGGCATATTAATTTACCATGTAATTTTAATTCATGGCATTGTAGGAACAATTTTCCTAGCAGAAGTTTTAAGTTTTATATCCAGACTTGAAAAGGTGTATACTGTGAAACACCCTTTGCTACATCTCTATGGGGGAACAAAAGGTCTGTTAAAGTCTTATGGCAATATGGCATTGGCATTAAAGCTGCCAAGCATCAAGAATAATAGTTGAAAAATGCTCTCATGCAGATGAGATTTCGTGCTCAAATCTCCTTGTTTCTCTTGCCATTTGTTTAATAATAAAATTATTGCTGAACATCTCTGCTTCATCAGTTCACAGAAACAAGAAAAAATCACATTCTGGTCTATGCAAGAGTCCGCTGAGTCTCTAGAGATATTTTTGAGAGAACTTAGATAACTGTATTTTAACAAGCCATATATCTAAAGAGATGGTGTAAAGAGAACAATACCCAGTGGTATCTAGAGAATAGGCAAGAGGCAGTGAGCAAAACCTGATATGCAGGAAGTTCCATTTAAACATAAGAAAAAATGTTTCACTGTGAGGGTGATGAACAGGTTTCCCAGAGAGGTTGTGGAGTGTCCATCCCTGGAGAGATTCAAAATCTGACTTGACACAGCCCTGAGCAACCTGCTCTGACTGACTTTGCTCTGAGCAGAGGACTGGATGAGGCAATCTTCAGAGATGTCTTCCTGCCTCCTTCTGTTCTAGCTCTATTTTTTTTTTAAATCTGGAAAGCTTGAAATTAAAGCAGTGCAGCTGGAAGAACTCTGCCATATGAGCATGTCCTCTCCACTGACAATTCCATGATTTATTTTTTAAATTTGCAATGTGGTGAGTTTCTAGAAGCCTCCAAGAAGGAAAACTTAAAAAACTGAAGTTTGCTTGTAGCGAAGTCCAGGAATTAAGTTCTCACCTCATTTGTACAAGTGTGAAAACTGTATAGAGCCTGGTGATGGAGGCTGCTTTGTGGCAGATTACAGAAGGGTGTAAAGCCTCCAATGTACCACTGAACAGGGTACACAGAACTTAGCTCTGAGGTCAGGAAAGCCGCATGACCAGTAGTTTCTCCACACACTGTATCCTTGAGAAGTCTGTGTCCAATATAATCAACTGTCCTGCCCTGAGAACAAGCCCTCAATACAGGAGATGGGAGGGGTGGTAGCAAAGCACCTGATTCCTGTGGGATCTTCTTTTCAATTAACTTGTGTTTTCTCTGATATGGACAGTAGGCATAGAAAGAATTTTGTGCATCTGAGGAGGTTAAGATGCATACTAAGGTTTTAAACTCTGCATATTTCTATCACAACAGACTATATTTTCCAGATAGTCTGTAATCACTGACATGGACAATTTTATAGTAATATGCTTGTTAAAGTAACTATTATTTACATTATAAACTACAATGACTCTTTTAAAACTCTTGCTATTTATTATGTCAGAGGACGCTTAATCACTTTGGAGAAGACCCTTACCACAGGGTTTTCTTTGAGTCATTACTCTCATTCCAGCATCTGCAGTCTTCCGAGAAATGTTTAATTCATCCATCAGTAGCTTCATAAGGTTATAATATATAAAACAAACGAAGGAAAACTATCTGTTCTGGAACATAACCTTCTTTAGTAGAGCATGTGCCTTTGGAATTTGTTTTTAATGTTTATGTGTGGTCACTTATTTTTAATCTGACCCAACTATGATTCAGCTATAAAGATGAAGAGCAAAATAAGTTAGTTTATTTTTTTTAAAAAAGCTTCTTGCTAAATTTAGGGGTGTTTATCTGAAAATAATTTTTAAATACTCAAGTATAAAATATTTAACCATGAGGCTTCCTTTTTTTCCCCATTCAGTTCATATAAAACTGACAGTGGGCTTAAATTTTTTGTAATGATAAAAGTAACTTCTGTTACTTCTGTTTGGTTTGTGTATTAGGTTCATCTTCAGATTTATATCCTCCTTTCCGTGACACTTACAAACATTTATAAAGTTCAGCAGCTAGATAAACGGTAAACGCAAGACATCCGATTGAACTGTTACATTCAGCTTGTTTTTATAATTTTCTGATCCCAGGCCATAGCACTGGCCCAGACTCAAGGAAGGGCAGCTTTATCAGTTCTCAATAGTCCCAAATGGTTAAGCAACATAATCTGAATGCAGCCTTCCACAGATATAGCTTCTCAGCCACAACTTTTAGTCTGAGGGCAGTAAGAGTAACAGCAGCAGATCTATCTGCTTGCTGTTCTTTGCAATCCCTTGATGCTTCCCGGGACAGAATATTTTCCCTGGAAGAACTGACTTTAAACTCAGTGAGTTCCATTCTATGTCTAGTGCAAGACAAAACTACTGAAGTCACACAAGGAAATGAACATGTATCTGAAGAGGAGCTATAGGCATGCTGGGGATGGACTCTTCATTAAGGGCTTTAGTGATAGGACAAGGGATAACGGGTTAAAACTTAAACAGGGGACATTCAGATTAGATATGAGGAAGAAATTCTTTACTGTAGGGGTAGTGAGGCACTGGAATGGGCTGCCCAGGGAAGCTGGGAATGCTCCATCCCTGGCGGTGTTCAAGGCCAGGTTGGACAGAGCCTTGGGTGACATGGTTTAGTGTGAGGTGCTCCTTCCCATGACAGGGGGGTTGGAACTAGATGATCTTAAGGTCCTTTCCAACCCTAACTATTCTATGATTCTATGATTCTATGTTTTTGCAACCACATCAGTACTTTTTGTTGGACAGGAGAACTCATTAGGTTTAATTCATATTTTACTTTGATGATGGTCAGACTGTGGTTACTCTTGAATAACAAGAATATCACAAATAATCTTCCTTCTTTTATTTACTATTTTGCTGTCAAACATCTTTGCATTTTAGGGGTCATTCACTTAGAATAGGGGTTATTTACTTAGCCAATAGGCTTTCTAAGTTTAAGATTTCTGCACTGTCTGGTGGATTTTCATGGCATATTGTTCTGCACTGGAAAGCAGGAGCTGGAGCAAGATTCTCTGTGGTCTGCACATCAACACGAACACACACAACATACATTAACCCACGCATCCCACTTCTGCAGGAATATAATCACAACCAAGGGCCAGTGCAACATTCCTCGTCTCAGCTGTTTTTAAGGATGTGTTCTACCAAATTTGCTTTCTATAACACCCAAATTAATATTTGCTATTTCCAGAAGCTGTTTCTGCACAAGAACCTTGACTGCAGAAACAATCCCAGATGGAACACAAGTCTAATGTTTTTGGATATTCAGGACCTATAGAATCATAGAATCTTAGAACAGTTAGATTGGAAAGAACCTTACGTTCATCTAGTTCCAATCACACTGCCGTGGGTAGGGACACTGCCCACTAAACCATGTCACCCAAGGCTTTGTCCAACCTGGCCTTGAACACTGCCAAGGATGGAGTGTTCACAGCTTCCTTGGGCAATCCATTCCAGTGCCTCAACATCCTCACAGTAAAGAACTTCCTCCTTATAGCCAATCTAAACTTCCCCTGTTTAAGTTTTAACCCATTACCACTTGTCCTGTCACTACAGTCCCTAATGAAAAGTCCCTCCCCTGCACCCTTATAGGCCCCCTTCAGATACTGGAAGGCTGCTAACAGGTCTCCACACAGCCTTCTCTTCTCCAGGATGAACAGCCCCAACTTTCTCATCCTGTCTTCATATGGGAGGTGCTCCAGTCCCCTGATCATCCTCATGGCCCTCCTTTGGACTTGTTCCAACAGTTCTATGTCCTTTTTATGTTGAGGACACCAGAACTGCACACAATACTGCAGGTGAGGTCTCATGAGAGCAGAGTAGAGGGGCAGGATCACCTCCTTTGACCTGCGGGTCACACTGCTTTTGATGTGGCCCAGGATACAGTTGGCTAACCTATAAAGATTAGCAAGTGTTGGCCCTCAACTGAATAGGAAAATAATTAAAACAATGTTTGGGAGCAAATATGGTCCATAAGTTGACTGATTTATTTGCAGAAATACATGCACATGTTTAATTTTTCATTTCATAAACCATACAGCTCCAGGGTAGCTGCTGAAAACACACCTAGTGAGAACATCTGTAACCGAGAAAGTCAAATTAACCAGTATTATGGAGAAGAAAATCCCTCCAGATATCTTGTGATTTAGATCCAAACAAATTCACTCTTGTCTTCAAATACAAATAATTAAAAAGGAATGTTTTTCAGATCAGGAGAATCAGACCTTCTTTATGGTGTGAAACATCATTTGTGGGACAGGTAATACTATACAGATCTTGGGGATGAGAATTCAACAGTTCACCATGAATAGTCAGGAAGAAGGATGTGACATACATCCCACCCTTCACCTTGCTGAACAGGTACTTAAGGACTGCTTGAGCAGTCTTCCAACTCCACCCTTCTTCCCAGGCTGTAGGGAGGACACTGGAATCACACACACCCCCCTGGGAAAATGCTGCCCCTTGCCTCCCTAAAATACAAAACCAGGAAGGCATTTATGCTTTGGGTGTATCTTCATGACAAACTACAACACTGGTTCACACTGGATGTGTTGTATAAGGAAACAAGAAGGGTACAAAGTTTTGGTGTGCGGGGGATGGCAGCAGGTTGTTAATTTCTGAGCTGTTTGGAACTGGCTTTGACCAGCACAAAGCAGCCCTAGCCTCCTCCAGCACAGCCCGCCCTGCAGCTTCAGGGCCAAATGTCCATTGCTGTTCAATTACATTTGCTCAAGATGCTCCCAAATATAACTTCTGTAGATCAAGAGCCATGTGCTGTATAAGAGCTCAGTTCTCCAATGTTCTTGTAAATCTCTCTCTGAAGCCTTATCTGTGGAGGAGAAGACAGCTGCAGACAGACATTTCAGGAGCCTTTGAGCTTGAATGTCTGAAACCCAGACCAAAGCCAGGTGCTATTTCTGATGACACCTTCAGCAAAGAGGAGTTTCCTAAACTCTGTGTGCGCATGGCTACACAGTACTCAGGGCTTTGGAGGCAGGGTTGTGCCCTCTGTCACGTGTTTTATGTCTATACTCACTTCAAAAGTCAAGTCTTTAAAGGTTTGGGTTTCTTGTTCTCATGGGGGACTTCAACCACCCTGACATCTGTTGGAACGACGGCACTGCACGGCACAAGCAATCCAGGAGGGTCCTCGATTGTGTGGAAGACAACTTCCTTCTGCAAGTAATAGAGGAGCCGACAAGGAGAGGTGCCACGCTTGACCTTGTGCTCACAAACAGGGAAGGGCTTGTTGAGAATGTGGTACTCCAGGGCAGCCTTGGATGCAGCGATCACAAGATGGTCGAATTTGAGATGCCCAGGACAGTGAGACGAGCGTGTAGCAAGCTCACTGCCCTAGACTTAAGAAGAGCAGACTTTGGCCTCTCCAGGAGCCTGCTTAGTAAGGTTCCATGGGATACAGCCCTGGAGGGCAGGGGGGCCCAAGACTCTTGGTTGATATTCAAGGATCACCTGCTCCAAGCTCAGGAGTGCTGCATCTCAACTAGAAGGAAGTGCGGCAGAAGGGCCAGGAGACCTCCTTGGATGGATAAGGAGCTGCTGAGGAAAATTCAAAGGGAAAAAGAGGCTTATAAAAAGTGGAAGCAAGGACAGGCAGCCTGGGTAGAGTACAGGGATGTTGTCCGGGAAGCTAGGGACCAGGTTAGGAAGGCTAAGGCCCAGTTAGAATTAAACTTGTCCAGAGATGTTAAGGATAACAGGAAGGGATTCTACAGGTACGTAGCAAACAAAAAACAGACTAGGGACAACGCAGGCCCCCTGAGGAAGCTCTCGGGAGAACTGGCTACACAGGATTTGGAGAAGGCTGAGGTTCTGAATGACTTCTTCACCTCGGTCTTCACTGGCAAAGGCTCTGACTGCACCACCCAGGTCTTAGAAGGTAGACGCAGGGACTGTGAAAATGAAGACTTTGGGCCCACTGTAGGAGAGGATCTGGTTCGAGACCATCTTCAAAATCTGAACGTGCACAAGTCCGTGGGACCTGATGGAATCCATCCACGGGTCCTGAAGGAGCTGGCAAATGAAGTTGCTAAGCCACTGGCCATCGTATTTGAAAAATCATGGCAGTCAGGTGAAGTTCCCGACGACTGGAAAAAGGGAAATATAACCCCCATTTTCAAGAAGGGGAAAATGGATGACCCAGGAAATTACAGACCAGTCAGTCTCACCTCTGTGCCTGGTAAAATCTTGGAGCACATTCTCCTGGACGGCATGCTAAGGCAGCAAGGTGCTTGGTGACAGCCAGCATGGCTTCAGTAAGGGGAAATCCTGTCTGACCAATTTGGTGGCCTTCTATGATGGGGCTACAGAACTGATGGACAAGGGTAAAGCAGTTGATGTCATCTACCTGGACTTGTGCAAAGCGTTTGACACTGTCCCACACAACATCCTTCTCTCTAAATTGGAGAGATATCAATTTGATGGATGGACCACTCGGTGGATAAAGAACTGGCTGAATGGCTACACACAAAGAGTTGTGGTCAATGGCTCGATATCTGGCTGGAGACCAGTAACAAGTGGTGTCCCTCAGGGATTGGTGTTGGGACCGGTCTTGTTTAACACCTTCATCGCTGACATGGACAGTGAGATTGAGTGCGCCCTCAGCAAGTTTGCCGATGACACCAAGCTGTGTGGCCCGGTTGATATGCTGGAGGGAAGGGATGCCATCCAGAGGGACCTTGACACGCTTGTGAGGTGGGCTGATGCCAACCTTACGAAGTTCAACCACGACAAGTGCAAGGTCCTACACCTGGGTCAGAGGAATCCCAGGCACAGCTACAGACTGGGCAAAGAAGAGATTCAGAGCGGCCCTGCAGAGAAGGACTTGGGGGTGCTGGTCGAGGAGAAAATGAACATGGGCCGGCTTCAGTGTGCACTCGCAGCCCAGAAAGCCAACTGTATCCTGGGCTGCATCAAAAGGAGCGTGACCAGCAGGACGAAGGAGGTGATCCTGCCCCTCTACTCTGCTCCTGTGAGACCTCACCCGGAGTATTGTGTGAAGTTCTGGTATCCTCAACATAAAAATGACATGGAACTCCTGGAACACAAGGATGATCAGGGGACTGGAGCACCTCCCGTATGAAGACAGGCTGAGGAAGTTGGGGCTGTTCATCCTGGAGAAGAGAAGGCTGTGTGGAGACCTCATAGCAGCCTTCCAGTATCTGAAGCGGGCCTATAGGGATGCTGGGGAGGGACTCTTCATCAGGGACTGTAGTGACAGGACAAGGGGTAATGGGTTAAAACTTAATCAGGGGAAGTTTAAATTGGATATAAGGAGGAAATTCTTTCCTATTAGGGTGGTGAGGCACTGGAATGGGTTGCCCAGGGAGATTGTGAGTGCTCCATCCCTAGCAGAGTTCAAGGCCAGGTTGGATGAAGCCTTGTGTGGGATGGTTTAGTGTGAGGTGTCCCTGCCCATGGCAGGGGGGTTGGAAGTAGATGATCTTGAGGTCCTTTCCAACCCTAACTATTCTATGATTTTATTCTCTATCTTTGGTGGTAACAGCCGGAACTTTAAGGCAAGTCTGGGCAAGGCATCGGCACAAATGTGCAGATGCTCTGCAATGACACAAAACCTACATGCAATCACAACTCTCATTAAATGTTAGCAGTATATTTTAAAGTCTGGTGTGAACTTTATATACAGTTTGGACTGATTATAGTTTATTTTGACAACCTCATTCTCACTTATATGTCTTCCATTTTACTTCACTCAGGTTTTTTCCTTTACCCTTTAGCCATCCTTATCCTGACAGAGGGAACTGTGTGAAACAGAATTAGTCCTTGAGTGTTTCTAAGCAATGGTGTGATAAAGGGCAAAGCATTTGGAAGCACTGCTAGAACTGACAGAGCAAATCATAAGGTTTTTGACTATTAACCTCTGTGCCTACACCATCTGTTAGAAACAAAGATCAATCTTAATATCCCCAGGGTTGCTGTTCTCCCGTTTTTTTTTTTTCTCTTAATCCTCTTTAATTCCAGGTTCTAATTATACATGGGAGGATTATCATATCCAAATTAAGGCTTGTGTGAGCAGTACATAGGAGGAAACTCTAAATTAATTTAAATGCAACCTTATATGTAAAAAGAAACCTTGGAACAGATGATTTCTCATGTTAGAATTATCTAGTATTACTCAAGCTAGAACTGGAGATTGTTAATTTATTAGAAGTAAGACATAATATCGACAAAGAATTGTTCCATAAAGCTTTGATGACATATTCACATCAAGGATAGTTTGTGTCAAACCATTCAAGAATAGAAGTCTGGAAAAAAACGCTTCCAAGAGTTGTGGGTGCTCAGCTCAAGAGAAATAATGTTTTATGGAAGCATCAGAATAAAATACTATTATTCTCTGGTCAACCTTCTAAAATACAAATTCTACAGAAAGAACCACCTGAATCAACCAGCCCCAGTATGCTTCATGTGTAATGCATGTCACAGAAAATTATATTTTGCCTAGGTAGAATAGAATATTGTTCTTTCATAACTTTCAGTGCACTGCAGAAGTAGCTTAAATTAAGCTTAGTGGCTTAAATTTTTCATCTTGTGTCTTTCTTCCATTATGGTAATTTCTTGCAGAGGCTGCCTGATTCATATAAGTAGCCTGATTCAAGTAGCAAGAGTCATTACAGCAGAACTTGATAATTTCTGTATCAATTTCATGTGACAAACAGAGGTATGTGATAAATACATATGACTTCTGAAAACTGACAACAGTAAAACCAGTTGCAGGTGGGAGGTCATCAAGCAGAGTAACCAGACATGGCCTCCTTCTTTCTCCTTCTCTCAGTCTAGTGGAAGAATGTCCGCTGTAGCCTTACAATTGAAGCAAGCAGTATTGTTAACTTAATTTTTAAGTAAAAAATCCAAGACTTCTGGGAAGATAAAGCATCCACATTATTTTAAAAGAAAAGCAAAACAGGTATTAAATACACAAGCATTATTTTCCTCCAATTAAAAATAAAAGAGAAAAAAAAGAAAGTAGAGAAAAAAATATGTAGTTTTGCAGCTCACAGTAATTGTCAGGGTACATTTTGCACTCTATACCTTGCATTCTATCACTATAAAATTCATTGCCTGATATGACAGTTCAAAACTTTTTATTGCCGTGTATAATTTGCTTCCTAATTGGCTGCAAAGAGCAGGAGCATGGACTGATCTTCAAAAGCAGGCATCTTTCCCTGACACTGATACACCCACCACAGTAAGAAACAGAACACACAAGTGTAAAAAAGTCAAAATCCAGCAGTAGAACAAAACACACACAGAAAGGAGCCAAAATCAATTACTATTGGGAAATACTAAACTATGCAATCAAAGCTATGAAACTGCTATCTGTATTATCAGTAATTAGCCAATAACCATTTTCCTTCACTATCTACGCACATAAAGCAGGTATGATCTTAAGTTAGCAGCTGTATAAATTAAAGAAATTCAGAAGCTCACTGAGTTAAAAAAGACAAAAGGAATATCAGGCTTTGTAATTGCTCAAGCCAACAAATGGTTATCAACTGAAAAATGTGGTCTGCAGAAAGGCAGAATACCTATATTCTGTGTTACACACAGATCCTGAAGGCACTTTTATTTCATCCAGAGGAAGACTGGCCAATGTTGCTTTGATAATGTGATTATTTAGAGTACCTGCTGTGCATTCTTAGGTAGTACTTGGTAGGAAACATGATCCAGTATCAGTTTCCCAACTGTTTCTGATAAGATTGGTTTGGGCTGGAAATAAGACATCAGCTAGCTTTCTTGTTATCCATTGCTGACACTAATGCATCATTAATAAAAACTATTAATTTCTGTTGAAAGCTAAATTTTTAAGTCTGATAGGTGAATATGGACTGAGATTAAGCAGAGATCCACTGATGGAGGATGGAAGATGTGGGTGAGGTCACAAAGTGCTGGGTCCTCCTGCTGTTCTGGACAAGGCTCTCTCAATGTGTGTAGAGGCTGACTGCTCCCTGAGCAATGTGCATATGTCCCTCTTCCCATGTTCTTTCCACCCAAAGGCCCTGGCATGCTCCCACTGAGTCCCAGGCACTAGCCTCCAGGTGCCCCAGGAGAAGTCATGAAGGATGCTGGGGAGCCTATGGATAGTGTTAGAGGCCAGAGTGCCTCCCTATTACCTCCTATCTGTGTGGTGAGATGTTCTCACCCACAGGTTGTGTTTGCCTCACCATCACTGCCAATCCTACTTCCTGAGGTGCGGGAGCACATGGTACCTGTCACGTCTTCTCTTACACGATTTCTCAGGCATCATCAGGGTCATATAGGTCAGTGGAGAATTTTCCCCCAAACTGGAGGAAAAAAAAAAAAAAAGGAAAAAAGGAGAAATCCATTTTAATATAAACTTTTCCTAAAGTAGATTATTTTCCAAAGATCTGTTTCTGCACTGTATACTTGGCTTGCTATATTATTGTGACATAATTTTGACCCTATATTGGGACATCATGCATTTCAGAAGCACTGTTCCAATCTCTGAAAGTGAAACTTCAGTCGTGCATACTGTCGATGCTCTAGTGCTGAAATCTGTCACTTTTTCAAAGGTGTCCTGGGGACAAATTTTAAAAGAACTTGAAGTTGTGTGGAGTTCTTCCCATGTGAGAATGCAACTTCTAAGATGATGAAGAACATTTAGAAAATGTGTCACTTGGCAATTTACAACTCTGGTGTCCATTGAAAGTCAGTAGGATATGATCACTTTTATTTTGTCCATCATCTGTTCCAACTAGATTCATAAAGTTATTTCTATTTGTATTGGTAGCATCTAAGACGCTAATCCTTTGCACACTGTTAACAGTAATCAATCAAAAGTCTGAGTTTTATATGATCTGTAGGTACTGGCTGTTTGCTTGGATAGTCTTAGAGTCAGTCACACAATATCTAAATTTTCTGATATTAACACTCCAGAGCAGACACTAAAATAAGAGCCGCAGTCTAGTTATTTAAAGAGGTGGTTGTCATGTGCCTAATAGTTTATTAGCCATAAGTTCGTTAAAATTCAGTATACTCAATGGAGTTAAAATTTATTTAATGATCAGCCAGATTTGTGCCATCTGCAGTATATTCTTTAGCACTATAATGGCATCATCTGTACTGCAAAATGTATAAATTTACCCAATCAATCAAGCAATCTGGTATAAACTTTTATGTGTGGTTGAAAAGAATACAAAAAATGAATCTGCTTTTGCAATTGTTACCTCTCAAAGAAGACATTTCTGGCACCTGAGACATATAGTGCAGTGTTTGGGCTTGTACTTTGGTATTTTATGTGATATGAGAAATTATAAATCTTTCTTTTTCAGAGCCAGAATAATCAAACAGCAATTTTGTTCATCATCTTAACAATGCAGTACTTTTATAGACAGAGCTTTCCATGAACTTTCAGGAATCTGATTTTTAATTTGCCACACATCTGATCTTCTGTGCATGTGGATGCTTGTTTAGTTCCACAGAGCTTTTACTCCTAAAAGGCAATCTTGCAGTCCAATTCCTATTAATTCAGCTTTTCTGCAGCAAGAGATTATCTGATACTGAAATACTTCTTTGCCACGGATGCTGCCTGCTAAGCAAGCGAATTGTGTCACTTAGTGCTGCATCAGACAGGCTCAGACTCTGCCTATTAAACCTTCCTCTAACAAGAATGTTGTTTGAAACCAGTGCAAATGCCAACCCACAGCAATGACCTGTGTCATGTAACTGTAACTTTCAGTGTTCTGAAAGCACCACAAAATAGGTAGGAACCACACAAAGCCATGGATAAGGTCCTTATAACATAAAAAGTGACCACTGGAATGATTTACTCTTGGTCCTTCACAATATGTTAATGAATTAAGTAGTACAAGTGAGGATGATTTCAAAAGACAGATCTGTAAGTAAGCAGTAACCATATTCGGTGAAGCTATGGGCTATTCACTGTAGGTATGGGAAAAAATTATTTTGTCATTCTGATTAAGTTTGATTCTGAATACAGCAAATCCTTCCCCCCAGTGATTAAGCTAAATAAAGTATTTCAAAAGCCAGCGGGTTGTATTGCTATGGTAACCCACTGATCCCTGAAATAATAATTGTGTGCCTAACATTATACATAAAGATTTCATTTTCCCTCCAAAATAGAATAACTGATAAACTTTTCCTCAACCTTTTACTTATGTCAAGGAGAAAATCAGTTTTCCCTGATTTGCAGCATTAAATCTGCTGATTTGTTAAGGTAGATTATATTCTGCATGATTATGTTTGTTCAATTTTGCCTTAGAAGCAGTGATCTTTAAGCTGAATGAAGTGTCAGTTTAATAATAAAAGATACAGTAGATGTCACTTCCTATGAAAAGTCATATATTTTTGAAGGGACTGAAAATAAAACTGATGTGCAAATACTGAACTGCATCCAGACACATATAATATAGATCAAGTCTGACTGTGCATGCTTTGAAAAGTCAAAAATGAAAAAAAAAAAAAAAAAAAGTGTTCATATGACTTCTCTGAATTGAAATCTACATCTGATTTCAATTGCAATCTACACATTTTTCTGTAAATGTGTTTTACTGGATCTATATAGAATCCAGTTAGAGGCAGGAGTTTGATTTCCTTCAAGCAGGTTTCTATGATCTGTTTTAGAAAGGTGACATTACTCATATTTTCGTATATCCTAGCTCTTCAGAAGACAACTTGTGTGTTTAAAGATATTCATGGCAAAAACGTTTCATAATTTTTGTCAAAAAGTTGTTTCTGTTTTGACCCACCTTTTCATATTGTATGTGAGAACTGTCATCTGGCCGCAGGTTGAGACTGGAAAGAGATTTTTGATGCCATTTTCATTGTGTTTCTTTCTGTGCACGAATGAAAACCCGCTAAAGGGTCTAATTAGTATGTAACAATGCCTCTGCACTGAGTTCTTATTAACAGCATCTCTTCATCAGGGACAGTAGTGATAGGACAAGGGGTAACGGGTTCAGACTTAAACAGGAGAAATTCAGGCTAGATATAAGGAAGAAATTCTTTACTGTGAGAGTGGTGAAGTGCTAGAACAGGCTGCCCAAAGAAGTTGTGGCTGCCCCATCTCTTGAAGTGCTCAAGGCCAGGTTGGATAGGCCCTTGAGCAACATGTTCTAGTGGAAAATGTCCCTGCCCATGGCAGGGGGGTTGGAACGAAATGATCTTAATGTCCTTTCCAATCCTAACCATTTTATGATTCTATGACTGACTATTTATTGAGATTATTGGGTGAACCCATAATTTTTAAAAGCATAAAACCTAAGTACTTCCATTCCTAGAAGAGGTAATTTGCTTCCTAGAAAAGATCAACATTTTGGAATTAATGTTTATAAAATGAAACCCTGATTCATAACCCATACTGTTCTGTAATTTTTTTATTCTACTCTTAAAATACAGTAGCATAACCACATACTGAGAAATACCTAAAATTTGTGCCACTTACTATAGCTGGTTTTAGGGAAAGGACACAAGACAATTTCCCTGTCTTCAGAAATTGTAGAACCCCAACAGGCTAAATAGGAATGTAAATGGGAAGAATGAAAGCAATGCATCTTGTCATGTCTGAAATAATTTCTCTGAATTTAATTTCAACTCTGGAAAGTGATCACAAGAATGAATGTCAGACAAATAGAGATGCCTGATGTTTCAAAACATGTAGGAATCCAGGGTCCAATTCCTCCCTACTCAATTTGAGTGGAAGCTGTGGATAACCAGAAAATCTTGAAACTCAAGATTTTAATACATGTTTTGTAATCAACCTTGTAAAATAATTATATTAATTTTCATTATTTTTTTTGATATATTCTTCACTTAAAAATATTTTTATCAATTTTTAGCATTTATCACTGTGTAATCCATGATTTATTTCATGTTCAGTTTATGCAGTGACTTCTGAAAGCAAATCATATTGCTTCTAGATCAAAAAGTAATCTGAACTGGAAGTACTTTTTAGATCTTGCTTGAGAAACTGACAGATAATTCTCAAAAAACTGCATCTAGATCCCTAGACCATTTCGTTTTCCCACATTAATTTGATATAACTACTACATTCTTTAGTTAGCAGTAAGATAAAGTGCATTTTGGTATGGCATGTGTACTTGAAACTTGAGAAAAAAAATAATTTATGTACATTCATTTTAATGCCAAATCTGTTCCCCTTCCATACATTTCACTTCTTCCAGAATGCCACTTTTCCCTGTGTTTAACACCATCCATCTTATAAAAGCTGAAAGTATTTGTTTCATTTGAAGCCACTACTAAGTATCTCTACATTATACTCCATGCAAAGGAATACCAGTTCTTTTAGTCTTACTGATGTGATCAAAAGCCTGACTTAAAAGACTTATTTCATCCTAAAGGCTGATTATTCCCATTTTTCTCTTGATTTTTTATGCAAAGCTTTCTCAACGACCACATGCCACTGCGCCCCATAAATTCCTGTACCTTTCTTACAGTTTTGATTTGTGCCTTAGAACCTGTACATTCTAGGTTGCGAAGACATCCTGTAACAGGAAGGACTCATGGCAGTCAGGGTTTTACAGTCTGTAAATAACAAAAAGCCTGGAATTTTACCTTAACTTGAGAGTAAACATCAACAAATTCAAAACAGGTGAAACAGCTATTACTGAGACCTCACTTATTTTGTACAGTTCTGGTGCCCTCAACATAAAAAGGACATGGAACTGTTGGAACAAGTCCAGAGGAGGGCCACGAGGATGATCAGGGGGCTGGAGCACCTCCCGTATGAAGACAGGCTGAGGAAGTTGGGGCTGTTCAGCCTGGAGAAGAAAAGGCTGCGTGGAGACCTCATAGCAGCCTTCCGGTATCTGAAGGGGGACTAATCAAGATGCTGGGGAGGGACTCTTCATTAGCAATTGTAGTGATAGGACAAGGGGTAACGGGTTAAAACTTAAACAGGGGATGTTCATATTAGATATAAGGAAGAAGTTCTTTACTGTAAGGGTGGTGAGGCACTCCAGTGAGCCACTGGAATGGATCACCCAAGGAAGTTGTGAATGCTCCATCCCTGGCAGTGTTCAAGGCCAGGTTGGACAGAGCTTTCGGTGGTATGTGTGAGGTGTCCCTGCCCACGGCAAGGGGTTGGAACTTGATGATCTTAAGTTCCTTTCCAACCCTAACTATTCTTTGATTCTATAATCTTTGCAATACATATCCTGACAATGCAGACCCTGCAATAAATTGACTTTTGATTAACTAGAAATGAGGTAACTTTTACCTACACTGCAGTAGATTAAATTATTTTTGAAATCTGTAAAGGCTTTCCATCAGAGTAATTAAGCATTTAATTTGTCCATTTAGAATGTGTCTTGCTGACAATTTGCTGTCATTTCAATCTCAACCAGAAAAAAATATTCGCAAGGAGACATGTGAAGTGAACAGATAAACTGGATCATACTGGCTGACTGGTAGGCTTTTCTGTTCTCTTGTTTGCTTGTCTGTGTTTTTTCTTTAAACAGTAAAGAATAGAGACATACAGTGTAGTTCACTGTCATACCATCTAATACCAGGACAACCTTGAAATATTAAATATTAGTGGGTGACAGTACAAGCACCCTTGATGAGGCTTTTGCTGCTTCTTTGGGACTATGTACTACATTTTACTGCTGTCTGAATTGCTTATTAATTGCTGTTGATAGGTCCACTCAGCTTTTATCTTAGTGTTGGCCTGATGCTTATCATGTGCTGTATAAGCACAAAAACCTGGTAATATTGTGGATCTTACCTCAGGCTGCGTTATCAGATGATATGTTCCTTTTCTAAAGAGAACTGTTTGCCTGTGGCAACAGCATCACCTGCTGTTGGATAAGGAATTAACAGTCCCATTTCCTGAGGCGTCTGCCTCACGCTTACTTTATTTTTCAGGGTAAATGATGTGAATTTGCAGATCAGGATTAAACTGTATAACTGTAATTTTTTTTATATAATACTGCCATATGCACATAAGTGTGTCAGCAAATATCAGTTCGTGTGTTTGGATCTCTTTATTATTTATTAATAATTTTAAATTTAATCATTATTCATAAACATTATAGGATGATTTTTAATAAAACTGTAGTTTGTGCCATGATATTTTAAAATTTAACACTATCTCTTCTCCCATCAGAATATGACTATAAAATATACTTTCTAAGGGATCTGATTTATTTTACAGCTTCTTTTGATTTGCCTAAAATTTAGACACCTATAGCTTCCAAGGATATCCAAGGATGGTTATTTCCTTACACATCACAGAGCCGAAGTGTTGATTGGTATCTCCAGCTCTCAATTACAAAACCAGTAATTTTAATTCTTCCTTTCTCCTTCACTTCTTTCCCAAATTCAGGTGGCTTAGAGCTGTCATTCTGCTCCACCTAGCAGTGCTTTCTGTGATTTAATGCCCATATACATGCACATGCTACAATGTTGTGCATTCACTGCTGCATGTCATGGGGAAAAAATAATAGGAAATTACTTTGCTAAACATCTTACTTAAAACATTGTTAGGCTTGTGAATACATACTAATGTATAGAATAAGCTTAAAGAACTGTGGAAATATGAGGAGAAAAGCCATTTGCAGATGTGTGCTAAATGAAATTTAAATAAAAACAAAAAAGAATTAATTGATAGTAAGGAGCAGAGTCCTTCGTCTGAGTCCTGCAGTAAATGACCAGAGAGAAATTAATCCAGAATTAGTACTGGCTTCTTTTGAAGCATAATACAATCATGCTGAGATTTGCTTTCACTTTTCTATATCTTGTTGACTGAGAGATTTTTAACAATGGAGGCTAAGTTCAGAAAGAGCAACATAATGACTGGAAAAATTAGGTAATGGGGAAACATTAGAAGATTCTAATTGTACAAATTGGCAATGAAAACTCTAATGAGATTTATGAGAAGAGTCTAAAGCACTTGAGTAAATAAACCCAACAGTAAGAGAATTAATTAGCTCCTGCAGGTGTGGTACAGCTATGCTTAATCTGATGACCTCAATAAAAGTGAAAATATAGGTGGAATACTGGCAAGAGGCCGTTTGGGTCTAGTCATTAGGTTGAGATAACAAAGGGAAAACATAATAACCCAGCTGATCACCAGAAAATATATGGTGTTGCAAAGTAATCTTATTCAACATGATATATTTCTAAGCATCTATTCTCAGAAAAACAGACCATTCAAGAATGGATGCAAAGGACGGGATTCTTCTCATGTGACGTCAGGCTGTCTAAACATTAGGCTAGTTCAAACTAGTCATCCCATCTGCTCTGCTGTTAAAGGAGGGAGGCACTTACAGAACACAAATCATCCTTACCTAAAAGACTTGCCTTCTCTCCATCTGGGATAAAAGGGGAGCTGATATGACTAACTCTGCCATTAAGATGGCTAAATTTTGGCAGTATGAATTCTAGCTTGAAAACGATCACATGAAAAATCATCAGTTGAGTAGGGTCATGATGTTTCAAAAGTGCGTTAGCATACCTTCAAGTAAACCCTGATGTGACAGAAAATAAGCAGGTGGCTTAAGAAAATTCATTAGCATCTAAATACTGGTGATAGAGAAAAAAAATAGGAGCCTTCTTGGACTATTTTATTGAAATTTCCCTAGAAGACCGACTGACTATAAACCCATGCACTCATGTTTATCCTCTTCACAGGACTCACCATCAGGTTTTTCTTGGTTACTTCCCTGAGGTATATTTCCATTTCTCATTTATGGTGATAGTTTTACATTAATTCATCTTCGCTAAAATAGGTATGGAAAGGAAGGAGATAACTTACAGTAGCAAACATTTGTCAGGCATTTACATCAGAAATCGTGCAGTGAATGTTTTGGTGATAATCCATCCCCTTTAAAACACACAAAACATTTTTCATTTTGCCTTCAGTCAAACCAAGCTTGATTTTCTTACTTTACAAATTTTCCCATAAGTTATTATTCTTGCTATTACTAGCATAATCATTATCACTATCGCTATCACTACTATAAGCATATTTACTTTATACCTCTGATTTCTGTGTATCCATGGGAACATCAAGCCCTCTTCCCTCTAGTTGATATTTAAAACCCCTATACGTTACATGAGTTTGTGTGGAAACCAGGTTTCATCTAGTTTAAGCGTTGCTGGGTCCGTTACCATACCAGGGGAATTTCTTTCCCTTGGTAGTTGTGTTGGTAGCCAGGCTTACTATGCTCTGAATTATTTTTTTGTTTGTTTTTGTGTTTGTTTGTTTTTTATTTCTGATCTAAATCCCCAGAAGGTACAAATTCTAACTGGATTAAGCTGGTTCTGCTTTACATCTTTATCCCCAGTGCCTCTCTGCTTATACTTTCAAGGAAACAGATGTTTTACATGGCTTTTTCATGCTTTATTTGATGGGGTTCTTAAGTAGTTCTGCAGTAAACCATCAGGTGGTAAATATTTTTTTCCTTGACTGCAGCTCCCTTACAACACTCCTGTTAGGCAGATGTGCAGAGAAGCTGTGCGTGGCCCAGAACTCTTTTACAACTAAACCCTTTACTTCTAAGGTTTATCACCTTGCACTTACAAATACTAGGTTTCTTAAACTTGTGTTAACATCAACATCTTAGTTTGTCCTAAAGGACAATAGATTTCTTAGGTTTTCCTTCACAAAGTATTTGTGGGAAATCAGGCCCAGTTAGCAGGGATATATAAAGAGTGCGTTCTGCTTGACCAGCCTGATCTCCTTCTATAATAACGTGGCTTGCTTGGTTGATGAGGGAAAGGCTGTGGACATTGTCTATTTGGACTTTAGTAAAGCGTTTGACACTGTCTCCCACAGCATTCCCCTGGAGAAATTGACTGCTCATGGCCTGGGTAGGAGGATTCTTTGCTGGGTTAAAAACTGGCTGGATGGCAGAGCCCAAAGAGTGGTGGTAAATGGTATCACATCTAGTTCACGACCAGTCACTAGTGGTGGCTCTCAGGGCTCAGTGTTAGGGCCAGTGTTGTTTAATATCTTCACTGGTGATCTGGATGAGGGAATTGTGTGCATTTGAGCAAATCTGTGGAGAGCACCAAGTTGCTTGGGAGTGTTGATCTACTGAAGGATAGGGAGGCTCTGCAGAAGGATCTGGACAGGCTGGATCAATTGGCTGTGGCCAATTATATAAGGCTCAATAAGGCAAAGTGCCAGGTCCTGCATTTGGGCCGTAACAACCCCATGCAATGCTCCAGGCTTGGGGAAGAGTGGCTGGAAAGCTGCTTGGTGGAAAAGGACCTGGGGATGCTGATTGATGGCTGATGCCAGCTTGTACCCAGGCATCCAAGAAGGCCAATGGCATCCCGCCCTGTATCAGAAACAGCATAGCCAGCAGGGCCAGGGCAGTGATCATACCCCTGTACTCAGCGCTGGTGAGGCCACACCTCAAATTCTGTGTTCAGTTCTGGGCCACTCATTACAAGAAAGACACTGAGGTGCTGGAGCAGGTCCAGAAAAGGGCAACAAAGCTGGTGAAGGGCCTGGGGAATAAGTCCTAGGAGGAATGCCTGAGGGAACTGGGGTTGTTTAGTCTGGAGAAGAGCAGGCTCAGGAGGTACCTTATCACTCTCTACAACTACCTGAAAAGAGGTGGTAGTGAGGTGAGCGTTGGTCTCTTCTCCTATGTAACAAGTGATACGACAAGAGGTAACAGCCTCAAGCTGCACCAGGGGAGGTTTAGACTGGATATTAGGGTGAGGGTGATCAAGCACTGGAACAGGCTGCCCAGGAAAGTGGTAGAGTCATCATCTCTGGAAGTGTTCAAAAACTGTGTATATGAAGCCCACAGTGACATGGTTTAGTGGTGGTCATGGCAGTCCTGGGGTAATGGTTGGACTTGATGATCTTAAAGGTCTTTTCCAACCTATTTGATTCTATGATTCTAGTACATGTCAGTGGCATTCTTAAAACCAAACTAGTTCTTAGGAAGAGGCACCAAAACTTACTCCAGATGCAAATATCTGATCTAAGTAAAGTTAATGTTAAAAATTCCCATTTTTTTTAATAATGCTTTCCAAAGGAAACTTAAGGATTCAAGCAACAACTACAGGATAGAAGAAGCTTCTTTTTTGATCTTTAGAATTTTTTGCTCATTTAGGCTTGCCACTTAACACACACATACACAATAAAAAGTATACACATGAAGTAGTTATAAAATGTAGCACAATATGTATAACACATGGCATACATTGTTAGTGATCTAAAACATCTGTAGGTTTTAACTGGAAAGAGAATATTTGAAAAGCTCTTAATTTCCTTCATTTTTATTTGCTAAATTTCTGCACATCATCAGTAGAATTAGCCACAAGCGACTAATAGATAGATGTTTGTGCTACTTCAATTTGATGTAAAGGCACTTATTCAAGCCCCTAAATATTTGAATGCAAGGGGTTTTGCACCATATGTTTAAATGAATCCTCTTTAGGAATAATAAAACTAATTGCTTTATTATACAATAAATTCTTAATGTAAACACTTACTGCTGCTTTGACTAAACGACTTTTACAGAGTTCTCTCCACTAGGGGTCTCTAGAGAAATACAAGAAAATTCACCATCGCTAGTGCCTTAGACTTCTCTTTACACTATTTACATTTAGTGGAAGATGAAGATCAACACTTGTTCTATATTTGTTTCATTTCTTTGTATATATATCTTTTTCTGTGGATAATAAAAAGTCCTATTACTACAATAATAATTCACACCCATGAGGTGATTTAAAGTATTTTGTAATTAGAGTTTCAACATTTATAATTAGAATTTCAACATCACATCCTTTAGGAAGAATGGCATTGCACAAAGTATTTAGGCAAAGGAAGAAAAAACCTAAGGTACCTACTTGCTGGAGTAGCCACCCTTTCTAAATGAAGAGCAATCTAAAATAAATAAAGTAGCAGTGAGCACAAGTGAAGAAAGCATTGATTAATCTGGACAGTAGTTTAATTGGAAAATTATAAAATTATTTATCTGGTGTGCTGTTCAGCACGCCATTATATCACAGGCAAAAGAGAGCCTGTCTTCTTTAATATGATGATATCACTAGGGTATCTGTAAGGTTTAATATTGATTATCCTTTAATTTGGCTAATTAATAGAACTTTATATTTGCATATTTCTTCATCACCAGTTTCTGTGCTGCGCTATTACCTCTATCACCATGTTTGGTATTACATTTGACATTTAACAATCTTTCAGATTGTTTCCCCTCTGAAGTGGAAAGGGGAGTTTTATAATATTAATGCATTGAAGTTAGAAGCTGAAAGGTCTTAGGATCACTATATGTTCCGTTTATGTCCAATTCCTATCATAATTAAAACCCAGTGGAAACAGAGAAGAGTAAGGTATTAATAAGAACTACCAGTTCAAGAATTATAGCCTACTGTTCACAGGGAATAAATGGGGTTTGCTGTGATGTGAGGTTGGATCACTAATCAGAAAGCTGAAAAATCATGGAAATAAGAATACTTGCCCTGCTCGGATTGCTCCTTCTTTACCTTGTGGATATCTGTGGAAACAACAGGAGTTCAGTGCATTTAGCAGCAGTAATTTCTACTCATTTTCTGATCCTATGTAGTAAGTGTGGAACATGAACTAAGTGTAGAAGATGAGCTGTGCTAAGAGTGGAGCGACTCAAGAGGAGGGCACTCCTGAGAATACAGGTTTCTGCATTCTGGGACAGTCCTGGGGCTTTTTGAAGTTTGTCAAGTTGCTTTAACAGCGTATCTTCTGATTCTTTTCATCTGTAGACTCAGAACAGCAAACAGTAATAAACTGAGGCAAATTAGCATCTTGAAATGTCATAGCTACACATTGAACAGGTGATAATTCTCGCTTTATTTCTTGCTGCAAAGACCAGAAAGAGCTAAAAAGCTCTGAGTGGAATAGAAGGAATGCAGCACTGATATTTTCCCTCAAATTGTCATATCACAGAGTTGACCCATAACCTCCATCAGCTGATCTAGCAGTGAGGGTTTTCAGGCTTGGAGTTTTATTTAGCTCACATGCAATGAGTCTAGAGATGCTGGTACTTCCTTGAGCTATTCTGAGTCTTTTGCAGATAAGGATGTGCATAGATCATAGTAGAAAAGAAGAACACCTGTCATTTAACCAGATGTCCCTGCTCTTAACCTTAGAAACCATGAAGTGCTATGGTTATGTAATGCATGACCTTAATCATAAAGTGGCCATATACCTATGCCTAGTTACAACCTTTACCTATGATGAGATGTAGGAAAGTCCACTGCTTTTTACCCCATTTCAGTCTGTTCTATACAGAGGCGATGGTCCCAGGTGTGTCAGTCCAATACTGCATTAATGTCTAGTTTTACACCCCTGGTTCCAGTTAGTCACTCTGCTTTGGAGGAATAAACTACAGCAAACTACTGCCATTAGGACTCACCTCAATTTATAAAGATCTGGTATCATTTATAGACTATACCTTGAAATTGTATTCACATACAAACACTTCCATATAAATGCCAGAATTTTTTCCTTTACATAAAAATTACAAACTCCTGGGTTGAAATCTGAACACCAATTGCTCCTATACAGTTATGACTGCCAGTTCGCTGGGGGCTCATGCGCCATTCATGCCAGTCACTTCACCCTTCTGCCTCTGTTCCCTCATTTACATCTTGGACTTACATTTTCCATTTACTTCACAAGAGGCTCCCAAAGACCTATTAATAAGTATAGAATGTTACATATACAAATTTTCAAATACTCAGTGATTTTTATACGATTACATGAAGCTCTGAATAAAAGTGTTATTTAATAACAACTGTTATTAGAATTAAAATGAATCTCTAAGCTAATGCTGCATTTGATTATGTAACTACTTCATAATCAGAATGTGCTTTAATACAGCTTTTTTCCTCAAGACAAAAATGCTATTCCAGGTTATTAACAGCAGCATTGTTTGGAACTTTCACCAGCTTCACTAGTTAAACAGCTCATAGATGAGCTGTGAGGACATAGAAAGCAAAGCAGTGCAGTTCTTATGGGAAGAGACAACATCTTCCTCTGGGTTTGAACAAAACCACACGTGATGATCATGACCTCTGAATGCTTCAGTGCTATAAATACGAACCCATAAGTCAAAGTCTAAACTTCTCAAACTTTCTCTGCTGTTGTGTCAGCAGAATAAAATGCTAACCCGTCTGTAATAAGGAAGAAATTAGTCAACTAGGGATTAAAAAAATGTTTTATATAGTTAATGTATGGTACTAATTGAGGTTACTGAATCTGGCAGCAAAAGTTGCTGTTCTAAGGAGGGTGGTTCGAAGTTTCAGGTTATCCTGTGGATCCCTCCCACCACCTTCCAACATGTATATAAGTTGTCAGCTCTCCAGATCCTTTGCCAGTTCTCTCTTCCAGACTTGCCAGAAGCAACAGAGGACTAGAGATGAAGACCTTTTTCTTATTCACCTTTTCCACTTTTTTGTTGTCTGCTTTTGAACAAGCAGCTGCTTCTGCTCACTATGACAAGATTTTAACTCATAGTCGAATAAGGGCACGCGACCAAGGGTAAGTAACTGGGTTTTATTTTGATTTTAAAAGGGAGCTTTTAACACTTATCCTCCCCTTCCTTCTCATATTGTATTAAATGTAATTTTTCACTATAAATTTTTACTGTCAATCAAGTAGAACTTTCTCAGTTAATTTTTAAAGGAATTGTTCTTCAATAAAAAGCTTTCTGGGGAGTTTCTAAAGGAGATAGAATATTGTCAAACTTCATAAAATACGGAAAAATCTAAAATCAACACTTCCTAATGAACAAAATACATGCATTTTAGAATCACTAAAATTAATTACAGTTCACAATTAACATAATGGGATGCCGAGTATGTTTAATATATATTTTCAAAACTTTGAATAGAGTTGGCACCTATCCCACAGTATTTGCTCTCTTTATTCCATTCTAATGGAAACAATGAACTCTATTTAAATGCTTTCTAACATGAGAATATATACTGGGAGTCTTTTGTAAAACTTCTGTTCCCGCTAGAGCAATGCAGCAAGCTGCTCACCAGGGTGTGCAAAGGACAATGCTCCCAAGTCAGACTGTTCAGAAACATGGAAATAATTTTAACAGCTGGTGTCAGGGAGACACACGTGTCTATAGATATTTTCCTGCAGTCTTCTTAAGTAAAAAGCATTCTGTGAATAAGAATTTTTTGCCGTCCTATCTTCCTTTGTTACATTTCCTCAGCCTGCTAAACTCACTCACAGGGAGCTTTTTAAATAAAAAAATCACCGACTTCCCACTGATGTAAAATATGTGTTCTAACTTTTGAGCTGACTTTTTTCTATTAGTGGCAATGTTCCTCTGCTCCATGGAATTCGCCCTTAAGAAATTCCTTTTCTGTACACTACCATGCTAAGGAACAAGTATTCCTCATTTGAAAACTGTGACTCCTTTTATTTACATGCCAATTTACCCTTTGGTCCCCAGTAATTCCCAGAATGTTTACTTAGGTGCCTGCGGTACTCCAAACGGTTGGTAATCAAAATAGCTGATTGATTTACAGAAGACAGGGTTTCCTTCTACTTAAAGAACAAGGCACTTTTCTTCCCCATCTCCCCATGACCTTCAGCTGCACAGATGTGTACAAGACAAAACTTTAACGAAAAGAGCTTGATGGTATTCACAACCCCATCCCTGGTGGCTGGTAATTAATTCACTTTGCAGGGGAAAGGGAGTAATGTAAGGCACATTGAGACTTGACTAGGCACAGCTGGTGATCACTACTCGTCAGAAACAGAGGCTCAAACCAGAATGGAGGGGAATATTCTGTCCCTGCTGGGAGGGTGGGCTTGCCAAAGAAACCCAGCTGGGCAGTCCCAGGAGCTTGCACTCTATTTGCTTGAAAACACACCTGCCCTGGGAACTGAATGTTAATTTCTTACTCTTGCTCAACAGAAACAGTATTCGAGCCATTTTACATAGAACTTTTCCAAAGATGTACAGAAACTTCGTTTTAAAATGTTTCTCACTCCCACCTGTAGCCCCAATGTCTGTGCCCTTCAGCAAGTTATGGGAACAAAAAAGAAATACTTCAGCACTTGCAGAAACTGGTACCAGGGAGCCATCTGTGGGAAAAAAGCGTAAGTATGCTGTGTTTCAAAACTATTCCCCATTCACTGAAATAGTATCATGTATGATAAGGAAACTCTCATATTCTCAGAGATAAGCTGTTTCATGCAGACACAGTAAGAATTCATTTCATAATTTTACTGGGTTAAAGCTTCTCTTTGGCTGCTTCTAAAACCACCTGGGTAACTGATCCAATAATTATTGCCAAAATATCACAAAAGGAGTGGAAAGTCTGGAAATGACAGCATAGTATATAGTCTTTTTAAAGTTTAAGAGGCTTCAGAGAATTAGGCTCAGCTAATAATTCTGAGTTAAGTATTCGTAGCTCCGTTTTACACACAGAGATATGCAGTTAAGTGACTTACCCAAAACCACAGGGAGACCCAATAGGCCAGTTGTGACAAGACCTTGGCACTACTTAGCAGAGACGTGTGCTCAGATCACCTCTCTCTACAAAGAAAAAACCAAAATAAAAATATAATTGTGGATACAGATTAAATCTGTGTGAGTCTAGTATTCTTTTGAAATCTGTGTATTTCAATTACCATGCCTTCTCAGAATGCAAGTCATTGCCTTCTCTGTGACAAAATGTCGAAGTCACTACTACTTTGTCAAGCATAGAGCAGCTTCAGAGTGTGAACACATACAAGCACCCCCAGTCCTGAACTTGGTCTGCCTCACTTGTCTTACTTAGAATTTAAATAATTTAACAGAGGCTGACATTGTTTATCCAATACACTAAACAAAGGTTTTTCTTGTGTACCACCTTTTCTGTTGATGTTATGCAATTACTTGGATACATTTCTCAGCAGTTCTCAGAGGAAGTAATTTTTATTTTTCTGTTATTCTCTTACAGGGTCCAAATAGGTCTGGGGTAACATTTTCGGAAAGGCTTAAGTGAACAGGGGGTCAAGGCTTTAATTGCAACTGTCTGAGAGTATTAGGAGTCTCTTAGTGAAAGTCGATAAAACTCTTCCAAATTCCCAAGTAAAATTAAAGTACACAATTTGAATGGAAACTGAGAGATTGCGTGCCTTAAGAGATAGAGATGTTATATTGATATGTGGTGCTAATTGTATGTATGAGGAACTTCCCTCCATTTAAAGTAAGATTTATATTTAAAACTTTCCTAACGAACATCAGCCACTGTTTTAGATGATAAGGTAATGGGGATTAGAGATTTTGTTTCTGTGCCATAAGCTTCCTTAAGACTGGTTAGTATGAAAGAGAAATACCTGAAGTGTCAACAACATGAGCCAGTCAAGGATGACTCCCTTCATAAACAAGCTCTTAAATTGTCTTGAGAATGATTTTGGATCAACAGAAAGGAGAGCATGATCAAGAAGTAACTGATAATTTGCAATTAGCTAGTCATATTTTTGTTCTCCTGATTGCCAAAGTAATGAGTAAATAGGATCCACATTTTTGAGTCCATTCTTCAAGTTTTTAAAAGTATTTTTAAAATATAGAAAAAAATTATAAATTTGGGGGGAGGGAGGGAGTAGATATATTTGGATTCAAACAATTACACATAGCTCACATTGAATCCAAGTGAGCTTCTACAAACAGAAAGTTTTTTAAATAAGAAATGCAACCACAAGACTTTTAAAACTTATATGAAATTCATTGAATAGTTCTTTACAGAAAGTCAAAGAATTCTATGTTGACAAAGAATTAGATCCAGACACAATCTGGGCTTGTGCTAAGGAACGGGGTGGTGCAAAAAATTATGTGGAGTGTGCATGCATCACTAGCAATGCTGATACAGCTACAGTCTCTCATGCTCTCCAGTGCATTTACATATGTGGCACTCTCATTAAAAAAAAATAAAAATAAATAATTTTCCTTTTTTTTCTTTCTTTTTTTTTTTTTTTTTTCAAAGCCAGCTTTATGGTTTGCTTCATTTTTTGGCTGGTTCAGCTATGATGGCTGAAAAGCAATTATATTCATAGTTCTTCTTGAGCATGATCGCTATACTTAATAATGCAAAACTGATTAAGACTCCCAAATGATTCTTTATGTGAGAAAAATGCCTCCAGTATTGATTTTTTGCACTGTAATCTGTAAAATCAGATTAAATCAAATTAAAATCCAACTTAAATAATTGCAAACTGTAAAATCAGACATGTAAATCAGATAGTAGTCAGGCAAGGACAGCAAATGGGCTTGAATTGTGGTTTCTGTTGGATATCAGAGGCTTTGCATTTTTTGATTTTCCTGAAAGATGCTGCGTGTCATAACCCAGTGTTGGAAAGGGTGCTTTCCCATTTGGAAAAGGAAGGATCCAAATGAGAAAAAGGAAAGAATCCAAATGAGGGAAAATGCAGTAGGAAGTTTTCTTCCATTTTCTTTCTGAGAAAGAGTTTTCAGTGCTCTGACAGCATACCACAAGTTAGTGGAACTGAACTGTACATCCGATACAGTGAGGCACTGATTCCAGTACACAGTGTTGCTTTTCAAACACTGCCATGGCTTTGAAGTTTTAACTCTGAAGCAAACCTAGACATGAAAATGATACCATGGCACCACCAAAGCCAAGGAAAAGACCTGGCATTCATGGGCCAAGCTGTCACCCTAAGCTTTTTGCTATTGTAAACTTTATTGGTTACTAATTACTTACTTAAAGAGGTGGAAGACAGTAACCTCAGTAAGTTACAGTACATGTAGAGCAAATCATAATGAACTTCCTACACAGACAAGCAATCTGATTATTCTAAATGCCCAGAAGTTTTTTTGGTACGTAATTGAATGTCTGGAATTCTAACTAGTCTCTCCCATTTTGATTTTGGCTTTGATTTTACAAGCAAATCCAGACAGGTTAAAACCAATTTTTTCCCAAAATTACAGATTTATATGCACTTGATGATGGTAATAATAATTGGTTTCCAGTCAAAATAGACTCTGTGGGTTCATTTGCCCACCTCTACGTTCAATTTTGTCAGGACCCACAGGTTTATAGTATTTATCAAAATCTTCCCTCTCCTCCGAGTGGCATTATAATGCTGACTTCCCTTTTCCTTCAAAGGACATGCTGCAAGTCATCCAAAATACTTCATCTTTTGAGTGAGGTCTGCCATACCACTGACATCTTTGGCACTACATATTATTCCACTGCAGACACATTGGGAAGAAGGGTATTTCCTGAAAATGACTTAGACTGGAACTTGGGTATTCTCACAGTCGATATTGGAAACAACCTGTTCCTGTGGTTTTATTCCTAGATAGATGTCAAGTCTTCCCATGAGAGAAAATGTGGTCTCAGCACAAATCTGACAAGAAATTCATTACTTTGCTGAGCTCCAGAAGTAAACTGAGTTATGAAGTGATAGATACCTTCATGTGTCAGGAAAAAATTGATGCAATAGGCAGTTTGAACTCAGAACTAAAGCCATGTGTGTTGTGACTTTGTTCTCTTCGCTGACTGGCACTTAAGAGGAATGTAAACTGTAAATAATATCACAGAATCTATGTAAGGACCTAAGCAAGAATTCTATGGCCTACCAGAGGAAGACTGAGTGGTGGGACTGGGTAGATTTGGGCATGAATAGTCTACACAAAACTACACTCGTGCAAGCATGCACAGAGCAAGGCTAGGGGAAGAAAACAGTGTGTATGACAGCAGTGCAAGAGGGATGGGGACTTGGTGGAGCGAGTCCAAAGGAGGGCCTTGAAGATAATCAGAGAACTGGAGCACTTTTCTATGAAGACAGGCTGAGGGAGTTGGGCTTGTTCAGCCTGGAGAAGAGAAGGCTCAGGGAAGACCTTAAGGTAGCTTTCAATATTTAAAGGGCACGTCCAAGAATTCTGGAGTGGGACTTTTTACAAGGACATGTAGTGACAAGACAAAGAGGAATGGCTTTAAGCTGACAGAGGGGAGATTTAGGTTAGATATTAGGAAGAAATTCTTTACTATGAGGGTGGTGAGACACTGGCATAGGTTGTCTAGAGAAATTGTGGATATCCCACCCCTGAAAGTGTTTAAGGCCAGGTTGGATGGAGCTTTGAGAAACTTGGCGTAGTGGAGGGTGTCTCTGCTTATGGCAGGGTGCTGGAACTAGATGATCTTTAAGGTCCCCTTCAACCCTAACCATTCTATGAGGCTATGATTCTAAGTTCAGTCACAGAACTCCTGAAGGGCTTTTTGTGACTGTAATAGAGCATCTGTTATAATATAGTCTTAGCTGCCAATGGAAGTTTTATTCTCTCTGCATCCAAAACAGAAATGCAGACATGACTAAAGAGGTTACTATAATAAGAATGGTAATGGCAATGGCTCTTCTCATGTTAATATCTACGTTACAAAGTCCTCCTTAACTTGCATATGTGATCTATAAAATGTTAGTTTAAAAATGTTTTTATTATTTACACTTCCTATCCAGTACTCTAGATTAGATCCAGTTGGGATGCTAAACTATGAGTCTATTGGGCCAAAAGTCTTTCCACTGTTTCTCTGCAGTATTTTTCTCCACGCCAGCAAGGAGTAGAAACAGATGAGTCACAGAGCTGATCTGAATAAACTAAAAACAGTCTCTGATAGCCAAGAATAACAAGGACTTAAGATAGTCTTGCTCTCCCCCTTTTTCCTTTGGAATACACTACTTTGGATGAGATCAGAACAAATTTGCATGGAAAAAAAACCCCATCAAACAACCAACCAAGCCCACCACTCAAAAAAACCTCCAAAACCTCCAAAGCCTCAAGAATGTTGCATTGTTTGATATCTGAGAAACTGCTTTCTTCTCTTGGGCACCATCTTATATTGAACTAGCAGGGAGATAGAAATGAGTATAACTTATGGTGTGGGATCATACTTCCCCTGAGTACTGTGGTACCGAGGAACTGCCTCTTGTACTGAGTTTTATCTGATTTTAACCTCATTATGATATTCTCCATACAAAACTCTTTTTTTTTCTCATTACATCTTCCTCATTACAATTTGAACAGAGCTGATGTATGGCATTCTAATTGCTGTTAACTGTAAGAGAACAGCAATACTGTAAGTAGAGGCTTACAGTAACCTTTAACGACTGAAAAGAAATCCTGGGCTGTACATAACAAGTTACATGGTAAAAAAGGCACTGATCTTGTAATGCTTGGCTGAAAAAACATTTTCTTTCTCAATTATGTTCTTAAGCCAATTTTCTGCCTTTCATTAACTGTGTCGTTGTTGGATATAGTCAAGAAGACTAAACTTGCCATTTCTTATTCTATGCTGATAACTTAGTTTCCTCTTTCCTTTTTCAAAAGCTAATTATATCTGCAAAATGCAATCATTCATAGCTGCTCATGGGGTGATGGGGAGAGATTTTCTGCCCCATGGAAGGAAAAATTATTTTCTCATGACAAAGCAGTTCACACAGTTGAGAGAACATTATGACTCCTACTCTACTACATGGTTTTCTTTAATCAGTTTTAGGGGTTTTATTAGCTTCTGGCAGGGATTCAACAAAAAGGAAGAATATAAAGTTAATTTATAGAATCATAGAATAGTTAGGGTTGGAAAGGACCTTAAGATCATCTAGTTCCAACCCCCCTGCCCATGACAGGGACATCTCACACTAAACCATACCACCCAGGGCTTTATCCAAGCTGGCCTTGATCACTGCCAGGGATGGAGCATAAAATTTCCTATTAGTCAGAAAATCAGTAGCCTAAATTGTATCTTATTCTTGCATTCCCAAGGAAAAAAAAAAAATCAGTGACTTGCTTTAAAGAAAAATATGTATTAAAAAGAACTGTACAAGTAGTTTAAATATATGGCTTCTCAGTTGAAAAGATGCACCTGGAAAAAAAGGCTGTTTTTAAAAATAATTCTTTAATCTTTGCCAGATCTTTCACATTGCTGTCAATTTCAGAATTATACTCACTTTTGAAATCATGCTTTGTAATGTTACTGGTCTGGAATTTTTTAATCTCTTCAAGGAGTTTGGATGTTGAAGGTCTTGAGATCAACTTTTCATTTGAATAAGTTGTTTATTTTAATGTACTTGTGGTTAATGTTTTGTCAGCTTTAGTTTATGAAAAATGAGAGAAGTGTACTCAGCTGCTACCAAAGTGCCTACAAATGTAAAGCTGGAATGTGGTGGTAAAAGCTCAGCAAAATTTTCCAGGAATTAGTGTTCAGGACTTTTATCACTGCCAACATCAGCCAGACCTACAAAAATATATATACTATGCAAAACTGTGATGCTAATTTTTCTTTGTCATTTACAGGGTACCATAATTGGAAATATAATATCCGGAGTCTATTGTCTTAAAATTTGTTTTAAACCTTTCATAAGATTGTATAATTTGTCAGCATTTCCTCTCTCAAGGAGCCAAAGTCAAGACTGATAACTTTTGTAAATTTGCACTTTTGTGTAAGAGAAGAGAAATTGTCAAACAGATGTATAGTAGTAGACCTTTTATTTCTGTCAGCTTAATGAAGAAGACCTTATATCTTATAGGAGCATGAATGGTAAATTGTGTGTTACAGTATAGAATTATCATTTAGCCCTAGTTTGCTCTTATGTGTAGCATACACATATTCAAGAATACGAATATTTTATTTACATCATTATATACCAGTTCCTGATCCCAGGAATTGCTAAATTCTGTGTATGCTGTGACGACATACTCCTTTAACTCTGTATTTGATTTCTTGTTGTCTGGTTTTCATCCTCACTACATTTACCAGTGAACTTTCCCTTGTGTTCATCCATCCAGTCTTTAGTGACTTCCTTCTCTGTAACCTGCTTTATGTCTGTTCTTAATTCTCTCCCTCATTCCTAAGCTTCTTCAGTCTTCCTTGAAAAACTGAGGCTCTCTCATCCCACTTTCTATCATCATACACTACACAGGACTTTCTTCTAAATACCTATTAGTTCCTATAGCCGGTATGTACATGACCTCATGTAGATTTGTCATTTTAATTTCTGTTCTGTTCATTTGTTTTCCTTTTCCTTTACAACCCTGATGCCACCAATTTCTATCAATGTCTTCACTTTATTTTTCCCTTTCTTCAATCCCATCTAATCTTTTCAAAACAGATCAGTTTCATTAATTTTCTTCAACTGCTGTTCTAGTTGCTTCATCTTTTAATAACTCTATACACGTTCCACATCCCCTCCTATTTTCCTTCCTAGCACTTAAACTTAAGGGTGGAAGTCATTCTGTAAATTCTAAAGCCTTCCATTTACTAAAATGCAACCAATCTGTAGTCTATAAAGAAAAGGTTAAATGATAAAAAGGGATGAAGAACTGGAGACTGTGTACTTAGCAATGAAAAATTAATTAATAATTAGACTTAGCTAAAATTAGTATTCACTTATCCTGTACATTTTTTGATTGTGCTTTGTTTGTATCCCTCAGAACTGTCTTATATGAGTGCTGTCCTGGCTATATGAGGATGGATGGTACAAGAGGATGTCCTGCAGGTGCAAGCTTGTTTTCATATGGATGAGTCAGTATAAGAAACATCACAGCACAGGAGACTTTCAAAGATGGTCATCTTGAGAAATTATGCCTCTTTTTAAGAATTACTGCCTGAGAATACACAGCTTCATTTGCATACAGCCCACACAGTTAGAAATCAGCCAGCACTGAATTTGGTCATTCAGTTTAAGTTGAATTTCCCAGCTGCTTGCAATTGAGAGGAATGGTAGCTCCCAAAGCTGCGAAAGAACTTTTATTCCTATTTTCACCACACCCCAGAGTAACCTAAAAGCATACCAGTAAGGTTAGAAACCAAGGACGTGAGGTGTGGTATACCTAACTTCTGTTTATTCCTTTTTCCCTGGAAGATTTGAAACTTATTTATTAGAAGAGTGTTATAGGCTTTAAATAAACTAAGAACTGAAAATTAAGATTTATTTAATTAAATTCTTGATTTTCTTTATTTCTGCTACTATGCTTTGCATACATAAATTTAATCAAAGCAGGGAAGAGTAAACTGTGAAGAAATTTATTTCATAACTTCAGATCCTTATATCTGAGCTATGCCCTTTACATTCAGTAATAGAGTTAGGCATACCTGAGGCAGAATTTGTTCAGATGAATTAATTTTGCTTTAGATATTGACATTAGAATGAGGTCAGTCATACTCTAGAATTGCCTGTTACTCTCCATGGCCTTAAAAAGAGCCAAGAACAGCTAGCTCACACACAGATGTCTTGCTTCTCAACGCCTAGAAGTAGGAAAGCTGAATTCAGGTCTCATGTAGAGTTGTTTTAACTGTAAGCCTATGGATATCCTTACTCTCTGGATGAGAGTTTATGCATAAACCACACACTGGAAGAGCAAGAGGCCTTACAAGAACAATTCTACTCCACCATGACCAAATGAGACCCACTCCATCAAAATTTTTGTGATTATATATGGAATTTTCTCTTGTCCTTAATGGATAGACACCCATTTCAGGTTGGACTGGCACAAAACAAAACAGCTCTTCTAAAGAAAACATTACAATATTCAGTTTTGTTTGATCTAATCTTTCATTAAACAAACTGAAAAAATAAATAACAAGCAGATGTGTTTGGATGGTTTTTGAGTGTTTTGACAATAGAATTTTAATCCAAGTATAATGTTTTAATATTGGTTTAAACAGTTTCAGAAATGCAGTACTACTGTCCAACTAAAAGAAACAGAATACATTTGATTGTGAGAAAATGGATGACTGAAGAGTTTACAGTATTTTTATGTTTATTTCAGTTGCTCCTATTGATCACGTATATGGCACACTTGGTATTGTGGGAGCTATTTCCACACAGCAGTATTCTGACATATCAAAGCTGAGAGAAGAGATTGAAGGACGAGGATCATTCACTTTCTTTGCACCAAGCAATGAAGCCTGGGAGCAATTAAATTCAGTAAGTGTGTGTATGCTCATGCACACATATATGTGTTAAACTGTATTTCTCTTTCAGCTAATGTTGTTTTAGCTGCAAGAGATAGTCTATGATAAGGTAGACCAGAAAAAATACTGATATTTTAGATATAAAAAGACACTGGACAAGTTATAATAAAATTATTTTCATGTTTAACATGCATTGCTGAATCTAGAGAGTCTGAATTTGTTTTCAGTAGTACTAAGCAACTGTGTTTCTTCATTAAATGCTTCCATGAAAAATATGAATATTGTTAGTGCTATTAGCACAGTTTGGGGTAAATTCATAGGAATTCCAGTAATTGCATGATGTAGAGTACAACTGTACTTTGTCAGTGATTCAGGTGTCCTTTTAGTAATGTATTTAGGTAAATAAATATCGAATGAAAGCTCAATGACCTGTCTGTGGTGAGAATTCCTGTCTTCCATTTGTGAGCAAATCAGACTGAAGTATCATTTAAGTAGAGCCAGATTGACTGGTATCAAAGTTGTGTCTCCTAATAGGAAATATCCATTGCAGTATATATTGAAAGCATATGTTAAAGTAACTATATGTACATCTTTCTGACTAGAAGAATGTTTTGAATTCTCTAAGTAATTAAATTCCTTTCTTCTTCAGGAAATTCACAGGAATTTGGTTGACAATGTAAATATTGAACTGTATAATGCTCTCCACCACCACATGGTAAACAAGCGTATGTTGACAAAAGATCTTAAGAATGGCATGACTCTGGTGTCTATGTATAATGACCAGAAATTGCTTATTAACCATTATCCTAATGGGGTAAGTCTGCTCTCTTTTTTTTTTTTTTTTTGTTTGTTTGGGGTTTTTTTCATAAGAAAATTATTCAGTTATAGCCATTACTTTTTCCTTTGTTTCCTTCTATAGCTAAGAAAACTGGCTATAGAAAGTTTAACATCTAGCAAATCAGTTGCCACTGACAAAAATAGATAAATTTTCTCTTGAAAAAATTTTGTCTGCTATGTAGACTAATCATTAAGAAAGAATGTGCGTTCTTGCTGTTTAGAAATCAGAGTTCAAATGAAAATAAACTTTCTTCCTGAAAGACAAAGACTTTTGTGTCCAAAATAAGAATCATAATAAACTGGGGAGAAAATCTAGTATTAATCTTCATGTATTTGCAAAATAATTTTTACATCAGATCTTTAATTTCAATTGGAGTGCATGGTAGAAGCATTTAAGATCATAGGGGACATACTTCCTGTATTTGGCTAGAAAAAAAATAACTTATATAAATTCTAGAAATCTCCCAGTTAATTCACTCATCTTTGTTGCCTTAAAGGCATTGAAACTTATATGTTTGACTACAGCTTACATTAGTAAAAAATTCTCATACAATCACTGTATTAACCATATACCAAACCCAAAATTGAATAACTGTATTAAGAAATTAAACATGAATATGAAATAAATGTTGCCTGAATAAATCTACTGCTAGCTTCCCAGAAGCTTAGCCAGCCTTTGAAATCTTGCATGTTTTTACTTAAAATTTAAGATAAAAACTGAAAGAACAATGAATATGGAAAGTACAGTCCATACATTGCCCATCTGAAGGATCAGATTGCAAGTATATGATCAAACAAATGTTTAATGTTCTGCTTGATTGACCAAATATAGGTTGTTACTGTTAACTGTGCCAGGATCATCCATGGCAACCAGATTGCTACCAATGGTGTTGTTCATGTCATTGATCGTGTCCTGACTGCTGTTGGAAATACTATTCAAGATTTCATTGAGGTCGAAGATGATCTTTCATCTCTTAGAGTAAGTGGACAAAAATAAAAACACTTTTCTGGTCTTGTAGGGTGTTTTTATTTCTTTTCTATTTGTGTATGATAGTTGGAAGTGAGAAGGATTAGTTCAGAAAGAGAGAGAAAGAAATTCAGTTATGAGCTCCAACTAATGTTGCATATCTGGCTACATAAAAAGTAAAAGTATATTTTACATAAGGAATCTCTTTATTCTCTTTTGTGAATCAAATAATCACATCAATAGAACATAATGTCTCCCTGTACATAAAAAGTGTGTCTCCAAGCACTGAGGTAATGAAACGTGTGTCATAAGTTACCATCTGGTGCTGCTAGATAAATAAGAAAAAGTTCAAAATGGATGATAGAAAATGGTAAAAAAAACACAACGAATTCCAGAATCACAGAATCACAGAATCCCAAGGGTTGGAAGGGACCTAAAAAGATCATCTAGTCCAACCCCCCTGCAAGAGCAGGGTAACCTACAGTACATCACACAGGAACTTGTTCAGGTGGGCCTTGAATATCTCCAGTGTAGGACCTAACTAACAGCAAGTTTCAGCGCACCAGTAGATAACCATAAGAAAGATTTTTCTTGCAGAGAGGAGGCAGGTTTTTTCTGCCCAGGTTTCTAATCTCTCTTTCTTCTGGGAGATGAGTCTGCTTAGTGTAATGGGTTTTCATGCTGTACATGTTTAAAAGAATATGCCATGGTTTCACAAGTAGCTGTTGTCATTTTCTCTCCCCCATATCCTTAATTAAAAAAATCATAATAATTTTAAATGCAGGGCATAAATCTGGAAAACACCTTCTGAATCCCTCAAATCTAGTCCATGACAAGCAACCACATAATTTAATCTCTTTAAAAAAAGTTAATGTACAAGCAAACACTTCCTAGTTGCTAGGATAATGCTTGTTTTTCTTTCAGTTGCATCACATTAAACTCTGCCTTTCTAACGTTTCAAAGGGTGAATTCCCTGTTTATAGCACATACACTTGCCAATTACTGTGTGTTTGCACTTAATACTGCTTTAATGACTTTGGCTCCAAAAGCAACTGTGCTAATGAAACCATTCGCAACAAAATCAATCCTGAGACTCTAATATGGCATTTCTTTTAGGATGGTTATTCCCATCTTCCAATTCACCAGTTTCATATGCACTTTATCATTCTGTCTTGGGTTGAGCTAATAATATTTCATCTTTAACTGAGCAAATTCTTTACTCAAGTCCATATGTGTTCAATTGTACATATATTCTTTATCTAGAAAATCTGCAAATAATTCATATTGGCATACTCTGTTATAGTACCCTTTTAATCCATCATATATTCTCACAACTACTTCTTGAATGTCCAGAGCTGAGTAACATTTATAATTATAGAATCATATAATCATAGAATGGTTTGGGTTGAAGGGGACCTTAAAGATCATCTAATTCCAACCTCCTGCCATGGACAGGGACACATTCCACTAGACCAGGTTGCAAAACCCAGAGGTAATTTTTCCTAGTCTCAAGGCCTGAGATGGGATAGAATAAGATGTTTCAGTTGGAATTTGATCAAGGATCATCTAGCCTGATCATTTCAGGGCTCACCAAAAGTTAAATCATGTTATTAAGGGCATTGTCGAAACACTGACAGGCTTGAGGCATTGACCACTTCTCAGTAAAGAATGCTTCCTACAAGCCTGCTCAAGTGTTTGATCACCCTCTTAGTAAAGAAATGCTTCCTAATGTCCAGTCTAATCCTCTCCTGACACAACAATTGAACAATTCCCATGCATCCTATCACTGGATAACAGGGAGATCAGCTCCTCCCTCTCCACTTACTCTCTTCAGGAAGCTGTAGAAAGCAGGGAGGTTGCTCCTCAACCTCTTGCTGTGATTCAGAACTTCTTCCTTATGTTTAATCAAATTAGTCATACACCTGTAACATATTTTTTATTATTTCAAGGGCAACTTATTAGTTTTGTTCTGATTTGTCAAGATGTTCACATTCTTCGCTCAAAAATTCAGGCCAAAATAATTCCAAATTTTACCCTGTTGTCACCACTGTTAGAATTTGATTACTGTGTGCTACATTAAGGAGGTAACTCAGTCTATCAAGACACATTTTCCGAACAAAAATAGTTTTCTATTCCTTATTGTCAGTTTTGTCTTTCCATAACACAGATCTCAGTCTAGCATTAAAGTACCTGTGGGCACTTGGTAAAACAAGACAAATAATGGTTTTTGGTAATATTTTAAATAACCAGCATTAAAACCAAATTTATCTTCTAGGCTGCTGCCATCACATCAGATGTCTTGGATACCCTTGGAAGGCCTGGCCATTACACACTCTTTGCTCCTACTAATGAAGCTTTTGAGAGACTTCCAAGAGGAGTTCTAGAGAGGATTATGGGTGACAAGGTGGCTTCTGAAGGTATGTAACCCTTTTTTTCAAATGAGAAATATAAGTGAATAGATCAGGAGGTAGAAACAACATTATCCTACTGGCTCTGAAATTAAGCTCCTGTACTTTCATACATATTGGAGGAGTTATTTCTTTCATCTCTGATTTTTCCAATTACCTAATGATTAGAAGTCCCTGAAAACTTAGTTTCCGAAACACTGATGTTTCTGATAGTTTAGCTGCACAGTTACAATAGAGATTACTGCCTCTAGAAATGTAGGGCTAACAGAATGTGAGAGCTTCTCATAGCTTTCTCATCAACAGCTTTTTCATACAAAAAAGAAATGTTCTTGTAAAAGCTAAGTTTGGCCCTGCAAGTTGAACTGAATTTGTGCTATATATTCTGTCAAACTGTAGCAGTTGGCACACTTACTTTTTTGAGAACCACAGTAAATCCAAATAATAGCTGAATCAGTTATGTGAACAGTAATGTAATGGACCACTAAGAAATGGAAAGCTGCATTTCTGTTGTCTCCTTTATGCTCTCCACTGCACTAAACAAGTTCTCAATCATTTCATTTTAGCCTGATTAAGTCAGTCAATGAAGTCAGTCAAAGAAGAATGGTGAAAAGAGGGATCTGGGCTAACTTTAATGTGAGACGATAGCTAAAAATGGAATTCTGAAATAACAATTTTTTTGATGTGGCTTTTTATTATTTTTTTTCAATTTCACAAATTTTTGGCTGATTCTTTTGGTACTCACAGAGGATAGCACACTGAATCTCAGTCACTATAGAAAAGCATAACAAAATAAAAATCTGGGCTGGATTTTCATAGCCTATACAGTTGTGTACTTAGAGGTCTGTTTGGAGCATACCATCTACAGTCACTAAGTTATATACTTTGTTACATGCAGGTTGTCACATAAACTGTATAGTTACCATAATACCAGGGATGCCAAAGATGTTTGAGCATAGATGTTTTTTAGAGGCCTGTAGGATCAATTGTGACATAAATAACTTTCAATAAATTATCTATCAGTGCAAATATGTATGCTAGATAAGCTAGTAAACTATTAAAAATAGTGTAGATATTTTATCCCCCACATATATGTATGTTTTGTATATATATATGGATATATATAGAATCATAGAATCATAGAATAGTTAGGGTTGGAAAGGACCTCAAGATCATCTAGTTCCAACCCCCCCGCCATGGGCAGGGACACCTCCCACTAAACCATCTCACCCAAGGCTTCGTCCAACCTGGCCTTGAACACCGCCAGGGATGGAGCACTCACAACCCCCCTGGGCAACCGATTCCAGTGCCTAAAAAAAAATACTTGTATCTAAATACCTATATATTAATGTCCTGATCTTTTCTCCACAGCTCTAGTGAAGTTCCATATTTTAAATACTCTCCAGTGCTCTGAAGCTATCACCGGTGGAGCTGTCTATGAGACCTTGGAAGGAAACACAGTTGAAGTTGGTTGTGATGGTGAAAGTCTGACTGTGAATGGAGTGAAGATGGTAAAACGCAAAGATATTGTGACAAGCAATGGTGTTATCCATCTCATTGATGAAGTCTTAATTCCTGATTCTGGTCAGTGATGTGTATGAAAAGCTTCTTATACTGAAGATGTTTTCTACAATCTTACCTATATTCCCTCAGCTCTGTTGTTATGGATAAGCATGGAGAATCCAGTAAAAGGAATAAACTGTGTGTAAAAATGTTTTTTTCTTAATTGATTTGCAGCCAAGCAAGTCATTGAGCTTGGTGGTGCCCAGCAGACAACTTTTACAGACCTGGTGGCGCAGGTAGGACTCGCATCTTCTCTAAGACCTGAAGGACAATACACTCTTCTGGCACCTCTGAATGGTGCTTTCTCAGGTTAGTAGCCTTAAAAGATTATGCTCTGGATATCAAAATAAATAAGAATATATGCTACATATTAATATTTATATTTTTTATAGATGACACCTTAAGGATGGATCAACGCCTTCTTAAAACAATCTTGCAGAATCACATTATAAAAGTGAAAGTCGGGCTCAATGAACTGTACAACGGACAAGAGCTGGAGACAATCGGAGGAAAATTGCTTAGAGTCTTTGTGTATCGCACAGTAAGTTAAAAGGGCTTTCTAGCACTATGTGTACCAACTATGAAAATGAAGAATCATGAAAGAGTAAAAGACAAAGCTGAATAAAACTTCCAACTTTTACCAACATGATTATCTAGAAAAAGAAAATTCAAGCTTTTAGGCTAAGAAAGTGTGAAAATCTAATATTTATCAATAGGAACTTTGTTTGCATGGAAGACACTTTGCAAAAACAAAGCAGGATTCCATATTTGGCACTCCATTAGCTAATTTTTAACATTTTGTTTGTTTGTTTAGAACTAGTTAAGAGAATTCTCAAGGGAAACTAAAAAATCAAGTTTGGAAATATTTATACCATATTAACTTACTCCAGATTTTACTACTTTTGCTTTCTCAAGCAATACCAGATTTCCTGGCAAGAACACAAAATGTGACTGTAGGAAATACATATGAATCTTATTTTTAAATTTAGAAACCTGTTGGGAAGTATGTATCCATCTCATTTTATCAGATATGTTTAAATGTGTATGACTGTGCGAAAGCTGCACTTGTTTCTCTTTTTAATCAGGCTGTATGTGTTGAAAATTCATGCATGGTCAGAGGAAGTAAAGAAGGAAGGAATGGTTTTATTCACATCTTCAGACAGATCATCAATCCAGCAGAAAAGACACTGCATGAAATGCTGAGGAATGATAAGCGTTTTAGGTGAGTAGTGGTTTTGACAGCCCTGAGATTTCCCCAGAGATAACAACTCTAGGATATACAGCACAGCTGGTCTGAGAAATAATTGTGGACTGTGGGTTGTTGGATTTTGAGGAGCAGGGAGGGCAGGAAAGGCATAATTGCCTCCTCAAAAAAAAAAAAAAAAAACAATTGAGAAAGAAAATGTGGGAGGTTGGGGAACAAAAAGAAAAAGTGTTCTTCTCTAGCTATACGCTGAAAGGGCTCTCAGACTTAATGTTACAATGGTTGTTTTGGTACATAGTTATCTGTAAGACACCAGAGTGAGAGGAGTAAAAAGACAAAATTGGGTAATACCTCCAGAATTATAAATACAGCAGTTTCTGGTGCTTTAGTTAATTAGGACAATTCCATATGGGTGCAACATGAATTTATGGCCTTCGGGTACATATTTCTGTCTCTTTCCTGCAAGTATCTCAATACTTTCAGAAAGAACAACCACCCTTGTCATCTTTTCTTCATCTCTTTGATTGGTGGGGACTTAATTTGATGAATTCTGCTCTGATACAGTCTGACTTTTTTTTTTTTTTCTCCCCTTCAAATCTTTTTCTTTAGCCTGCTACTTTTAAGACTGTCTTTTTTTTCTGATTTCTCTCTTCCACTTCCGGGAATAGTGAGATCGTTGCATTATCAAATAATGAGGAAGCTAAATGTCTGGACCCAAGTGCAGTTTATTATTTTTGGTTTGTTTCTTTGTGGTAAACAGTGTTTTCCTCAGTCTGGTGAAAGCTGCAGATTTAGATGATGTTCTGTCACGACCTGGAGAATGGACTCTATTTGTTCCTACTAATGATGCCTTTAAAGGTTTGACTGATGACGACAAGGATATACTGATAAGTAAGTAACATAAGAAAAATAGAAATATAAGCAAAGGTAAAACTGAAGGGAAAGGTTGCTAGTGCTTTTCTTACACCAAAACTAATCTGATAAAACAGTTTACTTTTGACTAACGTCAGGTCATAGGCCATCCTTAAATTCATTCCTTCTTGGGGAATGGAGAAAATATCTTTTTGGAAAAAAAAAAACCTAACTACCTACCTGAATTTAAATTTAAACTTCAATCCTTGATATAGTATTATTCCAAGATGTAATTACCATCAAAGCTAAAATCTGCATTCATTTAATTAGTTTTAACTTGTCATTATTGAACCTTGCTATAATTTATATTTTTTTCTCAGCTGAAAAGTCTCTTCTATCCTCTTTCTTTTCTAGTTGTGGCCATTGCAGTAAAAGATATTTAATACTGACTTTCCTGTCATTCTTTTCTCTTCTCTGCCCAGTGATCTCTAATATCACTTGTGCTCTACAAGTTAAATATTTAATATGCATTGTTAAATTCAATTTTATGTAATTTCAATTTTATGTACTTTCTTTAATGTCATGCTTTATTACCATAAGAGAAGAAACGCTGAATACTCCATTACTCCTGCAGAATTTCCCACTAGAGAGGTAGACTGTGGCCATAGCACTATGACTATTTTTAGTTTATTTGAGAGTAATGTGGACATAGCTTGTGCACAAATACAGGAGGAGTGATTGCCTTGAATCCCACATCAGAAGGCCAGTCAGATTTTCCATTGCTGCACATTTTAGGCCAAAGTTTGATGACATGAAGCCAAATCCCGTGAATCCTTAATGCCTTCAAAGAATTCAGCTCAAAGCATTGATAAGCAGCAACCCAGCTCTCTACAGCCTTTATCTCACTGATAAGGCACTGTGAATTTGAATTACTTTTCTCTTTAAAGTCATGATAGGGTCTAAATTACCTTCTAGTGTTGTATGTCTCTAGTGACTAACAGTAAAATAACAACATAAATGACCATGCCATTGGATTATTTCTGTAATTAAGAATACAATTATATTCTGCTTTACAAAGGCTTTATGCACTGTCTTTTCCTGTCATTGTTACTCAGTTTCTACTTACTTTGCTTGGCAAAAGATATTTTAATTTACCCTCTTTTTTCCTTTCTTTTTTGTTTTTTTTTTTAAGCAGAATGTCTATTTTTTATGTCAGATTTCTTTCTGGAATTCTGTTTGTCTTGGCTTTTTTGAAGACATTACATTGCTTATTAAGGAACATAAAAACTTTTTTTTTTATCTGTAAGAAAGATACAAACCAAAGATTATTTTAACCAGTAGCTATTATGGCATAGAACAAAGCTAATCTGATAGTTGGTGAAATCAGCTTTTGAACGGCCATGTTTAACCTTTGCATGTAACTTGACGCTATCTATGAATGGTCCAGTCAGAAAATCTCAGTGTTAATTTTAGTAGGCAGAAGAGCATTTAATTGCATTTCAGTAGTAAAGTGAATTGCAGTAATATCTGTGATCAAAACAAAAGAAGAGTAAGAAAATTTTCTCCAAAAGAGACATCAGGAAAAAATCCTAACCAGCATTTTTCCATTGCAGTTTCATCAAGGCTGAAACTCCTAATAACAATCAATATCAGCATGTAATGTTAATATGAAACTTGTAATAGTATGGTCAATATTACAAGTAACGGTAATCAAGTGTGTTTTAGAACTGCTTAGTTATTACTTGTACTTTTCTTTTTAAATAGGAGACAAAAATGCTCTCAGGAATATTCTTCTTTACCACTTAACACAAGGAGTTTTCATTGGAAGTGGCTTTGAGCCTGGTGTGACAAACATTCTTAAAACCATCCAAGGAGGGAAACTCTACTTGAAAACAGTTAAGTGTCGAAAAAGAAGTCTCACTGATACATCCTTGTAACAGGGATTTGACATTCCATGTCTATCTACATTACAGAATGGGATGCATTTCTCTGAACATTATATTAGGGTTTGGGGTTATTTTTTTAATGTCCCTAATGATTTGTGTTCTCTTTTCATCTTTTTCCAGGTAAATGATACCCTTCTCGTTAATGAACTGAAATCAAGAGAATCTGATCTTATGGCAACCAATGGTGTCATTCATGTTATTGATAAACTCCTATATCCAGCAGGTGAGTATTAGTTAATGGAATTTATACACACTCTTCTGAATCTGTTTACATGTTATGTAGGTGAAATAATGCCAAAAAATATAATTCCTTTGAAGAGACAATTTCCATGTTGAATAAGAAAGAGAAAATTTACCTCACTACTCATTTTGTGGAAGAACCTTGGTTGAAACCATGGAAACTCTTCGAAATTCTGTGAAAGTCAATTAGATGGTAGACAACATGCCGTAGGCTATCTTTTCTACTCATATGGAAGAATGTATATGTACAAGTACGCATTTGTGTGAGTGTTTGAGAGTGATTACATCTCCTGATCATTATAAATAAAAGCAAAATGAACACAGATGTATGTTCTCTCTTACATGCCTATTTCTTTTGTCAGATCTGCCTGTTGGAAATGATCAGTTGCTCACAATCTTGAAGAAGTTGATTAAGTACATTCAAATTAAGGTACTCTTTGAATAATGATCCCTTTGTCTTTTTGGCAGGATCTGTGACACTATATACATTATAACTTGTAAATGATTTTCTGGTCCCTCTGTTTCTTCAGCAGACAACACATTCAATAGCTTTCAATTACCCAAATATAATAATGAGTCATACTCTGCAGTTAATAGTTAGAATTTATGTTTTTCAACACCAAATACTTGCAGAATATTTGCATTTGTATAACTCCAATGTGAACTGGCCAGAATCTGTTCTTTGGTTCAGGTATACTTTATCACTCCAGCAAAATTAATCACTTCTAAATTCTTGAGGCAATCTCTCTGTGAAAGAAATGCTGAGTGGCTAAATTGCTATGTCATTAAAGCCACCAGCCTCAATAGCATGTGGAGAAAAATAGGTGTCTTTATCTATCTCAGCTATCCTTTTGAGATTACATTTTCCCTCAACAATGAATGAGAGGATCTAAACAAACCTCTAGATAAATGAAGCAGTGCATCCTAACACTCATTAGGAAAATAGAAAAAAAGTGCTCTTTCTTTTCATTTTTTAAATTACTTTTCTGTATTTATAGTTTGTTCGTGACAGTACCTTCAAAGAGATTCCACTGACGTTTTACAGTAAGTTCATTTTAAATATTACCAGATGGGTTTGAGATTGCTTTTTAAATGTTGCCAATTCCAATCTTGAATCGCAGATCTATTTTGTTTTCAATCAAAAAGAAAGCAATTTCTGGGAAAGTAAGATGTGCCAGTGAAGCACAGGAAGAGAAAGACTCAAAGTAGAATATTTCTGGCTGCTGTGCTACTGTACATATTTTTTTGCTTTCCAGATGTGTGACAGGAAAATAACCCTGAATTAAGATATTCAGACTCTTTGGAGTAGGCAAGATACATATGGAAAGGATTGGTTGTTTTCAGTTTTCAGCCAAGGTTCAGTGTTTGGTGCATAGCAGAGTTGTACTGCCTCTCTCTTCAAGATGTAACTTTGTACTGTACTGACTGTCCAAGATGTAGCATTGACCAAACTCTGCATTGAAATGCTTTTTTTTTTTTTTTTCATAAATGCTTCCAGAGGACAGAATGTACCTATTTCACCTGTCTCCCATCCATGCAAATATGATGCTTGTGTGAGATGTGGTTATTCTAACCATTTTCTTTAGGGAGTAAATGTAAAAAATTAACCATTTTTGCTCTCTTGCAGCCTTTCTCAGGGTTTGCCTTTAGCTTCTACATATAAAGTAGAACCCATTGAAGCAATCTGTTAGAAAACAAAGGTCCTGCTGAAGCTTTGGCTTGTGAGGAAATGTGAATTTAGGCAGATGATGAAATTTCTATGGGATTCTACACACGTTTCTCAGTAGAAATGAAGACCATCACATGAGGCTTTTGAAAATTGAGAATGGAAACACTGAATTTAAAAGACTCTTGAAAGAAAAAAAGAAATAATCTAGCTTGATGACAAGTTGAATATGAGCCAACAGTGTGCCCTGACAGTCAAAAAAGCAAGCCATTTCCTGGGTGCGTCCAGCAACAGCATAGCCAGCCAGTTGTGTCAGGTGATTGTCCTACTCTGCAGTGCACTGATGCAGCCCTGTGTCGAGCACTCTGGGGCTCCTCAGCATAAGGACATTGAACTATTGCAGTGTGTCCAGAGGCAGGCAATCAAGAGAGTGAAAAGCCTCAAAGGCGAGACATCACAGTCTACAATTCCCTCAGGGGAAAAGCAGAGAAGGAGGTGCTGATGTCTCTCTGGTGACCAGTAATAGGACATGAGAAAATGGAATGAAGCTATATCAGGGGAAGTTCAGATTGGTCACTTGGAAAAGCTTCTTCATTGAGAGGGTGGCTGGTCACTGTAACAGGCTTCCCAGAGAAATGATCCTGGTATTAATTAAGCCTGTGAGTGTTCAGGACTGTCTTGGTGATGCTCTTAGTCATATGGTTTAGTTTTAGGTAGTCCTGTGAGGAGCAGGGAGTTGGATCATTGAATCCATAGGTCTTTTCCAACTTGAGATATTCCGTGATTCTATGATTCTATCTCCCATGGTGAGTGAGAGTAGCACAAGAAGCTACTCACGCCTGTGAGGTGAAGCAAGGGAGGTCAATGTCAGACATCAAGATGTAGCTGTTGATTTAGTTAAATGCGAAAACGGAAGGGATGAAACCTCTCTATCAGCAAAGGCTTCTCTACCATTGAATGGATACAAGTCAAATAACAATCTGTCAGAGTTATTCAATGAATATTTGAGTCTGTGTTAGGTGTAGAGGGAGAACTTGATCTCTCAAGGGCACCACTGTTGTGCTTTCCATTATGTTCTATCAAGTGTAAGACTAGTTCTGAATGTCAGAGGGTTTCCTCCATTTACTAGGTCAGCTCCTTGAAAAAAAAAGTGCAAGATTTTTATTTAAGATATGTCAGGGAATTGTGCAAATCTCTATGCAGGGAACATTATGAGCTGTTATTATTACGTGCCTTACATTATCATGGGTTTCATGACTAGTGGGTATCATAAGGCACAAAGGAAGGCAAATAGCATGGCAGCAGACTCTGTCTGCAGGTGACTTGTATACACCACCATTTAATAACTAGAATGGAAATCCGTACTCTAGATCCCTAGAGTTAGTTTTTCATCCATTGATATCTATTAATTTACCCACATCTTTTTGACCAGACCAAGTGTAACTGATTACCATGAAGAAACTATAAGAATGTGCTTTACATTCCATTTTCTATACTTTCAGAAATTAACATAATTGAAAGCAACGTTCAGCCCATCATCAGAAAGGAAGGTAAATGTGGCCACTAGTATATATATTTCTGTATATGTTCAAATACATATATAGAATATATATTGCATATATTTCTTTTATAGGATGCATTTTGTACTTAACAACTCCAGGACATTCAGCACTTTGCTAGAAAAGCAAAGATACAAATATTGCAATTAGAACTGGCTGAAACATTTTGTATAAAAATATTTACCACAGTTGTTCTCCCAAATGGATTCTCTCCTTTTTCTATGGGCATTTAAAAAAATAATTTTAAAATCATCTTTTTTTCAAACCATTTATATATGTGCCTGAAATCTTTGCATAATTTCAATAAAAACATATCTTTTTTAGATTAATTTTTCATTAGAACATTTTAAAAAGCCTTTTAATTAAAACTTTTTTATTGAAACAGTTTTTTTAAAAAATAATTAGAATTGTTTCTAATACTTTTAAGGAAAAAACAATATCGGTTCTTTTCTCAATGGTTTTCAATCAGTTCTAAATACCAATATCTGTCAGATGCCTGGGAAGGACAGTTAGCCAAACTTTTTTTTTCAATTTCTCAAGACAAAAGCATGACTTAAAGATCAGTGACGGAACTGAAAAAAACAGCAAGTGGAGCTGGCACTGCCAAAATCACTCATGATTCATAAGTTAACTAAAACACCCATCAGTTTCAAGAGACCAGGTATATAGCTAATGAGCTCCAGTTCCCCACCAAAATAGAAATGCTCAAAGGGAATCTTGTTGAGCCCAACTGAAGAGAAAGGCAATTTAAAATGTCCAAATTGTTTAATCATTGTTTCTGGGAGGACTCCCAGCAGAAATTACATGATCTTGCTTTTTCAGCAGCTTGTCTGTGCTTCATGCCACTTAGGATTAGCCACCATCTTGCATATATCTGCTGATCTTTACTGCCTAGTCTGCATCATAAGATCAGATCCACAGAACAATATAAATAGATAGATGATTGCACATGGCAATTCAACCAAGATATTTTAGAAATCTTCCTATGATAAGTGAATCACCCTCTGAATATACCTGTTATTTTATGTTAAAGACAGGGTATATAGTTTAGCTGATTTACATGATGTTTGGAAGTTGAAAGTTAACTGAAACAAAAAATTGAATGTCTGAGCACTTCTGTAGTCAAATGTACAACTAAATATTATTCACCAGAAAGAGAAAAAGTAATTTTATATGTTAGTGAGTATTGAAGAGTTTCCACTGCCATTACGGTATTTCTGCTTTGGAGCATGCTCCAGGGAATGGTCTCTGGCCAGCACGGCCTTCCTGCTGATGATTCAGAAAGAATCACCAGTAAAGCCAATTCTGGCCCTTCTGAGCTTACCAGGAGTAACAGGAGTGAGTAGCAGCTCACATCAAAACCACTTAAGCTCACGAATTTCTGCAGAAGAAAAGCTGGCAAAGTTGCATGTTAATTTGTGTAACATGTGTCAGGAAGTTCTCCAGATCAGGATGGAAAGAAGAGTTCAATAAAAAGAGAAAAACCACCAACACCAAGTTCAGAGGGTGAAGTCTGCCTTTTCCTATCTCAGTGTTTCCTACTTGAGTTTTGCTTCCATTTGTCCATACATAGGCAAGTTAAGGGGATCTAAGAGTTAAATCTGATTGAAACTCAAATCTTAATGGATTAAATTTTCAAAGGATTGATCTTAGAGTAGGTAGTATAGCAAACTATGGTTGTACGTTTTGTCTTGCATACATCTGCTGCATCAATCATATAGGAAGGTACAGTAATTTGGAAATAATAGAAAAAGCAGTGGGTTGTTCAGTTATTTAAAATGTAGAACAGATGAATAGAGCTGTATAATAACTAAGCATCATTATAATCCTGTCATATAATTTCATCTGCAGCAAATAAATGAATTATTTAGCTCTAAGTTCTAACTTAAACAATCATCTGCTGCAAAAGCAAACAAAAATGCGTGCTTGGATATGTTACTTTTGAAGGACACTAGTTAGCCTGGATTGTACTGTTTTCAGCAATTAACATCAGGCACATGTATTGAAAGCTACTGTTAGATCCTGGTCAGTAATTAAAAACCAAATAAATCTATGCAGTATTGACTTCTACATAAACTCACATAAAGAAAGGTTTTTAAGGGTTTTTTAATGAAAGTGAGAGAGATGGACTGCGTTAAGTTTCTAAGTCTGAAAAGTGAATAAAGGAACTCTCTGCTACAGCAAGTCCTTAAGTAGAAGTGCTGCTGTAACACTCGTTACAGAACTGTGTTATTCATGTTAAATGAGTGCATCAATGGTATGTTCTTAATTTATTTCATATCTGCTACTCCAGCTTGTCAGACAGATAACATTTGGATCAGTGTGGTCTATAGGGACTGCACAAGATTAAGAGGTTTGTTTTGGCTATTGAAACCAAGATGACCTCTTCCATGCAACTCAAAGAATGTCAGACATTAATGCTGATAGATATCATTACAGCTGTTCCAGTTGATCTCTGAAGTTTACTTTTATTTCTTTAAGCTGGGTGACCACTGGCTAAGTTTAATTGAAAACCCTCTTAAAACAAGTTAAAACACCCCCCAAACCAACAAATAATAAATAAATACATAAATTAACCATAAGGGAATTATGATTAAAAGACATAGTCTCCTCTTGGATACCTATACAGTTAGCTGCAAATAACAAGAGAAACATTTCTCTCTCTATTTCTTTTCTAAACTTTCATACAGTAGTTTGCACACTGATCACTCATGGAGCAATAGCTGTAAGATTCCAGCAGTGATTCAGGGTAGCCTTCTGTACCAATATACGTAGAGGAAGACTTCCTTTCAGCTTCTGAGGATCTGTCTTTCGCCTGAGACTTGTCAACAGATGTTAAAAATAATCAGATATGTAAAAATAATAAAATTGTAAATAGTAAGTATACAATAGGATCTGAATTTAAGATTGCATGGAAGTGCAAGATTGCACAGCATCAATGCAAATGGTTTTTCAGATTTTAAAAATCCTTTGTTATAGTGATTTGGTTTATTTAGGAAAGGGGGAATAATTTTAGCTTCATTTCAGCTCCATGGAATACCGTAAATATTTTTATGACTATGTAACATGTTGTTTTTTTCCTGTGTCACAGACCCATCTATCACACAACTCACTAAATTAATTGAAGGGGAACCTGAGTTCAAAATAGTCAGGGAAGGGGAGACAGTAACTAAAGTGATTAATGGAGGTTGGTATGCTTTCAGCAACTCAATTTGTATTAGTTAAAATCTGAATTATTAACTATTCCCAGTCAGTTTCTAATTATGTAGGTGATGTTCTGTTAAAAACCTGTCCTGTTTTTAACAATACGTCCTTGAGGCTTTGTAATGTTATTGCATCATTTCATTATCACTTGTGCATTTCAAAAACTTGGAATTTTTTTGCCTAGCCGTGTGCCATAGCTACAGTCAAGACACTGTTAGAAATATTCTGCATGCTGACATAACATGTCTCAGTTAAGAATTATTTGATGGTTTTTGTCCTGCAATCAAAAATGCAGTTATAATGTGATTCTGTGATAGAAAGGCAATTTTTATTAGCTAGAGAGGTAAACTTTGCCTTCTGCTTTGCTAGGGACATTGAAAGTTCACATCTAGGGTTTTTTTTTTTTTAGAGGAAAACAGCATCTGGCCATCCTAAATTTTGAGGAAACTTAGTTCCTAGTCTTTTCTGAACTTTTTTATCTTTTGTAAAATACGCTATAGTTTTTCCTTGTGTCCTTCAGTAAGTTACAGCATCTCAAAAACAGCACTTATAACACTGTTCATTACTTGCTTAATGTCTTCAATTTAAAAATCCTTACAGAACCAATTATTAAAACATACACCAAAATCATTGATGGGCGACCTGTGGAAGTGACAGAGAAAAAAGTAACAGAAGAAAGAATTATTCAAGGTAAATTATGCCAAGCTTTTCAAATTTATTAAAGTTCACCATTAGATACAAACATGATATAACTTAAATTTGGTCTTAATGCCTAAACTGCATTTCCTGAAGAGGTCATTTTCCCCTAATGCTTCCCACTGCCTATGTATGGCCCAGATTCTGGCTGTGTCTGATACACACACATATACAAGAAATGGCAAGAATATTTTAACAGAATGCAAAACAGTAAAAAACTGTCCTTTGTTTTTTCTTTTTTTTTGTCTTTGCTAAATGCCTAAGATGTGACTGCTTTTACTGCATTTGTTTAGTCTGGTTTTCTTTAAGATAGAAGACTTTTTTGTGTGTGAGTGAATTTTGGAGTTGTGTATCTCCAGGTAGGTTTCATTTGACCAAAGGTAGATCTTCAGTGTGTAGATACCTACTTCTGCATGTCATCCCAAGCTTCCTTGACAGCCATTTCCAAAGAGTAACATCTCTGTTTCTTTCTAAGGAAGGGCCTCTATTGACATTTGTATTCAGCTAATATAAGATAAAATTAATGTGCATCTGTGTGCTTTGATCTTCTCCCACACTAACTTTCAAACTCTTTGGCCAATTGCTCTTTTGCCAAAATACTTGATATTGGCCAATTTCAAGTATATTTGACCCAATAGAGAGATATTTCTTTAAGAATTCTAGAAAATTCACAGAAATTGAAAAGGGAAGAGGGCATATTTAAACAGTCTCAAGTTCTTTGCTAACACATTTTGATCTGCTTGGTTAAATATCAGTCTGAATGCTGCCATTAAAATTCTGTCTACCAGAGCAGCTGGAAAGACAGCACTATAGGATCATACAGCTTAGCAGGCAGTCATTCAAGCAAGAGAGAAATAATGAATGAAACTTAAATTATTCTCATATAACTATTTACTGCAATGGAAATAACTGAATGAAAAACATTAGTGGTTTCTAGTAAAAGTGGGTATATTTTTCAACATGAATATAAAATGACATTTTTCTCATTTTTCAAATTCAAATTTCACTAATATCCCACACAAAATGGTCAATGTAATGTAAAATACCAGTGTTTCAGACCTAATATTTTCCTCTCTTCCCTCTGTACTAGAAACTTATAAAGAATCTCAAATATTATTATTTGATGTTATTCATAGCAGTAATAAAAGCAACAACATCTATTTACAACAGTGGATCCAGACTCTTTTTGCACTTAGGAAATATGTAATTTATGAGGTAATGCAACAGAATGTTTAAAACTGTGTCTTAATTTAAGTTTGTGAGCAGATATTTACAGTATCTTACTTACTTTCTGTAAGTATGTTAAATTTGTCTAAGTACTTTCCTGAATAGATTTAAATACTCTTAGTAATTCTCTTGCACTTTGATTTGGGGCACAGTGAAAGTAAATGATCATAAAATCAGATTAAAGAATCTTAACTATGGAACCATCCTAAGTGTTGAATAGGAAAAAATTATTTAAAAGACAACCCTGTTATATCTGATTAAAGCACTGTCTCACACATCTTTTTTTCAGGTCCTGAAATAAAATATACCAGAATTACTGCAGGTGGTTCAGACAATGAAGAAAAGTTAAAGAAATTGCTTGAAGAAGGTTAGTATCCTTGTTTTCTTCCCTTCCTTAAAAAAAAAAAAAAAAAACAACATATTAAAAATTGTATTATTTAAGTAAGTACTAAATGGATGCTTCATGTTTTCAGCAAAGGTGCTCATACTGCAAAATCGTACCCAGAGATTAAACCTCAGAACTTGAGAAATATCTAAATCTAGTGTTCTGGTTTGAGTCTCTGATCTTCACATTTCAGCCATCCCCAGAGTTGATGCTGCCTGGCTTTAGTACATAATATGCTATGTTTCTCATAAAATAGTGTTTTCAGTGTTTACATGGAATTTAATATTATAATAGATTACTTTTGTAATTCAGCAAAATCTATGACAGGATTAATTCAGTAATATGCTGTTACAGAATTGTCAAATGTTTTCTATAAATCAACTTCTTGCCATAACCTGTATTCTATCAGAGGTTACCAAGGTGACCAAATTTATTGAAGGTGATGGTCATTTACTTGAAGATGAAGAAATCAAAAGACTTCTGCAGGGAGGTAACTCAGTGTACTATAACTAACGTTTTTGCAACAGGTTGTGATAACTGAAATGCCTCTCAGATATGTTGATCTCAACATTTTAAAGACTGACTTAGCAGAAGTGTAATTTTAATGGCATAAAAAATAGAATGCCATATATGAAGGGTCAGATGTCTGTGAAATGGAAATAACTACCAAAAATTGATTAATATTTTTTTTAATATATTGATCATGAAAAAAATATTGTATTTAGTGGTTTTCAGTCTTTAAAAAGTTATCTAATTAAAACTCAGGGGAGCAATGAAGATTTATTCCTCTGTGAACTTTTTTTTTTCCTCAATGAATTTAAATCTGTGAAAAGCACTTATGAAGTGGAAAGTATTATAATAGGCCAAATTCAACTTACTTATCAGTTCTTCAGAAATGAATATTCATTGCCCTCAAGTTAACAATTAAAGGCATGTTTAGCATCCTTCTTTCAGTGCTTACAGGCGATGGATATCAAGGCATTAACTATAATTCTCTTCAAATATAGCATTCCAAGGAATGGTTTTCTTTCCTTCTTGCTCTCTTAATTCTAACCGTTTTGGCAATATATAACCAGTAGCTGTAGAAAACTAGTAAAAGAACTTGTGCTTAAAATTAATCTTTATTTAAGAATTTGGAATGTTCTCTGCTTAATGTAGCTTAGAAAAACTACATATAATAGCAATGGGGAATAAAAAAAGAGAATTCAAGCGATGTGTTTGTAGTAAATGTTAGCTTAAAGCTGAGCCAGAAGCTCAAAAATACGTATGTATGTGTGTATATATGTTCCTCTTGGCATAAATTAATTGAATCCACTTCATCTTATGTTCAGTATTTACCAAGTTACAAACTAGACCACTAGTGAAGTACCTCACAGCCAGCTGTGTGTTCAATGAACTAAATCATGTAGCTGTTCAAAAACACTATTCTGTATATGTGTCTTCAGTTAAGTAAAAAATATAGCGATGCTGAACAACTGAACAGCTCTCCACTAAAAAGAAAAAAGACCCATGCTAGTTGGTAATAGAGTTAGTTTTAGAGAAAAGCCAAGATACGTCTATGTATACTGTAGACTCTATTTCTTCCTTCTGTTTTAGACATCTAAAACTTAGTTTTACAGATTTGCCTATAATTTGACTTAATAAGCTAGGATTTGCCTATAATAATTGGTGAGAAATAGGAACTTCCAGAAGGTTTTTTATTTTATCCGATCTTAAGTTTTCTACATATGTGAAAAGAGTTACTCTCTGGACATGCCTATTTTAAGTGCTGAATAATTACAAGGAATGTTGAAAGTTGAAAATTAAAGAAATAGCAAGAAAATCCCTCCATATAGTGGACTATATTCTATAGGTTTCAACCAACCAGTGAAGAGCAAGATCAAACTTTATAGAATCACAGAATAGATAGGGTTGGAAAGGACCCTAAGATCATCTAGTTCCAACCCCGCTGCCACGGGCAGGGACACCTCACACTAAACCATCCCACCCAAGGCTCTGTCCAACCTGGCCTTGAACACTGCCAGGGATGGAGCACTCACAACCTCCCTGGGCAACCCATTCCAGTGCCTCACCACCCTAACAGGAAAGAATTTCTTCCTTATATCCAATCTAACCTTGCCCTGTTTGAGTTTTAACCCATTACCCCTTGTCCTGTCACTACAGTCCCTAATGAAGAGTCCTTCCCCAGCATCCCTATAGCCCCCCTTCAGATACTGGAAGGCTGCTATGAGGTCTCCACGCAGCCTTCTCTTCTCCAGGCTGAAAAGCCCCAACTTTCTCAGCCTGTCTTCATACGGGAGGTGCTCCAGTCCCCTGATCATCCTTGTGGCCCTCCTCTGGACTTGTTCCAACAGTTCCATGTCCTTTTTATGTTGAGGACACCAGAACTGCACACAATACTGATGAGGTGAGGTCTCACAAGAGCAGAGTAGAGTGGCAGGATCACCTCCTTCGACCTGCAGAATCTGTAGAACTGTTCTAAATTCTCATAACAGGTCTTATGTTAGAATCTAACAATTCTAATTGTAATTGTAAACATCTCCAATTACAGCAATGCACAATTAAATAGACATAATCTGTAGAGACACATCTCACAGGGACTCTATATGCATATGGAAAAGAGATAATAGTTTTTTCTTAGAAAATTTGGAAAAGAGAATATTGTCTCTTGAATTCATACTATTTTTCCTTGCTGTTATATGTTAGTTTGCATAAGCATCCTGCTTTACAATGGAACGAATAGACAGATTTGTCTCTTGTTTTAATTTGATTTTTCTCTATCTTTTCCATTATTTATTCAGTCAGCTACCCTTGGCTGCCATAATAATACCTTACCGTGCTTTTAGCCAATAAAAGCAGATACACATGCTGCTTTGTGGTTGTTAGTGACAATATTTTATGGACCTCTTGTCTACATCAAAATTCTTCTGTTTTACTGAAGACTTCCTAAATATTTAAATCTGACTCCAGTCACAAACAAATGTATTGTTGCTGTCTAAAGTAAAAGGATGATTTGATATGGGCTGTAACACTATACAATATCCAGCACTGCTTATTACAATTGGCAGTCTTTGCTGAAACAAAGCTTCAAGCCAAGAAGCAATGGATGACACTCAGCCCCACAGAAGGAATCACCTGTGGCAGGGCCAAGGAAATGAGAGGGACCTTACAGCATGAATAATATTGTGGTCTGCATACTCCTACATCCCCAAAGTGACATTTTTTCCACTGAAGGCTCCTTGCATATGGAAAAATTCTATGCCAGATTTAACTCATTTGTTTTTGATGCTTACCATAGCTGGAACTGAGTACACCAAGGTTACTAAAGTAATTGAGAGAGAGCCACAGATTATCGAGAGAGAAATCAAGAAGGTCCATCTGGAAGGTTAGTTTGTCTAAAAATCCAGTATCACCAAGACCTGCTTTGTCTGAAGTGATCATTCCAGGTGGGGTTTTATAGTATCTATTCACAAAAATTACTTAGGTCTAAAGCCAGTATTTTAGCAAGAAGTTTTACAATTGTTTTGGAAAAGAATTTTTTCGCTGATGTTGCAGAGAAAAATGTTGAGGCTTACCTTGTGGCTAAAAGTGACTAAAACATTTGGCAAGTGTAGTAGGCAAGAGGAAATGTCTAACTACAAAGCTTAGGTAAAACTTTTGAAGGAACAAGCACCATAAGAATTGCCTTGTCTGTAAGCAGCACACCCAGAAGAAGACCACGTGAGTTGTTTTTGACTTGAGTTATTTCTTGTCAGTGTTAATGTGATCTGTTCATGTAAGGGGTTCTCAGCTTGGTGAAAGGGTGTAGGGTGGAGGGAATATAACCTCTGCAGTTAAGTAAATATCTCACAGGTGAAAGGGTGTAGGGTGGAGGGAATATAACCTCTGCAGTTAAGTAAATATCTCACAGAATTCTGGAATTTCTCTACCTTTATACTGTTTTTAAATGAGGGAAGTTCTTGTGTTTGAAAAAGCTGAATGGTGTCAATGAAGCTCCTACAGGAGCCAAATACAATTCAGTCTGGCTTTATATAAGGAATTTGTTCTTTAAGTTTAAGAAACATATTTTTATGTGCTTCATTCAAAGTTAAGAAGTAGCTTATTCAGGGTTTGTTTCATGTTTGTATGAATGTCTTTTTCTAACTCTGATTCAAATAAGGCAGAATAAACTATGCTGTTAGCCTTTGAACTAAATAGTAGAATGGTTTGGGTTGGAAGGGACCTTAAAAATCATTCAGTTTCAACCTCCCTGCACCTTCCACTTGACCAGGCTGCTCAAAGCCCCATCCAACTTGGCCTTGAACACTGCCAAGGATGGGCAGCCACAGCTTCTCTGGGCAAACTGTGCCAGTGCCTCACCATCCTCACAGAAAAGAATTTATCCCTTATATATAATCTAAATTTATCCCCTTGCAGTTTAAAGCCATTCCCCTTGTCCTATCCCTACATGCCCTTGTATATTGTCCCTCTCCAGACTTCTTGTAGGACCCCTTTAGGTACTGGAAGACTGTTATAAGGTCTTCTCAGAGCCTTCTCTTCTTCAGACTGAACAACCCCAGCCCTCTTAGCCTGTCTTCATAGGGAAGGTGCTCCAGCCTTCTGATCATCTTCACGGTCCTCCTCTGGACACTCAAACAGGTCCATGACCTCATTTGTTGGGGACCCCAGAACTGAACACAGTAGGAAAAAATGGCTTGCGGAGAATGAAGTTAAATAAATAGGTTTCTTAATTTTGAAGTCTATGCTAAATACTGAAATTATATCTTAGTATGATTTCAATGCTGAGTAGTACGAAACATACAGGAAAGTCAAGTATTGCCTGAAAATGACAAACAGATGTGACTTTCAACCATGAGGTTTATGTGAAAGCATAATTATATGGACAACATATAAGTGTGGAAATCCTACTTTGGGTGGACCATGTTCTGTTCTTGTCAGGGCAGTGCAGAGCTTGAATATATTGGTGCAGATACCCAGTATTTAGCCTCAGCTGTAATTGAGGTGAAGCCAGTATTTCAGGATTATGCACTTATATACCCTGCTTCAGGATGAAAAGACTATTGACTGCAGCTGGTTAAGCAAAAATGCAATACTTGATGGTTGTAAAGAATTAAAAATACTGCAGTAACATTTCTGTGACAGTTACAGAAAAATTCTCTCTTATGCTTGTGAAATGTTTCTCCTCCCAATGAGGAGAAATCTGGTTTTAAAAACGTCTCAACTTTTTGATGAGAAAGAGGAAAAAGTGTCCATAGTTTCACTGAATCAGTATTTTGTAAAACACATGTATCCGCTAATGGGAGTGGTAGGTATTCAATAGCCCTTGCTCTACTCTACACTTTAAAACAATAGTCTCTGAAAAAATTAACTGAACTCTAAATGCGGACTCAAAATGCAGTTACAAATCAAGGCCCAAACACAGATGGAAATGTGGCCACCACCTTATGAGGGTTGAGTTTCAAGCACAAATAATTCCTGAAGTAATTCTCTACATCAGACCTGGACATCCTCTGCCAAAAGCTGAGACTGAGTCCTGGGCTGTACATTAACCTGAGCTTCTACATTGCTGAAAGTGTCAGATGGTGTTTGCTGAATGAAGAGCATGGGCAAAACATCCTGGCACCTGCCTACGTCATGTAACCATCTGCAGGAGATCAGTGGTGTGAATAATGGATTAATTCATACTGTTAAAATGTAAAAATACCTTTGAAATGTTGCTACGATTTGGTGCATGACAGAATTGTAGGAACGATAGTGTCACATGACAGAAATGTGTGAATTGTATTATAAGCATTCTTGTTTCAGGTCATCAAGTCAACATGCCAATGGGATGAAATTCTTAATTTACTGAAAACCTAAAAGAACAAACTTCACAAGTCAGCAATGGGTTTCCAACATTTTTAATGAGTTTTCATTAAAATGGTTTTACAAATAATTTCTGACTGCAATATTTCTAATTTTGTAGAAGCACCTGTACGGAAAGCACAACCAACCAGGAGGACACAAGGTAAAAGCGAAACATATATTTAAATGTACTAACATGCATCAAATATTATTCTTAGTAATGTTGATAGTCATGACGAAAAAAAACAACTCTTAAGAAAACAGCTCAAAAGGACAGAGCTGTATTTATGCTTTTTTAATAAAGAAATTTTAATGTAGGACTTCATCTTTCCACTTTACATCTGTTTCACGAGTAAATACAGTATACACTGGAACTATATTATGTCTAATTATAAGTAATACTTATCAGGTTTTTCCCATTTTTCCAAGGGGGAACAGCAAGAAGGAGGACAAGACTAGCTAACCACTAAAAGCTTTCCAAGATGGAATCCACAGAATTACAAATTAACAGCATGGTCTTTGAGAGGAAGAGAAACTGGTTAAAAAAAAAAAACAAAAAACAAAACAAAAAAAAAAGAAAACCCAAGCAAACAAAAAACAAACAACCAAGCAAGATCATTAGAAAATGACTTTGTTTCGATAACAACGTAAGCTGAACCACAAATCCACAAAAAGATGTGAAGCTGCAGATGCTGCTTGCTAACGCAGTACTTACAAGGAATAGTCCATTGGTTGGTGCTTTAACTGCTCTTGATAGTAAGCACTATTCAGGGTGGGATCCTGGAACTTCTGTAGAACCAGGATTCCTTCTTCTGCTGGCTACTAAATGTTTGCAGAATTGGATTAAAAAAGAGCAGGGAACAGTACAGAATGTATTTTTTTTAATACTGTTTTTTAATACTATTTCCTCTAAATAAGAAATATAACTGCAATTAGATCCTTTCTAGAAAAAAGATCACATCAGGGGACTTATGGAGTAATCTAAGGAAATTTAGATATTACAATAGCATTTTTGGTTCAGTAGTATTGTACGCTTCGTATAAGTCAGTCTTCGTCATGTTTTAATGTCAGAATACATCAGTAATGTCACATTTTCTAAACAAACATGTCTTATATTAAATGTAGCCTTTTCTTTTCGTTCTGCATTGCATATCCAAATGCCTTCTAGTAATATGGCTAATGGAAGCTCTTAAAAAGAAGAAAGCAATCATTATGAGCTTCTTGAAACGTAATTTAGATCCTGTTGACTTCTTTAAGAAAAATCATTCGCTATGCCAATACATGTACTGAGATTCTTCAGCATCTTCCCACATTTTCCTAAATAAATTTTGATTATTAAAGTAGATTATAAAAGGGATAAATAAAATGCATGTAAACAGTTAACTCAGCATAGAAAAGTGCTTTACAAAAATGAGGCTCTGTCTTGAAAGCTTTTATATCAAAACATGTTTTGCTAATGCCTGGTACTAATGTGGAGTTGTCTGTAAATTATGTCAATTTTATACCTCTAGTTTTGTACTCATAAAACTTCTTTGCCTTTATTAACAAAAGTTGGCAAACAATTACTCGTGGAGTAGAAAAATGTGTTCAAAGTGCCTTAATTCTGCAGACCAAAGTTTCAGACAAGTTGTCTAGTGTGCTTTTATACTTCTGGGTTCAAAGAAATACTCAATAAAGAATTTGGCTGAACTTGCTTGCTTTTGTAAATATTTATTTTTATTTGTAAAGCAATTTCTAAATATTTTTAAGCATTTAATGTGGTTTTAGTTAAAAAATGCATTTTCACTGAAGCAAACTGATGCTTCCCTTTCTCACCTAGCACATGCTAATGCACTTAAACTTATTACTTTCTTTAAACACAATTAAAAACCTTCCTTAATTCCATAATCACATACCACGAGCACTACTCCCTGAAAGGCAAAGCTATCCAGGCACTGGATTGATATGTTGCACAGTCTGACTAGGCTGTCAGACTCTCTCAGTAAGGTGATCTCAGTATCTACTATCATACTGCTTTGTTGGAAGAAGAGCTTTTAACCCTGGTTAAGAGCTAGATAACTCTTAGGGAAGAATGAGAACTTTTAAGTCTGCCTAGAGGATAAACTAAAGCTATCATCTTCCCCTGGGGACCTTTGACTGTTATTAAATCATTAACTTTAATCTGCTTTCTTCACTGTTGTGCCACTGTGAGCTGTCAGTCAAATAAGATTTTAATTATCTTAGGGGAGGAATATGCCTGTGCTCTTTTATCCCAAAAATAAATAAGGAGATGGGGAAGAAAATGAAGTGGAAATGACAAAGTATGTACAGGATCTGGGGAGGAATCAGAAGAAGGCAAGATATTAGATTAAAACCTGTCATGTGGTAGGAAGTTTTTAACTTTCAAGTGGTAATAAATATGTGGAATACTAATTTTGTCATATTTTCTGATTAATAACAATCTAAAGCCTCTCTGAGTCACTAAAATACCTTTCTGCACTTCACCCTTCATTAATATAATCCAAGTGAAATGCAACTACTCCTCCATCAATACTTGTTTTCCTGGTACACTCTGTCCCCTGAGCCCTTCCTTGGACACAGAATGTGTCTGCCTAGCTACACTGTACACTCACATCTCCATCACTGATGGTGTGGCTTTTTCTGTTTATCTGAACAAGAATCCTTCCACAACCCAATGTAGAAAGAAAATTAACATGTTCTTTCAATTGCTTTTTATATAGTTAGTAATTTCTGTCTCAGCACAGACAGTCTTTCACCAAAGAGCAGAACTGGAGAACTTTTGTGACTATGACTTCTTCTGCCCCATTATCTGTTTCTCCACACCTCACAGTAATTTAAACTAGTGTCATGTGATTAAACAAGGATTAACATACTACCAAGTCAGAATGCTTACTAATAATAGAGAACTCACTTTTCTCTTTGATGTTTCCTTGTAATCTCTTGGGCATTTATAAGTAGGAATGCCCAGCTGAGTTGGTGATGGAATTCTGAAAAGACTTTATCTGCTTCCTTTGGTATCCTGTGTGAAAAACTGATGCCAAAGAATATTTAACTGGAAATGCTCCCAAATCTGTCAGTTTTGTCAGCAGTAGGCGTCACATAAACGATCTATAAGACCACTAAATGTTAATGTTTTCTTTAAAAATAATGAAATTTTAGAATTACATGTTTAATTGTTACCTTGTGATTTTCTGGAAACTAGGAATTGTATCTGCACGCTTTTCTTTGTGATGAAAGAGGGTGAATATTCATAATCATAATTTGACAACTATTGAACAGAGGAGACCATGATGAATGGTATTCATATATTAGATAAATGAATAAAAGTAGAAGCCGCAAGGTGGAGAAATTATGGCCAGTGGATACCATCATAGTAGCATCCACTGGGTTGATGGAAAAGGAACTTGAAATTGTCACAGCAATAAACTCTTTCTCAATGTCACTGAAGGAATTCAGCCACAAAACTATAAATGGAAAGTAAGTCCTAAAGAGTAAAAAAAAAAAAATTAAAATAAAATATTGCCAGGGTTGAGATCAGTGAATTAAGGTTTCAACAGAGAAATATTTACAGATAAATCTGAGGTACAGACTAATGCATATACAAAAATATGTCAGAGGAGAAGACTGAAAATTTAAGAATCATCTTATAGCCATAATTGCTATTGGAGGAAAATTAAGAGGTGGGCAAATACCTGAACTAGCACAATTAGGTCTTCTTCTAGATCACTGAATACAGGGGGTTTTGATATAAAACGATCACTTCAGTCCTCTCTTCCTCTTTTTCTTATCTGCAATATGAAGTGACCAGCAAGGATGCTTGAACACTTCTTTGGCATGTATCTGTCTGATCAAAATATTCTTAAACTGGTTCTCTGATCTTTGCAGTCATGTTAACTCCGCTTAGTTTAATACATATAAAACCTAATTCCAAAATTTGCCTGCAATAAAGAACAAGACAAAATAACCAAAATCAAGTTCTCCAAAATAAAACTCTGTTTATTCTTTCCATTAAAAGTGAATATGATAATATGTATTATGATTTGTCCTTTTAGTATCTGAATCTCAGAAGTGTTACATGTCAGTCCCAGGCGGAGGGTCTAAGTAGGTCTAACAGTCTAGGCAGTGATCAAATAAAAGAAGACCTGATTCCTTTGAATACTGAGCTGCAGAAGCTCCTGGTATGAGATCCATGAGATGCATGGGGGGTACTCCATCCTCTTTGTAACTGGGCCTTGGGTGATGTAGAGTCTTTTTTTGAAAATCAGGATGGCACAGGGATTCATGTTCAATTATTAAAGGAAGATTTGCTCTGTGTCTCTTCTGCATAAACCACAAGCATGAAGATATTAAAAGCTTACCTTCTCCTTTGTGTCACTTTTCTCCAAATTTATTATTACAGCATATCAAGAAAATGGAAGCATGAAAGTATAAACACTTGTCAACATTTGCCAAAAGCTGATTTTTTCAGTATAGCAATAATCTGGTTTTGACACACACAAAAATTTTCACGTTGATAGACTAGCATTTTTTTAACCAGCATTAATTAAAAATTCAGTGATGTATGAGTTTTGTGTTCAACTGCTAGCACAGAAGAGGAAATATTAGCTACAGATTCTACATGGGGAGGGGGAGAATTCCTTGTGGTACAACTAATTAGTAAGAAATCAAGATGACACTATGTCATCAGGAGCCCAGCTCATTCTTTATTGAAAAGTAGCAGTAGAATCATAGAACAGTTAGGGTTGGAAAGGACCTTAAGATCATCTACTTCCAACCCCCATGCCATGGGCAGGGACACCTCCCACGGGCAGGGACACCTCACACTAAAGCATGTTACCCAAGGCTCTGTCCAACTTGGCCTTGAGCACCGCCAGGGATGGAGCATTCACAACTTCCCTGGGCAACCCATTCCAGTGCCTCACCAGCCTAACAGGAAAAAATTTCTTCCTTTTATCCAGTCTAAACTTCCCCTGTTTAAGTTTTAACCCATTACCCCTTGTCCTGTCACTAACAGTACCTAATGAAGAGTCCCTCCCCAGCATCCCTATAGGCCCCCTTCAGATACTGGACTTTTTGTTCAGTACTTTTCGTTCAAAAGACTTTTTCAGTCTCCTTTACAGTCATAGACATCTATTCCTAATGTCATACTAGATTAAAATGCTCCTTTTCTCGCTGCTTTAACTGTCATCTTTTAAATACCACAGAGCTCAAAGCTTTCTTCTACAGATTTCTTTCTTGTTGACAAGAAGTAACCTCTCTGATGGAACTTGCAACTCAGAGGAATGGAATCAGCAATTATACCTTGGATCATAAAGTTCTCCCATTCTCATGTGCTGGGTTTTACATTCTTGCTTCACTTACTGATCTCATGCACCTCTTTCCTGCTCAGACTTCTTGACTTCTGATTTTAATTCCCATATCTATACTGCTAAATAAAACAGATCTAGAGACTTTGCTTGCGTGTTTAGATCCAGTGGCACATGCAGTCTGCATCCACACTACACAACAGTTTGTCCTCAGCTTCTTTTATCACCTGGTGCTCATGTGGTTCAATTTTCTTGGCTGGGGCTGGGGAATGCTTTGGTTTTTGCTTTCACTGCTATAAAGTATGTGTGAAATAACATGGTGCTTTTGAGGATGCTGCTTTAATGTGACATGGAAGTTTTGCATTGTGTGCGCCGTGGTAAAGTGTACAGGAGTTAACTGCCTGCAGGGTTGGAAGAAGAGAGAAAGCAAAATCTTTGCAGCCTTTCTATGCTATCTGTTGGAACATTTCCTGGAATCTGTTGTTCACAGACTAATGCATGAGATGATTGGCTCAAAAGCTGCAAGCTGTCATGGACCAAAACCATTCTGTAGAAGGCATAGCAGAATACTGTCCAGTGTTTCATCTCATTTCCATATACTCTTTATAGTGTATATAGGTATGGATCCATATAACTATGAATTAGGCTAGTTAGAATTCCCTCTTTTTATATGCTGTACTCCATCTTTAATTTTATCTGAGCTGGTGTAAATGAGATGCTGTAATATTTGCATAGGTCTAGCATACTTAAATGGGGGGGGAGGAATAAAAAATTAAACTTTACAAGTTTCAGACATTCTTTTATGGACTGCCCTGATGCCTTTCTTTTTTTATTTCCAATAATTAATTCATCTCTCATAATAAATGTGTGACATTCACCTGTGTGAGGTGATCACATTTATCTACAAACTACATTGTTTAGGTTATTTGTAGGAAAAACAGTGTTGTCTGACAGGACCAAATGTCTTCCTCTGCAGAGCTGCCTTCCAGCAAGTTACCCCATAGCCTGTCCTCGTGCCCAGGATTATTGCTTTCCAGGTACTTGTCTTTTCTTTTTGCTGAACTTTATGAGATCTCTGTCAGCGAATTTCTCCAGCCTGTCTTCTGAACGGCAGACCAGCCTTCTGGTATATCAATCATTCCTCGTCATTTCGTAGCCTCTGCAAAATTGTTGTGGGTACACTCACCCCATTGCCAAAGTCACTGACACAGATGTTAAACAGTATTACAATAGTGTGCCCAGTACTGAACCACTGGGACATACGGTTATGAAATGAAAGATGCTGCTGGTCATGGTGTGTTGGATGTTTAAGTTATGAGGAGTGCCGCTTACTGCATGCCTGCTTTAAAATCAATCATTACATTACAACTGCTGATAGTTTTTAGGGTTGTTTTAATCTTGGCTGTATTGAATCAGAGTCATTTATGTCTCTAATTGCTAGTCCACTTCTCTTTTATTTTTTTTCTTAGGAAAATATTTAACAGTTTTTTCACAGCTGTATTTCCTGCAATGGAACATGTGGACTGAGTCAGGGCCACCTTGAAGCCATATGATGTGAATGTGATGTTAAATGGAATTAAAACCGCATGTTTATTAATTGAAAAAACTACTGGCAAGAGAGAGAAACATTTTCAGTGGTATAGACAAAAGTGACTGAGGTGTGATTTGCAGTTTACCCTAGGCTCTTCGGGCTGTTGACTGTACTGCAAATGAGGTCTAGGAAACTTCTTAAGGTCATCAATGTCCCTGCAATCCCCAGAGCTCAGGTGCCTGCCCATCAGTTAGTCGGTCACCATGAGCTATAGCAAATCCAGGCCCTGACAGTTCTCAATGGCAAGTACAGATAAATCTGTCTACAGACACCTTAATCTATTTGTCTGGAGGACTTAGCAGGACTTGCTTCTGTCTTTTATTAAGACCTTTATTACAAAGTGTCCCTCAGTGGTGGGAGGTATAGACGGAGTGGTAAATGAGATTGCTGAGCCTCCTTTTTCCATCTCCAGGAAAAAAAAAAAAAAAAAAAAAGCAGCTATTACTTCATTGGTAAAGACCGCTTTTTATGGGGAAGGCAGAAGGATAACTCATTTCTAGATCCCAGCTGATCAGACACAGGGAACAATTTTTAAAGAGGAATCCTAGCAAAGAGCTTTTTAAAAGAAGATATATATAGCTATTTTCTATTCCTTTTTCAGTTTCATATGAAACTGGATATTGATGTGGTTGTCTTTGGAAAAGATTATTCTACAGTGTTAAGACCTTGGCAAAAGCACATGTGACCACTGCAAGGCACATACCTCCTGTACAAGTCTGCAAAAGCCTCAGGAGTATTTCCAAGATAGTGGATCTTCATGTGTGTCTCAAATATGCCCTAATGCCAGGGAGAAGACATGCAGCAATCCAAACAGAAGTGAGTCTGGAACAAAAGAGCTGTACATCAAATGTGTATTTATTATTTCTCCAGCTGCAGATCAGAGACATTACAGATGGAAAAGTCTTATTAGATCATGTTATCAGTCTCCTTGCCAAGGCCGGATTGTTCCCCACTATTACAGTCCATAATGCTTTGCCCAGGCAGGTGGTGACTTCCCACAGTCATTCTCTCACACCCTCCACAGAGCCACTTTCCCATATTTTGTTCCTCTTCTGGCTTAGCTGCCATCAGGCTAGACTGACATGTTCCATCAAGTGCTTCAGCAAAAAAGTCATCTGGCTTAACTATAAGGATGAACAGTCTTGTTAACGTGACAGTAATGAACTTGCTCATACTTTCCTGAAATATCTGTACAATTGGAGATTTATTCTAGTGTTGAACAAACTATTGACTTTGATTTATTTTGTGTATGGCCTCATAAGACTGCCAACTTTTTCTTTCTTTTTTTTTTTTCTTCTTAATGATGCCATATTAATTCAGGATATGTGGTTTATGAAATCACAGAGACATGGAATGTTTAAGGTTGGAAGGGATCTCTGGAGATCATCTGGTCCAAACACCCTTCTCTGGAGTGGTTGTCCTGGGTTCAGCAGTAGCAGTCGTTTTTTCTCCTTCTTAGTAGCTGGTGCAGTGCTGTGGTTTTGACTTTCAGCCTGGGAACAGCACTGATAACACCGATGTTTTTAAGTTGCTGCTCAAATGTTTTGTCTGACCAAGGACTTTATAAGTCTCATGCTCTGCCAGGGAGTAGGGGAAGCTGGGATGAAGCAGAGACAGGACACCTGACCCAAACTAGTCAAAGTTTGTCCATACCACAGCACGTCATGCCCAGGGAGGTAACTGGGAGTTACTCGGAAGGGCTGGTTCACTGCTCAGTAGGGCTCAGTATCAGCGGGTGGTATTGTATTCTCTTCCCTTGTTATTTCCCTTATCATCATTATTAATATTGGTGATAGCAGTAGTGGTTTGTGTTATACCTTAGTTACTGGACTGTTCTTATCTCAGCCCATGGGAGTTACATTCTTTCAATGGGGGAGGGGGGTGAGAAAATGGAGTAGACTGCGTGGTTTTGGTTTATGACCTGGGCTTAAACCATGACAGTGGTCAACTAGAGTTCTAAAAATTACTGAAAGACTCAGTTGCATTTCTGAAAATTTCCTTTTGAGCTGGAAATGCCCCTACGTATTTCCCTTGTTCCAGAATAAATTTTTCTAACACCAGTGCAATGACAAATTATTTCATGTCATTTTTGGCACTCCTCATGAATCAAGTAGATTTGTTTCAGGAGAAGTATGATAGCAAATCACTATAAAATTCAGGATTACTTTCCATTTCATCACTGAAAATCTTACTGGTCTGAAAGTTTTCATCTCCTGGCAACCAAGATAACAGGGTTACCCCCAAGAATTAAGCAGCAGAAAACCATTTCAAACCATTTCAATTTGGCTCTTGGCATCTAGACCCTGAGATTCAAAGTGCAGAAAGCCCTAGTCTTCTAGGTTCACAGCCAGAATTGCTTGTGAGCAGGAGCACAGCTGACTGAAATAACAAGACAAAACCAGGCTGTATTAGCTGATAGCAGAAAAGAAAATAAGCATATGTGCAAAGTACATGCATTTGCAGTTTGTTCACTGGTAATCTTTAGATTGTGTCTGCTACATCTGTCTATACGGACCATGGACACAGTCATAATGAATTTACCATGTTGATAGTTTTTTGCATTTTGTAACTGTACTCAACTGCAAATGTCAAAAATTACAGCCCAGTTCTACAGTATGATTCAAATGAACTTAGGACATCAACCAGGCACTCTGAAGCATTAAGTGACAAAAAACCGTCACTAAATTTCATGTGAGCAGCCAGAGCCAGATGCTACCTATGTGCCTATGGCTTAGAAATGCTAAAGAATCCAAACAAGCCATTAATCATGAGCTGTCCTCCTTCTGCTCGCTGATACTCCACTGACAATGACGACACCTTCAACATGAAGGTCCTAGATACAGCTTATTGTTTTCTCCCTATCCAAGCTTCCACACTGTCATCTAATCAGATTGTGAGTTTATGATTTAACTCTTTCTGGATTCTGTGTGAATGATATTAAAATTATTTTTGCAGTGGAAAATACCACATAAGGAGTAACAAATGTTGAGGATACAAACCAGACATTTTGTATGACTTCTGTTCCTAAAGGCTTTCTTTATTTTTGGGTGATGAACTATCAGAAGGTGACCTGGATCTGCTCTACCTCTTGGTCACCATGTTCCCCTCAGGGAAACTGCATCATAGGGACAAAATCCCTGTATGAGCCAGGCTTACTTGAACATGAGAGTGACAGTATGACATACAGGTGCATAAACCTTTGTCATGGCTGAAGTGAAAGCAGCCACTACCTGACCTACACAGTATCAGAAGTATAGATCACTTCATAAGCCTAATGTGGGAAATGAAAAGGATGGGATAAAGATTTTGCCAGCTGTTTGATTAGAGAGAGTAGATGGATATTATCTGGAAGGAGACATCCTAACCCTGCAGACTCTGGCGGGAGTTAACCATGCCAAGTGCAAGGTCCTACACCTGGGTTGGAGCAATCCCAGGCACAGCTACAGGTTGGGCAGAGAAGAGATTCAGAGCAGTCCAGTGGAGAAGAATTTTGGGGTGTTTGTTGATGAGAAAATGAACATGAGCCAGCTTCAGTGTGCGCTCGCAGCCCAGAAAGCCAACCGTATCCTGGGCTGCATCAAAAGGAGCATGACCAGCAGGTCAAAGGAGGTGATCCTGCCCCTCTACTCTGCTCTTGTGAGACCTCACCTGGAGTATTGTGTGCAGTTCTGGTGTCCTCAACATAAAAAGGACATGGAACTGTTGGAACAAGTCCAGAGGAGGGCCACGAGGATGATCAGGGGACTGGAGCACCTCCTGTACGAAGATAGGCTGAGGAAGTTGGGGCTGTTCAGCCTGGAGAAGAGAAGGCTGCATGAAGACCTCATAGCAGCCTTCCAGTATCTGAAGGGGGGCTATAGGGATGGTGGGGAGGGACTCTTCACTAGGACTGTAGTGACAGAACAAGGCGCAACAGGTTCAAACTTAAACAGGGCAAGTTTAGATTGGATATAAAGAAGAAGTTCTTTCCTGTTAGGGTGGTGAGGCACTGGAATGGGTTGCCCAGAGAAGCTGTGAATGCTCCATCCCTAGCGGTGTTCAAGGCCAGGTTGGACAGAGCCTTGGGTGACATGCTTTAGCGGGAGATGTCCCTGCCCGTGGGAGGTGTCCCTGCCCATGGCACGGGGGTTGGAAGTAGATGATCTTAAGGTCCTTTCCAACCTTATCTATTCTATGATTCTATAAAGTTTTGTCATTAATTTTAGTGGAAGCAGAATTACATCATAGAATTTTCCCTTTCTTTTTGTACTGTCCCTTCAATTTTCACTTATTATATTACCTGAAGAGAAGGATCTGTGACTCTGGATGTGAATTAAACCTTTAAACACATGGTCTCAGTGGGTTATGAGATACACGAGATAGTCTTGCTCTTACCACTTGCTCCCTGATGGGTGGTTGATTTGGTTCTATATTACTCTCCTCTTGGACTCAGAAACAGAGGTAGATGCCTGAGTAAGTCAGTCATCTGCTCTACAGTAAACAGGAAAGTCTGTGATTATGACTATGACCTATACGAAGCTGCAGAAGTGACTGGCCTTCAGATACTACTGTGAGAAATGCAACATTTGGACTATGGTGTAAAACGTGATTAGTTCAAATACAGCTTGATGTAGATTACTATGACAAGGTGGTTTTTTTTTTTTCAAGAGAATAACTTACTGAAACAGTAGTATAACTGGGCAATCTGGTTTACTGGTGTTGCATCCTAAACAAAGAGTTAGTTCCTGTTTGAGATAATAGCGCTCCAGAGCTCCTTGAAACAGGCCCAGCTAATTCACTCCTAGGACTGCATTTAACCAAATCATCCTGCCCAGGGAAGTGGTGAAATCACTCATCCCTGGAAGTGTTCAAAAACTGTGCAGATGAGGCCCTTAGTGGTATGGTTTAGTGGTGGACTTGACAGAACTGGGGTAATGGTTGGACTTGATTATCTTAAAGGTCTTTTCCAACCTAGTTGATTCCATGACTCTATGATTCTATGACATGATGTTCGCTTGATTACAGGTGTACTTTCAGGCAGAAAGACCTTTGTAGCAGAGACCTAAGATCCCAGATTGTGATTATATGAAGTGTGATCTTCATACGCAAGGATAGTTCCAACATACTGACAGAAAATTCTGGGATAGCATTTTGCCCTAGCAGTTTTTCCCAGAATAGACTTTTAATACTGCAGCAAAAGAGAAGCAGGCAGAAACCATGTCCCTGATCCCATCCTGTATTGCAGGTTATATTGTGAGATGTCACCCCATCACTAAAGTTGTATCTCCTTCCCTGAACTATTCTTGAAAAAGATTTCTCTTCCCTCTAATCCAGCTCCACCTCAGTGTTGTCAGATTACTTGTATCATTATATTTTTTGTTAGTGGTTAGGTTAAACTCAATGCACAAGTTGGTCTCAGCTGAAAATGCACCATACGTGGTGCTAGTTGAAATGGCTGGTTTGAGCGATTTGTGGATTGGCATGAATGCGTTCATGTAAGCATTCTCCAACATTTTCTGACTATTTCCACAAACCAGGGGAAGTGCAGGTGCTGGTGTGATCACCCTGTGTGTGCTCTGCCTGCATATACAGACAGCCTGGACTACAGGAAAGCCTTTGGCACACTAAACTTTGGTAACAAGGCTTTCTGCTGTGAGTAGATCTGTGCAAGAGTGAAGCTCTCTATAGTGAATTCAATCTCCTTTCCCGTAAGTAATAAAAACACTTGAGCTATCCAGGCTATACTTCATGTTTCTAAATTGGGAATTTGCGTTGTCTCACTTAGCCTGAGCAAGTGAAACAAACCCAAAAAAGGAAGCGGCATTGTAATGAACGTAAGCCTGATGCACAGAGTGCGCAATATTCAGCTATCTTCATTAAAGTCTTTTAAGGTATCCAGTGTCAGAATCAATCTTTAGTATTTAGACATCATTGCCAAAATATTTAGGCAGTCTCAATTTTTAACTAGCTGTAAAAATGTAAAAATGTTTTAAGGAATGTCTATAATTTGAAAACTTATGAAGAAAGGTAGCCAACAAATCCTATATACATAGTTAACAATAATAAAGAAGAGTTGTTTCTGTTGTTTCTGGTAAAGAATATCCTCTTCAGTAATAATAATCATACATACTCATGGCCTCAAAAAATACTTAGAGGTCACTGATACAAATACTTTAAATACATATTACATGTACAAAAATTATGGCCATGTCTGGTTCATGCCTCATCTTATCTTGTTGAAGAAGAAAACTATAAAAATTCTGCTTCCTTAGTTAAAGGAAATGCTGAATCATTCACAAGGTATATGGTCTTCATACTGAGTAAGAGCATATGCCACATGCAAAGAGTAAGATGTGAGGTGGAATATCTCTGTTGTTCTGGAGAGTGTGGTCAGGAAGTTTCTGTAATATTTTTTTTAAATTGGGAGCTATGCCATAAGGAACATTATTTTCTATAAAGATGTGGGGTAGAAAAGCCAAATAAAACTCTATATAGAAACTTTCATCTAAACAGGTATCAAACACTGGACCAGTTTAGGAAATGTGCCATATTGGTACCTTCTGGTTGATGGATATCAGCATTTTCCAAAGACAGGAAATCTATTCATAGCAAAATTCTTAAATTACCCTCATGACCACAGGATTGCAGTCAATATAAAAGGAAGATTCTGAAATTCTGACTGTAAAGCACAAGCTTAAATTTAGTTAAGATAGAAATTCTAAGAATTTGGACTAAAACTAGATATAAAGATATCAAAGCTGATATGTTCATAGAACAAGTCTGAAAGTTTTGGTTTCACAAAGGCTGTAATTTTAAATTCTGATACTACTGTTTTATTCATTTAAATAACTGGTGACCCTTTCTTACACTTTCACCTTCAGCCATATACTCTTTTTTTGAGCTGCAGCCTTTGTAGAAAAGTGATTTCATTTCCTGCACGACATTGAAGCCATTTCTCCAAGACACAGGACAATTGTGCTGAATAAGTGATGTGTCTATATTTTAATATTAATAGTCTGCTCTTTAACCTCTATTGTGGCTTTAATAGTTCTCATTTATAATCACCCATCCTCTTTGTCCTGAGAAAACACCTCTTTAAACTTAATTGGCCTTTCTGCAATTTTGCAGTGCCTAAATAGTGTTCTGTAATGGAAAAGGAAAATTCTTATACAGGAAAATTCTTATCCAAGAAAATTCTAATCATGTTTACATAAAAAGCAAACTAGTTTTTCCTCTTTTATCAGATCATACTTTTTAAACGCTTATATATGATGAAGAGATCAGTTCTTTTGAATTATTTTATCCTTTCATAAACTATAAATGTTTGGCACAATACAATGAAGATTTCTTTAAAAAATCACAAAATAAAACTGAATAATAATTTTTAAAATTCTTAGAAAATATAACAGCCAGCTAGCAAAATGGTGGTCCTCTAGGGTTGGTTTTCCGTGTCAGTGCAGAAGACAGTAAATCCTACAGCAGGCAGAATCATTAATTATAGATGATTATACACAGTCTCCCCATAACACCAAATGGCACATTAAAAGAGCCACCAAGCAGTGGTCAAAAACTGCTGATGGAAAAGGATTTTACTGCAATGCTTCATGGGTAGTACGAGTCTATGTTCCTCTCTTTGGCTCAGGAGGACCATCATGTGAGGTACCTATACCCAGCTTCCAAGGAGAAATCACTATGGGAGTTTCTCAGCCAATATATTTCATGCTCGTACAGAATATTTCCTCTTTGTCCCTGAAAGAAACTAAAACTTTATATTTTTACATTTTTGATTTTACTCATCCACTTTGATAGAACTTCTCTGTGTAATACCTTTAGGGACTTTTGGAAAATTTATAACCTTTTCTGATTTTACTTTTAGTCTTCCTCAGACAGACTTATCATCATATGAACTCAGTGACAGGAGAACATGTCAACTATTTTAATCATAAATTGTCAAAATACCCAGTTTACTTCTCCAAGCAGGCCTAAACCAGCATTTTTCCTCTGTATGAATTCGTACGTACATAAAAAGAACATGGGAGAAAGCCACAGGCATCTAGGACTGATAAGTCATACAATCACGATATTATATGTATCTACATTTTACTTCCGGACTAAGTGATATACCACATCTGGACACATCTTTGTCAGAAGCACAGACTTTTGCTGTGCTGTGTGATGGGTACCTTCAGCTGCTCTTAAAACAACATGCAGGTCCTTTAAAACCTCTTGTTACTTCATATACCTTCATCATCATCTTTCAGCTTCTTGAGCAGCCAAATCTGGCAGTTTTCAGCAGTTTTTTATTTACAGTGTGTGTATGTTTGCTAGTTTAAAGATATGGCCTGAGTATCTTATAACAGATATAACAGTACGATTCAATGCTTTGTTGTATTTGTTCCGTCTATTTTGCATTGTACAGTTCACTAACTCATAAAAATTGCTTACTGATAAATGTTTGGTTTGGTTTGGCTGGGGTTTTTTTTCATCTCCATTGTTTGCATTTCATCTCATTTTCCCTGTTGGATGCCAGGTTATTTCATACCAATAAAATCCCTTCCTGTGTAGGAATTTCATTTTCACTCTTTTTCCCCTTGGGTTTTTATTCTCTTCTCAAATTAAGCAATAACAAAATCCACTTTATTTCAATAGACTATGTGAGCTTCAGGTCTAAGTTTAATAACTGGACAGAAATGTCTGTTCTCATCATTTGGAGGGTGACAAGTTACAGTACTGATAAATGAAATAAAAAAGCATGAAAAGTAAGATAAAGGAACTGGCACTTCAATAGAGAAAAAAAAGGAAGCAACACAAGTAAAAGTTAAGCCTAAGCTTATAAAAAACCAAAAAACAAACCAAAATAAAAAAAAAAAAACCCAAAACAAACAAAAACACCTGAAAAATAAAAAAAGCAAAACCAAACTGAAACAAAACAAACAAACAAAACAACAACAACAACAAAAAAAAAAAAAAACAAGAAAAAAACCTTCAGCACAAGAAGTTAACACACAGACAGTGGAAACAAAATGAAACTGCTGACAAGTACTGAAAATCAGTCCAACAATGCAGAGTGGATATCAGAAAAAGCAATGCAAAAAAGTGCATTAGAGTTAAATCATGAAAGTACCAGGATGTAATTTCTGAGTTCCTAAGCATCAAACATAGTGATAGGAGTGCTGACTCACAGTCGTACCGAAACAGAAAACTGACAGCCAACTTGATGCTTTTTGTAATCTGTTTCAATAGTGCTCCCTTGGTAGGTCAGACTAGTTGCTATCTAAATTAACTTCAGCCACAAAGAGCAAAGGTCTTCCTCTAGAGTGGAATGAAAAGAAATGCTTTGAGAATTTAATGTCTTCAAACTTGTTGGACCTGATGAATTTCATTCTAGGAAATAAAAGAAATAGACGTAATCTCAGAAGCCAAAGAATCTTGAGGAATTTTTGTAGAAGGGTGAAGTATCAGAACACTGGGGGAAGTGTTTCTAAAAAGGGAGAAAACAGAAAATATGAATTTTCAGTCCTCTTGATTGGATAGAATTCAGTCCAATCCTGGAAAAAGAACTTTAATCCTAGAAAATTTCTGAAGGAAGCAATCTTTTAGCAGATAATAATTAACAAAGAGAACTATTACTGAAAGCACAGCCAATTACAACTCATGTTAAAAAAAAAAAAAAAAGTAGTTTTCTTCTAGGTAACAGACTTTCTGGATTCAAGGAGAGGACCACATTAAGAATAGCATTGCCACTAGTGTCTTGTAAGCCCTCTAAATGTTCTTAAAACAGTTTGTCTATGTTATAGACATTGTGTACCAGAAAAAAGTAAGGAGTGTTACATAGGAAAAGCTGTTATTGACATGCCTTTGAAATTGTCTGCACCGATTCAGTCTGAGAATTATTATTTTGCTTCCATAATTAGGTATTCTATGGGCAGCTTATGGACCATTTGAAAATATGCTCATTTTGTCAAAGGCTAGTCTTAGCGCACACCCATTAGATCACACACATCCTTAATAAGGGCCAAATATTTTATGCTAAAACAAAATCTTATCCAAATATTGCATTCGTTTACAAATGTAAGTTGTAAATTTCACCAAGTAGAATATTTCCTACATGTTTTCTGGCACTTTTACTTCAATTCTCATCTCTGTTTATGCAAAATCTGGTAATTCCTCATGAACCAGATGAAGCTGGGACAGTTCCCCTCCTTGGCCAGGGACCCTGGTCTTATTTTAGTCACGCTCTCAGTACAGCCATTACTCAGTTGTTCAGCAATTCTGCATTGACACAGATGTGGTCAAGCGAAGCTGACGCAAATTGTTATACAAACAGTATCACTGTTGCCTTTAGCTGTAGCAGAAGATTTATAGCTTCACATAATCCTATAAATCACTCAAAGAGCCTGGAGTTTCTCATAGACAAGGAAGAGATTTCAGCTTGCAGAGCCAGATGAGACCTGCTTAATAAAGTGGCAGGTGAGTACTTCAGCAGTGTCCTCCCTCCAGCCTTCATTGGTCAGCTGCTTGCTCCCACTGGGCCATATAACTTTGGAGGTACCAATCCATAAACTGTACTAGAAAAGCCTTCCAGAGTGCACAGCTTTGGTGGCTCAGCACCCAGCAACTGCGTGTCCAGCTTAAAGCACAAGTTTTGTGTAAGGTCTCTCATGGGGTAAACAGGAAATCAGTCAGAGCCCTCCTGGTAAAAACAAGGTCTTCCCCCACAAGGGAGAGCATCATAACTTCTCATCCCAGAGTCAGACTAGTCTTCTAGGTGTTGCAGCACTGCATACAACAGCAGTTTTCCAGTTTTGGCTACCAATGTATTTCTTATATCACTTGATAATTTGTTGGATGAAGAGGAGGGAAATGTTTTAAAAGCTGATGTCCAGATTATAAAGTTTAAGTAAGTGTTACACTCCCAGATTGTGCTGTTGAAGAAAATGAAAGCAAGAAACAAAGAAATAAATATGCAATTTAAATTTCTTTGCTACTAATTTGGACATTTTCTGGCTTGTGTGAGGCCAATCAAGCTAAACTTTCTTAACTGAAACTGTAGTTATTATAAAGAAAGCACAGGCTGCAGTAAGGGTGAAAAAAATACTTTGAGAAAAAGCTGTTTTACTTCTAAAAAAACAGAACCAAAAATCTCTGGTGATCCATTTTAATGGGCAGACTGGTAGCTCTGTCTCATTAATTCCATACAAGAGTGTGTTAAGATATAAAAAGCTTCATGAGTCGTTTGTCCTGCTGCTGTTCTTCACAAACCTTGGGATCTCTTGCCTGCATGTATTTGTACTGAAAGCAGCTAACCAGTGCATTACTGATTTGACTTTAAAACTTCAAAGAACTGAAATTAATGAAGCTAAGCAGTGTTTAATGGGAAAGGGGGAAGAAATGTATTCAGATGAATAACAGCTACAGTAAACAAAACCCTGTAATTTTATTTGGATTAATCTTCTATATAAATCCATATCAAGCTCACACAATAATTTTGATTAAAATGGAAGAAATGTTTATTTCAGTATTTTTGTACCTTTTTATGTTAAAATCAAATCCAGGTCAAATAACAGCTGAAAAAAATCCCAAAAGTTTACTTATCAAATATTTTTTTATGAACCTGGTCATGATATTTTAATTCTTAATTTGACAAAGAAAACAATAAAAGATTCATTTCTTAATGATTCCTTCCTTAATAATTTTTCAGCACAGTTTATTAATTAATCATTAGCACTGCCCTAACTGCATTTTCATAGTACTATGCAAAAGACACCCAATTCCACAAACTGGTAGAGGACCCAACTGCTATTGTAACATATTATGATTGTTTATCCATTGTTTTTTGGGGGGGAAATCAAATTAGGTTATAAAATGACTGCAAGCACATCTTTCTGTATTTTAGTCACTCAATCACTCACACACCAAGAATTCCTTGGTGGTCCCATCATATTCTAATTGGACAGTTCTCCTACAGAGTGAGAAAATTTTTGGACACAGAACTGTTCAAACACATTTTCAGTACATTGGCCTCAGCTCAGCAACAGAGGTTTCAGAGGTCCTTTAAAGATCTCACAAAGTTTACAAAGTTGGCAAAGATAATGATATTTCATTGTCATTTTACTAAAGAAGGATATAATCCTTTTCCATTTGAAATTATCTAAAAAAAAAAAAAATGTTTAATGATCAATAAAGTCATGAGGTTGAATTCTCCAGAAGCCTAGTATATCAAGATTTGTAATTAAAACTCTGTCTATATTGAAAAATTCAAAGTTATGAGAGTAGATAAATGCTCTAAACTTTCATAAGATAATATTTTTACAAATAGCATTACATTTCCCATGTTTTAGTACAAAGGAAATCAATTCTTTTCCCATTTAAAGAGAAGCAAAAATAGCATTTACCCTTTTCCAGACACCAGCAGAAGAGAACAAACTGATGACACTGTAATGAACAACATTTGCATTTACTGGCATTGTCTGCCAGCTTTCTTCTAATGTTCTGAAACATTAATGGACATCAGAAATCTCTATGCTAGCTGATAGTTTGCAGTATCTGAACTCCTGATCAACAACCAGGGTTTTGCATAAGTGGTCACTTATGGAGGCCCCTAGATCAAGAGTTATCACTTTTGGTCTCTTCCACTTACATTATAGTAAGCTTGAGATGTTCAAACTGTAACTCCATATAAGAATGAGGTCAGAAGCTTTTCATGCTTATATTCTTTTTAGAACAACCTCCAGACAGCCCACTGCATAGAAGGGAGCTCTGTGCTTTCTCAGAAATCAAATAAATTAAATACAGTTCCTATACAAAGCTGTGCACAGGGCTACATTTCTTGGAGTACATCACTGAAAGCATACTCAGAGAGGTAACAGTTTGTACCTAGCAGATCACTAGCATATGCATACATCAGATCCATGCAAACGCAGCATGCTAGGACTGGCTTTATATATTAACAAGCTACCTTTTTCCTCCCTGACATAGCTTTCTCATAGTCTCAAGATATAATCTATTAACATTTTCTTTAAATATGATGAATATACACCATTGACATACAGTAATTAGCTCTTCTTTTAACATTTACCAAAGAAATGCTACAAATTAGCTTGCCAAAAGAAACTACTGGGGGAGAAATCTGATCCCAGACACATCAGTGTAAATGTAAAAGGGCTTCAGGAGGTTAAGAGAATTTTTCTGTGGAACTGAGAGAACTTGGCTTACTTATTCTGCTTTACAGGGTGCTGATAACTTTCACACGGTAAGATACCTATTAAACCACTAGGCCAAACAGCTTCCTAGCCTGGAGGCTGGCTGAAATCCAGGAAAAGGCTTATGCATCTGCCATGACACTTTAATGGAATTTAGCTTCATAAATCCTAAGCTGTGACTGAGAAAACACTGTTTCAACCATCAGATCACCTAAAGCTAAGAGCACACAGATTCTGTAGATAATTCACTCTCACTTTGAAGTTCTCCAGGTATCTGGGTTCATACTGCCAGAAATACTCAGGAACTAAATAAACTGACACTTTATCACTAATTTGAAATCCACATGCTCATCTGCCTAAACTGCCTGACAGATCTTATCTGTTGGGTCTGACAAGTATGAGTGTGTTTTAGATAGAACATGTTAAGGTGGAATAGTGACATTTTTATTTAAAAAACTGTAGAAGGAGGCAAAGAAGTCTATGATAGTGTCATCCATTTCTTACCTAGCAACCTACTCTCATCAAGGAAAGACCTGGGTTTTGTCTCAGTCTGAAGAGCTTTAGGTCAGTATTTATTGACTATGAGACTTGCTATGCAAGAGTGAGGAACTCAAGCACCTTTCCTTTTTATGCTTTAATACTGCAGAGAGAAGCACACAGGGTATTGGACTTTGGGGCAATCAATGGGAGGAGCATCCACTGGAAGAGAGGAGTCCTGTACACCAGTCCCTGCTATCAAGACCATTTTATATGTATTTCATATATATTCAGCAAATATTAAACAAAATAAAGTCTTTCTTTACCAGCTGAATGTGGAGCCAATCTATACAGTCCTGCTTCTCCTCACTATTTTCTAGCACAGTGGTTCCCCAAGACTTTGCTGCCAAATGTTGTTTTAAGAAGGGGGGATGTGTGTGAATCATGAGTCACTGCACAGAATAATCTGTACCCTGGTGCTTAAGACCTCTGTTTAGAAAACTAAGTGTGGGTTTGTGTGTTTGTATGATCTGCCTGCAGTTGTGACCCCTGGAAGCACTGTAGCAAGGCCAGACATATGCCTGCCAGAAAGCAAATGAGTATTCTCTAAGGCACTGGCCTTGAACTCAGAAAAAGCCCTTGCTTGGACTCAGTCCAGTGAGTTAATTTATGAACTGAAAAGGGTCTGGGAATCCACAGCATGAATCCCAAGTTGGTAGTAGAATATGCATATATAAAAGTTATACACATAATGAACTCCAAAAATTAAGTACATGAAAACCAGTCTCTTTCACATACAAAATTCAGATAGCATGATAATTTCATTAATCCCACGTGGTTTTCTCATACCCAACCACAGGGATTTGCCTTTTACTGATGTTGAATTCAGTGGCAGGAATATGGCCTTGCGGCTTTCCCATTCTTCAGCAGCCTAGCTGGTTCCACTGCAACAGACATGCTTAGAGTGCAGAGAAGCTAAGCAGATCCTCTTCCACATTAGAGCAGAGAGGTATGTTGTATCCCCCATGCTCCCAAAAATAGTTGCTGTTCTCCATATAGGTAATTTTCCTCAGCACTGCAACGAATGCTGTTCAGCACTTTGTAAGGCAGAGATGTCAGAGGCAATCATCTTCTGTTTCCCTGCCAGCATTTTGTCATCCTGCTTTTTTCACTATGTTATCCGGCCTCTAGGGGATGCCAGGTCACCCCACAACTCCCCAGAAGGGTATCGGTTTTCGAAATCTATGGAAGCTTTGATGATTACCAGAAAATAAAAAGAAGTATGCCACACTTCTTTAGATGTATGTCACAGTTTGTAGGCTAATCTGTTTCACAAATATCCTTAACAATATTTAATAAATAATAAAATTAGATAATTATAGGTCACAAGCAAGAAAACAGACTGTGTTGCCATTGCTTAACTGCAGTTAAGCTGAATGGAAGATAAGCAGAACTCTGACAGAAAATTCAGCTTGCGCTGAACACAATAGAGAATGACAGTTCCCTTCATCCAGCAGCCTGATCTATTGATGCAGTACATGGACATTTAGAGGTTTGAAATTATTACTTGTACAAAAGCATATAAAAAAGGATCCATCTGAGCATACAATCATTTTAGACTCAGAAAGACCAACATCAGAGGCCTCCTGGAGAGCAAAGGTGAATGCATTTGAAACGGTGCCTAGTAAAACCAACAACAGGAATGGAAAGCAGTGACCTGGTAACTGTTTAGGACTTACGAAAAAGTAGGGTAATAAAATACTATCAAACATTTTTAATGGGCGTTAGAGAAGTTGGTACTAAAAAGTGAAAAACAGTTGCAGAAAAAAATGAAGAAGCCCTCAAGTTTTAATGGTTTTAAAGGCAATACACTACTGGAATATATCAAGGACAGAAAAATGCAATGAAACATAATATTTGCTATGCAAAGCAAAAAAAAAAAAAAAAAAAAGAAAAACAACCTGATTGCAGGCTGTGCTTGAGTTAAGCTGTGGTTTCTTTTGTTTTCTATTGGAAGACTTGAATTGCTCTGGGGACAATGTACCAGTGGGAAATCAGAGAGAGTCTGGGAGTCTGTAATTTTTAAGTTATACATAATAAAGTCAGGCTAAGAAATGTTCAACTTAATTTTTACTAGAGAATTGTTCTTAGTAGTCTTATAGCAGCAACTTTTTTAAAATAAAAACCAAACCACCTCATGAATGATAGAACTTACAGAAGACTTACACTGTGCGTGTTTCTTGGAGAAATTACATTTCAGGAGAATATTCTTCTTAAGATTATTAACAGCAAATGAAGAAATCATGAAGAATTATTTCATTATAAGTACTGCAAGTGGGTGGAACCAGCAGGACTATCCAAGAGAGATGGTTTACATTAAGCAGAAGCACAGAATAGCTCACAGACTTGATATGATACTGAATCATACTCAGGTGCTATGTTTTTATTAGTTTTATAACACAGCAGTGTTTTTGCTTTCTGAATTCTATTTGTATAACTATTTCAAAATATGTTTACTGGGATTAAAAAGTGGTCTGTGGGATCCACAGCTGTAGCTATTTTTATATAAGGCAGATTCAGCCACAGCCCTGCATGCCATAAAGGTTTCAGTGCAGGACTGGCTTTCATTTTGCCTGCACTCAGACAAAGAATGAGTAAGAACAGGATCAACTGCCTGGAGTATTTGCTCTAGACCTGGTTTTTATTTCATGCTCCATTCCAAACTCCTATGAAGCATGATGATACTTTTCATAATGATAATGCTATCTGTCATTTGTATTTGGATCATTTTTGAGTCTTAGTCATTAAATAGCATTGTTTTGCTGAAGTATCGTGGTTTATAGGCTGAAATTCCCATCCAAATTTGCATCTTATCATACATCACTGTGTATGAGTGTGCTTCTGAAACTAGTAGCAGATATTCACACATGGATGTGATCTTATTCAGCTATATTTTTAATATTTTGAGTTTCCTGACCTCCTTTGAGCTGGCTTTGAGCTGTTACTTGTCTTGATTTTTATTTTGCTGATGATAGTTTATGAGTTTACGTGACTGATCATTCAGAACCCATATTTGAGAACATTTCCTTCTTGAGTTGTCTATGCAGTGCATTGCAAATGTGAGAAAATTTTCAGAAATGGGAGTATCCTTCTGTTTTCAGAGGTAGACATGTACAAGCCAGTGACCTTGGATTCAATTTTTATGTTGTTTCGAATGACCACCACACTTTATCTCTTTAGATCAGCTTAAATATTCTGGCTTTCTACCTGCTGGAGTTTATTGTACAGGATACACTTGGACATCTGGTGTAGGAGTTTTAATATCTTGAAAAATTCTGAAATTTCACCCTTTTGCTACAACCTAACCCCGTGAAGACTTTAGCAGTGGACATAGAGCTTCAGTGTCAGTTACAATCAGTAAGTTATAGGGTAAAATTTCTCATATGTGGTTATGCAAAGTTAAATTTGGCCTTTAACAATATAATTATTTGCCAAGCCTAAGAAAAAATGTAAAGTCATTGGGTTTGGCTTGTCAGCAAGGGTTCTGCTATCCCTTCATCACACAAGTAACCCTTTTTTAGTCTGGGAATAGCACTGAAAATATACAAACAAGACAGCTACCCCTAATAGGTGTTTATAAGAGGTAAAAACAATTGAGACTCACTACACTCTTAATTTTCAGTCAATAATATAAGGTTTTGTGCCGATACATCTGCTTTCATCACAACAAAAATACACATCTGTAGACATCTTTCATTTGCTGGTTTGTTTGTTAAGGTTTGAGGGTTTTTTTCAGGAAGATGGATTATCCCTTGATTGAATTTCAGCCTTATGGGAAAACATGAATTTATGCTCAAAGATGTTACTGAAAGCCTTGGAATTCTTCTTTCTTGTTTTGTATGAATAGCTAATTGAATGGGGAAAAAAAACCAAACCAGCATATCCAGCAATGGCCCTGTCTGCAGTAGGCAATTATTTCCTGAAAAGGACAGTAGACATATCCTGAGAACATACAAATGGGAAAGCCTTGGAAAACACTGACATCAAGCAGCATATTACAAGAGACAAAGAACAAGCATGTTTGACACAAACAGATGCTGTGTATTTTTGATAGCAAAAAGAAATTTTTTTTCAGAGTATAGGGAAAAAGGTACACATTTCCCATATTGGTAGTAATTTACAGACAACACCCATAAGGAATACACTTCAGAAAGCCTCAATAGATAAAAAAAAAAGTAAAAGCAAGAGCATTGGTCTATAAAATTTAGGGTTGTTTTTTTGAAAGGAAGGATGCAGATTCAGTTTGATAGGTCATGTTTGTCACGGGACAAGTTAAAATATATTAAATTATCTATTGCCATCTCCATAATGTAGCTTCTCCATAATGTAGCATACACCACTGCACTATCTGCGTACACATGAAAGTTACAAAGAACAGAATTTTCAGTAGAAGTTAATTAATTTTGAATTAAAAGGGTATTTTAATTAAAGGTTTACTTGGGTAAACTAACAAATACTCAACTGTGAAATATATAACCAGATGCTGGTCCCCAGCTTGTGGGGATGCTGAAATACTTTAGCATTTGTAATTTTTCATGCTTTTCAGTTTAAGACAGTGAGATGAGAGAAAAGCTAAGAAAAGCGTAAACTGAATAGATCTTTGAAACAAAAACTGAATTGAAAAGTATCTGGAGGAATCAAGAGCAGCATCTGCTACTGAAGCAAGATGATTTTTTTTTTTATACTGAAAGTGGGTTTTTTTAGTCAGGATTGTAAAACTGTACTGAGAAGTCTTGAAACTGACAAAAAGAATGGAAAAAAAGTTCATATTAGTGCTAAATTATTAATAAAAATGTAACTGCTCTGGAAGCAGTGAATATACTGATATCTCACATGCTGAATTGAAGATACAAAACTATTGAATGCTTAATTTCTTCCTTTACAAACACTTTCTATACCCATAATTTCTTCCTATCTGTAATCCATGAACAGAACAGTGGGTTTATCTTGTGGTCCTCCCCAGGGGCAGCAACCAAGTATGGGACTTCACAGCAGGTATCCCCAAAGAGACTGGGCTACTCAGTTTGCGCACTTTATCATCCTTTTTCTCATTTTGCTATCTTTTTTGCCATCCTTTACCTCACTTTGTCCATCTTAGTCTTATCCCCCCCCCCAAAAAAAAGCCAAACAGCCTCTAATTACTTTTTCTATATCAAAGTTTTTCTACATCTGCACCTGAATTTGATGGTTCTGATACTATTAACTGTGTGATTTCAGCCTCGTATGTTGTTGTGGAAAGTACTACCTAGGTGTTACTGGTCTTGTAAGACTGTACTCCCCAAAAGGTCCCCAGTATTCCACTCCAATTATCTGTAGAGTTTGGTTATTTCTCACATAACTATGCTTTAACCACCTGTAAGAGCTACCTATCCTTCATGGTGATATTTCTAACTTTTGTTTGCTTTCCACACTCTTATTTGTTGTATTAGGCATCTCATGTCATGCCAAGTACGTCCCTCCATCCTGTTCAGTTCATTTAAGCTCAGGCCAGGACCTAGTCAGCAGTCCAGTCATTTGCCTGCAGCCTTTACATAAAGTTTTATATTTGCAGACTTCATCTGTATTATTCTGTTATATTCTTGGTTACAAAAAGAGTATGTGAAAGATTATTGTAAAGAGATTTTGTTGCTAAAAATTCCTCTCTCCTTTTGAGAGTCTTAGCCTGCACACCTCACAAGATGACTCTCCTTTTGACTAATCTGTACTTTGCATTAGTGTCTTCCTGGTGATGAGAACCTTCAGCATGTCCTGGTTTCTGCCAAGAGAGGATACTGTTGAATTGTAAACATGAAAGAGAAAGTAGAGGGAAACATTATCAGATTAGTAGTACCTGGCAACAAAAGCTATCTGTCATAGAATTTTGACATTACTTTCTTTTCATGTACTTTTAGGTAAAAAAATACTGTAGCTTCAAACACTTTAGAGGCTCGCTTTTCTTAGCTGTCATATGTAACCATGGAACAATGCAGTCTTCCCATCCGCTCATAAAGTTCTCAGTCATTACTCCTGTTTTCCTACTGTAATCGGCATGGTGAAGTTTTGCTTAGATCTGCAATCATGGCATGGAAACCCCTTTCTGATTTCATTTGCAGAAGTTTTATTATTCAAAATTACATAGTACCATATACAGTCCCCCATTCACAACAAGAATTAGCTGAATAAAGGCTTCTCCTGCATGATAGGAAATAACATTAGAATACTCCGTCCTGGGTAATATCTGTAAATATATTCTATTAAGAAGACATTTCTTCCAGCTGAAATTGCTAGTTTGCTGTATTTAAATAAAACCATATGCCTAAGAAATGCAAACAACCTCCTTCCCCAGACCTCTAATGACAGGGTGAAACCAAATGTGAAGAGCGCTATATAAATTATTACATTGTGCTACCATATTTGCTATTATGCTTTTCAACCACTCTGAAATACTTCTCCTGTCTCATGGCTGATGGTAACAGAAAACCAACACATATGGTATTGTTTGCTTTAAGGCTTTTGACACTGCTGTGGTGAAATTTCCATATACAAGCCAAGGAAATGTGGGATGGAGGAAATCATCACAAGGTGCACATGTATTTGAAAAGTGATTCTCAGCACCATTAGCAACAATTTGCTCCTGAAGTATTCAGAACATTTCTATTAGGATCCCATAAATACCTGTGCTGGGTTTGGTTAATACCCGCCTGAAATACTAGGAACAGAATAGAAGATATATCTGTAAAGCTGGTGCGTTACACCAAGCCAGGAGTCTGGCAAACACACTGAAGAAATTAGATACATGGCCAGGCAGACGAGTGGCAGATTAGGAAGCAGAAGTTCTGTGATTCATTAAGTATGGAGTACTAATATTACATACAACATACGAGAAAATTGAGAAGGAATTAGATTTTTCCTCTGTAGAGAAAAGGACAAGGTAAGGGGCAGCTGGAAGGAGAAAGGGAAAGAAAAGTCATAATAATGGTATTGTAAAGAAGATGACAACCAGGCTTACTGGGATTTGGGGACATAGGCTGAATTTAGGAAATTACTTTGTAATCCTCAGGGAGGTAGAGTCCTATAACAGGCTATGCGCAGAGATCATGGAATCCATTTCACTCCAGCAGGTAGCAAAGGCTTACTTGGCTCTTAATTAGAACATGACAGGCAGACCTGAGACAAATCTATTTACAGATATTTTTTCTCTTTTATTTTTGAACTTTGTAGCCTAAAAGCAAAACGTACACTGGAGATATTCAAGGCCCGCCTGGACAAGTTCCTGTGTGATGTACTGTAGGTTACCCTGCTCTTGCAGGGGGGTTGGACTAGATGATCTTTCGAGGTCCCTTCCAACCCTTGGGATTCTGTGATTCTGTATGAGATAAATAAGCTAATAACACACTTTTTAAAAACATACGCTTTGGATGTGCCAAGAGTAGTCTTTAATTTGAGTTTGTTCTAAACCCCGTGGATCATATGTAGTTATTGTGGCATCAGACTTTCCATCCATGCCTACCTGTTAAAGGCTGGGGACTATGCTACTATCTCAGTCATACCATTAGCATACAAGCTTCTGTTTCTCATACTCTTCCCCTCACTATGGCTGTTTGACACCCTTTTTCCTGGTACATCTTTATGTGCAAGACTTTTTGTTGACAAAAGCACCAAAGCAATGAGTTTTCTCCAGGGGCTAGTTATACCACAGGGACCACAATAGCCTGTCATATAAGATGAAGTCAGAGTCAGGAAATGTAATTTAAGCTGGGTTGTAAAACTACCTTCTGACTTTCCATTCCTTTTGACTGTAACTGCAGAGTCGATCATTCAGCACCAAGACTCAGCTTACATGGAAGTGATGCTGCAATTCTACACGAGCCCTCTTCAACTTGCCCACCATGTGTGGCTGCTAACGGCCTTTGTCACAACGCCAGTTTTCAGGTTTGTCTCATTTAATTGTTCTCAGTGACTTTTCCTCTTGTTTGAATCTTTAAACACAACCAACAGAAAAGCTTTTCCAGTGCCAGTGTTGACCACTGCCTGTGTTGAAACTTCATGAGAATTTTCCATTCATAAATATTTCATGAGAATATTCCATTCAGTAATACTTCATATAATTATTAATCCCACTGAGGAAAACATTGAATCACCTCATTTCTGTTTTGCATGGTGAAAGTAATATATATGATGTTAATTAGATATATATGAACTAAATGCATGCCCTAGTTCTTTTTAATTAGTAGATTTATATGACAAATAATTGAGACATTGATTTAATTGAATGTTAAATATAGAAGTAATATTTTCTACTACTATGACATAGTATAGTCAACCTTGGAACATGCAAATCTCCCTTGATTTCCAAGCTGATAACTAAAAGCTGCATTTCACTACAGATTAGAATTTGGTGGGATTAGGTACCATAATTACAGTTACATTTCTTCCCTTGCTGAAGAAGCTTCCCATTTTAGAAGTGGCTGAAGGAGGTTTACATTTACGGCCATTCCTGCCTACCCCCTCCCCAACCATGCCTGTAAATGAACTGTAAATCTCTGTCTTCTATGTATTGGGTGTCCACCTGCGGTGTGTGAAAAGGTGCAAAGGTACTAAATTCCAGCAAAGAACCACAGGAAAAAATACTCAATCCCCACATTTCAGAGCAATGCTACTTTTCATTGTAAGACAAACCAAAGATTTGCCTTTCTTTCAACTGATTTTTGGGTTTGGATTGGGACTTTTTCTGCTCATCCTTGAGTGCAGTCTCACAAACTGTAGATTCAATATGTAGCCCCAGAGACATAAATATCTGGAGAGGAGACTGGAAATGAACTGACAAGAAGGAAGAGAGATTTCCTTCCCCTGTTGAAGAAATGTCTCTTTTTAGAAGTGCCTGAAGGAGGTTTACATTTACATCCATTCCTGCCTACCCTCTCCCAGATCGTGCCTGTAGATGAACTGTTTATATCTCTGTCTTCTAAATATTGGGGCAGAAACCTCCACCTGTGTTGTGTGAAAAGGAGCAAATGGCTCAAAGCTCAAAAGGTGGAAGGTGAATCACAAAATAACCATCTAATGGCAGTAAGCAGGAACCAACTCACCTTCGCCAGTTTGCTTTGGTGGCCTATCACTAAGTACTCAAGAGTATTGAAAAAGAGATTTGTGGAAGAGATTTCTTTTTTTCTTTAACATGTGCTTCAATCACTGGGCTTATCCAGTACTGTGAGGCTTTGAGAAATTTCTGCGGAAATGAGCTATGAGAAATTATATGTGTATACCAATTATTGTCATCTCCCTACAAACTGTATTTCTTTCAGTTTATACGAGTAGTATTACTCTAAGACTAAGGATGTCCTTGCATCATGCGTGAAGATTATGATGTGGATTGCATTAATACAGCCTATTGTCAGGGATTTTCGCACAGTCAGTCCAAGACCACTGGGATGCTAGTCTGTGCTGAAACCTGTGCTGTCATATTTTGCCCTGGCTTATTTGACAAAATAAGCTTGCACAAATTGTAACTACATCTTCATTTGCTGTGTAGACATAGCCTTCAGAGTAGATTCATACAGTCTAATTGTAGTCCTCTAATAAATAGATACTTACAGTAAAATAATTATATGTCCAATGCTAACTTTACAGATGATAAAACCTGATGAACTTTAGTAAAGGCAGAATCTGTCTTTGGGGCAGAATAACATCAGGATACAGTGCAGGGTCCAGATGACTGAAAGGCAACTCTGAAGAAAAGAGAGAGGAAACAAGAAATGTCTCTCTTCTCAAGAGAGAAAAAGAAATTATGTGAGCCTTCAGGGAAGACAGGCTAATCTACATTTCTAAACAGACATTTTGTTGGGGGGTTATGAATTGTTGATTTCAAAAGACAGCTGAATCACCTGTGATGTTGATTTTCTCAAAAAAAGATTGCAACTTAAAATTTATTTATGAAGTAATATTTTAAATGTACCATCTCACTGAAAGCAACCATATTAAATGACCAGTTACATCATTAAAGTGGTATAAACTTGCGCTGCCTCAGTTACTCATGGCATTCTCTTCAATGAAGCATTACACAGTGCGTGAACAGCCCTCAGTACTTCAAAAGTTGGACAGGGCAGTCTTTGATCATTTTTCTTTAGTGACTCATGGTAAAATAAATCTGTGTTAGTACATGGTGCACAATAAAATATTGTGGGTTTGAAAAATATGTTAAAGTAGCTATTTCTGAAGATGTTGGAAAAAATATCTGAATATTCCAGTGTTTACCAAGGCACACAATCTGCTTCAAACATTTTAATAAGGACTTGGCTCTGATTTAGGTTAGGTTTTTAATATAAATCAAATGCATATTAATGTGAATGAAATATACCTTGAGTCAATAATGTCATGAAGTGGTTATTTCTATGTCATTGATTTCTCAAAATTGCTGACACAAATCCAAGGGAGCCAATTGAAAGTTTAGAACAAAATAATCAAACCCAGTAAATAATCAAGATAGAATGAGGAAAAAGGGGTAAATGAAAAATCTTTCTAACTTGTCCTTATGTTTCTAATATATTAGAAGAGAAAGCCAAAGAATTTGAGACCAAATTGTAGAGGTATTACTTCCCCACCCTCTCAACGACAGACAAGTCTTGGCTTGTAAGGATTATATAGATTCTTTCCTGCCTGTCTCTTGGGGAGCTTGGAGATGTTTTATGGCTAAATACCTGACTTAGGGCTGTGCCTAAGTCAGGTATTTGCCTTGAACTAATAAGAATGTTTTCCATTTAGTGGCTCCAGACTATTGCTCTGGTCATCTGGCCACTATTCCTGTACATATTTAACATTCTATTTTCTTGATTTAATGAAAGGAGCGATGTGCAAAGCAGATTTCAAAGTACATCAGTAATAAAGCAAAACAAATAGCCACAATGAACATATATATACATACTTTACCAAATACGCTTTGACAAAAACTCACTTTGATATGTCTCTGTCAAGAGTGGGAATCAGCTCTCAGCTAGGTTCCACCCATTATAACAGGCAATGTCAGCTGCCACTGTATCACAATAGGCACCTTCAGACAGCTATTCCTTTCCCCTCTTAAGGGCCAGAGGCAAAGGAACAGCCCCACTCAGCAGCAGTGCCTGCTTTATTGACCTCAGCTTCTCCCTTTCCTCCCTCCCTGCCCTCACGTCTGCATGTCTGCCCCATAGCTGCTCCTGTATTGCTGCAATTTCTCTATGCAGCTGCTCAATGACTCAGACTGAGAAACTGACACAGATGAAAAATAACTTGGGTTTGGTTTTTTTTTTTTTTTGTAAAATTATTCTTAATCCAGCCCACTGGGTTGTACAGACAGTAAAAACTAGACTCTTATGCCACACTACAGACACAGCCCTTAGTAGCTTTCATCTTTTGCAAGATGTTGTTCCTTTAGTAAACTGCAGTCAGCCAATGTCATCTTAAATGATATGAATTTACTCTATTTCTTCTCTCAGGCAGCACTATGACTCAACATTTTTTCAGTCACTTGCATCTATTCAATTCTCACATTCAGTAGTCTGAGCTGTATTTGCCTCATAAAGCCCCCAAGCATCTCAGACAATTTCCTAACAGAAGGAACAGAAAGTGAATGCAGTACCCAATTATGAATTTACTGGCCTGAAAAGCACATAATAAATTTACACCCAATTTTGCACTAAACTGAAAAGCACATAAAAACATGAAAAAAAAAAAAAAAAAGGGTTTGTGCTTTTTCACTGTATGCTACAGGAATCGAAAGACTGTTATTGTTTTAAATTAAGCTTTTTATCAGCTTGCTTGCCTTATTAGGACCACATAACTTCTCAGTTCTGTGAACTGGAAGCTAAAAGTTGATTCTGGGCCCATTGAAGCAAAAGTCAAAACACCAGATGACAGATATTTCAACACAGAACCCCTGGAAAACAGTTGAGACAAGGTCATTGTAGCTCCAAGGAACCTCAAATAGATTTTCCTGATGGGAACTGTCTCAAAACCTTCTTTATAAATGCTGCCTTAAAAAGACAAATGTAAAATTCTGACCCCCCAAAAAAGAGGGTAACACTTAAATACCTTCAAAAATAAGTAAAAGTATAAAAGGGGTGTGAATATCCAGTGAATATCATTTAAAAAGCAGTAATCACTTGAGTGCGCAGTTCACCTCAGTTTTCTTGAGGCATAATGCATCCCACAGGCACCCATCAGTCAACTGTTTGTATCTACGTCACATTCACAACCAAACAAAACAAAAAAAGACTTTTTTTAATTTAGGATTAAACACTATCTCTGTTAAGTTAGTAGCAATAATCTTTTATGCATGCATGACTTGCTTTGAATGATCCAGTTCCTGGACTAATATTAGCTAGAATACTTCCATTGCAAACTTCAGAACAGTGTAATTTACACTTTTTTTGACCTCATCCTCTAATCTGAAGTAACTTTACCAGCTGAGATGTCTGGGTTTCTAGCTTTGTACTGAGTGTTGACTTAAATCATTTATTTTATTCACTGTTGACAAATAAATTCAAACTTTGAAATCTGGAGCATTCCAAAGTCAGCCACCTGCCGTTTGATAAATCCTAAATCATTGGCAAGCTCCTGTGTTCAGCTATAACTTGAATCCTTGTTGTCAGAAGATGTGGTAATTATTCAGTATGAGGTGGCCTGATGGCTACTCTACATTTGATCAAAGTCACCAGCATACAGTTCAAGAAGTCACAGGCTCAACTGAACTGACAATCCTTACTCCTAATTGAGAGCTACTGGCTGTAGCTTCAGGGTGAAGGTTGAATAGAAGAGGAAAAAGTATTTCCTTCATTAATTTATAAGCTGGATTCCATATTAAATACAATATTAGCGAAATGCATCTTCAGTTTATGCATTTCCTTTCTACATTTCTGAAATATGTGCTTATAGCTACTTAAAAGGAAAAACTTTTCAGACATGTAAGAAGTTTTAAGCATGTTTCAGATGGGATACAGACCTTTCCTCCTAGTTTGGACAAATAGGTTGCAGTAAAAATTGGCTTCAACTGAAATAAGTGAAAAACAGAATAAAGTAACCATTAACTTTTTATTTTAAGACGACTTTTTTCTTTTTTTCTTTTTGCAACAGCATTTCATTCTTATACGATGCCCACTACCAGCTACGCCTGTACTTCCCTCATGGAGAATTTTGAGGTTTAAGAAACATAAAGAGACATGAGTGCTATAATTTTTCCCTAGGTGATGGCTTTCTGCACTGTTTCTTGAGCAACATACCTGAGAAATTTTATTACCAAAAAGAGCAACAGTATCATGCTTCCATGTTCAAGTAACAGTTACACAAAATGTTGTTTTAAGAGTCACAGTTGTTTTGTCGTAATGAATTTAAAGCACTGAAGTTTATCTAAGACTGCCATTCTTTAATAACTTTACCACAGACAGTGGTTTGTTTTATTTGTCTAACTAGGGCAACCTTTTAATTGTGTTTTTTCAGGTAGTCTACTTTATTTTTAACTCCCATTTCCAAAAGGGAAAGAACATTCCCTAAAAAAAATGATTTTTGTATGTAGTTTTTTTCATGTGGATGAGAAGATGTATGGAAACATTCTGGAAAAAGAGATAAGGTTTGCTTTTTTCCACTTCAGCTTTCTTCTCTAAAATCTCTTTGATCGGAAATAAACAGGTGCCATTTTTTCCACTTAATAACACAAAAGCAATATGCTTAAAATTATTTAAATTAATTTTCTGGATTTATGACAGTAGGACTTGGGACCAAAAGTCTGCAGGAACATGGATCGGACTGAGAAGAATTATGCCTGTCTATTGTTGGCGTAACAGTGAGAAGCTATTCTACATATCTTGCAGTAGACACAGCTGAGCAAGAGTAACTAACCAAACATAGGCAATGCTACCAGCATTCCAGGGAACAGGGTCAGAATTTGAAATTATGTCCACAAATTGGGAACATGGTCAGAAACAATAAGCTGAAATTCAATAAGGACAAATGCACTTCGGAAAGAATACTCAGACACAGTAATTATATATGGGGGAACAATTTGCTCATACAAATTCTCCCAAAAAGGATAACGAAAGAGATGATTTGACTATCAAAATTGAAAGTGAGTCATCACCCGTGTTGCTAGAAAAAGACCTCGGGTCTTCTGTTATATAAAGAGAGGTACAACCTGAAAACAAATACTGTTGAGGAATCTTTTTATTCAAGGCAGTATGTTAGACTTGAGATAAAGCACAGTTGGAAGTGGCATGCTGGAGAAAACACATAAAGTAATTGGGGAATGTAATTGCAGAATGTTCAGAGAAGAACAGGGAACAGATCTGAAAACAAGTGGCCTGTGAGGAAAGACTGAAGAACTGATTTAGTTTAAACTGGAGGAAAGTAAGATGAGACAGGAAAATACTGCTGAAATACATGATCAATTTGAAGAGAGAAATAAAAACATTTTTACAGTACCGTAACAAATACAACAATTAATGGGTTTAAGTCATGAGTCTGAGCCTGAATACTAGGAAAAACTTATGAATAATAGTATGTAATGAGATGAGTATTAGGTACTGAAATAGACTGTGGTAGAAGCTTTCCATCACTGGAGATCTTTAAAAAAAGTTAGGAAAACATTTGTTATTAATGTTTCTCAAGAGTTGACCCTGAGCTATAGCATGTACAAAAGAACACTCTCAAGGACCCTTCTCTCAGGCTGCTCTTGATTTTCTGTTAGTACCTCCAGCTTGAATTTCTCCCTGGAAATGAGTCATTGGCAAAGGGCTGAGATCACTGAGAAAGAGGATTACAAAGTGCTGTTTCTGGCCACTTCTGGTTTATTTTTGCTTACTGAATTGTCAGACTACATAATGCATTTCTTGTCCCCAGAGAAGAGATGACTTACAGTGACCTTATTTCTTCTATGACTTGCCTGTGAGACTGTAAAATTAAATATATTAACAAAAAATGGAACAATAGTTACATATTTGCTCTGTGACTCTTTCCAGATGCAAGATATTAAAGTAATTTATCAATCAGAAGTTATTCTCAGCTTGTCATTCAAATAATATCTGTACTGTTTTGTTTCTTGGACATAGTCAGACAAGAACAAGTCAGAGCAATCCCAGGCAAAGCTAAAGGTTGGGCAGAGAAGAGATTCAGAGCAGCCCTGTGGAGAAGGACTTGCAGTGTTGGTCGATGAGAAAATGAACATGAGCCAGCTTCACTGTGCACTCACAGCCCAGAAAGCCAACCGTATCCTGGGCTGCATCAAGAGAAGTGTGACCAGCCGGTCCAGGGAGGTGATCCTGCCCCTCTACTCTGCTCTCGTGAGACCTCACCTGGAGTATTGTGTGCAGTTCTGGTGTCCTCAACATAAAAAGGACATGGAACTGTTGGAATAAGCCCAGGGGAGGGCCACAAGGATGATCAAGGGTCTGGAGCACCTCCTGTATGAAGACAGGCTGAGAAAGTTGGGGCTGTTCAGCCTGGAGAAGAGAAGGCTGCGTGGGGACCTCATAGCAGCCTTCCAATATCTGAAGGGGGGCTATAGGAATGATGGAGAGGAATAGAAATAGGAATATAGGAATGAGCAGTGCTCATTAGGGACTGTAGTGACAGGACAAGGGGTAATAGGTTAAAACTTAAACAGGGCAAGTTTAGATTGGATATAAAGAAGAAGTTCTTTCCTGTTAGGGTAGTGAGGCACTGGAATGGGCTGCCCAGGGAAGCTGTAAATGCTCCATCCCTGCTGGTGTTCAAGGCCGGGTTGGACAGAGCCTTGGGTGTCATGGTTTAGTGTGAGGTAACCCTGCCCATGGAAGTGGGGCTGGAACTAGATGACCTTAAGGTCCTTTCCAACCCTAACTATTCTATGATTTTATGATTCTATTCTAAGAAGATTACTAAAAGACAATAAGGAAGGTATCTGGAATTAGGTTATAAAATTGCAAATATTGCAAATGTGATGGGAATTTCTCTTTAATGACAGCTTATTTACAACTAATCTTTCTATAAAAAGTCTGATAAAAATCAGCTTTTTCTTTCAATTACATAAGAATAATTTTCTTTTTCTTAATTGCCTTTAAATGCTTGAAAGGTTCATGCAAGTTTCAAGGTTCATCACAAGAAATGTAAGAATCCATTTAGACAAGGATTTACCTTTGCATTGTTAAAAATGCTTTGATCATTTCTCAGAGTAAATAGTGAGAGAAAATACTCGAATCTCTTGGAATCAATTTTGAAATTGGTTAAAGTTTTACAAATCACAGATTCTCAGATTCATTTGGCAAGTATAGCAAAGCACTGGGAAGAAAGAGAGGGAGAAAGAAAGGAAGGAGACAAAGAAGGAAGGGCAGAAGACATGCAGGGCATGGCCTTCTAATTTGCATAAGTACCTTCTGAAAATGTGTATTCCTACTGAAATTTTTTCTGAATATAAATATGCAGAAGTGTCTTCAGCACATGTGCACCTGTAATATGCTACCATATTACCTGAGGTAATTCTGGTTTAGTCAGTGATACATTTATTTTGTGTGCATCTCTAAAATTATATTCAAGGAGTACTTCTTAGATACCATTCTATATGTTGATTACAATATAGTGACTCACTGAAAAACTTCTGGTTTGGGTTGACTTCAGAAATTGAAAACTGAGGATCAAACTAAGTACGTTCTTGCTAGAAAATGTTTTCCTTCTTACCGCATGTGGTTGTAGTGAGAACATAAGACCAATACAAGTCAGTAAACACTGTGGTTGGTAAGAACTGTTTGTATATTACACTGTGTTTCACCTTGTGATAACATTTGTTTCAGTCCACTGTATTCAGAGTTACTGTCATTATTGAAAGCATATTTCTCAGGTAGGTAGAGGATTTTCTTCAGATCTATCTCATAGCAGGCGTAGTCATAGCTAGTGATGTCCAGCAGTGAGTAAGAGTAGTAGACTCTGGCCCCAACAATGTCTATGAACAATTTGTTGACAGCTGTTGGATCATAAAAGCTTCTAAATCAGATGTGTGTTTCCATGAGTGCAAATTATACGGATATCCCTGGACACATGGAGTTACTTGCACATATGCTTTCAGCTATGTTCCATTTCCTATGGAACAATATGTCAAATGTCATCTTGGAAATCTCCACAAACAATCAGAATATGGAAAATGTACACAAATCTAAAATGTGAAAGAAGTCCAAATCCAAAGATTTTTCTCTTCATTCTGTATCTGACAGACCGCAGTACAAAGGCATACCTTTCAAGCAGAAAAAGCACTACACTCTGGAAATTGACCAACGGTCTCCAAGAAGTTCTCTCAAAGGATGTGCAAGAAAATCAGAAAAAGGTTGAGCTTATTCTTTGTCAAAATAGGTGAATGAGTACTCATTAGGGGAGAAAAATGAGACTGTTATATACGATTTTTTTCCCCTTGAAGAATATTTGCTACATATTGAGTATAGATGTACATGACACTGTTAATTATATTTGCGTTCTTTTATATGCTTTTACATTGATAGAGTTCTAAACATACGTAAGAGGGACAGAGAAAGGTTTACCAAGATTGCTCCACTTAAAACATAAGGAAGCTGAAGCTCAAATAGATGAAATCATGGCCAAGAAAACAGAGGCCAAAAAAGGAAAGAACCTTTGGCTTTCATCTCTAGACAACAAATTAATTCTATTATACTGACAGTTTAAATAGACCTATGAGATTTCATCTTACCTTTGTCCACTTTGTGTACCTCTGAACTAAGCAATATTTTGGAAGAGTTACTTTAAAGACACTACTTAAAGTGTCCATTAAAGACACTATTTAAAGTGTCCATTTGCAGTAGTGTAAATGGTAACAGAAATTACTCCAGAATCACACACACAACTTAGTCACTCCTCGTTTGTTTTGGGGTTTTTTTTTTTGTTTGTTTTTTGTTGTTGTTGTTGTTTGTTTGATTGGTTTTTGTTTGGGTTTTGTTGGGTTTTTTTAGCAGTGCTGTATCATAAATTCAGGAGAAAGTTTTATGCCTTCCCAAGGACTCCTTTTTTTTCTCCTCTCCTATCTCCATATTAGCCGAATAGGTAGGTAGATATTATACCCAGATATAAACTAAATCTAAAATGGCAGCATCTGTGTTATGCACATAATTTCATCTTGGCAGAGGCTGGAGGTGCAGATAATTGATTAATTTTTTTTTAAAGAAACCTGACAAGATGTATTTTTCTACTTGACTCTCAGTATAACTATCCATGACCATGATAGGGGATATTTTTTTTCTTCCCCAGCAAAATCCTATTTCTGATATCATAACACACAGTAACTCCTTGAATACTAGACTAAAGATTATGTGCAAGTCCAGACATTTCATATTTGTTCAGTATGAAAAAGAAAGAAAATAACAAACACCAGGATATACAGCTACCATCCTGAGGGTTGCTTCTTAAAACATAAAAAATATGATGTAAAAATATATCAAAATGAGGCAGGAAGTCATCTCTCCTACTTGGTAGAAATTGTGTTTAATGAGTAATCTTCATGGGAAAGGAAGCCTTCCTCATTGTATTTCTGCATAGCTATACATTTCTAATATTCCCATGGAACAGGCCTGCATAGACAACATTTATATAACTCATTTTTCCTGAAAACAAGGTTACTTCATTATCTGTCAAATAAGGCAAAATTCCTTGTCTCTAGGGACTTTCAAAATATATTATACAGAACTGAGACCACAGTCAGCACTGCATAAATCCTGCAGCTTGGGGTTTAATGTTTTATAGCCTTACTCAGAAAGAAAGATAGAGAGAATGCAACATAGGTTTTGAGCATGAAATCTGTAGGAGTTAAAGTCTAACCCTAAATCTTAAATCTAGTCTGTCCTGCCATGAAACTACACCAACATGTATGCAACTAACTGCTCAGTGAAGCTGAACCAGTCCATTTCTTTTTCAGCGTGTCTCGAGATTCCTGAATCCATTTATCACTCAGTCTGCCTAACTGCAGTGCCAGTGCACAGGAAGAGGACAGAATAAATAGCTATGGGCAGGGGACAGAGTGGCAAAGCAAAAGCCTGCAATCACATCATCCTTATCTGTCCTGTGGCTATGCTGTGCACTTAAGCCTTAGACTGAGCAGCAGGATCGTCTCTGTGATCAGTCAGTCTCACCTATATACTTGACAAAATCTTGGAGCAGATTCTCCTGGAAGGCATGCTAAGGCACACGAAAAACAAGGTGCTTGGTGACAGCCAGCATGGCTTCACTAAGGGGAAATCCTGCCTGACCAATTTGGTGGCCTTCTATGATGGCGCTACAGAACTGATGGACAGGGGTAGAGCAGTTGTCATCTACCTGGACTTGTGCAAAGCATTCGACACTGTCCCACACAACATCCTTGTTTCTAAATCGGAGAGACATCAATAAGATAAAAAACTGGCTGGACAGCTGCATACAGAGAGTTGTGGTCGATGGCTCAATGTCCGTCTGGACACCAGTAACAAGTGGTGTCCCTCAGGGATCAGTGTTGGCACCGGTCTTGTTTAACATCTTTGTTGATGACATAGACAGTGAGATTAAGTGCGCCCTCAGCAAGTTTGTCGATGACTCCAAGCTGTGTAGTTCGGTTGATACGCTGGAGGGAAGGAATGCCATCCAGAGAGACCTTGACACGCTTGTGAGGTGGGCTGATGTCAACCTTATGAAGTTCAACCATGACAAGTGCAAGATCCTACACCTGGGTCGGAGCAATCCCAGGCACAGCTACAGGTTGGGCAGAGAAGAGATTCAGAGCAGCCCTGAGGAGAAGGACTTGGGGGTGTTGGTTGATGAGAAAATGAACATGAGCCGGCAGTGTGTGCTCACAGCCCAGAACGCCAACCGTCTCCTGGGCTGCATCAAAAGGAGCATGACCAGCAGGTCAAAGGAGGTGATCCTGCCCATCTACTTTGCTTTTGTGAGACCTTGCCTGGAGTATTGTGTGCAGTTCTGGTGTCCTCAACATAAAAAGGACATGGAACTTTTGGAACAAGTCCAGAGGAGGGCCACGAGGATGATCAGGGGACTGGAGCACCTCCCGTATAAAGACCGGCTGAGAAAGTTGGGGCCGTTCAGCCTGGAGAAGAGAAGGCTGCGTGGGGACCTCATAGCAGCCTTCTGGTATCTGTAAGGGGATCTATGGGGATGCTGGGGAGGGACTCTTCACCAGGGACTGTAGTGACAGGAAAAGGGGTAGCGGGTTCAAACTTAAACAGGGGAAGTTTAGATTGGATATAAGGAAGAAATTCTTTACTGTAAGGGTGGTGAGGCACTGGAATGGGTTGCCCAGGGAAGCTGTGAATGGTCCATCCCTGCTGGTGTTCAAGCCAGGTTGGACAGAGCCTTAGGTGGGATGGTTTAGTGTGAGGTGTCCCTGTCCATGGCAGGGGGGTTAGAACTAGATGATCTTAAGGTCCTTTCCAACCCTAACTATTCTATGATTCTATGATTCTAGCATGGCTTGAGCTTTTTTTGCCTGCATAGCACGTTTTTGCCTTTGTACATCTCTCAGTGCTATATAAACAGCGCTGTTTAAGGAGCTATAATTTGAACTGGACTGAGGAATGTAACTAGCTGGAAAGAAAAAATGTTTTGTCTTGAGCTGGATTATCTTCCCAATGCACTTTAGAAAATGGCTCTGCAAACATTTATTCTGAAGTCGTGCAGCATGTGGGTGAGAGAAGGAAGAAATTGCTTAATTAATTGTTGTCACTGACGACATCTATATGGAAACACAGCCTCTGTAAGATAGACTAAAAAACAAACCAAAACAACAGTTACATATAGAAAATAGAGCACACAAAGCTCTGTAAATACCTTATGAAATTCCATGAGTAGCTTTTAAGCAAGTCCTTCTACTGAGTGAATCTACAGCGAATCCTTATAGCTGCCCCTTTTCACTCTGGCTCTTGTAGGTATTTTGTTAATAAATGAGAACAAAAGGGGTATTCTTCTATACTTTAACATATACAGGTTTAATGCTTATCTTCAGCAATGATTTCTTAGACATTAATCAGTATCCAGGATACACAGGCTAAGCCAGACAGACTCCTTAAATCACAAAGAGGCAGGGCAGTGTTTCAAGCGTTTTACAAGTACTTCAAAGCCAGCAAGCAAACGAGCAAGAGTAGGGGGGAGACTCCACAGTCCAAGTCTATTAATTAACAAAGTACTGCTTTGCTGTTACTACTGAGACAAAAATCTGTTCTTCATAACCAGAATTGTGCAACAAATCTGTTTGGCTTCCTTGGTGGACCACAAGTTGTCCGTGAGCCAGTGATGTGCCTTTGTAACCAAGAAGGCTATTGGTGTCCTAGGATGCAGTGGGAAGCTCATTGTCAGAAGGTTGAGGGAGGTGATCTCTCTCTGCTCTGTCCTGGTGAGGCCTTACCTGGAGCACTTTGTCTAGTGCTAGGCTTCCCAGTACAAGAGAGACATGCAGCTCCTAGAGCAAGTCCAGCAAAGGGCTACTAGAAAGATTAAAAGTCCTCACGTAAGTAAAGGCTGAGGGGGCTGTGCCTGTTCAGTCTGGAGAAGCGAAGGCTCAGGGGGGATCTGATCAATGCTTAATAAGTATCTGAAGGGAGGATGTCAAGAAGATGGGGCCAGACTCTTCCCAGTGATGCCAGGCAACAGGATGAGGGGCAACAGGCACAAACTGAAGTACACGAACTTCCACCTGAACATGAGGAAGAACTTTACTGTCAGGTGCCTGAGCACTGGGGTAGGTTACCCAGAGAGGTTGTGGATTCTCCTTCCCTGGAGATACTCAAGATCTGTCTGGACACAGTCCTGAGCAATGTTCTCTGGGTGATACTGCTTGAGCAGAGAGGTTGGACGAGATGACCTCTGATAGTGCCTTCCAACCTTAACCATTCTGTGATTCAGTGATTCATCAAAACTTCATCTGTGGGTTTGCTACACAAGTGATGTCTTCCCATATTTCTCTTTAGTTCTGATCCAGCACTCAAGAGTATGGCCACTGCAACCTGAAAAATAACTTGCAAAATATGAATGAACTCCTGAATATAACTATTGTCAATCACATACTATTTTTGGATATTTCTTTTCCTTCGGTTTCAGTTGCCCTACTCAGTAAGTCCATAACGTGAGAAACAGCTAATACCTGTTTCCTTCATGCTTCATCAGAATGCTTCACTCTAAAATGTGTGGGTTAACTTGTATCAGACCCACTGTCCAAGGCAGAAAGTGTAAAGTAAGCAGAGGCCCTGTGTATTTAGAAAATATGTCCTGTACTATATGTTTCTACGGTATCTGTTTTCATAATCGATGCTGGTAAAACCTGCATCATATGCAATTAAATCCCATCATGAGCTCATTGAGGCCTCAGAGAAAGCAGGTGTGAAGGTGAGGACAGGACATGACATTAAAGAGCCAGAGATTTATTGTCCTGTGTATGACTGACAAATCTCTGAGTGCTTGAGTTTGAATGTGCTGGGAGGCAACAAAGATAAAATATAAGCTGATCTGTTGCAAAATCCCTTTTCTAGCACACCATATTGCTCCATGACTGTGTCCATGCTCCCTGTGAGGATAGATGTTATGGCCTTGAAAGCAGCACATAGCCCCACTCTGGAAACGGCTGTCACATTAAAGACCCAGAGCAAACACCTTCCAAGGGCATACATTGTCCTGCTTCCTTCACAGCCTTGTATTCCATGTTCACATGTGCAACTTTTTAGGGGAAATAAACTCTATTTTTCATGAACAGTGTGAGACAAGGGGGACACAAAATTACAAAATGGAATATATAAACCTTTAGAATCAGTTTTAAGTAATGTTAAGTTTGATGGCTTTGTAACAGTAGCAATGGAAAATTACTGAGGTGTATGATACATAGAAAAAAAATAGAATGCAGCTAGAGAACACACTGAGCATTCTTGCACAAGATAAATTGTTATAGTTGACGCAGTTTTAAGAAAAACAGTCTAGAAGAACAGGACACAGGGATAAGGGGTATCTGGGAATGGCAGGTGTCCAGGATGGGCTACAGTTAAACTAACTGATAAGTAGGAGGATAGGAGGATTATTATGTCTCTGGTGCTAACAAACCAATTAAACTGGTATAAGTATCTACTGCACGTGCTCCAAAGGCTGCCAGAAGTGACAAAGATTGTTGGAAGAAGTAAACGACCCTCAGAGACCACCACAATTCTGTACGCATGCGGGGAACTTTCTGGAAAATGACGTAATGTATGTATGCCCAGGGACTATATAAGGACGGCTTGTGTAGCAACAGAGAGACACACGTTAGGAGGAGCTCCCCCGTGTCTCTTGGCGCCACAATAAAGAATACCTGCTTGTCAGCTCGAAAACTTTGTTGGCAAGTTTGTTCCTGGAGTTTTCTCCGAATCAAGTGAAAAACCCATGGTTGCACTTTTCTGCCAGCATTAAGCTAGCTTTTACATGAACATTGAAATTGAAATATAAACCAGTTAGGACAGGCATGTCTTAAGGAGTGCTATAGAGGAGGGATTTTTTAGGACACATTTATGAAACGCTAAGATAAACAGCAGTACCCTCAGGAAAGCTGGACAAATGTCTGCTTCCTGGCTGAGCCAGAGGAGCAGTAATGATTTTTGTTCTAGCTAACTTAAAGCACACACATTCAGTGAAAAAATGAGGTGACATGCAACAGCTTGTCAAATGAAGCTAGAAAGTTGCTGATTTGGGATTTTTACTACTTTAAGTATTTTTCTTGTCATAACTGTAAATAGACAAAGTAACTGAAGAGACACAGAAAAGTCTGTGGATAAACATGTTTCATGACATGATCAATAGTGATACACTAGTGAAACCACAACCTATACCTAACTCAAGGTGCATTCAGCATTTCCTGTTTATTGCCTAAACTGCAGAGGTTTTTACAAGCTTGAAGAAATTCCTATTTAGGTCATTCAACTTTCTACATAGGGTTGTATGTTTTCTAATATATGGGTCAGTCTGTTCATTCATGCACTGCAAGGTAAGAACAACCCCCCCACAAAAAAAGCCCTTAAAAAAGATATACATATTCTACACTACCTCATGCCCTACCAGCTATCAGTGAATAGAAGAATGATTCATGAGCACACTGCTCCTTAGCTGTATGTGGAGTGCAGATTCTTTGCCCAAGAACCACAGGCACAACAGGCTAGTTAACTGCTTTTTTTTTTTGGCAACAGCAGCTCAATAAAATGTTCACCAGGGCTGACATTCAGGGTGGAGCAGCTTTTCCTCAGCCCAGTACATGTCTCTCTCTAAGCACACAACTCCTGTGTCAATCTGTGTACTTTCTACACAGACCTCATATTGCACGCGGTGGCCCTCCTGAGCAGTGGGTGTTCTCTTGCATTGCTGCTATGAATGAAATCATTGACATTATGCTAGGAACTATTTTTATAACTTTTGGCATCAAAGTGCGAGTTTAAAAATGTAAACTAGTCTAACAAAGCATCTTATAGAAACTGCATTACCAGCCCTGAAGGGAACAAAAAAATTCTTCACATTTCCAGGAACTATCAGTGACATTATTAACATTTGTTTTCACTTAGGTTATCCTAAAAAAACTAATTTTGTTAAAAAATTATTAAGGATGGATACAGATGTACGTAGCTCTATACAGCATTTTTGGCATACAAATGAAGGTAACCGAAAGGTCAAATTATGTATTTTCAAGTATTTTCTGTATTCGTCCACACATTACTAGACCTAATTGAAAAAGAGAAAAAAATATAGTTGTTTTTCTGTGGAAAAAAGTAGGAAAGATAGCATTTTGAAAATCTAACATTAATAAATAAACGTGTTCAATGATCATGCTTAAGTTGTCCTGCTAGAGAGAATGATGATGACATTCTGAAGCTGAAGATGACAATGACAGTGAAGCTGAAGATCTAGAAATGCTTTTTCACTAAACTTCACTATGAGAGCAGCTCAATTGTCTTCAAGTGAGTATGAACACTTCCTTTAGGGCAAGGAAGGACAAATGGAAAGAAAACTGTGATACCTCTGACCAAATGAGGAATGTGACCCTGGAGGTACTTCTCGCTCTCTGATAACTACCTGGAGAGCCCAAACCACAAGGCTACATTAGACAGTTAATTGATATATGCAGGCGAATTGAATTTCAGTTTAATGGTCTGCTTACATCACTTTAGTAATATGAACCTTATATCATCAACTTTTGCAAAAATTTGACCAAGGAAAATCTTGATAAGGAGATACCATCTAACTACAGGCACCATTTGGCTTCACATTTACACAAATCCCACTGGCCAAAAACACGAAGCTGGATTCTGCTGCTCTGTCTCCTTTAACCTCTACTCACAAAACCACACTATTATTCACCCAAGGGGCTGATCATGTTGACAGTTCCCATTAGCCTTGGAGAGTTATTTAAAATGTTTATCTCCTCTCTAAGCAAATTTCTTCTATGGAAATCACGACTGCAAAAATGGAAATTAAGTCTAGCTAAGGGTCTTATGGTATTAGTTGAAGGGTGTCCCTCATTTCCAGGGTTGAATCAGGTGTAGGGAGAAAAGGAGGTGCACAGGCAAGTAGGAGATTGGGACAGGCAGTCCTGAGCTTCTTGCTGAGGAAGGATGATGACATTGGAAGGGGAAAAAAGTACAAGTTATGAAAACTGGCTTGGTTCTAAAACTGTGTAAAAACAAAGTGAATTTGACCACACAAAGGTAGAACAAGAAGACTGAACTTGCTGATGACGCAGTAGAATCTTGTGGGTCACAAACAAGACAGATAATGTGTAAACCCCCATTTTTATCTGTATTAGGTTATGGTTGATGTCAAAAAGACACGAAGGAAGAACTTTTCCTGATGAAATACCTTACCTTCTGAACTAGTTTCTAAATCAGGATTGGAGTGCAAAGACCCCTCCAGGTCTGAACTTTGAAGTTTTCTGGGCTTGAGAAAAGTATTTGTATTTTAATTTACAAGACTACAGCTTTATCTGTCTGTTTGCAAAAGGTTGAGTATGCCTTTACATTTTCCTCTAATAAAAAATCAGATGTCTTTTACATAGCTATGACAAGTATCAAATGCTCTTTCCAAAATTAAGTATGTATGTTCCTCATTAGAAGATGATGCTAACCGTAGACTGTATCTCTATCTGTGCTTGTACTTGAATTCCTTGAATAACATTTTAGGGAAACAATTAAATCAACTGTAGTACATTTTTGCAGTAGTTAATGACTGCCATATGTGAGTATCATGAATGTCAATAACAAATTTGAAGGATTCTATACATGTAGAACTTTTATAACAGAAAAAGAAGGGGGAAAGATGACTTAAACCAGCTCCTGGGCCAAAAGAAAAGCAAACAAATATGCTAGTTCTTCTGCACTAATCTAAATTTGATTTATTTCTTGCTATCTTGCATGAAGATATCAAAAAGAAAAGAATAAGTTGAATCTGCAGTTTTTTTTCTACCAAAATATTTTATTTGCCATGTTTGCCTTGTAAATCTGACACCTTTCACACCATTATCAGAGCAGTTCATATAGACAAAGTCTTTTCTATACGTAGTAAGCAGTTCCACCGAGCATGCATCTTCAGAGACTGATGAAGAGTATCCACTGACTTAGAAAGGGCAACATGTTGCTACAGACATCCAGAACACCAACCCTTGTTCCAATCAAGGGGTTGGAGCAGATGACCTGTAGCATACCATCCCAACAGAGATTATTTTACAGTTCTGCACTAGGCACCAGGAATGGAAAGACTGGAATTTTCCACCTCCCCCAGGTGTATCAGCATGTCTAATGACAGAAACTACCTCCCTACCTGATTTCTCAATGATTTATATAGTAACAGGATTCATATCACAAAGAAATTGATTACTGAAAATCACAAATGAAGCATAGAGGAAATGATGTGAGATGAAGTATACAATTGCCAGTTGATACAGGCTTTCTCAGCAGCAATTTTTCATCTTTGCTCTCAGGCCTGTTATCTCTCTACCTAACTACTGTGTGTCTTTCAGAAAACAAGTGTTCCTATCTCTATATACCTTCAACATAATCATCCTTATCAGCTGCTGAATTAAAGACAGCTAATCTTCACCTTAAAATAATAGGAAAAGAATGAGGAAAAAAAATTAAACAAACGTTAACATAAATAAAAAATGGCTGATAAATGTTGTTTAGCTTATATTAACAGGCTTAGGGGAGTTGAGTGGAAGGTATACCTGAGATATTTGAACAATTCAGAAAAATCCAGTCTTCTGTGATTATGAATCATCATGTTTATACATAATTCGAGTTTTCAGTGAAAAATTGCGTTAACTGGAGACAAATCAGCTATGTATCCTTTTAAGAATAGCCATAAGCATTGGGTTTTCATGTACTACTATACTTTATGTCCACGTTTCACTTTGTACTATTGCATCCAAGGCTACATTCCAATAAACCAGAAAATAAACCAGAATCCACGAGACTGGGAAGGAATGCAAATAATATCCCTTTTAAACAACGGCCATGTCAAATCTAGTAAAGGAAATTTATATTTTTCTAAAGACAAATGCTAATATTATTTACTCACTTCAAACATCTGTTGGGGCTGTGTGTCATGGAAGAAGAGAGAAATTCATTAAAGATCTATACAAGCACAGATAAAAACATGATATACAAAAACATATAAATGGCAACAAGAAAGACAGCTACATGAAAACCATATGTAGAGCTATAATGCATGAGCTGTGTTGGAAGGACAACTGTGAAAGTTTTTGGAAGACAGTTTCCTACCGAGATTAGGAAAGTAAAACTGTGGTTTGTTATAACTTCAGTCACGCACACTGCCCATGACCTGAGTGAACCTTTACATAGCTTAATCCCAGCTGCCAACTAAGCCTCACACAGCCACTCACTCACTCCCCCTACAGTGGAATAGGCAAGAGAATAGGAAGAATAAAAGCAAGAAAACTCATGAGTTTAGATAAAGTCAGTTTAACAGGTTAAGCATAAGACACGTGAGTTAGGAATACAAAACAAGGAATTCATTCACCACTTCTTGTAGGACAGTGGGTGTTCAGCCATGTTTAGAAAAGCAGGGCTCCATCACACGTAGCAGTTACTTGGGAAGACAAATGCCATCACTCAGTACATGTCCCATTTACGCCCCATTCCTTCGTCTTCATCCAGCTTTTATACGCTGAACATGACACCATATGATCTGCAATATGATTCCTTTGGTCAGTTGGGGTCAGCTGTCCTGGCTGTGTCCCCCCCCCAGCTTCTTGTGTGCCCTCAGCCTGCTCCATGGTGGGGTGGGATGAGAAAAGGCCTTGGCTCTGTGTAAGCAGTAAACAGTAGTAACTAAAACATCGCTGTATTATCAACACTTTTTTCAGCACAAATCCAAAACATCACCTCATACCAGCTACTATGAAGATAATTAACCTTATCCCAGCCAAAACCAGCAGAACTTTCAAAACCTGAAGCTGAGGTGAATAAAGTAACCAACTGTTTGGTTGGTTGGTTTGTTTTTTTTTGCTTGGCCTAAAGTGTAGCACTTAGTGGGATGGCACTTCAGCTGTTTTCATGTCATGTAAGCACAGGCGACTAAGTTAGAAGTCCATGTAAGGAACCTCAAGTCCCTGCAACTCACCCTTCTCATTTACTGGAAAAGAGACAAAAATTTGATTCTTGAAGTTACCTCAAATCTCTTTGCGTACTTCAAATCAGGGCACCTCATAAGAAAATATTCTCACTCTTTTGAAGGCAAGAAGACAAGGCTGCACTTTAGCTCAGTCTTCTGACTCGCTTGAATGCAAAAACACCCCAAATATTTTCTCAGTTCTTATGCTTCCAATTCTTATAACAGTCATGTGGTTTACAGAATTCTTTGGGGCTTTACTCTGTCTTATTTCCTGGTAGATAGATTTTCCTAATCTACATTGTGTTCCTGCACCAGATTTGTGTTTGAAATGCAGGTGTGGGAAAAGATGTAAATAGATGATTTCTAGATTCTGTCACATCCTGTTATTCAAGTATGTGGGGAAGGGGAAGGAGAGGTATATCTGACTGATAGAATCTTTAAGAGTAGAAGTTTTCCCTTTTGGTTTTCAGATGTTATTTCCCTATGGAACTGACCCTAACACAGAAGATAACCACTTTTTATTCTTTGTTATTTGTTGGTTTATATCTTTAGGTACACAAAAAGCAGTTGGAGTGACCAGGCACCATCTCTCAAGTTCTGGATCTCTCACTTTGTGGCTGAAAACATGCAGTTTACAGAACAAAATTAGCCATTTTGGAATTAAGAAAAAAAAGTAGGACTCTTTCTGGTTTAATATGAATTAATTTAAGCATAAAAATGTAAGTAAGGCTGAACTTTTGTGCTATGTCACCATACAGGAACATTACAGATCAATCTGCACAGGAAACAAATGTTACCTAGTAGACTCAGCATTTTAATTATGTCTGGCTGTTTATGCACAGAGAAAATTTTTAATCACAGTGGTTTCACAGCTCCTCTGCCAACATCCTAATATCAATTGAAGGTCTACTGAGCTTTACTTTCAAGAGTGTCTGGATGAGATGCTTAATGAATCGTAACGTCAAAAACTGCCAATGGATCACGCTTGAAAAGAAATCTCATTTCTGCAGAAGAAATAACTAAGAAGCAGGCCTAGTCCTTTTCACTTCCAGCAAAGAGGTTTTTATTTCAGTGGATTCCAAATCAAACCAGCGATTTTCCAGCAGAATAATTATGCAAAATAAAATTGACCATTATATTTACCAAAATCTACAGCATTTGGATTAACTCCACACAAGAAGTCCTTTAAAATGTGCTTCAAAAGCGGAAAAAATTGGATTTAGGTCTGCACAATTTACACTCCAGACATAGATTGAAAATAAGAGATTTTTAAGCAAATCCCCTTTTAAAACCGGGAAAAAAATTAACATAACACTTCCTTTGATGGATGTCCCAATGTGCCGAACATTGCCAACCCCCCTTGCAGCATTCATATGGAAAAGGCCTTTTTGTCAGCTGAATTTTAGGCAAGCCAACATTATTTTTGTTTTCAGTTATTTTATGGTGTTAGTGAAATTGCAGTTTTTACTACAGTGATCTATCTTCCCTTCCTTTGCCACATCTACTATAAAGCATGGAGTAACTGCTGTCCAGTTAAAACACCTATGCCAGACTGCTTCCCAAAGACACTTTTTGTAGTAACTGCCTTTTGTCAGATCCCTTCAGTCTCTCCAGAGCAATTCCATTCCCATTTCTAGTCAGGTCCTTCCCAAGACTCTCTGATCAAGAACAGAAAATCTCAGCTGGTTTTCACAGCCTGTACTAAAGCTTTGTTCATAGTACAGTACTGTGCTATTCCTCTTTTATGACACAGAGCCACTGGAAGCGTGATTACTAGGGGAATCATTAGCAATCTTCACTGAGTAAAGGCCAAGTGATCACAGGTAAATGCAGCTAAATTTTCATCAAGAATTAATCTTTAATTTACAAGGTTTTCTCTCTACTATATCTACATACAAACGTTCACATATAATTTTTTTCAATGTGAAAGGCTATTTCCAGCCTCTCCATTCACTACAGAGGAAACTGGTAATAAAGTTTAAGGCAAAATCCTACTGAACTGCCAAAACCTCATTGTAGCTTGTTTTTAAACATTTCTAAAGTGGTAAAAAAGACCCACTGTGCTGCTTTACCATATATATCGTCATTTACTCAAAATATTCCAGTCTGCTCAATCACAATGCATCTCCACAGCTGAATACTAGGCCACTGAAAGACTCATTTCTGTTTCTAGCTCACCCCCCTGTTTTAATGCTCATTTCTTGTTTGTCTGTGGCCAGTGAATGACAGAGAAAAGTTACAGCATGTGGCAAGAAAAGGAAGTGCCTTACAGAAGTGAACATGGATTGAATGGCATGCTAGGGAAGTCAACCAGTGAAACCTTCAGAAATCAACAAGATTATTCCCACTCATTTCCACACACATCAGGCAAATCCATCAGGCTTTCAAGACCAGTCTGGCAGGAGACATAAATCAAGAAATTTTAACAATCTTATTAAATGATATCTTCAATTATAGATATTCTGCGCATAATAAAACATTCCTTCTCAAGTTTTCCACCTAACCAGGAGGTGCTATCCAAAACGTACTTAACATTTCTACAGATGTTAAGTACAAGTAAGCAAATCCACTACATATGATCAATGCAATTTTTCAGATGTGTTCAAATTGTCAACATCCCAAACTATTTTCAGACCTTCATTCTGTTAACTTATACCGAAGGTAAAGAGGGAAAAGAAAGAAAAGCAGTCTGTTAAACATGGACTTTGTTTCAAAGCATGTAACTACTCTGGCATTTGGTATTGCCTCAACAGGGCTGTGGGCAAGCAGCCACTCACAGACTTAAAGACATTCTGTGAATTTAAACTATAATTTGGAAACAGCTTGCTGCTTATGCATTGAAAACTAATACTCTGTTTTTCCAGTGTGCTGTTCTTTTGCTGGAAAACTTGTCTCTCCCTCACATAAAGCCAGAAATGCTCTTTGTTTTCTTGTTTCCCAAAAGCAGAATGGTACACTGAATGGCAAAATAAGTCAGCTTAAAGAGCTGAACAGCAAAAAACTCTTAGTCATTCTTCTTTGAAAGACTGGGAGTGTGCAGATGAGGAAGTTCACTCCCAGAAGCAGGTCATTGTAGGATCAGAAAAACACTAGTGCTCATATATGGGACTCAGTGAGAGCATCAGCAGGAGCAAAGTATACTACTGAAACATTTGACCCCCTGAGCCATATGTATAACCAATGCTAAAATATGAACAAAAGCCTTTTGACTGTTTTTTCATTTTCCAAGTAGAAACAAGATTTGAAAAATGGAGTAGAATGTATTTTGATTTGGAAAAGAAAGAAAATTATAAACCATATATTAAAAAAATAATAATTCTTTGGTTGGGTTTTTTACATTTTTCTCTAAATATTTTGTTCATTAAAAAGCTGTGCTTCAAAGTTTTTTTGGAAGAAGGCTATTTTTTTTGTAAAACCAATGCAGTCTCACCATAGACATTATGCAAAAGTGCTACTTCAAACCTCTATTAAACAGGAAAGGATTGCTTGTTTATAAGAACTTTTCTTATTAACATTATTAGTGAATTCATACAAGCTTTGGCAATTATTAAGCAGAATGGCAAAGCAACATTTTGTTACTGGAAAAGCTGATTATTTCTCTAGGCTTTAAGAAAAGTAGAAATAGAGAAGTAAATTAAACTGCAAATATTCTCCTTCTTTGGGGTAAAGCACTTTCTTGATACTTTGGTTTCCATAGACCATCTTTTTTGAGGGGCAAGGATCATTGCCAGGGTATTTTTACTATTTTGTTATATGAACTGCCCTGCTTTTTCAAGATTTTCATACTTAAGGATCTTTTCACACCTTCTCAAAAAATAAGATCATAAATTTAATTTACAAAAAAACTTCCTTCTTAAAATTAACAGGAATGGTTTCTTGGAGTTGTCTCCTTTTTTAAAATATTCCTTCTAGCACCATATTGGGGTGGTCAGATTTTGTTCTGTGAGTAATGACATGTGTCTTCAATATCCCAGGTGAAACATAATCAAAGTTAAACATGGAAGTAAATGTTTGCAGGACTGATGCTTTAAGCAACTTTACAAAAATAAATTTAGAAGACGATTGATTTTGTCTTTGCCGCTTTCATTTTCCTTTGGATCTCAGGGGAATCATCTACATGAGGACTCTGCTGAAAGTGATACAACTTCATTAAATGTTTTTTCTTCCCCAGAACACATTATTCTACTAAAACTACAAAGCATTAAAGCATTCAGATGACCCATCTGAATCCAGCTCTGCTCTTGTCACCAGGTTATCAGCCAGGACTACTGCACCCATTCATATATATTTTTAAGATTTCACAAATTCGTATATGACCTGACAATTTAATCCAAAGGTATTGGATCTCTCACTTATATCAACAGATGCATCGTCCACTTTTTTTTTTTTTTTTTTTAGTACAGAAGCATTAATGTGTTGAAGATTAACACTGAAATCTACTCTTACGCCTTCCTGGTTTTTTGTTAGAAGTCCACATACATCCTATAGTTTTCACAAGTAATTTTTCTTTCTATGTACTTTCCAATGCAGTACATACTTTAAAGCTGAAATCTCTGTACAGTCCTACAGTCCTTTCCTGACTTTTCATTTTGCTTTTTTCTTCTTTGTCTCTTTGACTTTTGAGTCTGAATTTCCCAGATCTGTGACTTCTCAGTCTAATAACAGCATTGTTTCAATTTTGTTAGCTAAGACATTCCTTCACATTTGAAATGTACCTGAGCCATGTGAATACTGTCATGTGACAATACTAAATCACTCTTTACATCACTTCAGCATGATCAAAGCAGTGTTAAGCTAAAGAAAATAAAATACATAAAAATATCAGTCTTTCATGTGGCCTGGGAAATGCTAAAAGTAACATTAAAGCCATAAGAAACTCATATACCTGAAACACAACACAAGAATGTGACTTGCATATCTCTGTTTTTTGTGGAAGAATAAATTACTGGGTTTTTTTTTTCTCTCCAAATTGAGGTTTATTTTGATTAATCATTTAAGAAATTATTGAAGAAATTAAAGCAATACTACACATGCAACTTACGTATGGCACACACGGAAGTGTTTCTAAGGTCTTAAGATGAGGCCATGTGATCACCCTGCTCCATGCACAAAAGCAGGTTCATATGTATTTCTGTGTGTAAAAATTATCACAACCTAAGTCTTTGCCTGATAAGTTTGCAAATACATTAGGGTCATAACCTGAAAATTTGACCGGTAGCATAAAAACAGTCAAAACCATACCTGAAAAATTAACTGATACTGCAATACTTTCTCTCATTTTAGATTTCAATAAAGAGCACAATACACATAAATTCTGATGGCTGTATAACTCAGAAGTACATTGGAACTGGGAAAATTATATAAAAACCCATACCAAACCAAATTAGATTAACTTCAAAAAAAACCTACCTCAATTAGTACCCATTTTTTTATCTTAATGAAATGCATTTTCCTTAGAAACTGAACAACAGTGCTACCCTGTATTATCATGTTATTTGTTCTTTCGACAGTTTTTAAAACCTAGATCTAATTAGGACAAACTTGCAAATGATGCTGATGATTTATCAAATTAAATGGTTATTTTAACTGCACTTTACATTTTAAACGATTTACTGCCCTGTAAATCTGCCTTTTATTTGCTGTTACATTACTGTGTTTAAAAAAAAGAATGATTTTAACATTTCTGATGGGTGAAGAGTAGATTTAAATAATGTTTTGAAAACCATTTCTATTCTAATAGGGGAATTCGCAACAAGAAAAATACATGATCTGCCCAGTCCACAGACAAAATATTTCTGTCACAGTTCACACCTGTCACAAAAGTCCCTAACATTCACTTATTCTCTATGATGCAAAAGAAATACACATCCTTCAGATAAATAATTTCAGAGATCCAAAGGTAAGGTCCAGATAAGCACTTCAACTTGTGCTTCAAATGAGCACTTCAGAAGGTGCAAATTAGGCTAATTATATCCTCTCTATGAAGGGAAAAAAAACCCAAACCAAACACAAGGAAGAAACCACACCCAGCTCCATAGGCGAAGTGCACTTAAACTTTCTAAGAAACAGTATTCTGCTTGCTGAAAATTTAATCCAGAAGTTTGGCAATTTTATGGTGAGCAATCACAGGAATCTATCTCCTCACTTCATTTATGACCTATAAATTAGTCAGCCTTACACTCAAAACTGTCTGAAATCACTCCAAAAGCAAGGATTCCATTGGGAGCACCTCTCTCAGCAGAAGTCATTATTTTATTCCTCTTTCGTCCACAACTGGTGTAACTCAAGGATTAATAATGGACCAGTCATTTTTAACTTTCTCATCAGTGACCTGGATGACAGGGTGCACTTTCAACAAATTTGCAGGTAACACAAACCTGAAGGAGTGACAAATATACCAAAGGGTTGTGCTGCCATTCAGATGGACCTCAGCAAGCTGGAGAAATGATTCAGCAAAAACCTCCTGAAGTTCAGTGAAGGGAAAGTTCAGCATCTGGGATGAAACAACCCTGTGTGTCTACATATGCTGGAGACAGACCAGGTGGAAAGCATCTTTACAGTCTAATAAGCAAGCTGATCATGAGCTGTGAGTGTATTCTCACTGCAAAGGAGGCGAACAGCAATCCTGGGCTGTAAAAGAACAAGTCTTGCCAGCAGGCTGCGGAGATTTACCTTCTCCTCAGCACTGGCGAGACAACACATCTGGGGTGCTAAGTACATGTTTGGACTCTCCGGTAAAAGAAAGATATGGCTTCACTGGAACTTGTCCAGTGAAGGGCAACAAAGCTGATTAAGTGTTTGGAGCATCTTTCATATGAAGAGAGGTGGAGAGAGCTGGGACTGTCTAGCCTGGAGAAAAGAAATCTTAGAGGGACATGACTGAGGTTATAAATACCTGATGGGTACAAGACATCAGAACTTGAGACGTCTTGTCAGTAGTGTCCAGAGACAGGGCAAAAAGCAATAGGCAAAATCTGAAATACAGGAAATTCCATTTAAGAAAAGTTTCAGTGTAAGAATTGTCAAACACTGGAATAGTTTGACCACAGATGCTGTGGTGACTCCATCCATGCAGATATTCAGAACCCAAGTGGGCACAGCTGTCAGCAACCTGCTGTAGCTCAGCCTGCTCTAAGAGACTAGATAATCTCCAAAGGTGTCTTGCAACCTCAGCTATTTCATTATTCTGTAAATTTTGGGTCACTGTAGATGGCAATATTCTACTGATTATTCCCATTGCTACTGCTTAGCTTCAGGCAGTAACAAAAGGATTTATTCCATGTGGACCTAACAAATTCCAGACACATGGGCAAGCTACAAACGCCTGACTCACTGCAGAGAATGGGGTTAGGTGTGGCTAGTTCTTATCCAAGTAACTACTCTGTAAATTAAATTGCAGGTTACTGCTATCTCTAACACAAATCCAAAGCCCACTAAACTCTTGCATCAAATTCAACTGGTTTTGAATCTGAAACTTTCGTTGTTATAATTAATTTGAGTTAAAAAAAAAAACAAACCAGAAATTAAATTATTTATTTTAAATAAAATGTCAAACTGCATAGCTGATGGTTCTACCAATGCATTTGTTTTCCCCGTGCCCTTGTTCTGTTACATCTGTTGATATGTTGTCATGACAATTTTTTTCATCATTCAGGAATTTTTATAATCTTACAGTTATGGGGTGTGGATTGGCAGATATAACTAGAGATGCTTTGGGAGTAGGGGTGAATTAGATTATAAAAACTTAAAATATTACCAAATATTGCACTGAAACTGAAAACTATTATTATGGGCTTTGTGATATAGACAAGCTGGTATAAAACATGAAAAAGGCAACTGAGGCTATTAGTTCATATAGTAAAAAAAGATGTATTAACTGTAATTAAGGTTGGCTTATTTCTTTTTCAACTTAACTGGCCTCTGAAACAGCAGAGTTCAGTTTATTACTTACTGTAGCAAAAAAAAATTATAAGGGAAGAAAAAGGTGATTATAATGAGCTATTATACAGTTCTGCTCATGGTGAGCCATATTTTTAGGATGAATGACATGCAGAACATTTTAATTGCTCTTTCTTAATGTATCGTTTTCATCCTCACATTAAATTCAATACTAATTTTCTGAACTGTCTTTGAATTTGACTTAGACATTTCACTTGAGTATTCTTCTGTCATTATAGGCTAATCTTGCTTTATCTCTCTTTGTATGCACAAATTCAAATGCCAGGCTATATTAAAAGATTTTTTTTTTAATTTGCTGCAACATTTTTCACGTCATTGTGATAGAGAACATGAGAAAAAGTTGTCATAAGAAAGAAAAAAGAATTTTAATTTATCAACAGGTTTCCTGGAATTGAACTTTTCCCCAAGATTCTGATTTGTAGCGATATGAAAGTGCCTTTTCTCTCTGTATTGGCATATTTTCTCTCAACTCAGTAGAAGTACTCACCCGCAAAAAAATTCTATGCCTTTCTAAATATTCTCAACTTTTTACTATTGGTAACTGTTACTGACAAGATCATTAGACGCATTTTCTGTTTCATAGGGATGGAGCACTGGAAAAAATACAACAAAGAATTATTATGATACTTGATTAATTTTACTGGTGAAAGTTATTTTCACATTTGTGTTATAATTAGAAGCATAGATAGTAGAATTCATGTAAAGAAGAGAGGGAGAATTTGGGAGAAACTTTATTCACATGGAAATAAATAAAATAACATGGAAAGAAAAGAAATAACTGAAAATTTGGGCAGAAGAAAATCTGAGGAAAAAGTAATCTTTTTAGGAAAAACAAAGCTGGCATATTTTTGTTTTATTTCCAGAAAATGTGACTTTCAGGACTAGATGCGCTGTCTGAATGCTTGGATTTGTTACAACAGTAGATAGAAAGAATACATTTCCAGTGGTGTTTCAGTTTCTTTAATTTCTCACTATGGATTTTGCTGTTAATAGTTAAATTTATAATTTTCTCATAATTTTGTTATGTGTTATTTAATTAATGATCCTATGGTGGGTTGGTTGTGGTTTTTTTTAATATAACAAAACAACAGGATTTTCCATGCTTTTTGATGGTGGTTGGCTAACTTACTTGAAACTTAATGCTTTTTTATAAAATATCTTTCTACCACAATGTGCTGTAGCAGTAAAACCAATATTGCTAAGACAACCATTTTCCTGCAGTATGGGGCCAAGGAGTTGACAGTAATACTAAGTGGCAGGCAGGTTCTTCAGCAGGATGGAGTTATTACTGAAGACTGGAGTTCTTAAAACTATTTTTTTATTACTGAAGACTGGAGTTCTTGAAACTATTTTCTTTTTATAAAAGCAACACCTTCAGGCCTGCCTAAGGTTTAATGTTATTAAAGCTCCTAGGTCTTTGAGGCAGTGAGGGGACTGAATAGCAGGCCTACTTATGGTCAACATAGAGATGACACACCTACAACAAACAAGTTTCTGTATCAGCTGTGTCACTAGAAGGGCCTTAACTAACTCTCCTCTAAATTGCCTTTTAACATGTGTTATGCTTACCATAACACTTGAGGAAAGGAGCAACGTAGTTGTTTAAGAAGCTGTTGCATGAACAGCTGGCTTGGGGCTGTACCTCTACTTCCAGCACTACCTTTAGACATAGGAATTTTCTTCTGGCAGAGCAACAGGTCTCATCACACAATGCACAGACAGCATAAGGCAGTGCTGAGAGGAAACAGCTCTGAAACATATGACTTTCAGTGCACTGAACACACAAGGTCACAGGCAACTGATTTTTTGCTATTTTTCACAGAGTTATACTTTTAGAACTGCCTCACAGAACAGCCAGTATAAGAGCTATAAATCACATTAACCTTAACAGTTTATTCTGGCTAGACTTGGGAAGTGGCATATCGTTCCACCATCCTTACTAATTTTCTTCAAAAGCATGATCAATTAAACTGATGTTTAGTTCTTGTTAAACAATATTATTACCATGTAATAACTGAAAGATTGAAAATAATTTTTTTTCTGGTCTGGTCTAATCTAACCTATTTTTAATCACCTATTTTTAAGGTGAGATTAAATGTATGAAATACCCTTTTCTCAGACATGCAGTTATTTCAATTATATTTTAAATAGAATACAATTACAGATTAACATTGATTTGGGAGCAGCATTGTGCCAAAATAGCTCAAGACTATGCTCTTTGAAAGCAAAGAGAAAAAAAGTATAAAATCTAATAAATTGCCTCATTCTGACTATCCAGCCATAGCTGGAAAACAGAAAACACAGGAAACAATTCGATAATCCCAATATTAAACTTAAAAATCCAAATATATTATGGGACAGTGTGGGTGAAGGACTATGCTCTTTCTGTCAGCCTTCCAGTCAAGCTATAAGGAAGGCTTGTGCCAGCTTTGTTTGTACTAGCATGGGAGAAGAAAGGTTGAGGATTTTTCTCATAAAGCTACCTGTCAATCTGTATTGGTCTTTTGCTAGCAAATTTTTATTAGGAAGTCACAGAGATAAAAAAGAAAAAAGATCTGTGGAGAAGTACAGAACAGTGTCTTGTTTCTTACCCTTCTATGGACTGGCATATCCTCTTTGAGCTGCCTTCTGGTTTTCAGGGTCTGCAGAAAAGTGTTTCCAAGTGTTTGCTTAGCAAGACAAGTAAAGGTTGGACATTTTTCTGCAGACACAGTATTTGCTTAAATCTAGGGTCCTCAAACCCTAAAAATAAATAAACAAATAAATAATTACATAGAAATCACAGAGTAAAAGATCCTCTAGTGATTTCAGTAACTGTCACACTGAAGTCAAAAAAGTGAATGTTGGTAAGTAAAAGTCCATGGCACCAACAAATAGCTTGCTCCCACGCATAATCTCATTGCCACGCAACTAGGCATACACCTGTGCACCGCCCATAACCATAGAATCATAGAATCATAGAATAGTTAGGGTTGGAAAGGACCTCAAGATCATCTAGTTCCAACCCCCCTGCCATGGACAGGGACACCTCACACTAAACCATCCCACACAAGGCTTCATCCACACATAAGATGACTAGCAAGGGAAGACAACTACCCTTCTGCTCCCAAGGTAGTGAAAAAGTGCTGCAGAACCATCACCTTCTGAAACCGCCATTTCAGTAAATGAAAATCTAACCTAATCTAGAAATACTACCTCTGGTTACACTCCCAAACTCTGAATATGATAACCCTAGGTTTTGCCGTATACCTTGACAACTCCATCCTATGACCAAGGCTTTCGAAATACTAGACTAAGAAAAGGTATTGCCTTTCCTCTCTGAAGTAGAATTCAACTCCATTTATTCTGCAGAAGTTGAGATGTCTTGTCCAACCTCATTTTTCAGTCTCTCTTAGTAGTCAATGGAGTGACTCACCTCCTCTCAGCTGTCTAAAATAGTTGGGATGAATTACGGTTCGGGGGGCATGTCATTCTCCATTCACCAATAGACAAAACAATTAGATTAGTCTACCTTTTTTTAACAGCTGGAAAGATGAAGGAAAGTCAGACCTGGAGCAATTCCCTGTCACAGCTGCAGTAATAAATGTGGTAAAAGTATTTTTTAACATAGACATTTCTCTCTTGATCTTTGTCAGTCTGGTCTGCAATATCTGTCATAAGTGATGAAGAGTACAGGTAATGATTAGCCTGTAACTGCTAGTCAGTCCTGATGAAAGGCTGAAGAGATTAGCTAAACCATAAACCTTCAAATGTATCAGTCTAAGTGTAACTTTATAACAAATTTGAAACCTACAAAAAAATCTTGAGGCAAAGTCTCTCTCACTTCAATGCATTACTGATAGGACTGCCTGTGAAAGAATATATTGATTGCAAAATGTTAACTATGCTAATAACTATGTGTATTTTAATGCTGGAGGAATCCCAATCTAATCCTATTCCCATGAAAAATTCTTGCTTGAAGAGTGAATCGCCACTTTCTCTGTGTCATGATGGGATTAATGCTTAAACTGGTGAACTGATATTCATTCATCACTGAGTTCATAAATACTTTAGAAAAAAGCATCAAAGTATACCTACAAGATAAAACATAAGACATTAACCATTTGAGCCAAGCTCCATTTTCCTTGTAAATATGTGCGTATGCTAATATCCATAATCAATCACATGTCAGGGTCTACTTAAATTATGCATATTTTCCACATTGTGTAGTTTCCACAGAGGTTGTTTTTTTTTTTTTTTATTAAATGTAAAGCAGAGGAATTTGGACCCAGCTCAATCTCTACATGCCTCTGTGATCTCCACTGGCTTTCCCACAGGAACAGGGTAATCAGATCTTCTTGTTTTATCATATGTCCATTCTAGAGGTTAAATCCTAGTCCTGTTTACATGGGGGTAAATAAGGAATGCTTGCACCAGAATAAGAAAATGGGAATGTTTGGGTTTGACTCCATAGCTTCATTCCATATTACAGAACAACCAAGACCTTGAAAATGTACTGAGTATACATTTAGAGCACAACATCAAAATACGCAAGATCTCAGTGATCAGACCAGTCACCAGGCATCTGGGAAGATAACTTTTAAGTTATAGATCCTCTAAATTATGTCTGTAATCCGAGGAATATTTGTGATTTATGTAACATAGGGTAACTCCAATAGGAAAGTGAATGTTTTATGGTGTGAAATTAATTATTTAAACCTGAGGAGTTACTTAATATGAAAATATCACCTAATCACTAATCTACTTTCTCTGTTCCTCCTTAATGTATCTACTGTTTAACTGAGAAAGCTTTCTCTAACCTTCATGGATACAGGACAGCTGAGGTAGCAATTCTCTCTTGTTCCCAAGCTAGGTTTTGTCACCATACATGTTCTAATCTCAGTCCACATTAAGACTCACCTGCAGTCAAAACATAGCCCCCCTACACTGGGGGAAGCCTTGTCTATTTGGCACTTGAGTTCATATTTCAATCCTGGGTGTAGGGCTAACCAGTTTCCTGGGATTTCCAGACACCACAGCCTTACTCAATCTCCTGAAGACAGCACAACATAATCCGCTCTCAGAATACATTTGGAGACCTGCCATGCAGCTTCCTGTAAGCCCATTCTCACTGTGTTTTATGCCATAATTTTAGGGTAAAGGAAGACAGGAAAGCATATAGCTCCCCTGTAACTTATAAAAGTAGTGGAGAGTTTCTGTTTCCTTACAGTTTTACAACTCCATAAAGCACAGTCCAGAGTTCAGTCAAGAGTCAAGTGTATCCCCAGGAATGCCTGCAAATTTATGAAGTCAGGAACTTTCACAGGTGAGTCAAATGATATTGCTTTATTAGTTAAACCATATGGAGATGCATAAAGGTTATCCTTGATGGAAACTGCAGTCAGAGTTGCTTACATGGGAGACCAACTTGTGAGTCAGATTTTGCTTTCCTGGTATTACCACCTTCTGAAAAGACAGCTAATGTATCATTTCTAGGCCGAAACACATGGCACCGTTGTTCAAGCTAAGTCTGATTTTTTAATTTATTTTTTTTATGGCAGAGGCATAATCTAATAAGCCTCCCCTTTTTTTCTGAAAACAATAGCACTGAAAACATTAAAATATTCATTTTTAAATCAAGCACAGTGATGAATATATTTCCTCAAAACTGCCTTTGTTTAAATGTCAGTATTGCAGCTTTATTTTTCATTATCCAAAGCTTGTCCTTCCTTTCTGGAAGACTGTGTTTGTGTCAGATACATTTCTTAAACATCTTATTTTTTTTTTACTAATGGAAGATCAGTAGGAAGACGTGTTTCTGTTCACATTAAAGTTCAGTTTTTCTTTCCTACATTGTTACTCTGAATTTTCACTCAGACTAGAAGCTCACAGTTCAAAATTAATCATATGACCTCTTGGAAAGTACATGATAATATTATATTTTTAGTCTTCTACCTTTCTCCTCCAGGAAGAGCTACGAGTGGTTCAAAATCATCCTGACTTTCTTGTAGAGATGACTCCATATACTGACCACATGGTGACTTGTAGATCTAGCAGAAATGAAATATTTAGTCCAGACTAAGCAGGCATATACAAATAAAAAAACAAAACCCAAACCAACAAACAAAAAAAAAACCAAAACAACAACAACAAAACAAACAAACAAACAAAAAAAAACCCAGTCTGATCTTGCCAGTGGATCTTTTCAATCATTTTCTGCCATAAAATCTGTCTCACCCTCATGCTACTTTATATCTTTTGTTTTTTTCCAACTGAAGGCTCCAGTAAAGTGTTTTGGAACTTATTATACAGTATGATATTTCAGAATTTTCTGGAGAACTCAGTGCTGTTGGGCTGGACACATTCCTTTTTCACTGTGCTTGTTCATAATGAACATGTCCACCTTCTTTAAGTGCACTCTGAATGGAGACTTGAATTAAAAGTCTCCTATGATGATCTTTCCTTGAAATTGACACATATTTTGGAAAGCTTTCTGTGCCACAGATCAGAAGTTGAAGAACACAGAAGTTTAGGCTAAATGGGCAGGTGAAACTTTTTCTTCTAAATACTCAACAAAAAAGGGAAATATCCAGTTGAATACCTCCTTCTTGATCCATGCAGCCCTCTTGGCATCTTTGCTCAACTTACAGGACTAAAAGCCTTCCCAGAGAAGTTGTGAATGTCCTGTCATTGGAGGGGCCCAAGGTCAGGCTGGATGGGGCTTTGAACAACCTGATCTAGTGAAAGACATCCTTGCCCATGGCAGGGGGATTGTACTGTAATCTTTAAGACTCCCTTCCAACCCAAACCAATCTATGATTTATGTTTCTATAGTTTATTACAGTCTATTTAATGCTTAATTCAGCCCTGAGATAGAAGCCTAGTCTAATCTGTGAAGAAGTAATTATATCAATTTTGTCCTTTCTAATTTCAGTACAAAAGCTATAGAGATATATCAGGTTACTCTTGAAACTTCCCATTGCTGTCACAGCACATTGTGTTTTGCTAAAAAGGCAAAAGAAAAAATAGAAAAAGAAAAAGAAAGAAAAAATAATAAAAAGAGAAAAAGAGGAAATGGAAAGGGGAAGAGGAAAGAGAAAGGCAAAGGCAAAGAGAAAGGGAATTGACTTCTAACCCAACCATGAGCCTGCTAAGCTTCCTGTTGTACACACTCCCCCTTCATGCCTTATCGTCTGCTCCTTTCACCAGCCTACATGCCCGTTATTTTGCCTAGATGTATTCAAGCTCTTTAAATGCTCCCATTTAAAGGAGCATTTAGTGACAGATCAAACTGACAGAATGTTATCCACCTGTGGCACAACTAGTGGTGCAATCACTCCCTACAGAAATGTAGGTTTCCCAGCAAGAGCACCATTCCCTGCAGTCTCTGCAAGAAGTAGAGCAGGAAAGGAGACAGAGTGGTTGAGTGAGAACCTGCCAAATTAAGGTCTTGTCCATTCCTTGCAGTACCAGTTGTTATTACTTAAGGACATCAAGATAACAACTCTCACTACTGAAAGATAGCCAATCCCTTCAATAGGAATTGAATACTAGAGGAGAAAGAAGGAAGAAAGAGTTAAATTCAGAGCAGAAAAATACCAACACTTAGGTAGCTCCTAATATCAGTAACAGAATAAACTCCAAATGAATACTAATGCTACTATTTAATGGTTATAAACTCATATCAAAATACTCCCTGTCAAGAATTAGATCTATGAAACATTTTTTTTTTTTAATCCTATCTTCACTTTCTGTAACAGTGAAATATTGCTCAACAGTCTCTCAATACTACTGCAGAAAAGTGTAAGCTGTCAGAGTAAAAGTAGGGCAAAAGCCCTGGGAAATTCTGTTTCATTACATCAACAGAAATTCAAGTTCATTAGCTACATCAGTTGCAATAGAAAACACTAACAAAGCTGGCAAGGTCCAGAGCAGTGACTTTTTTTGTACAATATCAGAGTCAATCATTGCTTCCATAAAATTTTAGAATGAGGAGAAGCTATGATGTATTTCTGAAGAAACAGGACAGGGGCACAGCCTGTCTTTGTCTTCCCTTCGTGGGAGGAAGATGAACAGCTCCACCACAGACCAGAGGACAATTCTTGTCTGCTCACCATGACAAGGGCATACCTGTAGAGGAGGCTGGCATTTCCCCTAGTGATTCCTTCTCAGAGGTGGTTCTCCATTAGCTGGCACAGTTAAGCACTCTTTTACTTTTAAAGCTGCTATTCATTCCCTGGGGAAATACGTAAATAAATAAATAAATAAATAAATAAATACAGGAAAATAAAAAAGTCTTATATGCTTGACAGACAGGAGTAGCCTTCAGTCGCTTTGTTCTCTTCACCCTTGATTGGTATTTGAAGGTGAAACCCTTCACATTCAGTCTCTTCCCTATAGACACAATAGCAGGATATGTTTTATCTAAAATAACCATCTGCTCTAAGCTAGCACTCTGGGCCCATTATCATCATCAGAGAGAGAGGGGTACCTTCCCAGTGTGATTCATTCCATATGCTTTAAATAATTTTCTGTGCATGGACGAACAGCCTCGAGAAGTGCCTGTTTCCCCAGTGACTACAAATGACTTGAAACAACTAGTTTAGATTAGCTGCAGTTTCATAGAAGGCTAATGCTAAGCAAGACAAATTCCACCTGCAGAGCAAAATAGGAACAAGATGTCTTGTTTCCTTTTCCTTTCTGCCATGTTTGTGGCCTGGGGATCAAGGTATCCCTCATGTTTCACTTTGAGGGCAACAGCTCTTGCTCCTTTCCAGAGCCAAGAGCATGGTCTTACTTGCTCCTTCCTGCAATGTAACAGGCTGGAGGGACAAGACCTGATAGTCCAGAAAACATTAATGAGCTCAGTATCTGGTACTTGGCTGGCCACCCATCATGCTCTCATACAAGCTCAAAACTGAGACTCTAGGAAAGTAGTTTCATGTATTTCACAGTCCTATTGTGTATTAAGGGGTGTATCTGCTAGCTAATGAGTGTTCTTCAGTACTCATGGCTTTAATGTTTGTGCCAAAGCCTATGTAGACAATGTAAATATTTCCATTGCTTTATATTTCTAGGCTTTTAATCTTTGCTTGCTATTTACTGTTATTAGCAGTGAAATAATGCTTACTGCATGTGAAGATTTTCAGGCTCCACTGGAGCCTATCAATAAGACATAAAAAATGTGTTTTTTTGATTCAAATTAAATAGCACTTTATGACAATTTTCAGGTCTTACCTTCAGCAAATGCTAATATCTGGTTGAGAATATTTTAGAATGTATCGTGGTTTGTTTTGCCTAGGCTACAGATTAACATGCTTCTACTTTATCAGAAAACAGGATTGCTGAAAGAAGCAAAGTTGAAAGGTTTTTGGAGCCCCTTCTACCAGAAAACTTCATCACTTTCTGTGAAATGCCGTTATTTCTACAACTTAAGTAAAGCTACATCTGACACAAACAAATTTTCTATTCTTTCATTTTCAGCAAGTATGTAAAATGTTTTGGGTGTGTTTGAAAAAAAATTGATCTGAAGATACTAACTTTATTTCTCTGCTATTATACATTTATTCACATAAAACCTGAAACCTAAAAGTGTGTTATGTAATTGTTCTTATTAATGAAAAACAGAGTAAAATTATTTTCTAGTCTCTCTGTATCATAAATATAATTTCCCCAAGATTAAAATAGAGTCAAAATACAAATACGTGCATTTTTATGTCCTTGTTCAAAACAAATATGTCCTATGATCTTTTAACCCATACAAGCTTTGCCACTAGGACTATGTAGAACCATTATAACCTGTTATGGTGGAATGTATTTTGCCTGTTTTCAGTAGCTTAAAGATCAGAAGTCTAGTCCAAAAGACTCTCCAAGGCTTCTTGCAAAAAAGAAACTGAGAAAAAACATCACTGCAAGAGTTCATCTTAGCTTATCTACATTGTTCTCTGGAGGTACTTTTTTCTCTTTATGTAAAACTCATTTAAAGTAAACTTCAAACATTTAGCTAGCCCAAGCTAATCAAGATTAATTTTACCTGATATTCATGGAAGTTAAAAAAAAACTTAATTAAAGAACTAAAAGTGTGTTTGATCTTCTCAAGGTTTCCGTTAATTATCAATTTTCTAAGTTTGCTTGAATATTTTTTATTTCTTATCCAAAGCCTCATTAAAATCAATTTTAGATGCTTAATGAAGATTTGATTAGAACTGTCTTAGCTAGAAAATGCCAGACTCTTATTCTTTAGAGACTTTAATACTCTGTATTTAAGTCCACCCTGAATGACATCAGTATAATAATTTGAACTACCAAACAGCATTCTAAGAAATTCCATGTTTCCAAATTTCCATCCGCATTGAAGTCAGTTCAGATATGAGACATATGTATAATAGACACAGCTTGCTAGGTCACCTGGAATCTTATTAAGCAGCAATCTTACCGCATGTCTTAAGAAGCACTTTATGAGCAAGGGTACTGTGTCACATACATTTTTTGTATTTGCAAAATTATGTAGAGCCACCTGTCATTTTTAGAGTGTTTCATGTAAATTTTTTAGGTCTGAAAATGAACACTTCAAACAAAATTAACACTATGAATAAACAACGAGTCTGCTGCCCCTCAGTGACAATCCTGCCTCAACTAAAAACAGTATCTACACTTTTTTTCCCTATTCTGAGAACAAGTCTGTCACAGGACATAGTTCACTGTCTTACCAGTGTTACAGTTCTTGTATTCATAATCAGAAGTGTAGCTTTTAACAAATCTCAATCAACTTCTCAGTAGTTAGGAGAAAAATGTGCCTGCCTGTTGACACTCACAGTCAAGGTCAAAGCCTATGCCAGTATCCTTCTCACTCTCAGGTGATCCCAAAATACATTTAGTTAGGAATTAATCCTATATCGTCCCCCATATCTCTTCTTTTTAGAAGTATTATTCCTACTGAAAATTATTTTCAGACCACAGCAGCTAAGTTGTGTGTATGTGTGTATAAACCTTGTGTGGGTGCTAATAAGTAGTTGCCATGTATACAATGTTGGAATTCAGCGGTTCAAATTCAGTTCAAATTCAATTCCAGTTCAAATTCAATTCAACTTCAAATTCAAACAGCAGTTTGAAAGGAAACCTAGATTAGTTAGGTTGTCTGAATGTGATGTAGAGCAACAATTTTCTAAATGCATTGCACCAGCATTCATAAACAAAATGATGAAGAAACTGGAGACAGCCTCATTTCATTAGCCTTATAAAAGGAGTCATACAGAAGATATCCAGACCTCCAACATCACTATCACCTCCACCCAGGTGTACACTCATGTACTGACCTCCAAAAGATTGAAAGGATGCCATCAGTAACCTACAGAAAGGAGCACACACTATAAGTTCACCCACCAAATGCAGTGGCAAGCTAAAAAAAGAAAGGTCATTCCCATTTGCAAAAGAGGTATTCCACTATATTTTATAAGGAAAGTTTCCAAAGCTGCTTAAATCTGTAAGGTCATATTTCCATATTTCTCATGCTTAGCAGTAGACATCAGGGAGTCTTACTCCAGGCTCATAAGTATTCGACAGCTCAAAAAGGTGTGTCCCATTCCCCTTAGCCAAAAGGACCACAAGGGCCACAAGGATGCAGGGGAGGAATCAGAAATGATAATCCCTCAGGCTGTGAGGGGGGTTCCAAGGAAGCCTTATCCCCTCAAATATAAATAAATCAAATAAACATGTGGCTCTGGCATCTGAGTGATGCTTTCCTGAAGTCTAAATTGCAGGTCCAACTGATGACTCTGTTGAAATGAGTCACCAGTATTCACTGAAGCATCATCCAACACACTTGGAATAGAACTAGAAGTAGGGATCAGCACATTTGGATAGTGCTACTTATGACAAGAATTTGGAAATAGTCAGCATCCAGATAGCTAGAACTTGAACCAAACAGTACATTATTTACTTTTATTGCTGCCTGACAATGTCTGTTTCTCAAGAATCAACTATGAAGTTTATTAGAATCAGCTTCAGTCAGAAAGATGCTGCAGAACTACCTCATAGCATAAAAATTTTTGTATTAGTTAGAATTTTCTTACTCTGTTTATGTCCTGTTAAATATCTTTAACTACAAGAGAGAAAGAAGATTATGCCTACACACCTTTCACTATTGCTAAAATTTTTTCTTTTGAGATATTTTGACTGAAAGCTGGTTAATATAGTACTTTATATTCTAAAATAAGTAATTTCTCCATTTAGTCAGAGAAACTGGTCATAGTCATAAAAAAATACTCAACAAGAATTATAAGCAATTTTGGGTACTTATAATGAACTAATCATGTATACAAGACAATATCTGTTGGAGAGACTTAAGAAAGAGGCCTGTTTTCATTTAATCAGTGGATATGTTATGAGGATACAAGACTGTTTCTCAGATCCACCTGTTCTTCTTCATGTTAGGACCCCAGAAAGCAACTAGCATTATTTGGCATCTAATTCTACAAATGGTCTCAAAATGTCAGTGAGTTTGTCTACACAAGTGAGCTGCATACCAGTGAAAACATGAATTTACAATGAATTTATTATTCTCTATTTGCACATTATGATTGGTATTCATTCTACATACTTTAGTCATCAAAAAATTATGTAAGTACATGCAGCAGGTTGAAGTCTCTGCAAGTAAGATGTGTGGTCTTTTTTCAGAAAAATGAAAAGGATTCCCTATTTGTTTTAAATGGTGGAAATAGCAGATACCTTTTATGACAGTCCATTATACAACACAGTCAGTGAGGAAGACTTGGATTTAAGATCCTTCTTAGTCTCTTATACAGCTTAGAATAAAGTCTAGCTGCTCAGGTTATATTTCAGCTGGAGAATGGACTAGAAATTTTCTGCCCATCTTACGTAAAGCAATTCCTTTGTGAAGAACTGCAGCAAGAACAAGGGAGGGAGCATCACCGTCAGTGTTCAAACACTCTTCAGAGAGAAAGTAATTTTCCTAATTTCTCTTACAATAACTCAGAGATTGCTCAGTGTTTTCTCACTGGAGCAGGGTTTATACCAGGACGGGACAGAGCAAAACAGACTAGATTGGACTAGACTAGAAATTTGAGAGGAGTGGAGGTAAGACTGTAGTCAAATTATCAGTTGCTGCCATCATAGATGGTGTGGGGGACAGCCACTTTCTCACTTCAGTGTATTTTTGATATGTAAATGAGAGATAATGAGAGTTTCAATCAGGCACTGCATGGGCTGTTGGTCTTGCACAGGGGCAGGACAGAACCCTGAAACATTAGACTCACTCCATCTTCCACCCTGCTGTGGCAAGTCATCCGGCCTCCACCTGATAGCACCTTTATCAGCATCCAATCACCCCAGTCAGGGTCTTGACCTTGTTAATTCCTTCACCACATATCTTATGGCTTCAGGTGTCATTCCTACACAAGCTAGATAACCCCACAGTCGTTAGCTACTCCTCATTGCACATTCCTTCCAGCCCTTTCACCAGCTTTGTTGCCCTCCTCCGAACACATTCAAAAAAACATTCAAAAAAACATGTCTGTCTTAGGTTGTGGGGCCCAGAACTGCACACCAGACTCAAGGTGAGGCCACACTGTCACTGAATACAGTGGGATCACCACCTCTTTTGACTGGCTGGTTATACTGTGTCTGTAGTTTGCCCTCCTGGCTGCAGGACACATTGCTGACTCTCACTGAGCCTGCTGTTGACCAGCACCCCCAGATGCTTTTCTGCAGGGCTGCTCTCCAGACACTCCTCTCCCAGTTTATACGTGTGCCCTGCATTACTCAGTTATAGGCACTGAATGTGGCATTTAGACTTCTTACATTTCATCCCATTAATCATTGCCCAATGCTCCAGTCTATCTAGATCTCTTTGCAAGGCATCTTGTCCCTTAAGAGAGTCAAAGTTCCTCTCAGTTTGGTATCATGACAAGGAGCATGCCAGGACAAAGACTCCTGCTGTGCTTCAGGCAACTCCAAGAAGACTAGGGAGTGAGACTCCTGTTAGCCAGCAAAGCAGGGGAAAACATATAGCAGTGCCAAAAAAACATTTTTGAAATTTTGAAATAAGTTTGAAAACTTGCTGTAGATTTTTTGGATTACAGAATTCTTTCATTACACAAGGGAGGAGACTTGCAATGTCTATCAGCTCTGATATCCTGTCTTAATCTGTGATGTGGTCTAGTAGATTGTAGACATTCGTGAAGACTAAAAGGGGAACCGGCTAGACAACATCTCAAATAGAGGAAACAATAGACAGCTCCTCTTCAGTTCCAGCTAAGATCCCTAGCTACTTGGTCCTGGAACAGAAACTAGACTTTCTAAGGCATTTAGTGCAATAAGTTCTATTATTATTATTATTACTACAAGTTTTGACACAAGCATGGTGTTAAGCAAGTCACTGTAGAAGATAACTCACAGATGCAAAACCTTTGCCTATGAGCATGTTTAGTTAAGCAAGTCACTGTAGAAGATAACTCACAGATGCAAAACCTTTGCCTATGAGCATGTTTAAAGCACTATACATCATGGCAAAATATGCTACAAAGCTTGATATATAACTACTTTAACATTTGAACATTTTTTTAATATAAAAAACTGTTATTGGCTATAGATGCCTTTTCAGATAATTCCATTAATATTTTAAGTTTCTCAGTCATAAGCATATAAAAAATGTTCCTGAGCATTACTCTTGGGCTATTCTTTCTCTTTATTTCTCTTGTTTCAAAAAGCTTTTTTTGTCACTCTTTTTAGCCTACATTTAGACTACTTTGTGAGTACTGTTTTACATTGCAGGGCTGAGTCATCACAGTGCTTTGCACAACCAAGTGTCTTGGGACAGTGGCAACTAGGATAACTCATACCAGCTTTCACCTGGAAATACATTTAAATTCTTTAATAACTCCATTCATTTTGCTGATATTAATCATGTTCTTAAAACTAAGCACATTGCTGGATTAAAATTAAACTGTTCAGGAAGTTTTTGTTAAATATACTATAACCATATCATTCAATTAATGAAAGGAAAATGTGGAGAACAGATACTACTGAAACACAGGGTGACAAAAAATGCGAAGTCAGACTTCACAGTTCAAATTGGTTCTCCATAAATTACTCAAAGAAGGGTTTCTAGGAAAGCTAACAAGTTATTTGTGAGACATTGCAAACTAGAAAATTGCTAAAATACTAGAAATAGTCTTCAATTGGTGGCAAAAGTTGGTGAAAATGGAAGATATCTGAGGAAATTTTTTGTTCTTGTGTGAGACAGAAAACTGATAAAAGTACTTTAGAGAGAAAAGTTAGCTTCTGTGTTCAGAAGGAAGAGGAAAGCTGCTGCTGTTGGGTTTACGACTGATAGCATCTTCACAACTGGCAGCACCTAAGGAAATTAAGGAAAACAGCTCTCAGTCCTGAAGTATCCAAAGTATACCTTGGGAAAAACAATCCACAGTAGAAAGAAACAATCCAATCTCTTTCATCTAATAGAAAGTGGAGCACAAAGAAGCAAAGGGTGATGTTAATCATCTGTTAGCTTGTTTCTTGGTCTTCTCATGTATTTATGTTCCCATGCTGTGAACGGAAAAACATCCAAAGCAAAAGTGGCCTTGCTGTCCCAGACTGCTCTCTCACAGTTAATTCTCCCTCAATATACAGTGGTTTTGTTTGTTGATTTTAAAATGCATATGATTTGGAGGAAAGAAAAACAGGAAATAAAAAAAAAACAACAACAAAAACATAAGGGCATGTGATTGCAATGCTCAGGATTTTTTTCATCTGTCATAAACAGCTCTGAGGTGACCTGTATGTTTCCATCGGTGCCTATTTTAAACTATACAAAGAAAGATACACAAACTGCTTTAACATCTTCCAAAATCTCATCTGTTTCTTCACCATGTTGAAAATGCTTAGAAAATAGCTTTTTTCAAACTGCTTTCCTAAGTAAAACAGATTCTATAATCTCTTTCTATATGTATGAAGCGCACAAATAATTTCTGAATATATATTGGCACAGTTCAACCAGATTTTACAGAGATGATAGAGATCTCAAAGGTATAAAAATCATGCATATTTCATGAGCAGGGATTGCCTGGTATACCTCAAGGGGAATGCAAACACCCTTAGTGAAAACTGTAACATGAACTCACCATTTCCTAAACAAGAGGGAGGGAGATGTTTTGCTTCAACTACAGGAAAAGTTTCACTGGAAAAAGCTTTATGGGACATCAGAAAAGCTAAACATAACAATTAAAAAAAAATCTTTAAGGAACCATATTTCATTAGTTTCACTGTGAAGAAATTCACAGATGAAAATCTGCAGAAATCTGTGACCTACAGCTGAAAGCATTCCACCAGCTAAACACCAAATCTCCCATACTTCATCTGTGAACCAAAATCTGTTCTCCTGCAAGGGACATCGAAGTTGAGATACCAAGCCTTCACAAGCATTCCTAAATTAAAGCTGTGTTTTATTGAGTGCAAACAGAAAACAGTTTCAATTTTTACCCATTTTCTGTCACCTGACCACACATCCTATGGCCCAACCATCTGAAACTTTCCCTGTGTCTGAACCAGCATCACTGCTGTAGAGCATACACTGGGAAGGTGCAGGAGACAAAAACTGCTACCTCCCTTCACAATGAAGTCCATCACCACAGGTCATCTGCTCCACCTGCTCCATCACCACTGCATGTTGTGCCTCTGAAGCCATGCAAAACACCATGCATCTTTTACAGGCATGTCAATAAATATTTACAGCAGATATGCATCTTTGTGCTGTATAGTATGGCACAGATAGAAATTGCAGGAAAGCTATATGAAAATGTTACATTTGATGTGAAATTGTATTCAAGACCTTTATGATGAAAAAACATTATATAAATGTAAGATATTCTGGTCAAAATTAATCTCTGATGTATTTTTATTTTATTACCAGACACACATTTGTGTGTCTAAAAACTTTTGTTATGTCCATTAACATTATCCTGTTAAAACTGGATCTTGGTGTTACCGTATTTATTCCATCTTAGTCTTCTCCCATTCTTATTTTATTATTACACACTCTAAGGAAGAAGTTACCTAACATTATGTTATTTTATGAGCCACTATAAATATTAAATCCAGACAGACGATAATTTCTTTTTTTATGAAATGAAAATAAATGGGGAAGCAATTGGTATCTTGAACTATGATAAAACTTACTTTTATGCATGTTGTCTTTCCTTACATCCTGCTGTTTTGCTTACATGCATTCAAAACTTTTTGGAGCCAAGATTTCTTTTAATTATGCAAAAGCTTTACTATTTTATTAAGCAAACTGTTTTTTCACAGCTATTGAGGATTCCATTCTAGTTAATATCTTAAAAACAAATATCCTGATAAGTACTGAAACAAAGAATTCATCTTTATTGCAAAGCTCTTTCAGAAAAACACTGAATAAACTTGCAAAAAAAGAACAAACCTCTGTGAATATTCTCCCTAAATTTGTTTTGCAACTTACTACATTGTCTAAATTAAACAGTAAAATTAATCTGCTTCTGATATCAGTAATATAAACCTAAAAGAATATTTTTGAACAGCACTAGACCTTTTTCACACTTCTACAGCATGAGAGAATTGAGAAAAAGTTTTCAAAATATTATTGATGAAACCAATAGCATCGCTACAGATAGACTGAATACATTCAAAAGTGGTTAGCAACTATCTTTCTCAGAGATCCAGCTGTCTTTTTGCTTTTTGGTAAACATACATGGAATTAAGTCTGTTTTATTATCACTTAATTTAAGATCTCATCAGTCCCAATTTGTAGTTTGTGTCAAAGTACCTTATAAGGCCTGCCATATTATACCACAGAAGGTATTGTTGTTATTAACCGAACTCCAGCTATTTAAGAAAAGTGCAGGTCCTAGCTCACAGTGCAAAAGCTGCTCACACTGGCAAAAATGAGAGCAACTATTACTAGACAGCAGTTCAAGGGATCAAGTTTTTCCGTGTCCGGATGAGACAGCCTTTTGTGAATAGAATTTCCAAGACAAACTCATGATAAGTTTAAACTGTCTGATTGCAACTCCCTACTGCTTTTCTGGAGCTGACCCAAAGCCCATTTAATTCAGTTGGAGCCTGTCCACTGACTTCAGCAGAGTCAGGATCAACTCTCTTATAGTCTGCATAGCAATGAGATTTTGCCTGAATATACTGCAGTTGAAAATTCTGCTCTACCACCATTTTTAAAGACAGATATTAATATAGGATAATAAAGCATCCTTACTCCTGAAAATACTTAACACCATGTTCTGTTAATCTTAGTGGAGGGGGAGAGGCAGACAGTACCACACAAGCATTTAGCAGGCAAATGTTCATAAACTATTCAGCACTTTAATTTCCAGTTATTTCCTTGGGAAATAAATACATCCAAAAACTCTCTCATCTCAAAAAATCTCTCATCATCCTGAAGACTTTGAAAGGTTTTTAAAATTTTTCTCAGACAAGCCTTGACTTCACCTTTCACTCTTGTTGACTTCAATATTCAAATATTCAACAGTATTCAACAGTGTTCAACAGTATTCAACAAGTATTCTAGTATTGTTGACTTCAAGTAATTCTTGTTGACTTCAATATTCAAGTATTCAACAGTATTCAACAGCAAGGAAGATCAGGTATTCTGGGTCACTTCAAATAAATAACATTTATCAGTGATACAGTTCCCCCATTTCTCACGAGACAAATAAATACATCCACATTTGAAAGTACTATTACACCACTGCTTTCAATGCTATCTTTATACTTGAATGAAGAGAACAGTCTTTGAGAAATATTCTTATGTATTTGTAAGAATAAAAGCCCAGCTTAATGTTCAAATTCATTATATTGAAACAACAGCTTCAGTGTGCAGAAAGGAAAAAATAATTGCAGTATCTTCATCTAATCCTTTTGCAAACCCTTTGGTTGCTGCTGCATCTTAGTCTCCTTCCAGAATTTTTTACTTACTATCTTAATTTCACAGATGTTCTCAACAAGTGGTGGGTTGCAATTTTGCTTAGATCAGCATTTTCAGGTACTGTGGGAAGGATCTCAAATACAGTGGCTATTGGAACCAATGGAATATATGACTGTATAATCATGGTGAATTGAACAAGCTTTTACTTCCTTTTGGAGAACCTGCAAAGGAAATGAGTGCAGCTGTGTCTTTTCTGACTCCACAATAATGGGGATCTTACAAAGTACATGGTTACTGTCTGCTTCCAGACACAGGAGATATTTCATGTTGTGACTGCACAAGCTCCGCTATCATGCAGAATTTTCCCTGAGGTGTACATTCAGCACAAGATGGTTCCTGTGTCCCATCTCTGCTTCAAACCATACTGCAACTGGATAAAATGTCTGACATACACAACCACAGTGAGATATTTAGCCAGCCAGAGAACCTCCCATGAGATTGCCTTCTTCCTACCTTAGAGGTTTTCAAAGCCCCAAGCTCTTTTCTCTTTCCCCTTTTCCTTCTACCCTCTCATCTGCCTTGCCACCCCTGCAGGTACTCAGCTTACACCTGCAGCTCCCCTTCCTGAGGGGCAGCAGCCACAACAGACACCAATATTTCTTAATTTCAGATGTTTTCTCAACCCACCCTCTATACAGCATTGCTCCTTTTGAAGGATGAATCTAACTCCTAACATGAACCCAGGACACTAGCAATAGTTTAATTTGGCATGAAAACCTGAAAATGTGTATACACACCCTATTCCTGATGTATCTTCTGCAGAGAAACTCATCTTGGTGTTCTGTTTTGGCACCATATGATGGGAATGGCACCACTTTAGTAGCAGCTTATCCTGCCACCATCTTTCTGATTATTATGTTGTGTTTGGGAGGGCTCTGAATAAAGATACAAAGAGGAAGTTTAAGCACTTCAGTATTGGGGGAAAAAAATAATTAATTTCACCACAGAGGGTGGGACATGTTCTTGCTGCTCTCACGAAGGAAAGAGCATCCTGTGAGAAGCAGAAGTGATGCAGTAATTAATGAAGTGTATTTGTGTATTCCCATGTGCTCCTTCTACTCCTTCAGCAGTAGCTGCACCCAGCAAAACTTCCCACTCCCTGCAGTGTGGACAGAATAACTTTGGATTTCTTGTTTCCACCCGTGATTTGCTGTCATCAGCCAGCTGCCTACCTCGCCCATGCCTACTGCTAGCTGTAAGAAGTAGGGTTTCACACGGTGTTCTTATAATACTTTAGTCTCAGAAAGACGAGATGATGAGAAGAAATAGTAATGAAGTGAAGTAATTTCTGGCAGAAAAAGGTTTTTCTAAAAAAGCATGTAAATTCTCGGAACATTATTTAGTTTTTACTAAGAAATCTTTTATATTTTTAAAAAAATTTCAACAATATTCACTTTTATAAGTGCTTGCTTCTGAGACTTCTACCTCCCCTTGGTGGATGGATCTTTCATTGCTTTGAGACGCAACACAAACAGAGGGGCTTCAGCTTTCCCATGTGAGCATTGTTTAATTGTACAGAGGTTTATTTTACATTTGGCTTTTCTGGAAAGGAACTTCTATTATCAGCCATCCTGTGTGAGCAATGATACCATCAAATTCTGAGGAAGTTCTGGTTAAATTCATCCTGCCTCAATGGGATAAGAAAATGACAGCTACACCCCTCAGCCAACATACACAAATACAGAAGGCGGTGCACTTCTTTCTGTTGGAGAGTGTGAAAACAAAGACTGGAATACGGCAGGGAGATGCATAGAAGTAAAAAAAAAAAAATAAAAAATAAAAAATGTATTTATTGTAAAAATCTGTAAAAGAGAGAGGCTCCATAATCATGAATATAAATTTCATAGTCTTTTATTACAGGTAGAGATTGATTTTGAACTATTGGATTTAAGAGTTGGCCTTTTCCATAGACAGCTTTGTTAAAACCCAATACACTGATTTTCTTCCCTTTATGATCTACAAATTCAGCTACAAAATTAAACCCAGTTCCTAACTTAAGATCCTTGGCATTACTTTCAGGGCATTGAGTCACACATCACAGTGAGCCCTGACAGCAAGAGCAACAAGACAACTCGAACCCATGACCACAGGAGTCCATGTGGCACCTCAGAGGGATACCACCCTCCTTTATCCCAGAATGTGAGCTCAGCGAGTCAGTATTCACAAAACAAGTACACAAATTCACAGTTTAGTTATACATCTTCTCCGAGCCACCCCAAACATTTAAAGAGGGACACTCAAACAGGCAGTTTGATTTGAAAATCACATAGTAAGGAAGTGTGCTACTTATCAGCTGATGCTTGTCAGACACATAAGCAAGGAGAGTTGACAAAAAGGGGGCCTATGGTTAACACATACAGCTACATCTACCCTGCTAAAACGATACAGATTGAACTTGAGCACTGTATCTCTGTTTTCGCTCACAACTTAACTATTTTCTCCCCGATTCTGCTCTTGGCACAGCATTTAAATGTCTGATATTTTCAGCGAATATCTAAAATTTTCACCACTCTTTTTTTTTCACTTTGCGTGTATAAAAACTGCAGTTACTGAATTACGCATCCAGCATCTGAATTTCAATCTTTGCTGAGCTAGACCTCATGTTTGATACATAAACAATGGCTCCCTGTTCTTGTCTATCTTTACTCCCTCACACATCTTCTTATATTAGTGAGGGGTGCAGGATAAACTGCTGTGATTCATGTCTTGCCACTATTCACATGGCTGAGACTGTATCCCTGAGTTAGAACTAGGAAACATCACAGAACTAAAACATAGCCCTCTTTGCATCTCATCACACTGAAACACATGGTAAAACCACCATGTTTTTCAGAGAAGGTATTCTAAAGCAAAAGAGAGCACCATCTCTTACCTTTTAAGTAGCCACTGGCAGTTATAACTAGAGAGCCACTTCACAGATTTTTGGTAGAATATAATGCTTTAGTCCTGAGGAAAAAAGCTCTGTTCTTTTCCTTAGGAAACATTTACATTGCGTATGCCTCCTTTCTCCAGTTCCAATAGTCATGGAGGTCTGGCTGGGAAGGGAACTGATAAATGGAATGCGAAGAAATGCGAGACCTCATGGGCCTTTCAGAAATAATCCCTCTTCTAACAGATGTTGATGCCCACTACACCAATCTAATCTCTTCTAACACTCAGTTACCTCAACAGCTCAAAGGAAACCAAAGTCACCTCATTCTCCTCCCTTTTTTGCTCTGCTATCCTCTGCATTAGTATGTGAGGCAGACAGAGGACCACAAGTTCTGTTTTGGTAAGTGAACTACCGTGCAGGTTAGAGTGCCTCTAATTAGTCTTTGCCTAGATGAATAAGCCTTAGTAGTAAAATGAAGCTTATTCTCAATAGCAGGAGCAGAATTCATAGTGTAAGAAGGACATGTTGAAATAGAACTGGATAAAATACAGGCAGTTAAATTAGTATATACGTAACCTCTACACCCGCTTGCAAAAGAAGTAGCTGAGAGAGCAAAAGATCTTTCAGTATGCAGTTTTAGATGTCATCTGGTGTCATATAAGCATCTTTTAGATGGAAACAGCGCAAATGAGACTCCAATAAGATATAGTTATTAAATATCACCAAAGCAATAAAGTCAACAGGCATAGCTTGGACCCAAGTATCAGAAGTTTTACTCCCTGAATATGATGTAGATGATGAATGATCTTAAATGGCTGTCACACATTGGAAACCAAGCAGGAAATGAAACGGGTGAGAACAGAAAGCTAAAAATTAACAGGAGACCAAATCTAAGCTTGCAAGCATCCCTTAGAGTTCATGTGAAATAAGTCAATAAAATTTCTAAAACTCCATTTCATCCACACTTTTTAAGTCAAGACCTTCTGAAGCACTGAATATATTCAAAAATAAGGTGCCAAACCCATCAAAAAAGAAATGGAGTTTCCTAAAGGAAATCATTAAATGTTATTACTGAGATCGTAGGTCTAGTGAGAATTCTTGAAAGGCAAGTTTCTTTCAGTGTTTCAATCACAGACAAGTTACTTGCAGAAATAACAAATCTGTGGAGGGGTATCAAGATGAGATCAAGAGAGGGGCATTGTTTTGGTCCTTAGTTTGAAAATGTTGTTTTGTTCAAGTCAAAAAAATGTAGGAGGAGTTGAAGTTGCTTTTCTTTTTAAGAGTGGCAGCACATCCTTCCAATTTTCATCCACTTCTAGTTCATATTTTTGTTCGTTCCAAAATTCATCCTTCTTTCGCAGTAGGCACAAGGACGGGGGGGGACATTCAGTGCTAAGGTAGCATAAATGGTTGAGGTCCAGTTGAGTGCAATATTGAACATGGACCTTCAAGCAAGCACCTCAGTCTTGTGCTAGATTACAACTCCAAGGTGGCTTACATCACAGCTAGCTGCTTAGAACTCCTGAATGTCACACTTGGAGAAAGCTTAAGTCTGAAATGGCTGCTTCTGTATGGATAGACTACAATTCCAGTTTGAACTTAACCAAATATGTTTTGTGCATAAGTCAAACGAATGATAGGATTTTTATTTTTTTTTCTGCTTATTATTGTTAAAGTAATACAAAACCCCAAAATCTTCCCCTAGATTGTGCAGACATGTTGCCAAACAATGCTAAAAGAAGTTTACACATGGTACAGTGAAAGAACAATATATGAATCTGGAAGCCTTCTGGAAGCCTGTAGCATAAGCCTTGGGTCTGTTGGTTAGGGTTTGACACTGTTTATTGTTTTTCTCTTACTGTCTATGAGAAGATGAAAAACATGCAGATATTTGGTCTTGTATAGCAGAGGATTTTGGCCTCAACTTTTTTAACCAAACCAGTCCAACTGGATAGCAGAAATCAAGTTAGATATCTAACCAAAAGCATATGGTTCATCCACATGCCTGTGACTCAGACGACCTGATAAACCATGTGAACATTACTTTTGTTTGTCAAGTTGCTGAGTTTGAAGAACAAGGAAGCCTGGCAGAAACCCACCTATGATGGCCAGCATATTTAGTCTCTTGAAAGTCTGTATCATCTAAACAGTATTGCCATGCACTCACCAGAAGTTTCTAATACAGCCAAGTTTTGTTTTAGTATCTTTGAGCCTAGTCATGAGCTACTGAGAGCCCTTTCCCATTTTGTACTGATGGGCTGGACACCAAGACATTGTTTCTCACTTGCAATTCCTTCTAGACTGAACTAAAATTTATATCCTTCCAAGAACTTTACTGAAGGCAGAAGGAGTTTTATAGGAACAAAGACAGTGCAACATTAACATAAATCTCCGTAACCGAGATGGAAGCAGACAGTGCTGGACTTTGTTCAGTATTTTCCCCAGCTCAGTATGTGAGGACTCAGCACCAGTCACCATTTTTTGGCTCTTATTATTTATATGATAAAACAAGAGCTTCTAAAGAGTAACGCACACCATGGGAGCTTTTCCCTAGCTTCAAGTCAGACAGCTTGACATCATGAGTTATGCTGCTGACGCAAAGTAGCCGTGTTCTGCTCTGTTTCTCACCTCACTTAAATTAGCACACCCTGGTCATTACTGGATCTAAACATGACCCATCTGGGTCACCAGATCCACCAAGTCTCTAGGCTCCTGCTGCCTTCCTCTGAGTTACTCAACAGAAGTCTCAGGTTGCTAAGGTGGCAGGAAACCTTCAGCCTTGCCCACCCCTCCAAACGGACCCTACATCTGCTGTAGATACCAGCAATTAACTCAATGTCACAATAACAAGCCTAGTTTCTGATGTTCTAGGACCATCTTGGGCCACTTGTCATCTAGCAGCCAGACACCTTTCTTTAAATAAAATAGTATTTATTGAGAACAAAACTACTCGAGGAAAAATTAAAGAAGCAGTTAACCACATGTGTGCATAACTAACTTACCTGACCATGCCATCCTGGTCCAGAGCCAAGTCTGGCTCCCTGCACTGAAGCTGTTGTTTTATGCAACATCACATCTTTCATCTATTCATGCCCTTTGAATAAAGGCAAAGTAAATTATGTGTCTTCTATTGTGCAGGGAAAATGACTCACTTCAGAAGCAAAGATTTGCATTAATAAGTGCCTTGAAACTGGGCAGTGGAAATTCCTTATCTCACACTTTTGGCCCAGAATGCAATAATTTGTTATCTTAAAGTCTGAATTTTATTTTATGAATCTATACTTCATTAATAGTTTCATATTAGCTTTCTACTGGCCCACTCTCTTAATGAGATAAGCTAATGATAGAAGAAAGACAACTGTTTGGTGTACAAAACCGAATTTGTCATAGAAATACAACTTTGATATTCGCCAAAGAAACTCCTTTTACTATTGTATTTATTAGTTATATTTATACACTTTTAGGATAGGGTGTTATTTGCCTTAATTGCTAAAAACATCCTTTTTGCCTTAATTACTACTTAATTACACTCTGTATTTTGAAAACTTAAAAGCTTGCATTAAAAACATCACAAGTTGCTATCACATTTCTATGCATAGCTATTACACCTGCATACTTGCAAACAATACATTATTTGTACCAGAAAGTTTAGAAAGTCATTTTAATCTGGAATGCCTGCATTTTCTAAAAAGATATTTCTTGCTTCACATCTAGCCTTCAAATATTCACAGATCATACATGACTAAGAAGTCTAAAGTTGAGTGAAAATCGATTAATTTGGAAAAAAAACCAAAGCAGTTTTCATTAACTCAAATGAAAAGGCAATTTTTAATATGAATATTCCATAAGCACTTTGGGAAATTTAATGTTTGTGTGTCAGAAACTTAAAACCTAATACTATTTATTCTTTCTATATTATTTTACTGTTTTTATGGTCAAGATCAACAGTATGGGGAGCTTATAACAAGCTAGAATCAAAATATATAAAGGCAGGCTAATTGGAAGTCCAAAATAAAATTGGAACTTCTATTTCTAAAGTGACCAAAAGAATGCAATGGAAATTTGTTTGGTTCTTTTTTTTTTTTTTTTTTGTAATTCATTTTCTAGAAACCAAATTAAGTTAATAATTTGTAGACAATGAATTACTAAAACAACCAGTACAATTCTAATAAGACTTTAACAGCTTCTCTTAATATGGAATAGAAGGGAAAAGACATCTTCCACTTCATAAGTTTTTAGATGCCAGGGTATTTCATAGTTGACTGCAATTAGAAAGAAATTTTGATTTTATGACATATGTATCTTTCATGCAGACTTCCTTATCTATAACGCAGCTTATGAAGCTTTGCTAGTATGGTTTCTAATCACTCTTTCCTAATCAATCTTTTAATCTGTGCCCCAAAACATGGCTTCTTTCACGCTCTCCTTCTTGCTTTCAATTCCCTCCCAAAACTGTTCTCACGTTGCTTCTTTACCGTACTTTTCCCCTGCTTTCTAAACCCACTAACACATAATCAGAAAGGATATATTTTGACAAGAATCTGATTTAGTTACCCTAATATGTATTCGGACAAAAAAGTCAAGGCAGCACGATTTGCGACTGCCAGAGAAGGAAAATAAATTAATCAGCCACTTACTCTTGCCTCGATATCAGCCTTCCCTTCTTCCAGCTAGTCCATGAGATGGACCAAGGATCTCTTCTAGCTGAAAAATAGTTCTGAAAAGTTACTAATTTTCATTGCTTTAAGTGATGGTTGCTGTGTGGAAGCACAAATGCCCATGTCATCCTACAGCTGGAGTGGTGCAGTGCCAGAGAATATTCCACTGATGGTAGGTGGAGGTTGGACGGCATCTTTTGGTGGACATGTCATTTCACCGGACCTTAAAGTAATCATCCATCTGCAACTGTAGTCCAACATGTACAGGTATCTAAACTTCAGAGGTGTCTTTCACTTTTGAGGATATCTTCTGTAGTAGTCATTTTGTCTATGTGAGTATGCACAGAATATATTTGGCAGCAGTTGCTAGTAACTTTCAGGATTCAAGAATGCAAGGGTTAGAACTTTAGTTCTAGTTTATTTAGTTTGTATTAGAATACAAACAGACAAACAAATGCATATACACAGGTGTTTTGTATGATCAAACCTGGAGAAAGAACTAAGATAATAATATACAAAATGTTTTCAGATCATAAACACACTTTTTTCTCCCTGACATGTCAACACTGATCTCTTCTGTTGTTTCTTTATCTATTATCAGATCTGCAGATACATCTCTGTCAATGGACCCTAAATAAAATCTGTTATTTTTATATTAGTAGATAACAATGAAAAAACTCCTTATTTTGTGTGGATAGTGAGATCATTAGTCACTGTAATGAAGTCACTCTTCCAATTCCACTTCCATAACTATACTTTCATTTTCAGACGCAAATTTCCTATTTTCTAGGTACCAAACTTGAGGACCAATTTTTATGTGGTTTATACAATTGGTAGAGGTGAATTATTTGTGACCTGGAGTCATATACAACCTTGCCAGCTGGATTATGAGAACTGAGCAGAGCAGTGATTTGTTAAAACTCACCTGATCAAGCTGAAGATATTATTGCAAGTCTTCTTGCAACTGAGACTCCTTTTGACACCAAACAATGACCAACATTTTGTTTGAGAAATCTAATTCCCTGTGCAAACGTGACATTTTACAAGGAGCTTTTCTATAATGGGATTAGAACCCTTCTAACATTCAGGTGTCTGCAAGTGCATGGGAGGCTGTGTGGGTTTGCCACCACCAATTTCCTTTGTCAGAAGAAACTCTTATTCCACTGATGCCATGCTTAATAAGGTAAATTGCCTATTTTGGGATTAAAAAAAAAAAAAAACATTCTGAGGATTCAATTTCAGCATAGCATCCTATTAGAGACCTTTTGGTATTAATCACTAAAGAACATTGCTTTAATGGCCAGAGGCCAGGTCTTGTGCCAAAAATCGATTTGCCCAATCCTTTGAGTTCAGTTCCATTTGCCAATACCCACCACCAGTTTCCATTAAAAACTGATAAACCTGTCATAACATTTTTTGTAACAATGGATGAGAATATTTTAAAGTTACTTCATCTGGTTTTCTAGTCTACAAGTAACCAATTGTTGCCCTGTCTTTGCTTAAGCAAAATTACATGGGTCAAAGACCAGACAATAGTCTCCAACATGTCTTCTTGATATATTTAATGCCCTTTCTGGGAAATGTACAACCATGGCAGTCATAATGCTCAGCAAACAGACTTTTCCCAGAAATATGGGATTTCTGCAGAATAATGAAATGAATCCACAGTAAACCAGAGCAAGATTCAGGAAGCAGAATTTGGGCAAAGATAAGAAATAGTCATATATTTTGCTGCACTAAGCATCAGAGCACAAAGCATCTCCAGAAGCTAGTATGCATTACAGGACATTGTAACACATCCTTCAATACTATCTTTGTAGAATACTGAAAATGCAAATTCTGGAAAATCACAAACACCCTGTTCTGTTCTCTGGTCTGCCTACACAAATTCATTCCCCACAGTCTGCGCAATCTTACTTCCATGATCAATATATGACTTTTTATACCCATAAAGATTTATAGTACTGTAGAACATTTTCCTAGGACTTTTTTTTTTTAATGTACTAAGTAGAGTTATGTAAGTTGAACAAGCCAACAAGCAATGTACCTGAATTTTCTTTAGGTTTTGGAAAGTTGGCAGTATTTTGCACTCCAATTTCAGTTACAGAAATGTCTCTGTGGCGTACTTTTGTCTAAAAATAAGAGTATCTGCTGAAGTGAAAGTTTTCTAAAAAGTGCTATAAAATAAGTTGAAAAGGCTCAGAATTAATCCAGAGAAATAAATCTGCATTTCATCTTCCTGTTATTCCTACACACACCATGGAATAAGGAATATTCAGTACAAATGAGAGTCCAGAGAGAAGAAAAACAATGCAAAACAATGTAAATGGTACTTTATAAAGAGTGAAGGTGATGCAAACTAACTTTAAGAGATCAAGACTCTTTGGTTTTTTTCTGAAAGAAATGAGAATCTACAAACCTCTAGAGCAGTGGCACAAAAAAATGAGGTCTGTAGTAACCTTTGGAGAGCTTTGGCTTTAACAAAGTTTCATTCCTTGATGAGTTCACCAGAAGATAGGTCTAATCCAACCCTGATGTAATTCAATTGAAGTCCATGGAATAATTAATTTATATCTTTCTCTCCTCTGCTGTTTTCTCACTTTGTCCACATTTCCTTTTCTTCCTTCTCTCTAATAACCCAGCCTCAGTTCTATTTCTAGATAGAGATGTACACAGCATTCATAGCACTGCAAGAGTTATGCTTTGTCTCACAAATCTGACTACTTCCGTTTTCAGATCCAGTTCTATTTCCTAGTCTGACCTATTCCTAGATCAGAATTTTATTACTAAATATGCTGACAGGATAAAGAAAGTTAAGGTTTCAGAAAGGCAAGGCATCTCAAGGTATCAGATAAACATGTCCAGCTTCAGATAGTAGGTGAGAAAGGGACTCTGCTAATAGCTGTGGTAATTTTCATGGTTATATTTAGCAGTATTATCATTAAGCCTGGGGGTGTAGAAAAGGAGGCTGGTACTCAAAGCAAGCCTGTGTTTGTGGTTATGTCAGCTCTAGTAGCTGCCAAAATACAGCATGAACCTGAATGTTCTCTGAATGAATGACAACGTAGAATGAATGAGATCTAAAGACTCTTGTAACGAAACGGATATAAGATCCTGCTGTGTCACACTGAAGTGTAATAATTTTCCAGTGACGTAAATTTATATGTTAAAAATGTAAGTTTGATCTACTGAAAATCTGTTATCATGCCTGCCCTATTCTTCCTGCTACAGTAGACAAGTCAAATTCTGTTGGTGCTTCCTCATATTATAATGACTTTCATCTTCTGACTGATGGACCTACCCATCACTACCCATTCTTGCCACACTGCTGAATGTGTATACACTATGCCAGATTTATTTCCCTCAGCTAATGATGCTCCCCATTTGCATCCTACTGTGAATGAGAGGTTACAAGTTGATCAGAGCTAGAATCTTGTTGTTCATATTACATTAAGAATAAAGGTATGATTGAATTCATAGAATCATAGAATAGTTAGGGTTGGAGAGGACCCTAACATCATCTAGTTCCAACCCCCCTGCCATGGGCAGGGACAGCTCACACTAAACCATCCCACCCAAGACTCTGTCCAACCTAGCCTTGAACACTGCCAGGGATGGAGCATTCACAACCACCTTGGGCAACCCATTCCACTGCCTCACCACCCTAACAGGAAAGAATTTCTTCCTTATATCCAAACTTGCCCTGTTTAAGTTTTAACCCGTTACCCCTTGTCCTGTCACTACAGTCCCTGAAGAAGAGTCCCTCCCCAGCATCCCTATAGCCCCCCTTCAGATACTGGGAGGCTGCTATGAGGTCTCCACGCAGCCTTCTCTTCTCCAGGCTGAACAGCCCCAACTTTCTCAGCCTGTCTTCATAAGGGAGGTACTCCAGTCCCCTGATCATCCTCGTGGCCCTCCCCTGGACTTGTTCCAGCAGTTCCATGTCCTTTTTATTTTGAGGACACCAGAACTGTACACAATACTCCAGGTGAGGTCTTAATTCATTATTTCAATGACTCAAGCTTAGAGACCTAAATAACTCTTATAGAGAGGACTGCAAAATGTTAAGAAGCTTACACATCACAGAAAACACTTAAGGTTACTATAAAAGTGTGGAAAAGCCTCATCTTCAGGGTATACTTAGCCATGAACAGGCAATGGAGGTAAGCCACAGGCATCCCGGAGATCAGATTGAAATGTCAGGTCAGAACCATCATTGAGCTTTAAAATAGTTCAAGCTTCCTAAAGAGATGAGGTAAGAGGAGGATCTTCTGAGTTATTCTTTTTGTCAAAAAAAAAAATCCTATATAAAGTTATATGCTGATACAAGAGTTATATTTATGGACAAATTCAATTGCCAATAGACTGTGGTTGCACCCCTTTTCCTGCTTCCTTACCTCCAGAAACTTTTCTTTCCTTCATGTGCATTTTCTGTGGTTGTGCTCCCATGCTCATGGAGTGTGGGTTCAAATTCCTTTTTCTTTTTGTGTTATGGTATCTTGGACATCTGTTTGATGTACTGAAGGTCTTTCTGAATTGCTTTTACAGAGCTAGATGCACAGTTTTGCCTGAAATGTTCTTGGCTACCTAAGCATTGTGTGGAATGGATTTCTTTCTCTGTAAAGAGAGCTAACATCTAAGATGACAAGTTTGAAGTAATTTCAGACTTTAGCTGCTAGATTCCATAGCAGACATATTACTGAGTCACTAGCCAAAAAAGAGAAATAGTCTAAAATCAGCAGAATAATATATAATAAGTAATTAGTATTTTTTTTTTCCTTATTCAGGCTCTATAGGATGGAAACTAACTTGTCATAGAAACTAAAAAAGTAAATTTAATTAAAATTAATAAGAAATCTTCTGAAGATGTCAATGGCTTTATGAAAATAAATTCCAAAGGAAAAAGCAATTTAGTAGCAATCAAATAATTTCATTAGTCAAATGACTTAGCAAATATTTTGTACTTTGAAGGACTTCCTGAAACTGCAAATTGATACATTTGAAAATATCAATTTGAAGATGAAAATATCAAATATTAGGGAATCAGACACTATTTAATTAGATCATGACACAAAGTATGTTTGTGCGCGCACTTACGTATTTGCTTAGCATATTACAGACTCACACAGTCATCTCTGCTTAAATTAAGATACTTGGCAAAAAATGGCAAAAAAAAAACCACTAAAAAGTAAAACACATAAAAAACCCCAAACCAACCAGAAAAACCGCACACACATACAAAAACCAACCAACCAACCAAACAAATAACCCCAAACTAAACAAAAAAGATAAATGAGAAAGCCAAACCCCAAACCAACAAAACTACAAAACTCTCCCTTGTTAAATCAGTACCTTTTTATGCCAGATCTGTTTCCCAACTTATCAAGTGCATGACTTAATATAAAATATACCAGTAATCTCTAACATGGTCCCTACAGTAATTTTGGCTGATCAAAGGTTTGTGTGATTTATAGTCTGAGAGTGTTCTGTATTGCTGCATAAGACACTTTCTTCAAGACAGGGAATTTGAAATATTTGTGTAATCTTTGTGTGGTATGGAGAAATTCATTCTCAGGCAGATAACCCATCTCAAGGTAAGCAGGCAACGGAAAATGGAGAAAGTTCTAGCAAGACTGGTGACTAGTGCCACAGAATATTGGTGTAACATAATAACTTGGACAGGATTAGAAAGACAAGGCAAGAAATTGAATGCAAACAAGAAAGGACATAAAAGGTAAGAAGAAATACATTAAAATATCTGTATTAATAAATTTTTGTAATAAAAGAAATTAGTCAGTTTTGCAACTCCATAGAAATGTCAGGTGATACTGAGACTGTTCAAGTGTTTTATGCCTTTACACTTCAGTTTTCACTGAGTCATTCAGTAAGGCATGCGTCAGGCAGAGGACATTTAGCAGCACTGGTGAAGGTATAACTAAACCAGGGAGAGGAAATGTTAGCATATTTGAGAAAGTTAGGTGTTGATTTGGCCTAATGAAATTCATCAAAGCAGACTTAGAAATATGGCTCTTGTACACCCAAAGTTGCTAGCATTTATCTTTGAGCCAACAGAGGATGACAATGTTTTTTAAAAAAGTAAGAAATGGAGGAACAGAGGAATAATAAGCCAGCTGGTTTAATGCTGAATTTCAGAAAAATAGCAAAAATTCTTTTTAAGAATTTTGCTCTACAGAAGAAAACAAGAAATTATATAGCCAACAAGATCAAATTCTCAAAAAGAAATTGTATCAAAATAACTTAATTTATCTTATAAAAATGTAACAAACTTTGTGGATAGGTAAAATGCAGTAGGTGATAACTGTCCTAGATGGCATTCCCTTAAGCAGATAAGGGAAGCAAACAAGTCTGTTCTGAATTTGATAGTACTAATATAGTCATTAATGATGACGGATTACAGAGTATACAGCATGCATTTGCGGATTATCTTCAAGCACTCTGGAACACAGAATTCAAAAATAACATTGACAAATTAAATATGGGTTGTGAACAAAATAGCATTTAACTCAAGCAAACCAAAAGCAAAGTCCTACAATGGAGAGGAATAATCAGACAAACTTGTCCTGGGACTGCTGTGTATAAAATTTATGAAGTAATCCTTCCACATTAGTCAGTGGTGTTAAAGTCTCAAATGATGTACATTTTCTGGCCTGGGGCACAAAAATTAAAAGAACCTACACAAATCATTACCAATCTAGAAAAGATCTGAGAAAAAAGCAGTGATGAGAAGTTAAAAAAAATAGAAGGGAAAAAGCAATTAGTTTTTAAATAAACAAGATATCTATAAATGTGAAAGTTCAGAAATAATGAACTTAGATTGAAGCAAATGAATTTAGAATAAAGATTAGTAGAAGTGATCTAGCAATTAAAGCAATTAAGTGTTAGAGCAGATTATCTGAGTGACAGTGGCATTTCTGTGGTAATGGTTGGACTTGATCATCTTAAAGGTCTTTTCCAACCTAGTTGGTTCTATGATTCTATTTCCAGGCATCTGTCAGACGTAACAGCAGGACTGATCCAGCTGCCTGGAGATAGGGAATACAGTAGGGAATAGATGAGAGAACCATGCAAAACCCCTTCCAGAACTTGCTTTCTACAAGTTTCTGAACCTATGGCTTAAATCCTTTAAAACTGTTCTTCAGAAAATGAGGTGCAAGTTAGTCTCAATTAGCTGTTTTTTCCTTGAAGTAAACAGCTTCAGCAGAATGATCCAAAATATGAAGACTGGAAATATGTGTCTGGGAGCCACACAACACTTAACATCGTTTGCCAATTCAACATTTTTGATGCTGCCTGCAAGAAGTAAAGGGGGTGAGATACGCGTATAACAGTGCTAGGCTCTGAAATTTTGCTGTTCCTCTTTTCTTTTAAGGCAGACACTGTTAACTCAAGGGAGCTAAACTACCAATAGCTGTACACACAACATCAGAAATAAACACAATTTCAACAAACAGTGTAAGGCAAACTGACTAGCTTGATTTATGTCATTCTGATAATTGAAAGTGGTGCTGAGCAGTAAGACCTCAGTGCTGAAGTCTACTGTTCATTCACTATTCAGAACAATGAAGTCCAGCAATTTTTAAACATTTTTATTTACAGAAGTGGGGTAAATAACTGCCCTGCAGCCCCTCTGTCCTGAGCACCTGCCCAATGTTTTTGCTTCCAGCTTGAGGTCAGCAAAGCAACACTGTTCACATTTCTAAACCCTGGAAACTTCAAAGGAAACAAGTTTGTTGGTGTTGCCCTTTTCCTAACAGACTTTTACGTGGCCTAAAATAATTCTGTCATGTTTACCATCACTTGTGATCAGCCACAGACAAAGCCCCCGGGAATCATGCATGGGAAACCAACAAAAACACATTACTGGCTTCTCCCCAGTCTGCATCTGTCAACCAATTCCTTATGTGACTATTAAAACCCAAGGAAGGATAAGAATCAAATAAGTGAAGCAAGGAGGCTGTGAGGGAAGGAGTGGGTGAAACTAAGAGCGCTACTGACTGTTTTTATGAACGCAATAGTCTGGAGTGCCAGCTGCTAACATTTTATTTGGAGTGTAGATGATATATTTATTAATTAAAATTATCATTCTCATTGTCACACTTTATGTATAACTGATACAGCTTCAAAAGAATGGTTTGAATTAATGTAATGAATATAATTTCTAGAGGAAAAGTATTTACATCTGAACATTTCCTTACAGTCTCCAATATTTTGCTGTAATAAAATCATTCATCTGTTTGTCATTGTGCCTGAGAACGATTACAGATTCTAAGCATAGACAGGTGAATGTAGGTTCACTGAAATCCAAATGATCACTAAGTATTTTTTTTTTAAATGGCAATAGTGCAAAACATTTCTTCTTCATACGACTTTGAATTTCAATTCTTTGAGACACCAAGCTTACTGCTATCTAGGTGGAGACTTCTTGGCACATCCAACTGGAAGTAAATCAAGTAAAAATAAATAGTCCAGTAAACGAGCAATTCTGACTTGATCAGACATGAATGTTGGAAAATATCTTCTACATTCTGGCATGTGAGGTCTATAAACAAACTTCAAAAGAACAACTGAATGTTACACTGGGGATCATTTAATGTCTCAATCACACTTCAAGTATTTGTAGAAGTCACCTGTTTTTTCTGAGCAGCTTTGGAGATGGAATGCAAAATATATCGTCAAATCTACTGCCTCAGGTCTCACAAAAGTGTTACCAGCTTATGTAAGCTGGAAGGCCATCTCAGTTCCTTCAGCAATAGCCACTTTCTTCTGTCAGTCATTTATGTGTGCTCTAGACAGATTCAAGCAAATACAGCTATGCCAGGTCTAGACCCCATTCCACTGACCTCAGCATCATTCCTCCACATTTCACAGAATCATATAATGGTCTGAGTTGGAAAGGACTTGAAAGATCATCTGGTTCTAATCCCCTGACACAGGAAGGGACACCTTCCACTATACCAGGTTGCTCGAAGTGCCGTTCAATATCTAGAACACCTGCCTCAGGGATGGGGCAGCCACAGCTTCTCTGGACAACCTGTTTGAGTGTCTCACTGCTTTCATTTCTATCAGTATAGCAGATAACAATATCTCTCCTCATGTAGTTTGCAGATTATACCTTGGGTGCACTTGTAGTCGATACCTGGTGATTGCCACAAGGATCTTAAAAAGGGTACCAAACACTGTCTTCTACATCTGAGATCCAGTGTACAGGCTATTGCCTGTTCAGTCATGGGTCTGAACCTTCCACCAAAGCCATGCTATTTAACTGCCCTAAATTTGAAGGGGGTTTTATGCCAGACTTTCCCTTCTATGCTGAACCTGAAACTTTTTCCCAGAGGGTTTAATCAAAATTTGAGCTGTTACAGTTTTTTATATGTTAATTGGCTACCAGGGAGGGGAAAGAAAAGGAAGGGGGAAAAAATTCTATGAACCTGAAAAAATTCTAATTTATTGCCAAATTTTACCATCTCCTTTTTTTCTAGTTTAATAGTCTATCCTTTGGTTTGAGTATTGCACAGTTGATATTTAGTGTTGGAAGTTCCAAACAGGCTCTTCACTGAGAAAAAACCCTTGCAGATACCAGTGGTGTGAGTACCTTTCACAGACACTCCTTTTTGAAAAAACTTTTATTTTCGTCCCTCCATGAAGGAGAGGAGACCTGAACAACATTTTTCAAAGACATATTTTAAAATTACATAGAAAGAAATTGCACACAATTTTAGATTATGCAAAAAGGCAATGTGTGTGAGAAAATTGCCCCATTACAAAACAAAGCAATAAGAACAGTGATTTGTGCTAGTTGTGCACATAATAATTTTTTTTCTCTTTATTTTTAACCTAAATCTATAACAGATATGCTACTCACAAGCCTATCATAATTGTGCAAATATAATGTACAGGTTTTTCCAGGAACATTTTTTTCTAAAAAGAAACCTATTTATTTGTGTTTGGTTGAATCTGGCTTGTTACAGCTGTCAGGGATGGAGAATCCTTAACTTAGTGTCTAGTTATATGCAGGAATGTCCAAAGCTTGTGCAAGCATTGGAATTAATCTGAGTGACTTTAGAAAGTCCCTAAGTAAACTGGCTTTAAGAGTCATTACTGTGTTCTCCCTTGAAGAACACATCTCCTGTCACAATGTCACAAATTCTGAAGAAAAAGTGTTTAATCTCTTTAGAATAATGCCTGGTAAGAAAGACAAATTTAGAATCTGTTTGGTCATGAATGATACTTCTTGGGAAAGAGCTTGCTCCCACCAATTGATTCGTGAATGATGTGGCATAATTTTGCTAAATTAGATTAAACAATAGCTTTTATTTTCAGTTTTATGTTTTGTGAATGTTTTTGGTTCATTTGTTTTTGTTTTTTTTTTTTTTTTTTTTTTTTTTGAGAATATAGATTTCAAAACGTGTTTCTAGCTAACTTGGGCTATGAGAACAGTCTGGATTGTGGAGTCTTGAAAGCATCTCTAATTCTTCCAGGAAGACTACAGAAATAAAATGTAAAATGTAACAGTCCAACATCTTATTTAGCCAAAGTAAAACAAAACCTGAGCTTCAGCAGTTCCAATTTCTGTCTAAATTTAGAAGCCATGTTTCTTATTAGTTCTGTGTTTGGCAATGAAGACTTTTTTTCTGGGGTTTGATGTTCAGAAAAATTAAATGCCTCTTTAACAGACTGGAGAGACTAATTTGCATTGTGGTCTCAACTTCCTTTTTATGTCAAAACAACTCAATTTAACTTGGTGATTTCATTATTATTTTTTTAACCTTTTAACATTCTTTGGGTCTGAGTGAGATCTTGATGAGATTCTGTGCGTCTAATGGAGAAGGAAGCATCCTTGCTTCTTTTAACACTAGACCAAGATCCACCTTCAGACCAGTCAGGTTTTGATTTGTATTTTCCCCAACCTTTGATTGAAAAACTGTTCCAGAGCATCACCGCTACAGCACATAGAAACATTTTTTTGATGCTTATTTCAAATACTATGTAGTAATGAGAAGGGTAATCACATATTATGCCAAGTATTTCCAACAAGGAAAAGAAAATATTAATAACATGAACCCTGATGCAGTGAGGTCCCACCTGTGATGACTGCAGGCTCTGTTCAGGCAGGACTAATCCAAATCAGAACAGAAATGGAGAAGTATTTTAGGATGATCACTGATACTTTGTTTTTTTCCTATTTTATGTAATGAGATTAAATGAGCTTGGCTTGCCTTCCTTAGATAAATGAGGCTTGAGAAGAGCTATGGATACTACCTGCAGACTCACTGGGAAAAAGCACCGAGATGGACAGGGAGTGTTGGAGCTAATGGGCATCGTTAACACATGATCATATGGATATTGATTGGCCACTGATTTGGGCTACAGATTAGCCACTTGCAAGTTTCATTTAAATACCCCTATTTCCCTCTTAATAAAAGAAGTAGGGGTATTTAAAGAAAGAGTAGAAAAGTTACTAACGAACAGGTACAGCAACATCTTTGTAATACAAATACCTAGATTCAAGATAAAACTAGATAGATATACAAAGGGATTTTTTTTTGCTCTGGTAGCTATAAAAGGGATTAGATGTGATCTTTACCAAGCCTTTTCAAGCCTGATTTTCTATTTCATTTCTATGTTAATAAAACTAAAGTTATCAAAGAAAATCAGCAGTGTAATCAGGCACACTTTTACTTGGGGAAAAAATTAGTGCCATTTAGTTCTTTTAAGTCTTGCACATCAGAGAAAGAGAGCTATATTTGTCCTAAACTAAATATTTATCAGTGACTCTTTGCAGTGATATAGCTCTTAGCAGCTTTATTTGTAGCCCTTGCTACAATTCCACAGGTTCTTGGACCATTTTTGTTAGTATTCTATGATGGCAGTGACGGAGTAAATGCTGTCTTCTCCTTGATGTGGTAGTTTCTACTTCTGTAGCCTCCTTTACATTTTAAGCACAATAGTCCTCACAGAAATAACAACTTGGTCATGACAGTGTATGTGCTTTAGTGATTGAACCAATAAGAGTTCAAATTCAATGTGAATGTTGCAATTAGCTTTGGAGTGTCACTGCTCATGGCAGGGGGGTTGAAACTAGAGGATCATAAGGTCCCTTCCAATCCTAAATATTCTATGATTCTACGACAAGGATGTCTTATTTTTAATGGGAAAAATTGGGAAAGGCTGAATTATTTTAAAGGCTGTCTCTGAACTACAACATAAATTAATATAAATCAGAACTCACAGAGTGTTAGGAGAGCTTAATTAGAGATAAAAGTAACACTATAAGTGGTACACTAGGTCCATCAAAGCACAAACCAAGTTTTCATCTGTATTTTATAAGCTTTATGTATTGCTTCTGGCCATTAAACTTGTTGACTGAAAAAAGGCAAGGGTCTAAAGTTAAACATCTACTATTCATCTTTTTCTTGGCAAAGTCTATATGATTTCATCAAAAGGCATGTTTTAAGACATACTAAAAAAACAAAATCAACAATATATGCATTAAAGAGAGTATATAATGTCAATTTTATTTACTATGCTCACAAATCAATCTTTTTATTGTAATAAAAAGAGTAAATCAAATAAGAGAAACAATTCCTTTATATGTGAGCATGTTTATTTTCTGTGCCACACAAAAGACTTGGAATCTCATCATATTTGCTTGAGGAAAGCACCACCATTTGCCAATAAAAGTTAGGAATTACTTTAAGAATTTGTAGTGAGATAACTGTTTAATCTTGGGCTGATGAAAAACTGAACTTCTACTTAAGCATGATATGATTTTTGTATTTTTTAAGTGGTATAAAGGTGAAGTGAAACAAGCTACAGTACCCTATTAAACACTTTGTAACACATGGACACTTTCCAAGAGGCACAGCAAACCTACTGGTGCATTTTCCAAGCTCTGACTCATATAAATTTGGACATAGGCAGATTTATTTCTGGCAGGAATAGAATGCTTTACTCAAGGGGAGAAAAGAAAGGCCAGAGTTGGGGGAAGGGGAGATTTAAGGAGATTCAAAATAACCACCAAGGATATGCTCTGTGAGTGTTTATATGTGTATGTTTCTATCTATGCAAGATCCCACTTTATTTATGAATAGAATTATACAAAAGTGTGCCTACATAATTTGAAAATGGAATGTGTCTTTTAATGTTAGGTCTTGAGAGAAAAAATAACACATACATATTTCTATTTATTTTCCTCCTTTTCAGATAAATATTTGTTGAGTAATGCTGTTTCTTCCTGAGAATATGAAGAAAAGACATTCTCATGGAGAGGACACAACAATCAAGTTTTGCTCTCTGCATGACTGTATCGGATTTCAGCTTGTGGCAATCAGCACTGCAGGTAGATCACTTCCTGGATGGGGTTAGTTTTGCAGAAGGAAAATCCGTAGCATCAAGGGAAAATAATTTCAAGAAGGAGAAGAAGCAAACATTTAAAGAATAGCATTTGATGAAAGGGAAATATTTGATATACTATCCCAGAACAATGAAGAAGGCAACAATGAAACCTTTGAAAAGATGAAAGACTTCTCAACAGCAACCTTATGGTCTAATATGGTAACAAACAAACAGTAACTTGGCTACTCTTTTAGGGTCTGGAGCTAATTCAGTCATAACAACTTCAGGGAAGGTTGCATCCTCTCAAATTGCCTTGAATCTCATCCCTCATTGTCATCAAATACTCTCATGAAAAAAATGAAAGGTCTATTTTCTTTTATCTATGAGAAAGTTTTCCTCATTTTCTCAGGAAGAAACAAGATCATTCAAACGTGCTATGGTGTATCACGAGGTTTATCCTGCTTTTGCTCCAAGTAGATCTTGTTAAGCTTTAGCATGGAAGCAAATCATATAGGTTATGTGATTCAGTCTTTCAGGTAAAACTAAAAGTGACTTTCTTCATTCTGCCACAATCTAGTTTTGTGACTTGCAGGACCAGAACCAAAAGTCATCTCTTGTCTCTTTGTATTTCAATGATGGCAATGTAGACAAAACCAGACTGAAGTTCCTAAGATGGAGTTTAGACAGAGCACACAAACTCAGGAAGCCAGTCCCAGAGTTCCTGCTCAGCTGGCAGGCACATGAGATTCTTCTGGTCCTGGGTGCCTGAAGCTGCAAGTTTAGTTGGACTGACAAAGGAAATTTCTTTAGGATGCAATTTTCCAGTAACCCCTGACTTTTGTTAAAAACAAATCTATAAAATTGCATCATGCTCTTTGTGTACACTTCTCAGAAGCTGGTGTTTGCTTTGGGGCTAACCAGCTCTTTAGATCCTTGAAACTTTTCTCAGACCCCTGTCTTGCACAGTGCTTGAAGAAAGTTAGGTATCTAAGATCAAGATACACGAAATCATCATGGTGAGTAAGAAACTGTCCAATTTGGTCTAATTTGGTTTGCTTTTTTCTTCCCATAAGACCTCTATTCCATCTATTGGCCAAGAAACTTCCAAATCTAGAAATTACAAGATCATAGAATCATAAGGTATCTCAAATTGTAAGGGACACATATGGATTGTAGAGTTCAACTCCCTGCTCCTTGCAAACTACCTAAAACTAAACGATATGGCTCAGAGCTTTTTCCAGATGTTCCTTTAGCTCTGACATAACATGACCAAATCCCTGGGGAATCTGTTCCATTGATCAGCCACTTTATCAGTGAAGAACCTTTTCCTAATTTCCAAACTGAGCTTCTCCTTATGAAGCTTCATCCCATTTCCTCATGTTCTATCGCTGGTCACCAGAGAGAGAAGAGCACCTCCCCAGAGTGTTTTCTTATACTTTTGAAAAGAAGGTAGAACAGTGGATTGAACAACTTTACAAGCTTATTTCTCACTGTGGTAACTAACTGTGGAACTATCACTCAACTGGAAACCTAACCTTACAAAACTGGCTAGAGAATCTGAGCGGCAGCTTTAAGCAACAATATAGTATCTCTCTGAATGTAACAGAGAAAGTGTAACTAGAAAAAGTACAAAAATGTTTGTACATAAACTGAATTTTGAGTCTGAATCAAAAAAACAAAGACAGGATATATGCTTAATGTGAAATTCCTAGTTAGAATTTGAGTGGCAGTCTTTTGTGGCAGAGAATCTTCCTCAGTTTAGACCATTTCACTGTCTATTAACATAATAAGATAAATCAAAGATAATTTAGAACGTACAGGTGAAGACAGGCAATCTGTGAGATTTTTTCACTTAATCTGAGCTACTTTCAAACAGAGAACAATGAAGGAGGGACATGTTGTTTGTTGTGGTGCTTTCCACTATAAGCAAACAGCACTGAACAGAAAAATAAAAGCTCTGGTGAAGGGTAGAATAGCTTATGTAAGAGGGAAAAGAGTTAATGACACGTATTTTCCAGAGAGACATGAAGTGAAAATTACTGGGTGTGCGCAGATGATCCTTGTCCAGCAGGGAATCTGCTGCAACCTTAGACAATCGCACATGGGCATCTGGGGTGACTGTGAGAGGAGACATACACCCAAGTAAGCAAGGAAGCACTCAGGGAGCAAGGACAGCAAATGCTCAGCAAAACTCTGCTCAGCTTCTTGATGAGCATTTCTGGCCTGATCTACACATTTTTCCTACATAATGTTCTCAAGATGGAGTTCCATTAAAAACCTTCTGCTATGATAAATCCTTTAGGCATTGCATGCAGATGGAGGGCTGCATTTGTTTACTTTGTAAGCAGAAGAATCCCAAATAAAATGTTTTCTTAAATATGTTCAGAATTAAATATATCCTGCAGCTATTTAGCTTATAGGAAGCAGAGAGCCAAGCATTCATCTGAGAAGACTAGATCTTGAAGTCATTTTCCCGTTTTACTGGAAACTTGTGCTACCTCAGATTTTTCCTGAAACTGTTCTCATTTCAAGTCATGATCAAGGATAACTACAACAAAACAAAACACATGAAAAATTAGCTTTTAAATTGCATACAAAAAAACACTTAAAGTTCACACAGAAAGTGGTTATTTTTGCAGACTGTAAAGCAAAAAACTTCACTGAAAATCACTTATTCTTACCTTCTGCAGGGTGATACCCAGAAGATCCTCAAGTCCATATCTTTTTGTAGAGCTACAGCAAGGAAGAAAGTATGTGCAAGACAGAAGAGCACTATATAAGGCACATGTTGCTCTAGGGAAACATTAATGTCATCTGTTGCCTTGTTTGTTATGGCCTTACAGAAGAGGAAAAATGACCACCTGAGAAAGGCAGCCCCAAAGGCAAGTGCTTGCCTCTGTATCTGCAAGAGGAAATAATACACATGATTCAATTAAACCCTTAAATATATGAAAAAAATGATGGTCAGGTCCATTGCATAAAAGTGGCTTGGCAATTTGAGATAACATAATTTTTCATGGAAGCTATAAAATGCCATCTATAGCATTTTGTTGTTTCAAATGCTTTTTTCTGTAGTAAGCCCAAAGACAAAATACTCTCTTCATTTTTTTGCCCCCCTCATCAACTTGGAGTGCAGCATTATGTGACCATGATGACACACTGTCCTGGGTTTAGCAGTAGCAGTCATTTTTTCTCCTTCTTAGTAGCTGGTGCAGCACTGTGTTTTTGACTTTCAGCCTGGGAACAGAGCTGATAACACCGACGTTTTTAGTTACTCCTCAGTAATGTTTAGTCTGACCAACGACTGTGAGTCTCATGTTCTGCCAGGGAGGAGGGGAGGCCGGGAGGAAGCAGAGACAGGACACCTGACCCAAACTAGCCAAAGAGGTATTCCATACCACACCACGTCACGCCCTCAATGTAACCGATTGTTACCTGGAAGGGCTGGGGGACTGCGGGGTTGGACAAGGTATCGGTCGGTGCTCGGTCAGTCTGGGTGGGGCTAGTTATCAGTTAGCGGGTGGTGAGGTATTATATTCTCTTCCCTTTTATTTCCCTTACCATTATTACCATTGGTGGTAGCAGTAGTGGTTTGTGTTATACCTTAGTTACTAAACTGTTCTTATCTCAACCCATGGGAGCTGCATTCTTTTCGATTCTCCTCTCCGTCCCTCCGGGAGTAGGGGGAGGGAAAGAAGGGGAGAGTGAGAGAGAGACTGCGTGATTTATGGCTGACTGGGTTTAAACCACGACACACACAATCGCATCAACAGCAGTTATTGGTTTATTCCTTTATTCCCCTGTCTTTATTAAGGTTTTGACAAAATGCATTTTCCAACCCTCATTGAAAACAGTTTGTCAAAAATAGAGTAAAAAAAATTCAAAACTGTTTCAAACACTCTATGCTATTTACATGGCAGCTTGCACTCTCTTCCCTTCCAGAGGTATTTGAGAACAAAGCTTGACAACCATATGGGTAGTAGTTTTATACAGTTGCTACAGTTACAGTTTTGTGTATCATAACTATGCAAATAGAGACTGTACACTCATCTGGGAAGCACATGTCTAGCTTTCTGCAAAGTTTAGCTTTCAAGTAGAAAAGGTGAAGATTCATGAACAGCCTGGACTGCCTTGATAAACTTGAGCTTTATAAAATCCAGTTATCTTTGCAAATCTACTTCATAGGAGATGTAGCAATTCAAATTCTGATTATTTAGACTCCTGTTTGTGTCTGAAGGTCTGGCTTGTCCAGTCTTTAAGCTGAAGATAAAGTTCCTATAAAGATTTCCTTCTTGTGTCATCTCCCATGTTTCACCACTTTTCTACGTGTTATTGCCACCTGTGGCTTGGTGTTTCATTTTTGCTTTCAGTCATTTCACTTTCTTATCTTTTTTTATTTTTTAATTTTTTCCTTCTTGCAAAGCTCTTTAGTCTTCTGGTCTCTTATTGAGCCCTGTGTTTATGCTGTACACTTAATTTTAGCGCACCTCTGAGAGATACCTTTATTATAACAGACATCTTTCTAATGAAAGTTTCCCCTGAATGGCAAGTATAATGTCATTTTTTTTCTTTCATGTGCTATTTAGTTGTCTTGCAACAGCCTTTGCTTTCTGTGTTTCTAACAGAACCTGTAGTAAAAACCTGATAACTCCAATACAAGAAATACATTGTCTCTAAATATTGCTTCTTTTCCTGTTCCCCACTTGTAATAATAGCTGCCTTCAGTAAATTCTTTTGCTCAGTCTTGGCATTTTCTCTTAATTTCATTCCCTTTATTTATAGATTTGGCTTGGTTATGGAAAAGACATTAATATCCTCTTGGAGTCTAAAGAAACAAAAAGTTGTCATTGATTAATGTGCTATCACTAGCATAATCTGTCTGTCCAGTTATGAGCTCTTGGTCTGTTTCAAAAGCAAACTGATGGGATTGGGCTAATTTTCTTCCCATTTGCTTCAGGCTGTTAGTACTCTCAGGTAGTTGTCAAGGCTTTAGAAAATTCTGAGGCTTGGAAATCAGCAGTAACCTGAACACAGAGCCCTTTTCGTCCACCTTACTCATCTTGAGTGCAGATTAGGACATAAGGATTAGCTGAAAAGCATCACCTAGGGTAAAGTAGAAGTATATTTATTTGGTAGTCCAATAATCTCAATATCAAACCAGAAGCCACTAGGCCAGTCAGTTATCATGAGAAACATCCAAACAAGTGCACTGGATGTCTGTGTAGCCCAGCACCTGGTGTTCTACAGGAGACAGTACTGAGGGGAAACCTGACAGCAGCAAGACAAGCAGATATAAATCTAAATCTACCCTACAAACTCCTAGTATTCAACAATCTAGAAGTTTCTTGAAAGAGAATTGGTATCCACATATGAAGACATTCAATATCCATGATAAGTACTTCTTCCATAAATTTCCTAGACTCGCACATTTTCATTGCCTAGTATCTGGAAATATATTTCATTTTCTTGAAACCTGATGACTGACACTTTTTGTTGGTGTCTGTTCATCAAAGTAGCAAATAATTGTTTCTTACTTATTCTCTCTGTTAATTCTACCACATTCTCCCCTCACCTTTAGCCTTTTAGATATCTTTTGGTCTTTTCCTAAGCAAAAAAGCCAGAGCAACTAAAATCACAGTAATCTAATTTGAGGTACTAGAGTCTCTGGCAGGCTGCATTCCCTTTCTAACACACTTACCTGGACCTGCTAGTTTACATTACTTGTGCTTATGCTCACAGTGGTCAGTTTGTTTCCTTTTAAGAGAGAGATACACTTAGTTCTGAAACCAATTTGTTTTGTAACATATGCAGAACAAGAACTGACTTAAATTTCCTTCCATGAATGTCCTGTCATTTACAGATACAGTTTCGTCTCATTGAATCAATAGAGCAAACCTCACACACAATGGTACAGGAGTACCATATTAAATCCAGAGTTCTCATTTTAAAGTACTATATAAGGAACAATCTTAATTTAATAGAGTCTGTAGCAATGGGAAAGGAGGTAATGGTTTTAAACTGAAAGAAGGTAGGTTCAGACTAAATATAAAGGAGAAATTTTGTGCAATGAAGGTGGAGAGACACTGCCCAGACAGGTTGCCCAGACAGGTGGTAGATGCTCCATCCTTGGAAATATTTAAGGTCAGGTTGGACAGAGCCGTAAGCAATATGCTCTAGTGGAAGATGTCCCTGTTTGTTGCAGGAGGATTGGACAGGATGATCTTTAAAGGCCCCTCCCAACCCAAACCTTTCCATGATTCTATGATTTCCACATCACTGAATGGTAAGTTTAGCATTACAACCATGAAGATAAAGAGAGAAAACTATCTGAAAACAGTTTTATTAAAAGTACACTAGTAAACATAACCGCTATAGTGAAGTGCTTTAATCATGTAATTGCATTCCAAGATTCATACAACTTGATCTTTTAGATGTCATGTTGACACTGAAGAGAAAATTCCTTTCAATTACAGGTATGCAATGCATTTCAAGATGAATTTACATTCATGTTCTTTCCATAAAAAAATATATAGCTCTCCTGAAATAGTCCTAGAGAATCATTCTGAGTTTAAGATATCTCTGACCAGATAGAGTACAGATGCATCTCCAGCTGTTGAAAAAAAGATTTTTTACTTTATTACATTCTGTTGTAATTTTCAAAGCCATTGTTTTAAGTAGGAGTATAGCCCCCAAACCTAATTTTTAAACACACTTGCCAAAAAATTTCCGGTGTCATTTTATATATGTACAGATGAATTCAAACAGTCTTTTAATCAGCAGTGTTTTAAGTACTCCATTCTTCTCTGTATTATTTAACTGGTTCTAGGGCAAACAGAGTAAAAAAGTCAAGATTTGGCAAAGACATCTAAAATAAAATTAGAGACTTTAATTATTTCCCTTAAATCTAGGCTAATATCAGAACAAAAGTTACCGTGTTTATTTTATTGCTTAATAAGAATGCATTAAAATGGTATTTTTAAAGCTATTCATAACCTTGGGTCATGAAAAGTAGTTTTAGAATGAACAGTTATACTTAGAGCAATAAACTTCATGTGTGAAACCATTATTTCTAAGGTAGTGATAATCATGGAATCTTATATTTTATGTAAGAAAGGCTGAAAATTTTAATCCAGTAGTTTCTGAATCAAACCTCCGTCTCTGAGTGAATGACAGGATATCTTTTACAGCACTGGATTTCATCTTGGTATTTAGTTACTCAGGAGCTCTGGAACAGAAAATAAAATTTAAGGTTTAATTTTCACAGAAGCACAGAATGGTTGCGGGCAGAAGGGATATCTGGAGGTAGGTCATCCAGTCCATCCACCTTGCTCAAGTAGGGCCATTTAGAACCCATTGCTCAGGATCACATCTAGATGGCTTTCAAGTATCTCTAAGAAGGAAGATCCCACAATCCCTTTAGGAAACCTGTGCCAATGCTTGGTCACTCTCACAATAAAAAAGTTCTTCCTGATGTTCAGAGGGAACTACCTGTGTTTCAGATTGTGCCCACTGCATTGTGTCCCCTGCATCAGCTTTTGGCATCTAGCACGAACAACCTTCTGCCTAAGTCTAAATTAGCCCTAGTAACGCACCACTCCGAAACACACTTGGACAAAGGTGGGTTAAAGACAAAAGTGACCTCCACCTCAGCTGTGCTGAGCATGCCTTGGCTACTGGTTCAAGCCTCATTTCAAGAGCAGTATGGTTTTTAAATTACTTCAGCAGCTTTTGTATATAAAGGTTTCTAGCAATAACTTGTACACTTTTAGTAAATATGTGACATCTCTACACATGCTCTGACTACAGCTGAGAAAAGTAGATGAATAATCATCACTGTCTGAAGGCATTTTTTTCCTTATGACACATAAAGCTTATGACACATAAAGTATTCATAAGAACAAAGATGTGTTACAGTGCAGAGACTTATGGTGAATTGCTCAATTTACAAATGAAAGAATATTATCCCATAAACACTGCATTTAATCAACTCCTTGACTGAATTATTGTTGCCAGAAATGTGCTTGTCAATAATGATCTTTTTTCTACTTATTCTAAGGCTGATGAATCAACTTTAACAGCATGTAGGATCTGTGCCCTGTTAAAAAACTTCCCACCAGTTAAAATATGTTTGTGTGACACAATTGTCTGTGTTTGTATTTTAACTTCCCATAATTTTACATGCGCATAAATTAAATATTAGTTATCCTATATTAACTACAGTTGAACTACCCACAATGCACTCCATGGATGAAAATTTTTTTTCCTAACAAACCAATGCAATTTATAGCAAGACAACGGATGGAGGTTTAAAAAAAAATAAAATAACTGAACTGGAAGAAAATTTACACCCTCAATAAGTGTTTTTGCAGCACATTTTGTTTAATACAAATCTAGACAAAATAATTTTTAAACACATCTGCTAATGCTGAGGTGCAATTCTAAGCTTTATTGCTGAATTTACTTTTGCTGGTTACCTCTCCTACCTCTAGCCATAACACCAGCACTCTCTTATCCTGGGTAAAACAGTTCACATCCAAACTAGATAGTCTTAGTCTTCCCTGGAGATTATTGTCTAGTTTGCACATGAGCATCTTTGTCAGAAAACTACCAGATTCTTTGCAGAGGCAATCCCAAGTGTAAACTAACATCTCTGTAGTGTCACCTATGTTAATAAGAAGAAAGAGGGAGCAAAAACATTTTGATAGTGTAGATGTGCCTTTTGCAACACACAGAGCAACTTATTTGGTCAACTTCAAATTATATAGGGATAATTCAAAGCTGCTTATCCCTATGGAGGAGCATTTCTGTAAAGCAGGGTTATTTTATCAACTCTGCCTAGTCTGAATTCAGATTAGCATGTCAGTCACTCACTACACAAGTCATCTAAGTTTCTGCTCCACAGCTTCCCACTGTTCCTCACAAAATGCTTGTAGCTGACGGCAAACATAATTTAAAAACAAAAATCTGTATTCATTTGTGATTTAACCTTAACTTTTATAAAAAACATACCAAAATTATGACTTTTGTAATATATTAACTTGGATTCCAGCTTGATCTTCAGACTCTGACTTTCCAGAGTCCTGGTTGATGGCCATATTTTATAAGTTAGTGAAGCTTGTAACAGCGGAGGAGGAGGGTGCTTTTTCATTCAATTCAGTGATATGAAGAATTGAATAAATACGCGTATATTCATCCCAATTCTTTACATAATTAATATCCTCACTAAAAACTGCAACAAGACTTTCCTTAACTGCAGACTTTTACAAAGAGCCACTAAAGTTCTTTCAGCCATTGTTTAGCCAGTGGTGATTTTCATGGGCTGATATAGACACTCTTTCTCTCTTAAACCATTCCACATATAGGTCATGATTCTGCAAGTTATTCAGATGGGAAGGGTGGGGTTATAATTTATCTTAGGAAGGAAATCAATATTTTTGTATTGGAAATAGACTAATGCAAAAATTATAATTAATGTGTAAACTGGATTCTGATGAGCATATAAATCAAATAGGTTGTTAAAACTTCATTCTTGGATAAACAAAACCTAGACATTTTCACAGTTTGACACAACAGCACCAATTTCTTATGTTTCAAAAATAATTTGTCGTGAACAAATCTTCTGTCCTTGACAGAAAATTGGCAAGAGATGGATTACACAATGTACTTAACAAATCTGCACTGGATCCAGGGAATAAAAGCAATATTGCCTATAAAATCTACTATTAAGAAAAAACACCACTTCTGCTATTAATCAAAAATTACAGTGTGGAATGATTAAAAACAAATGGGTTTGGAGGAGCAGCTCTTTAAATGGAGACACCAAGTCTGTGTTTGAAGTCTGTAATGTTTACTAGAAATGTCAGAAATTCATCACATCTTTGATACGAGGTTGTGTAATTACTGAGTTTGATTTGTATTGAATATTTTTACTAAAATACTTAGTTAACCATTAAAAATAAGAAGTAATACAAAAAGGTACAATAACTGTATCTCACACCTATTCCCAATATCCCAGTTTGTGACTGTAACCTGCATCACAACAATACACCATTTTTCAGATTTCATATTGAATGTCTTTTTTACATGAAGATCCAAACAATATAACAGATACATACTATGGGGTACTTTGAGGGCTGTAGGGACCCTGCTGGCTCCTGAGACCTCTCAGAGGGTGAAACCCTCATGAAAGGGCTGTGAAAAGCAATGGAAGGACTGCCGCCACATGATGACCAGGCTGTCCTGCTGGGCACAAGCTGCTGAAGACAATGGATCCTTTTTAGCACCACACCTGGGTGTGAAAGTGTTGGACTGGTGCATATTCCTCATGCCAGTATTAAAAACCTCTCTGTCAGAATATTCCTTCCATGCTTTCATAGGAAAAACACTTCCTATAGCTGCCTGGGTGTCTGAAAGACATCTGTGGCTTCTGTATTGGGGGTCCGTGTTAAGGTTTTGGTAGATGGGGTCTGCAGGGTGGCTTCTGTGAGAAGCAACCAGGGGCTGCCCTATTCTGGACACAGGACCCATCACAGGACACAGTAGAGCCCATCAGCAAAGCTGGTGGTGCTTGAGGGAAAACGGATTTCAGAGAAGGTAAAATGACAGAAAGAGAGGAGGAGGGGAGGTGAAGAGAGGAAGGAAACAGGGAGAGTAGAGAATCAGAGACACAACAGAGGTAACACCAATGCCAGAGGAGGAGGAGGTTCTATATGGTAGAGCAGATGTTCTTGAAGGATTGCAGCCCACGAAGGACCCACATTAAACCATAGGAAATGAACTAGAAGGAAGGATTTTTTTGATTTTTTTTTTTACAAAAGTAATTGATAATTGATTTTCCTGCTTTATTTCAAGCCACAAGTTTTCTTGCTCCTGTCCTTCCTACCCTTTCTCCCATCTAAATGCAAGAGGGGCAAACAAGAAAGCAACTGGCTGGGTGTCTGGCAGTGAGCTGAGTCCAGTCCTCCACAGCTTTTTAAATAACTAGGGACAACTAAAGGCCGAGCAGGACAGTAAAAAGTGCCAGCTCAGAGGACTGGAAGTGATTTATGGGATTCTCATCTAGCCCTACTAGTCCTACAGCCCTGTTGTTAATGGCCAGAGGGAGTGAGTTGAAAGGGCTGTACATTTTCCCAGGACTCAAGCATGTCACATGAGCTGAATGTGTTCAGATTGCACAGATTGGCAGGTTTTATATTGTAATGTGAGGGGTTGGAAGTATGCAGGAGAGATGGTAAAGCTTCACAGGTAGTTAGAGCAAGAATCCCAAGATACCTGTGAGAAACAGAGTACTAAGCCTCCTTGCTGTAACAAGCCAGCCATAAGACAGATAAAAAGAGTATGAAACTTTTCCTGTGAGCTGGAACAAAATGAACTATTAGATTCTCTTCATCCCCTAACAGAGCCAGGAAAGCCAGCCAGCTATGCAGGACATCACACTGCCTAATAGGGATGCACCTACACTCCTTGAAGAGTTAGTCTTAAAACACACAGTTATGTTTGTAGGAGGTAGGTAGTACCAGGCACAGCCAACAGAGTTATCTCCAAATTAGCTAGTTGTTGACACAAAAGCAATATGGGTGTGTAATTTAGGACTAGCAAAAGCCTGGATTCTCTGGTTATTTTTCTATTTCATCCAAGTCAAACAGCCAACAAATATCCTAATACAATTTCTACAACTCACAGGCAGTGATTTTCCCAACTGTAGCATGCATCAGGTCTAATTTTAATGTGTTTTGCTCATAACTTGTGCACTTCAGTCATTTCAACAGGCTCCAGATTCATTATGCATGCTAAAAATTAATTTTATGACATGCACATTTATGCAGTGATGCCTTGAACTCACTGTTCCTGGCTTAATGCTGATTTATCCTCATGTTGCATGTCTATCTTGTTCAGAACATGTAGAACTATATAAACAAGCACAAATTACCAATGTGCTTTAGGAAGTGCAGATTTAGATGTGCTGGCCACTTGGGTGCGCTTGGCACGAATTTCATGGCATACGTATAAATATTTCAGCCAAAATTTTTCAGACAAGCAGCCTTTCAGGAAAGCTTCAGATGTCTGAGGAGTAGATGCAATTATCAGCTCTGCTGCTTCTGGGATAAACACTGTTATTTCTATCCAGAACTACACTGGTTTTGTAAGCACACAGATCACACAATACTCCATCATGTAACAAACACTGTGAGATAATGCCTTTAAAAGTTTTAAGCTACAAAGACCTGTACTTGAACTGTGGAGCCTGTCTTCTTCATGCTCTAAGGTACTCAGGACTCTTGTATCAACATTTTCTACAGGGCTCGGTGTCCCACCCTTGGTTTTATTTGGAAGTTCTGAAGTTTCTGCATTTGGACACCACAAGTCTGAATGATGGATGGTTGCTATGGGCATATTTCATCATTTGAGAATAGTAATACTTTTCCAACTTACTAATCATATTTTGTCATCCAAATGTAGTTGTAATACGAAGGTATCTATGAAAACTCTGAGGGCATTAGCTCTCTCTGGTAAAACAACGCGGGCACCAGATGTTTTTAGCAATAATTACAGTCTCCAGAGGGAATATGTTGTTAAAATAGTAAAGTCAGCATATAAACAGTACATTTCTATTGTTGCTAACGCTGATCTGAAAGCTAAAATAAAAATGAACTCTTTGTGCAGGAAAGACTGTTAAACAAACTTTTTGTGAGTAGAGCTGAATCAAAAGGATAAAAAGTTGTATTTGGTGGGGGAAAAGACAATTGCTTATTAATCTACTTTCATAAGTGTAGTTATCAGAGATGGTAGTCAGAAGCTATCCTGAACTCATAACTTAAAAATTAAATAAATTATTTTATTTGATAAACATCCATCTTCTCTTTCTAATACTACATATAGCAACCAGTACTCTGTGCATTAATAATCAGGTTCCAGCTTGGTTGTAGAGCCTAATTTCATCTTTAAGATGGACAAGCACCATATAAGTTTGAGTGTGAAGGTAGCATAGCTCTATAGCTGCCTTGTGTCAAGAAATGCGTTCTCCACCTTTGGAGGTCCTGGTCCCATAAGCCTAATAGATTATGTTTGCCTCTTTACTTTTTTTATTTATTTTTCATCTAACTACTAATTTTGATAACAGACACAACGAAAACTTTGAACATATTTCTGATTCAAGATGCCTTGCGAAGAGATCTAGATAGACTGGAGCATTGCGAATGGTTAATGGAATGAACTGTAAGAAGTCTAAATGCCATAATCTGTGCCTACGACAGAGCAATGCCAAGCACAAGTATAAATTGGGAGAAGAGTGTCTGGAGAGCAGCCCTTCAGAAAGAAATATGGGGGTGCTGGTGGACAAGAGGCTCAGTGAGAGTCACCAATGTGCCCTGGCAGCCAGGAGGGCAAACTACATCTTGGGGTGCATCAGACACAGTATAACCAGCCAGTCAAAAGAGGTGGTAATCCCACTGTATTCAGTGACAGTGCAGCTTCACCTTGAGTCTGGTGTGCAGTTCTGGGCCCCACAATGTAAGACAGATGTTTTCTTGAATGTGCCCAGAGAAAGTCAACAAAGCTGGTGAAAGGGCTGGAAGGAATGTGCAATGAGGAGTGGCTAATGACTGTGGGGTTATCTAGCTTGGAGAAAAGGAGGCTGAAGAGTGACCGCATTGCTATCTACAGCTTCCTGGGGACGCAAAGTGGGGAGAGAGGTGCTGTGCTCTTCTGCCTGGTATCCGGTGATAGAATGCATGGGAACAGATCAAAGCTGTGCCAAGGGGACATTTAGACAAAACACTAGAATGCATTTCTTTACAGAGAGGGTCATCAAACACTGTAACAGGCTTCCCAGATTGCTGGCTGATACCCCAAGCCTGTCAGTGTTTAAGAGGCATTTAGACAATGTCCTTAATAACATGCATTAATGTTTGATCAACCCTGAAGTGGACTAGATTACCATTGTACATCCCTCACAACTGAAATATTCTATTCTATTCCATTCTATTCACTGAGAAAGCAAGCAAGAGTATTTTGCATTTAAATGTGTGAAAAGCTTCCTGAAATTGTTTCACCATATCACAGGATTGATCCATGTTAAGCCCATTTCCCATCACTTATATCATCTTCTTATTTTAGTAACAATGTTCTCTAATACTGTAAAGTTAAAACCACAGAATGCTGTTAAAGAGGGGCAGAAAAAGTTCAGACGCATTAATGTTAATGTAGCTTAATCTCATGTCCCACTCAATTCTAGAATACTTAGAATGCAATGATCAGTTTGAAATAGTTTTAAGAGTGAAAAAGTTGAGTTTTATTGAATTTGAACTTTCTCTTTTTAGTAAACTGTACCAAAACTTGGAATACAAAGACCTTCAAGTATCTGACCTCAAATTCATGCCTTCACTGCAGCTGGAGGTTAGCAATGTACCTGTTAATGGATGCTTCTATTCTCACCTTCCATTATAGCTGAGTGTATTTCCAGCAGGGAATGTCAAAAAGACCAACAAATGTTAGAGACATGTTTTGTCTGAGATTACTTCCTGTGGTAAGTCCATGAGCAGCCTCTGACTGGCTGACCAACTAACTACACAGGCATCTATTACTTCCATTAAGAAGATCAAACATTCCAGACTTACAGCTCTGTGTATTTTGCCAGACCAAATGCCATCCTTTGTTTTCCTCCGAGAAGAAAATCTGGCCACTTACAATTAGTATGAGCCAAGCAATCAGCCTGCCAGGTCTGCAGCTGAAAATCTGGAATTATCTTATAACAGCAGTAGGAATATTTAGGGATGAGTGATTGTAAGAAAGGACTCGTGGGACTGGCAGCGTTCAGCAGGACTTTGGCCAAGCTAAACACCATGTAGAAAATGCTCTTCAGTCATTGCAGCATAATCCCAGACACTCTCCTGTATACACATATCTAACAAACTTAGGTTAAGACATAAGAAAATAAACGTGCAGACAAAACAAAGTTTCACATCCAGTTCACAGGGATTTTTTCTTTCAGGTGGAGTGTCGAAAAGAGTAAAAGGAGCAGCTTCATTAATGACTTCAAGAGATGAGACACTGGGCAGCTGCAGCTCGAAAAAGAGACTGAAGACTGCCACTAGTTCCAGTGAGACCTCTGCACGTGGGTCATTCAATGACCTTGGCAAGAACCTAAGGCTGTACTTCTAAAACAGTGGCTTTCAATCTGTGGTCCAAAGAACTCTGTGAGTCCATGGATTTTTTCTGGAAATGCAAAGTTAGCAAAACAATTCTCAAGAAGTTTGGTAAGATACCACCTATGGGTTCACTAGGAAAAGATTTACACACCACTAACTACAACAACAACAAAAAAAAAGATGAAAACTCTGCTGTACTGAATCTGATCTGGCCATCTTCTGTAGACATGAGAATGTTAGAAAGAAGATAAACTTAACATATAGCTGACTGTTACTTAGCTTGGAAAGGTAAATGGCTGAGAAAAATAGCCATAAAAAGATAGGCAAAACTGTTTTGTCACTTTAGAGAGAAGAGTGGGAGCAGGTCTTTAGAGTGGTACTCTACTCACAGCTGCTATGTGGAAAGAAAACTACATCTATGGCCTCATCTGTTTTCTCCCTCTCCCCTTCTTCCTTTCACACAGCCCAAAGGTTAAATAATTTTATTTTATTTTAGCCGATCTTCCGGGTTCTGCCATTCATGCCATGGTTATCTCTAAATTAGACTGCTAGGACAGCAATTCTAAAAGAGCTAAACTGTAGACATATTTAAGATGTAAGGCCAGTGTAGGATTCAGGAGGTCATCTGTTACATGGCATCTCTTTCAACTAGTGCACAGCATAAACCTGAACCTGCACTGGCTCTTTAAAGGTTAAGAGATACTACTTCAAGCATCAGCTTTGTCCTGTAATTGCACAGAAATGCTGAAAGAATAATTCTCTCTATTGCCATACTTGTACAGGCATGATAGAGACTGTGTCTGTTGTGGTGATAGATTCATGAGCAAAAGAAGGATGTGGCAGAGTTCTGCATGAGGCTACCTGGCATCTAGAGAACAGGGTTTTTTCCTTCAGACTAAAATTATTCTAATTTTCTTGCCTTTCAGACCTGCTGTTTCCCTGAGCTGAAAAAGATTGAGTTAATCATGGCTTTAATTTAGGTAATAATAGACGTAGGATTAATATTTGTGTTAATTATTGTTCTAAGCTAAGTCTTTTATTTAAAAACTGGGTTTTGAAGTTTTGTGGAAATCAGTATCAGTAATCTGCACTATTGGGACAGAAGTTGTGGATGCTGAGTACTGTAACAAGAAAACAATAACATTTCTGCATCAGGAAACTGAGAAAACAGCATTACTGCCTTGCTTAGCACAAGGTTTAGAAATTAATGTTTGTACTTATTTTGAACTGAAAAGGCTTACCTTTTCTTTCACTCTCCTCCATATGTGGGAGGACTCACCAGACACTAAATATTTTAAGTCCTCAACTAACAGAAAGTAGGATTAGTAACTGGAACTGCCTTTACAAAGGAAAAGTGTAACCTTTTACAGATCGGATAGACTAGGACAATCAAATATTCAAAATTGTGAAGGAGACTTATTAAGTTAGTTAGAAAACAGAATTCTCAACATTTTCCAGGCGTTTTCCTTGATCATGACAGGCAAATGAGAGAGTAAACTCTTAAAATACTAAATATAGCCACAACAGCATCTAACTTTTACATATATTGCAGACCAAACCTAGCTTCAGCATTGACCAAGGAGCTTTTATCCTAAAGCTGAGAACTTTAAATTGTGACAAATTTGAGCTGGCCGTTAGGAAGTAGTATGGGAACTCATGCTTACTATCTAAAGGAAAATGGTGGTGAGACGGTCAAGCAAATCACCGCAACTTCACATGAGCAGCTATGCTCTGCGTGATAGCCCCTGTGGCTCCATGAGATGAAACATTTAATTTTTGATGAAAAAATAATTTTTTCTCACTTTGCCTCACAGCTGTAACAAAGAGATGAGTTACCAGAGCCCATCTGACATGCAGCTGCTCATCAAGCCACAGGCACTCACCAGCAGATTTCAGCCCTTAAAAACCTGTCCTTCACCCAATGTTACAGTTAAAGAATCAGACACAACCCCAGTTTTGTAAACAGGGGGTTGTAGCCATTAATCCCCTTCACAGTCTGCAGCTTGCTGGTCAGGAAAGGCACCAAGGAGTTGGAAAATCAGGATCAAATTATTCTTCTTTGAGACAAAAAATATGCATTTTGTTAAGGCTACCCAAGACTGAAAGCTTTGAGGCAGAAAGGAGAAAATTCCCTCTCACTTGTTTTCATTGAATGCAGAACACTGTGAGGTGATTAATTTAATATCTTCTGGACATGAGGGAAGGAGAAAATGGGGTGAAATAAAATTACCATGAGCTGATTAATAAGAGGTGGACCTACATTTCTGGCCCATAATATTTTATGTAAAATATTCCAATAACATTTTGCGAATGGCAATTAAACAAACATTCAAATCAAATGTAGGTCTTCTCTTAACTGAAATTATTTTTGAAGTTGAACCTACAAAGAAAACACCGAGTAAGACATTTTAAGCAAATTGAAATTATTTTCTTTTCTATTGTTATTCACTCTGGCAGTGGGCCAGGATATTAATTATTGTGATAAGGTTTCATTTAGTCTGTATAAGAAGAATGCATGGCGTGTTAGGATATTTTCCATTTCCTGTGGATCTGTGCAATGGACTTTGTGAGTCAACACAAGGTTGCCCTATGGGAGATGCAGAGCATGAGTTCTCTCACTGCCAGCTAAATTTTTTTGACAGTAGGATGATTATACATCTTTCACTATGTGGCATTTTTCTGTGCCATGAAATAGCAGCTGACCAACTCCACCTCTCCCCCTTCTGCTTGCTGCTTTTGGCTGATAGCCCAAGCCCAGTGAAGATCCAGGTGATTCCTGACTTCCAATGCTTTCATATCTACCAGCCTCATGGCTGGTTCTGATACCACTGAGTCACAGCCAAGCTGGACACACCCAAATCCTTTCAATTGCTACTACTTTACATCAGACAAATGCACGTGGAATTTAAAGTTATGGATGTGGAGAGTAAGGCTTAGGCCAAGTGCCACCAGGCCAATCTGTGTTCTACAGATAAGATATCTGTACACATTTAGGACCCATTTCGGTAGAGGACACTCACACTCCTGATACTGTACACAGAGAGGTGCAGGTGTTTGGAGAGTTCCCAGGCCTCAGCATATTTATTCTCTAAAGACAGACAGACAGACTTACTGGCCTCCTGCTTTCCTTGGGCTGACTTCACCTAATGGCAGGGTTTGGTCCCTTGGAGCTCATTTCTGTGGAGATATGGGGGGTGATGTGCATGTATTTCTTAAAACAAAAAAACCCAACGCAACGAAGAAACATTCCTGGGCAAAACAGTTTATCCTGTAGATTCCTATTGTCCAAGCTAAATGTTAATTCACTTACAAACAGCTAGTACCTCCAAGAGCCCTGGGGATAGTGAGACACATTTTTCTAGGAAGCCATGCTTTGGAGATGAATGTACATTCTCAAGTGTCTAGTACACACGAAGCTCACTTCTGCCATTGGGGTAATTAGTAAAGGCTCTCTTGGCAGAACTTCATAGTTCTGATGATAGCTCTGCTTCTCAGACTTGTGAGCTCAAAAGTTGTGAGATGAAGATAAGCCAAGAAAAAGAGAAAGCAGACTTTTATACACTCTGTCAAATACAGGTATACTGAACAAGCCCAGATTGAGATAGAACTTATTTTTCTGCCCACAAAGATATTTTTTCACTCCCAAAAATTCCACTCCCGGTGAGTACCATATTAAGCAGGAAAAACAACAGTCAACTGAAAAGCTTTTCTGTTGCCAGTCTCACCAGATCTGGTATGTTCATACAACCTGTTGTGGTTCTAAGTGATTTTCATTAATAAAATATGAATGACTGTAAAAGCCCCAACCAGTTAAAGTTTGGGGTTGATTATACTTGGATTTTGAAAATAAATGAGTGATGCAATGGGTAGAATTAGATCTGATTTACCAGTCCATGCAATTATTCATGCTTGTATAATTTGGGTCAAATATATACTAACAGTCAGGAATTCATGTGTGCACTCTTAATTGTAATCATTGTCAGCTAAAAAGAATACTATCATAACACTTTACATGGGCTGATAAATTTTATCCCTTTAATATGGATAATTTTTAAGTTTCCTTGAGAACATTCTTTGCAACTGTAAATATCATTAGGCATTTATTTCAGCAGCCCAGTGTGTGCCTTCTATTCCTCCAATAATTTCTCCCTCTTTACTATTCACATTATTATTCGCTCAGTTTCTCTACATACCATGCATGTAACAGGCCTTCTTGAGGTAGCATGTAAACCCACACTTGAAACCAAGATTAAGGAATGTTTCTGCTGTGGTACGCAGAAAATAACTCTTTTAACCTCATAATTCAGTTCACTACCCAGCATCTTAGGTTTTGCACACAATTTTAATGGGTAGAACTACTCAACCAAATTGATTAGAAAACCAAATTATTTACCACCCACATGATGTAGGGGAAAAAAAGATATAAAATGACGAAGATTTCGGGAGTAACAATTCAAACCAATTTTTTTTTTTCCTTTCTTTCTTGTCCTTTTATGATTTTTTTCCTTGTTTTTTTTTTTTTTTGGTCCTTTTTTGATTTTTTTTCGTTCTACTTTTGGACCAATTTAACATTTATTTGTGCAATACATAAATTTTAGGAATTATGCTGGTGGATTATAATCCTTCCACCCAAGGCAAGTTTTCTATTCATAATAGATCTTTCATAACTTACTGAATTACAGACTGAAAAATCCATGACTGCAGCATATTATGAAGATGTTTTCTGTCCAAGAAGCTTGTCAAAAAGGAGTCTAAAAAGATAAGACATATAAATTGTAAGTGTCCTAAGACAACATACTAATTCAAACAGAGATAACTCAGTGCTAAGCTGGCCTCCAATAAAATGTGTTTATTTAGAAAATTATTTGAAGCAAAACTTTTGAAGTAAATTGTTGCAAAGCTTTTGAAAAGTTCTTATTTCATATAGTATTTTGATAGTTTTCTTATTAGTTTCCTCAGTTGTCTGTAAATACTAATGCTGAAATATAAAAATTTTCAAAGGGTGAGTAATTTCAGGTTGCAGTCTTCTATTAGAATTACATAAGATGATTTATGATGTCCCATTTCCTTCCCCAGAACTGTTTCTTCCCCATGTCACCAGTACCTGTGTTATCAGGTGTGTAGGGTTGAATCTGATAATGTGCATATTTCTCTTAGTCTACTAAAATCTCAGCAAGGAAATCAACCATTTAAAACTACATGTGCATGCCTAATTGCTTTATAGATCAGAGATGTTAGCATGAAGAGAGCTGAACCACTTGTAAACTTCCTAAAACAAGAACATCTTTTTGTACAGCAAAGTACTACACCCTTTAGGGCAATATTAGAAGTGACAGTCATATGTACACACTGTCCAAAAAAAGTTTTTTGGCCTTGGTATCTAACATACAAAATTATAAAATATAACAGTTGGCTTAATTTAATGGTTTTGTGGGAGATTAGGAAAATCAACTTAAACCTCATGGAAAATAGCTTTGCAAATCAAAGATTTCTGTGGTGAGTTTTCTGTTTTGTTTCTTTGTGTTTTGTACATATGTCTTTAATATAAACTTGTAATGGCAAACTAAACTAACAACAGATATGTTTGGATTCTACTAAATCTTTTTAATAAACTTAGACAGCTTTAAAATCATGTGGTATTATAAGTAAAACCTGATGCTATACTTTTCTAATTGTTTTTCTATGTCTCTATTCACTGCGTATAATTGCCATTGAGTGTAGTAAGATTGGGATTGAAATTTAAGATGGCGGTTTGAAAATAAAATAAAGCAATTTATACACACACACAAACATATATGTGTATACAAATATATATATAATGCATATATACATATGTACGCAAGTAAATAGCTCAGCAAATTTTCACAAAGATTACAAATTTCTTCTTTATAGATGCACTATGTCCACATGAAAGGGTTAATAATGATAATTTTGAACACAGTTTGCAATATGCATTCAGTGTATTATAACTATACAGTAACATCCGCCCAAGTCTTTGCAGATGTTACTTAGCTTTGCCAAGGAGTTTCAACACTCTGGATGAGGTCTTGAACTCAGGTTTGGCTGATCGACTGTAATCTACAGCATTTCTTCCCCAATGTAGCAGGGAAACCAAACACACTACAATTGCTCTGGTCAGCTGATTCCCCCACCTCCATTTCCTGCATTTTGGAACTACACATGACCAAAAGTTATCTTCTGAAGAGCAAAGAAGAGCTCAAGAGAAGTTTCCCAAAAGCAACCACAAATAGAGCTAAGTATCAACACTTAATACCAGCTTAGTCTCACACGGGATAAATACATTAAAAGGACCCAGGTTAACAGGAAGGAACTGTAATCTTTTTATCTTATCCATGTTATTAAACTCAATTCCTTGATGAGGACCTGATTCAGTCCCTTGCAAACATAAATGTCTAAAGGAAAAACACTAGTCCTTTGAGTAATTATTAGCACTTCTTACTTATCTTCAGGTTTTCTTTGCAATGAGATATAATAAAGGAGAATTTGAGGGAACACAAATAGCTAAATAAAAAATATAGTCAAGTCAAAAAACAGTAAACAAGAAGAGACCTTAAGACCTTTTCACAAGTGTTTCCCAATGCTGATTTTTAGCCCACTGAAAAGATAAGAGTCAGCATTATTCAGTAACAGCTAGTAACAGACATTTTCACCACCCACGCTGTTCCCATTTCAACAAAAATAACATGGAATGGTACTAGTACTGTTTCATCCCTTTACATATTTTGGAACAGTAAATTCTGTATGGGAAAATATTCCTTGTGTGCCACTAAGCTTCCCAGAGAATGCACTTTTTAAGAACATCAATTTCTACTCACCTATTTTCATATTTGCTTTGAATGAGTCCTTGGGAGAGCATCTTATGACTTCTCTGAAAAGCCCACAGCAATTACTATCTTTTTACAAAATTTGACAAAATGAGGATTTGGGAAGAGTCACAGGGGTGAAATGACATACCTGTAAGAAACCTGTAAGTCTTTCAAGGTCAGTTATTTGTGAATATATAACATATCAATACATGCAAAGCAAATCCCAGACACAAATATGCACCACTGATGAGAGTTTAACTTTCTAATAAGATTTATTTTTGTCTCCTACTTCCTAATATATGGTAAATTTAACATAAAGACATTGAGTACTCTACCTTCAATGGCAGTGGAGCTTTTGTCTTCTCTCAAAAAGTGACTTGTTTCCCTAAGATTTTAATCTAGCTAATTGGCACTTATGCTCCAAAACCTGCAAGTTACTGAATTATTTCAAAGCAGAAAATGTGATTTACTCTTCAAAATTATGTTTGAGAGTTACAATTCAAGAGAAAAGCTGGTGTTAAATCCTCCCAGACACCAGTTACTTCAATAAGGAGCCGTTTGTCGAAAAGCTGGTGTTAAATCCTCCCAGATACCAGTTACTTCAATAAGGAGCCGTTTGTCTTCTTCAGGGCATTTCTGCATGACTTTTATTGATCTATTTTCCACTTTCAACTCAGGCAGTTGCAATTGCTAAACCATCAGACTAAATCACAAAAAACTGCATGAAGCCAAAAAAGTTGCACTAGGGAGGACAGCTTCCTTTTACATAGATTAATAGAAGCGTCTTTTTGAACTTTCTGTCCATTAACAGTGTCAGGGATCTTAAAACTTTTGTAAGAGCTGCAGTTAAAAACCTCTAGTGATTACAGGAAACTACTGCTTCATTTCTTATGATAATTTTCATACTTTTGGCACATCACAGGGCTAAACCACAGCCAGTAAATAGAAGGGTCCACAATGAGGAATTCAATTTTAATGACAAAAGAACAACTCCAGAACACACAAAAATAAAACCGAGAGGTCTGGAGCTCAAGTTCATGATTGTTCAAATAAATTGAAACATCCTATAATCTTTAAATAAAGTTTTTGAGGAAAAGGATTCAGAAGTCATAGTCTCTATAAATTTATTGTATTCACCTCTATTCTTGTCTTCAAGCTAACTTAGATTTCTTACTTTTCTTGCTCTTGCATAAACATTGCTCAGAATTCAGGCACCAACCTCCTTTGCTTAAAACCCTGATAAAGTGACTTACCTAAAGGGAGAACCATACAATTTCTTGAATCAAGCTCTTAATTTGGAAATAAGTCTCTGTAAAAATCTAAAACCTAGTCAGCAATATTTTTGATACAAAGGATAAATTTGAAATAATTTGTATTAAAGAGAAAATTGACAAATAAACATCTTGATAGCCATCGCTTTACAGCTCTTAACATATTTGAGTGCAAAAGGCAAAGCTTGAAAATCACACTACATACATATGAACACATTCCCCTCTGCTCTTCTTTACCACTTGATTTCTCAAGTTGTGCTGCACAGTATAAAGCCTTTGCTGGTGGATGTTTTCTGTACACTGCTCCCTGCTATTTGTACTTTTCCACACCCCCATGCTCACTATCTCTTTTATACCAAAACAATTGAGACAAACAGCTATCTACTTTGACAAGCAGCTACCTTGGGTAGCATTAAGTTTGGGGTTTTACTACTTAAAATCATGTCAGCGTCCAGTCCAGCTGAGGACTTAGGTCCTCCTTAGGGATTAGCATTTCCCCCAGACTCTGTCCTGTTTTGACCCCCATCTCTCACTCAGAGTCTAGAAGATACCTCATATGTACAAACGGGCCTGCACCATCAGTACAGGCTTGTCTGGCAACTAGGGCCCTGATAAACATCCCTGAACCTGATCTGCTTTTCATGTTTGGGTAAAATCTGTCTTGGTCCTGCTTGCCTTGTTGGCTCTGGGCTCACCTGTCCTTGCAGATCAGTTGTGCTCTTTCTGCTCCCTGACAGCTCTGGGTTCGTGCAAACCAACAGCTTCAATACAATACCTCTATCCTTGGGATCAATCTGACTCCAGCTCATATTTCAGAATTAAAAGTATAAGGTTCCTTTAATGTGAAGCATCAAATTCTGCACATGACAGAATTGGAGCCATTTGCAATCCTCAACAAATATTGCAATTTAAAAACTGCAACTTAGGCAGTTTAGGAACTGCAATAGTTCTGAAATAGTACTTACGGGAATCATGTTTCGAAGAGTTATTTCATGATGAATGAACACCTAATCCTAAAGATAATTCAAACCAATACATAGGGTTTGGCACGGATGTTTGTTTTTAAGCCAGTGAAAATTATCCAGCTGAGTCCTACACAAGTTATAGTGTTAGATTTTAAATTAAGAAGGGTTTTAGACAGTTTTCTAGATAGCTAATTTCTGCCTAAGATACTTAAATGAGTGCTCTGTTGCCAGAAACATGGGCTGGCTCTCACACTAACAAAGAACAACATCACACACATTAACATAGGACTATTCCAGGGGTGAAGATTTTTACACACAAAGTTTCTACATATTAAGGTGACAGTCAATATGACACTGCATTGACTGAGGGATAAATTGTGATTACTTGATGAGGAAGGGCAATATCTGAGAATCTGTCAAAATAGATCAAATCTATCCCCAACACTTGGCTCTAAATAGCCTGGAATTTGTGTAATAATCCATATAATGAGTGATCCTATATAGCATCATTTTGCTAATGTTAAATTCTTAACAAGAATTAAAATGCTTAGGGTTGGAAATCACATGATTTTGAAATCACATGCTAGAAATATGCTAGATTTCTACTTTTTTATTTGAATGCATGGGGAGTGTTTGAAGCATCAGAAGGGGTCTACAGTGAACAGACTGAGTAATCCACTGGAAACTGTCAAGAAGACAGGCATATCTGCAAACTCTGCAACTTCCAGTGTTACCACACTGACTTACATTCCTGCGTTCTGCATCTGCCTCATACTGAGGTCATGGTCCAGGGTCTTCTTCCAGACACACTTAAGTGCTGAAGCAATTCCTCTGAATACAGGTTTATGGATCAGCTACTCTTAATGTCCTTCTGAAGGGGAAAAAAAAAGAAAATTAAAAAGCTAAAATAAAAAAGTGATTCCCTCGTTTGCATTTAAGAAAATAGGAAAAACACGTAATGGGCATGGGGGGAGAGTTTCATGCATAAGGTGAAAAATTGTATATCTGTGTAATGATTTGGCTAAATAAGTGTCTTTTAACTGGTCTTTGCCCTTAAATATGCTGGGTTATTAAACCTTAGCATAGACCAAATGTGAATGTGGAATTTGAAGTCACCAGATATTACGACAGTTGACTGAGATGAAAGAAAATGGCAAATCAATATGTTCAAGTCATAACTCTGTGGAGAAGATCCGAGAGAGGTTCCCAGCACTGGAAGCTGGGTATTTCAGTTTGATAAATGTCATTTCAGGACTGTCATAAATGACAGTTCCTGACAGAAGGTGCTAATTTCATCATTATATATATTTTACTGTGCTTCTAAATATGTAAGCTTATAGCCTGCAGATATTTATTAAGTTTATTTATTAAATATGCATTATTGCTTCTTCTAATACTGATAAGGTAGAAATACCATTAACTTTACTGGAAAAGAATAAGACACTTGTCACTGGCTATATTGCACCCTATGGTGCCAGACCATTTTCAGTGAGAAAAAGAAAAGAAAGGTGGCATAATCAAATATTATGTTTCTTTCATATAAATCACGAAGTAAAGACCCACACAAATTCCTGAAGTTAGTTGTGAAATCCTTCAACTGCTGTCTCATATAATCAGCGAAAAGATCTTAGGATGTGGTCTGTCTCATGGGTTGGACAAGGTCTCTGTGGTCCTGAAGGTGTGACCTGTTTCTTTTGCTTCTGTAAGTGCTTGCTCTGCCGAATTAATACATTTTCTGCTCCACAACATCCCAGACTGATGTTTGCACACTCCTCCTATGGTTTACATACTAGAAAGGTAGTAGGTCAGTGTAACTCATAAATGCTCGATGGGTTGTTTCACCATTTTGCTGGCCCATCAGCATGCATGTCCTGTATGTATACCCTGCCTTCAGGACGTACATGAACAGCCTTCATTAAGGGGCTGCTAAAGGCTCCATAAGCACTGACATTTCTGGAGAGCAGAAGGCCAGGGTGACCTACTGCTCTGGATTTCTGGGGTTTTGCTACTCATTGTTAGGGCACTTCTCACACAACTTCTCTCTTGCATTTGGAGAGTGGGAGTGAGTGGCATTGCTCTAGAGGGAACTGAAGAATTCTGGTGAACTGATGCAAAATTTTCAAGGGCTCCAGTAGTAGCCTAATGCCTGAATGTCTGCTGTCATTTGGAAGCCAAAGTTCAGAAGACAACCTCAACTTATACTCACAAAAAAATATCTCTTCTAGGGCCTTTAATGGTGCTATAATTGATAGAGGCAAAATAGTTAGCTCACGTAACAGAGCTGCACTCTGTGCTACAAAAGCTTTTCTATATCCTTTCCTATTCACCAATAGAAAACAATATGGTAAAGCTCTTTTCCTGTACTTAATATGAAATTCAGGACAGTTAATCTAAAGTAGCTAGAATAGTGAATTTAAATTGTATTAATCAAACCACATTAAGTGTTTGCATAATCATTCCTATTCAGTATTAAAATTCTTTAATATTATCTATGTATATTTAATTGGCTTCCCAAGTAATCAAAACCGTGCTCGTTGAAGAAGATGACCTCCTCCACTTTCTGCCCAAAGTTTATCACCAGCTCCTGAGAACTTCCTTGTAGTTTATCGTAAAATCATAGAAACCGAGAATGGTTTGGGTTGGAAGTGACCTGTACAGACCAGCTAGTCCAACCTCCCCTACAACGAGCAGGGGCATCTTCAACCAGATCAGATTTCCCAGAGCCCTGTTTAACCTGACCTTGAATGTTTCCAGGAATGGGGCATCTATCACCTCTCTGGGAAACCTGCGCCAGTGTTTCACCACCCTCATCAGAAAAAAATTTCGTCTTTATATCTAGTCTGAACCTACCCTTTTTTAGTTTAAAACTGTTACCCCTTGTTCTATCACAACAGGCCTTACCAAAAACTCTGTCCCCATCTTATAAGCCCCGTTGAAAGGCTGCAATAAGGTCTCTGGAGCCTTCTCTACTAGATAGGCTTGGCTGATAAGTCTGTGTTTTCCAGAAATCTTGAATCAATGTTTCATTCCTCATCATCAGCTATTTTTAGATTTATCCACTTCATGTGTCCTGTTGGAGCCATGTAACCCAGGGTGTGATGTTTCACCAGTTTAAAATTTTCTTCACAGGCTGCAGAGGAAACCAAAACAATTGCTTTAAATTAGATACTTTTTTTTTCAGATGGCTGAAGTTAGGTGCAATGAATTTCACTCTGTAGATACTGTGTAGAGTTTTGTACCCTAAGGAGAAAACAGTCTGTCTGTTAAAAACTGTTTTTTTATTTCCCTTGTTGCGCATGTTTGGATGATTAGGGTTTACAAGAAATGTGAACAGCCAGAGCTTTTTTTTCTTCATTCAGGAAGCTTCTTCACATGTAATGCACTATTTAAATTTTAGTTATAGACATCTGTTCTCCACATCACTTCCTTTAATAGACATGGCTGCTCCAGAAAGCTAACAAGGTCCAGGACATAAACACATAGTCCTAAACACCAGCGTGTGGTCATCCCTAATGCTGGTTTCTCAGCACAGTCCCTGGAAGGCTTTTGGGCTTGCCCAGTTAGTAATTTTCCAGCAGTTTCTGGGCACAATTCAGAAGGAGTATGGTCCATGGACTGCTCCCCATGGACAATTACAATGCAGCAGCCTCATTTTTGGGGAAGTGGTTGATGCAAGACAGCTTAGCTTTGCTTTATGAGTGCAGTGCAGTTTGCCTTATGGCCAGACAACAACCTCTTGAACGTATCAGCGTTGCCACAAGGGCATATGTAAACATATAAATGCATAAAGCTTCCTTTAGATATCTGATTAAATGGTCTCTAAATCAGAACCTACATGATAACTTAAATTATCTGTGGCATATTAGTATATTATTGCTTATACCTTTAATGCTTCTGCATTTGAAGACAATCATTCTTCTACTTGCAGAGGCTGCTATATAATATACTTGTAGCTGGGATAGAGGTAAAAATAGCCAAATACTGTGGCTTAACTACATACCCGGAGCATGAGGAATAGAACTCATACTCCTCTACTTAATTATAAACCTCTTCTTATGACCCTTGAAGGGTAAAGAGACATGCTTACATACTTTGCTGAATAACCCCAAGTCTTGATATTATTTCCATTAATTTCAATGGAAATATTCAGAGGCTGTAAAGCTAATAGCATGTGTAAACATTCCGGACTGAATCTTTAAAAGGATTACTTCTCTAAAATGCTATTCAGTTCAAGTCAGGTTTACAAAAGTAAGAAGTAAGCAGGCAATACACCAAGTCAGCATAGCACTAACAACTATTTTTCTTGTACTGATTTTCAATTTTTACAGTATGTGCATAAAGTCACTATATATAAGCAACACAGAAATATGAAATATCCTTAGGATTTAAAGCAACTGAATAATTTCCTAATTCCCTGCACAAGGGTTAATTTCACTAAATACCAGCTAAAATAGCAGCTTAAAATTCCACTTCCAAACCTTTCCACTTCGCTTTTCTGTAAGAACCCAGGTTTCCTAGCAAATCCCTCTGAGTTGCTGAAACCCCTGCACACAAAAAGCTAGAAGTGTGTGTTCAAAGTAGAAGACAGCTGCTTTGTTCATAAAGAGAGCACATAAACTCCATAAGGAAAATGTTGAGCTGACTAATCTGAATATTATACCTTTTTCTCCCCAAGTAATGTCAAAAAAAAAAAATTCTCATACATGCTCATTTCAAAGCATATATGCCAAATAAAAGTAAGCAAATCACGCATACTTATAATTGCTTTGTGAAAAACACTACATATGAAAAGCAGATATTCTTCTATTAGGGGTGCATATCTCTAAAAGTGCAATAGAGACATTACCCTTTCTTTAGGCTACAAAGTCGTGGCTTTCAAGCACTTGACCAGAAACCAGAAAACCTTTCCTTTAAATTTCATCTACCAACACACAAAAACAGCATCAGCACAATCAAAATCATTAATATGCATTTATCTTAACTCAACTTTAGCCAAAGAAATCACCTTACTTTTATAAAATAAATGATCTTCCTAATTTGAACTGAACCCTTTTGGAGTGTTATCTAACATACACGACCATTTTCTGCAAATAACATTTTTGTAATTCCTGTCCTGTTTGAATAAAGCATAAAATATTTCCCTTCATTAAGGGAATTTAATTTTAAGCACTAAATATTGAAATAATGACACACATGACTCATCTCTAAGTATGCAGATTTCAGAGATAGATCTAAAAATAGCTGATGATGAGGAATGAAACATTGATTCAAGATTTCTGGAAAACACAGACTTATCAGCCAAGCCTATCTAGTAGAGCTTATTGCAGCCTTTCAATGGGGCTTATAAGATGGGGACAGAGTTTTTGGTAAGGCCTGTTGTGATAGAACAAGGGGTAACAGTTTTAAACTAAAAAAGGGTAGGTTCAGACTAGATATAAGGAAGAAATTTTTTTCTGATGAGGGTGGTGAAACACTGGCGCAGGTTTCCCAGAGAGGTGATAGATGCCCCATTCCTGGAAACATTCAAGGTCAGGTTAAACAGGGCTCTGAGAAATCTGATCTGGTTGAAGATGCCCCTGCTCGTTGTAGGGGAGGTTGGACTAGCTGGTCTGTAGAGGTCACTTCCAACCCAAACCATTCTAGGCTTCTATGATTCTACAGTAAACTACTACCACAAAATTCAGAGATAACCAAGGAAGTTCTCAGGAGCTGGTGATAAACTTTGGGCAGAAAGTGAAGGAGGTCATCTTCTCTTCCCTGAGGAGATGGAAGTGTCATTGATGTGTATTAGTTTTAGCTCAACAATAGCTGGCAGCAACCAGCTGAAAGTTGATAATAATATTTATTGTAACTAATAAAAGCAAGTATGTCTGTCAGTGTGCTACTCATTTCTCCATCATAATTTCTTCCATAGCTTTCATGACTTCCGAAGTGGCACCAGGTCTTCAGCCATCTGTAAAAGAAGCTAAAGAGTGATTTATGTTTGCATGGTTTAGGCTCTCCCCTGACATTGCAACGCTTCTGCAAATAGCTTCTTAAGGAAGAAAAGATGTATGTGGACTCTCCGGCTACAAGGGATTTCAGGGGATGCACGTTTAATAGATTACTTCTGAAAATCATTTTGCAGTCTCTGAATCAGAAGTTTTAGGTTGATTTCTTATGATATACATACATGCCTGTGTGTATACATACATGTGTATGTAAGTATACATACTTACTATTATAACAAAAATGGACAAATATAAACTGCCTCTGTATAAAGAGGGTGGGGCATTAGGTCAATATTCTATAACAGCAGGGAGCTTGCTGAATCTGACAGGCTACTTAATGTAAAATATGCTCCATCTGTTAATGCCAAGACTGAATTTTGTTATTTCTGATACATATCACCTAAGTTTCATTTTATTTTTAAGATCTCCATAAATACCATGTTTAGAGTCAAAAGGACATGAGTCCTTTAATAAGAGTCTAAACAACTTAGATTAAATCAAAATGTGCACACCCAAAAAACCCTAATATTGTAGACTACTGTTTAGTACCTCAGGTATAACTTTGCCTTTGAAGAAACAGCTTATAACTATTGATAGCAGGATGATATTTCTTCCAGAGTAGTTGCTAAAACCCATAGGTCTTCTGTTCCATGATTTTACATATTTTGTTACAGTCGCAAGCCCACTTTAAAGGAAATTTTATGAGGAAAAAAATCAAATAACATTTTAGATTCTTATCTTTTCATTGGAAGAGATAGTATTCCCTGGAGAAGCTTCTCGAAAGAGAGAGTTTTCCCAGCAGAAGTTTCTCTGAGAGATCAGCCAGCACTGAGTCACATGCTCTCCCACATGCAGACTTAAAAAAACAGCAAACAAAAAATGCAGCTACAAGTCAGTGCTGCTTCATGCAGAGCCTCCAGATCTTTCTGTCCCCGAGGTCTTTATTTGTATAAGATGTGAACTGGTTAAGAGAGCCCCATGTGGACACCTCTCAGCTTCGTGATCCACTCTGCTTGACAGAGCAAGAGGACAGTTTTCACTGAGGAATATATCCATTACTTAGTGTGAGGAGAACAGTCAAAATGGTTTATACATAAAGCTTGAATATGACCACCTTGAGCACAGGAAGCTACAGGGTATGGAGGAACCCATTTTATTTTCCCAGGCTCATGTGTGAACTCAAGAGCAGAAAGGGGCTCTAGCTCTGACAAGTCTCACTTCTCAGGAAACAAGCAGCTCGACCTTCTTTGGTTCTGTGGACATTCCCATCACACTGATCACCTCAGTTTCCTGCCATTTGTGCTGTAAATGCTGTGACTCACACTGGCCATATGTTCTCTCAACACTCAACCCTCAAAACATCTTTTCTGGCATGTTTGATATGAGCATTTTGGCTGTTTTGTTTTTGGAAGCTTGTGTGGTTTACTTTTTATTCCTGCAGTTGATCTGAGGGTTGTTTCTGTTCCTTCTGTAGCTATATATACCTTTAGAGGTTTATGTTAGACAAGTTTAGGTCCGAGCAGGTCTTGGGGGAGTTTGAATGGTCTTTACTTCCATTAATCTTCTGTTATATTCCTTCCTGTTCATCTCACAATGCCTGGGACCTCAGAAAAGCCTCTAACCCCCAGCAGGAAAGGTCTTTTTTGTGTGGGGCCTAAAGGACTCTAGTTCCCATTATAATTGCCTTCCTGAATCTTTCAGGAAATAATAATACAGATTGGTGACTAACACATAATCTTAACTAAAAAAACACTGAAAAGAGACTGAAGGTACTGTACTCCATACCTTCAGTCCCTCTTCAGTGTTTTTTTAGCTAAAATTATGTGTAAGTCACCAATCTATATTGGGGGTGTGTGTGTGTGTGTGTGAATAAATCTAAATTCCATGAAAAAAAAAAATTTAAATCATTTACTCTAAAAGCCATGCAGAAATTAGAAAACATTCAGACTCTAAAAACCTCATCATTCCCTTTTTTCTATCCATATTTCATCAATATTTCCTCTCCAGGAATAAATAGTTTTACATAGTGAAATGTTTAACGATAGAAACCATTTCTGTCTTTATTGAACTGCAAAATCATAGAATTCTTTAGCATACCTTGTATCTTTATTTAAACCAAGAGGACATTATTGAAGAAAATGCAGCTTTTTAGTGTAGATACACTATATGTTTTAGTGTCTTTTTCTTTCTGCTGTGAATTATCAGTATTAAACTATGACTATTTTTTTTGTATAATCCATTTCCTAAAAATATCTTTTATTTCTCTCAGTTTAAAACTGATTTCTAGAAGTTATCAATTTTTATAGAAATATTTATTAAAGAATAAATTAAGTAGGTATAATCTTCTTCTATAGAATCATTCATAACAGAAGAATTTAAAACATAAATAAATAGCCCTTCAAATAGGCTTTATCTCTTTGGACTTTGGAAAGTTCTTTTCTTATTCTATCAGAACATTTTCCAAGCTCTGCAAGATTTATTATGTATTATAAATAGTAGGACATTGATATATACTGTATAAAAGTTTTGAATTTTGAAATTTAAAAAGCAGCTGCAATGCCAGATGATTTTTCTTTGTCACACGTGACAATCTCACTGATACTGTGTCATTCTGTACAACGGAGTTGTGATACTGCTGGCCAGGAACATAGAATCATAGAATCATAGAATAGTTAGGGTTGGAAAGGACCTCAAGATCATCTACTTCCAACCCCCTTGCCATGGGCAGGGACACCTCACACTAAACCATCCCACCCATTGCTTCGTCCAACCTGGCCTTGAACACCGCCAGGGATGGAGCACTCACAACCTCCCTGGGCAACCCATTCCAGTGTCTTACCACCCTAACAGGAAAGAATTTCCTCCTTATATCCAATCTAAACTTCCCCTGTTTAAGTTTGAACCCGTTACCCCTTATCCTGTCACTACAGTCCCTGATGAAGAGTCCCTCCCCAGCATCCTTATAGGCCCCCTTCAGGTACTGGAAGGCTGCTATTAGGTCCCCACGCAGCCTTCTCTTCTCCAGGCTGAACAGCCCCAACTTCCTCAGCCTGTCTTCATACGGGAGGTGCTCCAGTCCCCTGATCATCCTCGTGGCCCTCCTCTGGACTTGTTCCAGCAGTTCCATGTCCTTTTTATGTTGAGGACACCAGAACTGCACACAATACTCCAGGTGAGGTCTCACAAGAGCAGAGTAGATGGGCATGATCACCTCCTTCGACCCGCTGGTCACGCTCCTTTTGATGCAGCCCAGGATACGGTTGGCTTTCTGGGCTGCGAGCGCACACTGAAGCCGGCTCATGTTCATTTTCTCCTCGACCAACACCCCGAAGTCCTTCTCTGCAGGGCCGCTCTGAATCTCTTCTTTGCCCAACCTGTAGCTGTGCCTGGGATTGCTCCAACCCAGGTGTAGGACCTTGCACTTGCCATGGTTGAACTTCATAAGGCTGGCATCAGCCCACCTCACAAGCGTGTCAAGGTCCCTCTGGATGTCATCCCTTCCCTCCAGCATATCAACCGGACCACACAGCTTGGTGTCATCTGCAAACTTGCTGAGGGCGCACTCAATCCCACTGTCCATGTCAGCAACGAAGATGTTAAACAAGACCAGTCCCAACTTTGTCATCTCAATCACTAGAAAAATCGTGAAAGGTCACATCCTAAGAAGAAAAGCAAAATTGCCTGGAGGAATGTGGATCTCTCACAGAATGTTTGTGGCCACCAACAGTTTTTCCTTAACTGGGAATTATTTAGTTTGCTTTAAGAAGGTAAAAGTTTGTTATGAAAGTTTGATGTTTTCTATAAGAAAATATTTGTACATTTTCAGTAGATTTAAAATAAAAATAATAGGAAAAATTAGAAAAACATTTATTTCATTAGATAGCTTAAGGCTCTGATGATGTATTTCCTCATTCCTTTTTGCTGGCCAAAATAACTACTTTGTAGTCTTTCTTCTTTTACTACTGCAATATCTCTTCTTAAAGTAAAGTCCCTATCAAACTAACTGAAAAAACAACCAAACAAACAAAAACTCTAAATTAATACCTCCAAGCCACAAATGTGCACTATCAAAGACAAGCTTCTGGAGATACTCTGGCATATTTTGAGAAATAACTTCTCATTTTGACACAGGCAGATTTTCCCTTCTCCCCACACTGAACTGAGTAACTGCCCTCGTTCAATATTGTTGGCAAAAATATCCAGAGCTGGGCAGAAAAGGTTGCTGAAGGGAAAAGGAAGTCCAGATATTTTACACATATCCTTCGCATTATAGTAACAAATACTTCTAGAAAGTATTTCAAGCAAAGCATGACTCTCAGTAACAACTGCTAGCTATTTTTTTCTGAGATAGGCTGTTGAAGAAAAGTCTATGAAAGCATAAAGCTAGGTAGGATTTATGTAAGCTGCCTTATGATTCATTATAAACACATCTAGGCGGTTTATAATCAGAAATTATCTCCTCTATTATGTCCTCTGATATTTTTGCCTTGTCTTTGGGTAATAAAGAGCGGAACATCTCCTGGAATTTCCTGGATATCTTGTTGAATAAAGTAATTAAAAGAATCAGAATTTATAGTTAAATCCTTCCAAGACTATAAGAATAAAAATCACTAGATATATTTCTTAACATTCAGCAAAATCTTAATCAAAATTATTATATTTGTCAGTCTCAGAAATAAATTAGAAAAGTTTCATTAGTAACAAATTGTTAATCAGCGGGATTTAGCCATATACTTGGGTAGAGAAAGAGACCATGCAGAAAAAGATGTAATATTTTCCAAAATGTACAATTTTCAATCCATGAAGATGCATTTTTCATGCCAAAGAAATTGCTTAATCCATGACATGTATTAGAAATAGCCTGCCCATAATAAAACGTGAAAAATATTAGCAGTAACTTACCATCACTGGAGGCATCAATAATGACAAGTCAACAGTAAACTGTTTATTTCACTTTAATATGAAGAGCTTAAGACTTTCACTGAGTTAGAATCCGTATTTTGACTTCTCCAGAATGTCTTTCCAACTTATTTCATAAGGGACTCCTCAGCAGCAAGCACAATCAAGTATGGAATAAATGTGACTTTCATATAATTTGCATCCTCACCTAAACCACAGTTCTCTCAAGAACAGATGCTGAGCTATTTGCACCAATGCGTTGAAGCTAGTTATTGTAAATACATGTTTCCAAAGCAATACTTCCCTGAAGATGAACCTTGCTCTCTTCCCTGAGCCCAGCGAGCACACCTTGTTTTTTTCTTTCTCCCTTTTCCCCACCCTCAGAAACATGGACTGCTGGGATGAGAATCTTTTCCAAAGCATATGGCATAGGATAAGCAAAGTATACAGGGAAAACAGGTCTCTGTGCCTTTTTTCCTATGGCTGCAAGGAGTATATGTACCTTTCAGCTTTTAAAGGAAGTTTGCTTCTGGCTGAGGGGGTATTTTTCATCTGCCACACTATATGTTTAGTGAAATTTCTTATTCTCTTGACTTTTTTACTCAGGCTTACCATGAATAATTTTTTTAATTATTTTTATTAGCTCTAAGAAGTTTCCTTCTCACTGTGCTGAGCAAGCCTCATGCTGCTTTTGAGTAAGTCTAACCCCGACATCTCTGTTATATTTACTAGATGGACTGTGATGTTTAGCACTGTGGTAGTAGTTACAATAGCTATCAACATTTGGGATTCACCTCTTAACCCTCACCATTGAAGCAGGACACTTGAGTCTTTTCTCTGTCTTGATGCTTTACCTTATAAGCTTACCGCTGTATGACTACTACTTACTTTCCATATGGCAACCTGCCAGGTTCAGCCCTAATGGAAATCATGTAGCTTACACTGTGGTTCAGCTGATGATTCCCTTGGTGGGTATTCTGGTGTAAACTCTCTCAACTCTTGCCCAGAGGTATTCCTGCTTGCTCCTATGCCATCCCCTTCAGTTGTACAGTACAGCTGTTTGTGGGCCTGCGGGGTGAACCGAACCAAGAAACTGATTAAAAAGACCAAAGGGTAAAAATGGCCTCATTTTTATTTTTGAGATATTTTTGCTCAGAATGAGCTGACCAATATATGTGTGATCAGCTAGCAAATCACGTTTGCCAGATGAGACCATAAAAATCTCTAGTGGCACAAATGAGGAGACGATATAGAGACAAGAATAAACATTGGGGCAGGGGAGGTAGGCAGGAACAGTTTAAACCAACTTTGCTGCTAAGAAAAGAGTGTGGAACTAAGGCCTTGCTGCCGATATAAAAAAAGTACAAATATAAAAGTTCTCAAAGCTTGCTTTTGAACATCATCCATTTTGTGACTGGTGAGAGCAAGGGCCTCTCTGTTTATAACATTACTTACAGAACAAGTGTTTAATACATCAGCAGCTTGGCAGGATTAATTTTGTGGTTATCTTTCTTTGAAGGAGCATCTGGCTCCATCAGCTGCTACCCAGTATAATGAAATATCAGACTCATCCAAATCATGTGAGTTTCAGATATGTGTCATGAAAAGAGTCCAACACTTAAGGCTGTTTGGTTAGATTATTTTCTCTTTTTTCCTCTCTGTGCATATTTATTTCGTTAGATTTATCTCTGTTCCATTTTCTTTCTCTTCATGACTGCAGATTTTTAAAAATTCCAGATGAAATGTCATCAGATAATATTTAGAAAAAAGTCTTTTGATTACTTAGCATTGGTTCTGTATTTAACTTGTATATGTGGAAATGAAGTAGACACTAGCAAGAACTCTCTCAGGCAAACTTTCACTGCTAAGGGAATAGATACGACATGACTGAATTCTGAGTCTTCTGGATCTCTCATTTCTATTACTTCTCAATCCACACTGAAGATTGTCGGGTTGGCAGAATCATCTGAAACAGACATATTTTATGGGGTGACTCTATTTTGTGCACTTACGAAGGATCACATGCAATGTGAATTATAATACATTGACTAGTGCCAACCATCTTAAAAACAACTGCAGTCTGTACAAAAGTCTGCACTATACTGAACTTTGTGATTCAGGCTTGTTTCTGACAAGAGTTAATGCAATAACCATAGAACGTTGTTTGCTTTACATCTTCTACTTCAAAGGTGGATTTTTTCTTTTTAATTGCTATTTCACTCTGGTTGTCTGAAGTCTATTTTTGGCTTCGGGTGCCTTTCACATGTCTAAATTTTCATGACTTTGTCATTAAAAAATGTTTTCCTCTTCTCAAAGGTGTGTTTGCATAACCCTTAAAGTTAAAAAAATGTAATCACGGATGTGCTAGAGCAGTTGATATTTGTCTCCCTGAAAGAAAGAGAGGACAGCTACCAGCTCAGTGTCCATTCCAAGGTTCAGAATCTTGAGCAAGTATGGCCAAAGTCCAACCTGGATGAATGGGTAACTTCTGATGGAGCTCATACACAAAAGAGAAGACCACAGAAGGTGGATGTTCCCAGAAGTATTAGAAGCACTGCCCAAGTGTGCAAGGATGGGATTAGGGAAGTCAAAATTCAGCTGGAGGTACAACTAGAGAGGAATGTGAAGGACAAAGAAGGGCTTCTGTACTTCCACTGGCAGTAAAATGAAGGTAAGGGAACATCTGGCTATTGGGGCACAGGACCCAGTAACAAAAGCCTGTTTTCACTGGTAAGACTTGCACTCTGACATCCCAGTTCCCCTATTTCTATTAGATTTCTACTTGACAGAAAAGAGTTGAGCAAGTGAGAGAGGTCTATACTGAGCCACTGTTTTACTCCAAATGCATTTTTTTTTAGCCCAGATAAGAAAGGTTACTGAAAGGTGACAGAATGCAGGACATCTTGACTCCATCACTAGGCATATCAAGGATGAGGGGGTCATTAAGAACAGCCAACATGGTTTTATGAGGGGGAAGTCATGTATGACCAACCTTATAGCCTTCTATGAGGAAGTGACTAGGTGGAGGGATGATGGTAGAGCAGTAGATGTAGTTTTTCTTGATTTCAGTAAGGCATTTGATACTGTCTCCCACAGCATCCTCATAGATAAGCTAAGGAAGTGTGGGCTTGACGATCAAGTAGTGAGGTGGATCAAGAACTGGTTGAAAGGAAGAAGGCAGAGAGTTGTGGTCAATGGCGCAGAATCTAGCTGGAGGTCTGTGACTAGTGGAGTTCCTCAGGGGTCGGTGCTGGGACCGGTGCTGTTTAATATTTTCATCAATGACCTGGATGAGGGAACTGAGTGCACCCTCAGCAAGTTTGCTGATGACACAAAACTGGGAGGAGTGGCTGACACACCAGAGGACTGTGCTGCCATTCAGCGAGACCTGGACAGGCTGGAGAGTTGGGCGGGGAGAAACTTGATGAAATTTAACAAGGGCAAGTGTAGAGTCTTGCATCTGGGGAAGAACAACCCCATGTACCAGTACAGGTTGGGGGTTGACCTGCTGGAAAGTAGCGAAGGGGAAAGGGACCTGGGGGTCCTGGTGGATAGGAGGATGACCATGAGCCAGCAATGTGCTCTTGTGGCCAAGAAGGCAAATGGCATCTTAGGGTGCATTAGAAAGGGAGTGGTTAGTGTGTCAAGAGAGGTTCTCCTCCCCCTCTACTCAGCCTTGGTGAGGCCGCATCTGGAATATTGCGTCCAGTTCTGGGCCCCTCTGTTCAAGAAGGACAGGGAATTGCTTGAAGGAGTCCAGCGCAGAGCCACAAAGATGATTAAGGGAGTGGAACATCTCCCTTATGAGGAGAAGCTGAGGGAGCTGGGTCTCTTTAGCTTGGAGAAGAGGAGACTGAGGGGTGACCTCATCAATGTTTACAAATATGTAAAGGGTGGGTGTCAGGATGATGGAGCTAGGCTTTTTTCAGTGATATCCAGTGATAGGACAAGGGGCAATGGGTGTAAACTGGAGCATAGGAAGTTCCACGTTAACATCAGGAAGAACTTCTTTACTGTAAGAGTGACAGAGCACTGGAACAGGTTGCCCAGGGGGGTTGTGGAGTCTCCTACACTGGAGATATTCAAGGCCCGCCTGGACAAGTTCCTGTGTGATGTACTGTAGGTTACCCTGCTCTTGCAGGGGGGTTGGACTAAATGATCTTTTTAGATCCCTTCCAACCCTTGGGATTCTGTGATTCTGTGATTCTGTGACATCATTCATTTCACAGCATTGACAAATACTACTAAAGTAGTGGGTTTCAATTTCTTGTTTAAGACACACGATCATTTTCAAAATATAATAATGGACATTTCTCTCTCCCAACTACCACAGAAATATAGTCTGAAATGGAACAAAACTTGCAGAAGGATCAGCAGTCTCAATAGCTTGGAAACATCCAGCTTTAGTTTACAATCTGAGATATATGGCTACAGTCCTGGGTTACCTTTCAAAAGGGGATACCAGGAGGAAACCTTTGAAAGCTATTCCAAATCCGAGAAACTATACTTGGGGGAACAATTCCCCTTTGGCAAAGACAGGGACTAGATGAGCTAGAGGTGTTTTCCATTTCTGCTCAAGTCTTTTAAAAGTCAATACATGTTTAATAAATACTTATAGCTCTACAAATGCCTCAAAGTATACTAGCAGATGATTTGAGTTTAATCAGAAGGCCCAGCTGGGCCTGACCTTGTAAAACCTTACATCAGAAGTGGTTACCTATATAAGCAGAGCCTTGAACTTAGTGAGTCGTACTCATTAATAAGGTCCAGGGGAGAAACTATGAGACAGCAGCTGGTATCTTCTGTTCTTTCCTTTCCTCATAACAGTTATGAAGCAAGTAGAAAAGAATGAATCCTACCAGTATATGAGGACCCTGATACACAATCAAGTCACAAAGGCTAAGAAAAGGATTTGAAAATGGAGGGCTAATCCCTGCATTCAATACTATTTCCTCCATTTACTGATTCCCTCACCACCGAGGAGTGCTTCTGGCAGGACTGCTTTGAACTTCTTCTATACTCTAAGAGATGACTAAGAAAAAAAATGAGACATGTTTTGAGACAAGGGACTAAGTCCTCTGTTTCTCAATACCTGTGCAAGCAACAAAACAAATGAAACGATTAATGAGTCAGAGATTTTAGAAAACATTTTCAACAATGAACTTTGACAGCTGCAAATCTAATTACTAGCAAGCACAGATGATGCCAAAGAAGTCTGAGTAGTTATAATACAAGGTTTAGAAAATAATTTCATTGGTCAAAGCCATTAATTTTGCTTTCTAAATGTCAGTCAACATAGAACATTGACATGTTTTAGTGACAGCTACAAGAGAGATGTCTATTAAATGGCTTGATAACATAAATGACGTTATAGCACAAAATCTGAGACTCATATGTGGAAAAGTTACAGACATGAAACACTTTCCCAGTATAGCCTAAATATAGAAAAAAGGTGTACCAGGGTTTGATTTGTTCTGTATTAATCCATCTCTTCTGAATGGCTTCTAAGTCAGTTACTACATTTCCACACTAAGATGAAGCATTTTGGTAAAGGAAGTTTTGAATGAAACTTGATAGCAGTAGACCAGCTGAAGCTGGAACTGAAGAAAAATGTAGCTTTTTCCCCTTTCACAGAAAGACTGATACGACTTTTTCCTTTCCACAGAAAAAAAAATAACTCTGTCAGAGGAAGGGGGCAAAGAATAAGAAAACTCTTTTATTTACAAAACTCAATGAACTCAATTTTGTTTTGGAGTCTGCCCTGCACCGTGGAGTCCTACAAGACAATATTCTTTTGACTAGCCACCTCATAATTAGGAGGTTTCCACTCTCCTGATAAGTATACGATTTTATTTTATTTGGTCTGTTTTCTGAAGACTTTTGTATTTGTCTTGTGACTAAATCCCAGGAGCTCCAGTAGCCCAATAAGGGATATCACCACAACCCTCAGCTGTGGTTACTTGTGTCCTAGCTTGTTCCCAGTTGAACTTTTAATTTGCTTATTCATTTGGGAAGGATTTGTGTCTCTGCAGATTATGCATTAGCATCATAAGTTAATATTAAGTAGACTGCTAGTATCACATCTCAGTGTTGTCTCTGTCCAAAGAAAATGATTCTTGACCACATCTGTTTTTAGAGACCGGATGTTTAGTCAACTGATTCAACTTTAGGGTAAACCGAATCCTGCCCTCAGTCCCTTGTAATTCTCTACAGCTAAAGATTTTTTCAGACATGGTATCAATATCAGGGATGATATCACCTCTCATTACTTAACCAAGGGGATTCTTCACACCTAGATTTATGTAACTCACACCCTCCTTTACTCCCTAGCATTTAGCTTTACTCCCTAGCATTTAGCTTTACTCCCTAGCATTTAGCTTTACTCAGCTATGGCAGCAATTTTAAAGACCGGTTTGCAGCCAGTTTGTAACTGGGACAGAGAACTGGGACTTCCAACTTTATTGGGACATCTGGCAATAGTAAGTGGGTAGACAGGCACAGGGTTAGTCAGCATGGATGTTCAGAGCTTTGCAGTGTATGTAAGTGGGAGTCTCTGTCATATAGCTTAACTTCCAGAACTCCCAGAGCAGGTTTCCCAACTTCAATGTATAGTGTCCTCTGAAATGGTTTGTTCTTCCTGACCCAAAAGAGCTTAGTTCTGTTGCTAAAAATTACAGTTAGCAATACCTGCAATTGAACTATTGCTGAAAAACACTACTAATTTGTACTACAAAATGCCTGGACACTCCTAACAGATTTGCCTGGAAAGTGTTTTCCCAACTCATAAAACTTCATGAGCTTAGAATATATTCCTAGGCAAACCTTACATTTTTTGAAGGTTTTCACAGGCAGAAAACAAAGCCAAGCAAAAGGGAAGAAAAAAAAAACAAAAAAAAAGAAACCGTCAAGGGATTGAACTCACAGTTTAACAGTTGCACTGCCTTATGTGTGGGACATCTTTGTCCCATTCCCAAACCCCATGCAAATTTATGTCTACAAAACAGTGCAATTCTAAGAACTGAACCTGGCAGAGAGAACAAGCAGCACTGGCTGTGTTGTGGAAGACAGTGGTTAAGTTGCTGGTATAAGTCCAAAAGAAATAAAATCCAAATGATAAACCATGAAAGAAAAGAAACAATTGTTTAATTAAATAGTTTTATCTAAAGGTCACACTCGAGCTAATGAGCTAACTCCTATATCTTCTGGTTTCTGGAATCAATCCTACTCAATTGCTAAGCTTAGCTGGGCTCTGTCCTTTTTAGTGCTTGAACCGATCATAACATACAATTCCTCATCTCCAAGAGATCAAACTGTGGCTGGTTCTGGTGCAAACTAGGGATAAAGGCAGCAGAAAGCACCTAACCTAAAATTCCATCAAGTATTGGGTAAACCGGTTCAAATATTTAAACTCTAAGATTTGTATTTTTGTATTTTTACTGTGTGCATACTTAGAGCATACTCTATACATTTTTCTCAGGTCTTATAGCACGAAGCATATTGTATGCATTTCTTTTTACTCTTAATGTAGAAGTTGGAAACAGAATAAAGCCATGGATGCCTGGAAATAAGCATAAATATTTGCATCAGGCTGTTCCACTCGTAATAGCATTTTTCACCTTTCTGTGCTGTGCAGGCATTTCTCTGCCCATAGTGTTCTTTCTGTCAGCTTTGGGGGGGGATTTTTGAGTCAGACAGAGTACTCATTGATGGAAAAAGTGAGGACTACTGACAGCTTTATGTATTTGTCTGCATTTTAAGTAAAATAGTATTTTCATATTTTTAACAGATATTAGTCCCTTGTTATGTGATACAGAAGCCTTCACCCTACTCTTAAAAGCATTTTGCCTAATAATATTTCCAGGTCCAGTGTAACTATATCACTGATGTACCTGCTTTTTAGATGTATCACACCGTATATCATTTATATGGTTCAGAATTTGAAGGCAAGAGCAAAGATATGGGCAAGGGCAGGACAGGACAAGACAGGATAAGAGCTAGCTCTTTAATTCTTGACACAGTAAAAAAAATCAAAAGTATTTAGACCTAATTTTAAGATTTAAGAAAATACATGAGTTCTGGTTTAATTAAAATCTTTATATAATTGATCCAATAAATAAAATAGTGTTAAAGTCTCCAGGAAACACTCAGTCTTAGACTTCATGGGCGTACAATCACCATGTAAATCTGCAAAATTATCTGACTTTTCAGATTAGCTGGGCAGGAAAATAGTAGATTGTTATTAAACCATATGATCTTAAATGTAGAGACTGTAAGTATATCTTATGAGAGAGAAGAAAACACTCTTCTTTTTGAATAGTTAATAAATTTGTAGTTTAATTAGATGAGGAAAAGATTTACTGTGAAGCAAGTCTGAGATATCAAGTTGCAAAGGAGGTTTTGCTCTGGATGTTCAATGTTGTCTGTGGACCCTGTGTTTTTCAGAAAGTAGCTGAAGATTTATGTGTGCATGAGCAAACAAACTCATGAAAGAAGTAATGAAAAGTTGAAGTGGGTAGGAATACAGAGGTCTACATAACTGCCAAATAAAAAGCAGATTGAATAAAGTCCTTTACCAATGGGAGCCAATAATAACAATAATAAGGGGGAAAAAGTGCATAGAGAATATAATTTCAATGCGAAAGAAGAAAAAGAAACAAGGGTCTGTATGCACAGCACATGTGAAATAAAACAAAAGGGCATGCTTAGATTAACATGAAATTCCAATTTCATCAAACATTTAAATATCCTCTAAGTTCAGATCAGGGTGGTAACAACTTTACATTCTTTGAAAGCTATATCACAGAAGGAAAAACCCTGAACAAGGCTATGGAAACTGTGGAGACATTGCATTGCTAAACAAAGACTAGAATTAATGATGTAAGCAAATTACATCTGAGGGTTAAGCATTTAAGTACAGCAAGGACAGGTAAACACTGAGAATGTTTCAGTAGAAATGCCTTTAACAGACACTGCAAACCTATACGTAGCCATAAAATATTTTTTCTTTCTCCACAGTGCTCTTGTTCACCCAAGGAACCTAGAAATTGCCAGAAGCCTCACAACAGCTCCCTGGTGGAAAAGTATAAAATGTAGATGAGAGGTGAAACCAGAATGAAATGTTAAAAGAAGCGGAGTAAATCATCCAGCCAAGCAACAGCCATCTGTGTACCATTAATCCAATATTCTTTATGATCAGTATTTCTTGTTTCCTTTATTGTGTGCTTCTCTGTACAGATCTGTCTCCTGTCATTGCCACACTGCTTTCTGAACTCCCTCTCAAACACAGTGTTCATCTAGGTCTCCAGCTCCCCTCCTCCACACCAAGAATCTTCTTTTTTTCTTGGTTCCCCAGGACCTTTCAGGATTCAGTACAGAATCCCCCCCCCTGGTTTTAAGGTGACTTAGTCAAATTTATCACATGAACATAGCCTTTAATACACATTTTTAACATATATCAATTGATTCAGCACATATTCTGTGTTCTTGGTGCTGGATTCATAGCACATGAAAGATCCAGTGGCAGCTCTAAAGCATTTGGTGTGGTGTGAGTCTGTGAACTTTTAATTTCATGCTGGAAAAAAGCACTCAGCTCAATATCCAGGTCCTACTGCTGTAGAAAGAAATTTTTTTGCTTTTTAATGAACAGGGGAAGAAAAGAGAGACATGGAAGCATGCTTTTGGTGTCACAATCATGAGTCTCTCTCCACGTTTATACTTTTTGTCGACTGCTGTACAATCGCCTTGCATGAGTAGCCCATTGGGGCAGATGTTGTCTTTGTTTTGCTGAGCACATGAAAATCCCACATAATGGGTTTGAGACTTAAGAAATAAACAGTGTGGGCTCTTTACAGCTTTTAGTTAATCACAGTAAAAACATTCCTCATTTCCTCAGTGGAGTACGTGTTTTGATTCAGCTCAGCTGAAGAGGGGGATGTCTGGCAGTACTTTTTCCAGGATATTACTGCTTCTTAAAACAGCACCATTATTTGAAACAGGCAATTGCAAGTTAGCCCAGGTTAGGAATGTTGTGCTGTTTTGTCATAGTTGCTCCACCCGTGTCCCAGTAAGGTCTGATCCAACAAGCTTTTCAAGTACTTACCTATGTGTCATTCACAGTGCAGTCTGCAAGCTGGCTTTCAGCTCTTACAGTGGTTGTTGATTGCCCAGTTATCAGGAAATCTGCCAAAAGAGTGTGGTGAGTTTTAACTATGGAAATGTGTGGAAAATCAGTGTTTAGTCTCAGGGCTGATGAGAAATAAAGTTCTAAAACCAAAGGAAGTGGACATGCTCTTCAAACGTTGTTTTGTTTTTTATATATCTCCCAAATCAGAGGTAAAGATTTCAAACATAGCAATACAGTATTGCCGCACCAATTACACAACTTCACCTCTTTGAAAAAAGAAGGAATTCAGAAATCCAAAAATACAGGAATTATTTTTCATGCATTAGAGAGGTGGATAATGGTAATTTGAGGCAAATTGCTGTAGCTCCTATCTGCTCCATTATCTAATGAAAATAATGCCTTTCAGTTTAAAGAAACTCATTAAATAGATCTATGCTTTTCCTGTGGTTAAATATTTTTATAGTTCTTAGAGGAAGTCCCAAAAGAGATGATGCCACGGATGGAAGTGGACAGGAGTGAAGCATAGACTTTCTCCCACTTGTTACACAGAATATGCTATGTACCAAGCAATGATCTGAGTGGCACATACTTCAGTTACATTAGCCCTTTCTTCCTTTTTCCTTTCCCCACTAAATTCTTCTCTTTGAATTAGGAACAAGGGAAAAGCGTAGACAAAACCAGCTGTGTTCTTATGACCTATCTTTAGCCATCTAAAAAGTTGTGATGGCAACTCAGCTTACGCTTGGAGGGTTAATGGAAACAAAGGATTACCTTAATTAGTGATTCCTCTCTTCCTAAGGCCAGGAGTGGACCACCTGTGGCTGAATTGCTTCTGGCTTCCTAAGGCCTACAGTTCTCTACCTGCAGACTGAAGACTAGTTTAGGCTGGTGAACCTGTAGACATTTCTTAGGTTAGCTGCCCACTCATAGCTCAGTAAGAAAAAGGATTTCATTTTGTTTCCGTCTTTCTTTACTAGAAAAATTATAGTTTGCTAGAGACTTCTTTTACAGAGGAAAGAAAGGCACAGCAATAATCCATGGATGGATGTTGAGGGCAGACAAGTTCAAATTTAACACAGATTTGTAGTGATGATGACAATCAATCATCTGAGCAGATTAACAAAGAAAGTGATAGATTTCCCACCTCTTGTGTTTACAAATCAAGATTGGATTTGTTTTTGAAAGATAAGCTTTAGCCAAATGTGTTAGGACAGTAGAATTGAAATGAATGCAGTTATTTGACCTATTTCACACAGATGAAACTAGATGATCTAACATTTCCTTCTTGTTTCAAACGCATCATTCTATTAAATGGTTTGTTTATTTAAATTTTCTTAGTCTGCCAGAGAATCTCAGATTGATGTATTCTTAAAAGAAAAAAGTTTCTCATTTAAGAATCTGATGGCTAATTTCACCAGTGATTCTAAATATTTGGGAGTTAGGGTTTTCTTTGATATGACAATTCTCTTAGTAATTTAATCAAAGTCAGATGTTCAAATAAAATTAAACTTTTTAGAGTACTCATTGATCATTAAATAAAAACCTGTGTTACTTACTTTGTGCTTTATTTAGTCAGTAGAGAGATTATAATCTAAATATTGAAGCAGAGAAGGGTGGATTAAAGCAGTTATCTTCTCTTGTGACAGATTCTTGGCTAAAGAGATCCTGCCTTTTGACACAAAATTTGGTGCCTACTAATGATAAACCTCCAAAGTTTTTATAGGAGAAATTTGGGAAGGAATGAGACTGAGTGGCTATGCATGGATCAGTTTTGCATTTGCTGCCCCTTCTGATTTCTCTCTTTCCACTTAAGAGATACTTCTAGTATTTATCAGTTCTTCTTTATCCATAACTGGAACAATGAAAACCTGCAAAAAAGGGAGAGTAGAGAAGAAGCTATTTAGTAAAAGCATTGCAAATGCCAAACCAGTCACCTGCATTGATAATGTGTCATCTGTGGGGAGTTAGAAGCAACCTGGGGGCCGTGTGTTTGATAAGATTGCCCAGCAAAAACTCCTTGTAATATATGATACATAAAATACTGTGATGTGTTGAAAATGTTGCGATGAACAGAGAGACCACTGAAGCTCACAGAAGTGTATATACTAGGGAATATGTGGGACAATGAGCTTAGAGAATCTCCTGAGAGGCACAAGTGTCACCATTGCTTCATCTGTACCATGCTATTTCAGGGAGCAAAGGAGAGTGAATATTACTACACAGGTATTTTACAAAATCAGAAGCAGTGTTGCTGTTGGATGCATGAATCATATTTTGTAACATTTTTTTTAAATCTTTTAAAAATATATCAAAGACATCCAGAATAAAAGAAGTTTCTGATAAGGGGATACTGCTGGGGGAGCTTTAGAAGGGAATAAACTCTGAGACCATACCTCAGAAGAGGAACATCAGCATCTCTGCTTTTCCTTCAGTTCAAAGTTGAGATAAGCTTCAAGCAACAGCTTAGTATTTCCTGAAATTAGTTTGTGATGTTTCTCTTTTCTCTCTCTATTTATTTTTTTTTTAAATCAAGAAATTAACTATTTTCTTTGCCCTAATGTCGTTGCACCCTTTCACCTGGTTAGTGAGCTGAGACAATCACGCTTATCACAGTGGAGAATCGAGCCAACAGCAAGGTGCGTTTTGCACATGTATTATCTCTTTTGGTAAGGTATCAGGGCAAGATACTTTTCTTCCTTCAAAAGAAATGGGACAGACCCCCATGTTGCCTGTCTCAACAAAAAGATCGTATCCCCATGTAAACCGAGACAGTTCCCCCAGGTGTTCCCCCACCAGGAGATACACTCTCCTGGCAGCAGTGGAATAAGGGATCAATTTGTCATGTGCAAGCCATAAATCTTGAGGCACACACAGGGTTAGGACTAAGCCTTTAATTACGTTGTTTAATGTTAATATCTAGAAGTGATTTATTACCTGTTGCAAACCATGTATTAATGGTAGCCAGCTCTGAACATGCATCAAGGCATGCTAGATATCATTAATATCTGTTTCAGTGTGAGCCAAAGTGCCTTTGTACCCGATAGATCCAAGGTCTGGATCAGCTGCAACTGAAACCACTCAGCTGAAGTACCTCAGGTAGTCCTAGCATCCGCCTTGGCTCTTGCCTGTGCAACACATAGAAGGGCACAAGTCAGTAAAAAATTTTGGCCTCTAACCCACAGACAAAGTAGGTATAGACAGCAGAGTTCAGTTCCTTATAGTGATCCCTGACTAGCTGTGAACTTTCCTATACCTTTTGGGAAGCACAGCAGTTTTGTAGGCTCACAGAATCACAGACTAATTTGGGTGGGAAGGGACCTCAGGAACACATCGGGTTCAGACCCTGTTCAAAGCAGAGCCATCTTCAATCTCATATCACCTTATTCAGGATCCCAACTCAAGCTGATATCAGGCACCTCCCCAGCTTTGCACTGTGCCATGAATGTCTGCCTGAAGATAGCTGTGCAAACTGCCTTTTAGCTCTGTTTCTAGCTAGCCAGTTTAGCTTATGTTTTTCTTCTCTAGCTTGCTTGTAACCAGGCCCTATTCCTACAGCCTTAAAGTCATAGAATAATAGAATGGTTTGGGTTGGAAGGAACCTTCAGACACCATCTAGTCCAACTGTCCTGCCATGGGCATGGGTAACTTTCACTAGATCAGGTTGCTCGAAGCTCCATCCAACCTGACCTTAAATATGTTCAGGGATAGGGCATTCACAACTTCTCCAGGCAAACTGTGCCAGTGCCTCACCACCCTCACAGTAAAGAATTTCTTCCTTAGGTCCAACTTAAACCTACCGTCTTCAGGTTTAAAACCATTCCCCCTTGTTCTGCAACTACAGGCCCTGGAAAAAGTCAACCTTTCTTATAAGCCCTCTTCAAGTATTGAATGGTCACAATAGGGTCTGCCCAAAGCCTTCTCTTCAGCTCTTATTCTCTCAGCCTTTCTTCACATGAGAGATATTCCAGCTCTCTGATCATTTTTAGTGCCCTTCTCTGGATCTGCTCGAAGTGGTTTACATCCCTCTTGTGTTGGGGGCCCCAGAGATGAATGCAGCTCTGCAGGTGGGGATGTCACCAGAGCAGAGTAGAGGGGCAGAACAGAATAACCTCCCTTTACCTGCTGGCTATGATCATTTTCATGCACCTCAGGATAAAATTTGCTTCCTGGGCTGCAAATGCACATTAAAAGCTTAGGTCTACTTTTTTAAACACCAATGTCCTAATGTCCTTGTCCACAGAGCTGCTCTTAATCCATTCATCCCCCAGCCTAAATTGATTCTGGAGCTTGCTCTGACCCAGGTTCAGCTCTGACCTGAACGTGAGATTTGCATGCACCACCCATTTCTCAAGCCTGTCAAGGTCTCTCCAGATGGCATCCTTTCCCTCTAGTGAATCAACTGCACCACTCAGCTTGGTGTCATTTAAAAACTTGTTAAAGATGCATACTCAACCCCACTATCTATGTCATTAATGAGGTTATTAAATAGCATTGGTCTATTGACTATAACTCAACAAACATGTCTTAGCTTTTCATGTTGTACTGCTCTAATGTCTCTATTCAAAAAAACAATCCCCATCAGGATTGGGGATTTGTCTTCTTTTTTATTTTTTTTATTTTTAAAAATTGAAATTATGGGTTCTTTAAAGATTTACACACCCACTGAATTTAGTTGTTGACTCCCGCGGCAGAAAGTTCAAGGCAACGGCACAGTGGATTTTCCTAAGCATATGCAATCCTGAATTACCTCATGCATAGATTTGAGTAATTTTTCCTATGGATTTGAGTACATTACTTTAGATAGAAACATTCTTCTATGGTCTGGAATAAATTAAGATAATTTTGTGAGTTACTACTATGTACTGTTGCCAATTAAATAGTAAGAACTCCTTATATGCTTTCTTCAAAAAGAAGTGAAATTCGTTCCAAAATGTGCTGCACTTACCATGAGACTGTTGTCAGCGCTTTTCCCAAGAAGCAGTTTGTTTTAACTGTAGTAGTAGAACAGGATTGGCCAAACTTCTAAAACTGAAAAATAAATTGAGGGTGAATTCAGAGGATTTGACTCTGGAGAATAGAAGCACTGGCAGCACCCATCTTTCTGAGGAGTCAACACCCTGGAAAAAAGCCCACAACACTCTTTTTCTTAACAGGGTACCTGATACGATCTGTCAGAGAGCATCTGACCTAACACTAATCATTGTTCACATGGATAATGTAACCAGCTCCTCAGCAATTTTCTCCTTAAACTGTGCTCATGATAGCACCTGAGTGGAGAAATAAGGTACTGTGCTTACAGATCTATGAATGCAGGTAAAAGCCTGCTCACATTCATTTTGCTTGTGTTAGCAGTGGCAGCAGACTCAGGGCAAGGTAAGCTTATCTGCACACACAGACAGAAGCAGACATGAAAAAAAATCAACAGAAGTAGGTAGAAAGAATAAACTGGAGAAAGCCAACTACCTGGTAGCACTACCTTGGGTTCCCTTGGGAAGCTTTCTTGCCTTCAGTCCTAACCAGAGGGACACATGATTTAGTGCGATACGTTTACTTCCTCTGTAGTATTACTGTAAAGCTCCAAACCAATATCAGGTGCAGTTCTACTTTAGATCACCTATTCATTCAAGGGTTTTGTTCAAAACTTGAAGAGCACATTGTTTCAATAAAGTTAATCTTACTTTCTTTTACTTGTCTCCACTTTATCTACTCTATAGTGCAGCTACATTCCAGACAATATACTAATAGGAAATAATATACTGGAACAGTGCTGGAAATTGTCTGTCTCCAAGGTAGAAAATGGAAGTGAAGCTCATATATGTCCCAGGCTACTTGGACCAAGACTGGCCTTCAGGGAATGAAAGAGTTTTGTTTTAATTACAGCAGTATTTTGCTTCCTGGCAGCATACATATTAATGCATGTCTGCATATGTCTGGGTATTCAATTCTTTGTTTATATCTTTATGCATACATGCGCATCATGCACATGCACACACATAATTTTTTCCTTTTAAACTAAATCTAATGTGTCCCAGAAAGTCAAGCTAGAAAGAGACTGAAAGCCTATGGCCTGATACCAATTTTTTGTAGATGGGACTCCATCCGTGCTTTTTGAAGTTTCTGTGTGTATACATCTGAAATCAGATCTGGGCACCTTCCAGACGCTTGAAATGGTCTTAACCAAAAATCCCCTACGATTTGACCCCAAATTAATCTGTTGCAAAAGTATCATTTCCAGAGGTGAATGGCTTTCAGTTCTTCATGTGATCTAGTTCCAGGGCTTCTCATATGTTTCTAAAACCTCAGATTTTGCCCCCAGCTATGAATTAGCTGTTCTAGGTACTCGTTTGTTTGTACTTGTTCCTTTATTGAATGCATGTTTCTGATACTTCCCTGGAATGCCAGAATGCTGGAGTGATTTAAGGATGGTAATTTCAGAAGGAAATAAAAGCTATGAACAAGAAACAGAATGTAAAAGACATATCAGGGAAGGAAAAGGCTATTAGAGCTGATAAATACATATGGGAGCATAGCCAACAACCTATTTGAGCACAAAATATTTGGAAGAGGTCTTTTCAGATGTTATCCTTCTATAACATGTAAATGTCTGAGATGTTTTCTTTTTTTCCAGCACATTAGAAAGTTAGTTTCCTCTTCCTGCCACAGGTGGCCAGGACAGCTGCTGCAGGTACTGCAGTGTTGAGGACAGCAACTGCAGAGCTTTGAAGAGCACACTCCCTCTGGACAAATAGTCACCAGTGCTGCAATCATTATTTAGCAAATGAAAGAAAATGACCGTGAAAACAGATGTCAGTTTACAATTTCTTCTATAAGGCAGCTTTCTTTCTTCACAGCACCCAACAATCCTGTAGTCAGACTCAGCTCTGACATAAACTGGCCAATCTTGCAGTGGAATTGGAGACTATTTAACAATGCAGAAGTTGAACAGGTAAGGTCAACCAAAACAAGCACAGATTTTAAATATTCCAGAACACAAAAGTTTAGAATTTCATGCTCATCCACTACAACAGTATGACACGCTGTAAGAACCAGAGAATCTAAGAACTGCATATAAATTTATACCTTTGTATGCATATGAATTACTTCAAAACTTTTCAGTCCCAAAATAAGCAATAAAAGATTTTTAAACATGCATGTGGTATTATTAGTCCTTTAAATACTTGCTGTTGTAGAACTGACATATGTAACTAACCAACGATCTGATACACAACTCTATATTACTGTGCTTTTTCCCCCACAGAAATGTTCTTACAAACAGCTATTAAAGACTCTTACTGTCATAGTAGATTTGAGTGTAAAGAGTGATTCCAGTTAGTAATGTAAGTTAAAAGCACAGGTAACTGGTTTTAGTGTTCTGTTCTGAGGCATCGATTTGCCTCAGTGTTTGTTATACGGAACAGCCCCTAGTGTAAAAGCTGATAATAAATATTATTATGATATTTGTGATCTGCAATGTCTTAGGCAACAGGAAAGGTACTAAATGCATTTTGACATTTTCTGACAAATATGACCACTTTAAGAGATTAGAATAACAGAAACTTGAACCACCTGGAGATTAAGTAGGTTGGAGAAAGTTGAAGACAGGTTGAAGACAGGATGGGGAAGGACCTGAAAAGAGGTATAATTTTTAAAAGGTACTTCAGAGTACTCAGAAATTTAGTTTGACCAAACTTAGAATTGTTTTCTATTTTGTCAACCTGAGCTACATTTCTATAGTTCACCTTTGATTTTTGGCTTCAAATAAATCCTAAAACCCTAAGAGACAGTAAAGATCAAATTGCTGGGCCTCTTTCTTGATGCTGAGCCCTGTACTGCTGTTGGTATTTATGGACTGCTCTGGACTTCTTTGGGTTTTCTATATAATTGAGTATATAGCTGCTGTACTCCTTTCTCAATTAAAAAAAAATATATAAAAATAATGTTTAAGAGTCCTGCACATATTTTAGCCACTCTGAATAAATAGCATGTGTCACAAAAACATCTTTACCTACAGTAATAAAGATTAGGCTTTGCAAGTACTCATTGATTTGTGTCAAATTAGCAAAAGTCTTTTGAGCCGAAAAATAGGGCGGAAAGACAAAAGCATACAGAATTAGAATCATAGAATAGTTAGGGTTGGAAAGGACCTCAAGATCATCTAGTTCCAACCCCCCTGCCATGGGCAGGGACATCCCACACTAAACCATCTCACCCAAGGTTTCATCCAACCTGGCCTTGAACAATGCCAGGGATGGAGCATTCACAGCTTCCCTGGGCAACCCATTCCACTGCCTCACCACCCTAACAGGAAAGAATTTCATCCTTATATCTAGTCTAAACTTCTCCTGTTTAAGTTTTAACCCATTACCCCTTGTCCTGTCACTACAGTCCCTGAAAAAGAGTCCCTCCCCAGCATCCCTACAGCCCCCCTTACAGATACCAGAAGGCTGCTATGAGGTCCCCACGCAGCCTTCTCTTCTCCAGGCTGAACAGCCCCAACCTTCTCAGCCTGTCTTCACATGGGAGGTGCTCCAGTTCCCTGATCATACTCGTGGCCCTCCTCTGGACTTGTTCCAACAGTTCCATGTCCTTTTTATGTTGAGGACACCAGAACTGCACACAATACTCCAGGTGAGGTCTCACAAGAGCAGAGTAGAGGGGCAGGATCACCTCCTTCGACCTGCTGGTCACGCTGCTTTTGATGCAGCCCAGGATACGGTTGGCTTTTTGGGCTGCGAGCGCACACTGAAGTCGGCTCATGTTCATCTTCTCATCGACCAACACCCCCAAGTCCTTCTCCGCAGGGCTGCTCTGAATCTCTTCTCTGCCCAACCTGTAGCTGTGCCTGCAATTGCTCTGACCCAGGTGGAGAACCTTGTACTTGTCATGGTTAAACTTCATAAGGTTGGCATCAGCCCACCTCACAAGTGTGTTGAGGTCCTTCTGAATGGCATTCCTTCCCTCCAGTGTATCAACTGAACCACAGCTTGGTGTCATCTGTAAACTTGCTGAGGACGAACTCAATCCCACTGTCTGTGTCAGCTACAAAGATGTTGAACAAGACTGGTCCCAACACTGATTGCTGAGGGACACCACTTGTTACCGGTCTCCAGCCGGACATCGAGCCATTGACCACAACTCTTTGTGTGTGGCCATCCAGCCAGTTCTTTATCCACCGAGTGGTCCTTCTATCAAATTGATGTCTCTCCAATTTAGAGGCAAGGATGTCATGTGGGACAGTGTCAAATGCTTTGCACAAGTCCAGATACATGACATCAACTGCTCTACCTCTGTCCATCAGTTCTTTAGCCCCATCATAGAAGGCCACCAAATTGGTCAGGCAGGATTTCCCCTTAGTGAAGCCATGCTGGCTGTCACCAAGCACCTTGTTGTTTTTCATGTGCCTTAGCATGCCTTCCAGGAGAATGTGCTCCAAGATTTTACCAGGCACAGACGTGAGACTGACTGGTCTGTAATTCCCCGGGTCTTCCATTTTCCCCTTCTTGAAAATGGGGGTTATATTTCCCTTTTTCCAGTCGTCGGGAACTTCACCTGACTGCCATGATTTTTGAAATATGATGGCCAGTGGCTTAGCAACTTCATTTGCCAGCTCCTTCAGGACCCGCGGATGGATTTCATGAGGTCCCATGGACTTGTGCACGTTCAGATTTTGAAGATGGTCTCGAACCAGATCCTCTCCTACAGTGGGCCCAAGGTCTTCATTCTCGCAGTCCCTGCATCTGCCTTCCAAGACTTGGGTGGTGTGGTCAGATCATTTGCCAGTGAAGGCCGAGGCAAAGAAGCTATTAAGAACCTCAGCCTTCTCCAAATCCTGTGTAGCCAGTTCTCCCGAAAGCTTCCTCAGGGGGCCTATGTTGTCCCTAGTCTGTTTTTTATTTGCTACATACCTGTAGAATCCCTTCCTGTTATCCTTAACATCCCTAGCCAAGTTTAATTCTTACTGGGCCTTAGCTTTCCTAACCTGGTCCCCAGCTTCCTGGACAACATCCCTCTATTCTTCCCAGTCTGCCTGTCCTTGCTTCCACCTTTTATAAGCTTCTTTTTTCCTTTGAATTTTTCTCAGCAGCTCCTTACCCATCCAAGGAGGTCTCCTGGCCCTTCTGCCGCACTTCCTTACACAGCTTTATTTTTAAATTTATGTCAGTTTCACTGGATGATGCACAAACATTAGCAAGAATTTCGTGTCACTCCATCAGCAAATGGTAACAAGACCCTGGTGGGGAATTAGGTCGATTGCATTGCACTCAAAGGAAACCTACTTGGAAAAAATAGATAGATGCCTGGCCACAGTGAAGACTCAGCAGAGTAATCTAAGCCCATCTATACACAGAAGGTATCCTACTTTCTCTCCACTGATGTGATTTTTTTCTTAAAGATAGGGCTAATGTTATTTTCAGGTGCTGGGATGATGATGTTTTACTCAGCGCTATGAATATTGCTCCCAAAGCTGGATATGCAATATTTAAACTTATGGGCATCACAGCTGTCATTAGTTCTGAAACAGTTTTTACCAGAAATTTTTTCATTGGAAAATGATGGTTTCATACAAAACAATTTTTTCTGTTGGTTTGTCAGTTTCAAACACAATAAAAAAATTAAAACCTGTTATAATAAAGGCATAGCTGAATGGTTTAACATTTCTATAACAGAATGCCTGAAACTTTCATTAAAAAAAATATTTTTTGCATCACAGGTGTAATTTCATATGCTAAATAAAGTTAAATTAACAAATTCCACAAAAAGTCTTTCTAATAACTGGAAGCAGTTTATTACAATTTCATTTTGCAGGCAAATTCAAATTGTTTCAGTCTGTTCTTAGAATTCAAGTCTACCTTTTTGAAATATTGGTATTTCCCATCAAGTTCCCATTCTAATTCTTCCAATTTGCTAGATGCCATTGAATTAGTTTTTAACACTGCGCTCTCGAACATAAAGAAAAGTACAATTTCTTTTGCTCTTGTGATGGGGTACAAAATACTTCCCTGAGTATTCTTCTCCCTCACAGAAAGGAGATAGATAGTGCATCATTAAAAGTTAATGTTATACCCAGGGCACAACACATACAAAAGGGGTTGCTGAGCTGAGTAAGAATGGGGCAGGAGAGACACAGACTGCAAGGCTGCCACCGCGTGAATCAGATTTTTGTTCCACATCAGTTCATGAGGATGGTGAGAAACAAAATCCCTCTGCCTCTTCTGCCTTCCCAGTAAGTATTTGGGTTGGTACCTATATATTTTTTTCACACATAGGGTTGAAAGTCAGGTTGCACTAACGTAGCAGCTGGGTCAGCGGGTACAGCAGCATGACAATTTAAAGATCCTTATTGGGCGTAACTACTATAAAGAAGGGTATAATATTAGTTAATAGTGTAAGAAGTTGCCCAAAGCAGCAAGTACAATAGAGATCAAGTTGCCTTTGGGATGGCAAATTTGTTACACCCCATTCTTGTTTTCCCTCTCCAGAGTCTGCAACACAATCTCACAGAATTGCAGGAGGTCTTTTGAGTAAACTCCAGTGCCTCTGTATTTCTCATTTCTGGTTATTTAATTGTACTCTGCAGTTTCTTCTGGCTTTTCTGCAGGAAAGTTTGATTCAGGAAAGTCTGATTCAGGAAGGAAAATAGGTGAATCTGTCCTTCCAGACACACTGTACAGCATAAATGTCTAGAGGAATATTTTTAGAGTTATTCCTGAGGTAACATATACAAAAACCAAAAAGGTGAAACCAGCTGAAAACACATTCAGTAGGAAATTAGAGGTGCTCAGCTAGCCAAAGTGAACTAGAAGAACCATATAAATTTTGATATTACAAATCCCTCATTCACAGTAAATTCATGCTTCACATATATATATACACATATGTGAACATATATTGTGTTGCGTATATTTCTGAACTGTCCAATAAGAAAAAAAACCACAACACAACTACATCTTCACTGAAAGCCTCAAATAAAACGTATATAAACTCCTACCAAATTTAACTTTTTGGGTTTTATTAAAAAATATGAGCATTTTTGCTAATGTATATAAGTGCTAGTGAAATTTCTCTAGTTTAATATTCAAGTCACAGCTGCCCAAGCAAATGGTGAGGCCTTACAAGTGGATATTTCCATGAGATAGTCCCTACTACTTTGTTCCACTGTCTTTCTCTTGTCAAGTGTGTTCATGTAATCCAGCCTTTTGAAAGTAGATTCTACATACATGTCATAAGTACCCGGAACAAACACAAAGCCTCCAGGTAAAATCCCAATTTCAGCATTCAGCAGCAGTTAAACAAGAATTAAGCCTTTGGTGATTTCCTGAATTGTGTAAGGGTTAAAAAGACACAGGCGGAGGTAGAACAGCAAAGGAAATCACAGTTCTTCCGTCTTTACATTTTGCTAACTGTTCAGCTCTGATGTACTCCTTTTGTCTTTGTGGTTTTGCTGTGCTTAATCGAGTGATAAATACGATAGCTGTATAGCATGATAAGCTTATGTAAAACCATGAATCTGTTTAAGCAGAGTAAATTAAAGCTCTGATTTTTATTCTTGTAACAAGAGTCCATTTAATTTATCTTAATTTTATTCATCCTGGACATGAATACTGCTGTACAGACAAATAAAGACACTCCACATACTGGTTCTGTTTGCCATTACTAGAAAACTGTCTCAAAAGACATATGTTAACATTTTTAATCCAATTGTAATCTGCAAGGCAATGTTCAACAACAAATGAATTAGTCTGTTTATACTATGTGTTCCTCAGAAATCTTGACCATTTGGATTTGATATGATAAAAGAAAACATTTTGTAAAAAGATTAGATTCACATAGTGAAGCCCCATTGCCCAGGGACATGGCCCATTTTTCTTTTTAAAACCCAGCTTTACAGAATTAGGAACTTGCTGTCTGTGTAAGCAATGAGCTTGTAAGTGCCGTTGAAGGCAGAGAAGGCTCCAGGTCAGATTGGACATGGTGTATCACCACTGAGCTGCCAAAAGACCCATTACACACAAAAACCCAAGGGCCAAGGCAGCAGTAAGCGCAGATAGACAGCCCTCTGCGGCTGCCTCTCCTCCATGGCATGTCAGGGAGCCTATGTTTCCCACTTAACTTGAACAGACAGCATTCTCTTGAAATGTCTTCCCAGCTCATCCAATTTGAATTCATCTTTCTTGAGCATGGATGGCTCACATACTCAACACCACAACTAGGGTCATACCTCTGCCTTGCTATTTATACTTCTTTTCTCATATAGGAATAACCACACGTCAAACTGCCAGGAATCACCAGTTTCTCTTTCACAACTGCAAAGTTTCTCCCACCCTTCCCTTTCACAATTTCACATTTTCTACCCATGTGTTGTGACATCCAGGACGAACTTTTCTTCTGATTGGTTGGGATTTCCACTCCTAGTATACTTTAGTTCTGCTATTGACATCCTGCTCTGTGGTCAAGCATGTAATTAAATAAGGATAACTTTCTCACAACTTTTCTCGATTTACCTATTATAAACTCCAGAGTTTTTGCACCTATTTCTTAAAGAAATTCCAAGATCCTTTCATATTTCAGTCCCAGCTCAACATATAACATTATTAGCCTCTTCCTTTGATCAATATTTTCCAAGTGAAGTCCAAGATATGAGTTATAAAAGTACTTATATTTACTGTCCTTTGCACTACTATTAAGTTCTGCTTTCTCTAAGTGATTTTGATAGAAAAGTTGGGGGTTTCACCTGTCTTATCACGTGTCTTTAGATTGTATAACCTATTTAAATGCCTTACCTTTATTTGTATGTCAATCTTCCCTAAAAAGCACATACGATTCAACACCTGTGTTCCAGTTGGAAATACTAGATTTCTATTAGCCTGTAATAATTCCATTTTTGGCTTATGCCTTTTTTTTTTTTTTTTTTTTTTTTTGGCCTTTCAAACATCAACAGTTTAGTTATACTTAGGTATTAACTGTGGTTTTAGATAAGGTGGAAGACATGGGGCAAGCACATAATATCATTTACAAACAGGCAAAAAACATGAAAAATGAAAAGAAACTGGATGCTGTACTCCAAGTGGGGTCCCACAAGAGTGGAGTCCAATGGCAAAATCACCTCCCTTGACCTGCTGGCCATGTTTCTTTTGATGCAGCCCAAGATGTCATTGGCTTTCTAGGCCGTGAGCACACATTACCAACTCATGTCCAGCTTTTCATCCACCAGTACCCCCAAGTCCTTTTTCTCAGAGCTGCTTTCAAGCCTTTTATCCCTTAGTCTGTACTGATATCAGATGTTGCCCCAACCAAGGTGCAGGAGTTTGCACTCCGCCTTGTTGAACCTCATGGTGTTCACATGAGCCCACTTCCCAGTGTTGTCCAAATCACTCTAAATGGCATCCTGTCCCTCAAGCATGTCAACCACACCACCCAGCTTGATGTCATCTGAAAGTTTGGTAAGAATGTACTGAATCCAACTGTCTGTCGTTGACGAAGATATTAAACGGCACTGGTCCCAAGACTTAACTGAATTTACTGTGCATTTTCCAACTCTTCAGATCTTATTTTTTCCACTATTATGATAGTATACTTACATAAGCAATTTAGGAAGTAGTTTGTAAGCTGTCGCATTGTGTCTTATCATTGGAACATTATTTACAAGTAAAGATCAAGGCCTGACTCCATCAGAATTTTGACCCAAGTCAGCAGGTCTATGGTGAGTTTTACTCAATGATGAGGCACATATATTCAAGTTCTGTCTAAACACTAAGAAGAAAATTAGATGGTTTTGTTACGGAAAATATTCAGACTTCAGAAAAGTAACAAAACTAAAACCCGGGTTCCAAAATATTTCTGAAATGCAGCCACAATGCCTCAAAGAAGTACTCAATAGAACAATTCCTGATCCCACTCATGTCTAAACAGAGTGTCTTTCCTGAACTACATCTCCTATCGTTCACCAGTCTAACACAGTTAATCAGTTACATCATAGGCAATTGTGTATGACTGTTAATAAAGTTTGCATGTCTACTACTGGGCATAGAAATTTCATAGAAGTGCAAAGAGGTTCATAGGATAGCCCATACCAAGTGTGATAAAACACCACATTAGCACTACAAGAGGATCAAAATATTACTTTTTTCTTTCAGACAAATTTTTTTGCAATTTAGAATGATTTGTGCAAAAATGAAAAAAAAATCATAAAATCTTCACTTTCCAATGAGAAAAGTTTACCAACAGCTCTACAGGTTATACACTTGACAGACTAACTCTGGAGCAGATTTAAATGAAGTTTTCTCAAAAGCAACAAAGCAGGCAAATAATTAGGGCACTGAAAATGCTGTTTTGAATGAGGACACAGAGCAAACACATTCTCCTTTGGTTTTCACAGAGGCACTGATGACTTAGGCTTATTAAGATGTTAGTGAAAAGACCTACAACAATACACAGTTTGTCTGTCGTGAAACGTCAAAAGGCTGAGTCAGGAAGGAAAGCATTTAAACATCTGCTTTCAAGGAGTACAGTTGAATTTAAATGTTAACTGACTAAAGCACTCCTTCAGTAAAACATATTGTAATTCACATATTTCCTCTATGATTTTCACATGGCAGCAATTCAGCTGTGTTTGTTTTCCCAAGAAAAACAAATTTTCAAAGCACAGCCAGTTTAAAAATTAGAATAATCATGTATCAGTAATAAAACTACAAAAATGAATTATTAGTTACTTGAAAAACGCACTTAATTGCCCATTTAAATATTTGAAGATTATAAAAGTGTTTTCAGCTGCTGCTTGTTTTGTATTTCTTAAATAAAAATATTAAAAGGATGTTTTCATTTACTTTTTTCCAGATCTAAAAATATTCAGCACTGTACATAACTCATACAGCAGCATGCATAACTCGTCATTCTCTAAGTCTACAAGTTCTAGTTGACTTCTGCTTTGACTTTAGATCTCACCTGTGCTATCTTCCAGTAACATCATTCTGGAAGAAACATGTCTGAGAAAGACTTTGTGGTCATCGTAGATAACTAACCTGAGAAACCTGAGCTCCAGCAATGCCTCGGTAGCTGGAAAAATTAAAACTGTCCTTGGCTGCACAGCTGGCACATCAGGGTTCAAGCCAAAGGGTGCCTGGCTGGAGTAGGTTCAGAGAAGAGCTCTGCAAATGATTACAGCAGTGGAACATGGGATTTTTTCCACTGTGACCCTCTTCCCAGAATTGCCATCCCTCTGTCATTTCTGCTTCTGAGTTTGCAATTTTAGTGGGGACAACAAAGCCTCCTTCAGAAACCACTACATTACAGAGCTGAAAAACTTGTCTGGTGACAAGTTGTGTCTAGAAGACCCAGTAAATTCCTTCAATCTAGGTAACTCAAAGGCACATGGTGTGCTGGTTGGCATTAAAATTTGCCTTTCCACAGGAGCCTTAACCCATCCAACTGCTGGTAACACTGGCCCTACTCTTCCTGCTGACTCTGATCATGCACTCCAGCCTTCTTTCCGGCTCCTCTGAGAGTAATCTGATCCTGCACTGGATGTTTCGTGTGCTTGGAGTGGACTGTTTTTTCACTTCTCAGGTTTACTTCCTACCTCTTTAGCACACTAATAAAAAGTTACAGATATGGAGGCAGTAGGCTGGCCAAATGAAAGGTTGCCAATCACCGAAACCCACATTTCTACAACTGGGGTGCACTCACTGAAACTGGTAGGAGATCAGTTTAAAATGAACACCAGGAAATATTTCTACAGTATTACACAGAAGGCAGCGATCTTCTGCAATCTGTTGCTGCAGAAGGTTGGATGGACAGAGAATATTGGCAGGTTCAAAATGGAATCAAACTGGTTGACAGCAGGTTTGAAAAGAGAACAGGGAGGTATGTACCCTCATCTGCCCCTCACCCAGTGACACAGGGTGCATTTATTATGATCTTAGTAATTCATTACAGGCTTGTAGGATTGCTGGAACTGGTACAAGAGGGGAAGCAGGACCACAAAGTGGAAAACTGGAAAACTGGAACTGGGACAACAAGCAATTTGAATTATCTCCATATTAACCTTAAGTGGAAACAGTCCTAATAGTAAACTTCGGGAAATCTCTTCTTATGACTTCTTTTCCTTTTTTTTTTTTTTTCCAGAAGTCTGTCCTGCACAGTCTCTGCTGAGCAAATTTTTGTTTAACCTCATGCTGTTTACCACATGCAGTCAAGTGATGATCACACCTAAAACCAATTTTATAATATGCTTTTCTTGAAATAAACGTGATTTCCTCATGAATTAGTCACTGATTTCTATTTCTGAGAAAATTACTCAGTGAACCACAAAACAATCTCTTATTTGATTTACCGCCTAGAAGTAACCTCTTTTGTTTGGAGATAAAACTCTTTCGTCCAGTTTTTTCTTATATAAACCAAATCAAGGAGAAACCACTCGCATATTGTCTTCTAGACCCTAAACATGGATTTCTTCTTTCATCTACCACAATGGATTTTCCATCAGCTCATAAAAACAATCAAGCAAATACTTAGAATGTGAGTGAAGGTCTGTAGAAATAAAACTTAGCGAGAAAAAAAAAAAAAAAAGGAATGCCATATTTTTCCTACATTTCTTCAGCAAAATATTTATAGCTAGAAAAGCACCCTGTCCTTTTCCCTGAAACAGTAATAATTCCTCCAAAATTACCTTCTTTTGACATTTGATCTGCATAAACCAGATACAAATGTGTTGTCTGTACTTTCATTCTTGTACATTCACACATACATGACTATATCCGACTTAAATAGTATCAATAGTGAACAAAAGAATTGCTGCTGAAGAGTTAAACTACATAGTAGAAATCCAAGTATATTCAAAACCAACAGATGCAAAGCTGAAATTTCATATATTTACAGTTTGAAATATATGGCCTTGGCTTGTGGTAGCCAAGCATGTGGACCAGTGAACAAGGGTTCCCTTACAATTCTGTGCTCTATGTTTTCCCCATTCTTTGTTTTCTGACTGTGGAAAACCTGGAAGATGCAGTTATTGAGGATTTAGAAAAGCTGTGCAGGGATTAGACACTTTTTCTACACAGGCCAAATTTCTTCAGTGGATTATATTGATCTTTATGTTAGCTAGTGAAAACTGAAACAGGCTACAGCTCACAGTTTATTATGCTGTATTAAACACTGAGGGCTAAAAATGCTGCTGTGCATTGTTCTCCTAAAAGGGAAAAAGCAAGAGCCATGGCACCTGACATCGGTTGCTCTAGAATTATATCAGCTAAGGTTTCAGAAATAAGACTGATTTTCTCAAACACGTATTTTTCAGAAAAACACCCAGATTCAGCAACTTGAAAACGTTTTGTGTATCTGTTTTGCTCGTAATAAACAAACTTATCTAAAGAATATTTTAACAATTTCAAAATAAAACATTTCAGATTTTCCAATCAAGACAACTCTTAATTTAAAAAAAACCCTTCAGTTTTGCTTTTAACTAAATCTGGTGCTGTTTTCCAAAAAGTTAGTAACTGTGGGAAAAATCTCTTATTGCTTCTTTTTGCTGACCAAGAAATTACGAATATTAAGAAACTAACAGAAAGAATATTTTCACGTATAATATTAAGAAAAAACAAAGATATTGAAGTGAACTTAGTGTTCAGGAGACCAAATATGTTTTAAAAATTTTTGTCCCATTATTAAAATTGTGGTTATGCCTTTCCCCTATTAAGAATAAGTAGAAATTGATCTCAAAGTAAACATTCTTTGCAGGCAGAGCATTGTAGGTGTGTTTACTCCAAACAAGTATTTGCTTTACACAGAAGTCTGAAGTATGATTCTGGTTTGTTGTTTTGCAAATGGTCCATAGCTTTATGATGAGCTGAGCCAAAAGTGTTCTATGCTTATGTTTGATGTTGGATGACAATTTATGTAGCTTTAAAGCAGACCAGAAAGATAGGCTTGATCAGGGCACTTGCAGGCCAGGCGTCATATGCCATCAGTCTTGTGCCAAACCTCATGAGCTCTGTGCAAGCCTCACTCCTTCTGCCAGCTGCTACTGAAGCTCCTAAGACATCTCTCAGCTGCTACAGACACCAACTGGCAGGATAGGTCAGTGTTTCCACAGTCAGACATGCAGGCAGAGCATTGTAGGCATGTTGACAGTGCAGGGTTTGTTGCCCTGTAGCTACAGGAGCCTTGCACAGCATGGCTGTGTACTGAAAGAAGTCCCACCAAAATTGCCTAGCACTGAGGTTATGGAGCACAATTTGCTCCTTCAGGTCTACGTCCAACTCAGAAGTGCAGACCCCATGGTTCTCTTCTGTGTTTGGTGAGCTGCAGCACAAAAACACCTTTGACACTATCACAGCATTTAGGGCTCTAACACATGGGGACTTTAAAGGGCAGGCCACAGGGATGCTATGGAGTAAGGTATCTCTTTTATCAATCACAATAGGGAAGAATCCATCTCGTTCCATCTACTATTATGTGGAAATTTGGGGTCAAAATGCTTTTTAAGGCCAAGACATCCAGTCTGAGAGACCAAAAAACCAGTCTGATTTACAATAGTGATCTGCTACGCATCTCTTCCTGACATGAAAATGTTGGGTAACTTTAGATACTTTTTTCAGATTTAAAAGTTAAAGATCTGTTGTGGTTTAAACTCTGTCAGCCACGCAGTCTCACTCGCTCACTCCCCTCCTTCCTCTCCTCCTGCTCCCAGAGGGATGGGGAGGAGAATCAAAAGAATGTAACTCCCACGGGTTGAGTCCAGTAACAAAGATATAACACAAACCACTACTGCTACCACCAATAATAATAATGATAAGGGAAATAACAAGGGAAGAGAATACAACCTCTCACCACCTGCCAACTGATACCTAGCCCAACCCGAGCAGTGATCTCCCCTTCCAGGTAACTGCCCCCAGTTCTACATCCTAGGCATGATGTGCTGTGGTATGGATTACCCCTTTGGTTAGTTTAGGTCAGGTGTCCTGTCTTTGCTTCCTCCTGGCTTCCCCTCCTCCCTGGTAGAGCGTGAGACTCAGAAAGTCCTTGGTCAGAGTAAACATTACTGAGTAACAACTGAAAACATCGGTGTTATCAGCGCTGTTCCCAGGCCAAAAGTCAAAACCACAGCACTGCGCCAGCTACTAAGAGGGAGAAAAATGCTGCTACTGCTGAACCCAGGACAACATCATACAGCTAGACTGGATTTACTTCAAATTCTCTTTTTAAGCCCACAAATTAATAAACATTTTTTTATTACTTTTTTAAGATTTCATAATCCAGCTGTCTCTCAGGGGAAGCACACTGGGCTTTAAGTTAAGTACTTATCGTTTTAGCTAACTTTCCACTGAAACAAAACAGAATGATGACCTAATTCACCATAATGCTGATTTGAGTAAAATAAACTATTGTGTATTCTGTGCTTCTTTCATAGAAAAAGACAAAATAATTTTTAAATCTGTTCACCAAATACATTCAGAAGTAGGTGGACAAGAGGCAGTGTGAAAAATGCAATAGAGAAGCATCCTAAATGCCAAAAACCTTTGCAGCCAAAATGTGTGACAGAGAACTTGAATTTCATCTTTGTTGTGTTTTTCTCTTATGACTCCAATAGCACAATAGCATCTTTTTCCTGGCAGGAATGAGCCAATGAAGAGTGTCTCCAGCAGTTGAATCAATGTGTTTGGAAGAGCATTTTTTTTTTAATCTCTTGGCAATTCCAGAAAAAAAAATCTTTTCAGTTACAAAGATTTAATAGCTGTCAAATGCTTGATGAAATAATACCTGAGGAATGTTATAAGACACATTTTAAGTTTCAGAGGTAGATTCTACCTGTATTCCTCCTGAAACATCACTTTTAACCTTATTAGGTAAAAGTAATGAAAACTACAAAATAATTTCAGCTTCTAAAATAATTTCATTAAAACTCAAGTATTTCCAAGAATGGCTTAATTTCTAAGAAGCTCTAAAAGACCCAAAATACAAAAAACTGCCTTCTTGAAACAGTAACTTGAACATTTGCACTGAAGTAAACACTGATTCAAGATTTCTTCACTCTGATCTTGTGAAACCTCAGTAAAGGTCCTGGCGAAGTAGGGCTGATGATTAATCACATATGTAACTAGCACTTGCTGTTTGAGAAACCTTGTCTGTCAGCTTGGAGGCAGTTTTATCTATCTCACTGAGGGCAGTTGACAGAAAGACTCGGGGACTCCAGCTGCAACTCCTCTTTTTCTTTTGGGCCTCCCAAAAGACTCCATTCAACCTCATATTATTACTACAGAACGAATGTAGGGGACATGCAGAATATATATACAAATGCATAAGAAGAGGAATTACCAAGAAATATTTTAAGAACATGTTTTTGAGGGGGTGCATTTGAGGGGAATTATATTTTCACTGTTAAAGAGAAATCCTGTCCTCAGAGAATTCAATAGGGTTTTCCCACTAGCTTCAGTGAGGCAAGGGTTTAATTTCCCTGTAATAGCTTTTCCTAATTCTTCACCTCCAGATCTCTTCAGCACTGTGATGCTGTGATATGTCTTGGGATAAGTTAACAGACATCTTTTACTTGAATCCAGAACCTTTTTCACAAGAAAGAAAACCCACAATGAATCTACAATACCTGGTTCATGGGAAAAAAACCAACTCAAGCAAGTTGAAGAGAGATGCACAATTGCCAAAGCTCAGCATTTGCATTTCACCATCACAGTGCCAGCATTCATCTTAAAACAATGACACTATTCTAACCTCAAAATTTTACCTTCAGTATCATTTAATCTAATTTATTGTGTGTTAACTATTCTTTAATGATTTTTCCCTTTCACAAAGGTAAGTTTGACAGCAGAGCCCAGCCCCATTCATTTTCCTCTCAGACTCATTCGATTTGCTAGCACAGTTTACTGTTAAATTCTACTTTCTAGATTTTAAATGAGTTGGTAAAATAAATTTAGGGCTATTAGTGCAACAGAGAGCCACAAAGAATTGCAGCTGCAGTTGTTATATTGTATGTTACACTACAACACTTAAATACTTGGAGTAGAAAGAATCCAAAAATGTGTCATCTCTTCACAAGGGCCAAGTTGTTGTGCCATTCTGGCAGTGAAAAACAGCAGTTCTGGGGGTGACCGCGGATAAACAGAACCTACCTATTCCCCTTCTGGCAACAGAAAGCTTACTCAGTTCTCACTGCCTGAGTAGGTACACACTCTTGTAATTGTCCCGCTTGGATCTACTGACACAGCTATGATGCCAGATGCCACCTTCAGAAACAGCTGTCCTCACGGCCCTGAGCTGCCTAATGCAAATACACAGTAAAGAACATGGGTGAATCCAGCTTCCAATATTTTTCAGTTCTATTTCATTTCCATATCCCTTCAGTTATCACCTTTTCTAGCAGCAGACAAAGGCACTATTAGAAGTTGTTTACACACATGCAAAAATTACGTTACCTCTGCAAGCGGTTAGCCAAGGTTCAAGGCTTCCCAAGTTCTTTTCACTAAGACAAACTGAAAATTGAGTCAAGGGTGTTTTTTCCAGGTATACAGATTTGCAATAAAATTAAAGCAAGCAAAGCCCCATTTACCCCCACACTGCAGGGATCAAAAATAGATTTTTACTCACAGCTCCAATCATCTTTCACCTAACATGGGGACCCTGAAGTCCCCTTACTAAGTTATTCCATTTTTTCTGCACTTGTGTAGGGTTATTCTTTGTTCCCTGTTTGTAATTTTCTTTGCTCCTTAGCCTCTTCCTGAGAAATGAAGTCAGCAAACACTTTTCCATTTGCAAATACATTCCACATGTACTTTGGTAGTACACAAAGCAGTTTTCACAGTGTTTTTACAGGTGACTAAAACAACAGCCATCTCATAGTAGCAAATCTTCATGATGGCCATTAACTGTCTTCATGTAATCTATAGTTCTGACTCTGTTAAGGAAAAAGCTGCACCCCAAAGAGAAAAAAGGAAATAAATGGTAAGAGAAAGGGATGAAATGAGATAAATAAAAGACTACTTGGGATAAGATCTTGGCTTGTAGAAAATAATTATTATTAGCCCTTGAGGACATGTAGAAGTTAATTTCAAGTAACAACTCATAAAGAGAAAGGCTACAGTGTAATGAGGTAAGGGAAAGCCTACCTTACACCAAAAAATGAACTTCCAGACAACCACAGCAAAGGCAGGAAGAATTATTTGGTATTATCTGTAAAATTATACTATGAGGGTTAACATGGGGCAAAGAGTGTATATTTAGGCTGGAAGATAATATATTGACCTAGGAACAAACAGATATGAAAACTTCAGCTTGCAAACTACAAAGTTCCTACTCACCATAGCAGGTTTTGAAACAGATATTCAGAATGAGCATTCTTGGGAAAAAAAGCTCTTAGTTTTACATTTGACCATGATAATTTAATGAAAGTCATTACATGATGTGGTGGAATAATGCAGTAACTGGAGCATAGACTTCATGACTCAGAAGGTCTTTGCCAGCACTTTCTGGCATAAATCTCAAATTCGTAGCTATTCTCCTCATTTTTTTTCCTTCGGGGTAACTTTAAATAAAGGATAACTTTCTGACACCTTGTAGTGCCATTTAAACAATCTCAAGAGTTTTTCTTTCTATGCCAAGTTTACATTCAATGGAGACCTTGTGCTCCTGAGCAAATCTGCTCACTGAGGCAGACCCTCTCTCTTTCCAGTTCTGCTGACAAATTTCACTCTTCCAGCATGTTTCCACAGATATGTTCTGTGGGTGAAAAGAAAAGATACCAAAACCTTGGCCTCTAGTTCTTCCTCACTGGCTTTTTCACTAATTAGGTTTTCATCAGAGCACCCAAAAGTACTCAGACCCCATTTCCTATTTCCTATTTCATACATTTAGATCACTCCAGAATAAAACACATCTGAGTTTATCCTCTTCAAAGCTGCTTCTTTCACAGAAGGTGCTCTCTTGTTATAGTGTTCTTTTGCAACAATGAATCAGAAATTTTAAGGGTTCTGAATAGAGGGCTCTGAGCACAAATAGTTCATCTCAAAATCTATGCAAGAATTTTTTATGGATTGCTACCTGAGACCCAGCCACAAGCACTGCCCAGATGCATTTTACACTTCCACTGTTTGCTTCCTCCACCTTTTGGTGGTAAAAAACAGTCAAAGGTTTTTGCAGTAGGTTGCCCTCTGATATGTAATTGGTACAAGCCAGGCATCTCAAGCCTTATAAAGTACCGAAATAAAGGTTTCCACAAGACTGTGGAGACACAGAAGCCAATCAAATGTCAGGATCACCAAGCTTTTACGAGTCTGATGTTCTCTGGATTCAGTATTTTGTCCCAAACCTTTGTATAACCCATTTTGATGAAGTATAATGGGATTCATGGGAGCTATAGTATTACTTCAGCTACTTGATTTCTCATAGTCCATATATTAGATTCAGATGAGATCATGACTGACAAAGCATCCATGAACCTTTAAATATCACAGGACACCTTCTGGTCTTTGTCAACCAAGTTGCTGCACTCCCCATCAGTTTGGCTTTTGTGTCATTGAGAATGTCCCACAGTTGGTCTTCCCATCTTGTTCATTCTTGTCTTTCATGAATGTCATTCCAATAAAAACTTCTCCTTCACATCAGTTCTCTGATTCACTCTCTGTTTTCAGAAAAACTTAGAAGTGAAGCAATTCTTTCTTACCCAATACAGATTTTCATGCTTGCGTATGTAGATGCAAGCAAAATTCTTATTTCATGTAAATAATTTAACTGTTCCTTATTATCTACATGCGTCTAATAATACATTTCAGCTGATTTCACTGTTTCTCCTTTTCTTCTTCCTTTTTTTTTTTCTTTCATTTTCCCCTAGTTTGTATATGACACAGCCAGAGACTTGAAGAGGCCTGCTTTTTTCACTTGTGTGTTAATAGCCGTTTCCACTGGACACTGAAAGCACAGGAAGAATATTCTGATCCCCTTGATGAGTGAAACCTGCCAGTAACAGGAATAGTATATCTATCTAAGACAACATAGTTTCCACAGGGAACTGCAATGAAAGTGCAAGAAACAGTATTTGTCATACAGCGAATTAATCCCAAATGCCTTAAAGCTTCTTTGGTGACTATAAGTAACTTCTCCGGACCCTTAAGAAATCATGTCTTTAGGTTGGGTCTCTGTAACTTTCATCTGTAAGGTTGAATATTTTGATTTTATAGCACCCTTTGAGATTTCAGGCTTCCTTATTTGATTACATTATACGTAATGCCTGCTGGATTTAAGCCATATAATTTTAGGCAGTATTTGGGATGCATGAAAGTTTTATATATTCTAAACAGACTTGAAATGTCCATTGACAGAAGTCAGTCAACCAAAAATAAAATGCTAAAATATTCTAACTCCCACATGTATCAGAAATCTTGCTGAATTGATTTTACTTTATCTTGGATTATGTTGATTCAAAATGCAAATCAAGCTGACATTTCCCTATTTGAATTGCAAACTTTCAGAAAAACTTTGGTTACAAGAACTCATGGCTTAGCTATACAGTATGTAAATATTGCTTTATCCATGTACAAATGTATAAGACATTCCAACTGCGAAACCTTGAGCTGAGACCCGGAGGCTCTGGAGGTAGAAAATACAATTAAGATAATATCTGGAAGAAGTCAGTGCTAGCCAAAGGGTCTAACCTGGATATACATTAATCAATATTTTTAATATGTTGATAAGCAGGAAAAAAATTAATGGGCACATAAATACAGAAGAGATTAGATCTCCTGGAATTTGGGACTGTTGAACAGAAGCTGCTTATAAACTGGGGACCTTCACCCTACATGTAGAGTCTTTCAGAGTGCTTGTACTCAACACAGGATTAAATACATTTGAAAAGCCGGCTCAGATCAAATATGCCTGACTTTGCTCCCTAACTTGCAAATCTAATTTTATGGGCATGATGGAGCAGTCTTCCACATATGAGCCTAAATACTTTAACTGATGGAGAGGCAGGTGCTATTTAAAGTTTCCAGAGAAATGTCATGTTGGCTTAAGCATAGTTATCAAGTGTAGGAGGTCCTGCCTCTGGCAGTTTTAAAGATCTTAGCTTTGCTCCATTGACAACATACAAACTAAAGCATTTGCTTGAATAGCAATACTTCAGATGTCACTTGCAAGTTAGGACTGGCTCCAATACCCTGAGTTACTGTCTCAGATATTTTTACCAAAATCTTAATCAACCTAAGGCATTCATAGTAACAATGTAAGTATTCCATTGTGGTGGCTAAGGAGCTAGAGTCACAGGCCAGGACCACTCTATGCAAAGAAGGCAAAAGACAAAAAAATCACCCTAGTCTGCATAGCAACAAGCTATATCTCATTACACAGTTCCACAAAGGAAAACAATCCATCCAGCAGCATTTACAGACTCAGGATTTCTTGGCGATTTTTTCATTTATCTCTATGGGGAAACATGTGCCACCCCACCCCCACCCCCCCAAAAAAAAAGAGGTGCTAGTTAGGCATTGCAGCTTAAAAAAGGAAAAAAGCCACCAGCATAACAGCAATGCCTAGAAGTAAAACACATGTGAGTCTCTGGAGAGCATAGTAGAGGAAGGAATCACAACAAAGCCAAGTGAGGAGGCCAAAGGAAAAAGCTGCATGGGCATGGGGGAAGATGGTCACAGGGATAATCAGCTAATATAGAAATGTGAGTCAAGAGCCAAAAGAACATAAAAAAAAGAGGTGAAGGGAAGAGAATAAAATTAATGGCTTTTTTACCTCATAGTGAAACAATGAACAATATAATGTTGAATTATAAATGTATCTAAAAATTGTGTAAGCTGTACTTGTCATCAGAGGCATTAGGTTCAGAAAAGGAAATGAGTTTCTCCAAGAGACAATGTTCCTGTCAAAATGCAGTGTGCCTAATAAAAATGTATGAAACCCCCAGCCTGGCTATGAAACAGTTCCTCATAAACTCTTTCTGCAGATCCAACGCAAATTGGCATGTGAAGAAGGATAATCTGAAAAGCTGTCAATGTAAAGTAATCAAAAACATATAGAAAGTTTCCATTCAACAATCTTAGCTTTTTTTATTTCTGGCCTGTGTAATTACAGAGCCAAAATAACTTCATGGTTTATTTCTCTTTAATGAAGTCCATTCCTTGCCATATCTGGCCAATGGTTTTGTGCTACACGTGAGAAGGTACCTAAATAAATTGGCTGAACAAATACAGCTAAGAAACTATAAATATGTGTTTTCCAGTGCCGGAAACAAATGAGTAAATGAGTTCTTTCCCTCTTTCACCTTCTTTCCACTTCTTATCCTTAAAATATGATTAATTTAATTTATAAAATCTGTGAGCTGAGCTACCCAACATATCTTCTCTTGTCTCTCACTTATCTGCAGAGGTAAGTGACCATTGGAGTAGGCTGGTGCTGCACAGCTCACACCAGGGTGTAAACAGAAGAAGCCATTCAATCCGAAAGGCTTTTCATCTGAGCCAGCATTGTGCCTCATATCTTTATGTGGACACTCACTGGATGAGTTTTGCTTGTTTTCTGCAAACAACACTTTGGAAAATATTGTGAAATTGAATAATTAATTGCTATATGACTTGTGGGATAAATATTCCCAAAGCCAAACTGAAGTTTCATAAATAAGTGAAAAAAAAAAAAAATTGAAATTGCTGTTCATTACCATAAGAAAAAAATAACTTTAGCAAATTTTATGCTGACTTCAAGAATAAACAAAGAAATGCATATCCACAGGGGACTATGTAAAGCAACAGATGAGGGTGCTTTTAAATAAGTTGTGGTAATGAGGGAAAGCTGTGTGCATTCTTGTTCTTTATATGGAATATTCCAAAAGGAGAGCACACCAAAAAGAATTATGCCACAATTTTTTAAAACCACCAATGATTGCATGTTTTCAAGATGCCGCATGACAGCTGGATTTGCAGGTGATCAGGTGTGAATTTGGAAGGCACTTAGTGATTTACAAAGACTACTGAAACATTCATTTCTGAAAAAGCAGAAGCTGGACATGGTCTGCAATGTCCATGCAAGTCCATGAAGAGAAAAACTACCTCCATGGAAGACAATGAGCTTTTCGTCTTCAACTACAGTGGGACCAGTATTTCACACCTTGAAATAAGCTTCTTGTTACAACCCAGAAAAGAAAGCAGTGGCTGGAATTGTCATGTGACAAGGATATGAAAGCCCTCACTTACTCTGCAGCAGGATGTTGAACTCGATCTGACAATTCCTCACCCTTTAAAACACATTGTCCTCTCCAAACCATCTGTGAATTCTCCCTTCCTAGTAAAACTGTGACATTAAGAGTAATTACAATTTCTGTTGAAATTCAGCACAGTCACAGTAGACCAAATTCAGCACAGTGACAGTAGACCAACTGTGCACCAATCTTTTGAACATATAAAGAAGCATTAAAGTCAATGTATCTCCAGGCCTTTTATGCTTATATTGCTTTGCTTGTAATAATATGATAAATGCTACATGATATATGATATACACGTGCTACAGGCAACCTTTCAGGACTTACTGAAAAATAAAATAATTCAGCTGATATATTTTAAGAAATAATCAGTATCAGGGCTTCAATGTTTCTGTTCTATGGACATTTTAGACCAGGCCTATCATGTACTAAGGCCTCCAGCATGCCACCAGAAAAGAGTGAAAGGCAGCCTATAAGCTTTGCACTGCAGAGACATAATTAATCTTCCAGACAGTGTTATAATGCTCTGTAGCAAAACTGAGGAAGGGGAAGAAAGTGAGGCTGAAACAGAGCAAGACAAAGTAGCACAGAGCAAACTAGTTGCTCAGTTCTGTCTCCTTGGCACACCAGCAGAAGGGGGGGTTCTGAGATGTGAAACTCTGACACCCTAGCTTGACTTGAGATCAGAAAGGTCTTCTGGATAGCCGGGGAGAAGGATCAGAATTTAATTCCTCTTTGCAACAGAACTAAAATCTGCACTCCAGGGGAGAAAAGAAGCTGCCCTGATCCTGACAGGATGTTGGAAAGGGAACAAGCACAACACAGGCCCCTAGAAATGAGACCATGCCTTTCTCAGGGGCTCTCTGCCTAAGGAAAAAGTGCATTTGTTTTGACCAAATAATCTGTGCATTAAAGACAGCTAGCTGGAAATGGCTGCTGTCATGTTTTATAAACTGAAAATTGCCCTCAACAGCAGAAAAGAAAGGTGTAGCCAGGGAATATAGGCTTTGAAAGATTCTTTGAATCCCTGACAATGCAAGCAAGCAGGACATCTAATCAGAGGTACGAAGCATATCTGGACTAGACACCATATAAGATCCCTAAATTGTCCCCAGATTCCATGTAACAAGTTTGGTGTTGATGGTAGAAGGCATAAGAAGCCAGGGGAAAGGAAAGGATGAACAGACATCTATATGACATGCAGTAAAACCATAGAGTCTATGAAGGCCAAGAAAGGCAAATTGAGTTGTATGACTCAAGTTGGGGTCACTTCTCTGGAAAAAAACTGAGACTTTTGAGAGGAGGAGTGTTTACTTTGACTGCCTGACAAAGTATTCAGAAGAGGAAACCCGTGAATAGAAAGCAAGAAGGTTACATAGTTTGGGTTGAATGTATTTCTTCCTTTATTAGTGGTGGGTTCATAAAACATTTTAAGGTATTTTCAAGCCTTGTAAAAGCCTGTATATAGTAGGAATTTATCACATGTCTTAGAAAGTTACACTGAATCCCCAGAGGACCGTCATGGAGAAGTGGTCATAGACAGAGCACTGAGATTTCAGTCTTGGCCCAGGGGCCACAGAGATTAACAAGGGTAAAAAACACAGAAACTATGTCCAGGAAGTATATCAAGGGAAGCAGAAAAGGAAAAAGCCTGCTGATCCACAAAAGGCTAGGATACACAAGCTCAGAGGACTGCAAACAAGCGGAGAAAGCCCAGCTGAATATGGAACAGGTGGTAAACCTTACCATTTTATTCCCAAGGAAAATTTATTCATTTCAGTGCCACTGGCAAACTCTTGGAACAGATTCTCCTGGACAGCATGCTAAGGCACATGAAAAACAACAAGGTGCTTGGTGACAGCCAGCATGGCTTCACTAAAGGGAAACCCTGCCTGACCAATTTGGTGGCCTTCTATGATGGGGCCACGGAACTGATGGACAGGGGTAGAGCAGTTGACGTCATCTACCTGGACTTCTGCAAAGCGTTCGGCACTGTCCCACACAACATCCTTGTCTCTAAATTGGAGAGACATCAATTTGATAGGTGGACCACTTGGTGGATAAAGAACTGGCTGGATGGCCGCATGCAAAGAGTTGTGATCAATGGCTCAATGTCCAGCTGGAGACCGGTAACAAATGGTGTCCCTCAGCAATTAGTGTTGGGACTGGTCTTGTTCAACATCTTTGTAGCTGACACAGACAGTGGAATTGAGTTCGTCCTCAGCAAGTTTACAGATGACACCACGCTGTGTGGTTCGACTGATACACTGCAGGGAAGGGATGCCATTCAGAGGGACCTCAACACACTTGTGAGGTAGGCTGATGCCAACCTTATGAAGTTTAACCACGACAAGTGCAAGGTTCTCCACCTGGGTCAGAGCAATCCCAGGCACAGCTACAGGTTGGGCAAAGAAGAGATTCAGAACAGCCCTGCAGAGAAGGACTTGGGGGTGTTGGTCGAGGAGAAAATGAACATGAGCCGGCTTCACTGTGCGCTCACAGCCCAGAAAGCCAACCGTATCCTGGGCTGCATCAAAAGGAGCGTGACCAGCAGGTCGAAGGAGGTGATCCTGCCCCTCTACTCTGCTCTCGTGAGACCTCACCTGGAGTATTGTGTGCAGTTCTGGTGTCCTCAACATAAAAAGGACATGGAACTGCTGGAACAAGTCCAGAGGAGGGCCACGAGGATGATCAGGGGACTGGAGCACCTCCTGTATGAAGACAGGCTGAGAAAGTTGGGGCTGTTCAGCCTGGAGAAGAGAAGGCTGCGTGGAGACCTCATAGCAGCCTTCCAGTACCTGAAGGGGGCCTATAGGGATGCTGGGGAGGGACTCTTCATCAGGGACTGTAGTGACAGGACAAGGGGTAACGGGTTAAAACTTAAACAGGGGAAGTTTAGATTGGATATAAGGAAGAAGTTCTTTCCTGTAAGGGTGGTGAGGCACTGGAATGGGTTGCCCAGGGAAGTTGTGAATGCTCCATCCCTGGCGGTGTTCAAAGCCAGGTTGGACAAAGCCCTGGATGACATGGTTTAGTGTGAGGTGTCCCTGCTCATGGCAGGGGGGTTGGAACTAGATGATCTTAAGGTCCTTTCCAACTAACTATTCTATGATTTTATGACCTTTTACAATTTTCATTGCACTAAAAAATGAGTAATTGTTTGCCTTACAGAAATGTCATTAACTGTTTAAATGTAATTCACTGCACTTAATACTACCTTATGATGGGATTTAATCAGCATAGAAACTCCATTAACAACCCATTGTGTTTTTAAATAAACTAGAATGAGAGCTAAGTAATTGTGACATTCCTTCTCACTAAAGCATACTCTTTCTTTCTGAGGTAGGACAACAATACTCCCCAGAGCCCTCCATTGCATCTAAGCCTTTCACTCAACAGATAACAGCCTAGTAATTACGGCTTTTTGTCTTAGAACTGATAGTCCTAGGAAAAAAAAAACATACAAAGCTAAGTCTGGAAGTTTCTTAATAAGCTGAGTTTCCTTCAGCTAAGATGGTAAAGCAATACAGAAACCAAAATGGCTCTAACACACTATAGCATAGTGTGACATCTAACTTAAGCCTTGTATCACAATAGCCTCAAAAATATCCTAGATGCAGCTGAAAGAAAGAAGAAAAAAACTCCACTGTTGTCAGCAAACACATTATCTGGTTTGCAGCCAAGACGTGCCACAGAAAAGGGCATGCCTCAGCCCAAAGCATTTTGAGATGACAGGATTAGGTCATGCCTTATTAGGCTCCATGCTGTGCAAATAGCTATAATCCCCCAAGGTCATCACATCCCTGCTTTTTGCCATCATTTGTTGACTACAAAGTGACCAATGGCTACATCTGCTCCTCTGCAGGAGCCTGCTGTCTTACAGAAAACTGCCATGATCAAAAATTGACACAGTCAAAAGAGAGAAAACATGTAAGTGGAGCACAGGAAGCCAAAGGTTATATGGGAAAGAATGGATTTATTTTGGCTGAATAGGAGAATTTCCTAACCCCTGGTTACACTAAGGAATGAGTGTTTTCTTCTGTAAGTGAAGGCAGGAGAAGAGAGCCAATGGAAGAAAAAGGAGGGCTGAGGACAAGAGGTACAGGCTGAGGGCGCAGCCAGGCTAGTGAGGGGACTGAGGAGCAGCAAATCATGAGGGCAATTCCTGAGCCATGCCTTCAAAATAGAATCATAGAATAGTTTGGGTTGGAAGAGAGATTATCTGGTTCTAACCCCTATTCATAGTTCCGTAATGCCCTAAAAGGCTGCACTAGAAAGACAGGGAGGAAGGTGAACATTGGCAGCAGCTGGGATGCAGCCCTTGCACCACAGGCTTTGATGATAAATGTTATGCCTCCAGGATGGAAGCAAAGGTGCAAGTCAGGGGCACTTCTCCAACATTCTGAGTGACATTTTCCCCCAGGCTGCTGCTGCTAGAAGATCTGTGCAGGATGTGCTCTGAGAGACACCCCTCAAATCCCATCCCCACCCTGGAAGATCCTGGGAAGGGCTCACTGCCAGAACAGTCCTCCTGGACCAGTGAGGAGGTTTGAGCTTGATGCTGCTGACAAGCTCTCTCATGTACTGACAGCGGATGTTCAGAGTCTGCAGTGCCCTGCTCCATGCCAGACTTCCCTGCAAGACTAGAGGCTCTTGCCAGTCTGTGTGTATGAGTAAAACACTAAAGGAAACATACTGGATAGTCTCCATCAGCACAGCACTTTAGCAGAAACACAGAAATATCCACTCTGCAATATATACAAGTCTTTTACTCCACAGCTGTCTGCGGTGGCAATGACCTGGAGTGAGGTGTATGGGGTGAAATCCACACTTGCAGAGGGCACAGCAAGGAGGGAACTGCAGGGCTATCTACATAAACTACCATGCTTTCTGTCACTAGATAAACACCACATCCTAACCAGCTTCTAAGAAGAGGCAAAGGTCAGTAACCATACCATCAACAATGATCCATGACAGAGGTACATGGAAATGGCAGCTCTCTGCATGGCTCAGACCTCTGGAATGGTGTCACTTCCACAGGGCTGCTTCGTCACTGCACTTTCTCCTCTTGAAACCACCTCTAATGCACACAGACCTAGCCACCCAGCACCAAAATTCAGGACTCAAACATTCCCTTGTAACATATTCAGGCAGAACTGCAAAAGGAGGGAGTCTATTGACTTGAGTCCAAATAATTGTTTTCCTCATAGATCCTAATATCATCCGTATTATTGAGATAATAAAAAATTAAATATTATTTATGAGTAATTACAATTAAATAATAATAATAAAAATAATTATTATAAAAATTGTCACCATGAATCACAAGAATGTTGGCATGTATTTCTGATTAACTATTTTTGACATATTAAAAACCAGTTGATTTTGTCATTTTCGGTCCCTAATTTCAAAATTCTTTTGGAGAAGAAGAAGAGACAAGCATAAAATTGGTTTTCTTGGCTCAAAGTTCAAAGCAATCCAGTTCTTAAGTTTCATGTTCCTATTTCTATTTGCATATTACTTGGCGAATGAACGTGCATACATGGAAGGAAAAATAGGCCACAGTTATTAAAAACAGGGGTGTGACATTTTTCATTGCTTCAGCTTAGGGCAAAATTGGCACTTCCTCTGTTACCCAAGGCAGCAGGTGTTCTTAAGGAAAAAAGAAGATAAGTCACAAAATTGATGAAAATGGTGAATACCCATAGTGAGCTGAGAAACAATCAAATTACTCAGATTATTCATGTGTTCTGAGACCAGATCAACAAAATGCACAGGAAGAAGTCAGGGAAGAATTCAAGGTTGGACAAATGTTGCTTTTGTTTTTACTGAAAAGATAACTGCAGTTTTTACAGTTGCTTGAATTTTTGCTTCTCCCTCAACTAGACTTTTGTAATTTTCTTTGATTTAGAAAAAAAAAAAGTTTAAATTATAGTAACCCCGGCAGCTCCTGCTTCCACATCCTTTTGTGCTGCTGTGCTTTTCCCCCTCCACTACCTGACCTTTATGTCCAGTAATTCTGCTCAAGTGATAACCACCAGTGCTGGTGGTAATGGATGAGGCTTGGTTGTGATGGTTGCATCAGACTCAAAGAGCATTCTGGGCAGACAAATAACAAGAAAATAGCCAAGGGCTACTCTGAGCAAGGTGCACACTCACTCCAGCTCCCATCCCAGCCATAGTGCTGGTTAAGGTCTGACTAAAGCCTAAAGAACTCTGACTTCTGTAGTCAATATGCAAATATGATTATGAGTCTAGTGTCTTCTTCTGTAAGCAGTGGACAGCCCAGGGCCTGTTGAGCTCTCCTGCACAGCAGTAGGCTGCATGCCAGGATCTCCACTTGAGTAGGGATGCCTCTCAAGGTTATTCTTCAAGGCTGAGACACTCCTTGCCACAACAGATCCTTGGTAAGTTATTAATAGCCTGCTAAACTTTGAAATCTGAGCTGTCATATAAATGATTGATTGTACATATGTATGTAAAGATATAAACCTAGACCTACATATAAACCACTGACCAAGTATGAGACTGTCTGGATCCAGCTGCACCTAGACTCTTCTTTGAGGAGTTTAGAAAAGCAAGGGAGTCCTTTCTGAAACTCACGACTCTATAGGAAGGTCTCCCTGACAGTCTTGTCTGACCCTGTTCTTTGTGCAGTAAGTAATCTAGTATACCCTGCCATCAAATCTTGTTAAATCATTGTCACATTTACAATCAAAGTTTGTTCAGTTGCTTTTTTATATCAATAAACATATTGCTACTTCTTTCTTATGAATGAAGTGCATCACTCCACCCACTACACCTTTGGAAGTTCAGCATTTGGAAATGATAAGTGATTTTGTGTAAACAGATGTGGATCTCTTACTATCCAGCATTGGAACTAACATCTGCATCTATATGATATGCTTGTCCTGGCATATCTAGAATCAATGAAAAGATTTGTGAGCCTTAAAGTGTTTCTACACTGAAGTCCTTAGAGCTATCCTCATTTGTCGTAGGCAAAGCATAACATATATCACAGACGATCAAGTGAGAACACTCATTTCTCTTCCATGTTTCTGATAAGCCTCTTAGCACCATTGTATGCCTTCTACCCATTGCAATCAATTTTTAAAATATTTTTTTTTAAATGCTTACATTTCAAACGCTATTGTAAACAGAAGTTTGTGTCATTTTGTCCTGCTTACAAAATACCTGACAAATTTTTCTGGGATATCTCCTGCAAGTTATCCGGCTTTTTGAAGCCTAACCTTGCAAGAAGCATTGGGAATGTCCCTATACCTAAAACACCAATATAGAGTCCAGATAATATCATGCTGTAAAGTGTTGAGGGATTGCAGCTTGCCTAGGGAGATATGCTAGCTCAGGACATCTGACAGGTCTTCTTGAGCCATCTGCCACTCAGTACTGCCTCATCTGCCAGAGGTCACCAGGCCCAAAAGCCACCTGTCCACAACTGCTCCATAGTGAAACTCTCCATAAGGTCAAATTAATATGCAAGAGAAACCTCTTTTGGGTCGATGCTGTGCTGGGCAGTTCAGAACAGATACAGCTGAAACAGTTGGTGAAAGCTTTTTCTTAAGGACAAAACAATTTTGTGTATCTGTGTCAGGGACAATAGATAACTGTCCGTGGCAAAACAAACAAAGATAGAAAAGTACTGCTTGTCCACTTTGGCTCCTCCCCCAAAAGTCCTGCTTTGGCTCCTCCCCAGAGAGTCCTACTTTGGCTGCTCCCTGGAAGGTCCTGCTTTGGTTCCTCCCCAGAAAGTTCTGGTTTAGAAATTCCCAGAAAAGTCCCAACCCTTGGAGACCTTTCTAGATATTGCTGGACACTTCTTCTGACATAGGCTGGCCCCCTGCATCAGAATGAGTGGGAATTTTTATTAGTATAAAAGCCTAAGCCTCATGCAATGAAGGGAGGTAGAACCTCATACCACCCAGGTCAATGTTGTCTCCACTGGGATGCCCGCTAAGGTTGAGCCTGCCACCTCGCACTGCAATGATGATTCTCAGAGCTGGTTTCTTGATCGTCATTACATGGTCTTTGGGGTTGGTAAGATAACCAAGCATCCGAAGTATCCTTTACTGTATCTGTTAGTATCTCTATATTTTCCTATATTAATACACTAGTTGTGAGTCCTCCATTTGTGTCTCGTTTCTCTCACCCAGAATCCTTGAACTCTGGAACAATACCTTTCATAACGATATCAAAAATCACTTAGAACTGCGTTTTTCTCCAGATAAAATAAATAACCAGTTGTGCAATATGTAAAAAATCATGTCTGACTGGAGTGACCTGGTGCTCGTTAATGCAAACCAGACTCTACAAGTTGCTGAATTGCTCCTCACAAGTGCTTCTCTTTAGTTCTCTGCTACATATGTGGCAAATATTTAACACTAGGATTTGTTTTTATTTTGGTTTTCTCCTGGCTCTCAACCACGGCATACATATTACTATGCTTACTTTTGCAAAAATTGTCATTTACGCCTTCTCTTCCTTCACATCTAATAATAAAAAAAAAAAAAAAAAAATTTCAAAGTTTGTGTTTTCCATTTTCTCAGAAATTAGTGGTTGGATTGTAGCAATATTATTCTAATTTTTATTTTTAAGCTAAAGAGAAGAAAGAAACACAAAGGATAGGGAGTTAGGTGTCTCCAAAATCTCTTTCTCTTGCATATAGAGAACAAATAAGGCCAGGGACACAGAAGGTCTGGGGCGGCTGCCTAGGATAGATGAGACTGTCACTGCTGAACAAGTCCTGTTTTCAGTAAGAAGGTAGTTTCAAAGTTCAAACACACTCTCAACCTTTACAATTTATCATGGACTATTGTTTCCATCTTCTGACATTAAACCACTTTGGTATGAACTTACAGACATGAAGGCCACATTCTGAGACTCTAAGGCCACACTTTCTGAGATCCAGAAATAAAAAGTTAAGTAGGCCCAGCAGTTTCACCTCATCTGTCAGCCTCAACATGAGCCATGTATGCTGTCACATCCCAGAAACTGAGCACTTTTGAACCATGGGAAGATTAATCTTGCCACCTTCATCTCACTCCTTGATTTTGTAAGAACCACAGTGAAGCCAATGATCACAAGAGTGCTCTTCAGTTACCATAAGTGAAAAACAGGACACTGTGTTTCCTCCTTTCTGTATGTAGTTTCAGGTCTTAATGACAGCTGGGCTTTAAAACTAGTCATGCTTGTTAACAAAATTTTAAGGGGTGCCAGAAGTACAAGACACAGAGTGCCAAAACACCCCATGAGTTTCAAATGGCTACTACAGAGCCTTTGTAACTCCAGGGATATCATCACCATCCCTGACAACCCAGGGAAACCCTATGCACGGCTCAATGGGGTTCAAACAGCAAAATGAACATTGTATGAGAGACAGACAGAAAAAATAAACTTGGAAAGATCCAAGCAAATCTTTCACCCACACTCAGCAGTGGCAGGCAGAGAAAAGTAAGAGTGCTCAGGGCACCCCATGTGCATGAAGGTGTAGAAAAAAGGGAAGCTCTGAGGAACTTACAGAAAACTTGAAAGATCATCATTTCTAGAGAGTTTATTGTCTTTTTTTTTTTTTTCTAGTAGCTGCTTAGTTTAAAGTAAAGGAGAAGGGATGAATAGAAGTTTTTCAGAGGCCTACATCTGAAAAGCCAATTCTATCAATATGGAATATTAAAAGACTTTTTAGAGGACAGTTTGTCCTGGTTCTTAACAAAAAACATCCCTGTAAAATTCCCAAGGAAGGGCATTTGATACTGAAGAATAGCCACTTACGAGAGCATGCATAAAAGACACAAAGCAGCATGAGAATAAAAGGTCTAGCCCAAGGTAAGTTGAAGATGTTGTGCATATAGTGAAAAATTTGTTCAGAACAAGCAGTGTGGTAAAATAACTATAAGTTAGTACTGCTGACTCTTGTCATGAGACCATTTGGTGAATTCCTCAGTAAAGGATGAAGAAATGCTTGACTACAAGGAAAAAAATAAAAAGACACACAATCAAAGATGCCTTAAGAAGGCAGTATTTAAAGAAAAAGACTAGAAATTCAGATTTAAGAGGAAAGAAACAAGGTGGCTTCCATCACTACACGACAAGAACTCACTGAGTATTTGGAATTGATTGGCACTGATCAGTCAATACTTCCTTGGGCTAAAAATAATACAATCACTTATGCTTGAGGACCCCAGAAGAAAGTGAAATGCTAGGAAGAAACATTGAGCACCAGCTCAGGACACCTGGGAATCTGGCAGGCAGAAGCTGAAAATGATTCACAAAGCTGTTCCTGCTCCAGTGAGCAAGACCAAACAGTTTGTGACCAGTCTCCAAATAATGCTTCTCACTATATGACAATTGCTGAAGCAGCGAAGTTATAGATGAAGATGGAAGTGGGCACAAGCTGTGTTTGAGTAATTTACAGGGTTACTCTATTACATTTGTTATAACTTCTGAGTTTAATCTAATAATGTGCCAGTTCTTTTAAAAGCAAGGTCATGTTTGTCTGCAGGTACCTTTCTCCATGTTTCCAGTGACACACTGGTGCTAAACAAAAACATGTGGCGCAGTAACTAGGTGCAGGCTACAGCCAATGAACAGTAAGAAGTTCTTGTTACCTTATTTCATCATATAATTTAATTTATTCTGGATTGGGATCAATGTCAGCTAGCAGGCTTGTTTGCCTTCATTTCCTAAGAACATCTGGAAAACTGGGCTTGCCCCATCACCGACCTCAAGCTGCAAGAGCCCACCTCCACCACTGCATCCAGTGACAGAGAATACACCTCTGTCAGAGAGAGCATGTATGTGGGCATGCATGTCAGTGTGAAGTAACCCCTAGTGATGTTAGAAATCAAATTTGGCACTAGTAAGCTTTCTGCTGATGCTGGACTAAACAATGGCATAAAGAGGCAATGGACATAATGCTCAGATTCTGGTAATAACTGACGGAGGCACAGACATGGAAAAAGAAGAGAGAAAACCCCCCAAAATGCATGGAGTGGTAGGAAAAGACTATGCTTGGGACAGGGTGGAGATGAAGAAGGAAAGCAGAGGCAGTGCAGAGATGCTTACTAAGGACTAAAGGATACACTGAACTGAGGGGAAACACTAATGTAACTCCTACATAATGCATCATTAAGAAAAGATATTCGTTAATATCTAGCAAGGGAGTTACAACATACAGCGATCTTCATACCATGTATGAAGCCAAATGACCTCACACTTAGTAATCTAACTGTGGTTATTTATTTATTTATTTATTTATTCTTAAAACCATGAAGAAAATGAGCTCTGGCCACCCGCAAAACAAAAAAATAACAGAGTATCACACAATAAAAAAGGACAATGTAGTAGTAATATATGCTGTAGCATCTCCATAACCTTTGCATTGTGTCTTGTTTGATAGGCAGATCATATTCTGGAAAAAAAAATAGAGAAGGAGATAAATACTTCTTCCATTAGAACAATCACAACAATATGACCACGCAAACTTTAGCCAACAGAATTCTTAGAGATCTGAATTCTGCGCATGTGAAGTTCACTAGGATGTGATGGAAAGATAAATGCAATAATTTGCAGGGACTGACCCAGGCACAAACTATCAGTGCTTTGGGGTAACAGCCATCTTTCAGTAACACCAGTGTGGGCTCCTACCAGGCAGATTTAAGTCAGCTCCTCCTTCCTCAACACCTCCTGCGCTGCCTGCTTGCATGCGGGACTGAGTGCTAGCTCTTCCCTCCCTCCAGGACCCACTCACCCGCTGCATGCCAGGTTAGCCCTGTTTGTACATTTCCTAGCACAATGACTCATGGCTGCAAAAGGGCTTCAAATAATTCATCATAGAGAAATCAGGACTCATACTGGCACCCTCTTACAGCATAACTGCCAGCAGTGGTTGTGTTCTCAGATTATAATACTATGACCTTAACTGCTCATACCATTATGTTTCCCCTGCACTTTGCAGGACTCAGCACAAGCTTCTAAAGCTTTCCTTTCTAGTTTCAGTAAGGACTGAACTATGATTATTAGAAAATAATGCTGTATCCCTGTTTAGCCTTCATTCTTGCAGTGCTTTTGCAATGGTATCATTGCTAAAAGCTTTGAGAGCTTTGAACTCATATACTAACAGTAAATGATTAAGGGAATCTTTTCTGTCTTTATGCAGAAGATCTACAACTTTTTTCTTTAAAGTTTTTTATTTCAAGTGCTAACTCTCCATAATGCCTGGATTATTCAGAAGTAAAGACAGGATGGAGGCTGTGGGAATGATATTATCTGACTACTTTAGATGACTTTTAATACCTAACTCAAGTGCAAGCCAGAGGAAGAAAGTTAGAACTTGATGTCTTCAGGAGAATCCAGAAGAGGGGGAAATTATCCTGGCAGGGAGCAAGGAATAAGAAGCTCACTGAAAAAGCTTTGAATTAGATTTGAAGGGGGAAAGGGATAAAACCAGGATTACTAGAGATAAGGCTGGGGGCAGCACACTAGCATTTGAGGGGCAGTGTGCTAGTGAGGTCCTTCAGTCTGCTGTCTCAGTTGAGGTAGGGGATGGAGACCCATGCTACAGCACAGATGCAAGGGCTATTGATGTGTTAGAAACTATAGAAGCTCCTGAGAATGGTCATGCAGGAATTAGGGGCTTCTTCCTCCAAAAAGGTGTCAGGATCAACGGCCCAACTGAAGTGCAACTGGGCAGCAAACAAGAGAAGCTTGAAGCAATCATGAAGCAGGAAAACTATGATATAGTTGCCATCACAGAAACATGATGGGATGATTCATACAACTGGGGTGTTGCAATGGATGGCTTAAACTCTTCAGAAAAGATAAGCAAGGAAGGAGAGGCAGTGTATGTTAGGGAGTGTTTTGACTATCTAGAGATAGATGAGGGTGATGAAAGGGTTGAGTGCTTATGGGTAATCAAAGGAAAGGCCAACAAGGCAGATATGGTGGGAGACTGCTATAGACCACCTAACCAAGATAAAAGAGGCAGGTGAAACAGTCTGTAAGCAGCTGGGAGAAGTCTTACAATTGCTAACCCCTGTTATCATTGAAGGGACTTCAAAGGATGACGAAAAGGCTGAGGTACTTAATGCCTTCTTTGTCTCGGTCTTCAATAATAAGACCAGTTGTTCTCTGAGTACCCAGGCCCCTGGCTGCTTATGGCTTGAATGGGCGTACTCTTCGCTAGATAAAAAGCTGGCTGGATGGCTGGGTCCAAAAAGTGATGGTGAATGGAGTTAAATCCAGCTGGCAGGACTAGGGAAGGGATTGTCCCCCTGTACTGGGCACTGGTGAGGCTGCACCTCAAATCTTGCATTCAGTTTTGGGCCTCGCACTACAAGAAAGACATTGAGATACTGAAGCGTGTCTGAAGAAAGGCAGGAAAGCTGGTGAAGGGTCTGGAGCACAAGTCTTATGAGGAGCAGCTGAGGGAACTGGGATTGTTTAGCCTGGAGAAAAGGAGGCTTAGGGGAGACCTTATTGCTCTCTACAGTGACCTGAAAGAAGGTTGTAGCGAGGTGGGTGTCAGCCTCTTCTACCAAGTAATAAGCAATAGAAGAAAAGGAAATGAACTCAAGTTGTGCCAGGGGAGGTTTAGATTGGAGATTAGGAAAAAATTTCTGTTGTCAGGCAGTGGAACAGGCTGCCAAGGGATGTGGCTGAGTCACCACCCCTAGAGGTATTTAAAAGATGTGAAGATGGGGTGCTTGGAGGCACAGTTAAGTGGTGGACTTGGCAGTGCTAGGTTAATGTTTGGACTCAATCTTAAAGGTCCTTTCCAACCTCAATGACTGTATGATTTTATGGTCTATGTGAGACACATACACCAACCATTGTATCCCCCCATTCCATGCATTTCATTGCCCATCTTTTAGATTTGGCTTTTCTTTTATGGGATCTGTCTTGCCTTTCCTCCTGCTAATGTATGCATCACCTGCATTCATTGCTATCTGTCACATACAGTCACCTCTTTTTTTATAAGCCATTTTGCTATGCCTGTCACTAAGAATACAATGAGAAGTATTTCCCTCTCAAGGAATCACTGGCATTTCTCTAGCTTGTTCAATGGCTAAAAGTCAGCACACATAACTCCACTTTGTCAAAGAAATGCTTCAAAGATTGATCACTACTAATATTCGTACTATCACGACCCCACACTCTATATCAGCAAGTTCCCACAAAAGCCCTAACTGATTCCATTAGCAGAAAAATAACCATATCCTTCAGGTAAATGAGAATATGCATCTGTCACCATGCTTTGGTAAAAAGAAACATCTTAGAGAGATGGAGCCTTTTACAACCACATCCTTTCGCTTTGCAAAGCATTTCTCAGGGACTGGATATCATAAATATCTTTTAACAAGTTTATGTTTTCTATGCTTCAGCAAACTCAGCTTATTGCTGATGGTTGAGTGTGGCCTGGATGCTTTTGACATGAAGTCACTAACGGGTGTTTCCCCTTGGGATTTTTTCAAGAGAACATTTTTATGGTGGAGTTTGCTGGTTTATCACAACCTGCTGGAAACAGCCTCATTTCAACAAGACCTGTCAGGTATGTCTTGCTTCCTCTCCTCTGGCAAACTGCTGCACTTCAACAAAGGCAACATGCAGTCCCAGCACAGGCAGCAGCTGTACTACTATACATCAGTAATGGTCCCTGCAGGATTTCGAAAATGGGAAACCCCATTTGGGGATTTCTGGGAGTCAGATCAAACCCTTTTCTGAAGTTTTAAAAATCTCCATGCGAAGAAGGTACACTTCACCAAGCCCGGGGCAATTTCCAGATTCTCAATCAGGTAAAGAAAATATAAGTTACAATTTTGGGTATTAGATTCAAACGTAGCTGCCTTATTTTAAAACTTCTTTATTCATTCCTGCCAGCACTATAGAGACAGATAGACCTGTAAACATAGCTCAAATATCATAAAGTCTTTTTAAATTCCCTTCTTTCCCCAATTCTGCCTCATTTTGCTGCTTCTCAGAGATATCCTGTCTCATCCACTAGTTAATCCATTTCCTCTTTGCTCAGAACTTTCATTTCACGCTAGTTTTTTATGCAGTGTAACTGGTTTTGAAGTTGTTTCATGCTGCAGTTTTCAAAGCCACATAAACAAGAACCCAGTATCACTACTATAGTTTCCTATGGCCTTGCTGTCTCTTCTGGGTCTTCCCTACATACCATCTGTTGGAGTTAGATCTGTTAGATCTGTTGTTTAGATAGGAAAGTCAGCAGGAAGCTGTGCTTGCTCCGTGGCTCTGTTTTGGTGTGCTCCAGCTAGCTCTCTCCCAGGCAAAGTCTGAGGGTGGCTTTGAGGCTTTTTCACTACTGGGACCCCTCCAAAAGACCATATGGATATTACATCACATTTTGCTCCTGTTCTTCAATGACCTCAGATTTTGCACTCTGAAACATACCCCATTTCTCAGCTTCCCCTCCCCAGGATTTTCAACACATAACCTCAATTTCAGGTTATGAAAACACAATTTGGCAGGATGCAACACAGTCCTTGTGCTGTCTGAGATATCATGAACTAAAGCACAACATTCATTAAATCTTAGGGTCACTGTACAGCGACTTTGGAAAACCAGAACAAACAATTATGTATGTAACGTGCCTGCCATGGTTTGCCAAGCTTATGTCGAAAATCTATAGCAGACCAGAGGATTAAATCTAGCTCTCCCAAGACACAGGTTATAGTCTACTTACCAAATCATCCTTCCTTACTAAAATATAAAACTCAATCTTCTTGCCTCCTTTTTGCCTTTATTTTCTGGTCACATAAATACCAGCTGACACTAACTCATGCTAACTTTCCAGAAGTATGGTCACAATGCAGTGAGATTGTAGATGTCGGAACCAAACTTCCTCCCATACCTTTTTTGAACTCTTTCTGATATTCCTTTTCACAGTGACAGGGCATTTGTTCACAGCCCATCCTATTGCTTTTCATGTCTCTGCATTCACATCCATAAAGGAACCAAGCTATTGAACTGTTGCAACTGCAGCTCCAGCTGCCTGGTTACCCCTCCTAACAGTTCATGTGTAAACCTCATCTCCAGCAGTGCTAGAGCATGCCAGACATGAGGTGTCTCATTATATCTCATTCCCAGCATCCAGCAGCAGCTGGCATACCCTGCTGAAGTTTAAGACTCAGATGTCATTGTGCAATGGTTCCAGACACATCTCTCTGGACTCCTCCAGTGCCTCTGCTTCTTGTCAGACTTTTCCTCACCTATTTCCATTCTTCACTTGGCAAACACCATGCAGCAGTGCTTCCACTTGGTTTTCCAGGGTATTCTCAGTTCTGTAATACTTAATTGGCATGACTTCTTACATAGATGTTTCCAAAATATTTTTAAAAATAAAGGAAAAAATCAAAACCTCTGGATATATCTCTGAGGTACCTCTTCTCAGCCTGATTGATGAAAGGGCTTTTCTTCCATCTCACCAGTCACTGCAGATGTCTGTTCATTGATAAATACTCCCACTGGACTGTCTGCTTGCAGACTTTCTTCAGCTTGAGCTCACTGAATTTTTCCATATGTGGCTAAGTTTTACCTGGGAGCCATGGTTTATAAATCTCTTGCCTTTCTCAGAGAAGATGATAAGCTGTTGCCATGTTGATGACTATGTCTTCTACCTCAAGCAACAGTTGCTTAACCAGCTTTCTTCCTTATACCAATAAGGAACAGTCATTACTAGGCTTATGCCTCCTTGCATAATGAATAAGGAACATGCATATAAAGTAACAAAGTGCTGGATGAAAGCTAAATGAGCATGGGTGTTGCTATACTCTGAAGAAAAAGTAGAAAAAAAGAAATCACATGAAAAACAGCGATTCTCTGGACATGCACACAAAGACAGTGACCAAATGAGGATTTACAGGGGAAGAAGCGGGCGGCTCTTCCATTCTGGTGTGAAGTACCACATATGGCAGGAGCAATCATGTTGCAGACCAGCTCTGCTCAGAGGAGTGTCTGTATCCAGCCTTGAAACCAAGTCTCTTGTCACGATTTAAAAGTGCCTCTAAGAGCACCTGTACAGCAAGAATTTCAGGCAAAGGTCAAAATACATCAGAGGTCCATCCACCGCTCATGGCTTTCTTTCTATCGAACAGTCCTCACGTGAGAGGAGAAAAGGGATTGAGCAGCTGTTCCGGGAGGCATTTTCACAGCGTCATGGCTCATGTAACTGATGCAAATAAATCATCCCTTCATGACCACCATGAGCCAGGAAAGATCTCCCTTACACATCAAAATGGCAGAGACTACTTGATGGATAGCAGGGATCACTGAACTACTTGTAACTGTTGATTTTACTAACCACAAGAACATCAAGTTACTGGCTGAAAATTAAGCTGTGATTAACTTGCCTAAAGACAGTGAGAAGAAGGCCATCTAAATGTATGTCTGTCTTTTCTTGGGCTAACATATCTCACAGATAGAGAAGTGTGTACAGTGCATTCCCTTTTGTACCAGTAAAGATAACAGTGATACCTTCAGCAATGTGAAATACAGGCTGTTTTTTTTTCTTGATATGCAATGATTTATACAGGGAAATCACTGCTTGTTCATCAGAATACGAGAAGTTGCCAGGGGAAAAAAAAAAAAAAAAAGTGAAAAAAAGAAAGAGAAAAAAACCCCAAAACAAACAGCAAAACAGTCTCACACCCTCTTTCATTGCAGTCTAGGACAGCAGCACAGTGACTGTACCCCAGGGACATCTGAAATTGCTTGAAGCAGTACAGATCTCAGAACAAGCTCTTTCACCAGTTTCTCAAGGGGATCTTGCACCCCATCTGGAGCTCCATGCTTCCTTAGCTACTCAGTCAGCCACACTTCAGAAAGCAAATTAAAACCTGCTCTGTGGAGGTAACCACAATGGAGATCTGTTCCAGAGCTGTGACTTTCAAAGGATAATAAAAGCAAACACACCACTTCATTTTTTTTTTTGGACACACCAGTGTAAAAGCAGCACAATTTCAGTAAAGTAGTAACTCAATAAGGACATCCCTTGGTCTAGTGCAAGCTCCATAGCTCCTCATGTCCAAAGAAGTCACACCCATTCTGTGTCAGCCAGAGATCCAGCCCAACAAACCTTCTGTCATTGAAAGTGCCAGTCTGGATCTATCACTGAACCAGGAAGTTATCAGAATCCGACCCAAACATTTATCAAGTTTTTTGAGTCTCTGTCAAGAAACAGCTGTCAAGAAATACCTGCTGGATACTAACTCTGCAGTGTGAAGGCATAACAGAAGGAGGATAGTGAGGAAACAGACATGGATGGTATTTTCTAACATGGAGTTGTTGAGCAGTGAGTGCCAAGTGCTATGCATGTTAGACACAGAGAAATGGAACACTGAAAAATTAAATCACTTCTTGTACCAGAGGCATAGGAGTGCTTCGTAAGAATTTATTTGTGTGCTGGTATTGGTTGGGGTAGAGTTAACTTTCTTCACAGTAGCTGTTATGTGACTATGTTTTGGATTTGTGCTGAAAGCAGTGTTGATAATATAGGGATGTTTTAGTTCCTGCTGAGCAGGGCTTACACAGAGCCAAGGCCTTTTATCACCCCACCCCATCAGCAAACAGGCTGGGGTGCACAGGAAGCTGGGAGGGCTGACCCCAACTGACCAAAGGGATAACCCAGACCACATGGTGTTGTGCTCAGCATATAAAGCAGCAGCGGGGGAAGGAGAGAAGAAGAAAGAGGGGACATTTGGAGTGATGGCATTTGTCTTCCCAAATAACCATTACATGTGATGGAGCCCTGCATTCCTGGAGATGGCTGAACACTCATCCCTCACATCCTCTACTCTAAACTGTGTTGGAGAGCTTAAACATGTCTGGGTCCCAGCTTCTCTTTGGTCTATAGTACTTAGTCATGAAACTATGCCATCTACATCACAGCAGTTCAGTGAGAGAGATCCAGAGGTGTCTGGGGCACAAAATGAGGAAAAGGCCATTAGAGGTGACAAAAGGAAATCACTCACTCAGACAAGACACTCAGCCAACCTGCCTAGCTCCAGCAACACAAAGAACTAGGTGGGAAAAGGACCATCACAGGAGTAAAAATAATCTCACAAGCAGGATAAGTAATTAGCACTTCTTGTTCACTTTATTATGAAGGCTATGCATCCCACTCACACTAGAAGAAAAGTTTTAAAGGTTGTGACACTTGTTACGTGTTGGTCTTTAGAGAGCTGCAGCACAGGGCCACATCTGAGGTATCCAAGATCTTTTTAAAATTGAATACTTCCAGTAATTGGCAATTTTATCTTTCTTGGAAGAGACCTGATCTACTCCTCATTAACATGAATCAGCCTTTCGTGAAGCATTAGTCTACGATCCAAAAGGTACTAATTATGCTTTCTTATGATTTATGGACATGCATTCCTGTAGACACCAAAAAAAAATACTAACACAGTTCAAGCCGACAGGAGGAGCAACACCATAAGAACACCAGCAACACACTTGAGTTGGAGATCTTTATTTATTATTATTTTTTCTTATTTTCCTTTTTGGGGAAGATGTAGGGGAAGGAGTTTACATTCCACTCACAACCTCAACAATATAAAAATTAGGAAATGGATCAATATTAACCCTGTAAATGAACAGTAATCCTTCTCAAAGGATTTTATACCCACTAGCACTAAACAGGTAGCAGTAAGTAGAAGTCCTCTGCTGAGTGCTGTCATAAAACTCTCCAAATTAACAGACACAATACGCTATTTCCACTGGGCTAATTATAATAGGCCAAATGAAAACATCCTCTGAGCAACTGTAATTTCTAAGGAAATCTGTCTTGCTCTATGAAAGCAGAGATTACTCATAGCATGACAAATCTGGAAGAACTGTTAAAGGTTTAACTCCCACTTGTCACCAATACTTTAAACCTGACTTCTAGCTTCCAGAAGTATTAATAATTTACCTAATATTTCCTTGGAAACCTTTGCCAAAAATGACACTTATTCCCATCCTTTAGGGAACAGTACCTATTCAGAATTCAGCGCAATTTTTCATTAGCACTCTTTTGCCCTGTTATCTACAGAATTGCTACAAGGCCCTTGATCTGATAAAGCACTTACACACATGTACAACTCAGTGGGATTAATCACATGCCTAAGACAAATGTATCCATAAGTACCATTTACAGCTAAGAGCACCTTTGTTCAGGTCTGTTTCCCAAGTTTTGTTTCAATATAGCATAACACAGCAGTGTAGAGCAGCAATAATCTGGTTGCTGATACTTTAAATAAAAGAAAGTATCACATTCCATGTGATTAGGCTTATAAAGAAAAATATTCAGAAGCTGCCCACAAAGGAAACAGCCTGACAAAAAGGAAATAGGAGAAATAAAATGAGCATAATAAAACTGAGACATTCAAAGGAGTTACACAACTTCATTGCCTCTCCCTATAAGGCGAAATCTCATACTGTTGAGAAAATTCACCAAGTCTTTCCCTCCATGGGTGTACCAATGGGAGAGCAATACAGCTGATCTCTGACTGCAAAACCAATAAAACTAATGATGTGATAGAAAGCAGACAGAATACAAAAAGAGAGTTGGTCTGTGGCAGCTTCATTCCCTGTGAATGTCTGTGAGGTTTTGAATCACAGCTGTGGAAACAAGCTGCTGAATTTCCTCCCCTAACCCTCCCAGTAATTTTGTAATTTAAGGATAAATGCTCTGGAAATCAGGATTAACACAGCACACTGCCAAGTGCCTTTTGTGCACAGAGGATGTTAGTGGGAGAGAAACTGTGACTTAAAGCTATGTTGTCATGTGACTAAGAAAGGAAGGAAAAGAGCCAGGCAGATGATCTCCAGACTGTTTTTTCCTGAGCAGGAGGTGATCTACATTGTCTGAACTTTATAGCAAAAGTGAGTCCATTGATGAAACGCTTCATCATTCAACATTGCTGATTACTATAAATTAAGGACTGTTGTAGTGTTCCGTCTGAATCAGAGCAAAATGTTTGCTTTCACAGGGAAGATGAAAACATGCTTCTTGAGTAACAAAAGACAATCTGAAAAAAAAAAAAAATAAACCCCAGTTTGGTGTGTTCTCAGTGCATTAATAAATGTTAACAAATGTCTCCTGGACAAGTTTCCTTGGACCCCAGACTAGGAAAAGAGTATTCATCCACTGTAAGGAAAAGAAAAATGCAGCACATCATAAAGCTACTATGGTAACAGAAAGCACTGAAAGTCAAAGGGTTAACACCACCTCTACCACTTACTAAAAAAGTAATATTATTCTATTCCTGTGTCATGCTCTGTGCTATTCTTTTCTGTAATGGAGAATGGAGAGATACTTTGCTGCTGTGAAACTAAAGTCTTTGCAACTTTATCCTTGACCCTGTAATTTGAACATGCCTAAAAAGTCTCCAGGGTCTGCTTGAAGCCTATTGCAGAATTGGATTCATCTTTATTCTTCAGACACAATTAGACACATTTTAAGGTGCCTTTGTCATTTTTTTACTCTTAAAGGACACTTTTGCACCAGGAGGTGCTGATCCACTATTACCCCAATAAGAAAGGCACTCAGATTCTGTAAAGCATCATTTAAATATTTTTTCTTTATTAGAGCTAACTATAAAGAGAGTATAGCATATATAATCTCATGTCCCTTTATATGCTGGGAACCCTGAATTGCGCAGGATTGCACAGGCCCCAATCTACATGTAACCATGCAGACCCTGTCTGTCTCATTTGGGTCATTCAAGCTATCAGAGGGTTTTCTTACAAGAATACAACTGTTCTCATCAATTCTACCGTTGAACAGAGAAGACGCCTGCAGGAGAGCTTGTGCTGCACTTTCAGTTAAGGGCAACACCATGCCTGTACCAAGTGGGAACTGCCTTGTAGGCTCCTCCATTACTATCACCTGGCTGATGGTAATTACCATCATTACCTCCATTTCCATTATTTAGTGCCAAAGAAGATGCACAGCACAGTACAGGCCTGAGGGCAACCCTGTACATGCAGCGCAGCACAGGCCTGCACCTAAACAGGGTCAGCGTTACATGGGTTACACCTCAAAGTGTTATGGTCTTCCCATCAGTATTGCTGCAGACACCTATCTTGTAGAAACCAAATATAGAGCAAAGGCCTACAGAGCCTTAGGTACATAGAGATAGATGTTCTTGTGGTCTTTCAGGGAGACATCATGTTACACAGCTGTGTCACATGGATGAGATCTCCTTTTGGAGGTTTTCAACATTACCTACCTCTCTAAATTAATAAATACTCAACATAGGCACTTGTTTTAGGATGACTGCTTTGTTCAGCAATAAAATGTAAACTCAAGTTTGTAACTCACGTTAGGCAGAATATATCCTACTAACTATCTTTTCTTACCATCCCCAAATTCACATTATCTTGGATTGTCATGACTTTTCTCATGGCCACACCTTGAAAACCTCTTATCTTTAATCCTTAAGTCAGAAGAAGTTTTCCTAATCCATTTCTTCTCATCCACATATAGAAAGTTCTTATACAACTTCAGCAACACCCCTGGATATGGCTCTCTGTCCTTCACAGTGGGATGGGAAAGACAAGCAGATATAACTACCTCATAACTATGAATGTAGAGGAGGGACAGGAGCCTAAGGGCTCCAACAGAACACCTGAACAGGCTTAAAGTGTGGTAGCTCAAGAAAATTCTGCTTGTTTCTGTGCATCTCACCATCACGCCAGAAGCTGCAGCAAGCACACAAGGAAATAATCACTGAATGCTCAGTCCCTGTCATTCAAAACTCTGGGGTTCAGCCTAAATCAAGAGACATTCACTGGCTCAGACATACTTTCAAGGGCTACTGGAGGTTATACAGAGCACTCCAAAATGACAGAAAGTCCTCCTGGGTAAAGGGTAGTGTAATTCTTTATTTTTGAGTGTGATTAGTTCCTTGCTGGTTTTACAGCCACCCATCCCAGCACCTTGTGTGTACCTCAAGCAGAAGGATCAGGAAGATGATTACAACACCTATAAGGCTTTCATTGGAATCTCTGTCCTCTTCCCCTTTTGAGGTGAAACATTATTTTTTTTCCTGTTTTTGGTAGCAGTTCATTGCCATCATCTGAGGGAAAGTTCTGAGGACTTTTTAGTCACACTTTGTAACCAATAGCATGTAATCATGATTTCACTTCTTGGTATGTCTGACTTAGCGCACTGGTCTCCTGAACCCACTAAGAGGCAAGTAACAGACAACACCGGATTGATTGATTCTACATTTTTTAGAAAGAGGCTTATTTCTCTATAGTTTATGATAATTTGCTGCCTGAATGCTGGCAAGCGACAAGGCAAGTTCTGACATATGGCACTCTTTCATGCTGTCATATCTGAACATAAATAAAGGAATTAAAAGGAGACCAAGAAGCAAACTCCTGGATCACCACCTGAACACTGACTCATCATAACTGAAATAGTCAAAGGGAGGTCAGGAGGGAGCAAGAGTCAAGCTTCATTAGAGCCAGCTGCAGAAGGACCTCCCACACCTTATTGGAAACAAACACCTGAAACAGTCAAAAATACCTAAATCAGACAATGGAAAGACTACATAAACAGTACAACAACCAGAGACATGTGTTTGCTGATTCCCTGGCATGTTTGGGGAAACCATACCTGTAAGGGGCTCCTGCTAAAGACAGCCATCCCACATCAGTGTGGCACTTGGATATTCCTGTGTCATGGGGTCAAGGAGATAGTTGAAGGCAGATCTGAGTGTAGCCAGACTCTGCCAGGCTCCATGGGATATGGAAATGGCCTATGGCTTTGGAGGCAAAAGTAAAAAAACCCAACAAAATTCTCTCAATAGAACTGAATCCTGCACAAATGTCTCACCGCCCAGCCCAGACAGGAGCCATCTATGCAAATAATAATTTGGAAAGGAAACCCTCCACCTGCGAGCTAGGCAGCAAATTAGAGATGCCAAACTCAAGGAGACAACCAATAGTCCCCAATGCTTATGGAAAGAGATTTATGCTGGACTGGGTGTGTGACAAATAATCCAGGATACTAAAAGCAAAAATATTTGAGACAGAAAAGTACACGGAGCTCAAAATCAGACTCTAGAAAAAACAACAAAGTTTTACATGCTGTGGCAAATAGCACGAACCAGCCTCTGCAAAACCAGAAGAAAGAATCACAACAGATTACACTGCTTGCAGAAATTTGCCAGTGCCATCACAAAGAGAGTAACATGGACGAAGATGACAGCAGAAGCACAACAGAAGAGTGGAAAATCTTTCCTAGTGCCCAAAACATCACAGCTGAGGAGGAAGAAACAGTATAGCCACTATTTTAACATGGGCATACATGTTAATTAAGAAAGGGAAACAGGAAAATGAGCAGAGAAAGGCAGGGCTAAAGCAGAAAGCATAGAAATAGAACTCTGGATTTAGAAGTATCCATCTTGCTCTCTAAAGGAATATGGGAATTATATGAGAAAGCAAATAGCAAGTTAGAATAAATATGATGTGTAATGCTATTGCTAAACTGCTAAAAATACATTTTGCTTTTGTTGTTGTCTAGAGTCAGTACTAGAGATGGAGCTAACATATTTAAGGAAGAGCTTGACATGGAAGCTTCCAACAGAATACAACACAGAATAACTCAGCAGCCCCAGGTAATGCCAAAAGTAAAAGAAAACACTAAAAAAGAGTTAAATAGACCTATTTCTCCAGAAATCATGGCCAAGCAAAAGAGACCACAGGGTTCGTATACTTCCATGCTCACTGTAGGAAATGAATATACAAAACCTATCACATAGCATAAACCATAAATGTTTGAAAAAAAAAATATAAAAAGACTGTTTTCCACTGAAGCAATAAATGTTCAGATATATGAATTTTGTATATGGTTACTAATAAGAAATTTTTTCATGCTTCGTAAATCAAAAAGGTACTAAGAGGTACCCATAAAAAGTGATCTTTTTGTGCAGTCAGAATACCATTTAAGATATACCCTTTCTTTAGACTGTATCTGAATAATTAAAAGGTTTCCCTGGAAAATATGGCCAATCTTTCAGAGTAGATTTTAAAGTATATGCAAACTATGGGAAGAGTATGTAAAAGTATGACAAAGAGTCTCTGCTGCTTTCAGAAGAAACATGCCACTTTGATCTCATGTCACATTAACGAAATAAAAATCTATATAAATAAAGGTACAGTAATATTGGGCTCATTGCCCACATTCCTTGGATTGGAAATCATTGATTGAGAGCAGCATTGCTCATATGAGGAACTGAGGTGGTGTGTAATGTGTGAGAGTGATGTGACTGCTCTGTGAAGTAAATGCAAACAGAAGCATACATATTCTCACCATTTAAAAATGCAACCTATTTTTCAGCTGATTATACATTAAAGACAGTAGGTTGTACAAGACAGCTGGCAGAACTCTTAAGAAAAAGTTAGGTTGCTTCTTATTTAAAAAAAGAAAAAAATCAGTTACATCTCTCGTCTAATTGAATGCAGTGAAGCAGAGCAAAATAGAGAGCTGTGTGAGGAACACTTCAGCTTTAAAATAGTAACATTTATGTTGTCTTGATGTTATAGTGTCATTCATTCTGCCCAAGCCTTTGACTGAAAAGGGAACTTGACAGGATCCTAAAGAAAGCAAACAAAATAAACGTGAATGCAAAAGCTATTAAAAGCTTATGTAAGAAAACAAGACAGGACCTGCCCTGTGCCACAGAGCTGAACACTTTGCTGAATTACTAGGGGTTAAAACATCTCTTTTTGGTGTTCTGTGATTATAAAACCATTATAAAATTGGAGGCTAAATTAACCATTAAGCATGGTGAATCAGCCCATCCATCCCTTAGTAATGCCATGTTCAAAATCAGTTGCTTACAGCAGTAGCAACAGCAGACCTATGCGGTGGAACTACCACACACTTAATACAAAGGCTGCTAATTCATCGTGTAGTTAGTTTTTTCTCATATACTTGAGCTCTACATCTCACAAGACTATGTTGGGACCGGTCTTGTTCAACATCTTCGTCGCTGACATGGACAGTGGGATTAAGTGCGCCCTCAGCAACTTTGCTGATGACACCAAGCTGTGCGGTTCAGTTGATACCCTGGAGGGAAGGAATGCCATCCAGAGGGACCTTGACATGCTTGTGAGGTGGGTTGATGCCAACCTCATGAAGTTTAACCACGACAAGCGCTAGGTCCAAGTGCAAGCCAACTGTATCCTGGGCTGCATCAAAAGGAGCGTGACCAGCAGGTTGAAGGAGGAAGGAGGTGATCCTGCCCCTCTACTCTGCTCTTGTGAGACCTCACCTGGAGTATTGTGTGCAGTTCTGGTGTCCTCAACATAAAAAGGACATGGAACTACTGGAACAAGTCCAGAGGAGGGCCACGAGGATGATCGGGGACTGGAGCACCTCCCGTATGAAGACAGGCTGAGAAAGTTGGGGCTGTTCAGCCTGGAGAAGAGAAGGCTGCGTGGAGACCTCATAGCAGCCTTCCAGTATCTGAAGGGGGCCTATAGGGATGCTGGGGAGGGATCTTCATTAGGGACTGTAGTGACAGGACAAGGGGTAACGGGTTCAAACTTAAACAGGGGAAGTTTAGATTGGATATAAGGAGGAAATTCTTTTCTGTTATGGTGGTGAGGCAGTGGAATGGGTTGCCCAGCGAGGCTGTGAATGCTCCATCCCTGGCGGTGTTCAAGGCCAGGTTGGACAGAGCCTTGGGTGGGATGGTTTAGTGTGAGGTGTCCCTGTCCATGGCAGGGGGGTTGGAACTAGATGATCTTAAGGTCCTTTCCAACCCTAACTGTTCTATGATTCTATGATTCTATGATCTGCTCATCTAAGAATGACACTGACAATCTCCTCCACGTACATACAAATGTATTCCAGCAAACACCTTGCAGAACCTTCTGTAGCATTTTAACTTATTCAGTTAGCATATTTACTTATGTTTTAAGGATAACAAGGGTGGAAGAGCTAATATGCAACGATGTGCTTTAAAATAGCCTAGGTTTTGCATCCATCTGGCCATCCACAGACTGTGGTGCTGAACATCAGTCACACAAAACCCCACTTTGTTTAACCATTAAGGAATTTCTGGTTTTAAAATAGTAAGTTCAGTCCCAGTCCTGACTGTTATTTTTGCATTGGTTAGTTACCTGGTATTTAGTTCTCATGTTCAGGAGTTGATGTCTTACTGCACATGCCCTCTGTAATTATTTCGGGTATTTTTCCATATCTGTCCTTTCAACTTTCTGTGATTCAAGGAAATGATAGAGATACTGTCTGAATAAATGCGAGGAGGCCTATGTTAACAGGCTTTTAGATGTGATCACTAAATGATGCCATGACCCAGGAAAATGACAAGTTTTCATTCTGAAAATTGCTAGGGCAATATTAAATCTAACTTGTTGGGATAACAAGTATCTGAGTCCTAATCAGAAAAATAACTCTTTTTTCTCTAGGTAATTCTTTCCCTTCTTCAACTAGATCCTATTTCCCAGACTGTTATGGAGAACTTATTCATGCCTGTCTTCCTCCATAAGGAGCAAAGAATGGGGCATGTATAGTCCATTAACTGTAATACATCGACATTAAACATTTAGAAGTGCTCTTAAGCTCCCAAGCTTTCTAGCCGTGCCTAACTCTGTAATAGGAGAGAAACAGATGCTTCTCTTCCTGTTCTCGTTCCAGCTCTTCTTGCACTGATAAGAACCTTGAACACATTCCTCCAGTAAGATCTGCAAGGTCTTCCAACAGATGAGCGTGGGAGTAAAATACACTATGTACGTCTCTGCTTGAGGTCTCCAGCAATGGTGTATGCTGTTTGTTGCTGTAACTGGACAGATGCTAGAGAAATATTGAACCTAGCCCTAGGTTTGATTTCAGCATGGGAAGCTGCAGAGAGCACACTTTAATTACAAGTCTGCCATGTTCTTATGGACAGCAGGAGGATTCTTTAACATAATGGATAGAAATATAGCTGACGAAAAACCCAAACTTGGGGTGAAAACTGGATAGACCTTTAGCTACTAAGTATTTTATAATCTGTGCATTCAGCATGCCTTCATTTAATAAAATCTGCAGTGTAAAGAGGAAAATGTAATAAAAAGCAAAGTCACCTCGAAAATGGTCAAAATCCACCTGTCTGTATCTACTCCCCAGGAAAGTTCATAGCAACTAATAAAATATGACTACTCACGATAAAAAGAATAGAAAGTTTTTCTTGTATCTTACACTGTTTGGCAACCTGGAGACATGACATACATAGCTAATGCAAGGTACTGTTCACTGATAACAATGAACATTGCAAAAGTCAGAACCAGCTGTCATATCCAAGGAGAAGGACAGCTCCTGCGCTGTTCTGAAAGTATGTAAACACTTGTGTACTGTAAGTGCTCACAGCAGAACACTTTCAATGATAGCAGCATTTGTAACATGAGTAAATGTGTCCACAGTCATAGCACATAATAATAATAGGACATAATCAAAGCCAACAACAGGAGAGGATGATTTTTTAAGTAGCCTGCAATAGAGCACGAAAAGAAATTCTGATCCCTTGAAAATCACTTTTTAAAATAAGAGTAGGGCCAGCTATTGACACCTTCCCTTTTTGGCTGTCCATACCAGAATTCTTTCAGAGTAAAACAGAAATGAGCACCAAACCTCAAAGGACCTCGAAATTATTATTTCATTTAGGATATAATGTATCCCAGAGATAGTTTCAAAACATTGCGTTTTGAACTTCAAGGAAAGAAAAAAAAAAGGGACACCAAAGACAGTTCTTGGAAACTGATAAACCAGAGAACCCTAGAGCCTACATCTGCTGTCTGTACAAACCAGGAATTACTGAATCACTGGAACTGAGATCATTGGACCTAGGAGACGTGAAAAAGGCCCTATGTTATCCATTCCCCCTCACTTCTTTCTCTAAATCAAATCTACACAGAGGACAAGGGCAAGCATATAAAACCAAACTTGTTCACAATGATTTTTCACGGAAACATGATGGCTTTTCAATTAAATATATTTCCACGTGTTTCTCCCCCATCCCCCCATTCCCCCCACCCCCACCCCCACCCCCCCCCCCGCACATGTTTATTTTGCCCATTTTTTGATTTGGCTTAGTCATAATCCTGTATTAGCCTAATAGTATGCAAGTTTGATAAACAGCATGCAAAGACACAGCCAGATGTTTTCAGAGGCAGCCTGGTTTTAAGTAATCCCAGGCTACAAAAGTGGTGAAACTGTGTTTCTGCCTGTGGTGGAAGAAAATATCTGACAGTGGTTTTGACAAGCTAAAGTCTAATGGGAGTGACACTCCTGAAAATATCAGGGAAAGACAATAATTATGAGTGCCCTCTATTATTGATTGGTTTTGAGCCTCTAAGAAAAGATGTGAGAGGAGGGAAAATATAGGAGGTCTTCCCGTGCCTTTTTCATGGCTGATCATTCAAGCTGTGTGAGCAGGACTTGCACAATCAGTTTGAACTCACCAACTCTTCTTGAAAATACCTTCATTTACACAGGCATAATGACAGCTCTGTGTGTGACCGGACACATATAGATCCTTTTCCTGTTATTAGTCAGGCCAATCCACACATTAATTTCATATTTGGCTTATCAAGTTATCATAGAGGATATTGCAGCTTTTCTCTCAGCTACTTTCCTATTTCTCCAAGGTCTCCAGGACTTATTATAACATTTGCATCTCTGCTTTGTTATATTAACTAAGTCTGCATGGCCTCATGCCAGTATTCACTGCCTTCAGCTCTATAGAATTTAGCCAAGGATGACTATAGAAGATAGTCAGAAGAATAAAGCATAAACTGTATTTCATTTCATACAGTGGAGTTGAATTATTTAAAGAGCCCTTGCACTGATACCAGGAAATATTATTTTAAACACAGAGACAAGGGTTTAAAAATAAAGCCATTTAGCTCCTCTTGAATGTTTTGATACTGACATGAAACATGTTCTTGGGAAACTCATTCATTCACTCAAATAAAATTGCCTATAAATTGTCATTTTTACTTTTTTCTCTGCTGTTGTGAAGGAAATACCTTTGAATGTTGTGTTCCTGTGACCCATTCAAGACATTTTTATATTGCAGTATCAAGTTTGTCACAGCGCACTAAAAAATGGGGTATTTATGTTATGCACAGATAGGGTGTTCTTTGGCCCTGAGTCAACATGTATTGCAAGCCTATAAGCAGATTAAAGCACAAAATGATCCCTTTGCTTGCAGCTCCTCCATCTATCCACCTGGCATGATAGCTCACTGAATAGCAAAGATGCAGTAGTGGCATTCAGCAGTAAAGAGCATACCACGAAGGGAAAGAATCTGGGGGTATACTGTGATGGGAAGAGAGGGACATGTACTACAAGAAAATTGCAGAGGCAGTGCTCCTAAAGCAAGGAAAAAGAAGGCTGTTGGAGGATGGAAAAGAAACAACCCATTACATACAGGGACCTTGTTTTCATTTTCATAGTATTTGAGCAAGTGTTATTACCCTTATATAGTGTAATACTATAGAAATCATAGACTATACACTTCATGAAAACAAAATGTAAGTATTAGAATTATTCGAAATCATATGTTTTCCATTATGGTTGCATATGAAATCATAATGGGTTCCATTACTGAAGCAGAAGGTGGAAATGCACCATATTTCCAATCTGCCCTTCAAACCCTGTCAGCAGTAAACCCCACAAGAGCTTTAGCTTAAATTCAGTGAACTAATTTCATACTCATTTAACTGCTACAGGATACTTCTGAGTTTTGACAGTATTGGTGTGCATTTTTTTTCCCTGTTTCGCAGTGTTCCAGCATAATCATATCCTTCAAGCAATTGCTCTTGTATGGGTAGAATACAGTTCAAAACAATTCAGAGAAACTGTAAGGAGACAAAAACTGACAATTTGACCCTGTAGGTTCAACAGAAATCCTTCACAACATTTCTGAGGTTGTATGCAGTGGCACATTAAATTCATATGTGCCATCATGATGGTAGCTTGCTCCCTTTCTTCAAGCACAGACATTCACTCACACTTGCAACAAGAGTAACTTGAAAATTTTTGCCAGATTCCCTCAAACGCATTCCTGGTTTTCCCTGACAACATATGGTAGACTACATCTCCAGCTGGTCTAAATCAGAAGAGTTTCACTGAAGAATATTGAGTCTAGAATTAATAAACTACACAAGTTCAAAATAGCCCATAAAATTTTAGAGGAACTTTCCCAGTTTCCCATGGCACTTAATTTCCTAGAAGCTGTATCTGTACCATGTTATTCCATTCTACTATGTTAGATTTGTGACCCATTTTGTGCCCTTACCTCAGGGAAATTTTCACTTTCTGATAGCACTGTGCTACTGATTAAATTAATCTCAATATAACATTTCAACAAGCTCTTGAAAAACCTATTCATGGATTTTCTTCCATTCTGAAAAGCCCATGAGACGATACAAATCACTTCCAGAATCTGCTACAGTCAAAGAAGAAACTTTTTGTTGAGTTCATGAAATTTAAGCAGGCTCCTATGTATGTACCAGCCACTTTGCCAACTAACTGCTGAAGCTCCCATGAAGATGACTCCTACCAGGCAGAAGAAGGATGTTTTCAAGGGACTCCTGAGGAATTAGAGGAATGCAATCTTCCTTAAAGAATGAGAAGCATTTTGGATGAGACACCAGAGAAAAGGCACTCCTCTCATGAGAAATAGAAACCTTTTGTGACAGTACTTGTGAGTTTTCCTGGTTGTGTTTACACATACACACACACTTAGCTGTTGAAGAGAACAGAGGCAGGAGCAATAGCATGAAGTACCTAAGCAAATGAGCAATGCCCAATAGTTACTGTAAGGAGTGTCAGCTTCCCAGCTATTTTCAGAAACTCAGTCAGGCTCAAAGCCTGTAACAGCTTTGTCTGTATTAAAAATAAAAACACCTTCTGTTAGCCTGATTTTTTTCAGGTAAGCAAATATAAAAGCAAATAGAATGGAAACAAAATGAAAGATCTGCCAAAGTCAACAGATCCTGCATTAAAGGGACCTGTTGCAACTCCTTGCATTTTCTTTCTTCTCCCTGTAGTTGTAATGGAAATCCATATTGCACATTTTTGTAGAGCACATGCCATTTCTTGTGCAAGGTTAATGCTCCCAAATTGCATGGTTGTAGAAAGATAATCAGCAACTTTGTGTGAAAATGGGCTCTTTCAAAGACATAAGTTTCGAAAGAAGTCTCAGGCAAAGAACTCCTCTATACAAGAAATAAAGGCACAAGTAGTGAAACTGAAAAGCAGTACATTTTAGTGGTGCCTTGTACATGACATAGTAAGCTGTGTGGGTTATTGTTATGAGATGCATTCAAGCATTGGCCAGTAATAAAATTAGAATTAGGCATCCATATACATAATGAGAACATTCAAAGCTCTTTTTGAAAAGGTAAATGTTAAAGATATGTATTATTCTTACCTTAGCTCACTAATGAAACATCCAGGAGAAGGAAGAACCTTCTGAAATGCAGGTTTGCCCTTTGCTATCTGTCTGTTCTTAGTTATATCTTTCTCAGATGCTGGTTCTGCTAGGATTGAATACTGAACTGAATGAGCAATTCTTTGCTCACAGATGAATAAAGTTCCTTCTATTGTCTCTGGTGTTCTCAGGTATTTTCCAGAGGCCCATTGCACATACATTACATACTGTTACTTATCACTGTACCACGCCATTCCTTGTGGCTCCTGAAAACGTCATGCTTCCAAAAGTTTCTCTGTCAGCTGATTCTGGAGACTCCAGTGAGGGGTTCACAACACAGAGCTACACCAGTTGTTATAAACTCCATCTACAAGAGCTCAGCCCATTTCTCCCCTGATCTTCCTCATGGGGAAGCAGTCAGCAGAGAAGTCTCTCTAGCCCTGCTTGGCATGGACAGAACTGAGCTGTGCAGCTGCTCAGAAGAGCTTCTCAAGATCCATTGGACACAAAAGCACACTGCAGAGCAGAAGTCTGCCAGAATATACAATCACACAAAAAGGGCCTTGGCCATGTTAAGGAAATGGGCTCAAACGAAATCCCATTTGCAAACCAGCAGTTGTGAACAACTAAGATTATGCACAAATGACCCACCTTGTCCCAGAGTGAACCCAAGACTCAGCTGTAAGCACCTCTAATAGTGAGAGTTGTTGAAATCAGGATCTGAATTAAACCTTGTGGCCTGGATTTATGTTTAATAGTCATACTGTTCTTATTGTATCACAACTTGACGGTCCATACTACTTTAGGGAGCTTTTTTAATTGCTCAGCATCACGCTGTTGGATGGAAAACAAGGTTTCTATAACATTCAGATCTCTGGTTTCCAAGCTACACTTTTTCCTCTTCCTTTTTTTTAAAAAATCAGAATGGCCAGGCAATAGGTAAGAGAATACTTTCATTAAGCAAACAATCAAAATGCTAAATTTTTATTTCCTAGAGGAATAAGAGGCTGGACGCCTGAAAGATGCAGTCACTAGTAACTTAAGCTACTACAACTCCAGAGAGTACAGACAGCTTTCCAGCAAGGGAAGCATTAGGCCTCTCTGTACATGCACAGACTGTATCCTCCAGAGTATCTCAAGCTTCAGATGCCAACAAGACTTTCCCAGGAACAAGCTGTGCTTCATAGCAGCATTCCAGACTGCAGGAGGGACAACACCAGAAGGCCAAAGGAAAAAGAGCATAATGACCAAGTGATTTATAGCATTCATCGAAGGCAGTGTTATTACAAAATGAGGAAAACATCTCCTTTTTCAGCACTCCAGTCACTTGGTGCAAGGTAGATGCCAAAACCTCACACCTTTGTATGGAGACCTAGATTTGCAAGAAATAAAGCAGTGGAAAGAGACTAACAACTGGGCTATGACAAATGCAAATAGTTAAAACACCAAGCAAAATCTCTCAGTTATTTTGAAGAATCAGGTTCAGGAACAAAGTAAATTCATTCTCAGTCCATACAAAGCACTCTTGAAGCTTTCCACCCTGCTGTGATATTCAGCATTGCAAATTTCTCTCTCCCACTGGCACAAGCAAGTAGCATTGCAATTAGTATTGACAGTAAGCTCAGCAAATACTTTGATTTCTACCTTATTGCCTGCTTTTTTTCTGTTGAGTCTCTCCTGATAGCTGGGGGATCATTATCTATAAAAGCTGTTAATGCAGTGAGGTTTTGTGGTTTTGTTTGCCTGGTTGTTTTTTAATTGCTTTCAGTTCCAACTCAGTAACTCTGCCAAGCTACCTTATGAAAAAGCTTCTAGAAACACGCCCCCTAACCAAGCAACTGTGCTGCTCCCTCATGTGTTCCCTCTTGCCTTCCTGAATAGAAATGTACCTGCCTCCACCAAGTTAATTATTTTGGGCTGAATGCACTTGAACTAAGTCTTCTTGCCTACTGAGGCAAAAAAAAAAAAAAAAAAAAAAAAGGGCAAGTAATTGACAGCCAATGGTCAAAATGGGTAATAGACAAACTGAGCTCAGGGATAGAGGACAAAGAAAAACTCATCACCCCATGTTTTGCAAAGCTGCAGACCCACACACAAAAAACTAGATGGACCATAAGAAAAAGGAAGACTATTAGTATATGAATTCATGTCCTTCATGTTAAAAGCAATAAACCACTTTATTTTTTAATCACTTCCTTTGGTGGTTAAGAAATCACTCTTGACTGTGTGTGATGACATTCACACTACTGGCTGAAACTGAGAACAGAAATAGAGAGAATCAGAGCTTACCCTTGGAAATGCCAGTTTGTGTTTCCAGGTCTGTTCTGCACTTCATGCTTAAAAAATAAAAAGAAAGAGATTGCCCTATCAGAACAGACTGCTGATCCATCTATCCAGTAAAAATTTGTGGGATAACCTATCCAGACAAGGAATGTCTTGCTCACTCCAGACAGAGAGCTGTTGAACCATATTCTGAAGTCCAGGTACTTATCCAAAACCAATTCAATATTTCCACTATATAAATATGTATAATCTCTTGATGCCTGCCAAATTTTGTTCCAATAGTTCATATTACAATCACCTAAAGTAAGAACTTCATCATAAATTTGGATGTTTCAGATTCTGATGAGTTGTCCAGACCCATCTCCTGACGAAAATGTCTATGAATAGTTATTTCCAAAACATGAATTAGCATCTTTACATACAACAGCAGCATCAGTAAGCCGAGTAAAGAGTCAACAGATAAAGCACCAGCTCCTAGTCAGATATATGTTTCTTATTGAAACTGAGTGCCAATGAAGTGCAGAAAGAACAAGTTTTGATTTGCACTTTGATTCCAACTGAAAATGGGTTACTACAGTTACAGTTACAATTCAGAGATCTGGTGTCACTGATGGAAAATTAGTTTGCAGAGATACCCACCTTGGATGTCAAACCCTGCAATTCTGGCAATATTAGCATATTAATATATACATTAGCTAGATATGTCTATATAAAAGAGAATAGAGCCAATCTGCTGTCACTCATTAGTTCAACTCCTGTCAAAATGATTTATGATAAAAAGCTGGCTATTCATTATATGAAATGGAATGGAATATTTCAGTTAGAAGGGACCTACAATGATCATCTTGTCCAACTGCATGACCACTTCAGGACTGAAGAAAAGGTAAAGCAAATTTTTAAGGGCATTACCCAAATGCCTCTTCAACACTGACAGGCTCAGGCTATCAACAACCTCTCCAAGAAGCATGTTCCAGTGTTTGACCACCCTCTTGGTAAAGAAATGCTTCCTCATGTCCACTCTTACCCAATGCCTAGTCAATGTGACATGCAATACACAATCAGACATCTCAAATCATTCCTCAAAAGACAAGTTTTCACACCACATTTAACTGGGTGCCATGTATCACTACTGTGATAAGCAGAAGGGCCCATCAAATCATGCACATAGCAAGAGTAAAGAGATAGCTCATCTGCCTGTGTAGAATAATAATTGCCCCCCTAGGAAGCTCTTTCTGAGGCTGAGATTTACATGATGGGAAAGAAATAGGACCCATTTCAACCCTCCATTGCTTTGCAAAAGGAAATAGTGCTCCAGGCTTTCCTAGAGACCTTTTCTATCCCTAAAACATGCTTTTAAAGGGCAGAATGCCAAAAACGGTCTCTGAGGTGCAGATACAACGTCAAAGTGCTGCTAATTATCTGTGGGGTGAGATTCCTCTAAAGATGCAGAGTCAGCAAGTACAGTACTCGGGCTGGTTGATTCCAGCTGATTGACTCTTTTGTGGAGGTTTTTTGTAACATCAATTTTGCTTTCCCATAAATAAATAAATAAATATTTAAGATGCACATTCCCTCCAGTTTGCATCTCAGGAGCGTTTTCACAGGGAAGGCGATTTGATGGTAAAAAAAGCGAAATAACCAGTTAACACTTTTGCTGGCAGGTTAAGCAAAGATGCCAGCAGCTGATCAAACACTCTATCTTTCTCCACTCCGGGCAGAGCAGCAGCACAAAGAACAGAGCAGCTCTTGGGTGAGGAGGCACCCGCTGCCCCTGGAGCTGCCTGGTCAGGCATTCAAGTCCCACCATTTAGGGTTAGTCTTCACCCATTTTGCATTTTCAACCTCTCCGTAGTTACTTGTCCAAACGAACCACAGAAGCCTGTAATCTAAGCCCACAGCACACACTGTGCAGATTTTCTCAGAATCAATTTACAAACCCTAAGGAGCTGTGGAATAGAGGTGAAAAATACTAGCATCCATTTACAAATAAGTAGATAATGACTACACCTTTCTGTAAGGAAAGCCTGACATTAAGTTATTGTATTAATCCATACTTCTTAGAGGAAACATCTTTGACAGACACAGGGGACAGGCTTTACTGGGGAAACTCTCCCAGTCATGACAGACACAAATAATTAAATTAATGAATAAAGATTATATTTTAATGGGCAGCTAAAAAAAAGAAATCTTTTAACTGCCTTTTCCAACAGCTCCCTTCAGGGCCGTATACAAGAAGATTAATGGTGTGCTATTTAGCACCACCTTGTGCTGCCTTGTCCGTTGCGAAAGAACGCAGTAAAGGGAGAGAAGCACAGTCTTAGAAAACAAATGGGTAAGATGATGAGTAAAACAGTTTGGTGTTTGGGCTGGGTTTATTAGATTGTTTTTCACACACCAGCAATTTCAGAGTATAATAATTAAGAGCAGAAACTGCCAGTTATGACTCTTATAGCATTTAAGATGGTAAAAAAAATAATAAAAAGTTCATCATTGTTACATGTTAACAAAGAAAACAGCTTATTATATTTACTCTACTACAAATAGTCTTGCAAAGCTGTCTCTGGCCTAAAACTTCACAAGAAGCAACTAGTGAAATTAGAAATATTGGCTGTGTAGAAAGTATGAATTGACTTAAATTAACTGCACTTTGAATAACGTGAGAGGGAAAAATCTGGTTTTGAAGTCTGCACACCACAGGGTTAATTCCTCAGGGCTGCAGTTGATCTCTCTGTGGATATGAGCTTATACATTCACCCTCCCTCCTCCACCTCAGCCCTCCTCAGTGTCAAGAGTGAGGCCCACAGCCCTGCTGACAGATAGAGATGTGTGCCTGTTCATCCTCAGAGCACCTCTGTGGGGTAAGAAAGTGCTACTATCTCTCCCTACTGCAAAGGGAGTCCTTTGCTTTACTCCTTGCCTAAAGTTGGGTAGCACAGGGTTTCTGGACCCAGACCATGGGCTAAATTTCATGACTGCAACCATACCTGCATGGGCTGCCAGAACCGAACGCAATTACCAATGCTGTGTTTAGATACTTGAAGGTCAAGGTAAAGGCCCAGTCTGAAGCCTGACAAAACCTTAGTGCACAGCTTGTGCAAAATGATAACCTAATAATGAAAAAAGAAAACAGATAAAAGAAAGACAGATTAGCCTATAATTAGTTTAAATCTCTGCATTGGGTACCAGGCTGTAAAATACGTTCAATGTGGCATGGCAAGGTCCAGGAGGTAACTGCAGCTGAAATATGAGGAGTTTCTCAGTCCAGGTGAAACTGGGAAGAATCACATAAATCTATTAATTCTATCCTGCATGAACCCCATTAAAGACAACTTTTTAAAGGCTTCTGTTAATCTTGGGTGTAATTGAGAATGCACACCTTAGCTGCCTATCTTACACATTCAGCACACTTGAGGTTCAGCGGTCTTCTCTGGGAAACGAGTCAGACCACCCAGTTAAGCTGGAACATCAAGGGAGAGAAGCGACAGCTTCTGAAGACCTCTGGACCAGGATCCTGCTTCCAAGTTCCTGGTACCTAGATCCGTTTTGGATCCAGCCTACTTACTTTTCACCAGAAGGACTAAGGACGTGGTGACCACATCTTCCACATTCTGCAGAGCAACATGTACAGTGCTTCAATCAGAAAAGGTTCAAACACTCCCTTTTCACAAGACTGCCCTGGACTTCAGGATTGCAGGTCACTCATGAGAGGTGTTCTGTGCCAGCCATGTCAGGTTGTTGTGTGGTCAGGCATGCAAGAGTCATCAGGCCAAAAAGAGGGGGATAAGGGGGAGTGTGATTAAAGGGTAGCAATGAGGACAATCAGCCAGAAGGTAATAATTGTGGAGAACTAGTCTGAGGGCTGGACACAGACTTCTGGATTAGGTTCCTCCCTTTATCTTGTAAATCATATTGCCCACTGCACATTGGTGAACAAATCTGTGTCTCTTTCTCTCTTTCTCTCTCTCTTTCCTAGTCTATCTTGCTTGTTTTGTTCTTTGTCTTTAGCTCAAATTCCTCTCAAGTTTCCCAAAAGGAAAACTGAAATCTCTCTAGGATGAAGTGTGCGTTATTCCATCATAAGGCTTCAGCTCACTTTTGAATGACAAAGTTTATTTCAGTGGTTTGCTAAACCACTGAAACAAAAGACAGTTGTTTCCTTTTCAGCCACAACCTTTGTTCATTAAAAAAAAAAAAGAGTTGCTTCATCTGACACTTGATTATAACCTGGGATTGGTGGGCTGGGGAGCATGAGGAGGATCAGATTATCTTTGTTTTGAAAAACGTGCTTGTGACTAGAAAAGTTCTTGTATGTGCATGGCAGGGGGTTGGAACTAGATGATCTTAAGGTTCTTTCAACCCAAACCATTCTATGATTCTATGCACAAACATGTTCTTTCGCTAGGTGTATAAACCACCATTTTTTTCTATTAAATTGTCAGAACAATAGTTTTCTTACCAAATTCTGTAATTATATATTATATGACAAAAATAAAAGTTCATTCAATGTCCATAAATCCAGTTCAAAGCTACCTACCTGCAGCAGTGGTAACACTGCCAGATCACCAGCAGAGCTGTGAAAACTACCATACTTGGGAATTTTCCATTATTAATGCATCCTGAGGCAGCTGGACAAGGCCTATTGATTCAGCATCCCTCCTGCTCCACCTGGGCAGATTTCAAACTTCCCCTAGCCAAAAACCTAGTACTTTTGGTTAGGTCATGTCTAGACATAGCCTAGACCATGCCCAGCCCCCACAGACAGGCACATGTCCCAGTTCCCAGGCCCAGATGTCCATATCCCAATTCTCATCCAGGCGGGTGTGTCCCCACCTACACGCCTCATCCTCCATGTGCCCAGACAGGCACCGTGCAGTCCCCACCATCTGCTGAAGATTCATGATGGGGAGGCCAGGACTCTGGGGACAGCTGATGCAGTCAAGGTCGAGGTTACCAGATCAGATTAATGAGGTGTAGGGAAAAAGCAAGCCAAGTTGCTTCAGTTGTCCAACACTGGTGTCTAGTGTCATTTTCAGTTACCTACAGTACTAAAGACACGGGGCTGGCAGGTATGACAGGAAGCTATGGATGACCTATGTGCCTAAGGAAGGTGAAATGCCATCTTTTCTTTCTTTGAAGACAAGCTAAAATATTTGCAAAATGGACAGTAAGTGCAGAAGACATATCTGAAGCAGTTCATCTCCTCTAGCTTGAGTTGGCTTCCATAGCTTATTCTTTGTTGCTCCAGCAAAGGTACCTGCAATTCATCAGTAAAACTTTTCTCCCATACTTTACCATAACTACTGTGCACATACTGTGCAACACATACACTTTTTTTTTTCATTAAGTCCATAAATATCTATTGATCTCTCAGCAGCTCTGCAGACCTCAGGAGGCTCTGCAGTTATGGCACACCAATTCTTTATATTCAGCTCTACTCACATAAAGAGCAAAGCAGCCAGCATCACGTGTACTCACTTCCACTCAAAATCACTAAGCATCAATGTCAAGCTTAGATGTGTTAAGATATATGTAAAGCGCTGCATCTGTAATGAGTAAAATTCCAATTCTGCAACAAGACAGCCTTATAATAGGGCATGAACAGGGCTAAACTTGCAAATCAACCCCAAGCACTTTCTGTTACTCCACTAAAATAAAGAGATCAAAAACGTATTACATGTCAATTACCTGTAATAGATACGATCAATCAGATGTTACTAACTGGTGCATGGCAGGGTCTGGCACAAAGTGTGCAGTGAGATTACAGACATTTAACATCAGGCTTCTCCTGCCAGAGCCAGGCATCTGCTCTTCTTCTTTCATACTTCCAGAGCACGAGGGTTTCATTTCAGTTCTTGCTGTTGATCATTTATGCCTTGGGAGTATGTAATGCCTTAGCAAAATATATATACATTTTAACCAAAATTTTAAATTACTTGAATCCCAGCCTGAGGTTACACTGCAGATATTTAGAGAAGGTTGCCGTTTAATTTAATTAACTCTGTCCCAGCTTTTTGCAACATAAAACAGGAGCTCAAAATCAGAAAATATATACTGTTTATCTTATTAATGACAATTTTTATTAGATATGTTTTTACCTTAAATATATACAGAGAAGTAAATGGCAGAATTCTCCAGGTAAAACCAATGTTTCAAAATTACATCTTATTGACATGCAACCTTGAAATTTTTACTAACTGCTTAAAGATGAGAAAATTAAAGCCAAGGAGTAAACACTATCAATGGAATGTGATCTAAATATCAATACAAAGCATAGGTTAAACCCAAGTACAAATATCTCATCGCAAGAATGTTTGGTGTTATACCCGGTTCAAAACTGACCCACCAGCTTCAGCAGATTCATAACTAAAGCATTTGGAGCCCCAAATCATGTATTTTATTTTATTAGTCACATCCAGCCATGAAGAGATGTGATATGAATGCTCACATCTCACATCCCCACATCAGGCCACATGCAGAAATTAAGTTCCTATTTGCTTCCCCAAACTGGGTCTAACATGACTATAAGCATAGGCTGAGCTAGAGACAAGTAAGCATTTTCCTTCTACTCCATAGATCTATTCCTTCTTTCTAGCGTAGGAGGAGTGGGAGAGACACTATGATGGCACACAGTGGTTAGGAGACTGTGAATTGCCAACACAGCAGCGTAAGAGCTGAAGAAAGTTCAAGTGGGGACAAAAGACATCTTACAACTGTGGAAGACTCACGTCTATTCCCAGCACTTTTAATGAATTTACAGTTGGGTTCACTGTTTTGAGGTAAGATTTCCGTCATAGGCATATATGTGGTAAAAGTCACTCTAAGGATCACAGGACTTAATTTGAGAGATGGCAATGGAAAAGGTACAGAGATACTGCCATAGTGTTCCAGCATAAACTCTTTCTGTTGCAAACTATCCACAAGGCACTAGGAGATAAGGTGCTGAATGAATTCCAGCTGATTACTGTTCTAAAAATGTGACTGTCTTCTGTGAAAGCTATTGTAAAATAGCATCACTTGGCTCATGCTTCTTGGGCCAAGCACATTGACTTCATAATGTATTTAAGAGTTTTTTTCCTGTCACAAATGCAAACAACTGTGCAGCTGGTAGCCAGGCTGCATTAATTCAGGTTCATGTAGCATTGCTAGAAATCATGAGGGTAGAAGGAACTTAATTCTGAGCCTAGTTCATAAGCTTCTGCAGGCTCCAATTCTCTCACCAACAGCCACCAGGCATTTGGTGCTAGGAGTCAAATCTAACGAAAATGTATCCTCATAGGAAACTGATATGATGCAGACTGGTGCTTTTCTTTTCATTTTCCAGCATTGGACTAAATACTTATGTCCTCAGAGCCAAGTCATTTGACATTGTGTCAAGTCATTTTACAACACTATCTGGCCTGATAATAATAAGACCATTCTTTCTACAAACAGCGTTGGAAGAGTAAAACAGGTTCTGTATTTATTTTGCAATACAAAATCTTGACACATACACGCATGAACAACATTGTAAGAATGTAAAGACAGCTCATGAATTACCATAAATAAAAGCTAAATGGCATAAAGAACTACTGCATTTGCATTTTGGGTCTACACTGGATTTCCAAATCTGTATGCTTATTCTTGCTTAAAAGGGAAGGAAGAAGAAAACAATCTATCACGATGTTTCACTGATTGAACATGGTGTAATGACTTGTTTTGGCATAAACTGTGACATCTGTCCTGTTTTATATTCATTCTCCTATGTGATTATTACAGTACAATCTGAGCTACTTTATGTGGATAGAAAGAGGAGTGTAAGACACTCTTGTGTATTTTCCCCATCACTTCTCCAGGAGCAGAAAAGAGTAAAGAGCCAGAAACAGGACAGCTTTGTCCTGTTGCAATTCAGGCTTTGTTTGGTTTGATGTTTGACTTTTCTGAGGGAGTTATTTATTTTCACATTGTGCTAGGTTTTTCTTTAAAGTACATCATCACATGTATTTATCTTAGAAAAAGACAGTTTGAAAGAAAAAAAAAGGCTGAGATTTGTAATGATCCTTAGTTTCCCAGTGACTTCTCTCCAAATTTTCAGACTGCCAGGAAAAAATCATGAGTATTGCATCGTGCAGGGAAGAAAATCATCAGCCTCAAGATTTAGGACAGCTTTTAGATATCCCTGAACTTAACCACTGAGTATTTTGATGAGCTCTTGAAACTGATGAGAAGCACTATAGGACGCCAGAGTTTGTCTAAAGGACAAGTTTGATGTTGTCACCTGTATAACTGAGAAGGTGTGTAGTAGCAAACTACATCATTTCAAGCATCCTAAGAGCTAAAAGACTCATGTCCAGCTAAGATATATTACTGTAGTGAATACAAAATATTATGAAGTCACGATTAACTAATGATGAAGCCTTGTGTGGGACGGTTTAGTGTGAGGTGTCCCTGGCCATGGCAGGGGGGTTGGAACTAGATGATCTTGAGGTCCTTTCCAACCCTAACTATTCTATGATTCTATGATTCTAACTACCTTAACATTCAAATACTTTAACATCCTCACACTATGCAACAAGTGTGTCTGATACAGAGAGTTTTTTTCCCCCAGCACATCTTTCCAGCTGCTGACAGTCAACTTTTTATGGCCTCCCTGAACCAAAAGTCACATTTAGATTATGAAGTCATCTGTGAATTTATCCTCCACAACTATTTTTGACTACTTCTGACTTAGGCTTCTTCTGCCACAAAAGTTTCATGATTTAGCTGTTCATTATGTAAAAGTACTTATTTCTGTTTATTTTCCCTTCAGTTATAAGCAACTATTTCTGCAGAAGAAAAAAAAAAAACAAAAACCCACAACACGAATCTCATTAATTAAATTACTTGTGACAAGTCATTAATAATAATTATTTATTCACCTTTTCTTTAACAATCAGTCTACGGATTGCAGTTAAATTCCCCTAGTGATATCTTTTTCAACATCAAGAGTTCTAGTGTTCTATCTTTGCATACATGCAGTTTCATATTTTTCATCTTCATTCTTCTCTGTACTTTTACCTCTTACAGTTAATAGCATGACCTACTTTAACACAACAGAAGAAAACATGGGTATTTCTAAACTACAGACTCAACTGACCAACTGAGGTTATACTACCTTCAGACACATAAAAAGAGTTACAGTCATTCTTTCAGTGGTCTTGGCCTCCCATTACACACCTGACTTGTTTTCCCTCAGCTTCAACCTGTAGAGGGCACCAACAGATTATGCAGCCTCTTCCCTCCTCCAGCTTTGGTTGTACGTGCTCCAGACCAGGTCTGGTCTCACACAGTGGGGCTGTAACCTTGGGTGCAGCTGATTGATGGGAAAAAGCTGTGTAAGAGTCAGGACAAGCCTCACTGAGGGCCTCTGCCTGGCTCAAGAGCTGCTTTTGGCCTCAGTCCCAGTTCATGGTCCTTCTCTGAGCCACATTGTAGAGATACCTGTGTTAAGCCTTGTAGCCTCACCTACTTAAGTGAGCATAGCCTTTCCAGCTTGGCTTCAGATCAAGTCCATCACCATAACCCTGTCTAGCAATTAGAGCCATAGGCTGCCCTGGTTACTCTCAGACCTGTCCTGCTCCTCTTGTTTGAGCACCATGGGATAGGTCTGTTTTCTGAAGGTCTTTGCTCTTCACTCGGGGCTTACTTTCCCTTGCAGAGCAGTCCTGAAACCACTGCTCCCTGGCAGGCCTGAAAATGTTGGAAGATAAAAGATAAGACAGCAAGTGCAAGATCAAATGTTGAAATACAAGCCTCTTTCACTACTCAGACAATGCATAGTACAAGGAATTATTTTAGTACATTACACTTCAGGCAAGATACCTCATTGTCAATACTGCTGAAAGCTTATAAGAGACCTGACAGACTAGCATGGATATCTGTCCACTGCTCATTGTTAGGAAAATTCATCCTAGTTTTAACGACCAAAATCTTAAACAATTCCATGAGCCAAATTGATGATGGGGTAAAATATAAACAAATGTTACATGGACATGTAAATGGCATTTAGCCAGCCACTCTATAAATCTACTGAAGCATCAAAGAGTGTTAATAAGGGTTGTCAGATGCCTAGAACTTTTATAACTAAGACAGGTTTCCATAGTGGATTTTTAGACAATTCCCAGTCTTGCCGCATTTTCATCTTCCAGCAGGGAAGCCTTGATGATAGAGGAGCTTTTGGAGGAGTTTTTATACAAAGTTAAAGGAAAACCTCTTGCTGAAGTAGCTAAATCATCATGAATTCAAGACCCTTCCTCGTGATTTGGAATCTTTTCTACATTAATAGTTTCACAATAGTATAAAAATCCAGTGTATGACAGAATTGTCTTTCTTTTCTGGTAACCCACCTGTAATCCAGGTGGACTACAGCAGATGCAAAACAAGATCTAAATATTCTAAGCCCCTCAAGAATAAAATCCAAATATATACAGTTTATTACATATTCTAAGCAAGGAAGAAAGACCTAGTTTCTAATTGAAATATATCATGTCATTGCCCAAAGCTCCCTACTCCACAGTACATCATGAAAGGATAAGGGGGGGGGGGGGAGGGCTTGTGTCTGTCTTTCTTGACAGCAAGTTTCCACTACTATTCTTAGCAGCACAGAAGCAGAAAAAGAGCATTGTTGTGGGGGAAAAACAGAGGGAAAAATCACATGAAAACATTCCCATTCAAATTAGCTTGGATGTCTAGACAGAAAATGTGATAAGTTATCAGCAGCACATTAACTTAACACATGGCCTTTAAAGATTCATATGCCAGCAGTGAACTTGTTTTATGCTTGTCCCTGGCACCACTCACTATCATTCTAAGCCAATAACTGTAGACATCAGGTTTGCAAATATCTTTAGCATTTTTATTTTACTTTTATTGCTTATCTGATTTTTACCCTGCTTTTCCCTTTAGGAATTATTTATGCTTGTGGAAACTGAGAACTTTCTTCATGAATTTTTGCTTTAATTCTGAACCTTGTATAATTTAATAAACAACCAACTATACTTTTCAGGTTAGACTTAGTGAAGAATGTACATCTCCTGGCTATCTGAAATCACAAGAACCTTGCATAAATTTGGGGTCAGAGATTTGCTGATGGAACTGGCCATTAACAGAATTTATGCATTTAAACTTCCCTGTGTGCAAAAGAGATGAACTATGAAAAATTACGCAGAAGGAATTTTATGTGTAAAAGAGATAGATAGAGATCAAGTATGCTGAGCTGGAAGTAACTGTCATAGTGAGATGGGAGTACAGTCTCTTTCCATCACAGGAACACACATGATATATATGGCTGTGAAAAAAAAGAAAATAAATAGGGAAGTAGATCCTTTCTAAAAAGGAAAAGCTTTGTAAAAGCTTTTTGTTAAAAGTGTTGTAAAGCTAAAACTTTCAACCATGCCAAGTGCAAGGTCCTACACCTACATTTGGGTCAGAGCAATCCCAGGCACAGCTACAGGTTGGGCAGAGAAGAGATTCAGAGCAGCCCTGCGGAGAAGGACTTGGGGGTGCTGGTCGATGAGAAAATGAACATGAGCCGGCTTCAGTGTGCGCTCGCAGCCCAGAAAGCCAACCGTATCCTGGGCTGCATCAAAAGGAGCGTGACCAGCAGGTCAAAGGAGGTGATCCTGCCCCTCTAGTCTGCTCTCGTGAGACCTCACCTGCAGTATTGTGTGCAGTTCTGGTGTCCTCAACATAAAAAGGACACGGAACTGTTGGAACAAGTCCAGAGGAGGGCCACAAGAATGATCAGGGGACTGGAGCACCTCCTGTATGAAGATAGGCTGAGAAAGTTGGGGCTGTTCAGCCTGGAGAAGAGAAGGCTGCGTGGAGACCTCATAGCAGCCTTCCAGTATCTGAAGGGGGCCTATAGGGATGCTGGGGAGGGACTCTTCATTAGGGACTGTAGTGACAGGACAAGGGGTAATGGGTTAAAACTTAAACAGGGGAAGTTTAGATTGGATATAAGGAGGAAATTCTTTCCTGTTAGGGTGGTGAGGCACTGGAATCGGTTGCCCAGGGAGGTTGTGAGTGCTCCATCCCTGGCAGTGTTCAAGGCCAGGTTGGATGAAGACTTGGGTGGGATGGTTTAGTGTGAGGTGTCCCTGCCCATGGCAGGGGGGTTGGAACTAGATGATCTGGAGGTCCTTTCCAGCCCTAACTATTCTATGATTCTGTGATTCTATGATTCTACATATAAGTACACAGAATATAGCAGGAAAAGAGACAAATTACTTGCAGTAAATACCCTTTAGATTTATATAAAACTAGAATTCTCTTCTCTGTTGAGAGAATAAATGTAAATCCTTCAAACACAAGCACATACTGGTGGACTGTCAGAAAAAGCAGATCACATCATATATGCAGACTTTGCTCACATGATGAAAGCAAACTGGAAAAGGAAGCGCCTAAATTAAAGCTCCTGTTCATATGGATGTCTATGCCTGAAGTGTGGGACAGGACATCAAAGCTTCTGCTTCTGACTTTCTTAGACCTCAAGACAAGACACTTAAACCCATACACAGCGACTTACATATATGTCTTCATTTTCAAGGAAGCTGAAGTACAGCTCCTCATTTAAAGGCTTACTAAAATTTCAGCACCCAAACATGTTCTGTGTTTCCCCTTATTTCACTTACACAGTAAAATGTTTAAAACATACTTAAATGAGCTAGTAAAAAATCAAAGTTATATTTTAAGTGAAAAATATAAAGTCTTACTATTACAGGTTCACTCTGTATATTTTCTAAGGCTTTATAGTAGACAGTCTTAATGGTGTTTTAAATGTCTTTAGCAAAGTGGTAGTCCAGATGACCTTAGCAAAGGTTAACTGCTTTTGGATTCACTGCTATTGTCTGGCTAGGCCCCAGGGTAGTTTACGTAATACCAAAGGAGACAGGCAATTAGGAATCAAACTTCTTAGTCAGAGCTTCATGTTTTAGTGGAAAATGTGGTTTTCAGCTCATAAAAACTGGAATCTGGATTTATTCTGACATCTAACAATGACCAATTCTCATGTAAATAGTTCACTCCCACCTTCCTTCCCCACCTCAGCCTCTTCTCTGTTGCCTGAATTAGTCATGCAGTCAGACTGATGCGTCACCACCACAAGTAAGCAAAGTTTTTTAGCTGTAAAAAAGAACAATTGAAATGATGGAGCCTGATTATGTTCCTTTCCACCACCACCCCGTACAGTTTACCTAAGTATATGAATATTTTAAGAATGCAGACATATTGTTGGGATTATTTTCAAGGTCATAGTATGCAAAATAAAACGTAAGAAAACAACTAATAAGGATGACTTACATTTATTTGGAAAGGTCTAGGAAGTTATCAAACAACACTATTCCTCACTAATAAATATTTTGTAGCATGTTTCACACTTCTCTGTCATAGTAAAATCAAAATATTGTATCTATGAGCCACAATCATTTCTCAGTTACAAATTATTTAACTTGGAATTAGTCAGAATTTCAGAACAAGTATTTGCTGCAAATGTCCCTTAAATTTAAATTAAACTAATATTTTCTTCTCTGTTGAGAGAATAAACATAAATCTTTCAAACAGAAGCATATACTGGTAGACTGTCAGAAAAAAGCAGATCACAGCATATATGCAGAGTTTGCTCACATGATGAAAGCAAACTGGAAAAGGAAGTGCATAAATTAAAGCTCCTGTTCATACTGATGCCTATACCTGATACATAGCTCCCACTGCACAATACATGTATATGTAGGCTCTTTAATGCTACTATTCCCACGGAAGTGGGTTAGCACTTTCCAGTGGGTGTTCTGGGGATGACCAAAACAGGGTGACATTGTCTACAATGGGCCATATCCAAAGCCACATCATTCCATTCTGTACACAACCAGAAGCTGCGCACTTGGAAGACATCCCATCATTAGGGCATAAACCCAGCTCAAATTTTGACAGTGGAAGTTCTCACACATAAGTCAGCTTCACAGAGCAGGGACACTCCCAAACCCTGCACTTTTGCTGTTCTGAAAATAGGCTAATGAAATCTTTTACCAACTACTCAGTTCATAGAATCATAGAATGGTTTGGGTTGGAAGGGACCTCGAAGATCATCAATTTCCAACCCCCCTGCCAAGGGCAGGGACACCTTCCACTACACTAGGTTGCTCAGAGCCCCATCCACAACTTCTCTAGGTAGTTACAAATGCCTTTTCATAATCACATACAGATGTTCACTAGCTTGATACGATTTGTTTTATCATAGTGACTGGAAGTCACAAGAAACATGAAGGGCCTCCCACGGTAGATGACACATTGACATGCTCTGAGTCAAAAGCCCTGCTCTGAAGAGCTAAATTAGGATTAAAATGATCTTATTCCTGAATGGAGACATCACAAAATAGATTTATTCATACTTTCACCCCAGAAGTCCTCCTCGCCTCCAACACAGGGAAAACAAATGTGCCAAACCACGTACAAATCACCCTCTGAACTGCTCCAGTAAAGACCGTGGTATGTAAGGCAGACTAAAACTAGTGACACTTTAAATCATGACTGCGATTTTTCCACTTCACTAATTGATAAATAGCAAATTCAGATGTCCTCACCAGAGAGGAGGTGGAAGAAGAGAGAAGACAACCTGATTAGCCATCTTACCTTCTTCTCCTTTCCTCATGAATTTGGGCTCAAAGCAGAATAGACTGACAAACTTAGGAGCAACGGGAGGAAATATGGTTTTCCTGTAAACTCACAATGGCTAGATACAATATTTTGAACCTAGATTTTTAGAGTGACATCTCAGATTTGTAGCAGATAATCCCAATAGAGCATATGGTGTATTCATAAATCAATTGATCACACTGGGGAGAAGTGAGCAAGCGGTTGTGTGGGGCCAACCTACCTACCACTGTGAACCAAAAAATACTGTAACTACACTCTTCAGCTCAATCTTATATTGCCTTTTCCTCAGAAAACTATTCCAAAGGGGAAAAAAAAGAAACCCAAAACCCCACCAAACAAACAAAAACACAGACAAAGTAAGCATGAGCAGTAGGAGAAAACCTGATAGGGTAAAGAAGGCCCTGCGTCTCAGAAGGGAATATTACTGTGGGCTACAAAGATGAAGGGACTGGAGCATCATCTCTCTTACGAAGAGAGGCTGAGAGAGCTGGTACTGTTCAGGCTAGAGAAGAGAAAGCTGTGGCAGTGCATCCCTCCCCCTCCCTATTGGACCCACCTGCTTTCCCAATAATTCCTATTAGCCTTTGCAAAATTGCAAGGAGTTCGATGGATGGGCACCCATGAGCATTAACTCTAATCACCGAACAAAGACCACACAACAGAAGGCCTGGATCCTCCTTTGTCATATCAGGAGTTCCTCTGAGATAGTAAATCATTCCCCAACAAAGATACGATAACAGGATGAAAATTTACACTGAGTAAAGCAAATCATCTTACAACCCTATAAATCGTGGACACCTCTCAGAGTCCGTAAACTCCCACAGTTTATGAAATAGGGAGATCACCTGCCTGAGCCATTACTGTTGCTCAGTAACAACCCTGTGCCCATTGAGTAGCGCTGGGAAAGCTGCCTTGAGTATATTATTAGCAGTATTTATCCAATCCTTAGATTGGATATAAGGAGGAAATTCTTTTCTGTTAGGGTAGTGAGGCACTGGAATTGGTTGCCCAGGGAGGTTGTGAGTGCTCCATCCCTGGCAGTGTTCAAGGCCAGGTTGGATGAAGACTTGGGTGGGATGGTTTAGTGTGAGGTGTCCCTGCCCATGTCAGGGGGGTTAGAACTAGGTGATCTTAAGGTCCTTTCCAACCCAAACTATTCTATGATTCTATGATTCTATAATATTACTTTTCACAGCACCTGGGGGAAATTTTTAACATGCATATGAGTATATATGTATATTCATCTAGATATCCATGTATCTCTTACTGTGTTGTGTTAGTTTACGTACTTAATTGTAAGTGCATGTATATTAGTATCGAATGTTGTGATACAATCTTCAGTGGTTCAAAATCAAGCCTAGTCTATCTGCAGACAGTTCTCAGTGATGAAGATACATGCACAAAGGAAGCTAAGTTTTTATTTTTGTTACTTTGATCAGACACTTTTAGGTCAATTGTTGGTATTTTAAATTTACTGAGAGTATGAATCAAAACTCCTGTTACTGAGATCTACTTAGTGCTGTATCCAAATAAAAGTGAATATGAATGAAAAGTCTTCAGAAAGACTTGCCTAGAAGTTTCACTTAAGCACAGAAAAATACATTCATGCATGGCATGATAATAACAAAGAATGTGCCAATTATCAGGAATTATACAGAAACATGCTGTCTTTGTGTTAATAATGTGATTCACAATAACTCTCCCAGAAGGAATAAGATCAGATTCCAGTCATTTTTAATATGGTAATTTTTCATCTGTTCATTAATCTAATTGCCTCACCATTTACAATTACATTTGTGTTAAAGATTTGCGTATTTAACTCACTGGACAGCCGTCTGTTGCTTTCAGTCTGGCTTGTGTGTCACAATCATATAAATGTTCCCATATGTCAATGACTTCATTCTAGTAAACACAGAAAAAGAAATGAGGGTGCCAATGAATATTGCTAAGCTTCTTCCATAACTGAATCACCGTGGCACAAAAAAATCCAATACTATAAAAGAATTACTAGGAATCAGCCATGAGAAACAGCTGCATAGTTCCCCAGACTGGATTAAAGTAATATTGCTAATGTTGGAACCTCTGGGACTATGACTCAAAGGAGAAACAGACTGAATATTTCAGCTACTTCTTACTCTTTGTTTTCAGGGCTATGCAGCAATACCCTGCCATCCTACTTCCCTGAGCAGTTTTATGTCCAGAAATCCTAGAGCAGTGCCAGCTGCACATGTGCAAATCTGCTATACACACACAGTCTGTATAATGCAGGGGACACAGGAAAATAAGCATCACCAGATTTCTAAAACTTTCTCTCCGAAGTTCATTCCTGTTCAAAGATTAGTCAAAAAGTGAGTTTAAAACAATCCTACCAGAAATGTTAACACTTATCTGTCAGAAATATAAATATCTGGATTCACATAAGTGAAGAAAACTGCAGAAGATGTGCAATACCTTTTTGAAAACTGAAATCACTGAATCCTTACACTATTTGGCCATGTTCTCAACCACATATGTACGCCACTATGAACTTCGGTGACTCCAGTCTACTCTAGTGTTCCTTACTGAATGTGGATTTTGCAATAAATATGACCATCAGAAACAGAGACTTGACATGGGATCCATATCACCTAACTTCAGACATCTGTATAGAAACATCATCTTTATGGTTAAAAAATACATACTTCTATGGCATGATTTATCCGCTTTATCTCATTGCCTTTCAGCTACTCAAAATTCACAGATCTGAACTGAACAGCAAGGATCTCTCGACAGTCACTAGGGAAAGACAGGAATCTCCAGAGGGTGATGCCATCTTGATACTGACATCTGAGACAGAAACAATGGCTGGCCATGCAAGAAAGTAATTTCTTAGCTTCAATGCTCCTTTTAAGGGAATAGCAGCCTAGTGTGGGAACATCTTTCCATAATTATATATCAAGTCAGATCAAAAAGCAAATTATCACACTACTTATATTAAAGGTGAACTGGTCTGTCTCTTAAGGGTTTTCCTTTAAACATTTATAAATACAAATCCCAAATTATATAAGGACTGAAAGAAAAGAAGAAACAAAGTTTACTAAGTTGAGAAGAGTGCTTTCTTCTTTGAGGCTATTTTTTACTATATTGGAGTGTTCCCTATACACAACACTGTTGAGCAATCCATGGTAATAACATTCAGAAAGTGTTAACTCCACTGACATGCATATCAGTCCTACAGGTGCTATCAGCTTTCTCCTCTAAACCCTCTCAGTCCCAGAACTGCATACTGAGCAGAAGCACCAACCAACCACAGTTTCCACAGGCAGGCCCAGGAGGCTCAGTGCTTGTTCTTCCCTTCACACAAGAATCTAAGGTTGATCAGAGAGTCTCTGAGACACCAAAGAATAAAAAATGATAATAACATTCAAATATATGTGCCTTGCTTAACTGATACAGGTTCATCCATTTTCTGTGTGTCTCAGTTCCTAAAGAAAATAACATATAGATGGAAACATCATAAAGCTCCACATCTCAACAACACCTAGTTCACCGTCCATGTTTTCAGTTGGCAGATTTGTTGCAGGTGATCTTGGAGATACAGGAGTTGAAGAGTTATAAGTACAGAGCTAACAGCTCAATTTGTTCCTTGTAAATCAGTGTAGTGAGTGTGGGAATCTCCTCTATCCAAGAGATAACCTGCAGGTTGACTTCCCTGGTCACTTGCTTCCAGCTGCTATACCATGTGCCTTGTCAATGGCAATAAGACTAGTTCACGGTTTTACCTCCATTTTTAAATGAATGGTTTGTTTCATTCAAAAAAGACTTTCTGTGATCATCCCATGGCTACTTTTCTCAGTTTTTCACATCAAGCTTTCACATATAAAATATACCGACATTTAGAAAAGTATGGCCTGCAGCCAAAATAATCTCCTACTCAAACATGAAAATACTAAAACATGAAAAGTCAGTGGTAAAGCCTTACAGTGGCTCAGACGAATGTCAGTTAGAGACATAGAGAGTTTATTGACAATATTGACTGCTACATGTCTCTCTGGAAGAGGTATGTCAAACGATGGGCTCTGAAACATCCTACTCTCAAACTGGAAATCTAAAATTAAGAGCAATGTTTATTTATAAGGCAATCTGCATGGATTTGAAAAGAAAAGTGTAATGTTAGCTAAAGCAGGTGCTAACACATAAAATACTTTAAAAGTGAGGACAGTGTGGGAACCTAAGAATGTTAATAACTGCCCTTCAGCTACAAAACCACATTCATTTGATTCCAGCAGTGGCCAGCACCTGATTTAAGGAAAAGAGCAGGAAAATGTGAGTATAGAGGGATCTGCTTTTAATAATATTTTCATCGTTCTCCAAAGTCATCAGTCCAGGGACATACTGAGCCAGAGTTTGTATCCAGAACTCCATTTCTAACAGTTATGCAGACCATCTCTCATCCATTTCACTAATAAGAAATGCCCGTTTTTGTCCTTTTTTTTATGATGAGAAACTGTGCAAAGTCATTCTCTTACTTAACCTCTCTACCAAAAAGTATTCAGAAAGCATGAAAATGAATGATTGGAAATGCCTTTTCCTCTTTCTTCCACTGAATACAAATGAGTTAATAAAGTTCAGAAGTTTTCTCCCTGCATATGAACATATTTTCTCTTTCTCCCTTTTCTTTTTTGTCATTTTATCATTTTTCCAACAAAGAAGTTCTGAAACTTACAGAAGATAGAAAGGGTGGGGGGAAAAAGCACCAATCTTAAATGTTATTCTGTTTCACTCTAAACCAAAAAAAGAACAAAGGAAAAAGTAGTGGTGAAAAAAGAACTCTGAAAAATTTAGTTCACCTCTTGCTGGGTTTGTAAGATAATTCCAGTTGGAAACCATAGCTAGACTATGTTCCAAGCTATGTGGTTTTATCATTTATCTGTCCAAAGCATATCTACTGTATCTGCTATGCAAGCCACATGCTACTTGTACTGCACTAATTTTTTTTTTATTTTTTTTTTTTGGGGGGGGGAAGGAAAATCTATCAGCAGCAAAACAGACATCTAATGAGGGAACAACATAATCTGTTTTTTACTGAAACGTCTCCCATTCTTTCATGCAATTCTGAGCTTTCCATTGAAGTGCTTAGCTAACTTTCTCCACATTTACAGAGGTTACCCTTTTCTTAAAGTGGAACTCACTGGAAAGATGTTTGCTTTGGGGTTTTTATTTTTTCATAAAATAACAACTGGAAATATGAATCATTTATTTCTTACTGGGTACATTTTCAACTAATTTTTCTTTGGATAATTAGAACAACTCTGAAGCAACAAAATTAAGAGGCAAGGCTTACCAGTCAATTCAATTTAATTATGTATTTTATGTGTCATCAATCGGTTGCAGTAATTGTATTTCCTTTACTTTGTATTTCAGTACCACTCAGCTGTAAAAATAGAATACTTAAAGAGAAAAGGCTCCTCTCTGTGCAATGCTTTTGTCAGACAGGATTAATTATGTCAAGACCTGGACAACCTATGTCTGGAACAACATCTGACAGTGATCAAAAGGGGCAGAAGGAAAAAATAGCTTAAGGAACCCCAGGCATGGAAAGATGTATCAATGTTAGTTAAACAACTTTTACTCGTAGTCACATGGGCAATTTTTCCTGACTAATACTAACAAAATTAATAGAGTACCAAATTACTGAAGTGTAAAGAAATCTGAGAATAAAAGAAGTAATGTTCACCAAACAATACAATAAATAACAATTTGCAAAAAACTTCTGTGGAAAAACATCCCCCAAAAAGTACATTAGAGAAACCTTGTGCCCATGTGATGCTGCTTTGCTGACATCTGGAGAGTATTAACAGCCAGAACTGCCTTGTTGCAGGAGCAACGGTTTGAGATAAAACCCACAGTGAAAGTGACCTCTGCTACAACAGGATTTCTGATTACCAGATCATGTAGCCATTCATTTTCTATCAAATCCTTTGTAGTTCACTCCACAGAGAGACCATCAATGTGCTAATGACCACCTGTTTAATGTGTTGTTTACTCTGTGTTCGCTTTCATGCATTATTCATCGTAGCCTATTTCATACTGCTCCGAAGACAGAAGTGTATGTTTGTGGGTATTTTTTCATGTTATTTATAGTAGCTGAAATTGTATCTGTCTCCTGAGCGTATTGAGCATCCATGATGCTTCAAAGGACATCTCCCATTGACTTCAATCCAGCCGTGTCCTTAGAATTTCTACAAATGTAACCATAAGTTCTCAGACTGGGTAGCCCCTTGTTGACCATTTACTGGCCACCAGAAAATGACTTTTCCGTTAGCTCTGTCAGGAGTCTTCCTATAACACCTTGGACTGTGAGTGATACAGCACTGAGACTTTGAGTGTTGTATGACATGGGTCAATCAGTACTGAATTAAATCTTCATCAAAATGTTAAAATAAAACCTGAAGTTAAAAGTGTTTCTTCTTTATAAAGGACCCATATACTCTGGCTGCACTTTGTAAGTCTCTGAAGTCCAGGAAGGCAAACCTAATATCTGGATAAACTTAAATTGAGGCATTTCTATTTATTCTATGTAATGCATTCTCACTCATTTGTTGTCATGAAATGTTGTGTAATTTTTTTCATGTATTATATAGTAACTGCTGCATTTTAAATAGGTAGCTGTCTGAAATGATATAAAACTTGTTATTTTAGAAGGCATTAGTTTCAGACAGAAATAGTAAAAAGCAATGCCAGAGACTTCTCCAGCTTAAACCTGGACCAACTTCAAAATCTGATTTTTTGTCTAGCAATTCAGAATATTCGTTGCTGAGGAGAAGGGTGAGGTTTTGTAATTAAGCCTCTTCATAGCATCTGCAGAACTGGATAGTTGCCGTCTACACCAGAATAATGCTGGAGTTCTAATTAAAATCTTCATCATTATGTTTAACTGTCTTAGTATTGTGAACTTAAAACAGGATTATTTACATGACATAAAATTTAAAACATACATGCAGGACCACTGCCCAACACTTCGGGCATGATACAAAAATGATAGGTAGATTAACAGGGAGGTGATTAGTGGGACAATGAAGAACAAAGGCTGAAATTATTTCCAGATTCTGAAGATGACATTTGGTGTTTCCTTACCAGATCTAGGGGGGTATTCAGTAGACTTGCAGGAAAAACATGGAACCATAGCTTAATTCCAGGAACGTACCCCTACCACCATAAAGGACGTTAAACTCAAATGCTTAGTAAATGAAATCTTCCTCAAGCCTACATAATCAAGTGAGTTTACAGAATGATACAATTTACCCAAAAGAGACACCTAACAGGTGATCAGCTGAACAGTCTTCTAAAACCGTTCGGTTGATTTCAGGCAACCAAATCCCACCTGTTCTCTCTACTGATCTCTCTCTTCACTCTATCAGCATCTAAGATACCTTGCATCAATGTGGAAATGTCTACTGCGACACAGAACGTTAGCTGTCTATAGCCTGGACAAGATTCCAGTCTTGGGCTCTTGAAGACAAAAATACCTGAACAATACATGCAAATATGTATGAGAATATTTAAAACACAAATAGCATGCCCTGCCTAGTGCTCAACAGAGATTACAGATGTACAGAAATACAAGAACAGATGGGATGTCCTCAGGTATCAAGTCCACTTTTCCACACCTGTAGAACAAGTTGTAACCAAGAAATGTCTATTCCTCACACTTACACTCACCAGATGCCATGATACACTTCGTATTTCCCATACCAAATGTGATACTAATAATACAAAAGACCAGAAGCACCAAAAAATAGCCCTTGACATATGAAGAGCTTAGGCAATAATTAAAAGCATCATCAAACTGAGAGTATACAAATAGGTATGATCTGCAAAGTCAAAAAGCATGCTATTCCCTGACAGCAGTTTGTCCTGAACATAGCAATTAACATTTCTAGCAAAACAGAACAAAGACAAAACAAGAGTCCTCATACTGAGGAGGGAGCTAGGTTAGTGAAAGATGCAATATGCTGTCTCTAAGGCCACAGGCTTTGGGCTAGCCAGTCTCTTCAGTTAGCCTACCTGGCTGCACACTCTTCCCAGAAAATGAAATGGAACACCATAGGAAAAAGTCCTTAGAATCAGGAGGAGCAGGTGTTAGTATTCATAAGACATTTATTGTAACACATAAACAGGAACTACAAAACAACTTTTAATTACCATTATGGACCAAATTGGCTTTGTTTACATAAGAAAGGGCCAAATACTCTTGATCTCAGTATCAGTTCAAAGTTTTAGATTTGTCATTTACAGCATATTGTACAATAATAATAATAACATAAAAGGAAAAAAATAAAAAGCCAAAATGAAAAAGAAGCAAAAAAAAAAAAGGAAAACTTTCTGGATTCTCTACACAAAAAGAAGAGGCAATGACTATATTCTATCTGGAAAACAACAAAAAGAAAACGCCTTTGAGTCAATATTCTTCTTAACAGACACACATGAGGCTCATAAAGCTGAAAAGCAGTGGCTGCCAATAGCTGGAAAGAAACATATATCTTCAAACAAAATTATGACCTGATATATAAGACAAAGTTACACCATAAGGATACTTGGCCTTCTCACCAGGTGAATTTTTCCATGCAGTGTCAGTTTAGCAATACTTAATCTGACCTCTTTTCAGAACAACTTCTTCATAAAAATATCATTTTTATTGAATAGCATTTTTAAAACAGAGATATAGTGAAAATTTTACAATTCTGAGGAACACAAAAAGAAGTATAATATAATGATGTTCTTTCTGGGATTCAGAAACAAATGAAGGGCCTTCCTTTCAGCTACTTCATTGATCAGTTATTAGTTTTACTATAGCTAAAATTAGTAATAAATAACTTGATCTAGATCTCTCTTACGCACCTGAGTCTCACTGTAGATGAGTCCCAGCTGCTAATTTAGGTGTCTTAATTGAAAGTGTAGACCAGCAAGATCACCATTTGGTAGCTGTTCAATCTGGAGAGACAGAAACTGTGCAGCTGGTTTCTGAAACCAGGTTCACCTGTTCGCTACTATGCTGTACCTGGAAATTCTTAGAAGAAATGTACTCCTGACAGCTCTGAGAAGCTCAGCACCTCTTTCATGCATAAACCAAACCAGGTGTTCCTCCAGTCCTAGGCCTGTAAACTCGAGAGCTCAGTTCATGAGGTGTGTTCAGAGCGTAAACAGTGGATAAATCTCTACTTAAAGGAGACTGAAATGTCCCTCTTTCCAGCATTAGTGGTTTCACAATGGTTAGTGTGATTAGCAAAGATGTGGCTGATCGCCATTTAAGTCCACTCCTTGCTTGGGTGATTAAAGACCGTTCCTGCTTGCCTAAGTAAGAAATCTGCCTCCTAGTCCTCCCCAGCTCTAGGATGTTCAGAAACATATGCATTTGTAGCATAAGACAGTGTGAGGGAAGAGCTGCAAAAAATTGGAGCCATGTTTGATAGCGTCATTCTAATTGAGCCAGAAAGTGAGCAAAAACTCCAGAGAAAGGGATGATAAAATATAGCTCTAATATCTGTATTTTTAGAGAAAGAACTGATAAAATATAGATCTAATCTCTGTATTTTGAGAGAAAGGACTGATATCCAGCCTCAGACCACCACAGTCCATCAGCCAATCCCAAAGGACAAAAGGATTGTCATCCTTCCCTCTTTAGAGCCTCACTACCGTAACTCTACTGGGTAACCAAACTAGTTTCAGAAAGCTTCCAACATGCAGCTCCTACATGTTTGTAGGAAAGCCGCTCTCAGGAGGAACCCCAAGGGCCCATTCACATCCAACCTAACACTCTCAATGTTAGTGACAACCGCACCTTCACGCAGAAGCCCATAGCTCTACAGCAGCAATGCCATGAGTAATTCAAAGTTTTAACCAATATCCTTTCATCTTTACCCTTAGGAAGACTTCCCAAGTGAGTTAAAGGGCAATATTCCCCAACTTCAAGATGTATTAAGTTGTTCAGGCTGTCAACTACATCATCAACACAGGACTACTATGTAGCAGCAATGCTTGATATTGATTTTTGCATTTTGGCATAAGTAGTAGGACGAAGATGCTCCAAATGTCTTCTTAAATTGAGTGTCCTGAAAGACAGTATCATGGGAAAATTAAAAGGTGAGAGTTAAAATGCTTATAGCAATTGAGATTTCAGACCTGGCAAAAACCAAAAGAATCATGGAATCATAAAATAGCTAGGGTTGGAAAGGACCTTATGATCATCAAGTTCCAACTCCCCTGCCGTGGGCAGGGATGTCTCATACTAAACCATGTCACCCAAGACTCCATCCAACCTGGCCCTAAACACTCCCAGAGATGGAGCATTTACCACTTCTTTGGGCAACCTGTTCACCACCCTCACAGTAAAGAACTTCTTCCTTATATCTAAGAAATAGTCCTGGACTGCCAACGTGCTATAGCAAAAGTTGAATAAGGTCTATGACAGCAAATAATCAACTGGTCAGTGATTCTCTTACAAATCGTCTCACTAATTTATTTGATCTGTCTACTGGAATGGCAAACTGTCTTCCAGAGACAATACTGTATCATGCAGCTGTTTCTTCTTTGTGAACAAGCTCCACATACAGCAGATCAAACTATATATTTAATATTGTAGAATACAAGGTATGAGAAATTTACAGGTCATTTTACAGTGTTCCTCACAAACACATTACAGAAAAGGGTCTTTACCTTTTCTTGTCACAATATATATCACCCTTCATCCTGACAGAGATAAGTTTGTTCTGTACCTCTTAAAGTATTGTGAAGAATTTAGGTGAGTCCACATTGGTTTTCCCAAACTTAGTCCACTAAGACAAGTGGAAAATGGAAGGCTGACAAATTCCAGCACATAATCTAAAGGATTTCCTTTGCTAGAGAGTATTGACAAATGTGCAAACACAATCACATAGCATCCTCTTGCAAATACTGGTATCATCAGAGCTGCTTGGAAACGCAACAACAACTTCCATTTGAATTTAATCAAGTTCTGTAAGTATAAGATTCCTAAAAGATTAATCCAAAAATCATGAAAATAATTCTGGATAAATACACAACCGCATATGTGAAATTTTAATTTACTGACTTTTTCAAAAACTTAAGGATGGAGGGAGGTTTCATCCTCAAAAAATGTTAAAACCAAATACTAGCAGACCTGTCAAACCTCTCAAACTCAATTTGATGCTCAATCTCCTGGCTCTGCTATGGTCTCTTCAGTTTGTGTTTTGCAGCTTCACTGCTCCAGAGCCCCATATGTCAGATGTCACCCCGATCTGGGATTTTGTCGACTGGTCAACAAATTTGGTCAAAATGGCTACCGGGCTGGTAGAATGGCAGCAAATCCAGGAGCACAATCCCAGTCCGTGGCCCACCAAAGCCAGGAGCATGATCACACTGCATGGCTATCTAGAGCAGCCACTCTGTACTATCACCCCTTCCCTGTGGCACCCCCAGCACACATAACATAAAGTGCCCCTACTCCAAAAGAAGGCATGCATTCCTCCTGTGATGCTACATGCACAGGAAGGAGCTGGTGCTGCCATCACTCACCCCTACTTGCAGGCACACATCTGTAACACAGCCATCAATCTGAAAAATGAAACCCGTGTGTCTGAAGTTTTGTCACTCGAGAGAGATGTTTTAGGCATTTTAGATGTTGACGTCATAGCAAACCATGGCAAAGGAATGAGTGTCACTATTAGCTTCAGGATAGATACCAATTTCTTATATGTTCGGCTTTCCTTTTCTTGTCACAAGGCAGAGCTACCTATCTCAGGCTTACAGTGAACAGGGCAAGAATAAGCATGTCTCCTTTCTTACACCAGAAGCAAAACCAAGATCCCCTGTCTGCCTTCCCTTCACTTTGATATATAATGATGTGGACACTGTAATTAACAGTTTGTATAGGTTTACCACGAGCATCCTGGCTCCCTCTTGATCTTGCATGTATGCATTTTACAAAAAGGACACTATTAAAGAAGAGAATAAAATAATGTCCTAGTGGATAGGAGGATGACCATGAGCCAGCAATGTGCTCTTGCGGCCAAGAAGGCAAATGGCATCTTAGGGTGCATTAGAAAGGGTGTGGTTAGTAGGTCAAGAGAGGTTCTCCTCCCCCTCTACTCAGCCTTGGTGAGGCCGCATCTGGAATATTGCGTCCAGTTCTGGGCCCCTCTGTTCAAGAAGGACAGGGAATTGCTTGAAGGAGTCCAGCGCAGAGCCACAAAGATGATTAAGGGAGTGGAACATCTCCCTTATGAGGAGAGGCTGAGGGAGCTGGGTCTCTTTAGCTTGGAGAAGAGGAGACTGAGGGGTGACCTCATCAATGTTTACAAATATGTAAAGGGTAGGTGTCAGGATGATGGAGCTAGGCTTTTTTCAGTGATATCCAGTGATAGGACAAGGGGCAATGGGTGTAAACTGGAGCATAGGAAGTTCCACGTTAACATCAGGAAGAACTTCTTTACTGTAAGAGTGACAGAGCACTGGAACAGGTTGCCCAGGGGGGTTGTGGAGTCTCCTACACTGGAGATATTCAAGGCCCGCCTGGACAAGTTCCTGTGTGATGTACTGTAGGTTACCCTGCTCTTGCAGGGGGGTTGGACTAGATGATCTTTTGAGGTCCCTTCCAACCCTTGGGATTCTGTGATTCTGTGATTCTGTGATCATTGCTGTGTTTTATTCATTCACAACAAGAAGAAATAAGATCTTGTAAACAGCAGGTAAGGAGTAAAAGTCCATGGACTGGGTGTCAAGCTATGAAATCTTAGGTCAAAGACCTTGCCCATCATGCAGATTACAAACTGTGTTAACCCATTCCTTCAAAATGCAGCTGAGAAAGTTACATGACTGGAATTAACCTTTGTTCTATAGAACTAAGAAATGTCCTTTACACCTGTCTCCGATCTACTTTAGACATTTAAGTAAACAGTGTATAAAATGCAATCACAGAACTGGAAATAAAGCTTCAACAACAATTAAATAGAAATCTAGGGATATATGGATTTAAAAATATATTAGTTATATTTTTTGTCATTGCTAACTCATGCTATATGACTTTACAATAACCGTGGATCTGCCAATAGGTCTACTTCGGCAGTAAAAAATACATCTTATAAATTTCTAAAATTTAAAAGCCTCTGACAAAATTTTCACTTCTGGCAACAAGTTAAGGGATTTCTTACTAGCTGATTTTTAACCTTAGCAGTACAGCCCTGACCTCTAGTGGATTGACTGAAATAGTCATGCAGGGAGGATAACACAATGATTTGTTTTCATAAATAATTTCGTTTAAAGCTGGAAAATGTAGAAGTTCCAAGAAAGTCACACAATCAGGCACGGACTAGCTGTTTTATTAAACAAATGAAAATTAACTACAGGCCAACAGCAGTGCTCTGTTTGCCTTACACCAACATCCATCTCATTGATGAGGTGTTTATGACACTCAGCAGAGGAATGTTCATTCCCGTTGGGAGCTCTTTATAAAGTAAACCTCATTATTAGTCTCAGTCATTTGCATAGTTTGGTTGACTTCTTTTTTTTCTTTTTTTTTTTTGGGGGGGGGTGGGGGGCAGGGGGTGTTAACTTAACTGTTGCCCAAGAGATATCTGTCATTGGATCCAGAAAAACAAGTCATGTTAGGGATAAGTACACTGCAATTTTTTTGTAATCTAAGAATACCTGATTGCTGCAAAGCCTTACAAACCGTTATTATATTTAGTGAAAACTTAACACTTCCATGATACACTCCAGATTTCAAAGATTAAGGATCTTAGGTTTCCTGTTATTTTTGTCCCACAGTGAAAATCAAATCCAGAGCTCTGAAAAGATTGCTGCAATGATTTTCCAATGAAATATGGGAGGCTTCAATGTGAAGACTGCAGAAAATATGCAAGACACAACACGCAATTTAGCTGTCTTCATCCAGAAGGCCAAAGAAAGACACAAAGTGATGGGAATGAGGTCTATGTCTTTCAAATCCCTGACACAGGGTAAATGATGCATGGAGGGTCTTAACAGCATAGCTATAGTTACTCTGCTGTGCTCCTCCCTATACATCCTAGAGTGTCCAGCTAAGAAGTGCTAATGAAAGCACTCGCACAGTTGATTCTTTCATTGTCTCTGACATGGACAGTGGGATTGAGTGCGCCCTCAGCCAGTTTGCCAATGACACCAAGCTGTGTGGTTCAGTTGATACGCTGCAGGGAAGGGACGCCATCCAGAGGGACCTCGACACACTTGTGAGGTGGGCTGATACCAACCTTATGAAGTTCAACCATGACAAGTGCAAGGTCCTACACCTGGGTCGGAGCAATCCCAGGCACAGCTACAGGTTGGGCAGAGAAGAGATTCAGAGCAGCCCTGCAGAGAAGAACTTGGAGGTGCTGGTCGATGAGAAAATGAACATGAGGCGGCTGTGTGCGGTTACAGTCCAGAAAGCCAAGCGTATCCTGGGCTGCATCAAAAGGAGCGTGACTAGCAGGTCAAAGGAGGTGATCCTGCCCCTCTAGTCTGCTCTTGTGAGACCTCACTTGGAGTATTGTGTGCAGTTCTGGTGTCCTCAACATAAAAAGGACATGGAACTCTTGGAACAAGTCCAGAGGAGGGCCACAAGGATGATCAGGGGACTGGAGCACCTCCCGTATGAAGACAGGCTGAGGAAGTTGGGGCTGTTCAGCCTGGAGAAGAGAAGGCTGCGTGGAGACCTCATAGCAGCCTTCCAGTATCTGAAGGGGGCCTATAGGGATGCTTGGGGAGGGACTCTTCATCAGGGACTGTAGTGATAGGACAAAGGGTAATGGGTTAAAACTTAAACAGGGGAAGTTTAGATTGGATATAAGGCAGAAGTTCTTTCCTGATAGGGTGGTGAGGCACTGGAATGGGTTGCCCAGGGAGGTTGTGAATGCTACATCTCAAGCAGTGTTCAAGGCCAGGTTGGACGAAGCCTTGTGTGGGATGGTTTAGTGTGAGGTGTCCCTGCCCATGGCAGGGGGGTTGGAACTAGATTATCTTGAGGTCCTTTCCAACCCTAACTATTCTATGATTCCATGATTCTTTGTTACATTAGGTACCTACATTAGTGTAAACAATGTTGTTCTCATTTACCGTGAATAAGGAAAAGGGAAACAGACCAAACTAGACAGACAGAACACAGGCATCATTTCTGGAATAAAAAATAATTAAAAAATGAAACAAAGATATCTCTTCAATAGAGTCACAAATGTCCCATATTTTCACATCATCTGTATATGTTCAACACGCAAATATGTAAATATATTTCCCAGACTCTGAGAACTGCAAGTGAAGACCAACAAATCTGGTTTTTATGAAGTCTGGAAAATTCAGCCCAAGCAGCTCATCCAAAAGTTAATTTTGTGGAAATGCTGCATTTCTTTGCTTATTTATTACAGAAGCAGATTAATAAAAAATGCTTTTTAAAAAAAAAAAAAAAAATCTTTGAAGGAGAAGAAAATATCTTTTTTTTCTATCATTATTCTAGATTAATTAACTCAATATCCACATTAACTTTGCTCAGAATAGAAGTACCTATGATTTTTGCCAACTGAAAAATCATTTGACAAAAATTCTTAGGGATTCCTGAGTGTGACCTAAATTCTGTTATGTTGAGATTCGTGCATTCAGAAATCACTGCATTAATTAGAGGGCCTCATTTCATCGTTCCAGTATGGTTTGCCTTTGCAACCTTACTTTTTAGTAAAGCCAAGTTGACCACAATAATCTGTCATCTGGTACCAACTGGTATTGGACAAATCTTCTCCCCTGAGATACTTAAAATGTAAGAGATGGTATAAAGGTAATCCTGCATTTGTATGCTAGAATACAGCAGTTCATTACACAAGCTTGGCATCATAGACTCATACTTGAATTTTCAGCTGTATCTATATTGCCCTGAGTTCTCCTCGAAGTGCTCTCAGTGCTGAACTCCTCCAACCAGAGATTCCCTGACTTTTGGATAGAGAATAACAGCTATCCCAATTCCAAAATCAAGCAATGGATTGACTAGATTTGTGCCACAACATTAATTATTAACAGCATGCTTTGGCATTCGCATAACAGTTTCTATGTAAACACAGGGGAGGAAAAAGACCAGCCAGAGTGGCCTTTATTCATAAAGTATAATGCAGACTGCACAGCCTCCTCTGGCCTTGGCTAACACTGCCTGCCTGCCTCTAGATCATCAGGGAGCTAACCTACTCTGACCATTGTCCATCTCCCCACTTCTCACTTCCTTCTCCTTCCCTTTCTCAAGAAAACAGAAAAACTGCACCCAAAAATAACTCACAGTAACCTCAGCCCCTGGCTTACTCTCTGTGGTCCATGACGTTTCAGATGTACTAGCTGTCTGCTATAACTTTTTCTTTGCTTTATTTGCTATCTCAAGGAGGATGTTAGCTCCTGAATTCAGTCTCCAATTTCCACATTTCTGTGTACAGAAATCCTAGCAAGTCTTTACCCAACTCATGTCCTGTTGACCAGTTTGTGCTGTGCCCAGTAGGAGCTGTCAAGTTCAAACATGATCAAAGCAGTGAAGAATGGATGGTAATTAAATGTTCTGGACCAGGTTGCCCATCCTGCTCCCCTGTGTCTGTGAGATGCTGGTAGGAGTGAGACAATCTGTTATGAAGGGCTGGGAAGTAAAGTGTTTGAGGTATAAATAAGTGCAGGGTAGAGCAAGATGGAGATTTCAAAGAAGTTGGAATGGTCTGTGGAATAGAGGTTGTCTCCAGGTGTACACCTGTGATGTGAATGCCCTGTTCATCCTCCTACAGCACCATAGTGTCCTTTAATGCAGACAAGGTAGTCCCGTTACTGCAACTGCCATCAGAAGAGAAAATCCAAAGTAACTCATATGGCTGGAATTGAGTAGCTTCAACTATTACATCTTTCTGATAGAAATCATAAATAATTTGCAATGATAAATCAGGTTTTAGCCATCAAACCAGAAATTCAACAAAGATGTCTAAATCACTGAGTGTAAGTCAGAACATTCTGAAAATCAAGGCTGTTTTTAAGGTGTCTCTGGCTGAGCATCCCAAAACTGAGGAACAAGAGCTTTTGCAGAAAGACTCAATTTGAGATGAAGACACCTAATTTAGGTGTCTATGTGTGCTAATGCTTCCATAGTCACAGGAGTTCATCAAGGCAGGCCAGAAGTTCAAGAGCGTGACTCAGCTGACTGCCACAGGCTGACTAAAAGGCAGGGGTGCAGTACCATTTTAGACTGCATTAGGTAACACCTCCAGCTAAAGAATACAAATGTCCCTCAAGTCTTGCGTCATATTTGCCAGTCCTGAAAAAGTGCTTAAGATACTCCAGGGCAACACAAAAGGAACTACTTACCTTGAAGCAACTGAAACTTACCCATGATACCTACTTTAGAGTGAGCTGAACTGATTTCTAGGCTTTATTGAATATAACAAAGATCTATGCTCCCAGCTCACCTACAGTTACATTATGTATCTTAATTATGTACTGAATCCTACCCCAAAACACTTAAAAATACTCCACACTATTTCATGCTTTCTTAATGTCTGCTGCCTGAATTTAAATTAAGGGGTTTCTCTGTAACTTTATGTGTGCATATTAATGAAGGAAAACAAATGTTCAGACAACAAATTGAACATAAATCGAGTAAGAATATTGCTCATCTCTATTTGTCAACAGTAAAATTCTATTTAAACAATCAAATTAGAAATACCTGCCTGCAAAACATTAGATGGCTATATTTGACAAGGTGTATCTGACCTTAAAAATAAACTGTGGGTCTTCAGCATGTCTGCAAATCATTTAAGTTCTAAATACGGATATACATACCCATGGTAGGAAATGTTAGCCACAGGGATTTATAGCTGCCCACACAGAAAGTCAATGACATAACAGAGTTAGAATTCAGGAGTTCGTGGCTCTTTGCCTCAGGTTTCACTCACATGCCCACAGTCTGTCTGGCTTGAACAAAGAGCTTTCTACTCGGAGCATGCCATCATTTCTTTTTTCATCTGTACTCAAATGAGAGGAACCATACCTGAATCATCATCTTAGCCTGAACATATAAACCTGACTCAGATTCATATGCTTGCATTTTGAATAAAACAGGAAAACAGCACATGGAATGAAACAGCACAGGAAAATGAAAAACAGCTTTGAATTTTGTACTGGTACAAGTGTATCCCTTATGGCTACAGAACTCTGGCGCTCTGTTCCCATGAATGCATCAAATGCACCAATAATACAAATCTGTTTATAGACACCCAGCTATTATGAACTGTTTGTTATTGATAAAAAATAATCCAATTCAGATAGATTAACAATGAGACTGACTTCTCACAAGTTTTTAGAGCTAAAAATCCCACAGTGCCGTCACAACACTTGGATTGGAAAACTCTTGCTCTGTCCTGTCTTGTATCTTTATTGTTTGACACAATCAGCAAAATGAAACACAGGGATAGTAAAAGTTAGTCCTGCCTAAGAAATTTGAGGAAAAAATTAATCTAACAATAGCTATCACAGTGTCAGAGTCAGTCTTTGACTGATCTTATTACAGACAACTGAGCTCACTGCTCTTTGTAATTCATAGGTTCTGGTTTATAAACCAGAACATCAAGAGGCATAACAGGTTCCCAGTAGCTGCTTTTATGTAAAAGCCATTAGCTCATCAGATAATTCAGGACCTGAAGTGTCCAACCTCCTGCTCACAGCAAGATCAGCTGTGTAAGCAGACCAGGTTGCTCAGGATTTTGTCCAGTCTGGATAACGGGTAGGTAAGAAATGCAATGTAAGAAACTGAGAGAGTTTTGATTCTTGTCCCAAGAGGCATCTGAGGTTGCATGTGCAGGAAAATACCTTTCCAAGTGAATGGATTCATTTTCCCTCAAGTCTCAAGGGAACAAGAGGCATTGCAAATACTTCTCTTGTAGCTCATCCTCCCAAGGCAGGGAGATTAGCTATTCCCTCTTCCTTCTGTGGGGCTATGAGTGTAAGATCAACTGATTTCAAAGCTTAACTCAGTGAAGAAACAATGCTGAATTAAGAAGTATTGTCCAGTATTGTTCTGTCAGCATTAAAGAATAAAACCAACTTTGCATACCCAAGGCAGAAGAGCCACACCATACTACAACTGAAAGGGATGAGGAAGAGGCATACCTTAAGGGAAGCTCTGTCGATACAAAAGCACAAACGGGATGAGGAGAAATGGCTTTAATTATTTATTGTTGGCATTTCCTATTCTGAAGGAGAAAGCATTGTTTGGTAGCAAGAGCTTTTAGTGAAATTTAGTCAGTAAACTGCAAGATGAGTCATAGTACAATTTCTTGGACTGCATCTGCCTTACAATGCTCTGCATGTGTAGGAGGAATGGTAATCAAGGAGGTTTAACTGGCTTTTTAAATGATATGCTGCACAACTAAGAAATGAGATGAATAAATTGAAAAACAGATGAAAAAAATTGTAAGGCAGTATAGATGGAATACCACCCATGAGTTCTGATTTTCCGCTTTTTTTCACTGGAAAAGTCACTACGTTCCCAGATCAATCCTTTACCTCCAGCTTAGCTGGAACACCTGGGTTAAGCTAACTGAAATCAAGAAAATATGACTTGCTTTAGGAAAGTCTACAATTTCCCAAAGTATGAGTGATTGGAGATGGCAGGCTTTACCATGAAACCCACTGGGGTCATTCAAGACTGTATAGGAGTTCATATTTCAAATTATCTTAGCCTGATGTTTGGGATTCCTCAGAACGGAAGAGGGTGGCGAGGATGTTCACCTAAGATTACGAATGGTTAAATGACAAAGAAAGCATGTCTGCTGCTCCAAAGTTAATCAGTGAACTCAGAAAAAAACCTCAAATGTAAAGCCTCCTGTTCTGAGCAAGCATAGCAAAAGCCAGAAAGGTGTTGCATTTGTATCTCCATCACCAATCTTTTCCATCCCAACACCATCATCATAAATCTTACAATCTTTCCAGGAGGGTAAGAACATGGACAGAATCTCCCAAGTGTTTCTTGCTGCATATTTTTAATAGAATTATGAAGAATAAATAGGTTTGATTTATGCAGATGCTTTATAACTCCAGCTTTAATGATCTTAGATGTATTATTGTCATATATGTGATTTTTAGCTAGTTAGCTCCGATGACAAACTATCTGCAGTGAAAAGACTGATTTTTAGTAAAATGCTTACAACTAATATACGCCAAGTGAAGCAGAAGGTAGAATGACCATAACAGACCATGGCAAGTGTTCAAAACACAGTAATTACAATACATTTTATCACTCTGTTAAATTTGGCCATATGTTCTCATTTATTCCATCTGCATACAATAAGGAATGCATATTGTTTCTGATGAGGTGAGAAAGATGACATAAAGAGGCAGGATGTTTAGAGAATATGCAAAACCATCTGTGATTCTAGGACATCTAGTTGTGTCATGTTGCTGGGCAGAAAGACATTGCCTGCTTATCTCAAGTTGTCCTGGGTTCAGCAGTAGCAGCCATTTTTCTCCTTAGTAGCTGGTGCAGTGCTGTGTTTTTGACTTTAGCCTGAGAACAGTGCTGATAACATCTAATGCTTACCCCGATCGAGGTTTTTTCAGTCTCTCATGCTCTGACAGCGAGGAGGGCCACGAGAAGCCAGAAGCAAGCAGAAACACCTGACCCAAACTAGCCAAAGGGGTATTCCATACCACAGCATGTAATGCCCAGTATATAAACTGGGGGGAGTCACCCGGAAGGCCCAGATCACTGCCAGGGTCAGGCTGGGTATTGGTCAGTGGGTGGTGAGCAATTGTATTGTGCATCACTTGTGTTTATTCTTTCCTTTCTCCTTTTAGTTTTATATTCTCTTATTATTATTACTTACCTTATCATCATTGGTGGCAGCAGTAGTGGTTTGTGTTATACCTTAGTTACTGGGCTGTTCTTATCTCAGCCCGTGGGAGTTACAGTCTTTCAATTCTTCTCCCCATCCCCCTAGGAAGGGGGGGGTGGGGGGAGGGCTGGAGGGAAGGGAAGGAGTGAGCAAGTGGCTTTGTGGCTCTGAGTTACAGGCTGGGTTTCAACCATGACACAAGTCAAGCGTAACAGAGTTCAGAAACACAAGAACGTTCTGCAGATTTCCACTCTGGTGGTGAGCCAGTGCTCCACAACACTGCTCTAAGCATCAGATTAAGCTAAAACGAATTAAAAAACCCCACAACCAACCATCCTTTTAAAACACAGGCTAGCTAACAATTTAGCACTTTCATATTCCTAGTGTTCTTCAGTTCACAGAAAAAAAAGTAACCAAAACTGGCCTTCATAATGACAATTATGTTCTGATTAACTTTCATAGTTAATCACAGCAGATGGCATAGAGCACAGCAGTTGCAGAACTGCGGTACCATGCATCTATCAGGTGCATGGATGCATCCAGGAAGAACTGGTACTTGCTCCTAGACCAGAGTGGGGCCCTGTTCATCTGTGGCGCTCACGAGCAACTCGGGCTCCTTACAAACCATCGAAATAGCTTTTCGCATGCTGAAATTAGGCGCCCAGCTTGATCCATCAGGTTTTTACCGGACGTACACAGAACCTCCGAGGGTCCCCAGGCATCCCCCGGCCCTCCTCACCACCCAACGGCTGCCCCAGACACCAGCGGGCCTCCCCAACACGCGTCTCCACAGCTACTCCGTGACTCCCTCCCTGCCCTCAACCTACACCACCCGGCCGCCATGGCGGCTGTCCCCGCCCCTTCCGGGAGCGACTCGGAAGCGGTGGGGCGGGTGCGGGCTGGGGCGGGTGAGCGGGTGGCGGGGGCTGTTGTGCGGGACACAGGGCCCCGTGGGAGGCCGGCAGGTAACGGCGCTGGGCATCACGGGTCGGGCAGGGGCGGCCGGGTGGCGGTGTCGGCCTGCGCCCTCGTGGGCTGGGCGGCGCTGCGCTGGGCCCGGCCCGGCCTGCCGCGGGAGCTGTGGGCCCGGCCTGCGCTCTTCGGCCCAACTGCAGCGCGGCTTTGCGGCTTGATGCGGTCCGGCCCTTCCCGTCTGACGGCTGCGGTCCGTGGCTCCGTCCGGCGGCCCTCCACCTCGTAGGGGCAGCGGAGGTGAGGTTGGCCTGGCTGTCGGCCTGGCGGTGCTCGGCGGGGCGGCCACAGCAGAGCCTGAGTTGATCGGGCTGCCCGCCCCTCACCCATGCACCTGCATCTCCGCCTCGCCTGCAGCCGTGCTAGAGACTCTCCCGCTCTCAAGACTTGGCTTCAGCCTGGGCTGTATGGGGAGCGGAGGGGAGGCTCGGGAAGCAGCTGGCCTGGAGGATGGCTGGGATGGACGTCCCCCGGGCCATTGTGTGCAGGCTCCCTTCCCCCGCCACCGCGCTGCCTGCTAGGAGCTAGCGGTTTGCGCCTTGTGGGGAGCTCTGAGTTACTCGCTGTGGTGGGTTTTTCTTCTCCTCTCCTTCCCTTTCCCCTTCCTTTTTCCTACCTATTGGAATTTATTCCACGCTGAAACAGCTGAGAAAGGCTTAGGGGTGTCTGAGGTTGTATACATATGTCATCTAAAATCTAGGAGGGCATTTGCCAAAATCAAGGCTGATGTGGAATGTGGCTGCAACAGAAGTATTTCTACAAATTAAAATTATACATAGTGGGATTTCTTGAGTGAACAAGTCCAAGTATAGTGGGGCAGTGCAATGTTCAAGTGTGAAAATAAGATAGACTTGAATTTTCACATCTCTTGATTGGTAACGATGTGAAGAACGGGATTTAAAGGTTGGGCTTTGAGCTATTTTTTCATCAGGCAGCTATCTAACTGAACTTAAAAATGAAATGGCATAGGGACATAGTATCTGAGGGCAAGAACGTCTAAAGAAGGTGCTAGTGCTGTGCAAATTTTATTCAGCTCATAATTGACAGCCTACTGTGAGTTAGTATGAAACTAACATCTCAAAATAGTGCTAGAAGGCACCGCTAGTGGAGTTGGTGGTGGAGTTGGTGATGTCTGTGGAATAATACCTCTATACAAGCTAAGTAAGAAACTTAATAGAGAGCATGCTAAATATTGTGGCTGCTTTTTGTTAAATGTTGTATCATTGTATGCATCTGCGGATGTGATATTTGAGGTGTATATGTCCACTGCTGCAAAAGAGGGTTTGGCTATACAATTTCATTTGCATACTTATTTTACTGTTTAATGCAACTAATGTAAAATGATTGTGCAAGGTAGTAGCAGAGCCTCTGCACTGAATGGAACTTCTTTATTTCTCCTTTTGGAGGAAAAGATACTATGCAAGTGAGATTTAGGTACAATTAACCACTGCAAATGTTGTATTTAAATACAATGCTTATTTAGTATCTTAGTGATTGATTATCTCCTTGATTTTTACCTTTTTTTTTTTTTTTTCAGTACCCCAAGTGTGACCATAAGATACGGTTCTTTGCCTGTTGTACCAAACTTCTTAAGTACGTTTTTGCCATTTGATCACCTGGCTTCAGCTACAATGGTAAGTTGTGATTCAGAAAATGTATTTTCAGATCTAGTCTGCTAGCTGTCCGGCTGATGAGGAGAAAGCCGTAAATGTTCAGCATTTTCTAAAAAATAAAAAAAAAGTTTTTGCTTGTCACTCCTGAGTTAATGGTATATTTTCCGTTAGGACTGATGTTAGACAGTTGAGTATGTGTAAATCCTACCTCCACATAGCAATTATTCTATTTACGGGTTATAATATTACCATGCATATTCACGTAATATCAAGCATTCAGTGAATTGGATGTCTGAAATCGTCTAGACTTATATAGAAAGCATGAATGTTTGACATTTTCATATATACACCAAGACACTTCAAAGTTTAAATGTTCTGTAGTGGCAGGTTCTAATGAGCAATAGCATGTTGTTAAGTGCTTTAATTATTAGTTTATTTTTTTTTTAAGAATAGGTAAGAAATTTTGTGTTGGAGACACTACAGGGGAATGGTAGAAGGCCTGAGTTTATTTCCTGTGTATTTCTTTGTTGTTATTGTAGTATTTTTCCTCCCCTGAGTTCTGTTCTAATGTATGAAGTAACTGCTACTGCTATGTGTTGGAAATGGCTCAAATGCCTTCTGTTCCTTGAGGTTCAAGTAAAGGTATCTACTTTCATGAACAACTGATACGGGTGGGTTAAACTGAGGAAACACAAATATATGTGGAAGAAGTACCTATTAGAAATGTTTCTAAGCTTTACTGAAGAGTGGAGGATTTTCCAAAACACTTCTGTTTTTTTTTAGTAGTGTAGCTTATTTAAAAGGTTCTGGCTGTGGGGCTTAATGTGTAAGGTTTTTTTCTGTAACAGGATTTTTTACTGTTATTAGTGCTTGTAGCAAATATGTTCTTAAGGACTTTATCCACCTGCCACTGAAGTGGATGCATTGCTTCTCTTGACTTACCTGGAGTTTAATCAAGCCCTTCATTGTTCTTCATGACTTCATAATTTAGCCAGAAGCCTGCAAATGTAGACACTTGGTAATGGAATTAATTACTGTTGATGCAGTTACATGAGGTTTCAGCTGCTAAGTTTAGTGTATGGCAAAGAATGATTGATCCCATCTTCTTAACTATAAATCAATATCAGTAGTAATAGAGGTTTTGTGGTGTTTTTTATGTATAAGGATGTTCAAACAGTTAATACAATTTCTAAGAAAACCCTTTGTAATTATTGCAGCAACAAGCTTTAGAACTGGCATTGGATCGTGCAGAGGTAAGGGATAGCTCAGTTACTTGTTTGCACATAATATATTAGTTTCGCAGTTAAAAATAACTATTGCGTTTTTATATTTCTTCAGAAAAGCGATGGAGGAGCATGTTAAGTAAATATGTTGTGTATAAATAATCACTGATACATATAACACTGGTTTTGCAAAATTCTCACTAAAATTGCTGTGTCATGTATTTGTTTCTTACCTGTTGTACAGAGAACATCATCTGGTACAATGACGATAGCCTAAGCATGACTTCAGTTTTATCCTTTTGTGCAAGCAAATCTGTGGTCTGTGAAATATGCAGAGCTGTACAGAGACAGCTGGCAGAAACATATAGCAAAATCCTGTTTGTGTTTTTAAGTGTAGCCTATTTAGAATAAAGAGGCAAGTGCCTTCACATTCATGTTCTTTCATGCTGACATCTGATATAATGTTTATCTTGAATCCTGTTATGGGAAGTACATGTTTCTGTGGGAGAACCTCTCTTCACTGAAATTCTGAACTATGCTGTTAGAATATTTCAGACAAACAATAGAGGTTTGGAAAAACTTTGTTAGAATGTAATCTGCATTTGATGTAGGATATCTCTCTTTTTTAATTTGAATATTTAATGTACATGGGTTATATTTATAATACGTGACTCTATAGGGAAAACTAGCATAAGTGCAAGAGAGAAGGGGAAAATTAAACTTCTCAAAGTTGGTTTTGTTGAGGAGTACTTGATTTGGAAATGTTGAGCTAGTACGCATAAATTTTGATTGTATCTTAGCATGTTAACTTCAGTATGCTACCGCATTAACTACGGTAGTGTTGTTTACTACTGTAATTACAAACCATGAATGTAGAATGAAGACTTTTTGTGCAGCTCATGCTGTAGCCATGAACTGTTGTGTTTCACAGCTAAACTGAGCTGTGTCCTTTTTGATGACTATAACATATCAGATCATGTTTAGTATTCATTTGAAATAGTTGTGTACCATATCAGGTAATTACCTTCTGTATATGTAGAATGCTGTCTGATCTATATTTGCATTGTACCTACTAATAATTTCATTATAATATGTGGTTTGTTTTTTTTATTTTTTCTTCTAGTATATCATTGAAAGTGCCCGTCAGAGACCTCCCAAAAGAAAGTATTTATCTAGTGGAAGGTAGTAAGAGTTTCATTATTTAGTTTTTTAAATAGCATTTCTTTGGCTTAATTTTGGTTACATTTTGAGGTTGTTTTTTATTTCAGAATTTGTTTACTTTTTATTTCAGAAAATCTGTATTTCAAAAGCTCTATGATTTATATATAGAAGAATGTGAAAAAGAGCCTGAGATAAAGGTAAGTGGAAATTGCTAAGGAGCTTTTTATTGCTGTCTAAACAGACAAGGTTAGAAAATACTTTATTTCCCTTAATTCCTTTGTTAAAGAAAGAATAAACTCTGGTTACTGTAGTAGTTACCTAAAGCTAAGACTACAAGAGGAACAATTATTATGACTTTTGTGGACTAAACTGTGTAATTTAATATCATCTTTGTTAAGTTTTAAATGAAAGCAAGGTGTTGGATGGCCCGATGACTACCTGGTAACCCTAAATCTGCTTTTAAAGTTGATAAAGGTGAATGCTGGCAGAGGATTGTAGAAATTATGCTCTTGAAATGCTTGTCTCTATATGAAAAGAGAGAATTTCAAAAGAATGGTCTAGAATGGAGGAAGATCTAATCCAGAATGGGTGATACAATATGAATAGTAAGACCTGCACTGGCTTGAGTGACCTGTTTGTTCTGGTTTAATTCTGTGTCGCTAAACTCAGTTGTGGTTAAGTTCAGGGCCGGAGTCAATGCCTTGTGTGGTGTTGTCAGTATCAGTGTTTCAGAATCAATTGCTTATCATGACTATTCTTGGTGTTCATAGGGAAAAATCAGATTTTCCACAGTAACTCACAAAGTACTAATTAATTATTCATCATCTATTAGTCCAGTCTGCCCAGCTTCATTACTTCCCAAGCGGCTCTTCTGCTTGTGCACATGCACACTACAAGAGGGGGACTGATTATCTAGAGTAATTTGTTTCATTTGGACTCTAGTGTGCAGCATTCCTGTACCTAAAAATTGAAAGACATAAAAATCAAACCAGTGATTTTGGAAGCACTGTTAAACATGAATGTGGAAATAGAGTTGGTCTTTTGGCTGGAAGTATATATGTCAGGAAGGTAAATCTGAAGAGCTCAGCTACAAAAATAAAAACACCAAAAACCAACCAACCAAACAAAAAAAAAAACCAAAACAAAAAACAGAGAGATCACTGCTCAGTCACCTGTTCTCAGTTGAAATACATACTGAGTTGAAAAACATCTCAGTAATGAAAGTTTCAGAATGCTGGGTTCCATGTGCAAAAATAAGGCATTTTTACATCAAAGTAGCAGATAAGGTACACAGGTAGCTGAGCCAGATAACACTGCGGGCTTTCTTGTTAGTTTTGGTAGTGTTTCTTTTTGTCCTTGATTAATCTATAATGGTGATGTATGATATGCAGAGTTGAATGTATTTGGGATATTCTATAAAGCATTATATTGCATGCACCTTTCTGTTCTTGAAGAAAATACAGCAAATTTGCATGTGTAAGGTGAGGAAACAATTGACTGTAAGAATGCACTTTAAAGCAAAGCTAACCTCATCAGGGTGAAACAAAGTTGACTTTGTTCAGATCACAGTATTCCCAAAGCTTGATCCGCAAAAACTTACCTTAGGTGTTACTTACAAAACTGAAAAGTTTTCTTGCCTCCGCTACAGAGACTTTGTGGCCCGTGTCTTTGAGATGCATTAATACTAGCCTGTATTGGCATGGCAACCAATAGCATAGTATACTTGCTTATGAGTTTCAGTCTTCTCTCAGGGCGCAATTTTGGTCCAGCTAGGTCACAAACATCTTTAGGCTTCAGGTTACTCCTTGTATTTTGTAACCAAAAAATTATGCTTAGAGTTGAGTTTTATTTTTCAGTCAATATATGCAAAACTCTGCTTTGCTGTTTCTGCTTCCTGAAAGAACAGTGCTTTGTTCTTACAATGTTTTGCATTGTTCATTAATTTAATTTCCAAATAGTTCTGTTGAAGTTGTGACAGAATTGTACCTTCCAAGGTGCATCTTCTATGCATTCATAAAATGGTGCTGGGGTTAATGAAAAGTGCCCAAAGTCAAGGGAAGAACTCACGGTACTTGTTTTAGATTTCTAATCCACAGAGATGTAGTAAATAGCTACAAGAGATTTTTTTAAATTATTTTTAGTGAAGGTGATCTGTTTATTTAAAGGTTTTTGACCAACTCTTCAGTCATAAAGTGAGAAAATCAATTGAAGGTGCTACAGTGAGGGACAACAAAAGCCGTCATGATAAAATCATAATTTTAACACCAGTGTACCATTGAAGGAGTAGGTAAAATTAGCATTTTACTTGTAGCCAAAGATGGAGAAGTAACAGATAGCTTGCTATTTTATTTTTAAGTCCAAAATTAGTTTGTTCTTCTCCTGTGTAACCTGATCATCCTTTTTTAAATCAACTCTTCCAGAATTCTCATATTCTTTTCTTCCTAATGCCATTGCATAACTAAATATGAATGTATTAATCTGTCCAACATTGGGGAAAAAATACAAAAACTTTTCATAATAATTTAGATATTGTCATCTTTTAATTAAGAGAAAAGATGTCAGAGTAGTTGAGTATTGCCTTTGTTCTCAGATGGCTTTTACTGTACCTGAGGCTGCTTCATACTGTGTCTCAATAAAAACCCAATAGTTACATCACCTACTCAGTGATGTGTCTGAAAATTGAAGCAGGGCATGTGCAGTCTTCTGGTTTGGGGTGGATTGGGGGGTGGTTAACAGGAATTTTAACTGAAGAAGGTTTTGCAAAACAGGTTGCATCTGCATAGAGTCCTATATGAAGAATTTGCTTTCCTGAGCAGTCTCGGTTGTTGCCATGATGTGTTTTCCCCCATCGCTCCTCCTCCAGTTCTTTTCCCATTAGTTCTCCAGGATTTATGTGCTACTTCATCCTTTTCTTTGTGTTAGTGTCTGTCACTTCTAAACTGTAAAAGCCAGTAAGATATAGTCACTGTCATTTATGGTGTATGGGGAAGAGTTAACTTGGGGCAGTGGTTCTAAAACTGCATAGCAGGAGATGGAAAAGATTTTCTTCCTTTTTTTCCTCTGCGTATCTGTTAAAATGATGTGTTGGATTATATTGCTGTGGGATTCGGGGTTTTCTTTTCACTATGTTTTTCTTAGTTTGTTCCCTTATAAGTAATGATTCTGCATGCTATCTTCTCAGTATCCCTGGAAAGATAAATCTGATCAAAAAGAAACAGCCCAGTTCTACTTGGTTGAATGTATGTGAAGTGAGTAGTTGGGCAGTCTTAGTAGCACACTAGGTTTAATTTGCAGTGAATGGCTCCACCTAGACTTTGTATTCAGCTATGAAATCTAGCCTCCAACCAGAAATTATAAAACTCTGAGTTTTAGAATTCATTGGTTTAAATTACAAATGTTTAAATTAGTAGGATGTATATGGGGTCTTTGAAACATAATAATTAATTAGGAAAAACCTCTGTTTACCTGGAAAAGGTGGTTCGTACAGTTAAATAAAGAAATAGTCTGCAGCTGCTGGGTCAGATTTCAGCAAATACAGACAAGGCAAGTCAATTGAGAAAGCTTCCAAATGCTGTAGTTCATTATTTTAATGCTAGAAAGAAATATCTCCTTCTGTTAGGAGTATTTGAAAGTACTAAATATTGTGTTGCTATTATAAAACAGTGTGTAAATGTATAAATGATGCTCATGGAAATGATAGTGCACTGTAGATTGACAACATTATAACATAGGGTTACTTTTGTTAACTGTGTCTCTGGATTTATAATTCAAGGGGGGTAATTTAAATGGATAGGTTTTTAAAAGTCTATGTATAATAATACACAATGCGTATACTCTGCTGAATACAGTCCAATTAAATTTAACTGGGGTTGTTTAGATATATACTTCATCATTAATTTAAATAATACTCATATTCTAGCAATTGTTTTTATTTCTACTGATTACTTAACAGTATTATGTTCATGAGCAATGTTTACTTCTAAAGCAGAAGCTGAGGCGAAATGTGAATTTACTTGAGAAGCTGGTTATGCAGGAGACGTTGTCATGCCTGGTAGTGAACCTCTATCCGGGAAATGAGGGTTATTCACTTATGCTCAGGGGAAAAAATGGTTCAGGTAATATTTTTGCTCTTCAGTTTTTAAAAATACTCAGTATGCTCTATAAATACTTAGAATCTGTTATTGCTTGCATGTAAGTGTTTTACTTGTAGTGTAATCCCCAGAACAGCTTAACCAAAAAACAGCAGTAGTTGGACTAAAAATATACATAAAGCTGGGAGGTGCTCAGAAACGGCCTCTGATGGTGCAATGTAAATCAGTACATATGGGTCATTTTGGTAGCCTTCCATTCTCTTGTTTCCTCTTAGCTTGGATAAGCAACTCGGGACGCTACTTTTGCTTCATGTTCCTTCTATCAAATTGTTTATTTCAGAAATAGATGTAAAAATTAATACTCTGCAAAAAAATTGCTTGTTTCAGTAGGCTTCTACTGGCCCTGCTTTTTCCTGTGGCAGGCTTGTTTTATATTTCACATTGTTGATGTCTGAACGTGGAAGGCAAAAGAAAAGCAGTATGTTTTGTTTCAATTCAGATTCTGAGACCATCCGGCTGCCTTATGAGGAAGGAGAGCTGCTTGAATATTTGGATGCAGAGGAACTACCACCTATTTTGGTTGATCTTTTAGAAAAATCTCAGGTTTGAAAGTTTTGCTTTCAAAAACAAAATTTATTTTTAGATAGACCTTGATTTTTTTTTTTCCCTCTTTTTTTTTTCGTTTTGAATGCTTCACATATGTGATTCCAACCAGACTTAAACCAATTGTGCATTTGGAACTGTAATATTTAATGACTAAATAAATATTTTATTGATATTATTATAGCAAAAAAAGAAGATACTGGGGAGGAAGGGATATAAGAGAGATTGCTTTGGTTAGGGCTGCCAAGCAACTTCAACTCTATGCTCTAGCAAAACGTCTTTTGTTCTTTGTCATTATGATATATTTGGCATGGGGATTTCTTAAAACTACATTGCTGGCATATGAAAAAACTACATTTGAAGTTTTTATTTTGGGTATGTCGACATATGTAAAGACCACTGGTCTGACAAGATTAGTCATTAGTTTTATTCATAGTATTACTGAATTTTATATGATACAATCAAACTTCTTTTTTTGGAGGCTGAGGCATATTGATAAATATTTTTGTTTACAAGTTGCTTTTTTGTTTCAACTAGGTTAATATTTTTCACTGTGGATGTGTCATAGCAGAAATACGTGACTATAGGCAGTCTGGTAATATGAAATCTCCAACATACCAAAGCAAGCACATTCTTTTGCGTCCTACAATGCAGGTAAGAAACGTTTTAAGTTGTTCCTCAGTGTTACGGTAGTTCCTAGACTGGGTATGAGCTGCTATTGAACGTATGTTAGGAAATTTATTATTTAGTTGAAAGCTAATTACCATTATGTCTTCTTCCTCAGACTTTAATTTGTGATGTTCATTCTATAACAAGTGACAACCACAAATGGACACAGGTGGGTTAGCAGTTATTGCGAAACTGGTTATATATATTTTTTTAATTAATTCAGACTGTCAGTGATGTGCATAATGGTGCATGGTACATGTTCCAGAGACCTGCCAAATTAACTTGCTAATAGCATCTTCCCAGAAGGTGCTGTAGAAAACAAAAGGATTTGCTGAAAGTTATGTAGAATCGGAGGTTACTGTCATTCTGCATTACCAAAAATTATTGGAGTTACTCTAAATAAGTTTGCCTTACTAAAGTCATCTTCAGCAGTCAGCCCCAGGAGAGCAGTTGGAGTCTAATGACATAGTTGCTCCTTTAGCATCATTTTACTATTGATACTGTTACAATAAAGAGAATTCTAACTACAGTTGTACAGTTCTAGTTAGTTAAATGCTGGATAGTATGGTGTACTCAGTGTGCTCATTTGTATTTCAGAGCCACAACCATGCTCAATTCTATTTCAATTGTAATCTAAAGTCCCAGGTAGATTCTCTCTATGACTGATTGTCAGTCCATCAATATAAGTCACTGACAGATAATGAATTTCATTACCACTAGTGCTGTGTTTAAAACAAACAAACAGAGCATGCCCCCTACTTTTGAAAAGGATTTATTTTCCTATTGGAAACCTCACCCAAAGCTCTGTAACTCCTAATAATGGTTAGTGATTCTTAACTGTTGACTGTTTGTTTTCTTTCGTTGACTATCAATCCATCATTTTTCTAACTTATCTCTAAAATAACGTGCACATAGGTAGGTATCATCTTAATTAGTGTAAAAGTCTTCATATTTTTTACATTTATTAATAGTCATATATATTACAGGAGGACAAACTCCTGCTTGAAAGCCAGCTTATTTTAGCTACGGCAGAGCCGTTGTGTCTTGATCCTTCAATAGCAGTGACCTGTACTACAAACAGACTCCTGTACAACAAGCAGAAGATGAATACTCGCCCCATGAAAAGGTAGTTTTCAGTGCAAAGTGTGTTGAGACTTTCTTTGCAATTTTACGGAGTCTTTCGAAGAAAAATAGAAGTAATGCTTTATGTGAAAAGTTTGCTGCTCATGTGCAATATCTACTTAATTATTAGGAATATGAGGAACAGCCAAGAAATGTCTTTTTTTTTAAGTGCTCTGCATTGTACTATTTCAGTTAGTAGTAGATAGTGTAATATGCTTATTTTTGTATATCAAAAGAATGTGTATATAATTTTGATAACATAATACCTTATATTGCAGTTTTGATTTTGTCCTTTTTATGTAATTCAGATGTAAACTGAGTCAGATGGCAGCTCAGTAACCTAAAATATATAAATTAATATGTTGTATATTAGTCTTTGATTTGTTAAAAGCTATGTGCAGCTTTAACCCTAAAGGAGAAAATCAAGGGAATTCTTTATATGCTTGACATTCAGGCTAAACAGAAGTGTAGGCGTATGAGAATCTTGGAAGATTAAATGTAATGTGGAAGTTCCTGTATGTAAAATACTGAATTTTTTTCACATTTGTGCATGGTTGGTCACTTTTTTCCACAAAAGCTTGAAATGGTTCACATTTGTTCTACCAAGAGTTGCTTTCAGTCTCTAGAATTAAAATGGTCTGTCAGAATTACTGAAATAATTAAAACTAGATTTGCATTGAATTGCTGTGTTAACATGCAACCAATAGTAATGCCTAAAAAAAGTTAAATAATTACATTGATCAAGCTGTCTTTAAAATTAGAGCTTGGTGATCAACAAGCATTCCACTAGAATAACAGCCAAAGGTGTTAAATGAATGTCCAGAACAGCATTAATGTACCAGTGGGTTTGTCATGAGACGGAGAATGGAGGGTAGTAACTGTGTTTATAACCTTACAGTTATATAAGTAGAAACCTGTGAAAATATACAAATATTTTAAGCTTGACAGCTTCAGTGAGTTACTCATTTTGACAATGTGCTTCAATTGTGCATTTTAAAAAATAACCTTACTCTTAGTGCTCAAACACATGAACAGTATGCTATTGTTCTTAAAAAATTTAAAATCAAGAATTTGAGTCATACAGTGTAATCCAGAATAACATTTTAAAATTAATATTTCAAACAGTGTAAGTACCATTTCCCTGCATATTTTTGTTTGTACCTAGGCTGTGGGGAATTTAATTTTGATGGCTTTACAAGCTTATCTGTCATTTTACCATAGGTGCTTCAAGAGGTACTCAAGGTCATCTCTGAACAGACAGCAGGAAGTAGCCCACTATTCAACTCCACCTCAGCTCCGGCTACTTGACTACTTGCAGAAGAGAAAGGAAAGGAAAGGAGCCCAGCAGTATGACCTCAAAATTTCTAAAGCTGGAAATGTAAGTGTTCTGAGACATTGGTGGGAGTACTTCTAGCTATTTATTTAAAACACTTAATACTGCTTTTTCATCTTCCAGTGCGTAGATATGTGGAAACAGAACCCTTGTTACTTGACCGCACCTTCTGAAGTGGATGTAAGTCCAGTTGTTACCATTAGCAGTTAATAGCAATTGTATTGAACATTGTGTTGTGTGAAGAAGTGACTAAAGAGTATCCAATGTCAAATAATGACCTTTAAAAAATAGGAGTGACTTTAAGATTTGAAATTATTTTTCTGTACTGTGAGGTCTAAACACAAGCTAAACCACATTGGAATACATTGCAATTGTAATGTGATAGTTTGGATGGGATAAACAGTATGAACAAGCCATGCAAAACAAATACACCATTACACATTGCAGGCAGTGATTTAAATCTGTAGTCTTAAGCCATGTTTCGCACTTCATTAAGTTTAACATAGCAAATATGGTGTAACAACATAAATGTAAAGTCCTGAAGGTTTCCTAGTTTACTTTTTTCTGAATGCACAACACAAAGAGGGGATGCTACACAAAGTATCAAGCTCTCATAGCCTGTTTCTTGCACTCACTTTTAAAGAGTATTACGTCAGCCACTGTTAAAAAGCTGTGCTAGTTTGACTCTGGCCCAATAAAACTATTATTCTTTCTTTTCTGATATCTTGATTTTCTCTAAGGTGGAGAAGTACGCCAAAGTGGAAAAGTCTATCAAGCCTGATGACTCGCAACCAACCGTCTGGCCAGCACATGTGAGTAGTTCAGACCCTTGGCCAAATTTCTCTGTCTCTAGTTAAAATGCCTCCTATTTCAGCAAAATCAGTGTAATGAGGAAATAATCTTCCCTCCCCCAATTTAATCATCCATGAGTTATATAGACACAGAAAGATTATTACAGTTACTTGTAACTTCGTACAGCACAATATGCATGTGATTGGTCTTTTAATTTCCTCAGGTTTTCCAGAAATACAAGGAAAAGCAACTTTAATATTTCAAGTAACATGTGCTGTTGCTGCGTAGTAAAGAAAGCATAATAATTTACAGAAAACAGAACTCTGATCCACAAATGACTCAGATACTCAAAGACTGATGGAAAAGAGCTTCAGTTAAAATCAAAATGTTACATTTGTAAAGATTAAGTAATAAATACCTCTTAAACTTTCTGCAATGTTTAAGTTGAACCTTAAGATTTTTGGCGTAAAATATGTGATTTGGTAAGAAGTAGTTGTTTAATATAGTTAGTCATAAATTAATTAATTCTTTGCAGTTTCAGAGGCAAGATACTATCTTTATTAACATCATAATGCCGTTGTAGATTCATATTGGCAAAAAGTAGTATGTTCCCATAGACCTTAATATTCAGCATTTTACTTGGTTAATTTTTTTGCAGCATCATAATTTATATAAAGCTGTTTCTGTATATGTTTACTCAGTCTGCCTTGTTTTTGCAATAGTTTGGTATTTGTGAGAGAAGACAAACTCTTCTTACCCCTTCAGATTTTTTCTGAAATCACTTACATTTTGTATAATGCACCCTTTCTTACAAAGTGTTACTTTCCTATAGAGTGTTTCTTACTGTATTGTATAGAACTAGCGTATTTTACTGTCTTTTTCTGTTATTACTTGCGTAAGACTTACCTGGTTATTCTGTCTTTTTAGGAAATAAAAGATGATTATGTGTTTGAATGTGAAGTTGGTAATCAGCTTCAAAAAACAAAACTGACCATTTTTCAGTCTCTTGGCAATCCTTTGTACTATGGTAAAATTCAGACACTCAAAGGTGATGAGGAAAATGACAACCTATTAACTCCATCACAGTAAGTTACATGTTCTTTTAAACTGTGCTGTGATCTGGTAGATGAAGGAAGACAAACATTATTTCTCATTTTCAGTCATAAAAATACTCCGGAGCTAGAAATTGAAGAGTTTTGTTTGAAAAATTCAGCTAATGAACAAAACCAAACCGAAACAAAAACTATATTCAAGCAACCATCATATCTTAAATGTACTTTCATGTTAAATCTTCATATGCTTTTACATTAACAATATATTGTAAAAACCAAAACCAAATAAAAAACCCCAACATCATCAGCAAAAAAACAACTCACTCGAATTGTGGAGACACTGTAAGACATTGTTAGTACTCTTTTTCAGTGTTACTCGTAAATTTGTTTGTTGTCAAAATTAGCCTGATGCTGCGAAAACATAAGACTTGAATTATATTATGTTTACCCGTATGCAGAGAAATTTAGGCTAAATAAAAGATGAAGGAAAACATGAGCTCCTAATAAGCTTCATCATTTTGAATTTTTTTGAGTCTGCTATTGTTGCCTGTGGTTGTACCAAAATTCTGTCTTCTTGGCTCTTTTTGTTGTGTGTACCAGATTCTTTGTATGGAGGAATCTGCAGCAGAATAGGCCCTATTAATTTCAGTAAGACAAAGATCAGTAAGCCTGAGCACTTTTTAGTTAATAAAAGTTGTTTTGATGTTCACAATCATAGAATGGTTCTTAAAGCTTATCTAGTTCAAACCCCTCTGCCATGGGCCAGGGACACCTTCCGCTATACCAGGTTGCTCAAAGCCCTGTCCAAGCTGGCCTTGAACACTGCCATGGATAGGGCAGCCACAGCTTCTGTGGGCAGCCTGTGCCTCACCACCCTCGGAGGAAAGAACTTCTTCCCAATGTCTCATCTAAATCTACCTCCTTCAGTTTAAAGCCATTCCCCCTTCTCCTATCGCTACAGGTTCTTGTAAAAAGTCCCTCTCCAGCTTTATTGTAGGCCCCTTTTAGGTACTGGAAGGCTGCTATAAGGTATCCCCTGAGCCTTCTCTTCTCCTATCTTATTTATTAAAATCTTAAAATCTTCTTAATACTCAGGATGTTTTATCCCCAGACTTGAGCTATTTACTGTTTGTTTCTATACTCCTGTGGTTTAACCTCAGCTGGCAACTAAGCACCACACAGATGCTTGCTCACTCCACCACCTTCTGTCTCCCTGGCCTTGCAACCCCCCCCACCCTGGCAGGAGGGAGAATTGGAAAGGTAAAAGTGAGAAAACCCATGCTTTGAGATAGACAGTTTAATAGGTAAAGCAAAAGCTGCATACACAAGCAAAGCAAGGAATGCTTTCACGACTTCCTACCTGCAGCCAGGTGTTTGGCTGTGGTGGTTTAACCCCACCTGGCACCTAAGTACGATGCAGCCATGCATTCACTCCCCATCCTCAGTGAGATGGGGAGGAGAACTGGGGAGGTGTAAAACCCATAGGTTGAGATAAGAACAGTTTCATAATTAAAATATATTATAATAATAAGGCTAATAATGAAAAGGGAAATAATGAAAAGAGTGAGAGAGAAAACAACAAATGCAAAACCAAACAGCAGTGATGCACAGTAAAACTGCTCACCACGTGCTGACTGATGCCTAGTCTGACCCAGGCAGCAATCAATTCCTTCCGGGTGACTCCCCCCAGTTTATATACTGGGCAGGACGTGCTGTGATGTGAACATCTTTTTGGCTAGTTTGGGTCAGATGTCCTGTGTCTGCTTCCTCCCAGCTTCTTGTGCTTCTCCTCACTGTTTGAGTATGAGAGACTGAAATGTCCTTGATCAGAGTAAGCGCTACTTAGCAACAACTAAAACATTGGTGTGTTATCAGCATTGTTCTCAGACTGAAGCCAAAACACAGCATTGTGCCAGCTACTAGGAAGAAAATTAACTCTACCCCAGCTGAAAGCAGGGCATTGGCTATCTCCAGGAAAGATGGGCTCCATCATGCATAACAGTTACTTGGGAAAACAAAATGCTGTAACTCCCAAGGTCCCCCACTTCTTCTTTCCCCAGCTTTATATGCTGAGAATGATGCCATATAGTATGCAGTATCTCTTTTGTCAGTTGGGGTCAGCTGTTGTGGCTGTGTCCCATCCCAGCTTCATGTGTACCCCTGGGCTACTCACTGGTGGGGTGAGGTGCAGAAAAGGCCTTGACTCTGTGTAAGCGCTGCTCAGCAGTAACTGAAATATCCTTGAATTAGCAACACTTTTCTGCACAAATTGGGAACTTTATCCTATACCAGCTAGTGTGGAGAAAATTCTCTCCCAGCCAAAACCAGCACACATACTTGGTATTGATATTCCTAGAACAGTAGTGCTAGCTTATAATTGTGTAATAAGGTTGGGAATTAAAAGGATTTGTAGGTGTTAAATGCTTCAGGTTTTTTTGGAAATCACTGCTCTAGTCCATAATTTTTAAGACATTCGGTATTTGGACTAGGTGATCTCCAGAGGTCCCTTCCAACCCTAACAATTCTGTGATTGCCAGTTGAAGTTCATTAAAATTTGGGTATTTCTTTAGTAGTAAACTGTGTCATGTAAAGTGAAAAGTTCAGAATATGTTTTTGTTGTTCTACTATAAAGTGATTTTTTTTTTTTTTTAGATAGAAGGTCTGTGTTTATTAAAAAAAAAAAAAAATCACTAAAGTAGTAAGTTTGCAAGCTGTAAGTGTTATACAAAAGGGAAAAGCTTATTTAGGAGTTCTGGAAAATCGTGAGGAATCAAGATTGGATTAAGTCAAGCAACGGAAATGAAATGTTTGTTAGAATGTTACAAGTGGGGCTGTTTTTGACATACAGGACACTTAAGTTTATGTTTCAGCATGAACATGTTGGTATGCTTATTTATCCATAACTTTTCCCTTGTACTTTTTGCAGTAGCAATTGTGTAGCAGTTACTTCCTTTTTTTTTTTTTTAAGTATAAAATGCAAAACTTCCATTTTCTACCTTTTGTAAATAATTTAGTCTTAGAGGAGACTCTGTGTATATGCTGTGTATGTAACTATGAAGCCGCATTTGTAATTCAAGTACTAAATAATAACCCAGTCCATTAAATGGATACAGTATCTCCTATTTTCAGCAGATCTGGAAGAAGAGCAGCACCGACATTTGTTTGAAGTTTTGTGGTTATAAAACCATATTCTTTTAATCCAATTCATGACTAAAAATGTATTTTATATTTTACGTTTCAGGTTCCTTATTGGTTCCAAGACTGATGCTGAAAGGTTAGTCAATATAGTATGTGTAACCATATGGCTTGATGCCAAATAATTGATTTTGTTCTTTCTAGCCATTATGACTGCTAATGTTATGGTTATGGAAACAGATGCAGAGCAGATGAAGGAAATAAGAGGAATTAATCATCGTAAGAAGTAGAATATAGTGTGCAGTTTCTGTATTTAGCAAGCAAGGAAAAACAGAGAAAAAGCAGCTTATACCTAAATTTCAAGCATGTTGTTAGCAATTTGCACAATTATTCCTGATTACACGGATAATAATAAAATTCTGAGAGCATTTAGCAGGAATTTCATCTTGACATTTTGTATGGTAAATTAGCATTCGTGGGAGTAGTTAATTTGAATCTTAAAGCGTAATCTAGGATTTAAGAGGTATGCAACTTATTTTTGTGTGTTGTGCATGCCTTGGTTCATCTTTCTTAGAGAAGCAAGTAACAAAACAATTTTCCGGTATATATTAGTTGTAAAATGATTAGAGTAGCAACTGCCAGGTAACAAGCAGCAAAATAAGTACTTCCTCGGATATTCATACATCACATAGATACCTGCATTTGTGCATATGAGCACAGAACCTTTAAAAAGCAATCTCTGTTCCACCACCACCCCCCTTTATGTGCCTGGCAGGGAGTCCTTGATTTGGTCAAAAATCAATAATAATGTTCACTTTAATAGATAGTTTTGATAAAGAAACTCTTTGCTTGTATTTTCTCCTAACTCCTTTGTGCTAATACTTTTGCTGTTTGTGCTTCAAGCTGAATTGGGGGATTAGTTGGCTGAAAACTAAAACAATAATACAGCAGTTTAGTTTTAACTGGGATTTATTTCCTGATCATGTTTGTTACTGGATTGCACAGATCCTTCTGTCAGGATAAACAGTTGGATTTCAGGGACTAGGACAAGAAGAAACAGTAGAGGAGGAAGGAGGCAGGACCACCTTTTTGAGCACACGGTGTTTTATTACTCTGATACCAAGTTAAGGCAGTCTAAAATCAAATTGCTGAAAAATGTACACTGCAGCCTTTCCTCTGCTGTTATGTCTTGGGCCCTTGCTTATGCCTGTATTAGTCACATGACAGATATTTGAATCAGTGCTATACCAAAATAAAGTGTAGTTCATAGCATTTAGGTGTAAGCTAATGGAATATTCTTGCAATTTGTTACTGAGGTTCAATCTGCCAGAGCATGAGTGACAACAGGTCTTCAGCTTGATTTTTCAAGTACGTAAGGTCGCTTTGTGTATTCTGCTCATGTTTGTGAAACAGTATTCCCTCAGCTTGGTTCTTTCAAATTAGTGGAGATGTAGTATTTGATTTGGTAGAACAGTATTTTAAACTTGTTTGCCTGATGCTATTTATGCTTTAAATTCCTGGATGCATCACTGCTTATTAGTCTCGTAGAATAAGATCTGGCTGCCCTGGTGCTCAAAGAAGAGTGATCACTTTTGCTGAGATAACTGGTTCTTGGATGTACGTTCAACGTGGACCTCTTAATTTATCCCTTGCTTTCAGAGTCCTCATCTGACATAGGCCTCAAGTTAAAGGAGGGTTGACTGTTCCACAGGGAGCATAAGCAGAGAGGGCACAGCTTTATAAAAGATACTCAACCCTTGTAAAGGGAATGGGATCCGTATTGGCTGACATCCTAAAGAACTACAGTTGCTTTTGGGAACTGTTCTGTTTTACATATTCCTCCAAATACGTATCAGGAAGAGACAATGATTAAAAGAAAACTTGAAACAGAATAAATCTAAGAAAAGTGCCCAGGAACATAAAGTAATATAGATATATTTTTTATATGTGCATCTCTTTATATGTACACTTATGTGTAAAGTATGTAACATATGACTGGGTAGCATACACAATTACATGTTTACATATATGTATCTACTTTGAAGTTCAAAGTTGTTAATCTCTTTGTTCTTATTGTTTGTTTCAGAGTGGTGAACCAGTATCAGGAGTTAGTACAAAATGAAGCTAAATGTCCTGTGAAAATGTTTCATAATTCAGGTGGATCAGTCAATCTTAGTCATCTTTCTCCAGGGAAGGAAATGGAAGTGAGTTTATCAAGCCATACAATTCTTTCATTTGCACTTGATTATTAGGATAATTTTTGCTTTGGCATAATCATTCAGTGTGAGTATATCGGAAAAGTTAGAGGAAAGCACATTGTTTTCGCTGTTCAAATGTGCCTTTTAGCTTTGTGTTTCCCTCCCCACCCTGCAGTGTATGGTATAGGTAGATCCAAGATTTTACATTTTCCCATGGTTTATATGAACCTTTCACAGAGCAGAATAGTAAAATGCAGCTGTGAGTTATATTTTATAGGTCAGTAAGCATAGAAGCAGATGGAGTAGCTGAACATCTTTTACCTTTAGAAATTATTAAAATTACTTTCTCTTTGGGGACAAAAACTTTCCCAAAATACTCACCAAAAATCCCAACACCAAAAGCTTTAAAGAGCATATGCTTATATGCACACATCCAGTAGGAATTCCTGCATTCCTGGATTGTCATGCCTGTTGGCACTGCCTTCTGTTTCACTTGCTGCTCCTGGCTTTTAGTCGGATTAAGTGCTGTAGCAGTGGGCTGTATTTAGGGGTCCAACTAGTAAAGGAATTTTGTATCTGTTGGGCTATTTTCTTTGCTACATTTTTCCCCTAAATAACTGCTTTTAAACTGCAGCAACATTGGTCTGAAAGAATGTACTTGGTGTCAGCCAGAAGAGCAGCGTGCAAAGACCAGCAGTTGCAGGAAAAATGAGTGTTTCTGCATCTGTGTATACACCTACAGACAAGTGCATGTTCATTTGTATATATATATGTGTATCTGTGTGTATGTGTTAAAACCATAGAATAACTTGGGGTGGAAGGGTACTTCTAGAAGTCATCTGGCTGGCTGCCCCACCAAAAGCTAGACCAGAGTTACTCAGGTTACTGTATTTAATGATCTAGTCCGCTTCTGAATGGGACATTAGTCTTTATTTTCAGAGTAAAGAAAGTGGGATATAATAGTTGAAAACTTGTCCTCAGAATTTTCCTTTTTTTTTTAAATAAGCAAACAATTAGAAACATACAGAGGGAGTGTCTTTTATCACTGGGAATCAGTAAAAGCTAACCTCTCCAAGAGGGTTCTGCACAATGCTGAATGCTCTGATTTGTTACCTTATGCACATCTAATTTAGGCTTCGGCATTGAAATACTCCATTCACTATACTGACAGACTCATTTTCTAGTTTCAGCAGTTTTACTTGTGTTTACAGGATGGCTGCTTTATAGGTAAATATATATATAGACTAACTGTAAATGTGTTTCCCTGTTGAGTCAGCTCAAAACACTCTTTTGATGGTGTCAGCTTATTGAAATTATGGATTTGGGGTCTGTTGTGAGCAACACAGAAATACAGATTTGATTAGCTGAAGTTATTTATGTTCAAACAGCCTGATAAGTAGGTCATAAGAACAAACAAAAAGGGAGCACCTTTCCTCTGAAAATATTAGTGAGGTTCTGATCCCATAGAATTCAATGGGAAAATGTATATTGACTTCCATGCATTCAGAATTTTCCTGAATGTACTTAAATGTACTCTTTGAATCAGGAAATCTGATCCTGTTCTCTAAATACATCTTGGTTGTAAATGGCAGATGTAGACAGATGGTGAATAAATGCAATTATGTAATGTTTCAAGTAAGACCAAATTGTCCTTTTACTTACAGTGCATCTGTCAGTGTGCGTTTGTGAAAATTACTAGGAAGGATTTCAGAATTGAAGAAACAAGAGAAACTCTTTAATTTTTTTTTTATAATTATTTTTTGCTTAGTTTAAATTTTACCTGCATTTTCAAGCTGCTTCTTGATGGTAAGCGTTTTATCTGAAGAGAGTGTGTCATAGGTTAAGTTTCTAAAATACATAAATAAAAATCTGAAATGTTTGAAGGTAATTTTGTCATGGCTGAGAAGTCTAATACAAATTAATTGAATTGTCTTTTCTGTTAAATATGTGGAAGTTCACATTATTGCTGTGGTAGTGTTAATTTCTCTTTCCTCCTAGCAGCCAGAAAGTATATCAGGCTCTGTTCAGTCTTCAGTATTGGGGAAAGGTGTAAAACACCGACCTCCTCCTATCAAATTACCTTCAAGTTCAGGAAGTAGCTCCTCAGGTAATTACTTATTGCTTGGGCATCTCCTTTTTATGTGTTCTGTCTGTTGTAAAATGACTTCATATCCTTTTAGTAATGATTTAATTAAAAAAAAAAATCAGTATCTTATCTGTGAAAAAAGCATAATTTTTTTATTTTTGATTATATTCACAAAATTGTATCCTCGAATTAACATCTACTCACAGAACAATAATGTATTTTAATTATGATTTTTCAGGTAATATTTTTAGTCCACAACAGTCAAGTGGCCATCTAAAATCCCCAACTCCTCCTCCTCCTTCTAAGCCTCCTGGTCTTTCTCGGAAACAATCTATGGATCTTAATCAAGTTAGCATGCTCTCTCCAGCTGCCATGTCTCCTGCAAGCTCTTCACAAAGTGAGTCACGACCTAAATTCTCCATTAAATCTTAGGCTTTTGCATAAATGCTTCCTGAGATAAACTACTTAACCTGTGGAATGATGATACTTTAATGTACAGTGTACCCTAAATTGTATAAGTTGTGCAGGCTTAGGCAGGTCTCTTGTTCACTGTATGTATTTTATGTTTATTGTAACTGTGTTCGTTTTTTCTGTATATATGTATGCACCCTCTGTGTATACGTTTTAATACAGTTTATGCAATTAGTGTGATCTCCTCATTTATGAAAGGCTGGTAGATGATGTGATGAGATAAAATTCCAAAGTGTAGCTCTTTTTCCTCCAGTGTAAAAACAGTATGTTAGATCAGTTTGCCTTTACATAATTTAAGCATTTTAAAATGTTATAGGAGCTGGTGCAGTTGTATCTCTATGTATGTATATAATCTGATCAGTTCCAAGGTGGTGATACAATAAACAATAAGATGATTTTTTAAAAACACTCCTGCACTGTTTTACACATCATTGCTGACTGCAAGTGTGGTGGTGATGCTGCTGCTGATAGCACCATATTCTCAGGTGTTAAAATGTAAATTCCAATAAGTGACGTCCTAGTTTAAATATTATTATTAACACTGACAGGATCATTGCAATTATAGCTATAGATCATAAACACCTTTTAAAATATGTATGTGTCTTGAGACATTTCAAGAACAGACTTGTACAATGAGAAATCATAGCTGCATTTTTTCAGGTTTTTATGAATAATTGTATACTGTACATTCCAGTATTCTGCACAGTATTATAATACACTTTTTGCATTAAATAATTTAAAATCTGGATAGCTCAAAAGGTGTAATTTTTCTGCCTTCTTATTTTGCACAGAGAAAAAAAGAAAACTTAACGAAAGTTTTCTTCTAACATACTGACTCTGTTTTTATGTTAGTGTTATGAATTGTGTAAATCTGCTGCACACAATTGTTACTTTAAGGCCCTGGTCACAACATTCACATTTACTTCCTTTCTTGCTGAGGGACGTGAAAGCTAAATAAAGCCCAGGAAAAAAAAAAAAAAAACAAAACAAGCAAACAAAAAAAAAACCCAAAAACAAAAAAAAAAAACCCAAAACACCTCAAGCTTTTGGGGATTTTTGTTTTTCTATTGATAAACTGTGCCTACTGCATCCACAATGAGTGTAGCTGTACAACCTACTTTTAAGCAGAAGGAATTACACATTAACTTTTAAAGATGCAGTATTATCCTCTGGTTCTTAAATATTTTTAAAAAATATTTTTATTTGGTCAAAATTTGGCAAATGGAAGTTTAACTATCTCATGAAACTTAGCTCAACCCATGATTCTTGCAGTAGTACATGTTCTTTGTTGAATCTGTTGTTTTCCATGATTCGTTTTTAACACAATGCAGTTGTGCAGGCAGTGCATATAAACTATAAGTTTAACATTTTAGGACAAAACAGTTAATTACGTTAAAATAGTCACTAAGAAACTGTTTTAATTTAAGTATTTCTGAATGTAGTTAGGACTTAATGTGTGATAAAATATGGGAGGCCTTAATGGAGGATACAAAGTTGTGTATGGCTTGAGGAATTAAGCATGGAGAGTGGGTTTTCTGTGTGATTATACTGCATCCTTAACAATGAGTGTGTGCTGCAACACTCGTGTCATGTAGAAATTAACACTCGCAGTCTAAAAAAATGGAACAAATTGTCAGTGCTAAATAACATTCCATTAACCTTATTATACAGAAAGGCTGGCCTTTTATAACAAACTAGCATTTTTTATTTTTCTCAATGAGCAGGGTCTGGAACTCCTAAACCATCTACTCCTACTCCAACCAACACCCCTTCATCGACCCCACACCCTCCTGATGCTCAGAGCTCAACTCCTATTACCCCTTCTGCCACCCCTACTCCCCAAGATTCAGGCTTCACCCCTCAGCCCACTTTGTTAACCCCGTTTGCTCAGCAGCAGATGTCTCTGAGCCAGGCACTGCCTGTAATGACCATTCCTCTTTCCACCATGGTAACATCCATTACTACAGGAACAACATCCACCCAGGTCATGGCAAACCCTGCAGGACTTAACTTCATCAATGTAGTGGGCTCTGTGTGGTAAGTTCTGATGGTTTTTAATTTGCCCTGGGAAGGTTGGTTGTTGGGGTGGGGAGGGTGGGAGTGATACAGGACTGTCCAGCATCCAGTGGGACAGATATTTTTCAGAATCTGCAATCCAAAAAGATTGTTCACTTTGTAATTACGAAGTCAAAAGCCATGAGAAACTATTTGTACTTAAATATAAGGCACCTACTGTAAGAATATATTAAGAAAGACTTGTATTGTTTTCAGCTTTTCGGATGTCTATAGCTTGATTTTGTAAGACTTAACCTCAGTTTGAGGTATTGAGGTATTTTTCTCTTGAATTTTAAAAACTTCTTTATTAATCCAAGAGGAGATGAAGTATCATAGGTAGACAACTCTAAACTAAAAATGGAAAGAGAGTTGGTACTAAAGTGCCTATGAATGAAAGGTAAAAACCAAGAAAACAACAAATCTGGTTTCTAAGAATTTGATCAAACGTTGAGGTTAAACATTCTTTGATCCTTAAAACTCATTTTGTGTTTTAAAAAAAGAAAAAACTGTAACTGCTGCTGTCAGAAATACATTGTGTGTTATAATGTGAACTGCTTTTTAGACTAAATAAAATTCTGTGATCAATAGAAGATGGCCAGTATAAGATACATGGTGTTCTTCAGTGCAAGTATTGGACATTTGAGTTACTCATCCAAAGAGTTCAGCAGTTGATCAGTGTTGATTAATTAATTTTTTTTATTCAAAAAGAAAACATAAACTTGTTCCTTAACTTTTTGTTATGATAGTTCAACTACTTTGAAGACTGACGATATTTCAGTATTTCTAGAAGAACCACGTGTTTTATTTTCTGTACATTATACCAAAGGGGGGAAAAAAGTGTCTATCCTGAGAATATGGGTTTATGTATTGGTTATGCCCTAAGCATAATGATTTTTTTAAGCTGCCTTGATGCCTTATTCATAATCCCATTTATAGCAGACAGTTAAATTATTTGTCATGAGACAGGGCAAAACTTTAGTTACTCAGATTTACTTGTACCACTTGGGTTTGATGCATTGTCTTTCCTCTTCTACAGTGGAGCGCAGACACTGATGAGTGGTTCAAACCCTATGTTGGGGTGCAACACTGGTGCCATAGCCCCTGCAGGTATAAATCTGAGTGGCATTTTACCATCAGGAGGTCTGGTACCAAATGCCCTGCCTGCTGCAATGCAGTCTGCCTCTCAAGCAGGTTAGTGTGCATAAGTTTGTAAACCACCCTACAGACAGGGACAGTATGAAAACATATTGTGAGTACAGTGGACAAAAGTGGCCACTATGTGGATAGATTGTGTATTTGATGGCTGGAGCTCAGGAGCAACGTGTGTGTTTTTGCATTCAAAGTGTAGGCTATGCTTTAGATTCATTTTTGAGCAGCTAGAGTGGGGAAACATACTCTAAACCTGGATTGTTTGGTATGCTCACTAGGAAGTTCGAGATAAATTCCAAATTCACATGCAACTTTGATAATGATGACTGCTAGAAAAAAAGGCATGACTTAGAGGCCTCACTTTTTAAATGCGCAAAGTATTTTATTCTGTCCTTTGTACAGCTTTATCATTGTAGAATCATAGAATGTTTTGGGTTGGAAGGAACCTTAAAGATTACCCATTTCTGTCCTCCTGCCATGGGCAGGTACACCTTCCACTAGACCAGGTTGTTCAAAGCCCTGTCCAGCCTGGTCTTGAACACTTCCTAAGATGGGGAATCCACAACTTCTCTGACCAACATGTTCTAATTCTAGTAGGACAATTAATTAGTTCCTTATTGCCTTCAAATATGACTATATAAATCTCTATGCCACAATATTCATTAAAGCAGGATTTAAAATCTTAGTTTATTTTTTCTGAACATACAAGAAACAAAAACTAATGTATGATTATGAAATCAGAATGATAGAAAAGTCTTCAAGATATCCATCATTTATGCTGAAACAGGGTCAATCTGTCTAAAATATGCTGAACCAATGTTTGTATAAACTGACTAAATGCCTTCACTAAAGAAGATTCCGATCTTCATTGGTGGCTGTTTGGAGTAGTTCATCTACACAAAATGTTTCATTCTAATTACAGTGCATCTCCTTAATAGCAAGTTAAATTATTTTTTTAAATTGTATTCCTTGCAGACATTAAAAATAGTTGTTCACCCTTTCTCTTTACCTCCTAAGTATCAAACGTGCTGTCATGTCCCACATTTGTCTTCTCTTTCTGCTAGGTCGTACTTTTCAAGCCTTTCATAATCTGTCACTCTCTTCTAGACTGTCCAATTTGCTTACATCCTTCTTAAAATGTGATAACCAAAACTGGACACAAGCCTGAGCTTGGCTGATTTACCACTGTGGAGCAGAGCAGAATAAATGCATCTCATCTCTTTCACAACATTCCTGTTAACATTTCCCCAAATGAGGTCTGCCTATTTTTTATCTATATTTTTTGCAACAGCATTACATTAACATAAGAATGGCATTACTGGTTTAGGCCAAAAATCCATCCAGTTTATATTCTGTCTCTGACAGCTGCCGTTAGAGGATACTTAAGAGAGAGCTTAAGATGAGGCAGAAGTGTGAAGTGAAATATCCCTTGTATGCAGCCTGTTCCTATTGTGGAAATCCACAGCTTTGAGACATTCTCAGCTGAAGACTATTGACATGGATCTTTGTGCTTAATATCCCATGCTAGACTTCTAGTCTGTGGATTTATCTATTTGTTTTTTTAATCCATTTATATTTTTGGACAACAGCATCTTGTGACAGTGAGTTATAGTGAGTTATTTATAAATGTGAACTGTATGAAAAGATTCTTTCGTGTGTTCTATAGTTTGTGATATGGTTTGGATATGTGTGTGACTTACTGTAACTTCTTATGTCCTTTCTTGCTGTACATACACAAAGCTAGTTACTCACAATTTTGTATTCATTCCTTTGTCTTTTTTTATTCAGTGTTACTGAATTTTGGATCCTTTCTTTAATTCACTAGGATCACCTTTAATTCTAATTCTGTCCTTTCAAACACTATCAACCTTTATCAGTTTGATGTCACAGATTTTTACATGCTATGCTGTCACCCACATAACAGATGGAAGTAGTGAACTGAGCAAGGTCTGCGGAAGACCTTTTGGGGATTCTGTTTGACAGACACTATATACTGGAGAGTTTGTATCAGTTCTCTACCCACCTCATCGCTTACCACACGTACATCTTTCTTTAACATGGCTTTGAAGAGTCCCATGCGGAATAATGCCAAAAGCTCTAGAAGTCAGATATGTCTTGCCCGAAGCCCTTGGATGGATGGGCAATTGCTAAGATTTTGAGTAGGATTGTTTTCTGTTAGTGATTGAGAAACTGAGAGCCTGTTACTTCATTGAGCCCTTGGACATTTCCGGATTTACTGTACAAACAGTACAGTTTTAAAGCCAGAAGAAGAATGACTGAAGAATAACTGCTGTGATATTCTCCACATTCACCTTCATGTAAATGCATGAACAGGTTTTATGTTAACAGGGTACAGTGTTTAGTAGTCATACACATTTCTTTCTGTTTAGTCAGCTCTCTGTAAATTTGAATCTGGATAACTATGAACTCACCAGCATTACAGAAAATACAGCATTTTATTAAGTATACAGTAATCCAGTTTTCCAACTTCCATGTGTTTAGAAATAATCCCAGTGGAAAGGGCTATTAATTGCAATACACAAATGTAGTTAAGTGAAGAGTTCCTACTAATAAAAAGATGTTTTCTTTAACAGGCAGCCCCTTTGGTTTGAAAAATGCATCAAATCTTCGGCCCTTAAATCTTCTACAGGTAATTGATATACTCGGACACAATGATAATGATAATTTCCTATATTTCTTTAGAGACATGTTTAGTACTGCATTGCCCCCCACCTTGGTCTTTTTGAAGCCAGTTGATTGGACAAACCATTTACTGCAAATTTTAATGCTTATTTAAAATGCTTAGAAGAAGCAAGAAAGCTGCTTCCCTAAAGACACTAAGTAGCAATCATATTCCTAGCTCATAACAAAGCAGCTGATTCTCATTAATAATCTAAACATGCTGACATTTGAATTCAAGAGATTAATCCTAAAATGCAATCTTTTATTTTCAAGATTCACCTACACTTTCATTGCAAAATCATTCTTTAAACTGAAATTATTAATATTTTTAAAGTACAAAACTACATTAGAATCAGGGTTACACATAATAATGCCTAAAAGCCAAGCTCAGCATGCATAGGTAGGTGCAGAAATTAATAGCTTTAAAGAGCTTCTGGTAATGGAAATAGAAGTTCCTGTAAGATACGGAGTTTAAAAGGTCTGTAAATGTTTTCTTTCCACTAAGCATCCATGCAAGTACAAACATGAGCAGAAGTTCCTTATTATGTCACAGTTCCATTTAAAAGGAGAGCAGGGTGTTTATAGAACCAGCTGGAGATCCTGGATCTTGAAGTCAGCTGCAGATGCAGTTTCAGCATTCCACAAGTGTTGCGCCATGCTTTAAAACATTAATACCAGTCAAAGATCAGCTATACTTCTCCTCCCACTACTGTACTCACTCCAGAAACATGGAAGAGGGCAGGCACAGGAGGCAGTTACGCCAGAGCAGAGCTCTTCTGTAAAACTGAATATGTGTGTATTCTGTATGTGTGATTCCACACTGAAGTACATCCTTTCAAGCTACCTCTGCCACTCATATGAGCCAAGAATAATTTGGCTGAAATCAGTGCAATTAAAGCTGGGGAAAGGGGGAGAAATCAACACTGTTTCACTGAAGCATTGTTTGGTTGGGTTTTTTTTTTTTTTTTTTTTGCATTAGACCTTGCAGTTCATTGACTGGAAGCATCTATTAAAATTCAGTGGAATATTCCGAAAGGGAAAACAACATACAGTGCTTTGCTTTTGAAGCCTAACCTTTACATTTTCAGAATATAAATAATAAAACTCTATTTTCCTGTGAAAATATCTTGCTAGAATTTGTATTCTGAGCATAAGGCTTTTTCACAAACAGCAGCAATTGTAAACTGATTTATTTCGAAGGATTAAAAAAAACCAAACCCAAACTTAGAAACAGCAAACAGAACCAAAGCCAAACCTCCAAGGAGTACATCATTATCAATATCATGTTTATCCTCATATAGTGAAAAACTCAGCAGTTTGATTGAATTATGCCTTTTGTTTTTAATCCTCAACAGCTTCCAGGTGGTTCACTTACTTTTAACCCACTCCAGCAGCAGCCACTGTCACAGTTTTCTCCACAGCAACAATCTCAGCAGCCTATAACCTGTAGTCCTCAGCAACAGGGAGAACAGGTGTGTGCGAACAGCCCTCAGCCTGGGGTGCGTGGATCAAACAGTTTCTCCTATTCTCCACATCTCCACAAGTAAATGAGCCTTTACCCAGTAGATCTGAAGCAGAGGGGAGGAAAGTCTTCCTCCAAACCTTTCTCAATCTGCAGAGACTGCAGCAGTTTTGTTGCCTTGGCTGGACCTGGGTTGTTCTCTGTTACTTGTATCCTGTATAAAAGAGCTGTAACAAAACAAGTGTCTAAGCACTAACTCTAGCATGAAGAGAGCCAGCTCACTGTATGAGAGGTGTAAAATCAGCTTAGTGTTGTCCTGTTTATAACTAGCTGATGTAGAGATACATCAGATAAACACATTAAAACCATATTCAGGACAACTACGGAGTAAGTACAAATTCTTACTTACACTGCTGTGAGATGGTATATAGTCCTCACTGCTGTAGTTCAACACAATTGTTCTCTTTGCACCAGAGGAAGTACCAGTTGAGTTTAAAGCTGTAATCTTAAGACACTTGCTACTGCTGCCTGTAGGTAGCATTAAAGGCTTTAATCACTGAAGAAGTCTAAAGTCCTGAAAGAGACTGATCTGCCTGTTCTCAAAATGACAAGATTTTGAGTGGTTGGTTCTACCTGTGCCTAAAAACTTTCACCAGCACTTATGCACCAATTTGGGAGAAGTAGCTGCTCTGATTTTGTCGTCTTTAGTTTTTGTCTTTCCAGACATGTTTGCCAGACTTCTGTTTGCCAGATAGCCTCTACTGGATACTCCGTTTATCATGATAATTTTGTTCATTCTGCTGTAGACTGGTCATAAATGAGATACCTCTTTCTAATATTTGTATGGCATATAGTCTCCTGTGTCACAGGCCTTATTCTGGAATGTGGGACAGTTTAGTGGGATTTGTTTGCAGAATACAAATGTCAGTTACTATTTGAACTACTAAAAAGAAATCATGCAAGCACATACTATTGGGTTTTATTTTTGAGACATTCAACTTTCAGGAGAATTTACAAAAAAGCTGACGTGAGCCTAGTTCTTCACATGGCAGAATGGTTTCCTCCAGAAGAACTACCTCTCTGCACTGGCTGACTTGCCCTAAGGAGCTTCTCTCTTACCACACATTATAGGCTAGGACTAGGGTCATGAGCTAAAATGAGCTCATACAAATAGTCAGTTCCTTAGCTTTCACAAAGGACAAATATGTGTGTGCTTATAGTGCTGTAGTCCAAGTGCTTTGTGGAAAAAACTTATGCCCCAAAAGACTAGCAGTTTTCTGTGCTGCAAACAGCTTATGTATGTTTTCATCTCGTGTTTCGGAGTTTTCTCCAAATATTGGTTGTGACATTCTAAGTCTTGGTCATCTCCATCAAGATTATGATGTCTCCTTAATGTGTAGTCTTTTGGTCAAATTTACTTAGGTCGTAGTGGCATTATTTCATACAATTATTCTGAAGAAGCATTGCAACTCTGGAAATGCACCAGCTCAAAAGATTTTCTTTTCTGACAGAGAAACCATGCAGCTTGCTTGACTTGTGTATGTAATACTTTATTTCCCCACTTCCTAATCAATGCACAGTTTAAGTATAGAAGAGGTCCTAATTCAGTACCCTCTGACTTCAGTAGACACTAGGTCAGACTTCACTAATTCCATGTGAGTGATTACTGTGAGAACAATTCTGTTCTGAGAATAAAATTTTAAAATCAGGGTTTGTATTTGTGAATTCAAGGAGTGTGTGGCACAATGTGAACATGTGAATGTAAGCCTCAGACTTGGCACATTTTGACTGATGAAGACCTTTGCACATGGATGGTTTCAGGGGTCACCTGAAGACTGGGGTTGGGATTGGGACAGGATATTGTCATAAGATTACAACCTTGAACTGTAGTCTCTGCTGGCTGTAGGGAAGTTTACAGCTACATGGGATTTCTGCTGGGTGACAGGCATTATACCATTTCTGCCAAAATGGAGCTAGTTTGGGGCATTCATCATCTGTTTTACTTTAGTAGTGACTACATCATAGCTTGTATCTATACACACTGGAAGATGTAGAATTAAATGGTTTTAAGTGGCACTTCAAAAGTTTGCCTTCACAATGGCTTTATTTACTTATTCATTGTTACCAAAGTTTGGTAATAAGGATCAGGCTTTTCATTTTTGCTAGGGCTCTGACCAAGGTCCATCTACTCAAGATCAGGCATTATCTGCCCAACAAGCTGCTGTAATAAACCTGACTGGAGTAGGGAATTTTGTGCAACCTCAAGCCACAGGTATGTGCTTGCTGAGCCTCCTTGTGTGGTCAAGTGTGTATGTCAGTAAATTCACCCTGAGATGAAGTTTGGTCTTAAAAAAGTCGTATGTTACATTAGAACAATTTACTATTTATTGTCAGCACATGAATTATACAAGAGATACTTCAAAGCATGCACTTTTCTGCTTTGTTTGGCAGTTAAGTGTAGGAAATTGATATCACATGAACATCACACTTGATACAAGAAGAAAATACAGAGAACTTCCATGCCAGACTTCATTGAGGAACATGTCTTTAACTGTGTGCTTAACATCCAGTATGAGAAACCTGTGTCTCCACAACCTCTTCATAATCTAATTATGTTCTAACTAACAGAGTGTGTAGATCATGGTTATTCTGTACTGTTTCCAATTTAACTCTGAAACTAATCCTCTTGATCCCTCCTTTCTATTACACTATTCCTGTGTCTTCCTTCCCTGATCCTGCCAAACTCAACCTGCCCTCTTTGACCTGCTCTCCCCTTCTCCTTAGTGTTGTCTCAGCTTGGCTCTGCTGTGAACAGACCTGGGCAAAGCCTTCCTCAGCAGAGACTCCACCTCTCTTCTGCCTTACAACAGCAACAGCAACAAGCCTTGCAGCAGCAGCAGCAACAGATACAAGTAATCCAGCAACTTCACTCTGTTTTAAAAAAATAATAGAATTAAAAAATACAATTCTCAGCTCCAAACAAAAAAAAAATTACCCAATTTTGACTTTTAAACTAATGTCCTTATGGTCTGGCAAATGAAAAACCCATTAATTTTGCAAACTATCATGGAAGATTTAAAATCTGGTTCTCAGCTTGGAGCACTGAATTTATTTTTACTCATTTAAGCCATCCACCTTCCTGATTTGCTAACATTCAAGGAGTGCTTGTGGCACACACCTAAATGAGCTTATATTGGTCAATATAAGTTTTGAGCTTAGCACTGCTGTGGTCAGTATGTGGAAGTGACAGCTCTGGCCAAGCATTCCTTTAGCACTCTGTTGTTCAGCTGCTTTATGAAAAGATGGTAATACGTTTTTAGAACACAGCCTCCTCTTTATGATTCATGTAGAAAATATGTACAATGCATACCCTGAGAAGGTATTACATTAAAATATACTATGTAACCCAAACATTCATTGAAGTTGCTGAGTTACTGCAGTTACTGCGATGGAGAGAAAGGGCAAAGAAACAAAGCTGCCAAGAACACGTGTGAAATGTTAGAAATGCCCTCAGCAGGCTTCTGTGCCACTGGTGCTGCTTGACTGTACTCATTGCCCCAGCATACGGTGTATTCCCTTTGTCAGCCTGGTGCTTCCTCTTTTGTTTTCCTTTTATTCCACACCCCTTCCTCTCATTCTTCCTGATGTGAAACAAAGCTTCATTGTCAACACTAACAAGCTTTTTCTCCCCCTTCTCCTTCATGGCAGCAGTTGCGATTCTTGCAGCATCAAATGGCTATGGCAGCAGCAGCGGCACAAGCAGCTCACCTGCAGCAGCAACAGCATTCAGGCAGCCACTCAAAAAGTAAAAGGAAAAGAGGCACATCAGCCCCTTCACAGTCCTGAGACTTGCTCCCCCCCCACCCCCAGTACAAAACTCTTTCAGAGGGGATTGTTTTTTCTTTTTTCTTTTTTTTTTTCCAATTTATAAAGGAGAAAGCTTAAAATCAAATCAGTGTTTTATAACACTGGTGGGAAAACAAACTTTGACATTAACACTGAAATAAATTAACTGGTTTTTTGGAAGCCAACCCTCCAGAACTTGGAGATTTCACCTATAAAGCAGCTACTCTGGTTTCCTTAAGTCACTTAATTTTTTAACAGAATGTTGTATTTTTTACCACTCAGCAGCACTGTATATAGTATAAGGCTGAAAAACATTTTAGAAAAAATGAACTTTGTAAATGTAGTACTGGTATTTGTTTATTTAGTATGAAAGGTTTGTGAACACTGTAACAAATACAATTTTTACAAATCCATTTTCAAAAAGATCTTCTGTTCACTTGGGCTTAATACTGTTTATTACTTTGTCTATCAGCTTCTTTACTTCTCTCTGTCTTGTAATTGCTCTGGTGATACAGTCCTGAAGCTTGGCTCCTGTGAGAGGACTTCCACCTAAAAATTAAAGGAAACAAGTATTTTCTACTAATACTTCAGTTATGTATCTCTAAATATATTTTCCAAATGAGCATATTAAGTAATACAGTAATTCTCATGACCAGCAACTTCCACCTGGGGAACACACGGCAAAGAAAACAGAAACAAACGAGGTATAACAGGAGACATGCTCAAAATCTGCTCTGTGCTGTATGTAGTTCAGGCTGCAACTTGTTGAACTTCAGGCATGCCACCTTTTTGAAACGGAATTTCAAGAGCAAGTCATTTAATAAGTTCTCAAGTTGACAGTGTTCTCATGAAGCGCCCACATTTTACAACAAAAAGCAGGTATCTAACATCTAGGTCAAGAAAAGGTTATTGTCTCCACAAGCTCTTGTGTAATGAACTTGGAAGTACCTGGTTTGTGGACAGAACAGAGTCTGTCTTCTTCATCAGTTACAACAGTCACTGTTCCAGTTGCTAAGTCTTCTTCTTCAGCATTTGGATCAACAATGAGCAGTGTACTTGTGGAAAAAAAGACATATGCAGAGGTTTCAGTGTGTTATCGCAAAATACACATAACATTAATTTTTACTGGAGTCTTTTACAAAATATTATTAGGTGGATTTAGTGCTCAGGGTTATCTCTTTTCTTACCAAAATGCACTGATTTAAAAAAAAAAAAAAAACACCAAAAAATGTGGAAGATTCCGCATATTCATGTGCATGCATCTTACAATACCAGCTGCTGAAAGTACAGCTTTATGCCAAAGTTTCATAGATTTGTGACACCCAATTTTATGAAAATGCCATTAAACTGCCACTTGCAGTCACGTATTTTGTGGTTACCAAGACAATGGTGTTGGGTTTAGGTGTAGGCTGCATTCATCTCTCCCAGACCTTAAGGCAAAATTCATTTCCAATGGTAAATTCACCAGAGTAGTTCTCAGTTTCTTGTTAGAAAACTTTTAATGCCAGACTAGGAACAGTCATAACTGGATTTACTGGGTTCCTTAAGGCAGCCAAAATAAGCTGTCACACGTAACAGGATGCACACTATTGAGAGAGACTAAATATTGTTATTTTGAACCATTTAAGTTAAAAATAGGGCAAACCAATGAGGGGAGGGGGAAAGAGGATCTAATCTACAAGCCAACTTTGCACAAGAAAATCTTGACCTTGGAGCTGAAATTTAAAGTGTCACTAACAGTTTCACATTGCCATTTAATAGTAATGATGTAATTACAACATAAGTCCTTCTCTGCCCTACTCAGAAATATTACTATATTGGTTCTATCCACGTGCACTGTGCAGCATCAGCTATTTGCATGATGTGTAGAGGGACCTGGCACGCATGGAGAGTTTAAAGCATCAGATTCATTATCTATGCAGCAGTTGCTGCTGCAGGAGCCAGTGCTGGAGTTGCACAGTGCCCTGCACCAGCAATCCTCACCCATGGCCACATGTCCAGCAACCCAGGAGTTTCACTGATTCAAGGAGGGCTTTTACACAGAAGAAAAATGTCTCTGGAAGCCAGACTATGCAAAACACATTCTGTAGAAGGCTGTGTCAACAGATGTACAAAAAACTAATAAATTAAAAGAAGCCCAGAACACACAAACCACAAACCACAGGCACACATAAACACACCCACCCTCAATATTTAGCTTTAGGAGCTTAAGGGAGACTTGGGTAACTTGCTTAATGCAACAGTTGGTTTCAGTGAAGGGACAAAGCCCAACAGCCACTGAAAGCTTTCTTCCAAAGGCGGTATTTTTTTTCTATTGGCAAGTATGTGTGTGATTTGTGTGCAAATAATACCCTGCTGACAAGATCTGCTGTGCTAGCTAAACTCGCACTTCCAGTTTACATCACACTTCAGACCCACAAAAACTGGTATTAAAGCAATTAACAGAAGCACTCTGAAGTACTGATCACTTTCTGCTTTGATTCGTTTTGGTAATTACTTGGTCAACATTTGAGTTCAGTGCTCCCTGTCCCCATCTCCTATGTGAATGAAAGAGCCTATTAATCATTTCTGCATATACAGATTAATGTGCTATAGGCCCCCCCAAAGTCTCTAAACATACCTAAATCTTCAATCAGACTCATAGCACAGTGAGCACTATCTCATTTGTCATTTTTTATCTTTCAAATGGATGCCACCACAAATCCCTGCATTTCTTGTAAATGGCAGCAGAACAATACTTAACACATCTGGACTAATGAAAAGCCACTAAACAATTTCAGGTAAGGAGTCAAGTTATTAGATACAGTTATTTTGAAGTCTTATGATCAGATTCTTGATCTACATGAAAAATGTCTTAAGAGTGTTGGTCAGACTTCATCTTGGGTAATTATGTTTTCAGCTATCCAAAGGCTCTGTTGTTCTTACCAGACTATTACTTCCTCTGTTAACCAAGTCATTGATATATATTGTTCAAGAACTACTATCTTGTATATCAGTTATTTATATAGGCTTCTAAAACATTAGTTCTTCCTTCTCACATACTGCAAAAACAAAAGTGTATCTTTTAGGTTGGGAACAAGTTTTGTGTTAAGGAAGAATTTGGACAGACTTTGTTTTGTCATACTGCATAATTGTTCATATTACTGAACTACAGAGCAGTTAACAAGAGAGGCTGTGAATTTCAGATCAAGTGAAACAGCACTGCCCAAGGCTGTATGCACTTCACTAGCAGAAGAGCATAAACATAATCGGTAGCATCCTCTGTCTTTCACTTCTTTTCCATAGTGGTGTTCATAAGTACAAAACGATTATGAACTTACTCATCAAATACAGCAAATGATGTGGCAACCGGATGCTTTCTGATCATCAAAGGATTCTTCTGTTTAAAATTAACTTCTGATAAACCAGTTTCTTCATTTATAGTAACTGATGGCAGTTGTACTGAAAAATGACAATGGTATAATATTAAACATTGTTGGATTTAGTAGGCCTAAAGATGTCCAAGGCTACTGAAATATCTAAGTTCTTCGAAGCCACTGAAAATTGATCAGAGTTCTGGCTACAGTACTGGTGTTCTGTACAAAAAAAATTACTGAATATGAGGAAATTATTTACCTTACAATTACCTGGCCAAGGAATTACTTGATTTTTCTACTCAAGGTAAAATTCTTCCTTGCACAGAAGTATCACTTGCTTCCAAAATGCCATACAACTACATAACTTTAGAGCCGTATTTAACCAAAAGTATTTTTTCCAAAAAAAAAAAAAGTCTACTGGACTATAGTCTCATCATTAGGAATACAGTCTCATCTCATGTGTTACATGTATCTGTAGAATCAGTGAATTTGATCTTCCAGTAACTCCCACTTTGAAAATAAGATCCATACAGTTTGGGGAGATGGAAATCAGGAGCAAAGCAGCTTTAAGAATTCAAAGGCAAGCAATTCACAGCTGGAAAAGGAGGCCTTGCTGAAAGCTCCCCTCTACTCTGCCTCCTACGTAAATTTATAAGCCACATACCTGTGAGCAATCAATCCACACACTGCATGCATGAAAACTTTTGTTTCAAACTGTATCACATTAAGTTAGGAGTACTCTGTTGTTGAGAGGGTATTTGTGTAAGCAAAGCCCCCAACAACATCTGCCAATACAAAACACATTAATGAGGTAAGAACCTGTTCCAGACATTACAGTTGTTTATGGCCACTGCTGAAAGATTCAGCTGTCTGACATGGAGGTACACAAGGCAGAGTAGCAGTCTTGCAAGAGAGCAGAGCAGCAATACACATACAAATGGCTCCTACTCGTCAGGTGTTACACATCTATGGCATCCATACCATCACTTCCACCTGGGAGTTGCATTTTAATAATTTAGCATTCAAATGACAGGAAACCAAGCAGTCTTAAGAAACTGACTCCACTACCTATTCATCATGACTCAAAACTAACACTTCTCCAAGCAATGCTAATTTGAGTGTGTCTCTTTCTCTAGAGAAGACTTACCATTTTTTAACGCTGCTAACAAAGCGAAGGCACTGGCATCCAGAAGGTTTCCATCATAGTCCATACATATAATATCACAGTATAGCACCCAAACAAGCTATCGAAAAAGGTTTGTACATGTGAGATGTTACAGCAGCTAAGCAAATGGTGCAAAATCTGAGAAAATGCTGGCCACATGACCAAAGCTACTTATTTCTATCATATAATTTTTACACTTCTGATGTAAGCCAAGCTATGAAAACTAAAAAGCAGCAACAACCCATAACTCCAAATATCTTAACATCTCAACACTAATCCTGTTAGTACATCTCTCTTCATTGTGAGATGCAACTTACCTTGCCATTTGCAATACATAGGTCTTCTTTCTCTATTATCTGTGAACTGAAATAAAACAAGAATGTAAACCAGGAAACAGAAAACTGTCTTGCTGAGTTCTTATGTTTTAAGTGCACTAAGATTGTGCTTACTTTTCAATCACATCTGCAATGAACTGGCTTGCTGCTTGAGCCTCTTCACCAGGTGGGCCAGAGCGAAACCTTGGTGAGCAGAGGGATGGCAGTTCTACATTTGGAACTAAGTAGCAAGAATCATTAGTCATAGGCTAAAGAAAGCAGGCAGTGGGATATCAAAACCAAGTAAGACTATACACACTCTTAATATCATTTTATGTCTTCAAATTAAAGGCAATTTTTCAATCAAGTCTTCCTACTTCTCTCAAAAATAAAGTTAGGCATGAATTTGTATTAAAGAACTTGCAGTACTCTGTACTCAGAAACTATACAGTCCACAGAGAAGCACACACTCCTAACTACCATCTTCTGTTTGCAATCCTGCTATGAATATGACCCCACACAAACGCTTCCTTGAGTGTTAAGCATTCTTAAACTGACCAAGAAACAACAGCATTTTCACACTACTGCCTGACTTTACATGTGCTTTTCATCAACTATTAAAACCTGATGCTTTAGACGTGAAGCAAAACCAGGCATAAACATTTACGAAAAAAAATGAGAACAAACACCTAAGCACAATCAAGCTTACTGAAAACAACATACTTCAGGGATGCCTTATAAAAAGGGAATTTGTCTAAGCTCTCAGTTCCCACATAATTACTGCATTTCAAAAGAACCTCCAAACAGGCATGAGGCTGTGCACTTGGGACTTTCACAGTTCTCCCACAAATAAAGAGGGTTTATGTCACCTTGCATGCCACAATCTTTTATAGATGAACTGCCTTCCCCCTTCTAGAATACATACTTCCTTCTGGTGCAGGTTTGTTTTCAGCCTGGCCTGGAATCAGCTGTAAGAAGGTAGCTGTAGATGGAAATTCCACAAGAAGAGCAGGGGGAATTCTGACATTTCTGAAGGACCACTGCTTATATGTCAAGTTGGAAACCGACTTTAAGTAACACAATTTTACCCAAATTCATTGTTCTTTTAAGAGGCTTGAAAAACTTACCAATATATCCCTTATTAGCAGAATCTTCTGTGGGTGTAGCAAGTTCCTAGAGAAACAAACAAACAAAACAAAAGATAAAACCTAAGAGCTGGATTTTGTACAAAAAGATTTTCCAGCTATTCTATAAAGAAATGGTCATTTTCTTGCCAGTTACCAATACAATGAGATTTACAAGAGCCACTTTTATCTGTCCCTGTCTGTATTTTTCCTATGGGAAAACTCAATACAGGGATATGTCGTCATTTGTCTCACAGGTCATGGCAGTCCAGCAGTAAAATTGAAGCTACAATATATTTAATAATCCAGCCAACTAACCACCAATGCACTTACTGATTGAGATTCAGTAACTGCTTAACTATAAAGCTTTTATCTAGAAATAAAAAAAAAGACTTAATTTTTGTATATATCTTTCCCCATACACAATATCCAGCACAAACCCACACATTCTCAGACTATACAGGTAGGATTAGACAATTCCATGTCTGAAAGCAACTCAGGTGAAAGACTCTAATGGTGTCTGACTGGTATACTATTGTAACACTACAGGAGATTCATTCCAAACACAAATGCACAAGTTCAGCTAACAGCTAAATTAAAACAAAAACCAACCGCTTTAACTCCACAAATCACTGTAGTATTTCCAAACTTCACCAGGGCAGAACCATCTGCAGTTGTAATTGAACCTGAAGAAAGAAAGCACTGTTAGATAACAATCTATTTTCCAGTTCAGAGGGCCTTAATTAACACCCACCTTCACAAAGTGTTTACTTTCCATCACTTTATACTAAGCACGGGCTAAGCAAAGTCTCAATGAATCCAGGGTGGGTACAGAATCTGTATTAAACAGTCAATCACACAGAAGGGTTGAGGCCGGAAGGGGTTGCTGGAGGCCACCTGGTCCAAGTGCTCTACTCGAGCAGGGCCACCTAGAGCTGGCTGCTTAGGAATTTATCCAGATGGCTTTTGAATATCTCCAAGGATGGAGGCTCCACAACCCTCAACAACCTGTGCCAGTGCTCAGTCACACTCACAGGAATTCATAGGCAACCTGTGTTTCAGTTTGTACTCATTGCCTTGTGTCCAATCACTGAGCACCACTGAATAGAGCCTGACACAGTCTTCTTTATGCACTCCCTTGAGGTATTTATACACATGGATAAGATCCCTCTGTGCCTTCTCTTTTCTAGGCTGAATAGTCCCAGCTCCCTCGGGTTCTCTTCATAGGAGAAATGATGCTCCAGTCCCTTCATCATCTTTGTGTGAGAATGGCAGGTAAGGTGCTGTCGTGCACCTTACTGCATAAGAGGTATCTTGCCTCTGCTCAAGACAGTTGACCATCAAGCTTAGAAAAAAAGCAGAGAATCACTGCCTCTTTTAGATGCTATCCTGTGCATCCATTTTGCACCAGTCAGTATATGCCTAAATATTGCCTTCACCACCTATATCACATGCTGCTGATCTCAGAAACAAGCTTCCATGACCATGAAAGATGTGCTGTGCACACCAGCCCAGAAACAGGACTGAATAACAATGCCCAAATCTATCACTGTATCATGCATTCGCTTTAATGCCTCTTGAAACTATAAATAAATATCCTTCCTCTCTTTTGTTCCAAAATGCAGGAACCAGGAAAAATCATCAGCAAGTCACAAAGGTCACTTCTAGAATCTGAGATTAGTAATACCTCCTCCATTATTATTATTCCAAATATGCACTTGCCTATATTGACAGTGGTTGTCCGGAATTCACCCAACTCTCGTCCATCAGGGCGACAGTTCTCTTTCTAAAAAAAAAAATACAAAGTTCAAATTAAAAACCATTTTATTTAATAACATACCAATATTTTTTCTATAGGAATTAATATAAAATTGTATCGTCTTTTTTAGCAGATACACACAGGTACAAAGATGCTAGGGAGATCTCCATCACATTCTAGCCAATTTTCATTAACTGACATGCAGTTTGTGCCTATGAGCCTGCAAAAAAAAAAAGCTATTTTTAAATTTATTAAGAAAACAAATACAATAGATTGATTGTCTCAAGGGTAAGTTCTACAGGCTAGATTCAGGGTTTCACTCAAGAATTGATACTGATACCTTAAAATGGGGGTTTCTGCCCATCTGCATTGTTCAGATTTTGTAGGCAATTCCTTCCCCCATCCACACCTAGTGCAGCTCTTAAAACTAATGTTAGGGTGAACTAAAGAAAAAAAACACACTAAAAACCAAACACCCTCCAAATAAACCCCAACGTTCAAATACTGTCGGTCAGAAGCTGTACAGTACCTGAACCTTATGTTAGAAGTTGCACCAATTCACCACCATGTTAGATATTAATTATCATTCATCACAATTTCAAGCTTCTCGAAAGAAAATACTTTTGGTTCAATTATGAGAACCAAAACTGACTGCTATAATACTGGACCCATTTCTAAGTAGATTAGTATTACCTTAGTAATGGATAGACTAACTTAATATAACAAGTCAGTGGGCTTCCTTCACAGTTACGGTGGGCATGGTTAGCAGCAATAGTCTCTACTATTTATTTTTAGTCACAACATATAAGAGCCTGGTCTAACATGATTTTGTACTAGACACAAACTGGCACCACCATCTTGGTCAAATTTAACTCGCATTCCTTTCAAGGCCAACAGAAACATTTACTCATAAACTTGAGCAGGGACACAACCTGCTGCCACAAAAATGTCACACACAGCGGGAAAAACACATTCTGAAGAGTAGGACCATTCTTCCCCTGCTCAGTATGATTTCTGGCTTTCCCTTATAGTTTTAAGTTTCTATACAGACAAATTAGAAAAGCAGAAGCAAGCAAGAAAAAAAAAGATTACAAGCAATTTATACATGCATATAGCATTTTACTCACCAAAAATCTTCTGTAATATTCCAACGGTTCCACTGTTCTAAAACAAACAGAAAGAGAAGTTCACATGCAAGCTCCCAAGCAGGCAAGAGTAAAAAAGATACACAAGCACTACCTACAATAACAAATAACTTAAAATCGAGATAACTCACAAAGCTGCTTTAAAATATGTTTACAGAGATGAGAAAACTCTAACCTGATCTAAGAAAAAGATGTAAGGAACCTGCCTGCACATATACCTAACAAAAAACTACTAGCTTTCACCTCAGTAATCTTGACTATTAGTTTTTATTCAAAAGGAGTGTTTATTGAGATAAAGATGTAGAATGTTTTTGAAGAAATGCAGGAAGGGTAATTTTATTACAGCAACTGAAATATCCACTAGTTCAAGGACTGCATTCAGATCTATAAAATGGTTTCAGTCTTGAAATGTTATGGTTTTTCTTAGAATCTAAGAAAATCTATAACTGTGAAATATGCTTCATATTTGTACATGTCATTGAGAAACAATGTTTACCATTAATTATATACTACTAACAGCATTTATGTATTAGTATTTTAAGCAGCAAACATTAAAGTAAAAAAAAAATCCAAACTCATAAAAGTATCAGTATTTCAACAAAACCTCAGCTTTGTTAAAATAAGCAATTAAGAGGGGAAAACAAAACAAAACAAAACAAAAAACAATCAAAAACCCCAACAATTTCTCCAAATGTAAACCAACATATGTAAGTATTATAACTCATGACAGCAACTATGAATTAACCCCTATAGGTTTCTCACATGTCCTGTACACTGGCTTTTATCCCAAACACATGGCCTGACCTCTTCCAGTTCACATAAAAGCACTTGCTAAACCCTGGTTAACACATTTACGCCATAAATCTGAAAGAAGCAAGGACACTGGCTGGCCAGAGAAGCTGTGGCTGCCCCATCTCTCGCAGTGTTCAAGGCCAGGTTGGACGGGGCTTGGAACAACCTGACCTAGTAGAGGGTGTCCCTGCCCGTGTCAGGGCGTTGGAACTGGATGAGCTTTAAGGTCCCTTTCAACCCAAACCTGCCTGTGATTCCATCATACATACATACACACACACACACACACACACACACACGATCCTGTTTCCGCCCCTACCTACGGCTACCTCTTCAGCTCGCCCGGCCCCGGCCGCCTCAGCTCCGCGCCGCTCCCCGCCAGACGCGCCTTCGCCCGGCCACATCGCCCCGGCACGAGAGGTCTCAAGCGCAGCCACCAGCCATGCGCCCCGCGCACGGCCGTGAAGAGCCGGGCTCCCAAAGGGGAGCTCCACGGGAGCCCCCGGCATCCGCCGGCGGCTCCGGGCGGTGGCCTGCTTCCATGGCGACACCACGGCAGCGGGAACCCGCATCGGAGTGAAACGGTAAGTGAGAACACACCCGGAGCCCCCCTCCCCTCCACCGAAGGCACTGGACTGCGGCGGGGCCGGGACGAAGGCCCCGCCGGTCGCCAAAACAACACGATCCCAGCCCCCGGGAACCAGCCCCACACCTACTTGAAAGCCTCCGCCATGACTGCGCCGCTGCCGCCCCGGAGGTGGCGCCCCCGTGTGACCGACCGGAAGCCCCTCCCGGCGGCGTGTCGGCGGTGGTGACGGGCTCCTGCCGCTAGGGGGCGCCGACTACCTCAGAGCCGGCCGCGGGTAGAGCGGCCGCTCTGGGCACCGGCGCGGTGTTCGCTTCCGCGTCGCTGTCGCTGTGGCGGTGCGGTGGGGTGGTGCCTGTGGCTCGGCGCCGCTTTCCTCAGCGGCGATGCAGCTGCCGCTGCCCCCGTCCCTGCCCGCAGCTGCAGCCGTGCTGGCCCTGGCGCTGCCGGGCCTAGCCGCCTTTCTCCTGGTGCTGGTGAGAACCGGGCCCCGGTCGTCGCGGTGCCGGGCGGGCGCGGTACGTGGGGCCGCACTGCCGCCGCAGCGGTGCGGGGTATGGGCGCTGCCGCCTCGGGCCTGCCGGGGGGCTCTGCGGCCTGCAGCCGAACTGGAGCCTCCGGGACTGGCCCGAGCTGGGCGGTAGGTCCCGGTTTGTGCAGCCGCTGGAGGGGCTGTGCTTGTGCGCGGTGTTCTGTGGGGAGCGTGTTTTCGCAAGGCGTTGGGTGAAACGCCTCGAAAACGAGCTAAAAGTGGAGCGTTTCATTCTGACAGCGCGCCTTGTCAAATGTTCCCGTGATGCTCTTACAGAGTGGCCACTTGCTGGGAGTCCTGTACGCTTCCGAGTGACGGAAATACCGTACGAGTGCGAGAAGTTTGACACGTGGAGAGTGATGCTCCACTCACTGCCTGCCAACAGTACCGTGTATACGGTGTTCCCAAGTACTTCTACTCCCAAAGACCAAGTTCTACAGGTTTATTTTAGCTATGCATAAAGTTGACCGGAGCCTCAGTTTTGCAAGCACTGGTCCTGAGTAGTGCCATTGATTTTGGTGGCTCTGTGCAGGATCAGAGGCAGTACCAGTTTGTGTGGTAGAGATTACTCAGGGAAGGGGCAGCAGGGCTTGGGTCCCCACTTCGGAGATATCTACATGCTTTGCAGTTAAAAACAGTAACAAGCCAATTATGCTGGCAGTTGTCAGAGTGGGTGAAATGGTGTCATGAAATGGCCTGAGAAGGTTTTGGTCCTGTGTGATTTGATCAGTGGATGAAGGACTACACCTTTAACCCACCTCATTACTGGAGTATAGTTGGTTGCCCCTTGCAGCGCATTCAACAGTTAGGTAAACCTTTAATAGAATGCTCAATTATTTTTTCTCATTTCTTTTTGTCTTGCATCACAGATTTGTATGATTGCTCATGTAACTGCCAGAAAAATGCCAACCTTTCACCGACATGAAAAAGAGAAATTCTTTGTAAATGCTGACGGCAGGAAAGAATCTGTGCCAAGTATACATGATCCCCCTACCAGGGAGCTCTCTGTTGTTGTGCCTTCGTACAATGAGGAAGACCGATGTAAGATTTTTCTTGTTTTGTGAAAATCTATCTGTTGTTGCTTTAATAGCACAGAGGTCAGTTTATGTTAGCAGTAGATTCCCACAGGCCAGATTATGTATCTAATTTGCACACAGTTTCTAGAAAACAGTCTAAGTACATTGAATCTCAAAATTAAGACACTGTGTAACTTGATTTCTGCTGCTAAAAATAGCATGGGGCATTTTTAAGGAGCCTCTTTATTCTAATGAAGTCCAGCAGAATTTCTGCTCACTGCCTATGTAAATGCTGTAAGGCTAGTAATAGAGAAAGACTTTTAAAAATTGGTTTGGGAGCTTTCCATTCTGTGTGCAACAGCTGCAGCTCAAACGAGCAGGAAAAAGAGGATGATCTCACAGGTCTCTGACTTGGCCATATATGTGAGTGTCTGATACTAAAAAGCAAAGGCTTTCAGATGCAATAGAAATAATCAAGCTTTAAAGCTTTACATGGGGTTTATGTGGCAGCAAATGTTGTCATTCATTTTCTTGGTGAGTGAAAATACTGAGCTGTTTGGGATCCCGTGAAGAGAGATGTTGATGAAGTGTATCTGGACATAAGGTAGGTGTGGCCCTTTCTCAAGTCTGATGCATTCCTCAGTTCTGGTTCTTGTACACCTGTTTTCAGTAAGCAGGGTCTTAATGTGATTTTCATTTGGTTGTCCTTCTCTTTGGTGATGGAATAATAACCTGAAATGTGCTCAGGAATGAACCTGCAGTACAACAGCAGCTGTAAGGTTGAATGCCTTTCTGAACTGCAAATGCATCAGCTGCAAAAGTAGTAGCTATTCATTGGCTGAAGCATCAGGGCCAGCAGCCTTAGTAAGAGAAAGCGTGTTAGTGGCTAGTGTTAGGAATTTCTCTTGTTGGTTAAATAGATAAAGTCAGTGCTGATTCGTAGGGTTAGTCATGGACAATAATTATTTTTGTTCCTTTAGTATTGTGTCGATACATATTTTAAAATGTAAAGTTCTTCAGAAGAAATCTTTTTATCGTGTCTTACATGTGTGATTCTCTTCAGTGTTCTTTTTGCATTCAGACAGGAGGAGACTTAAGAGTTACAGGTGCTAAGCTTGTTTACTGAAGGTAGTGTTTTATTCAAGAGGGCATTTGCTCAGGTTTGCTCTGTGGTTATTTTCAGCTTGCTTTTGCAGATGCTTTTGGTGCTTTGCCTGTTATGATTTCCTAACCTAACCTGACCTCCTCCACCTTTTCTCTAGTACCTCTTATGATGGATGAAGCCTTGGATTATCTAGAAAAAAGACAGGTATTTTCATTTTGCATTAAAAGTTTATTATTTTTATATGCATCATGTATAATATGTCAGTGATCTATTCATGTTGTTATTTTGGTGTACATTAAAACACTTATTTAGCTGCTTAGAAGCAATGTTTCTGACTCTTATCAGTTATTTTTAAATTGAATGCTGGTAAGTTTTTAAATTAAATAAAAATTTAATATACTACTACATGAGGAAGAGTCTTTGTATTTGTGATATCTCTCCAAGATAGAAATTAAGTTTTAACCGTACAGTTAGCTTCCTAAACTAAATACTGGTTTGTTCCAGAAAGTTTCTTAAGCATTTGTTCTTGGGTAAGAAGCCCATCCTGAAAGTCTGAGGATTTTGTTTTGTCTGGGTTTTCTTAAGATTGCTGCTGTTACGAGCTTTCATCTTTTAAAACTAATTTGATTTTTTAGTTCTAGATCATAGCTGAAGAAAACTATGAAAAGCTGATGTAATGGATCACGCATCACATATGGCAAAAGTCTTTAATTATGCCATCTTAACAAATTTACATTATTGTATTAGTGTCTGCTGGCAACCATGAATGAGTTAAAAACTGATAGGGAAAACAGAATGCTGATGTTTGAAAGACCTACTACCTACTTCAGGAATTGGATGAAATGCATTATTTCTGGCTTTATTTTTAAGAAACGAGATCCTTCATTCACGTATGAAGTAATAGTGGTGGATGATGGTAGTAAAGATGAAACTACAAAGGTAAGAAAAAGAAGTGTCTCACCAATCAAAGGTGCGGATTTCTGTACCTATTTGTGGAATATAGCAATGTTTTGCATTTATATTTCATTACTTGAAGTAGCTACCTATTAAAATTCATGTTTCTGATTACTTTGTCATTGTCTTGTATGCATTGTGGATGTCACATACAAACATGCATTCTCATATAATTATTTTGCAAATACTACTGTTCTTGTTTGGCATCTGTGACAGCCATTTCCTGCAACTGAGATTCTAAAAATCCTTATCTTCAGGAAATTTCTCATGAAATATTCTAAACGTGCATAGCGATGTGAATGTGAACTTGAGGAAGCTAAAAAGCCTTTTTAAATCACTGTTCTGTACTGTGGCAGAATAGCTGGAATGTTGTGTAGCTCTTTATCCTACCCTTCATGGCATTATTAATCTAAAAATCCCCATGCTACTGGTAGGGTTTTCGAAACAGTTCTGCATTGGGGGGTTGGACTAGATGATCTTTTTAGGTCCCTTCCAACCCTTGGGATTCTGTGATTCTGTGATTCTGTGATTCTTCTGCTCGTTTGGTATATGTCACTGGAAAAAAAGGCTGGCCATCTTGAGGATTTTTTTACTACTGCTTAGAAGATGTTTTAGTTAGCTGCTGAAATTAATGCTGCTTTCTCTTTTACTTCCCTTAAGCTTGTCCACTAATGATTGCTTGTATACATATTTTTGAATGCTTTGCGTTCTTTCTGAATTACCTGAGAACACTATGGCCATAGGCTTCTGGACTTACAAGGACTTGAGATAATCTTTAGAAAATAATAGAAAAAAACTCATGCTTTCTCTTCTCCACGACATGGAACAAAATGTACACATTCCTGCAGTGTGAATGGGATTGTAGGTCACTCTGAATTTTTGTTTAAAACCACAGATAGCAGCAAGACAAGTGAAAAATAGGTAGCAGTAGGAGAAAATTATTTTTCTTTTATTAACTATTGGTGTTGATATAAAAGGTCTGTAATAGTATGATATAAACTACATTAGTATTGAGGTTTTTGGACTTGGTGAATGGGGTTTAGAATTACTTGGGGTGATACCCTGTTCTTACTGAACATGATTAGCTTCTTCACTCTTCGTGTTGACTCTGAACTGGTTTTTATTTTCCCAAACAGACTCCAGCAAACACTAGCAATGTATTTGCCTGAAATGGTTATAGCTCCGTGATATTAATTATTTCTTTAAAAAGGGTGAGCAAATGTAAACTTCTATCTTGATTTCTGGTTTTGTTTTATGCTGGTTTTTGTGTGTCTTATCAGGTTGCAATGAAGTACTGCAAGAAATACGGAAGCGACAAAGTGCGAGTGCTTACTTTGGTAAAAAATCGAGGGAAAGGAGGAGCAGTCAGGATGGTAATAGAAGCTTTCATCTCCTTCTCTGTCTGAACTACCTGTGCCCAAATATGCAGCAGCTAGAGCTGTGTTGATGAACGTTTTGAACTCCATGCATTAACAAAGTTATTATCAGAAAAACTGAGTATGGGTTCTATAAATGAAGGCAAAAGTTCTTTTTATAATAATTGGAAACAGTATTTTCTTGACAGGAAGATCAATAACAGCTTTTTTTTTTTTTTTTTTACATGAGAGTTCAAAAGGAAAAAAAAATAAAGATAGATTTGAATTTTACGTTCCTGCTAGTTCCACTTAGAAATAGGATTGCCTTTAAAAAAAGTAACCAAACAAACAAGTAACCTTTTACATATTAAAGTAAAGCTTTAGTAGAAAAAATACAGCTATATTTGTAAACATTGATTTCCACATCATGCATGCCTGTGGTTTTAAAAATGGCTAACAAACAAACAAACAATCTCATGCAGCAAAGTTTTTTGTTCACTGGAGCCCACTGGTATCACCTGCATTTAGTAGTAAAACCAGCACCATTTATGTTTTCACATACTAATTTTCACATACATTTTATTATAAAATCATCATGTTATAAAAATGAAATAGCTGTTTCACATTTAGAAGGAATATTTTTTTTCCTAAGATGAATGACATCTAATTTTTATGAAAAATTGTTGTGTCATTTATGGGTTGTCAGTGACTATCTTTTAAGCTCTATCCTTAATAAGTCAATTTAAATTATTTTTTTATTAAACACATTTATTAACTATAGCAAATGAAGAGAACATTAAATTCAAATGTATGGAGCTTTTGTAAGGGATGTAATTACCAAATTATTCCTAAGAGAAGGAGAAAGATTCTCTATGTGATACATTTTTGCACTACAGAGTGTGAGGTGGATGTATATACTACTGCTTCCTTGACAGGTTCTTCTAAAGTCACACATGCTTGGTTCCAGCAGTCCTTTTGTCAAACCCACTGCTAATTGTTTTCCTGTCTGGACATCTTCAAAAATTGGCAAAGATGTCTGACCAAGAATATGGCAAAACAAGCTGAGACCTGTGCATCACAAACACTTTGCAGTGGTGCTGTGACTTAAGGCTTACTACTCACACCTAATTTAAGTTTATCTCTTGAATGCTCTTGAAACAGTGTTACGAAAAAATATCACTGCATCCTCCTTTCCAAATGACAAAGTAACACTACCAAAGGCTGTGGCAGCTGCTAATCACTGCTGCTTTGTGCTCCCCTGTGTAGCTGACTCTAGCAACTTGTTGTCTCTTGGGATTTTGGTTTATAAAGCTTTTAGTTTGCAAGCTTCTCTGGAGAAGGAATTGTTAACCTTTCATTTTCATGCATTCTGTGGCTGTGGCACCATACTCAGTGTGCAGTCCTTATTACAATATTAATTGTTAAGTTGTTGTCAATAGCAGAATATTAACATGTTGTGTTGAATCTTTGAGATACCACTGTTCTAGTTACTTCATTAGGTTTTTGGGAGTGTCTTGTAGCTAGCTTAAAATAAATAGTAATTTCAAAGGTGTTGATATTTATTGATTATTTTGACTGCAGGGTGTCTTTAGTTCTCGGGGGAAAAATATTCTTATGGTTGATGCAGATGGAGCTACAAAATTTGCAGATATTGAAAAAGTAGAAGAAGGTCTAAATAATCTTCAGCCATGGCCTGTGAGTATAAATTCTCATGGTTTTATTTTAATGCATATGCATTCAGATTGAGTTTTCTAATTCTCTTCAGCTTGAGATTTTTGAGATCTGGTTGAAGAGGTAGATATAAGTCTGGAAACCAAGGTGTAGGCCTAGAAGCTGCAAGAATAGGCTGTCAGAAGGTGGGTTTGCCAGAATTCTTACCTCTTTTGCATACACTCTGCCTGTTTCAATGCAGTACATAATGTTCTATTGACCATTCTTCCTTTGAAGTTGTTCTACTCTGTATAAATACCGTATGTTGCCTATTCAGTTAAAAATCAATTTTTTCTTTGTTAACTGTTTTGTATTTTCCTTTTATTTGATGTCATCCTGTATACCTTTAAGGATGCATCTTAATTTCACCCTGCTTTAGAGGTTCTCAAAGTTGTTAGTTTAATGACGGTATTTGGAAAACTTTTATTGTAAATCAAAATTCAAAAACCTGTAGAACAAGAGCTCCTCCCTGCATCGTCATTCTCCTTCGGGTACTTGACTTGAAAGAGATGAGGTTTATTTTCTGCTTAAATGCAGATGAGTGAGGTACTTGTAGCTAGTTTCCCGAGGCTTGGGAATGCTTCGTGCTCTGCGAGTGCAGGACCAGAAGTGCGGTAGCCACCGGGCGGCGGTGTTTGGCTGATGCTGTCTGCTACCAAAGCGACGGCTGCAGTTGTTGCTTCTGCAGCATGTCCCGCGCTCTCAAGTATACCAGATTGAAGATATTTCATGTGAGAAGCAACAGCGTGAGAATAATATTAAACCTTTCATTTTGATTACATCTTTTGATTAATTTCAGATGGTGGCATTTTATTTGTGTGAAGGTACATCAGTGCACCAAGTAGTTTATTCTACTATCGGTGCCACAGTACAATATTTAGGGAATGCCTATTATAACACTAAGTGCCTAGGAATGCTAAATGCTTATCTGTGCTTTTTAACACATTTACGGTATGCATACCTCAGAGGAACAATGTAAGCTAAACCAGACCTGAATAAATTGCAGCAATCTCTATCCAGCATATGCAAAATGTAATAAATTTTAGATGATCTGTTTAATTGTAGAAAAGACTGATTTTAGCCGCAGAAACTAGCAGTAGAAAAAGTGCAGCTACAGGAGACAGAAAAGGATACTGCTTTGAAGTTTTTTATTATACAGTTCTCAACACAAGATTCCACTGATTCAGAAAATGTTAGTTTAAATAATAACTCTGTAATTTGTATTTGTGTGCAGAATGAAATGGCTATTTCCTGTGGCTCTAGAGCTCACCTGGAGAAGGACTCAGTAGCAAAGGTTTGTTTCCATTTCCTGCTGTGTACTAATACTCAAATACTTCCATTATTTGATGCTGTCCTGCATATTTTACAATTAAATAATCAATATTTGTAAAAGAATGGAAGCTAAAAAATAGGAAAAGCTTTTCGTAAGTTTTTTTATAATTTTCATAAGTGTAGCATGTGCTCCATCATATACATAGGATGTGTATGCCTCTATATGTGCCTGGGTTTCTAGGCACTTTGAACTGCTTTGGGTTAGTGCTCCAATTTATGGATTGAATTTTCCTAGTTCAGAACATCTTACAAACAGAGCTTCTAATCCCTGACAGAATTGTTAGCTGGTAACCAGTACTGGGGCTGGAGTGGAATGCAACTGATAAGCTCACTTTTATTGATCCCCTTCCAGTGCAAGAGCTTAACCTGCAGATCCTGAAACCTGTTTCAAATGAGTAAGGGCCAATTAGCAACAAACTGTTTGAAGAGTCTCTCAGTTCGTGGGCAAGTGCTGTATTTTTTTCCATATTGCTCATGGTAAAATTTTTGAGTTTTGAACACACAGGCAGCACTGTTCTATATGTGACTCTTGTGGAATAAACACTGGTGTATAGGCTCACAGTCTTATCTTGCATCTGGGTTTCTGATGTCTTGGCAGACAGTAGTTGACAAAGCACAGGCATGGAACTTGTATTGCAGCAGATGCATTGCTGGACTCATTTTTTCAGCATCATTGGATGTGTTCATCATGTTGAATGTTCTCAAGAGTAAGCTTTGTTTATACTGATGTTTAATACTTGAAATGATTCTAAAATAGGTACACAACTACTAAAATAGTTCCAAAAGTTCAAAAGAAGTTACGCTGGTAATGTTCAGCCCCTTGTAGATCTTTAATTTCTTTCTTCTGGTTTATCAGGTAATATTGGAGTGGTTCACTGGAAAGAGTTCTTGTAAACACTGCTGTGGGTATGTTAGTGTCCAAACAAAACAAAAAAATCCAAAACCTTCATCATTATTAGAAATTAGGGTAAATCTTTGACATGGTATTTGCCTGCTTATAGCACAGAATATACCATTTGCAGTTACTTGTTACCTATGTAGGCAGTGTATCCTGGAAATATTGCTACTCAGGATGATCATGTAGCTGATGAATTTGAGCCCAGAAAAAAATGCTTCATTCTGTGGTCAGGTACTGAATATAGATAAACTTTCTTTAGTGCAGTCCTGTGTCTTTTCATGTTTGAAGGTCTTGATACATGAAGGAGAGGAATTGGAACAAGACTTTATTTTTTAATGCAAAAGTACAAATTTTAGGATGTGTCCATCCTTTGCTTCCTGTTCCTTCCCACATTTCTGACTTTCTGATAAAGGAATCGCCAGTTGTAGCCTATTTCATTTTATCACCCATCTGTCCCTTGACTGAAAAGGAAAGACTGCATTTACTACATTGGGAAGAGACTGTTGTGTAGTGTAGTAGGTATAAAAAAATTTGCAGAACAATCTTTGAGAAGCTGGGATTTCTCTCTGGGCTTAGTGGCATCTGAAATAGTAGAATGAAGCTCTGATAAGCAGCTCTATGGGATTTTTTAAGACAAGAATTTAAACCTTAAATTCAGTCTCGAGATCAGGAATTGTGTTCTGCCTCTGGAGTTGGTAATGTAGTTTAAGAAACCCATAGTATGACATGCATAAAGTCATGAGAGTGATAAACATAATCCAGGAACATTTCTTTGTGGAGTAAGTGCACAGTTTCACTGGCTGACAGTCATGCAGCCTCTTAGAGCTTCACTTTTGGGTCTAGTAGCCTTGTGTTCTTGGTCACAACCTGGTTCACCTTCACCAAAAGAGCCAAAGAATCCACACCAGACCCATCATAAACCTAGGGCTACAGTGTCTTTTGAGAAGCACAAGTTATGACTATTATGTCAGAAACAAAAGTATAACCAAAGAGTAGGCTGGGAGAACATATACCAGGAACATAAAATATATTTGTGAAAGCAAAACAAAGAAAGAGACGACTGTGTAACATTGCTGGAAATATAAATGGTCTTGCACAGCAGCTGTTACTTCAGTCCTGTTACTGACTTGGGCCATCGTATACTGCACAAAAAAGTTCATTCTTACTGCATTCCCTAAAGTGCCTTAACACAATATGTGCAAACTCTGGAGATCATTCAGTCTTGAATGAAAGAAGTGGGTGGCAAACAAGAAGAGATGGTCCTGCTTGCTGTTTTTTTAGTATTATGAAACCTGGGTTTATTATTACTTTTGTGTCAAAGTAGCAGCTGGAACCTTTCTAGTTTGTATTCTTAGGAATAGCAGTCCTGCTGGCTTGTTCTCCATTGTCGATTTGTCCTGGTAACTTCTGAATTTGTTGGACCTGTTCAACCGATTTTTAGGAAAAGGACTAGACAGAGGAGGAAAAACAGCTTGTAAATGTCCAGTGGAGTAGAGAATATAGCGTGCCATTCCCCCTCCTCCTTCACTCTTACTGGGGGAATTCCCAGAGAATCATACAGAAGATACCATGGCTGTCCCACTAAGTAATTGAAATCCAGCTGCAGGTTCCTACTCCACTTGGTAAAGTGTTATCCAGAAGAGAAAGCTGCACTGAACTAGGGAAAACAACAAAAAAGAACTTGGACTTTTCATATCCTAAGCCAGAGTACTAACCATGCACTTGACTAGCAAGTCTTTCCTTTTCAAGCTGTAATTTTGTTTCACTGCAACAGTTGAAAAATTCTGGTTTCACTCCAGTTCAAAACAAAAAACATCTACAAACTTTGAAAGCTATCACAAAACAGAGTTATTGTCCTGTAAGCCAGTCTTGCACAAATACTTCACTCATCACCTAAATGCAACCATCTGACTTCTCACCTTTTGTCCACAGCGCTCTTACTTTCGAACTATTCTGATGTATGGGTTCCACTTCCTTGTATGGTTTCTCTGTGTCAAAAAGATCAGGGACACGCAGTGTGGATTTAAACTTCTGACCAGAGAAGCTGCCTTACGGACTTTCTCAACGCTTCATATAGAACGCTGGTAAATTCTTCCTTTTTCTGTTGTTTTTTCCATATTTACCAAATTTTTCCAATTTACCATATTTTTGAAAAAGTAATTTTACTATTGAAGCTACTAGGAAGTATGTGATGTCTGTGTATAAATCCAAGCTGCTCAGTTTAACCAGTTATAGTACTTGCGTGCCAATTTAGATTTCATATGTTAAAATATCCTGGTAATTGCTAGGAATTCTATTTTGTCATTAAGAGACACTTTAGGAAATAGTTGGGTATTTAGTTTTATTCTTTCTTCTTACTGTGATAAGGAGAAAGGGAACAGATGGGCTTACTAAGTCAACTTTAAAATAGTATCCAGCGTAAGCTGAAAGAATACTCCATTGGTGCGCTTTTGGGTGGCAATAATTGACTCCTTGCAAGTTCTTTTTTCTTTGGCATGTGGTATCGAAAGAGCTACGTAATACCAAGTGGACATTTTGGTTTTGCTTTATCAGAGCAACTGATAATTGGTTAGGAGAGGGGATTAAAAACAATGTAACTCTTCTGTCATCACCTCTAAAAGAAACTCCAGACAAGCAATTTTTGATTATGTTGTAATCCACTCTCTGTTTCTGAGCATCCTCTCTCCTTTTCAGATGTGAGCCATGCAAGCAGAGTAAAAAATGGAGAGAAGCTTTTACTATGATATGAAAAGTTCAAAACTTATTAGTCTGTTTTTATGCATTACAATTCAGTACTGCTTAACCAAAACATGGTACCTAAAACCCATATCTAATAAGAAGCTTCTAATTGCTGAAGGCTCAAAGTGAAAGGAAATGCCTACTATTTTGCATTTTTTATTACTAGACTATTTCATGAGAGGACTATTGATAGAGCTCATTAATAAAGGACAGTAGAAAATGATGTATGGTCTTTGAATTACTTTAGAGCTCTCTTTCATTGTAATTTAGATAGAACAGTTCCCTTTAGAGAGTGATACAGTTGTGACTACTTTTATGGGACTGAAACACTGTTTCCACACAAATACCATAATTAAGTTTCCTGCACCACAACTGTTTATAGAAAGACTGTCTTAATTAAGCTTAATTAAATCTTTTCAAACTATTGTCTTCATCCAAGAAAATCTGTCATGGGCTACTGCTTGCTGACAGAGAACAGAATGACTGAACAAAGTTCTCATACAAAAATGTGTGTAATCCTGTAGTCCTAGTCAATTCCAATACATCCAGTTTTAGGCTGAGCTTTGGCAGTGACAGTTGAGCTATACTGCTTCTTCAGAGTGGGACTGCAAAGGTAGTGTTTGGGCACATGAATCTGGTGCTGAATGTCAAGCTTCTGTTGAGCTGAACCTGGAATTGTGAGCTGTCAGCTTTTGGAAAAACACTTTCCTAGCTGGGTGGTTTGCTTATTGCCCTAAAAGAAACTATAGCTGAGCCAGATGTATGATTTGTGCTGCTACCTCCAACACCAAACTTGATCTGTAAAGTTCTGTAATATTCATATACAGGGGTTTTCTGAATATGTGGTTAAACATGTATGCGAGGCCCAAAACTGCACATCTCAGAATTATCCTATTTAATTTGGCTTTATAAATTAAGTGCTTCAAGAAGAAATACTGAAAGAAATGAATGAGGGTAATAAGTTTAATCTGTAAAAATGCAGCCTTCAGTCTTACTCTGTTGTAAACTGAAGATTTTTATTATAATTGCACTTAATTGGTCAGACATATTATGTGAAATATTCAGGGTTTTTATTAAAAAAAATCTTCACAAGCTTTCGTCTGTCACTCGGATTCTCTAAAAGAATGAAACAATAAAAATAATAGTTCTGTACCCCATTATCCAGGAATAAAGCCAATGAAAAAGGATATTGCTAACTTATAGTAATTACATTGCAGGTATGAAATATTATCAGCACGTCTTGGTATATTAATTCATTGTGCTTATATGTGCTGCTATAAAATGAGCCTTCTCTTCTTGATCTTTTATTTACTGTAATCCATAAACTAACCCTGAGTGTTTTCTTATATATCTGAAATGTACTGGTTAGTGATGAAGAATGTTTGCTTTGTTGGTCAAAAAAAGAATAACTCAAGTGCTTCCAATAAACAGCTCTTCAGATACTTCCAAGTCACAAATTTGCCTAAAACAACAATAGTTTTGGTTTGGTTTGGTTTGAAGTTGGTTTCATTTTTTCTGCCAAAGTGGGCAATATATTGTCTGGTTTTATCCTCATCTGTCCTTCAACAGTCTCTGTGCTTCCCTGCCTTCATTTTCATACTTACTGGCTAATTAAAACCAAATCCAAAGGAATAGTAGACATTTTGAGATCAAAACCTCTGGCAAGTTTCATGGAAACTGAAACCTCCATGAAGGAGAGAAACTCCAATTATTGCCACTGCTAAAAGAGAAAACTACAATAAGGATTCAAAGTTACTTGTCAGCTTCACAACCAGCCATTTATCATGTGTAACTGGAAGATAACAAAGTGTCAGTGCACGAAACAGAGTACTGTTCCTTTTCCAGTTAATATTTATAAGATCTGCAAATAAAATGGGATATGGGGAAGTGTAAGTGTGTGGGGAAAGTGGGTATTTCAAAGGAAACAGTAATAGTGATTGAAATGTCTATGTTGGACACACAGTTGGGATAACTGCAGTTGGAAGTTACAAAGGGATATCAAACATTCATCCCATAAAACCATACATTGGATTCCTGTGTGTGTAATAATGTAAGAATCTGAAACAGCCCAATACTGAAAGCTTTTTATTTTAAGCAAAAGTGGGCCCTGATATCTTACAATTGCATAAAATGTAAAAACAAAAATAGACATTGTGCCATGGAGGTTCTGTATGAGTGTGAAGATGTAAGGGGAGGAAATAGTAGTCAGTATTGTATTTCTGCTAACCTGAAGCAATGGGGAGTCCCTAATGGGTCACAGTACAACACACTGATACTGAGACCAACAGCAGAGGAACCACCATCTTGATGCTGGATAGGATGCTCAGAAGTCTGGGTTTATTACTGCCTCTGCATTAGGGCTGTTTGACATTGAAGAAATTACTTAATTCTTTCTGAATCCTAAAATCCCACTAGTGAAGTGCAGCTCTGTTAGGTATTGAAAGAGTTCAGTTCAGTATGGTCAGTGCTTAGACATTCTAGTAATACTGGAGGAGAGTGATGGAGAATATTCAACAAACAAGCAGCATTTAATAGAATAAAAGCCATCTGAGAGCCAGCACCCTAGTCACTGACTCTGTGGAGGGCTCCCCTGGTGCTGAAGCAGAACGTGTGGTGAGTTGTTGAAGAAAATGAACACAATTTGTTTTTTGCAGAAGCCTCGTCTGTCCTGTCTGCTCAGGTTCTGTCAGACTCGGATTTTTTGAGGTACTACAGTAGAAAGTGAATTCTTATGTGAGGACATAATAAATATTTAGACTAGTTAATATGTAACATATTTACGCATAATGTGATATAAAATGACTATAAAATTGGCGATCTAATAATTCTTTCCCTGAACTGTTTACCTTACTGCTCAGTTAGGATACGAATATGCATACACAATAGACAGGATTTGCTTTATCACACCTGAAGAGCCTCTACTTGTCATCTGGTCTCCCTTCTTAGACCAACAGAAGGGACAGTTTTAGAGTACAATTAATTTCATCCTAATACAGGCTTCTAAAATACACCAGATGAATTGCAGCCTACAAATGCCCGTTTCCTGCCCTTGACTGTAAAGGTACTGTAGATAATTTGTACACAGGTGTATCCACTGTAAATGACTGAAGTTCAGCAGTGTAAATTTAACACATAGTGAAGCAATACATAGGAAAAAATGTGCTGGGTTGCTGGTACCTCAGCTGCATCAGAGGGATAAACTATTCAGTAAATCCTGGAGGTACTGAGTTAGAAAAAAAACTACTGAAGCAATTCTGTATCAAAGGCAGCTCGGTTTCCGAGTTGTCTAGGCAGCACTGTTTCTGTAGACAAAAAGCCCAGAGAACTCTTCCCTTTGGATAAAGGAATCCCAGAGTACCTAGGCATACATAAGAGCATACTTAGCACATACATAAGGCATACATAAGTGCATACATAGGCACACATACATAAGTGCTAAACTAGCATTGGACAATAGGAGACTGCCTTAAGTGCTGGATATTGCTGCTACTGCTCCAAAAGGCAGATCAATACAAATTCAAGAAATTGTATTTTTATTTGTATGTCTCTAAGCAGACTAATAACATACTTCAGTCAAAGAGCAAGTGTGAGGAGCACAGTCTGTCTCAATGTCTCAGCACTCACAGTAAAGAATTTCTTCCTAATATCTAATCTAAATTACCCTTTTTCAGTTTAAAGCCATTCCCCCTTGTTCCGTCTCTACATGGCCTTGTAAAAAGTCCCTCTCCAGATTTTTTGCAGACACCTTTTAGGTACTGGATGGCTCCTCTAACGGATATCACCTCTTTAATGTTAAAAATACTGGAAAACAGACCACAATTTTCTTCTTGCTGTTCTGAGTTTTATTTATAGATGCTTATATTTAGGAAATCTTAAAAGCAAACTGAAATACAGACCAAAACCACTGTTTCATCATTATGGTGATCAGGGTTATGTCACCCTTTTTAAAGAGAGAGAGAGATTTCCTATAATGTTTTGTTAATCTAGTAAAGTTTATAAAGCATTTGAAAATTAATAGATACTGCAAGCTATTTATGTATTTGATACTAAGAAGTAATGCTTATATCCTAAACTAGATTTGTTTTTTTTGTGACTGTGTTGTCTTTTTAACGGTTCTTTGGAGAGCTGGCTGTGTATGAATATGAATATGAATATGAGTATGAATATGGTATATATGAATACAAACCAAACATTGCTGAAATTTACTTTCTAAATAGCAAAGTTCTGACATTAGTTTGAAATGAGAGGAACCTTTTGAACAGAGAGCATATGCTTTGTGGTTTAGGTTCTGAATCTGATTACAACACTAATCTATTTTTCAGAAATGGATGGAGCACATTTTTTAAATTAAAACTTAGAAGATTAAAAGGCATGTCTTAAAAATGTAATAGAGGCAGTTGGAATTACTCACTTTCTGGTTCCAAAAGAAGTTCTGGTTCTGCCTCTGCAGTCTTGACCTGAGAAATATAACTGTTAATGTTAAATTTTAATGCACAGGAGGAAAAGTGGAGAATTAAATGTTCTCACTGGCAGAATATTCCTGTCCTATTTTTTTTCATTGATTTCTTCTGCCAAAACAAACAAACAAACAAACAAACAAAAAAATCATAAATTTTCTTTTGGCCAAAAAATGCCTTTCCTTACGTAGGAGAGCTGGACATAGCAGCACTTACTCTCCTACCTGGGATATTGATAGGATGATGGGGGATTCAAAGCATAGTTTGATTGACGTACTTTTCTGAAGGGGCAATTTATAATGATACTGTGCAGCTCAGCAGATCACTGATTAGATCAAATCGTTGCTATTACTTTTGACTATAAAAATTGCCTTGTGCACTGAACAAGCCATGCTGTTTCACATCTAAAACTCAAAAGCTCAATATAAAAAAATTAATGTTTGTTGCTAATATCTATATGTAGTGTTTATATAAAAATTACAGAAAGTTTAGCATTAAAATTGCTACAGGGATTTCTTTTCCAATTCTTTGGCATTTTAGACTAACACAGCCAGTGGAATTAATTGTTTTTCCTGGGTTTGTGCATGGCAAGTAGAATTGTTTATGAAGTCTAATCAACACAAGAATGTTTTGCTGTTATAACTATGTCCGTTTTGTCTTGTAAAAACTTCTTCTTCTGGCAGACATATGTGGACTTTCAAAAGCCCCAGTACAGCTACAGCAGTACTGGCAGTGTAACCCACTTGACATCTTATTTCATTGTTGGACCTCTTTGACCATAGGAAGTTTTCTCTGCCCATTGAGAATTTGCTGGAACAACTTATTCTGGGTTCAGAAAAGTTCTAAATTCCGGTTAAAACAGTATAACTGAAAGCCTGATTTTGAAATTTGAAACACTTAAAATTGGTGTTAAAAAAAGTCTTACTGTAATTTTAAAATACAGAATAATTTTGCATTTTAAGGATTTGGTTTAAAAGGTTTAAATTCAATTAAACACCTGCCAATTTGGTGTTCAACTGAATTTTAGCCAGCATCATCTTAAATTGTAAGTTAACCAGAAGCACTCCTCAGCACATACACAAACAGATGAAGATGTTTTTCTGTATTTTACACTTCATGCTTGTGTTAATTAACATATAATGGAGCCACTATTAGAAGAAGATGGGGAAGCTGTCACACCATGTATGTTTGACTGTCTAACTTTGGATACTTAGATTAGAGCCTGAATTCATTTAGGCTGGAGCCAACCTTGGGTATCCTAAGCTGTCTGCTCCCTCCTTAGAGGCACCTACTTTCTCTCTTAGCAGCGGGATCCGGTGAAGTATGTGATGTGAATAATTCCCTGCTGCTTCTAAGAGCAGTTGTCACATGTTAACTAGCCACAAATGGCTTCATGTCAATACACATGTATTACACTCACCAACTCATCCACTGATGTTGCTTTGATCTCCTCTACGGTAGGCTCCAGCTTAGATACCCACGCTTAAATCCTAACTATAGAAATGTCTGTATGGTTCTTCTGTACCAGCTGGATCTGGTGATTTTCAGTATGGGTAATACCATCAGTGTATTGAGTACACTGCAATCCATATTCCCTGATTAACTGCTCTAGGATGCGTATGAGGGGTACTGAAAAGTGGTGGGGAACAGGGGAAGCAGCAAGATGTCCCAGCAGTATACTACAGAAGCTATTCTCCATTCAGTTTTGAGTAGGGTTTTTTTAATTTCAGGATATGTTCATTGTTACACAAAGGACAACCACATGTAACAGTATTAGTGTTCAACCTGATTAATTCCTGTGTCTTTAATCTTTTACTTTTGAGCACTGGAGTTCACCAGATTATTTAATGCTGTTGTGCTGTGATGCATATGCTGACATTCCAGTAATTTGTTGTCCATAGGAATTGCTGCAAATAGCTTTTAGCTCACTGGCCTAATACTTTCTGTAGTAATATTTCTAGAGAAGCTCGTACAGTATAATTCATCAGACAATTAAGATTTTTAGTCAGTTAAGTAGTGAATATTACAAAATTAGATTTAGTCTTAATTCACAAGACAAACATTCAGAGGTGAATACATGGGAGTTTTGGCTTACAAATGTAAAATGTCAGCGAAAAAATAAATAATAAGACTTCAGTAGAAGAGACCATGGCATAATTAATAAAACAGTATTCAACCCTCATTTAAAGAAAATCATGAAATGGCAAGGCTGCTTGGAGCAGATTCAGTTCACTGAGATAAAAAAAAAAAACCAACACATTTCTTCCTGTAACTTTTTTGTGACAATTAAAACACCTGTGTCCCAATCAAAAACAGGTTTACAAAGTGGTTCTCTAGCCACAGCAACTGTAGTCTCTGTAGATAACCTCTGTTTCTGCTGTCTTTGCAGAAAGAACACTGAGGTATGTCAGTGCTGTCCTGTGACATAAACGCGCAGTGCGAGTTCAGGTTGATGCATGTTTGGTAATGATTTCATTTGCAAGCCAGCGTGCTGTGGTCTGTACTTCAGTGGGAACCTCCATGTATGTGTCATACCTAAGTGCACATTTCAGAGTGGACTTCTGTTGTTGCATTCATTAATTATTTGCAGAAATGCACTGCACTGCTTAAAAGGAGGCTAGAAGTAGAGGGAAATAACATCTGAACTTGGCTAGCAACCTGCTGAAGTATGTCTTTTTGCCTGCACTTGACCACCTGTTTGTCCCTTTCTACCCTTTCTGTGGAGTTAAATGGGATTACCAACAACATGAATTCAAGCAGCCATTGAAGCATGAACAAATACGTTATTATTTATCGCATACACTTTCTCCAGTGGCAAAACATTATTATTTTTTTAATTATTATTGATTTTAAAAGAAAATTGCCTTGGACTTCACAATAAGAATTTAAGCAGATTCTCAAATTATGATATTATTGAGAGAAGATGTGGACTAGTGTTGAATTGTACTTGACTGCCTTGCAGCTGTGTTTTCAAGACCTATGTGTGCGGGTTTGGAGCATCTGTTTCATTTACTTCAAAATGGAAACCTTACCAACAGCTACATTAAAATGTTTCCAATTCCTTAAACTTCAAGGTTTGCTCCCCTAGGGAAAAAACTCCGAATAATCTGATGTGGATGGCCATTGACAGCTTTTTCCAATATAGAATAGTATTTTTAAAAAACTTTTTATTGGGAGGGGTTGGGGAAGAGAATGTGGAGCTGTTTCGCTTAAATCCCTGTTACTAGATGTCATTTAAGGAACAAGAAGACCCCTACTGGCATTTGGAGACTACAAGGGTAGGTAGGGGGGAAACTCAGGAATAAATAAATCTAAGAAATTTAACTCAAATCACCAGAATCTTTATAATTGTGGTTTGCATTCACCCTTGGCAGTACTAGCTACTGGTAGTTTCATATGCTGATTTCTTTATGGGCATTACAAGCTGTAGTTGCCAAAACACTTTTCTAATGTAACTTTTCTAGTGACACAAGGGCAGCCTTGGCTGCACTGGCCATGAAATGATGGAGTTCAAGATCCTTAGAGCAGCATGGAGGGAGCACAGGAAGCTCACTACCCTGGGCTTCAGGAGAGCAGACTTTGGCCTCCTCAGGGATCTGCTTGGTAGAGCCCTAGAAGGAAGAGGGACCCAGGAAAGCTGGTTAATATTCAACGATCACCTCCTCCAAGCTCAGGAGTGATGCATCCCAACAAAGAGGACGCCAGCCAAATAAGCTGGAATGTCTGCATGGATGAACAAGGAACTCCTGGACAAACTCCAGCATAAAAAGGAAGAGGAAGCAAGGACGGGTCGCCTGGGAGGAGTGACTTTTTTACCTCAGTCTTGATAAGTGCTCCAGCCACACTGGTAGAGTCACAGACCACAAAGGAAGGGACTGGGAGAATGAAGTGCTTCTCACTGTAAGAGAAGGTTGGGTTTGAGAACATCTAAGGAGCCTGAAGGTGCCCAAGTCTGTGGGACTTGACAAGATACATCAGTGGGAACTGGCAGATGTAGTTGCCAAACCATTTTCCATCATATTTGAGCTCTAAGGCACATGCAAAATTAAGGAGGTGACTGGTGACAGCCAACATAGCTTCACTAAGAGCAAATTGTGCCTGACAAGTTTGCTGGCCTTCTAAGATGGAGTCATAGCACTGGTGGATAGGCAAAGAGTGACTGACATCAGCTACCTGGACTTGTGCAAAGCATTTGACATTGTCCCACTCAACAGCCCTTTCTCTAAACTGAAGAGACTATTCAATGAATAAGGAATTGTCTGGATGGTCACAATCAAAGAGTTGCTGTCAACTGCTCAATGTCCAAGTGGAGATCAGTGAAGAGTGGTATTCCTCAGGGGTTGGTGTTGGGACCAGCACTGTTCAACATCTTTGTCGGTGACATGGAAAGCGGGATTGAGGGCACCCTCAGCAAGTTTGCCAGCGACACCAAGCTGTGTGACGTGGTCGACATGCTGAGGAAAGGGATGCTATCCAGAGGGACCTGGAGACATCTGGGAGGAAAACCTCATGAAGTTTAACAAGGCCAAATGCAAGGTCCTGCACCTGGGTCAGGGCAATCCCTTGTGTAAATACAGGCTGGGGCGGAGGAGTGATTAAGGGCAGCCATGGGTGAAGGACTTGGGTGTTGATGGACAAGAAGTTCAATATGACCAAGTACTGGGTGCTTGCAGCCCAGAAAGCCAACCGTCTCCTGGGTTGCATCAAAAGGAGCGTGACCAGCAGGTCAAGAGAAGTGATCCTGCCCCTCTACTCTGCTCTTGTGAGACCCCACCTGTGTTCAGCTCTGGAACACTCAATATGGGAAGGACCATGGACCTATTGGAGCAAGCTCAGGGGAGGCCATGGAGATGAATACAGGGCTGGAGCACCTCTCCTATGAAGACAAGCTGAGAGACTTGGGATTGTTCAGCCTGGAGAAGAGGAGGCTCAGGGGACACCTTATAGCAGCCTTCCAATCAATACCTAAAGGGAGCCTACAGGAAATCTGGACGGGAATTTTCATAAGAGCAGGTAGTGATAGGACGAGGGGGAATGGCTTTAAACTGGAAAAGGGGAGATTTAGATTAGCTATAAGGAAGAAATAATTCACTATGAGGGTGATGAGGCACTGGGACAGGTTGCCCAGAGCAGCTGTGGCTGCTCCATCCCTGGCAGTGTTCAAGGCCAGGTTGGACATGGCTTGGAGCAACCTGGTCTAGTGGAAGGTGTCCCTGCCTGTCTCAGGAGGGTTGGAACTGGATGATCTTTAAGGTAACTTCCAACCTAAACTGTTCTGTGATTCTATGGTTATAATATCAAAAGCCTCAGTGTCTCAGATCCAGAAAGCCCACTTGAGTGTGCAGTTGCAAGAATGAACCATACAGACAATTCTCTGTGCAGAGCAATTAGAGAATTAAAGTGTTATTTTAGACAAGCTGGGCAGGGAGGGGCAGCTGACTTAAAGCAGGACCACTTTCCAAATTCATTTTGCTGCACAACCTGCAAACAACTGTGCCAAGGCAGGTCTTGAGGGTTTCTGTGTTGTACATTAAATGGTCACCAGGTGAAGAACAACTGTTGTTCACGTTCTGTTATGCAAAATAACAAAAATAATTTCTCACATCTGTGCTGTTGCCTTTATTCTTGACTTAGAAAGTACAGGGGGCATCCATCAGATCAGTGTAAAACCACAGCAGGTAGTTGTCCCCTTTGATGAGATGTAGATTGACATCTCTTTGATAGAGATGTAGATTGACAGAGCACATTTGGCTGTTTTGTCTTTGGAAATGTTTAAATCATGATTGTGGCAGAATGAAAAGTGAGCAGTGGTCTGAGCACAGCATGACCTTTGAGAACAGGACACGGTGGTGTTTGTATGCTGGCTATGTTCTGAGCCATTCACTCAGGGAAATTAATTTCCCTTTCATGTGCATCTGACCTGGAGAGCATTGGTATCAGCTTCATAACTGAACACCAACCTCCTTAAATCAGGCTGGGGATTTAATTAACAGTGCCACCATCTTTCTTCTGGAAATAAGTGTGACTGTATTTGCTATTTTGTGTCCTTCAGGGCATTTGATGTGGAACTTCTTTATATAGCTCAGCGCTTGAGAATACCTATAGCAGAAGTTGCTGTCAACTGGACTGAAATTGAAGGTAGGGAAATTATTTATATCCTTGTAAGATTCCTTATGTGTCAGTCCAGAATAAAATATCCAAGGGTCTTCCCATATTTTACCCAGTTCTAATTACACACAGTTGCGTTTCCATACAAATTTTAAATTTCATGTCCTTGCCAGCCTTTTGCTATGACACAGTACAGGAAGCGTAGCTGAAGGGGTAGCAAGAGAGAAACTTCTCACTCCCACTGGAGACAAAAGTCGGTAGTTTTACTGATAGGATAAAGCACTGCTTTGGTGTGTCCCCTTCCTATAATGTGTTAAGAAAAACACTGCAACTGTAAAACACTGTGCCGGAAGTCTGACCATCCTGTTCATTGATTCAACTCCATTTCACTATGTCTTGGCTTCCAAAATTCTCAGCCCACCTATTAAGGCCTCTTCTTCTGAAGGTTCTTTCAGACCTGTAGGGAGGTCTCTGTTACTGGGTTACTGGAAGGTATAGTTCCATACATATTTCTTCATAAGCAAAGCCAGTTTAAGAGATACTGCTTTGCTTCTTCTCACTTCCTCCCTTCCATCAAATGCAGAGTGCAAGTAGAGAATATCCTAACCTGACTTTACTAGAAAAGAAATGCTTTCTTTCAATGCAGTTCCACATGTATATTGTACGTAATACAAAGATTAGCAGAGATGGAGGAGGGCTTGCTTTCATAGTGTGGGTTCCTTACCTTGCCTGAAGACTGGCACATTCATATTACTGATGGCAGTCCTCTTCTCCAATGTTGCTAAGAAATCCTTAATTATCAATGATGTTCACGTTCCTATACACTTGAACAAAGCTTTGTCATAGAGAAAACTATGCATCTTGTGACATACATGGAATTAATGTGCTGCTTGCAAACTAGAATCTCCCATTTATGGTATAATGTAATTAGTACAAAGCAATAACTTTTGCAATATAAATTTTTATTAATGTTAAAGTCTTGGTTGTGGGGCCGAATGTGCTGAGAATGCAGAGGTTCATGACTACTTAAATGTGTCTCTTGCCAATGCTCATTTTTTCTAACAACGTCCTTCTGATTTTCTTCTTCATTAATCACAGGTTCTAAGTTAGTTCCCTTTTGGAGCTGGCTGCAGATGGGCAGGGATCTCCTTTTTATACGACTGCGATATATGACTGGTGCCTGGCAGCTTGAAACAAGAAAATGTAATTAGGTTATTTACATTTTCCAAATATATTATTATACTTAATGGAACATGAGAACAGCTTCAATCAAGTGAAGTGGTGATGAAAGCTGAGGTAATTCTTCATTACTCCTGTTGTATGTTTCATTTTTGCAGCACGTATGTGTTTTATAAGGTTGTCAGCAGGAGATTTGTACCATGTTTTGAGAAGAGAAAGCATTTCCAAAAATATTTTCTTATCTGGTAATCAGGTTTTTATAATATTAAATAGTAGCTTTAACATGTCTTATAAATTCACTCAAATAAATATATCTTCTTTTGTCTCATCATACATTTGGAATTTCCTTACATATATTAAAATGAGGCAGTCTGTTCTACATGGTGCAATATTGTGTTGTGAATGACCACAACCATTTGTTTCTAGAGTAGCTGGAAATATAGGGCCATATTGCAACTTGGAATTATCAATCATGGTTCACACTGATGAAATGTTTAGATTCAATGTTACGGGAAATATTAATGGGTTTTACTGAGTTAGGACAGTAATGTTCATAAGGCTGTTCTAAGAACTTTCAGTAGTCTCTTGACATTCCAAATGTTTTTGTCTGAAGCTGAAATAGTTTGTCTGAAATCAAACTGCGGATAATCTCCAGACTGTGGAAGGTCCAAGAGAAAGTACTTTTCATGTTAAAATGTTGTCTTCTATAAATATGTTTTGATCACATGTACTAATTAATATGGTATGTTCAAGGCTGGGAGTCGCTGGCATCTAAAAATCTGTAATGCAAAGGGTATGAAAAGATAATTCAGAACACACAAAAATGAGATCCAATGTACACTGGGGGCCTGTGCTAGCGGTGCCAGTCTGACATTTTTACACTTCAAATGAGATCAGAGAGGGAGGAAGGGGTCTTGAGCCTTTCTTCATAATGTCATACCCTGTTACATTCTGTAACAAGAGTATGACAGGGTTCAATAGTGCTTTCAAAACAGTTGTGGATTGCCAACAAACTAAGCCAATCTGTCTTTCAGAAATGTACAAATCTGTACAGATTTAAAGAATGAGTGGCATATGGCTGTACTTTCACATATGATTTCATTGGTGATTTTTCTTATTCCTTCTGCAATATTGAGTTCTGCTCCTGTTAAGGTTACCTCAGTTTTCTATGCATTGAAGTATTGGAATAAATTATCAAGAAGTACCTCCAGTTTGATTTTGCAGGCTTTATTCTCTTGCCTAGTTCACATCCCATCTCAGCTGCCTTTCAAAGCAGGCTTGCTACGTCTAAACTATTTGTTGGAGATAGTCATTGACCTGCCCAAAAATATTTTGAGAGCAGGGATAGACAGCTTGTGGGACACCTGGCAAAGTGTAGTCCGACACATTCATTCAGTACAAGCAGAACAGGGATGAAAAAACAAAAGGAATAAACTGGGATAGAGGGAAATGGGGAGAAACAGAAAATGAAATCAATCTGGGGCTGAGATTGGAAGCCAGAGCGTGAAATGGAAAATGGGAAGTACTGAGACTGCATGAGGAATGGATGTAGAACAGCAACAGACTCAGCAAAGACTGGAGCAAGGGAGTGGGGAATGAGACAGATTAGTTAAGGGTGGAAAAAAGGAAATGTTGCTTCTAGGGAAGGGGAAGCTGAAGGGCCTCACTAAGCCAAGTAATCCACAAGAATAGGTTTAGGACAGAAATTGTCTAAAACAAGTTGGGACTGAGGATACAGTGACATTTAGAGTCTGGGCTGGCATGTTGGACCCCTTTTTCAGAGTTTCTCAGCCATTATTTGACCTCTACAAAATCCTTTGGCAAATCTCTCATCTTCTTTCTGTGCCCGTCCATAAAGAGAACAACTGGCTACCAGTATCAGTTGTTCTTCTGCCCTGGTCACTGAAACTTGCAGTATTTCTGCAGGCTCCAATTCTGAACTGCATGAAGGAGCAATGGAATCTTTTACAAAGGTGTGGGAGGTGATACAAACAAACCAAGTTTCAATGAAAGGTCACTTTTCAGAGTTAGAAAGCCAGGTAGGAAACAAAAGTAGCCTTTCTGATTCATTCCCACATAGTGTTCATGTGCTATGAGAGGAGATACTTTTGTATGTAAGGTTTACTTTTCTTAAAAGACGTATTTTCAGTGCCTGGGGCTGATTCAGGAAACACTGAGTTGTCCGACAAAGGCAACTAGATTGGCCTCCCGTTTAGAAAACAGAAGTTTGGATAGAGTATAAATGAGACAAAGAATTAAAGAGAGGCTGTATGTTCTCCATTATCAGATAAAGTTAGACAGGCATATCGTTCTTTTCCTTCTTGCCCAAATGGTCAACACATTCAGAGAGGGTATTAGAGGTACAGATTCAGTTCCTTTATTGCTTAAGCCCACATCTAAAGTGAAAGTATCGCCAAGCCCTTCTGCAAGTCACTTCAAAGGGATATTTGGACAGTTCAGTGATGCAGATATGGCACTGTCCCAGTCTTTCTGAAGATCAAAGTTTAAAAAATTGAGTTCCAGGTCTGCTATAGTGTGTTCTGCGGTTGAAGCATTATCGATTGCTTTTCTGAGAACTGCTTTTCTTCGCGTGGAATGATCTCAGGTCTTTAACAGTTACCTGCACTTCTTGAACTAACTGCTTCAAGCTTGCTTTGAAGCACAGGCAGCAAAGGAGACATTTTAGCTGAAAAGGATGGTTGGCTTTGCCTTCTGTCACTTACGTAGTGACCAGAAGGCTTCTGGGTAGCATACTCCTAGTATTTGCTGATCAAGAAAACACAAGGTTCAGAGGCGCAAATCATACAACATCAAGCACATGCTCTAATGGTGTCGTGGTTTAAGCCCAGCCAGTAACTCAGAACCACTCAGCCGTTTGCTCACTCCCCTGCTTCTTCCTCCTCCTGCTCCCGGAGGGATGTGGAGAATCGAATGAATGTAACTCCCACGGGTTGAGATAAGAACAGTCCAGTAACTAAGGTATAACACAAACCACTACTGCTGCCACCAATGATAATAATGATAAGAGAAATAACAAGGGAAGAGAATACAACCACTCACCACCTGCCAAACAATACCCAGCCAGACCCGAGCAGCGACCCAGCCCGTCCAGGTAACTGCCCCTGTTGCTATACTGGGCAGGACGTGCTGTGGTATGGAATATCTCTTTGGCTAGTTTGGGTCAGGTGTCCTGTCTCTGCTTCCGCCTGACTTCCCTCTTCCCTGGCAGAGCATGAGACTCAGAAAGTCCTTGGTCAGAGTAAACATTACTGAGCAACAACTAAAAACATCGGTGTTATCAGCACTGTTCTCAGGCTGAAAGTCAAAAACACAGCACTGCACCAGCTACTAAGAAGAAGAAAAATGACTGCTACTGCTGAGCCCAGGACAAATGGAAGGTCAGATTCATAGAATCAGGTTGGAAAAGACCTTTAAGATCATCAAGTCTGACCATTACCCCAGGACTGCCAAGACCAACAAAACTACATCACTGAGGGCCTCATCTACATGGTTTTTGAACACTTCGAGGGATGTGATTCTACCACTGCCCAGGAAAGCCTGTTCCGATGCCTGATCACCCTCTCTGAATAAATTTTTCCGAATAGCTTTTTTCTCACAATCAGTTATCAGCATTCCCCTAAAGGCATGTAGGGCAGGTACATGTGAACATGATACTCTTGAAGCAAAGGTGGATCTTAATAAGAAGCAAATAAAAGATTAGTAAAATGTGGATTTTCTCTGTCAAAACTAAAGTTCATAGGACCTTGTCCCTCATGAAATGTAGTACACCTGAGAAACTTCAAAAGATTAAAGTCCATAGCTTTTACATGTCTTCAGGCCAGGCCATAGCAGCAAGAAGATTTTGAACTGATAAACTTCAAGTTTGGGTCAGATGTCTAAAGTCCACTTGTGTCTTGAGCCTTATACCAATATGTAGGTTAACATTAACTTAATCCAAATATTTACTGAATGCGGAGAAAAGGAAGAACAATGGCAAGTATGAACTGTAAACTATTAAGCAAATGTGAAGGATAATCAGATATTTTGAAAAGGCTACACAATGGCTATGAATTAGTTAAATAAGAGATGCCCCCATAGCAGAGACCCCAAATTACAGTATTAATTACACAAGCAGCAGTCTCTGACACCAAAACATTTTACATTAACCTAAAAGATTCATAGAAATGTCAGAGGCAGAGTGATGGGAAACATAACTCATTTAGAACTGCCATAAACGAGATCCTTTAAAAATTAAGAACTCATCTAATAGAAATCTGCAGCTGTCAGAGATCAGAGATGCCCTGTCTTTGTATGAATTATATATCCTAAGTCATTCACATCCTGATCTTCCCGAAGCTTTTACCTTAAGAGGGTTAGCTCTTGTTAAGTCCATAAATCTGTAGATACTTGCTCAGTTTAGTTTATTTCCAAGTTTATTTAATTTATGGCCATTATTTTTCTGTGTAGCAATCTGAAACAATGGCTAGTTTGGAGTCATGTATCTTAATTTTCCCATGAGGATCACATCCGGTGACAGAGGGTTTGGACTAGACCCAAGATATGACAAGTTAAGCATCAGGTTCCCTGGTGCCTACATTTAAGGTTATTGGAGGCCAGAATCCGGAACAAGGCACCTTTTATCTGTCTGAAATACTGCACGTCCCAGGCCAAGCTGCTGACTTTAGGCAGAGTTGCCTGACATAAGCCTGCTCAGCATGAGGGGAGATCTCTGCTCACTGCACAGCCCTGAACACTTTGCTTAGGGTAGGAAGGAGTAGAAGCCTTTCAGAAAACAGGTCTAAGCTTTCCCTTAGCAGCACGGGAGCCTGCTCACTAGTCTACTGATTCAACTCTGTAAGTAATGGAGACCAGGAGTAGATTCCCACACCGGAGGGACATCAAACCTGTATGTCCGATGAGCTGTTCTCTAATTGCTTTCCATTTAAGCTGTTGTCATAAAGCCAAACAGAGAAACATAACTCTGCCTCATTTATCACGGCACTTGCCTGAGGGTGAGGAAGAGCTGGGTTCCAGCCCTTCTCTTTGGGATATTTGCTACTATATATTTACTATACTTAGAGTATCTGGTGATAGATTTCTTGAGAGCAGTACTCTTCTCTGTGTTCCTTCAGGCCAAACATATCTCAGTTGTTGCACAGCGACCCCAGAATCAGTGGAAGATTCCCCTAGGTACCATTTCAGAAGCAGCTGTCATGGTTTAATTGCACAAAGCCATGAAAAGGAGTATTCCTTCTCCCTCTACACATTTCTGGGGCTACTTGGAGTCTCCCTCAAGCCAGCTGAGCCCGCTAGAATGGCAGGCTGCCATCTTCCAGTTGTTTGGGGATTTTTCCTTTCTTTTCATCTGAGTTTTCTTCCATTTCAGTGATTTAAAATTACTCACTGAGTAGTCCAGCAGGCAAAGGGTGCCCCAGCAGCAGAACTCCCTTTTTGAGAGCTGTGAACTCACCACAAGCTTAAAGAATGACTTGTCACCTGGAGGCTAGGACAGTTTTCTAAGGTTGGAAATGTGAATCTGAATTCCTCCTTTCTTAGGCCTGACTTCTTGTTGCCCTCATAAGACCTCTAATTATGGATCTCCAGCAAGAAAGTCACGGCTCCAACCCTTCATGTATTCCAGAGCTCCCAGCTGATTTTATTGAGTGCCACAGTGCAGAATAGGAGGCTTGGGTGGAACATTTTGCAGTCATTCCTACTAGGAAAAAATATTGATTAATTCACATTTGATGCAGTCCTGCTGAATTGCAGACTGTAGAGAACCAAGTTCCTCTAGCATATGTATACAACTTCCCTGATCACAAAGCCTGTCATGCAAACCAGTGCACTGCCTAATTGTCCTCACTCTTCTCTTATGGTCTCACAGAGATACAAAAGGTCTCCTCTGTGTTTCACTGGAATCTTAGCCCTTACTATTTCCTCCTACCCTTGCATTTGCAGGACGGTAATGCAACTCTTCTAGATGACTCACTGCCCTGCATGACCCGGCTATCCAAAGGCACATCAAAACAAAGTAATCACATACTTTGAAAAGGAAATCAAAAACAAGTAGAGAAAATCTACATGGTAATTCTGCAGCATCCTTCCCAACGTCAATGCCTGTGTAGTTAGCGCTTTCATAAGCACAGATTTCAATTTTAAAAAATAAATTTTTATATCTCTGCATAAGCCCCTTACTTTTTCGCACCACTTTACTAATGCTTCATACGAGACTTTTCCGTATGATACAGAATATCGAAGAATTTTCTTTGAAAAACACATGCAAAAAAAACCCAAAAACCAAGTTACTGGAAAAGGTTCAGTAGTTCACACAAGTTTTTTTCATCGTTACCATTTTTTATCACAACCCAAAGCAACAGCAATGCAAAATCCCCTGATCTGGCTTTTATCCTTACAAGCCATGTTTTAAACTCATGTTTTAAATATGGGTTGGAAAAAACAGTAAAATTTGTCTCTTTTTACTCCCAGACATGTCCAGCTGATGCACAGTGTGTTTTCTGTCACAGTTCTAGCAGTTCATTTAGTATTCTTAACTGGTTTCAGTGATACTGCACCATTACACAAAGCAGGATAACTCTTAAATGAGTAATCACACGGATTTAATAAGTTTAACCCATATAAAGTACTCAGAGATCACTACTGTGAAGAATAAGCAGACAAACATAGAAGACAGCTCCAGTTGCAGAGTTGTGTTCAGCAACACATCAATTTACAAAGCTTCAGTGCACACCTTTCTACTACCACCAATGCAGAGCAGTCCAGGTTAGCTTTTCACCATGAAAAATAAAATTGTATTAACATGTATAAGCACAACAACATCTCCAAGCCATTGAGTAGTCCCAGCCACTATGTAAGTTGAGTCCTCTGCTAATGTTTAAGTCTCTGGAGACCTATCCATAATTATTTATGTACCTATTGTCCAAGTGTTCCCTGAGTTCAGAGTCATAATGCTGACTGCAAACTAAAAATAGTCAAAATGAAGAGACAGGCAAAGACAGAAGGCTGCAATGAAGTTTCTGTATCTCAGTGTTTATCACTTAAAATAACATCTAACCTTATTTATGATCTGTGCATGTTTCTTAGGGATGCAGTGGCATGCCTGTTACAGCTCAAGGGACATGAATTAAAGTAGTGTTGCAGCACTGTTGAAGGCTGCACCCTGCCAGCTGAACCATAACTTATCTACCTTTTTAGGATAGCGATTCAGAGGTTAAGAATTGGATGCTACTATGTCGTGCCTATTGCGTTAGCTAACAGCACATAAGGGAGTCTCGAGCACACTAGCCCAAGGGGTCATCTAGGCTCAGGGGAGAAGTTACAGACAAACTTTTGTTTCTTACTGGAAAAAGAGAGGGTATTTTTATATGACCAAGCTTAAGTAATAGTTGTGAGATCATAGCTGAGAGGGGTGTGCTAGGTTATGATTTCATTTAATAGATCCATCAGAAAAGAAAGACCTAACTAGCCTCCATTTTCCTGGATATTTTTCAATCCATTTTTCTTTGTACTGTTCATTGATCTGCCCTAACTGAATCATTAGATATTTCCCTGGTGAAAAAAAAAAAAAAAACAAACCAGAACATCAAACTCTTCCAGTCCCTCTTGCTGGGCGCAGCCTTCCAAGTACCAGTAAACTTTTGCATGGAAACTGAATCAGTCTGTAAGTTGTCTGCCAGATTCTTGTGCTACACACACAGTCTTCATACCTGCACATTAGTGCAAAGGGTAGATCTTTTTCTTGCTAAAGCAATGTTATCAATATCCCCCCTTCTTGCAAAAGGAGATGAACTCTTGCTGTATGTGGAGTCCACTGGTAATAGCACTCCATACCTGACAAATGTAGAAACACCCATTTTAAAAGAAAGAAGTTAGACTGTGCAGCCTATTTCAGACCACCAGCCATATCAGCATTAGCTCTTCCATGCACTGTAAATGCATGGCTGCAGTTACTAGCAGTAATCTGACTTGACTGAGGCAAACAGCAGCAGGCAACTGCAGCAGCACAGGGTGTGGGTCAGCTGGGTGCATTGGCAAGCAGCAAGGTGAGCATGTCTGCAGCAGTTCACCAGGGGCAGGGAAATGCTTCCAGCTTCTCCTGAGGACAGCCACACTAGCAGGGAGTACTCCTCTGTGGACTTCCTGCAGCTCCCAGGTATTTCATTAATGCTCCTAATTCTCATACCTTTTGCAAGGACAGTCTACCATCAGTGAGCAGCATTCAGTCATAAGCTCTTCCACAGTCTATGGTGGTTATCCTTGGTACACATTTACTCTACCACACTTACCAGCATGCAAGCAGCAAATGATATAAATAACTCATGCTCACAGTCTCTTTCTACATGTACACTTCCTATTCAAGGGACAGCTGCAGATCAGACAAATGTCTTCTCAAAATGGCTTCCCTACAGGTGATTCTTCTTACTTACATGACCTTAACTCCTTCTCCATGCCTTTGCATAAGCCAGGCTCTACCTTCTCTGGGTCTTAGTGTTCTGCTTGTCAAGATCTCTTTTCTCCTCTGAACATTCAGCAATTTGTTGTTCTAGCAGAGTGAACTTCAATATCTAGACTGAATCCAAGCCTTTGTCGCTGGCATGTCCTGTACTATATTCCTTAAGAATGAGGTGACACTGACTCTGGAATTCCCATCTGGTTTTTGCCATGTTCTAATATTTCATCTGGCGTTATTCTGAAGCTGTATAAAGATTCCATTCCAAAACAAAGGGAAATACTGAGTGTCAGCTTTTGGACTGGAGATCAGAAGAGCAGTTTGAACCACAGGATGATGAAGAATCATTGAGTTCTGCAAACAGTTTTGGCAAATTCACTTTGCATGGTCTCTGGAAAGCAGCCTTCCATATGTGGGACAAATCGTTATCTTCCTATCTTTGTAGTGTAGGGAAAGGTTTAGCTAATTATGTCAAGGACAAGCTTCATCCTGTAGCCACATTGCAACCTCAGTTGCACAGGCTGTCATAAACTACCCCACTGCATGCTCTCAATCATCTGCTGTCAAACTAGGAACTAGGTCAAAACCACAAGGAATTTCTAACTCCTGTTGGCTGACTAGGTCTGGTGCCATTTAAGGTCTCAGCAACAGAAGTGCTGATAACTTTTGTGTCCCGTTGCCAAAAAACAAAAAAACCAAAACCATATCCATGGCCATCTTCCAGTCTTTGAGCCAAGTCATAAGATTTGGAAATGGTAATCAACTGTGTCAGCTCTTCCTTTGCTAGTTTAACAAGTCTGGCTAGGTTCTGCCTGGTAAAAGGTTTCATGATAATGAGAGCTTAAGCACAGATGAGGTTAGAATAACCTTTACTGTTTTTTAATCAAACAATAAAATTCTGGTCTCACACATATGTTTTCTGATGTTATGTTTAATTTTACTATTCTTGACAATTTATTTACTTAATAAATGCTTCACAAGAATAGGAACAGAAGAAAAAAAAATGGTTTTCTGCAGGAGTACTGCCATGAGACTACAAAAAGGACCAATTCTCATAAAGGAGACAGCAAGCAGCTTCATGCCAGTATTTGCTAGAAAGCTAGAAAAAAAAAGAATGGTTGACTGCACAAAAATATATCAGATTTAAGCAACTTTTGTGTGCACTATTTGTGTTTTCATGCATTGCCTCAACTTCTATTATACCTCTGAAATTCTTATACCCACACTCGTATCTGCATATAGTGCAAGTGATCCCATGGCAAAAAAATCTGGACTTTTTTGGTTCACTTACCAAATTAATTCATTATTGGGAAGGATTGTTTACCAAAATTGATACATACAGCCAGACAACTTATTATGTGTGTGATGTTTGTCTTTCATACACTTGCCAGTGCCTTCCTGAGCTTCCTAAGCTAACCAAAGAAGAGCTAACTTCATATCCTGGATGTTGCCTTCTCCAGAAAGTAGAAAAGGATCATGGTTAAATCCCAAACACAGGGTCACTGCTCAGGTACCCTAGAAATAAATTACACCTCATTCAAAGGAGAGAGAATGTGGTTGCATATTACACTGAAGACTAAAGGAAGGAAAATCCAGTGCAAGGCCCACTCCATTCCCTGAAACCATAGATGTTCTGCTTTCCGTACTGGAAGTTCTGCAGGTAGTAGTGAGGAAAGGTTGATCTTGCTCCATGAACCTCCCCCTTCACGAAGGAATTCCAGGAGTGGCTTGAACAGACCTGCATGTTTAAGGGAATCTAATTTTACATGTACTGATTTCTCTGCATTGTAAAATAATGAAGCATTCTTTCTATCCCTGGCCACTTCTGATTTACTCCAGATAATACAGTTTAGTCCTAATCAGGAAGGTGGGCGTGATAATTTATTTACCCTCAAAAAACCCCTACTGAATTTTACAACGGCAGGGCAAAAGATTTTAGTATGTTAGAATAGAAGCTCCTCGATGTGAACACCTAACATTCACAGTGGGGGTATGAAGTGATTTTGTTGATTACCAAAGACTCCAATTACCTTGCCTGCAGGCTGCACTAAACATCCTGGGGTTTTAGCTCCTTCCCTCCTAAGATATTCTCTATTAATGTAAGCATTATGCATATAGCTCTGTAGGTGTTCAGTGAACACCAAGCAACTACATTCCCTGCTTTAAGGAAGCTTTATTATGTACAGTGATTACTTTAGGGAGAATATCATCTTTGCTACTAAATGCAAATCTAACGTATAATACAGCTGCATGAGTTAGTTTGAGCAATGTGCTAGAGCTTTTATTTTTCCATCAAGCAACATGTTTGGGGAAAGAATTTGCAGAGTGGTGATTCATAAAGACAATACTGCACTCAGTCAGATAGTTAAGAATTAGGAAAAGTCAGCAAGCATGTAGACTGCTATTCTCAGCTGTGCTTAGATAATAATTTACAAGGACCCTAAACTGTCTTAGGAAATTCACATTCCCAGCTAGCTCTGCAAAAGGTTCATTCTTTTCATGTTTCTGCTGGAGGCTTGTCAACATTTTGCCCGTAATTTAATCTTCATTTCTATTTGCTTACGGTTGAATCCCATATAGCCCTTTTAGATAGAACTGTGTCCTGTATTTATTAATTCTCCATTCCCAAAGAAGAGGACAGATCAATGTGAGCAATGTACCTAAGATAGCCGTTGCCTTTGTAGGCAGTAAGACACTAAATAACTTCAAAATAAATTGGCTCATGTTTCCCAGGGCTTTGCTTAACACAGCAAAAAACCTTATAGGAAACATTCACTGGATGTAGTCAGTGGCAAACATTATCTTTCATATCTGAGAGATTATGTAATTAGTGTATTTCTCATTTTGCTAAGATACAAACATCAAAATGTTATGTGGCAATGCACCATTTGTCTTTGATACGCACCAAGTCAGCGGGAACAGACTTTCATGTAGAAGAAAGGTGTGCAGCATAGAAGTTTCACACAAGAAACTCCCCAAATGCCAGAACAGAGCCCCAACATGGTAGTGCTAACAGTATCTCATTTTCTATTGTGAGGCACTATACGTGCACACAGTATTTCAAATGCAGATGTCTTTTAGTAGATTGATTACATTAGTGCAAGGCTTCTCAAGTTTTATGATGCCATGGCTTTCTCAACAGCAGGGAACAGTCATTCTTACAGATCTACTACATTTTTGCCAGAAAATAAAAGGCTAATGACTTGAAATATGAATGCCACAGTAACGTACATGATTAATAGCCACTGAGTAATAAAATCATTGCTGACAAAATATGTCCACTCAAAAGTTTAAATCTTTTCCAATGAAAAGTTTAAGTATCCCCTCAGGAAATGAGTCCTCAGTCTTGTTTCCAATGCTGTGGAGGCATTTTATTCAATGGCTTGTCAGGCAAGTGTTGTGAAGCAGTACCCAGCACATGGACAAGAACCAAAACTTCCCATTCTCAGACACATTCTGCTATAAAACAGGAGGCTGTGTACCCCTCCACTTCGACTGTGTCCTCAAGAGTCTTGCACTCTTTGCTGAACAGCGGCCCAATTTCAACAAGAGTTCAGTGACCTCAGGCTAGATCTTTCCATAGCTCACTGGCTATTTCAGAAAGGAGGTACCACAGATTAAATTTCTTTAAGCTAAGGAGGACCCAGAACCCCTCTGCTCCATTGTGCTGTAAGCATTATGTTGCTGTGGTAACACTATCCATCATTCCTACCTTTCTCAGAGGATGGTCTGGTGTTCAGTCTCCTACAAAGAGGTACAAGTCCCTTGTGAAGCCTTGAGGCAAGTGCCTCTTGAAGCACACATTTCAAATGTATCATGTGTTTTCTAGCTGCTGACTCCAAATGGCTTTGTCCACACACACATCAAAACAAAACCAGAAATTGCCTTAGCGAGGCATTCAGAGCCCTCATGCCATTGAGGGAGAGCCACCTCACTAAGCCTACATAAGATTCCCCTACCGCTGTGAGGTATGTCTTGATCTTCTTGTCTGTAATCTTTGTCCCTTCATGTCACTAGTACACAATCACACCTACGTCAGCATGTTGTCCAGCTGAATGCTAACGCGTTTGAAGCATGCTTCATTTTCAGTTGGACCTTTTATTCATCAAACTTCGCACATGTGGAGACCCAATTATGAATGTATGTACAAGGGAACAGACAAGAAAGCACAGCTAGGGAAGGTGGGACAGTCACTACTGATAGCAGCTCTGCTTTCATCAGCTGAAGATCATTATAGAGCTGCACACACACTGCCCTCACCCCATTGTAGGAAGACTCAGTCTTGGCCGTTACAAAGAACCAAACCACCTACTTTACACTGTGAGAATCATCCTGTTGTCACCAAGCACCTACTCATGCTCAACAACTTTTGACTGAGGGGCTAAGGCAGGCAGGCAGAACTGCTATAACTGCCATCAAAACTTCATCTTCCCTACCCATCTCTCTTCCCAGCAAAGCCCCACAAGGCTGCACCACTCCACTACCTCTTAGTTGTCATGCAAACACTCTTATTACTGGACCAAAACCCACAGCTACTGATCTTCCCACATTGGGATCTCTGAGTCCTTATATTCAAAAACTACAGTCTCTCAACCTGCATTCTCCAGCACCTGGAGACTATTGGGTAAGTCAGCACATACCTCACACATGCTAGTGAGGAATATCTTCATCAATTTTATATAATCCCACTGGAAAACAGAGTAGCCTCATCCAAATACCAACAGTGGCACAGCAGGCCCTTGTCCCATTCACATCAGAAGTGCTACCCTTCTATACAGCCCTCAATTTCCAAGAACTTCCCCATCCAACCTTCAAAAACTAAGTACATCAAAAACCATTCACCCCCAGGAAGCCTTTAAAATCTGCCAGGTAAGACAATTTTCTGTGCTGATTCCTTAACACCTGCAACCTTTTCTTCTTACACAGCTGGGCTGTTGGTGGTCTAGATCATTAAAGGACATAGATGCCCTAATGCAGGCACATGTCAATACAGGCTAACATCCAAACAGAGAAGTTTGGATGCTACAGCAAAGGGCAACTGAGTTATGGCACTGCTGCAGTATATGTTAAATATCTGTGCCTGGGACCTGGTACTTTACAGTGTTGTGATTTGTTATCCACACCACAGCAGAGATGCCCAGACCACATCATATTTTATCTCCCATCAGGGCTGAAGAACTCTGGCTGCCCTAAACGTAAATGGGGAATTTAAGGAAACACAAGCCTTTGATGTGTGTGAGGAGATGTAATGCATTTAGGCAGAATATTTTAATTATGTGAATTACGACAGGACAGCCTGCTCTTTTTTTGCCTGCTGAGTCATTTCCACTTGGACTTTGCAGACATGGACCCATGCACTGAGTGTTTAAATATTTGGAATAAACAATTAATGCTGTGCTCTAGCTTTCGCAAGCCTTAAGCAGAAAAAAAATCACTCCTTTTGTTCTTTATTTCTCCATGCTTGCTAGTGCCTCCTTTGGAAGAGACTGGAGCTAGCTGAATGTTCCACTTTGAGATACACAGTGCCAAGGGCCAGTATGCTGAAACTATCTCACCCAGTTCCCAGGGACTGACTTCTGAAATGTCTCTGAGGCTTTCAGTTGCCATTAGGTCTCATTTGTGTACAAAATATGTAGAGTAATTTCTTGCCGTTTATGAAGAAAACCTGATACCTTGTACATAGCTCTGGTATTTCTATACACAGTTTACATACTTGCCACCAGCTTAATTTTTCTTTTGAGTCTTTTGATGTTTTCATACAGTAATTGTTCTGCTGAAGACTGTAGCTAAATGGGGTGTTTATCCAGCACCTATGCCTTCTAAAAATTTACTAATGAATATCTTTGTGAAAAGTTTTTCCCTCAGCCTGTTCACTAGGCAGTGTAACTTTTTCCATTTCTTTGATCCTGAAGCCCCCTTAATTTTTGATTATTCTTCCCTTGGCAGCTGAAGGAAAATGCGGCAATATATAACAAGCCCTTCCCCACCCCTCCAGTTAACAAAGATACCAGTTGTAGATCAAAGAATCCATCAGAACAAACTGCTTCCTATGCAATAAACCCTCTGTCTCTGGAATAAGCAAGTTTATCTTCATTGTGCATTCCGATAAGATGTTATTATAGTAGTGACTTTAATTACATTTCTCATTATTACATTAGTGTGCAGTAACATAGGGTTTCACTGAATCTAAACGTGTTTGTAGAATATGGTGCCTTTAAGTCTTGCGATGGAGGGAAGTAAAACTTCAGAAGCCACAAGGCCTTTTCAAGGCCAGGTTGGATGAAGCCTTGGGTGGGATGGTTTAGTGTGAGATGTCCCTGCCCATGGCAGGGGGGTTGGAACTAGATGATCTTAAGGTCCTTTCCAACCCTAACTATTCTATGATTCTAAAACAACAAAATAATGATCAATTTTATGGTTAGGGAGATGTCTCTGTGGAAGGAATGAGGAAATTTTTCTGGAATATAGACTGGAAGGTGGAAAAAGATGAAGAGACATAATAAAAGGCAACAGTATATGCACCACTGTACATCCCTGTAATGCAAATGTAGTAAGGTTCTAGAAAATAAGTGGCTGCTTTATGACTTAAGGAATAAATACTTTTTTTGTGCAAAGCTCCTATAGTGATATACCTAAATGTATATTTTAGTGGCACGCCTTTAAATATTGATCTATTTTTCTCCATATTCTTTATTCTTCTCTCCCTATTTTACTGGTAAGACTAGTAGTTGTATGACTAAAGTGCTATCTCAAAGTATTTAATCTTAGACATTGAGTGGTTTAAAAATTAGTTGTAGGTTTAAAAATATTCTTTAAGATTTGTACATTTTGGATGCCTAACAAATAGTCACTGAACAGATACTCAGTAAAACAGATTCTCACATAACTCAGCTTCTCCAATAACTTGATTAAATGTGAGGCCTGGTATTTGGTGCCAGGTGATTCCCAGGGGAGTGAGTTTATCGCATGCTTAATCTTGCAATTCCTTAGTCAATAACTGCTTGATCTCGAACTTATTGAAAATGGTAGTAGTTCTCATGGAGTAAACTTTGACTGCAGTCAACCTTAAATGGGGGAATAAATTACCAAATGCATCTCCTTTTGAAACACACAGACCTCAAAATAGACCATTGCCATGGTCCTACAGAGTAACAATAACTTTGTGATCTCGAAGACAACTGCTATTAACATCTTAATTAGCAAGGGCTGGACTGGAGTGCAATCATTTTCTTCTTGGAACCCCTAGGCAAAATATTCAGTTGGTACGCAACTTGTTTTAAAGCAAGCACATGGTAAAATGAGGCATTGCTTGACCCCTATTGCTTGAAGCAACTATGAGTTTATGAGGTTCTTTTTACTTTTGCCAGATAGTGAAAATGCAGATAGATCTGATTCATATAAATCAAGTTTAAATTAAAATATATTGAGTTTCTAATACAAATGGCATTTCCTTTCTAATCACTGCATCTTGCTTTAATGCCAATAGGGAACAAATAAGCTTTGCTTATCAGTACAATGTTCTTGTCTGTCAAACATCACTATGATTTTTTTTCCCCTCTTATTGTATTTTTAATTTTAAATAGTCTAGTTTATAAAGATGTCTTCCCCCCACACATCACATCCCTGGAAGGTATATATACTGTCTTGGTTTAAACCAGGGGAGTGTTTTCATATAAAACATTATTAAGGAGATGTTTGCCATCAACATTAATTGTGAACATTCTTTCATGTTTTCATCTGGAGAGGGAAGGTCAGGGACACCATTTAGTGAAGAGAGTTTCAAACAACATTCCGAGATGGGCTTTCTCAGAAAGTGAAACACATCTTTACATTCTCTGTTTTGAGACACTTGTTACTGAGCTTGCAAGTCCATGAAGAAAGGGGGGAGGGAGAAGTTCTTGCCTGTTCCCTGTTGTTGTGACCATTATTGTCCCTTTCTTCAGCAAGAACATGAAGAAACCACATAAGTGTGTGAGGACAGAAATAAGCATACCTACAAAATAAACACAACATCCAAGGGCTTTTTAGGGATTACTGCTGTACTATGGCTAGTTTATGAAGATAAATCATGGTGAGAACTACTAACATAATGCTTCTGTATGCCCATCCCTTAACATTAAAAGGCAAAAGCATTTTGTTTCTACTTTGCACCAAACTTCTGTAGATGGAAATGTTTAAGCTGAGCTTGAAATGGAAGAAAGCCCACAAGAACTGAAATTAGCACTTTAGGATGAGCCCACTCATCCTAGTTATTATTTCTAAAACATGTTGATCTTCTTCATACCTCTTCTTCAGCGATAGTATGGCCAAAAGAAATATCTCTCTGTGGGCTGACTTTTATGTGTACTTTCAGGAAGGGTCAAGAAGGATATCCTGTCTGGTCAATAATTCTTGTGAAAAGTTCTGATCACTAAGGATGGCTTCCCGAGCACCAAAAATTTAGCATCAAACATAAAAGAAACAGTCAAGACTCAGTCTTAACTGATAGAGAAAGCTGTCACTACATTAACAAGATTGCTTAAGTGTCAGGTATGACTTGATTGCATTTGTGATGTGTAACCGGAAGATTGCTCAGACAGCTATATGTGTTCTTGGTAATTTAAAACAATATCCCAACAATCCAGTCTTACAAAGCTAAAACAGTTAGAAGTTAAATCAGCTGAAAAGAAATAAAATAAATAGAAAAGAGAATAATAATTAGGAACTGCTTAAAACATTCTAGGACATACTTTCATAACCACAGTCTGAAAACAGAGGCTATTCTGGTTAACACAGAACAGACTCAGGAGGATTATGAATACAAATATATCCTATAAAACACAGGAGAAAAAAAAAATTAGAAAAAAATAAATAAATAATGGAAACAGAAGCAGGAGAAATCCATGGCTAGCAGAAATAATAGTAAGAAAGGAGTTAAGTATCCCAGAAATTAAAATAATTCAAACAATTATTTGTACCAGTACTAGGTGGAAATGATAGAACAGCAAACAATAAAGCAAAGACTTCAAAAAGTACCTGAAAAAAAAAGTTAAATGATACGTTACTTCCAGGGCAAGGTTATAGGATATATTCTGTTTTAATGATAACTGAAATTGATGTTAAAAAGCAAATCCTAAGACATGTTGAAATCATCAGGTCCTGACACTTTGCTCTCAAGAATTTTAAATGTGACCGATGATGCACACTGCTAAAACAGATTTTGGAAGGCTAAGAACATTTAAAGTGGAAGAGAGCAAATATTATACCAGCATTTTTAGTAATATAAGGAATAGGTGGTGTGCTCAGAGGTCTTTCAGAGCGAAAACCAATTCCACGTAAAACAGTGGAACAATTTACACAGGTCATAGTTGCTAAAAATTAAGGAGAGCAATTTAAGTACGACCAGTCAACGAAAATACCTACTGAAATGAAAACAGAATTAAAAGTTTAGCTGATAAAGGAAATGAGTTTGGAATTACAGACTTTTCAGAGGTATTCAGCTTCACACTACTCAACATTTTAATTAGGGAATTAATGTAAGCTGTATTGAATTTATATTTTTCTAAATTGATTGAAAACTGACTAGTTCCTAGGTCTGAAAACGTCACCATAAATGGGAAAAATTTTATCTACTTGATGGGCTTTTAATGAGAGCTCAAACAGATAATTTCTTGACCTTACAGTATTTAACTGTGTTTTAATAATGACACAGAACTATGAAGTTGTTACTGAGGACTTTGCCAGTGACATAGATTATGGCATTGTTGAAAAGGGAAGAGTGAAAAAAAATCAAGGGGATAATGCAGCTAGATTGTCAATAGGGCAGGTGAGGACCTTCAAGGTCACTCCAACCCTCCCCATGACTAGCTGTTCTGCCAGATTTTTGCCTAATCTGCTCTTCAGGGGGAAGAAATTCCCCACCATGCATAGAGACGTTGTTCCAGTACTTGCTTGTAAGCCTGGTGCAAGAAAACAGTGCATGTTTCTTCACTCTCAAAGTGACATGACATGCAGGAGCAAAATGGCGCAGAATCTAGCTGGAGGTCTGTGACTAGTGGGGTTCCTCAGGGGTCGGTGCTGGGACCGGTGCTGTTTAATATTTTCATCAATGACCTGGATGAGGGAACTGAGTGCACCCTCAGCAAGTTTGCTGATGACACAAAACTGGGAGGAGTGGCTGACACACCAGAGGACTGTGCTGCCATTCAGCGAGACCTGGACAGGCTGGAGAGTTGGGCGGGGAGAAACTTGATGAAATTTAACAAGGGCAAGTGTAGAGTCTTGCATCTGGGGAAGAACAACCCCATGTACCAGTACAGGTTGGGGGTTGACCTGCTGGAAAGTAGTGAAGGGGAAAGGGACCTGGGGGTCCTGGTGGATAGGAGGATGACCATGAGCCAGCAATGTGCTCTTGTGGCCAAGAAGGCAAATGGCATCTTAGGGTGCATTAGAAAGGGAGTGGTTAGTAGGTCAAGAGAGGTTCTCCTCCCCCTCTACTCAGCCTTGGTGAGGCCGCATCTGGAATATTGTGTCCAGTTCTGGGCCCCTCAATTCAAGAAGGACAGGGAATTGCTTGAAGGAGTCCAGCGCAGAGCCACAAAGATGATTAAGGGAGTGGAACATCTCCCTTATGAGGAGAGGCTGAGGGAGCTGGGTCTCTTTAGCTTGGAGAAGAGGAGACTGAGGGGTGACCTCATCAATGTTTACAAATATGTAAAGGGTAGGTGTCAGGATGATGGAGCTAGGCTTTTTTCAGTGATATCCAGTGATAGGACAAGGGGCAATGGGTGTAAACTGGAGCATAGGAAGTTCCACGTTAACATCAGGAAGAACTTCTTTACTGTAAGAGTGACAGAACACTGGAACAGGTTGCCCAGGGGGGTTGTGGAGTCTCCTACACTGGAGATATTCAAGGCCCGCCTGGACAAGTTCCTGTGTGATGTACTGTAGTTTACCCTGCTCTTGCAGGGGGGTTGGACTAGATGATCTTTTTAGGTCCCTTCCAACCCTTGGGATTCTGTGATTCTGTGATTCTGTGAAGTATAGGAAGATAGGGAGTCTAACCTGGACTCTAAAGAGATCCGGGGCACCATCTGAGCAGGATTAAAAATTATTAAAATGCTAATGTGGTGTCTATAAGTTGAAATAAAGACACAATAAACAAGTCTAACAAAATCGGCTGAGCTCTCTGTATGCCCCCTGGTATCTGGTAGAACTGGAGAACCCTGAGTTCTTGATGTCCACAAATCAAAATGTTGTTGCTAATTTGGAAAAGGTGCAAAGGAGACCCCAGCAACCCTTAAAATGATTTAATCACCTGATACTTAAGGGTCATTTTCCTCAAGTGAGGGAAAGGTAGCATAAGCACAGACTGTAGAGGAATAATGAGCGTTAGCCTTGTGTGTAAAGTAACAAGATCAAATTGATAGAAGCTGAAGCTAGACAAATCAGAGGAGGAAAAGCCATTTTTCTTTACAGAAATGATAAGTCTAGCCTCAGAACAATTTAGCAAGGCTTGTAATGGGTTTTTTACATTGTGAAAGATTTCAAACTGTTTTTCCAGAAGATTTGCTCTAGCTCAACCATAGTTATTCGCTTTGATGCCAAAGTCCAGGGGAATACTGGCACCTCTAGGTATATGTGAAATCAGAGGACAATAGTTAATTCTTAATGTTTATGAATCTTTGCAAAGTTTATTTTCCATACTGTTTCTTTCCATCTAAGCAAATCCTCAACAAGAAAACTGTTTGGGTTAAGATAAAGAGTGGACTCAGATAAAATGGTTGACAGCTCACTGGAGTCACCCCAACATTAGGTGTGAAGTTCAGAAGGTGAAGTGAAGGCAGGGGATTACAGTGGTTCTTGAACCAAAGCCAGCTGAGACTGAGACACACAAATATTTCAGCCAGGTCAAGCAAACAGCAAGGGAGTGATTTATCACACATTTCAGACAGTGCTATCTAAAAAACCTGAAAACAGAATCATTCTAGAGTTTACCTTCTAAGGTTTACTAAGTCATCAACACTGTTATGCAAAAGGAACAAGTGCAGAAGTAGATTGTCTCTGTCCTCTTCCCCCACATGATCTCATAGTTGTGAAGAGGAAGGAATACTCTGTCACCCAGAAGATCTTGTACTTCAGACTAATCTCTTCTAGTTGAGGGTCATTTCACCTCTCCTGGAATAAAAAGACATCCCAACAGTCATATTGTTCTGAGCATCCCAGACTCTGCTTTGTCTTCATCAGAGAACAAACTCAGCACAAATAACAAGACAGGTAGCTGGATCTCAATGCATTAAAAACTTTGGTGGAATTAAGTCAAGACTTTGTATGTGGATCAAATAAAAAGAAAAAAAACAAGAGAGTGTTGGTATAACAAGATGATGACAAATTTCACTGGAATTATTTAAAATTTGTGTTCTTGTAGCTCAGAGCAGAATTTGCCCCCAGAATCTTTAATCACAAGCAATATGACTTCATTCTTGTGCAGCTGCTTCAGCAGGTACTTACATACACAAAATAACAAATATCTTTAGCTCAATTATAGTGCTGGGTAGAATATTATCCTTTCCAGTTCTAAAAACTGTAGTAACCTGCACAGTTCAGATGTTTTCCTGAGGTTTTGTTTTTTGGTTAGCAATTGAAAGTTTCCACAAATGTATTTTAAGTTCATTTGTCCTTAGCACAGTCTGCTCATTCACTTCTTGACACCTGTTGCAACTCTGGATGAAAAGTGCCATGAAGCTAAATGATAAATTTTAGTTCTCTAAAATTCAGTTTTGATCATCTGACCCAAAAAGGACAGAATTAACATTCTGGTGGCAATACATGAGGGTGCTCAGCCTGCTCACCTCTTAATATTTCTGAACTATTGCTTTACAGTCTTCTCAGGTATACCTTGTTACATGTCCACTCTGGTGTTGATTCCCTTTTTCCCATCTCTCCCTTTAGGCATTCATCTCCAAACATGCCTGCCTGCCTACCTCCTTCTTCTGCCTCTTTGAATTTATAGCTGCAATTTTATAGTCTGAAGCAATAGGTAGTGAGATGAGCAATTCTAATGCCTTTGATGTCATGGAACAGCGAGCCCAGCTGCCCAGCGCAGTCTCTGCATTGCTGCATTCACCAACATGTTGTACAAGATTGCAGCTGCTTTTTCCATCTGTTTTTCTTCTGAGAATTAGCATCTTAATTCACAAACATGCAGGCAATTAATATGAGTAGAATGAAACATGTTTGTGAGAAACCAATGTTTTATCCCGCATGTGCTGGAAAAGATGTGTGACAGAAGACTCCCTGATGGTTCAAGTGTTCATTGTTAAACCTGATGCAGATGTGTCCAAACTCTTCAGACCTTAGGATACTGAGATACCCAAACTACCTGTGAGTAAGAAGCTGGGTAAGCTGAGCAAGCTCCAAGCTCCTAGACAGCACAAGCAATGTCAAACTTGACCAAACCCAAGGATGAGGGGTTGGGGTTGACCCAGTCCTAGTCCGGGAAGCGGAACAAAAGGTGTGGAGCTAGGTATCCTGGCAGGGCTTGGGCTCCTTGTTCATGCACCCACAGAGGGAGTGAGATGGTGATTGCTGCTGTTTGAACAGTTACCTTCTTCTGGGCAGTGCTGCCCTGCATGTCTGACTCCACTCTGTGATACCGGAACAGCCCTCAATTTCCAGGGCTCTGGCACGGGCAAAGTGGGCAGCAGAACCACAGCTGCATTGCTGTTCCAAACAGTCTGCTGCCAGAGGCAAGTGCCTGCTGTGTCTTTGCCTAGAGAAAGCCCATGAGGAAAATGTGACTCACACAGTAAATCCATGATACTGTGTGTGGCTTGAAGTTTTCTAGTGCCTGCGTCCGCACTCTTGGAGCTGTCTGAGGTATCATCATTGCACAGCATACGACACTGCTGTTGTAACAGCTATTTCTTGTTCAGTGGTGGCCAGTGCCTGTACTTCACTGGAACCCTGGAGCAGTGCATGCAGAGTCGATATATTTACAGCCCTTAGGAACTTACAGTTCCCTCAAGTGGAAAATTCATGTTATTCAATGTGGTTTACACAGTTTAAGTGCTAAAAGAAATAGAACCCTTCCTTCCCTTTGACAGCTATATCCACTCTTTACTGTTTTCTACATAGCCTTACCTATGTTTTTCTTTACAGAGCTATCCAGCACAAAAAGATAAAATACAGACCAGAAAAAAGGAGAACTCTTAGATCAGTTTTTGGTTTAAGAATAAAGAAGCTTGATCTGTGTTCTACGGGATAGGATTTGAGAAGGAACATTACACTGTATGCAGCCTAAGGGAGGGCGTTTGCACTTAGAAGGGGCAGGATGGGAAACGAGGCACGTGGGAAGGGTAATGGCAAACGAGAAATGGAATTAGCAGAGCCGAGGCAGTGCAGAGGAGTGACAGGTGATGAGTCACGCCAGCAGGAGATGGTTAGAGAGGAGCCTTACAGCCAGGACACAGGCTTTGAAAGCCACCAGGATGAGGGTTTGGGGTCAGTGATGGGTCTGAAAGTGTGTGTGGAGAAAGAGTAAGGGAGAAGTGGGATATATGCGCTTCGCTTCTGAGAGGATACATTGTTCAATAGGCTTAGCAGAACACAGGTAACTCCAGCATATATTCAACCACATGATCTGAAATATAACTGTATGCTAAAAAATAGTGTTCCCTGCTCTATAATCTGCAGTGTATAAAACTCTAGTAATATATATATATATATGACTCTACTATCAAAGTAAAGATTTAGGAAATGATTGATAAGTCTAGGCAGTGGATCTCCTGCTCTCCCCCACCAGTTGGGATCACTTCAGTAGCAGCAATGGTATTTTAATTCATCCTGACAATGAAGGTGGGCTGGAGACAGCAAGCAGGCTGCACACCAGAGAGGCAAGAGTACAGATCCACCTTGTCCTGCCACATCTTCCCTGACAGCAGCAACTGTGAGCAGAAGCATGAGAAACTGGAGGTTTCAACACCTGGACAAGACACAGCGAGATCCAGCAGAACCTGGGGATGAGAACCCTTGGGTATGGCATTTGCAGTGTGATGTCTTAAGTGTGTAAATTAAAAATTATCAGAATTATGGATATAATATGTTGAGTCATGCCAAGTTAGAATGTGTGATTGGCATTTTATTAATGTTTACAGTGATTTATAAATAACAGCATTTCTTCTGCCACTCATCTGTCAAGAAGTCTCCTGTAGTACAGTCTCACGAAGAAGTAGGGAGACTATAGTATTTTCAGATTTTTGAGGGGCAAAATGGGAAACAGAGGTATTCAGGGTGCTACATTGTATCTCCCTGCTCCACCATAACCGACACACAGACATGCCTCAATAAATTTGTGCTGTGTAGCTGTAATTCCATTGTGGCTTTTTGATGTCCACTCAAACAATATTAGCTTTTCTGTCATGTTTTACAATGTAAAAAATTTTGGTGAAAATGTCAGCAGGATGGTATCTTTAATCATATTTATTGATTGACCTAAGAAGCTCAGTGCAATTTCACTGGAACCCCTCAATGCAACCAGGGTCAGGCACAGCCTGTACCTACTCCTAGTATTGCCTACAGCCCCAGTTTCATGAGTGCCTTTCATTTCTAGTGTCCTTGAAGCCACTTGACTTCCCTGATGTTTCTCTTTCATCCCCTCCTTATTACAGCTAATACAATATGCTATGTAGCTAGAAATGGTTCCTCATAGGTAATATGAGGGTTTAATAGGTAGTATCTCAAGCAGGAAATGCATCTGTTCACCAGTGTCTGCAGTTTGCTGTTCTCTGGCCAGTCCCATGAACTGACAGCGATACTCGAAAACCCTGTGCAGGTATTGCTAATCCTATTTACAAATCGGGTTTGTTGTTGTTGTTCTCACCGCAGTTAAAAGCTAAATGTGGACCCTGTGAGCCCAGCTCATGAAATCGCCAGGAACATTTTCAGGGCAGCAAACTGAAGACGCTGCCTCAGCAGCTGGTGGAGCCCAGCGGCTGGCTGTTACGGCCCCAGATGGCGGACAAAGGGGGTTTCTGAAGGACACCTCACGCAGGCGGCAGCCCTGTTGTGGGTCCAGGCGGAGAAGCCAAAGGCCACCCGTGGCCTCTGCACAGCTTGGCCCCCAGATCCCTCTGCTGTCGTCGAGCTGCCCCAGGAGGACATCTTCCCAGTCTCACCCCACAACTAGAGCTTGTTGCCTGCGTTCAGCAGCTGGGTCAGCATCACCCGGAGCGGTGCAAGATGGATGTGAAGATGTCTCGCGCCCCACTTGGCCACCGTGGCCACCCTCGGGGGCGCAGAGGCTGGTGCTCGGGGCCACGGATGAAGGTCTGGCCGCGGAGGCACCGAGGTCACACAGAGAAGCCTCACCGACCCCACAGAGCCCCAGGCCCACGCTCCGCCGCCGGGCTCGCGCTGGGCTCCGAGCAGCGCCGGGCAGGACGGGGACAGGGGCTCCCCCTCAGCGGGGAGCAGCGGGGCGGGGAAATGGCGGCGCCTGAGGCGGCTGCACTCCGGCGGGACGCTGCGCTGGGGGGGAGTGTGTTCGGCAGCGGTGCGGGTGCGCGTGAGCCGCGGCTGTGTGAAGGGTGCGCTCCGTGGGCAGTGTCTGTGCCGTGGGGCGAGCTCTGTGAAGGGGGAGACCGTGCGCTGGGCAGGGGGGAGCTCCGCGCCCGGGGTGAGCTGGGGGAAACCCGCGTACGGTGGGGCTCCCGCGGCGCCCGTGCCCGTCCGTGTGTCACCGCGTGTGCGTGTGTCTGTGCGAGCGCGGGGGGCGCGGGGGGGGCGCAGGGGCGGGCCAGCGGCAGCGGCGCAGCTGGCCCCGGGCCAGCCCGGCGCACTAATACAGCCTGGCGGCTCCCGCCTGACTGACGCCGGCCGGGGCTGCTGCTGCCGCTGCCGCTGCCGCTGAGCCCTGGCCCAGCCGCCGCCGCGCAGCTGCAGCCCCGCTCCCGCCCGCGGCACGCCGATACCCCATCCCGCTCCCGGTGGTGGCAGGTAAGAGCCGGGGCTCCCGGCCGCGTCCCGACGGAGGGAGGGGAGCCGGGGGCACTGGGACAGTCCCCCCGCCGCCGCCCCGAACTTCGCGCGGGGCTGCTGCGCATCCTTCCCGATGCGGGGCGGCGCGGGGTCCCGGGGCGGCGGCGGCCCGCATCATTCCCGCCGTGTGCCCGGTGTCCCCGCGGCGTCCCCGCGGCTGGCGGCTCCCCTGCGCCCGGGAGGTCGGTGTGCGGGCGGGGGCTGGGGCTGGGGCAGTGGCGAGATGAGACAAGCCGACGCCAGGACTGCGAGCGAAAGGAGGAGCGCGGGGGAAAAAACGTTTTTATGGATGGCTGAACACTGACAAGTCTTCCCGCTGTCCGGGTTTCTTTCCTTCTAGTTGAAGTAGGAGGGAAAAATAAAGCCCAAACCAGCAAACCCAACAAAAACCCACATGACACGTTTGGAAATACTTTTCCTTCCAGAGGTTATTTTGTGTTCAAGAAATCCCGCTCCTGGAAATGCTCCCAAGCAAAACGGAACAGAATTGCTGGGATTTGGGTTTCTATTCCAGATACAAACCAGGACTCTTTTATTCTTCGCTCCGAAGTTTAAACGTTACTTGTTAGCAAGTATCCAAAATTTCCAAAACCAATAGCCCTCGATATGGCAAATTACGAATTATTGTCATTTTATCTTCATGCCCGGGTGGCTCCAAGTGGAGGGAATACAAAGTTCGGATCATTTCTAACAATTCGGATATTGTGCAGTAAGTTTGTGTTTTCCTGCTTTGCTTTTATGGGTAAATTTATTTGATGCTAACCAGGTCCACTTTAAAGAGGCATTGGTGGGAATAAAAATAAATGACACCCACATGGATGTGTGCACACACGCGCGCGTGTGGCTGTTAATTATTTGCATTTTATAAATTAGTGCAAAGAATTTTCAGCCCAGTGTGGTCAACTTTTCAGTGAATGAGCTTTCCCTTGGCAGAAGTGGGAAATGATGTGCTCTGCTCAGGAATGCATTCGAGTTTATGGTGGTTTGGGAAGGACACTGCAGATAACACAACTTTCACTACTTTGTATCTCCAGTGTGTGGAAGTGTGCATCTTTATACATGCATGAATTTGTGCAGTGGGAGTTATCTTCTCATCTTCAGGAGTGTAAGCTGAAGAAAGCGCTGCAAAATTTTTCCCCTCAGCAATGCTAGGACAAATGTCATCGCTCAGACAAACCTCATCCCTTTTAATCCAGCTAGACAACTCCCTTCTTTCAGATTTGATAAGTACCAGTGTCTGGCTTGTTCATGTTTGCTTCCTGTTAGATTTTAAAGCAGAGGCTGGGAATATCTGTGGTTTGTTTGTTGATTTTTAGTTGTTTTTAATATCGAGTTAATTTGACATAGTAGCCAAAACAAATGTGCCGAAAAATCTATTTAAAGTGAATTGCATCAAGAAGGATATCTTGTGTTGCATTTACTGAGTTTGGCCGTAGTTCCCATTCCTGTCTGCCCTTTGGGATGGAGCTGAAAACATTTTCGTCTTCACTTTGTTAACTTGCACATAAACTCATAAAGAGTAATTCCACAAAAATGACTGGAATAAGGGTCAAGTGTATTTTATCAAAATGCTTATGATAATCAGGATTTGTAAACTGATATGATTTGGAGATAAAAGCTTTTATCTACATGCAGCAACTGAAACGAATACTCACAAAGCTGTCAACTGTGCAACTTTGTGAAGAAGTTGAGTATTAATATTTTATCAACACACTTGCCCAAGGCTAAGAGGCACACACACACGTGCCAAATATCTGCAGAAGGTGGGGACGCATGCAGAGAAACTGGGTAGCTCCTGGGGTTTGGAAGGTGCTCTCACACAAACTGGTGGTAGTTCCTCCCTTCTCCCTCCCCCTCTGCTGCCTTCAGTAGGCACAAGACAAGGCCTAACCCACTAAAACAGGAATGTAGAAGTGTCAATATAATGTATCACATAACATCTGGACAGTTAATTCTCCTTTCTCTCCTTTTATTCTTTTACAGACTTTCTGCATCTCGCATTTGAATCCTTAGCTATCTGCTGTTATCAGCCCGTGAGATAGTGTGTCATGTAATCCTGAATGCTAAAGTGCTGTAATTTTGATGGCCAGGCTAATCTGTCTCTATAAAGTTTTATTTTTCCATTGTTAAATTCAAAGGACAATGACTACTAATTATGAGTGACCTCTAACCAAAACACTAGCTCGAGTTTATCACTGGTGCTGATACTGTCTCACAGTAATTCCAGCATCAGCAGTTGTTTCAAAGAAACTTAACAGAATAAGGGGAGCCAGAAGGGAAATGCTCTGGGTAATTTGCTGCAAAAAATATAGTGAAAGTGTACAGAGATTCCATTTGCTGTGCACTATACGCCTTACAAATAATAATTACAGGGATGGGGAAGAAAGACAAAAAAACCCAATCATAAATATTTTAACTGAAAACAGCACAGCACAAACATACATAGGAAAGATTGTTCTGGTAGACTGCCTGGTTTCCTGCTGCAGGCAGGTATAAAGAATCATTAGTGTTACTGTACATTAACAGCAAAAGATAGTAATAGCAATGACAATTTGAGAGAGTCATTGCTGTCCTATTACTGTCTTTGGGAACATTTGTTTTAAGGAAGCATTAGACTCTGAATACACTATAATAAAATGAATTTTTCAGAAATATCCCAAATTATTTCCCATCTTAGGTTTTGTCTGTAATGTTTGAGTGGTTAATGCTGTGGGAATTTTACAGACGAGGAGGTGAATTAAAGAGTCTAGAGCCCTGTGTATTTATTATACCAGCTGAAAACCTTGCTGTGCTTTTGCAGATGAGTGGATTTAACAGACTGAGGGATCAAAGCCCAGACTGAGATTCTGACTAATACATGTATGTGTTTAAATTGAAGCAGGTGAAATATCATGTGCCCAAATTTTGTGTGATTTTTAGACAGATCATTCTACAGGACCATTTGCAGGTTTCTGTAAGAACTATTGCAACATCTTAGATGTAAGGCTGAACAGTTTGCTCTGAGATTCAGCTGCTCTGGACAAGGGCATAGCAAGGACATGGTGGAGGTGGACACAGAGTGGAGTTAATTTCTCAGTTTACACAGTCACCTCTACATAAAAACACAAAACAAAAGAAGAAAATCTGATAATCAATTTCAGTTTTTCTAAGACAGCATTAAGATCAAGGTGTGTCTCTGAATGGGAGGAGAAATGCTTTCTCTTTCCCACATCCTTTGCTCTAGAACTTGTTTCCTTCCCACTCTTCTTCCTTGTCAGTAGCATCACCATCCTTCCCTCTGCCAAACTTAGCATCATCTTTACCTCTTCTCTTTCCTCATAGGTCTTGGTACTCCCAGATATCTCTTGACACTTTTTCTTCATGTTAGTTCTTACATTCTTCCTTCCTTTTGTTTGCAGCTGCCAAAGCATTAGTCCACACTGTGGCAACCTTCCAGCTTGATACTGCAACCTCCCGTTTCCCAACAAGCTCTTTTCTCCCACCTACGTTCTGCTCCCAGTCAGCATGACCCCTGCCAAAATCCTGCGTCTCTTGCTTTTCTTTCTGAAATGCCTCCATGCAGACTCCCATTCTGGAGTCTCTCTGTATGCCTGGTCTTTGTTTAGGCTTTGAAAATGTTCCACACTTCCAGAGTTCCCCAGAACTGCTGGCCTCAAACTCGCCATCCACTGGAAGGGAGAAATGAGGAGGAAAGGAAATTAATGGACTCATGGATCATTAACAGTTTGTTCTGCTTCAGGCTTCCTTTCACCCTCATTACATGGCTGCAGTAGAAGTCAGATTGGCCATTTCTTGATCACGGTTATTCTGTGTGTTTGGTCTGGTGGTGCCCTTGGTCATGTTGGTCATGCAGCTGTGCTGTGGGGAACTGGTGGTGGTACCCTCCCCAGAAAGCTGTATCTGCTAATAACAAAGCTCTGCGTGATGAAGAATCCTTTATAATGTAAATAACCCTGCTGCTGAGGTCAATACATTTCGACAATACTTTATTTGTAATTTTTTTGTGTGTGTTTTTGTGCCGTATCTTTCCTTGACAAAAAAATCCTTTTTTTTTTTTTTTCTTTGTTTCTTTTCTGAAGCATTCCTGTGCATAGCTCCTCATCAGGAGAGCTCATAATGCTTTACAGAACTGTCCCGGTCAGGGTACCTGTATGCAGATGCAGAAATCGAGGCACCTGAGGGAAAACCATTTATCCAGAGGCCTGTAGCAGGATGCGATCCCACAGAATTGACTGGAGGCACAAGCAGTTCATGTGACTTTTCATACTCCCTTATGGTTACTTGCTGGGCTATCCAAACCCTCTTGTCTCTGTCAAATTACTCTGACCCAGCTGCCAATGTGCAGTTTCTTACCCTGCAGCACATATGAGGTAGCTAATTTATCTCTCTCTCATCAACAGATCTTTAATTACTTCTCACAGAGCGTGAGGCCTTCAGAGGGACATCTAGAACAGAAAAATACAAATTCATTCCTGAGTGAGGCAGCAGCCTGCGGCTCCCATGCCTTGCCTGCTGCATGTCCTAAAGGGCTTGGTGCTGGAACCAAGGCTTCCTGGTGGTAACCTGCATGGGATAGGCTCTGTGGGGGCAGAGCTGAGAGCTAGCAGGAGAGAAGAAGGAGAGAAACAGCTCTGAAGAGATGGGGTATTTCTTGGACTCCTGGGGTTGGTTTGCAGAAGAGAGATGTTTCTTTTAAAGACTCAGAGATCTATTTCTGCGTTTTGCTCAGTGTTTTCTGAATCTAGTTGTTAGCATGGCATGTCATCTTACATGCTAAAGAGAATCCAGCCCTCATTTTATACTCCAGGCTCAAATGTAGCCATATGAAGTCTGTTTAATCTCATAAGCAAGTGTTCTGGTTTACAGAGAAGCTGAGCACCCACATCTTCAGCTGAAGTTGCTGGGAATGGCCAGCTGTCTCCTGTTTTTCCCCCACAGGAGGGAACTAGATAGACAAGCTCTTGCTCCTTTTGTTCTTAGCCCTGTTGTTGTGAAATAACTTCCATACAGAGTCCAAACATATCCAGAAATTTTTTGTGGAAAATGCCTCAGTGCTGTTGCATGTCAGCATTGGCCCCTTGTTCAAGGCAATCCCTGCCACTGAATCAGATCTTTAGATGGATAAAACACGCTAATATTAGTGCTTACCTGTCCTCCACACTCTTATTTCTTGCAGTTCTCCAAGACAAAGGCCCTGGGGATGTTCCACCCTTCTCCCCCCTGCATGGTTTCACAAACCACTGAGGGTTCAATTAGCGCAGATTACTGTGGATGATCATGTGGGAGAAGCTATATGTCACTGCATTAGCAATTTCCCACAGTGATGCACAATGAAAGCCTTTTAGGAAAAATAAATTTGAATGTGATATGGTTTGAACACAATGAAATGCTAATGTGATTCTATGGAAAACTGCTAACGTGCTGTATATGGAAAGCCTGTTGTATGTGAAATGTATCCGCCTGTATGTCCTTGCCCAGGCTTTCTCACATGGGAGCAAGGAGAAGTGGTCAGCGGTAGCGCTTCTCCCTTTCCAGGCCTGCTGTCAGCCAGAGAGGAAGCACTTCCGGAAGTTCTTCCTTTTGAGTGTTTTATTGATGGTCTAGATATATGATTTATTGATCTATATTTTACTTGCCGAGCTTTGTGATGTTAAATCTTCAGCAAAGGATGCTTGCTTGTTAACACCATAACTGAGTAAGGAACCCTTCAGGCATGTCACCCCCTCTCTATGGCATTCTGGGTGTGAGGCAGCAAGCCTCTGTGCCAGGCTACAGTCAGGAGGGGAAGGGCTGGGGGCTGTCAAGGAGGGGTGCTTAGAGGCGGCCGACTCCCCAGCAGACTCCTGGTGTCACAGGTTGTCTCTGACTTTGTGGCATTAGATACCTGGCACAACTACACAGCAGATCTCAAAAGCATGGGATGCAGTCCTTGCATGGGGAGAACCAGGCACCAGTTGGTATTGCTGGGATCAGACCTTGCAGATCTGCCAGCAGGAGCCAGCCTCCTGTCAGTTCTTTGTATTCCCCCTGAAAATAAAGATATTTGGCACCTTGCTGAACCTCACCAAGCTGGCCCTCAGGCCTCCTGTTATGTAAGTGGGTTGTGCTACCATACAAAATGAGAACATTTGCTTTATCCTTTTTCCCTGTGTGCACTGTAAATGTACAACCAAACCTCCAAAAGTGCATTCCTTTCTAACAACTTAAGACACTAAACTTTCAGGACAGGTTCCCATCAGACTGAAGCACCACGTCCTTGGTGAAGTAATTGTTCTGTAGATGTATCCTTATTCACAGCATTCTTAATGTCTAACTCTAAGCAAATCCTTTTCCTAAAATGGGTTTTTGGGAATGGTTCCAAGAATGCCAGTGATTGATAACGAGGATTACAGAATCTGATTAGTGTGGATATAAACTTTAGGCCAGCAATGGAGCTGAAATTCTTTTCTAGTCCCCTTCTTCCTTTGTGAAGTGTTTGTTCTGGAGGCACTTGGCTGCATGCTTTGTATTAGAGAAGAGTCAGCGTTTATTTTAAAAGCAGGAATTCTATTTTTGCGTATTTCCAACTGTTCCATTTTTAGAAACACCGATGGGCTTTGCTACAGTTTCTCTGGGAATGGTGGGTATGTGAGGAATGCAGGACTGACTGTCTATAAAGTGGGGATAACCACAGCCATGAGAAGACATTTTTGCCCCACAGGGCAGATTGATGCACCTCCCCATAATATTCTACTGCCTCCTGCCTTCTCCCCCAAATACATCTTCAGTTCTCCCCCATGGCATATGCACTCCTTAGCCTCTGGTTCTGTGGGAGGAAGGCAGCTGAGAAAGGGGCTCTAGGTCAGAGCCTAAGCAAGGCAGCCACAGGAAAGGATGAGGCAGGGACTGGGTGAATGGGTCCTTCTCCTGCCTGCAGGGAGCAGGGCGTGGGGCAGAGAAGAGGATGTATCCCTGTGGGATGGTATCTGAGAAGCTTCAGTGTGGCCCAGCCAGTGAATACAGCGCGGTTCACTCCATATAAACATCGCAGTTGCTGGTTTCCTTTAAAAATTAAAACCAAGGAAGGAAGTGCAGTCAAAGAGAGATCACAGTGATAAATTGGTCCGGTTTCATATTTTTGCAGAGACTTTGGTTGTGGTAATTTTGTGGGGTGCCTTCAAATATTGTGGGAAATTTTCAAATGCAGAAATCAGTGAGAACATCCAGCCCTCTGGTCTGGGTTTACCTTGAGCAGCAGGATGCAAGTAGGCCAGGGCCAGAGCCAGTGTAGTCATCCTAGCCTAGTGCTGCACCTGAAGACAGGGCTCTTTTGCTTGGTCATAATAGGGGACATAAGAGTCAGAAGGGCACATCTCAAAGGGTTTTCTTCCTCTCCAAGGCCAGCGCTGTTATTCTTGAAAGTAAACTGAAGAAATTTCTTGAAGAAGGCTGTGTAATCTGCACTCACAGACCTCCAGCAGTAGTAGCTATCCCAATGTATAACTATCCTATTCTTACGTTCTCCCTATTCAAGTGCACATGAGACACGGATTGCCCCTATCTTGCCTGCAGCAGCCTTTTTCACACTGACATGCTGTTACCATGTCCATGCCCCTCTGTTCTTCCCATCTTAGGTCACACAAACAAAGCTTTGTTGAAGCATCTGTCCATGTGCTCACCCAGTGTCGTCCCATCACAGGAACCGGTATATCCCTTCCCTGTCAGGCATCATGGGCATACCAAAAGTGAGCTGGGTATTTTGTTTCCTTTTGTGATGGAATTTATGGCTTTTAAACACATACACAGTTTCTGGCCTATGGAAATTTGTGTAACTGTGTGAAGGTGTGCAGCTTACGTATTTAAATCTTAAATTTATATCTGTTTATTTTATTTATATCACGAGAATATGCTATTCCTGCCAAGAGAAGCTGAACGATGCTCAGTAGATGAGGTAATATTTGAGCAATTTCACAAGCATAGAGGAATTATCTGGATGTCATAGATTTTTAGGGACTGGCGTCAAATTTTGTCCTTATTTTATCCAGGAGACAGTGGGTTCAGTGAAGACTCCACAGGCTGGATGAGTGGCTGGAGATGCATGAAACACTGTGAGATTTGCTCTTTGGTAATGGTGGCTTCACATGAAGTTTATTGTAGAACTGCTTTCAGAATAATCTTGAGAAATACCCAAGAAAATGAGTTTCAGAAGTTTGCATTATTCAGTCAAGCTTATAGGAATAAACAATGAGATGTTGCCGGGGCTGTGTGAAACATGGATAAATTTGAGTCTCAAGCACTTTACCTCCTATCATTGCAGCTGTTTGCAAATGGAGCAGTCCAGGGTCAAACCAGGAAAAAAAATAGTTTCTTAATTAAAAAAAAGGAATAACCTTCTTTACATCCCATTTAATTAAAACCTTGGGTGTCAGGTTCTGTGGTTGTGGAAGGACTCAGTAACATTATAATGAATAATTCATTCACTGTATTTTGTTTGGTGCAAAAGACAGTGGTTTCAGATAGATTCATAACAGCACCCTTGTCTGGAGGGTCCCAAGCATAACAAGAAGCCCCCGAGGATCCCAAATGAGTATCTGCGTGCCACGAGTGGAACATGAGTCTTTTCAAGTGATTTACACGCATCAAGAATTGACATGTGGACACTGTTCCCAAGCCATGAGCTGGTTGCTGGAGCAGCAGCAGCAGTAGCTGTGCAGCTCAGGTGTGCACTTCCACAGTGAATGCACGTGTGAAACCCCTCCTGCCCAGCTCTCTCCTGCCATACATGCAAATCCCTGCTGGCAGGGTTGGTGCTTCAGGCTTAGGGTGTGTGAGCAGGCCCAGAGCAAGGTTGGTGAGGTTCCTCAGTCATTTGAGACCCACGTGTTTGTGGACACACCTTTGTTTATTTTAAAGCCCTTTCCCCTGCTAAGGCGTGGAGGATGCCCATAGTGAGCTGCAGTGATGATGTGTCCTGGGAAGGTCTTTGCCAGTCTTGGGCGCATGCTGGTTGCTGGGCTCATCTGAAATCAAATCAAGACTCGATTACACTGAAAAAGCTTGCATGCTTCCTTTTGATAGTAGGTCAAAGTAACCAAATCAGTGCTAGGTAAAAATAACTAACCAAGTGCATGTTCTCAGCATTTCATGTTGTTTGACTGAATTAATGTTCTCCTTTGCAATTCTGTTGTGATTTAGTCACCAAGCAGCAGACTTACAGCTATAAATGTCTCACGACTCCATTTCCCAGCCGCATGCATCCCCAAGAACTGCAGAGCATATGTCTAGACGACCCTCTGAGAAATCTCCCTCTGTGGCCTTACTGAGCTTTCGCAGTGACACAGAGACTGATGATGTCAGCCATTTCCAAACCTGACAACCATGCTTCCCACGGCTCAGTTAGCTGAGGCAGGCGATCCGGATGGAGGCAGCGGATTGGAGCTTTATTCTGAGACCCGTGAATACACGCACCTGCATACACCTGTTCGTACACACACGTGCACAGATGTGCTTTTGGAGAAGGCTGGACACTGGTTTTGCACAGTTGTGTTTTAAGCCTGTTTTCATTAGCGTAAATGAGGTTTTCCTTTTTGACTTCTGCGTGAAGCTTAGAATGAAATGTAACGAGGACTGGTACGATTCCTGTGCTGTACACATAGGAATTCAGTGAGAGGGAACTTCATCAGCATGTTGGCCTGCACAGGCATTCTGCCAAGGTGTGGTGTGTCTTCCCTGACACAGTGAATCCTCTTTACATTAAATGAAATCCAAATTTTCCAAAATCTTTCCGTAGTGGAGGTGTCAGCATGCTGCGACAAGAGACAGAAGAGGGCACATTTAATTTCCATGAGCTCTGGAACCCCTCTTCCTGACTTCAGCAGTTAGGAAACAGTAAGCCCACAATGATGGTGTTTCTTCTGCTTTTCTTCTGCTTTTCTCTGCTCTTGGTGTTTCAGGTTCTTTAGTAGTACAGTGGAAGTTACTGCAGTGATGTTCCTGAAGGAACATATTTCTCCTGCTGACCTGAGGACCTACTGGCTAGCTCTATACTGGAGGGTTAAACACAAGTTTAGGAATAGGAGAAAGTATTCTATTCCACTCTACTTCATCTCTGTTTTGCTGGGTGTTAGCCTAGCAGTCATTCGGACTTGAGGTGAGACTCATCTCACTGAAGATTAGCTGTTTGCAGTGCCTGACTTTGCTATTTCTTTTGTGGATGTTTAGTTTTAGGTGGAATGGTCCATGACATGTACATGCATGTTTTTCCCAAGTAGGTGTTCAGGGACTTGAGGGTGAGTAGGACAGATATGAGTATCAACAATTTGGACATGTTTATATGGCCAAGTAAATTCTACTAGAATGTTGCTTCCATACTAATAAATTAAACATTCCTAGTACTGTGCTTGGCCTTGAGGCCAGCTGAGATGCAATGGCTTCCATGCAATGGCTGTCTCACCCTCCAAAACAAGAGTGTCTCTGTGCAGACTTCTTATTAGGAGTGGCCCCTGGTCCTTGCTAGCTAACTCTTGAACTATGCACAAGAATTATTTGGGAGAGTACTTCTGGCCCAGACCAAAGCCATTCCAGATACTGTGCTAATAATTGATTCTATAGATAATCAAATTACTGTGCCCAGAAGCGTTTCCCAGCGATAGAGTAGCTATAGCTAAGGTAGGCACTGTCTGTTTAGGGAGAATGAAGCCAGTGAACTTGGCGGAAGCATTTCCAGTCCCACTTTCTCCTGCAGACCACAGAAATTAAAAGGTGGGTCCGTGCTATAATGTCTTCTGGATCTTCCCTAAAGAAGAGTCTTAGGCTAAACTCAGCGATGGAATAAAGACTTGCAGCATGGAAGACTGACTGCATTTGGTGTTCACTGGTCCCTTACCTGACAGATAGACAAAGCCTTTCTTGTAGTCCCAGAAGAGGGAATTGTGTTAGGGATGTACCCTGAATGATGCCTGACTTATAATCATGATATCACACCATACTGTCACTGAGGGAGACAGAGATGACTAGACTGGAACTTCCATCATGATACGGCCCAGGACTTAATACCTGTGGTGGAGGTATGGATTAAAACTGTAACACTTCCCTCCCCTCCACCACTCTAAACTAATGAGCACTGAGAAACATGATGGATCATCAGCACAAAAAATACATCAAATGTGGCTTTGAAACATCTCAATGTTGGAAGTTTCCAGTTGGGTAGTCAAGTTGCCTGTTACAAAAGGCGTACAGCTTAAGCAGCTGCTGTCTTGAAAGACTGTTAAAATTAAATTATGAATTCACATCTCTATCATTACAGCCCTGAGCATTGTAGCTGCCTAGGTATTTCATATTGGAGTATCTAAGCCCAGCAACACAGGGCTTAGTCTGCTGAACAGTGTATGCTATTATCGAATTTAATAATATTAAACTACTTGGAAGCTGTTTATTTAATAGTATTTATATTTTGTATATTGGTTGAATTGGGGAAGAAAAGAAGAAACTGGGGAGAGCATAGTAGGAAATTGTGCAATGTACTTATCTGAGACCACATCACATGGTCTGCAAAGCACGGCTTTTGCTTTTATACACATAGTCCTGGCGACTCTCCCACTAGCAACAATAGTGCTCAGACTCATACTGATGTCACTGCTGAGTTATTTAATTTGACTGAATGAGATTAATGTGTTTATTTAAAACCTTGGTCAAAATGGAAAAGAAAATCTCCGGACAATACTTTTACGTGAACATGTATGTTTTCGTATCTGATGATTGCAATGTTGCATTAACTTATCAGGAGCAGTTGTTTACACACAGTAATGCCTGGGGGACCCCTCAGATAAGAAGTGTGAGCCATTTTCCTTCTCAGCCTGGAGCAGAGACTTTTACACCACTAGTGGTCCCATGGGCTTTCATCCAAGGCTCTCCTTGTTTCCTGTTGCTGCTTTCAGGGCTGATCCACAGAGATCCCGGCATTATTTCATTTCTTGCATGAGGATGGGGTTTGGTGCTGCTGAGCAGTAACAGCAGTGCTGTAGTGGATCCTCCACAGCTTCTCACAAGGGTAGTGAGTGACAGACACCTCTGCTGCACAGCATGCCTAGATGAGGCTGGCATTGGGCTTTGTAGGCTAAGCCTGCTCCCACAAAAGCTGGAGACTGTCTAAATTCTATCCACATTATGTTTTACCAGCAGCTTGAGGTTTTTTTCCTGTGATAAATCATTCTGACCTTACTTCATTCTCACATATGTCTTCTAAGTGTTTGGAATAGACTTCAGTTTAACTAAAGAGGCATTAGTAACTACCCAGTTAAATGCTCCAAGTCATTGGATTTTTACTAATGCAGAGCAGGAGAAAAATCTGGAATTTCTTTCTGCATGGTGGGACAAGTTTGGGCTATTCTGTGGAACTGATCATTGATTGCTGAATGGTGCGGTGGCAGGATTTCTGCCATGCTCTGCCAAGAGCCTCTCTTGACAGCAGAGGACAACTGCACATACACATAGATTGATAATGTAGAAATTGCATAAGCCAGAGCTCGATGACATGGTGGGTGCCTGAAGCAAGATGTACTTGCCCTTCCTTGCAGTTTTGTAGTCCCTCTGTTCATATTTTCATGTAGCGTCCTGTTCACTGGTGCTTGGAATATGAATCTCTTGGGGAAATACAGCTTCTTCAGGGGCCTGTGACATGCCAAAGAGTCACTTTTATCCATTCTCTTGTGTGAAGCCAAGTGCTTCCATCTCTCTAGCTCTCTGGAAGGCTTTGGGGAATTTGAGCCCCTGTCCTCATCACTGCTGCTCTCATGGAATAAGGGAAAAAGCTCCTTAGAATACATGTATCTGTATTTCTCAGGGTGCTGGGTATCTTAAAGGGTAATGCAGTGGGGCAGATGAATGGGCATGAGAATGAAACAAGGGCTAGGAGGAGAACAGCTCTAGGGGGTCACTGTTCCTCAGCAAACACTGCACATTGCCTAAGAGGCTTTGATACTCTGGGCCACGTGTGCTTGCCCTGCAGCATGCTCCAGAGCTGTGTGGTGCTGAGGGCATCAGACTGCTGGGGTATCTGACTCTGACAAGGAGCCAGTCTTTGGGATTGATGTCCTGTCTTAATATGTTGTACTTGTGCCTGAACTCAGTGTCCCCACTCTTGCAACTCTACAAGTGCAACTCTACAGAAGCTGTGCCTTTAAGGAAACTGTAGAATAATACAGTTTGCGAAGCCATGCTGCTCCCAACCCCAGGCAGTATAGCTCTGTCTCCTCAGTAGCTGCATAAAAGCAGTGCTGAGGACTACGTCCAGGCCTTTACTGGTGGGGGACAAGAAGGATCCAAGTCCTCCCACAAAGGTGGACTAGAACAGTCATGGAGCTGCTTACCGGAAGGCATCCATTCAGAAGCTGCCCGCACTCCAGCTTTAGGTGACCTTGTATATTTCAGATCTTTAGACTTGATATGCACAGGGGGTCCAGGGAGTATAATTAAAGTGTAAATAGCTTGACATACAAAGACGTTATTCCTCAGAGTTCCAATCAGGGGAAATGTGTCATTTTCAGCTAAAATTAGACTGGGTCCAGCTACATTTAAAAAAAAAAAAAAAAAAGAAGAAGAAGAAAGCCCCTCAAGAACTAAACTCTTTCTTGGACTTTGTCAGATGAAGCAAGTCCTAGCAGAAATAACACAGGAACCGTCCAGCACAAACCGTGTCCGCAACTTTGTGATTTTCATCCAAAAAACTGAACTGTTGGAGACAGCAAAACAGTCTGGCTAGGCAGACAAGGTTTTTCCCTGGCATGTGGGAAAACACAAATAAGCTTAGAGAACAGTGATATATCTTTAAAGGCACTAAGTGAAATCTGGGAGTAGTTGAATTTTAAATTATTTTTTCAGTTAATATTATACAACTCTTGACAGTTGAGTGATGTTGGAGAGGCAGAGAGAGAGTTGAAAACAGAAAAATATTCTACTCAGTACTTGCATAAAATTTGATTTTACAGATGTAATTTTGTAGAGGATGCTTGAGCTGAACCTACAGCTACCAGCATTTAACAAAAAAGGTACTTTTTTTTTTTTTATAGTAAATATAACCCCGACCCTGCAGCAATTTCCCTGGTGCATTAAACTCTAAACACAAATTGAAGTGACTGTTTTCCAAGGTCCAACTCTAAAATGAGTGTGGAGGGTAATGGGGAGGAAAGGCTTTGACCCAAAATAAACAGCAAAAACAAACAGAAAACCATTGAAAGGTTGGACAGAGTCTTGGTTGACATGGTTTAGTGTGAGGTTCCCTGCTCATGGCAGGGGGGGTGGAACTAGATGATCTTCAGGTCCTTTCCAACCCTAACTGTTCTGTGATTCTGTGAAAATTAAACACATGTTTTGAATAATTCCTCTTTCAAAAGATTTTATTGAAGGAACAATTAAAGAGGCGTGTGAAACCTAACTATGTGTTGTATTGCTATTCCAGGCTTCATCAGCTGTATCTTAATGTTTGGAAAGTTCTGAGACCCACCCTGTTGGACTACTTGTAACCAGTGCCTGAGACTACAAAAACGTATGTGTGGAAGAACTTTTCCGTGAAGGAAGCATCCATCTCAGTATTGTGGAAAATCTGTGCAAGCCTTGCAAGGCGAGAGAGCAATTTGTGCTTCCGCTGACGCTCGTGTGTGATCTCTGCTTCTTATGCACTCCAGCACCCCTATCAGTTCCTTGTTCTCCTTTACCAGCCCTGCAGTGAAAAGGCTGCTGGGCTGGAAACAAGGAGATGAAGAGGAAAAGTGGGCAGAAAAAGCTGTTGATTCCTTGGTGAAGAAGTTAAAGAAGAAAAAAGGTGCCATGGAAGAACTGGAAAGGGCTCTGAGCTGTCCAGGTCAGCCCAGTAAATGTGTCACGATCCCACGTTCCTTGGATGGTCGGCTGCAGGTGTCTCACCGCAAGGGTCTTCCCCATGTCATATACTGCAGAGTGTGGCGCTGGCCTGATTTACAGTCTCACCATGAGCTGAAACCACTGGAATGTTGTGAATTCCCATTTGGCTCAAAACAGAAAGAAGTGTGCATTAACCCCTACCATTACCGGCGGGTGGAAACCCCAGGTAATTATATCATCTGCAGATGATTCACATCTCTCTATTAGCTATCGCGCTGGCAGCAGGTCTAGTCTTTGTGCATCCTATCGAGTTGTGCTCTGAAATCTGAAAAGGCAGGCTCCATTTGATCGAAGGACCCTGGGTCTTTACCTGCCTGGTGGCATCACAGCTGTGGCAGTCAGGAGTAAGTGGGGAGTAAGGAGCAACTTGCTCGGTGGGTCGGTATCCGGTTGGACCCCTGAGGGCGCCTGAATCTTGTCCAGGGTGCTGAAAGCTTCTACTCCATGAACCCAGGTGCTGGTTGCCCTCTGAGCCCTCCCCTTGCAAGCTGGTGCAGGTTAGACTTAGCACCCTGGCTAGATTTATGTCTCATTGTTTGAAACCCAGCAATCGACTCATTAATCCACATGAAAAATATATCACTATCTCTCTCTTTAAAGATTACAGTTGCAGTAAAATGACTTATTTTGCTGTGGATATGAAACCAGATCAGTTGGTTCTTCCTAAGATGCCTGGTGGCCTGCCTTCAGTGGGATTTACTTACCTAAATGTGTAGCTTGTGTGAAATGCCCTAAGTTCACATAAAACTTTGAATTTTTCCACTGATGAACCTCTTTAGATTGGACATGGTCAGCACTGAAAACTTATGACCTCACTTGAAGGGTCATTTAACTGGGCTTTGTGTCAGTGAAACAGCTGTTAAAAAATAATGGTGTTTAGTGTTAGGGATCTTGGAAAGCAGGGCTGGCAGACAGCTTGGGCAATCATCCTGTTCTTCTCTGCCCCTACTCCCAAACCAAAACAAATTACCAGGTATATTCCTGACAGATCTTTTCCTAATGAGCTGTAAAATCCCATGTGGTAGAAGCTCCACAACCTTCCCAGGCAAGTGAATCTATTGCTTTGCTATCCTTACAGTCCAGAATGATTTCTAATGTCTAACCTAAGTCTCCTTTGCTGCCAAAAATCACAGTAATTTAGTTTACTAATGGATATGGTTGGTAAGTGTATACTTATTATTCTGTGATTATTCTTTGTCTGGCATGAACTTTACTCTGAGGTGACATTAGGAGCAGATAAGTGAACTGTGGGATGTTTCTTTTCACACATATGAAATAAGGGAAGGACATTTGTTAACATTTGTTAAACAACACAGGCTACTCCCTTTTCTGGTAGTCCCTCCATGGCAGCACAGCTGTAATTTTGAAGTTGTATCTGAACTGCTGTAAACATTGTCACAACAAAAATGTTACAGCTGCAGTGAGCTGTCAACAGTTTTCAGTGGAAAGAGCTGATCTTCTGCCTTGCTAAAATAAACTCTTCAAGAATCTAAGAAAAGATGCTCATAAAATATCTCATTTTGTGTATCTTTCTCTTTGAAGGCTGTAGTCTTTAGTGTCTTCTAATTTCTTCTGCTATAATTCCAGTGTAGTTAGTGGAGATTCCTCAGCACGGTAGCTGACAGCACTGTGCAGGGCTGTTTTCAACCCTGGTCTTCTGATCTGTTCAGTGCTGACTAACAAATGCTAGTACTAGGATAATCCAGCAGGCATTAAATGGCTGCTAAAGCTTGTTGTTCTGACCCTGAAACTCAGAAGGTTTCAGCTGTGAGCATGTCTCTGTCGTTTGTGCTACAGACAGCTACATCTCTAGTAGTAAATGAGATGGGACCAAGGTGCAGGCCTGAGTATTGCTGAATGGTTGGTGTGGTCCCAGGCACAGCTTTAACCCATATGGACTCACATGTACTACCAACATGTACTACCAGTTCTCAGGGCACAGGGGTTCACCCAAAGGAGAGACTTTGGGTACTTTGGATGTGACCACCTTTTTTTTTGGAGGTGAAAGAGAGCACAGCTGTGAGGATGCAAGCTGTGCCGTGCCAGTTCTCCATAGGACCCTGAGACTGTTCTTGGGCTGTTGTATTCACCCCAACTCTTACGGGGACAGCTTAGAAGCTGAAGCTCACCTTCCTACTAAAGATGAGGTACAGCAAGAAAGCACAACCTACTCAAGTGTGCTGGAGCAGCAGCAGGAGAGATAACTTACACCACTGCAAATAGCAGTAATGCAGCTCCAGGCCAGAGGCGGTTAAAAGCTGTGCTGCAGAGAGCTGGTGGCGAGACAGGAGAAGAAATGAGCTTGGGGAGAAAGTGGCAGCAGTGAAATCACCACACAAAAGGCTAGGATCTAGGGCCTGTTTAGAGAAGTCTGAAAGGGGATCTCATTAATGCATATAGATATCTCAAAGGTGGGCGCGAGGAGGATGGTGCCAGACTCTTTTTCGTGGTGCCCAGCACAGGACAAGGAGCAGTGGACATGAGAAGTTTCACTTCAACATGAAGAACTTCACATTGAGGATGGCAGAGCACTGGAACAGGCTGCCCAGGGAGGTTGTGGAGTCATTCTTTCTGGAGACATCCAGAACTCGCCTGGACATGTTCTTATGTCACAGGCTTTGGGCATAGCCAGGTTTCCAGCAAGAACTGTTGCAACTAAAGGGAATCAGAGAAAGTCTGGTGCAGAAAAGGCAGTGGCAGGACTTGAGACATGACAGTATTTACCTTCAGTTGAACAAAGATTATCAACCCTTGAGCATGCATAGAAGGAAGCATCCAGCCCTGGCTCTCTATGGAGAATAGCAGGTAGAAGAAAAGGACCCCACTGAGTGGACACAACACAGTTATATTGTGAGGACAAACAGGTCCCAGTGCACTCAGTCACTCAGTTTCGTGCCTCTGGTCACACTTCCTTCAGAGTGGTGAGCCCTGGGGGGTGACATCTGTTAGCAAAAGAACAAAGAGAACAAGGCCCTCTGGAGAACTTTTATCCACAAACAAGAAAATATCTGAATTTCTTACCCACTGCAGAGGCTTTAGGCCTCTAGGCAGCCACAGAGCAGTCATTGGAAAGATTGAATGAGGTGGCAAAAACTGTATAGCGGAGCAGAAATGAAGAGTACCCTGGTCAGAGCTGGGAAGAAGTTCAAGGCTTGAAAATTCCTCTTGCTGACTCACTCAGGGCGAGTCAAAGGCTTTCCCTGACAAGTTCACACATTCAGATTCTCAGCTTATATTTAGAGAAGTTGCATTGAGTTCTCACATGGCTGAGGAAAGCCACTTCCTTAGCAGTGGTACCCACAGCGAGGTGCCAACCTCCCACTGCTGCACAGCATTGCTGTAGCACAGCTATCTCATGCACAGCACTTCTGCTGGGTGCAAAGGGATCACCAGTTCTCTGTTTCTAAGGCTGCTGGTCAGAGCTGGCTGAGCAGCAGCAGACCTGGCAAGCATCATGCCAGTTTTGTTTTTGTGGAGTAGCAGAGGAAAACTCCAGAAGCGTAGCTCACAGCCTGGAGCTGCTCACAGGAGCGTGGGATGGGAGGGATCCAGCTCACAAAAACCACATCTGCAGTGGTGATATCTGTCTTGTCCCAATGTAGAGCAGATTAACTGAGCAGTAAAAGTCTGTTTCTCTCCATTGGCTATGAAGAGATCCATGGAGGTCTGGGCAATTCATCTCATGTGTGAATACATGGGAGTCCTACCCGGAGAGTCTAGGAAATCCAAAAAGCTAAAGAAGCAATAAAAAAGCAGAAATACCTTTCTCTAACAAAGGAATTAAAAGGATGGCAGCAAATTCTTCATTCCACAGGTAGGGGCATATCAGAGGCAGAAGCAAAGAAAGTAGTCTCCAGAGCACCACCATTGTGCTGGCCAGAAGTTAATTAGAAATGCATTGGGCTGGATAAGGGTCTACATATAGTCTCTTAACAGGTATCCAAGTGACTGTATTTCCAGACAGGTGAGAAGATAACTTCTGCAGTGAACCCCTGTCATCAGTCCATCTTTTGTATATTTTTAGGACTCAGTTCTTCAATTCATGAGTGACTTGCAAATTCCCAAATGGTATATGCCAGTGGGTAGGCAGGAGCAGGACTTAACCCTGCCCCAGCTGCAGCATAGTGCTACATCAAACAAGAGGTTGTAAACCTCCTGTTGGTACCAGCCATTGATCCTCCTCCTGCTTAAACTGCCCCAGCTCTGAGCAGTCAGTGTGCGCTGGGGCTGCACTCCAATCAGGGTGTTCCTACAGCCTCTTCTCATGCACATGCTTTGCATTATCTGTACATTATTTGCTTTGCAGCAATTATTCCACTCTATCATTCTGTCAGATAAATGAGAGTTTGCTGTAATTAAAAGGTGTTAGCTAACCTACCTAGACAGAGCTTTTGGGACTAAACAGTATGTTAAAACACATTCAAACCATATATTTCTGACAGCACTTATAACCTAGAGCACACACTGCTGTTTGTTTCCATAAGCTAGTAAGGATAAGACTGAAAGATTACATGCTGCTGGGGTTTAGGCCAGAGGAACTCTGTACATGAGGTCAATCAATACAAGCCTTCTGAATTGTTGCTGGCGTTGGGACAATTCATCCTTGTCACAATAACTCAGATTGCCTCCTTATCTTCTCAGGTATCTTTTAGATATGCACAATAGCAACTGAGGATTAATTCTGCCTACCTACATTTAAGGCCTTAACTAAGATAATTAGGCATTATGTGAGTTAGTAACTAATAGAGAAATCTTGGAGTGGCAGGCCTCTTTGTGTTCCAGCCTAGGGGCTGCATCTTCATAGGTAACTCACTAGTCGGGTTTCCTAAAATGTTTTGACTCCAATTCCCCTTTCTCATCTGCTATGTCAGTATCCAAAATTATTTGGGTCAACCTTAGGTTCCTCAGTGCAACAATGCTGTTAACAGCACTGATGGTACGAGATGTAAGTGAAGAGAGCTTATGAAGAGAGGCGTTATCTTCTTAGACCAATGTTTACATGGATTAATTTGTATTTCAGTTTTCTGACCTGCATTTTTCATGTCTTAACTACCAACCACTGACATTTGCCTCCTCATGCTAGACCTTTTCTAACTATACTGCAACAGCTTATTTAGTATTGCTGCAATATTTCAATTGCCATTTACATTTCCTTTTAAAGATCCCACTATCTGTCTAGCAGCCTTTCCGAGTACCTGAAAAGGTTTTAAATTAGGTGTCTAGCTCCAGGTCTATGCTTCCTTTGCCGATCTGTGAAACACTGGTAGTAAAATATACACTGTATTGCAGGGCAGTGTTAATTGTTATTAAACTTGGCTGTGGTTTTGGTGATAGTATTTAGCAAACTCTGGACATGCTCAGTCTCTCAGGACAGAAGGAAGAGGTAACTTTGAGAAAGAAATGTGCCACTTGCATTCCTGAAAGAGGACTGTGTGTGCATGCCCTGCCTGTGAATATTATGGTACCTTGCTCAAATCAGGAATGAGTCTATATTTTGCATATGGAATTACTGCAACTGGCTGCAAATCTGGGAATAAAGGTCCAAGAATCTGCTTTTAATTCTTGGTTTTGGACAGGTTTGTTGCCCTTCAATGACTTGTATAGACAGCAATATTTGGGCAGCATAGAATATTCCTCTTTTTAACTTACAATGATGTACTTTCAAGAGTGCAGTTTTAACCAGATTTTTTCTTTTTGTTCTCATTTTTATTTTCAGTCCTACCTCCTGTACTCGTTCCAAGACACAGTGAGTTTAACCCTCACCTCAGCCTCCTTGCCAAGTTTCGAAACACTTCTCTGCACAGCGAGCCACTGATGCCGCACAATGCCACCTATCCCGATTCTTTCCAGCATCCTACATGCACTCCTTTTCCATCATCACCCAGCCACATGTTCTCTCAGTCACCTAACAGCATCAGCTATCCCAACTCACCAGGAAGCTCTTCTGGACCAGGAAGTCCCTATCAGCTCATGGGTAAGAATGAGCTTTCAGACATTCTGACTGAGGCAGCTGAGTTTCTTGCCGTGGCCTGGAGTCAGGTGCCAGTTCTGTGTGCTTCCCCTGTAGCTTAACTACAGACTGGACAGGATGGATTTGGAATGTAAATTCTTCTGACTGTCTCTTAATACTGGTTCCTAGTCCTTCTGAGTGGTGCTCAAGGGACTAAGTGTTGGACAGGATGGATTTGGAATGTAAATTCTTCTGACTGTCTCTTAATACTGGTTCCTAGTCCTTCTGAGTGGTGCTCAAGGGACTAAGTGTTGTGGTCATCCCAGTGGATGCAATTTCATGATTACTGTAAGGGGAAATTTGAGGAGAGGACCAGGTGTGCCAGGCCACCTTGTGCCTAAAGCTGGCCATCCAAGCTTCTGATAAGTCCATGGAAAAGAACACTTGCAAGACGTACGTTAGGCACCTCTAATAGAGATTGTCAAGCTAGGGACCTCTAGAAACTCCATCAAGGGAGACAGGATAAAATCAGGAAATTGGTATGTAGAAATATTTTTTAATGTATGGTGATCCCACTGACTGTATAAACTTATGCAGGAAATTAAGGTGTTTAACAATCAGGATCAACACTTGCTGAAGCCACCAGGCAAATTTCTGTAATTTTGGAATATGTTTCATTATCTCCACAGTTCTGAGGTCATCAGGGTTATGTCACTCAGATTGTTTGCATTGTGAACTCCTTACTTAGTACTGCTCTAATTACCTGACATTTGACTATGCTTTTGCTGTTAAATAAGCCAAGAAGGTGTCGTGTACACAGCTGAGATCTGGCTTTAATATCAAAACAGTTAAGATTCACTTCTGCACTTTGTTGTAACTCTGAAATAGTTTCAATCAATCATCTCAGCTTTTCCACAAAGATGCATTCAGGTCAGAATTTTGTAGCTTAATGTTTTAATGTCTCGACTACAAAGCATTTAAATTCATGTCCTTAGTGATATGCCTGTTTTGATTTTAAGTGTAAGAAAGAAAGGTGTTTATTTTTACAAGGTGTTTTTAGTACTTGAACTTTCTTTTAAGCTGGACAATTTCAACACAGTGTGATGTGTTGAAAGTGTTTTTCCTTCCCTCTCCATTCATTGAAAGGACAGTCATTCGTTTCTTCTCTAGGTCTGTACTTCAGATTAAATCATGTTTAGCAACACTGAAGCTTTTCATCAAGTAGTAGGACTTGTTTGTCTTCTCCCATCTTTTCTTCTCTTTTGTGTAATCAAGCTGGATTAAGTGGAGCTGGTCCTGACAGGTAGATCAGGCCCATTCCAACTATATATTGACTGACTAGTGCATTTAACTGAACTTGGGACCTTGCAAAGTTACTTAAAAATGGAAGTGGCTCAACCTGAGCTTCAGTGTATCACAGCACATGGCATGCTGATAAACATAATTTGCCTGTGTAACAATCAGGGATGGAAGACTATCTAATGCAAACTGGAGTTACATCAAGAACCTTGAGTGGGCTTTGTGTGACCAAGTCAAGAATGCACATTTCTACATCTCATGCAATTGCTTATACTCTCTCTGTGATCAGTGGAGAAAAACAAGCACTCCTAGAATAAGATGCATTGCATCTTAAGGTAGCTGAAATGCACCATGTCTGCAGGTGCCTCTTTTTCTTTGGTAAGTTTAAAGAAAGTGTATGGTTACCGACTTAGGTATAGACATTCAAAATACCTGTATGACCACATTATATTCCTTTCTCTGACTTGTACTCTTTTCCACTCTTTCTTGATTTTGTTTTACTAGTCTAGCTTGTTACATTTTCTGTGGGAGGGTTATGCCATCTTATATGTTAGAAATATCATACTGTGTATGAAATGCCTAAATCCTGAGCAATGCTTAAATAGAATAACACTCCTGTTCAGTACTTACTTGGAAGATTCAACATTTGTCTTATGAGACAGTCCAAATTATCCAGTCTGGGTGAAGTTGCTCTGTTTTGAGGGCCAGCCAACAGACCCCTAACACAAGAGGAAATTTCAAACTGGAACCAAGTTAAAAAGACTCCTTAAAAAGACCCTCAGTCCTGCAAGTTTGTATATGGCTATACTTTACACATAAGCCCACTGAGTTTCTGTTCAAATGAATAAAGCTACATGCTATAGTGCTTATGCAGTGAATGTCAGCACTTTCTAATATGTGCCTTCTTTGGCTTTCTAGAGCCTTCTGACTTTCTTGAGAATCCCCAGTATTAGAGTCACCTTCTGTTTTCTAGCTTACTGTGCCATAAATTAAACAAATCCGGAGCTGGGCAGATTGTGAGTTGATACCTCTTTTCCATGTTTTTTTATCACTTCTGTTGCTCTTTGATGGGAAACTGAACAAACCAAAAGAGGGACTGCCTTCCCTTGTAGGACAAATGTATAAAGGACAAATCTAGAGGAAGTTTTGCCAAGTCTGATTTTAAAGCGTAAAGACTCTTCCATAGGCTTTTTTTATAGCCTGTGAAGAAAGAGAGCTTTCTCTCAGAGGATCTATTGAACCTTCTGCTTTTAAATCATCCTCTTCAAGTTTTCGATTTGTGAGAGAAGTCTGGAACTGAACGATCAAACTGCATTACTTTCTTAGGGTAACAACTGTTGTTAACGGAGAGATTGACTAGACATCTGTCTAGGCCTGATGTACTAGTTGTGACTGTCCCTCTCTCTTTGAAGTGCAGCATGTGCAACTTGACAGCCTGCGTTCCCATCCTCCCTGAACATGTAATGGTCTTAATCTGGAGACTGAAAGGAGGTCAGGTACAGATTTGTGCTATTTCCAGCCCTTCCTAGCTAAATGCTGAAGTTAAGTATTCACTAGGGAAAGCCAGGGAGAATTTACCAATGTATTGATTTAGGTGTCTTTCTTTTCTTTCCTTCTTTCTAACAGTGGAAACTCCACCTCCGCCTTACCATGCAAGAGAACCTCCAGGAACCCACAATGGGCGGTCAATGGATGCAATAGCTGAAAGTCAACTAGTGCTGTCTTTGCCCAATGGAGGTAAATCTGCCGACGGAGAAGCTGAAAGTAAATAACCATTTGTATTATTCTTAAAAAAATAAAACAACTGTTAAGCAAATAATTTTTTGTTTGAACAAGAATGTTCAGTGATCTGTCATAATAGGTTTCAGAGAGTTTCGCTGTAAGGCTGTGTACTAGACCCACCCATTAGCCAGCAAAATAGGTTGATTCAAGAATTTAGTGATTTATATGTGAAGTTACAGACTTTAGTCCTTATTTGCATTCATGAACGATTACATTTGGAAAGCTGTTAATGAAAGCAAACACTGTTATCAACGTTGTAAAGACAAAGATATCAGATCAAGGATAGTGAGGCAGTATAACACAAGAGCACTATAAATATCAGAACTGATTATCACCTTCAGTTTTGGGTTTCAAGTACTTTAAAGCCTTGTGGTTAGGACCTTTCTTACTACCATCTTTGTATTAATATTATATTACTAGCTGGCTAGAAAAGGACATGTTCTAGTGAAGTACAAAGAGATTTCTATGGATGGCCAAACTCTTTGTCCTCATATAAGAATGCTTTACTGGGAGAGGGCATGGGTCATCAGAGTAGAAGGGTCTGGGATCTTCCTTGCTTCCCTCAAAGTGACTTCATGACCTCTCCAACATGGTCTGTTACTTCCAAACTAGTGCTGGCAGGTCATGCCTCCACCATTCAAAGCCTGTTGCTACAGAGCAGCCAGGGGAAATGGAGTTTCTCAGCTGGGTTTTCTTTTGGCTTCCTGCTACTGCAAAGGAAAAACCACCATTGTTCTTTTAGTCCAGCATATTGTAGTGCTAAACAGATGTCCTTTGTGGCATGAGGACTGAACACAGTGCACACACATGCACATTAAAAAAATGCCAGCTGTCTGAAACAGTGAGGAACATGTATGTATCACAGAACTGGAGCTGAAGAACGACAAGGGTAACAGTGCTAATTACAGATGAATACACAGAATGGCCAGATAATAACTAGTTATCAGGCATCAGTACTTTAAATAAGCTAATGAGATACTTTAATCTCTTTACCATGTTTCATCATCTCTGATTGTTGCCCTAGTGAGCATCAGTTAGACGTTTGTTAGAGGTTATGCCTAGAGCTGCTCTGGGGCCAGGGGGGCTCACATGCCTGTGTTAGGCAGGATAAGCTTTCCCACTAACTCCTGTAGGATGAATGTGGCTCAGAGATTGTTACATTTTTGAGTCTTTTTCTGTCTCTGAGTTAGAAAACCTATGCAGGGGAAGATCCAAAAAAATGACCTTGCTGACATTTCTGCTTCTGGTCTCACATGGAAGTGGAATGCCCCAAAGCATGCAAAAAATTGGGGGAATGATTGATTACTTCTGAACTTCAGAGTTTAGTATGAGGCTGAAGGCTTGGCTCAGTTTTGACTTGATTTGAGCCCATCTGTCACCCCTAGTGTGCAGAGCAGATGTATCTCTTGCTATTTTCAGTGTAGAGAATAGGCCCCAGTTCAGCAAGGAATGTCTGCATGTGCTTAATTTAATGCAGTGGAATTATCACTTTTAAGAACAAGTGGGACTCCTCAGAGTCTTAGAGTTAAGCTGGTGTACCAGTGCTTTACATGTTAGGGGCTTCAGTCATAAAATTAAGAAGAAACAGAAGCTGCTCTTGAGATAAAGCATGTTAAGTGAGTGTTTAGATGAAGAGCTGGGGAAGGGGAGAATGGGGCAGAAGGAGAGAAGGAGGAAAGAAAACAGAGACTGTTTAAAAAATAGTAGGGACCTGAGCAGCTGATTAATTTTATTTTCTACAGACTTTCGGCCTGTTTGCTATGAGGAACCGCAACACTGGTGCTCAGTTGCCTACTATGAACTCAACAACCGGGTAGGGGAGACTTTCCAGGCTTCGTCTCGAAGTATCCTCATAGATGGATTTACAGATCCCTCAAATAACAAAAACAGGTTCTGCCTGGGACTGCTCTCAAATGTAAACCGCAACTCTACTATAGAGAACACCAGGAGACACATAGGAAAAGGTAAGAGAAAATCCTTTCTCCTCAGATATATTCAGAGCTTGAAAGAACTGTGCATTGCGTTAACAAACCCAGTTGACTTGTCAGATGTGCTTGTCTTAAAACCAAACCTCTGAGATTACTTCTGAAATAGAAGAAAAGCATCTGATTCTTTTCTGACTGGATAACAATCAGCAGAGTAGCTCCTTACAAAAGCTTGGCCAGCGAAGAGAAAAATGTTGTTTATAGTTGTGTGTTCTAATTTAGCAGTATGTATTTTCATTTTATTTATTAGAGCTTCTGGCAACTGGGAATATTGCCATTGAAATGCCACTAAAAGGATAATTGCTGGTGCCCCAGGTCTGGTTCTCCTCCCACCAAATAACAAAGGGAGATGGATGAAACAGTAGTTGAGTTACTTGGCTGAAAAACTCTACTGGAGTTGCCTTTGTAGCTTTTTGCTCCCTATCAGTCTGATTCCCTGCCTGGTCAAGTTCTTGCTGTTAAAACTAGGTCTTGGGTTCTCTCTCAGCAGTTCTTCTTGTATGGTCCACTTCTGGTGTACATATATCCTGTGTATGCAGGGTATACTCATATACTACTGGTATGTAGTAGTATATGAGTATATATTATATATATACTGGTATATAGTAGTATATACTCATATACTACTGGTGGCAGGCAGGTACAAGGAGACCACAGCTGGATGTGTGTGGCTGCACACACTCCATCCCAACTCAGTAGGGCTGTGTAGGGCCTGATATTCTCCCAGAACTTACTGTTGCTTGTGGCAGTGAGTCAGAAGCCCTGTACGGGCCACTTCTCTGTGCAGATGGAGCTTTGCCCATTCTGGTATATCCAGTCTAGACTCATTATCTTGCCAACCCAGCCTCTCACCAGTAGCTGCCTGGGAATGGATTTCCCACTGGGCTAATTAACTCTAATTGTTCCACTCCTATTATCTTGTCAACCTCACCTCATTTCCCAGGCCTAGAGCAGTATTTTAATTGGCTCTTGATAGTTTAGTGTTGAATGATTGAATACCAGGAAGCTCTGAGACAAGCGTGGCATCATTTTTGCAAACAACACTAAACCTGTAGGCTAGCACAGGAGATGCTACACTTAGTTTTTGCTCTTTTCTCTGGAAAGGAAAGCACTGGTGTTGCAGATGCACTGTGTGAAGCCAGTATGATGCTACAAGTATCTGTCATAGTAGCTTGTTGTGAGGGGTCGAAATGGGCTGTACACCTAGTTCTAACTTACTCAGAATAAAGCAAAGCTTTTCTGTCAATATAAGCTGTCAGAGGGGTGTAGATCAAAGCTGAACCCAGCCCTAAACGAAGACTGACAAAAGATCCCAGTCAAAGCTGTCATTTGAGGATGCTACATCCTGTGACTTTCTGCCCCAAAAGAGGAAGAGACAGAACAGAAAGAAAATGAGGTGAATACTAATGGTCCTCATCTATTCAAATCTGAAGATCTGTCTTCATTGATTAAAAGTCCTTTAAAGTCTTACTCTAGGAATCTGCCCAAGGGAAGGGAGCAGGTTGCCCAGAGAGGAGCTTAGTATATCAGAGATCCTTAATTTTACTGTTCTTCCCTGGTTATGCAAATCTTAAAAAAACATGTCCAACTGGAGCAGAAGTGGCACCAGTACAGGCCTGCAGAAGAGCACAGAACAGCTCCCAAAGTATGTAGTTCAAAGGCATGCTAGACAGATGAAAGCTACTTAAATGGATACAATTGTCACATGTTAACAGGGTAGAAAAAAGAGTGAGTAAACAAGATTAGCTGAGTAGGATAAGGATATGTGATTGAATTGTCATCTAGTGTATCAGCGTGAAACGGTTTCCTGGAAATACCACATCAAAGCTAAAAACAATCCAGAACACAATGCAACATCTACTAGCAATTGGACCTGTTTCAGCAGTCAGACTTCAAGGACAAAAAGGGGACTTCTGATCAGAAAGTCAAAAAGATGTGGATGCTGGGAGACTGATGAATTCTCAGTTTCTTCAGAGAGCAATGAAATCCCACTAAAACACACGGACCCTTGATTTGGCCTTCTACAAACATGTATTAAGCTGTTTGGCTTCCTTGAGGGTGCTTGCCTCTGGTGAATGAATACCAGAAGAATGGAAATACACACTGATATTTCATTACTGCTTTATTGCTTTTAAAAAGTCCACAAGGGAAAGGCAAATTGTAGCCTCTGCTTTCAGAGGTGACTTTGTCATTTTTCTCCTTATGGACAATGCCTTTGAATGCATTCATCTTTTTTTTTTTCAGAAGTTGGGTGACTCAGTATACTCCAAAAAATCCAGCCTTTAAAACTTTTCACCTTAGCACCCAGAAGTGTGGTCACCCTAAATTGGTAGTTACACCTGGAAATTTGAAATGTAGTGAATATTTATGTCCTTATTCTTCTTTCCCTACACTGTGTCCTCAGTCATTATGTTGAAGATGGCAGAGCAGTGGAACAGGCTGCCCAGGGAGGTTGTGGAGTCTCCCTCTCTGGAGACATTCAAAACCCCACTGGACATGTTTCTGTGTAACCTGCTCTAGGTGGCCCTGCCTTGCCAGGGGGGTTGGGCTACATGATCTCCAAATGTCCCTTCCAGCCCTAACGATTCTGTGATTTCAGAAAGCAATATGGACTCCATTGAGGTCAGCTATGGCTTTTGTGTTTTCAGTCCTCCCCTTTTATCCATCTTCCACAGGAGGGAATGGAGACCGTAAGTCAAGTAATAGCAGTCAGAGTGTGCAACTCCCCATGATGCCGGGTGCAGCTGGACTGGAGCCGACAGCTGGTCTAATGAGTTGTCATCTCACCGGTGTTCCCAGTGCAGTGCTAGCGTGTGCTCTGAGCCACACCCCCTGCCACTCACATCTAATTTGAGATCTTGTGGGTGCATAGAAGTAAAAGTCAAGTGATGGCTTGAAGACAGACTTTAAGGTTCCCATCTGAGTCATCCTGGAAGTCTATGGGAGAGTGTATTTTTCCCAGATTCCTTTCCCACTCAACCTGCTTTTCCCCAAGTCTTTCCCACTTAAGTTTAGAAGCTGGTTTTGTCCTAAGGATGTGCTGCTGCCCCTTGCTGTCATGACCACAGAATGATGAACAGACTGGGAATATGCAACCAGTCTGTTTTGTATGAAAGACAAAGGAATAAAACTAATTACAACTAAATTATTAAAGCACAGCTATCACTAGCTCTCAGGCCACTGAGACTCTGTGAACATGTGCATTTGTATGTAAGGGTTTGACTGCTGTACCTGGGAATAGAGAGGAGGGTTTTATTTTCCTGTAGTGGTGTTTTTTATGAGAACAAAGATCTGAGCTCCCCCACCTCTCTTGGCCATGGGAGGGGTGTGTCTCATCTAATCTGTCCATGGGAAGGGTGAATGTCTAGGAATCTTCGCAGGATGACTTGTCCAGGGTGTGGTTTCACACACATGTTTGAGCAGTCTGTGTCCCCGTTGCCACGCTTGCAGTGATGAAGATCTCACTTCAAATAAATCTTCTTTTGTTCTGTTTCTTTTTAAGTTTATTTGTTGGTTCAGTTCCCCAATCTGGATGGCTGCCCAATCCTCAGCCATTGCTGCCAGAATGAAAGCTGGTGTGGGAAGAAGCAGCAGGGGCAGGGAACGAGAGAGCCTTTTCAGCACCTGCACAGGCTTCCATCAGTTCAAGCTGGCTGTGAGCCTGCGCTCTGTAGCGGACTGAGTGAATCATCTGGTCACAGTGCTTCCCGTCATCTATCAACTAGGGAAGGCATCTGCACAACTAGCTTACACAACATCCCTAACTTTACAGTTGCTGAATTAGGCTAAGATAAATTCTCCCTAAGATAAATTTAGGTATATTTTCATGTATGCAGACATTCTGGGGGACCAGAGTCTTTGATGGATAGAAATGCTTCCATCTTCATTTCCCCAAGGCACAGAAAAAAAAAAGAGAGTTTCAGTTAGTCACTTAGTTGGGCATTGAAAGTCCAGAAGCACATCAGTCATTTTCTTGCTAAAGGTCATTTTGAACAGGTTCTGATGAGTAAGTAGCGTCATGTAAATGGAAATACATAGTTCTGATGTGGTGGATAAAGCAAAATGCAGAAAACCTATTTTAAGTACACACCATGCTGGGTTTCAACTGCATGAGATAGAATCCTGTAGTAAAAGACTAGCATGCAATGAAATTGGTCTTGGGCAGCCTGCATGTGCTCAACAGTGAAAACACATTTAGATGTGTAATGCAGAACAGATTTGTCACTTCTCTTACAGTTTTGATCCATTCTTTGTGTATGGTTGACGTATGTTTGATACTTACGTGTGTATGTATGTGTGTGCCTTGTTATACTGTGCTGTTGGGTTAAAGAAGTAAACCAACCTTCCACTGAGAAACAAAGAAAACCATCATGTGATAAGACTTTTTTCTAGACCAACACCTCAAAATAGCATTTATGACAATTTCCTCTTAATGTTGATGCGTCCATTGTACAGTTACATGGATATGCACACAGTCTTTTAAAAGGCAATGTGTAGACACTGAGTGCCTGGAATGATCCTGGACTTGTATGTAAAATAGTTAAAGACTTGCTGGTGTAAAGTGTGCTGTGAACAATGGAGAAACAATACACGTTATTTCTTCTTTTTCAAGGTGTTCATCTTTACTACGTTGGTGGGGAAGTTTATGCCGAATGTGTCAGTGACAGCAGTATTTTTGTGCAAAGCCGTAACTGTAACTACCAGCATGGTTTCCACCCAGCCACTGTCTGCAAGATCCCCAGTGGCTGCAGCCTCAAGATCTTCAACAACCAGCTCTTTGCCCAGCTGCTGGCTCAGTCAGTAAATCATGGTTTCGAAGTGGTGTATGAGCTGACCAAGATGTGTACTATTCGAATGAGCTTTGTTAAAGTAAGGATTCTTTGTTTTCTCTTGCATTTCTGAAAGGCAAATCCCGTCACTCTGGTGCAAAACTAGACCTCATAAAATCCTTTCCAAGTGGGGATTTAGACACCCAACTTGCAAATTCAGACTGCCTGTTTTGCGCTACTGCTTTAAAATTCTGGGTGCTTAAAATAGATAGCTTTTGTTGACAACCTGGAATTTTTTTAGTTTTCAAAACCTAGGTATTCCATAGCTTTCTTTTGTGGAAAATAAGCAGAGATTGCATGGTCATGTTCCCCCATTGTTTGCATAAAAACCTCAACTTAGAGGGGCTTAGCAACATATAAATGTAGCACATACCTTAGGCAGTTGCCATCTCTCCTATTATTACTGAGTTGCAATAGAGCTTGGTAGAGCCATAGATCTGAGAAGAGTATCCTTATGTCTCTAGACTAATTTACAGTCTCACCGTTACTATAGACAGGTAAATAGGGTCTCAGTCAAGAAACACGGGGTTCTCCTTCAGCCCCCGCTGAGTTTACTGGGAATTGCGACTCTTTGTCACCTGTCTCATCCCTGGCAAGAGATTGTCTTAATTTCTGATGACGTTCACTCTGGCCAGCCACAGGACAAGAAGGGCGTCTTGCAAGCAGAATACAACCCCCAAAAGAAAATCTGACCTCCCTTCTGTTATTTGGAAGAGACAGGAGGCCACCTAGGCCATTACTTGTTGTATGTCTTTCATATATGAACTATGAAGTCTGCTTTGTGTGTCATCTATCAGTCTTAAGAGTGAGTTTCTTAAATCTTCTGAATGGCCTTCTCACCAAAATGAGATCTTAACTCCTTTTGGCACTTAGGATTTACTTAGGTGCCTGATGTAGCATCTGAAACCCAGAAAATGGTGAGTATTTCAAGACTGTTTACAATTGTGCTAGACTTACTTCCTATAGTGCTGTATGGGAGGGCTGGCAGCAATGTTTAGTCTGCAAACTAGAGAAGCTGTGCCATTAGAAGCCAGTTGGTCCTGCTAGGTCCCATAAGAAGTGGCTTGAGTATGTCCCTTTGCCTTGCAGGTGTGATTTTATACAAATGACTGAATCAAGCTGATTAAATTCACATCTAAGATACGATAAGCCTTGACGCTTCAGCCCAGTTACCTTACACTCTAAAAGTAGATGAGTTGAGTCACACACAGCTTTCTGGTCTGATTCTTTCCAGTCCTTCTTGGGGTCGTCTCTCCTTAACTCTATGAGAGCATTAAGAGTGCTCTGTAACTTCTCCCAGGAGTCCAAGCCAAAATCTTCCTGCCCCTGACCAAGCTGTTACTTTGTTCTTGAGAAGGAACTGACATCTTGTTCACACGCAAGTGTTACGGGAAAAAAAGAAAGCAAGAAACCCAACGAACAGCATTTTCTTTAACGGGAGGCATGAATGGGCATGTTGTTTGTAAAGGCAGTGTAGCCAGTTACACAGTATTTTCACTATATCAGCAACTCAGGGGCAGTCTCTTCGATGTGTTATCTGCCTCCGTGCCCAGCATGGCAGCAGAAACGGTGATGCTGATGCACTAAATAATGTTGCTGCCATATTATCACCTTGCTTTGTTGAAACAATAGCAGCCGCTATAGTACCTCAGGCACCAGAAAACCAGTGCAAGAAGTCATTTGGAACCTTTTCCCATGACCTTTGGAAAATGGCTATGCAAATCTCATCTTGTTTTTTTCTTCCTGGCCTGTGAAAACTCTTTCCTCTTCTCAGTCTTCTCCAGTTATTTCTCTCCTAAGGTGTGAGCTCCAGTGTATTAACTCTGGGGACAGAAATGTCCCTGGGTGTTGGGTATGCAGGGCACAGAGCCACATGTTTTTCTATCAGATCCACACACCAAGAGCCCCCAAGTGAACCACAGTCCTGTGGCTTCTCCTCTGATTCATATTCAAACACTGCTGGTTACCTAGAGCCCACAGGGCAAGCCTTGCCTCGTACCCCACTGATGCTTCAGCTACCAGCTAGGAGGCAGGGAGGAGCAGGGACCAAGATGTGAGAAACTTGCCAGTACTGTATCATTTTAGGGAGGCAGGACATGGGACAGAGGGACACGAAGCTCCTGTCTTCTCTGATAACCTTCATGTGCCCATGAAGCAGCTGGGAGGAGGTTAGCCCTCAGGCAAATGTGAGTTTATCATCAGTGCGATCAGACAGCAGTTTCCATACGCTGTGTGGCTGTTGTCCCCTCTCCGTAGATGGGGCAGCTGAAGCACAAAGTTTCTCTAAGGTGAGGTGTGAACCCAGCATCCTTCTTCTCATATTTCCCCAGGTCTTGGGGCAGAGAGGGCAACCCAGCAGCCTTGGCCATGCTGCACTGCATGAGGCAGCCCAGTGGCTGAAGCCTGGGCTGGAGATGGGAAGGACTGGCAGGAGCAGCAGTGCTGCTCAGCTCATCTCCACTGTGCCAGAAGGTGCATTTCTGGTCTCCCCGTGGGGGTATCAGTATCCTCTTCCCACCATCTGTGCGAACCACCACCACAGCTCTGCAGGCTCTCTTTTTATTTCCTCATTAAAAGAGCTTCACCTCCGGGATCATTTCAGCCTCGGGCATGCAGGAGGCTACCTGCAGCCCAATAGTGAGGCATAGGGCTGCTGCCCTGCTGGCATGTCCCCTGCGCGGAGCTCCCTGCGGCAGCCTGCGGCAGCAGCACCGGGATTGCCTGCCTGTAGCTGCCAGCAGAGGGCCTGGCTCTCCAAACCGGGCAGGCTGTGCTTCCAGGCTGCCATTCCCATTCCTCCGGACTTTCTGTCCTGCCAGTCACAGAGGTGCACCGACTTCGCGTGTATTTTCCCTGCAGCTGAGTGCTTCAGACTTCACAACCTCAGAAGTCTGACCGGGCTGATTTAAGGATTTTATGCAAACATTCCCTAAGTATAGAACATTAATCTGAGGTGTCTGGAACACAGGCCCTTTCTAGCCTGATAATGCACTGCACGGCAGAAAATGCCGCCTGTTTAAAAGTACTCTTTGGGCTTTAGTGGGTCCATATCTTACTCTTCTGCTTTCTTGCCCCTTCATGAAGTAGCAATGGATTTTATCCAGACTACTTACTATGGCATCTAGTTTTAGTGTTGATCCTAGTTTTGCAGGTGATTGTCTGAAGACATGGGTTCTACCAGCCTCAGTTTTCTGAGTTGTTCTGCACTCTACAATGTACGCGCCTTTGGCAGATGTCAGTCTTAATATACCTCCATGTCCCTGTTTCATGAGATGAATATCACCCCCCCGACTAGCCTAATGGCAGGTATGGCTCAGTCTCTCCATCAGTGGCCCACAAATGAAGAGGCTCATCCTGCAGTGGGACCGTGTTTTGCATATGGAAATCCAAGTTCAGCTCTGGCAGTGAGATGACTACAGCCGTTGAGCTTCCAGACTTTGGGCTGTGACTTGGACGTCTTGTGTTGCTGTGAAATCAGGCTGCCTACTTCACAAGCAGACACTGTGCTTGCCTGAGGCACAGGGACTTCTGGTTCTCTTTTCTCCCTGCCAGAACCACAACCCCATGTTCTGCTAGACACTACATATCCCTTACCTTCCCGAAAGAGCTGGAGAAATTAGTGCAGGACTTCCTACAGCAGGCAGCTGGGGAAAGAGGACAGAGAATAGTTTGGGTTGAAAAGGACCTTAACGATCATCTAGTTCCAAACCCCCTGCCATGGGCCGGGACACCTTCAAGGATAGAAAAACTGTGGAAAATATCTATACATAGGTTACGTGCGGTGCATAGGAACCTTGCCAGAAGTTTCCAGAGGTTCAGATAAATACCTTGAACTTCCAGAGGTTCAGAAAAATACCTAGAACTAGTCTCAGACTCGTAGGATGCATCTCTACCAATAAATGAAGCAGTGCCCAGGATCATTCCCATCTCTTATTAAAGTGTTATGACAGGGCCTGGTCTGCTTTTCGTCCGTGCCAGACAGCAGTCTGGCAGACTCTCCTGGGCACGTCTCCAGGCTGTGAACAGCAGGGACCATTCCCCATAGGCTGTTTGCAGACAGCTAAGCTTGGAAGCAGGCCTTTCCATGCTATGTGGTTTCAGCACCTGGAAGTGTAACAGTTTCATTTAATAGCATTATTAAAGTGCAGCATAATAGTAAAGAGTTCCTGGTAACTATGGTAACAGTGACCTTAAAAAGGGGCAAAGTTTCTAGAGAAAATGATCCCTAGGACAAAGCATTAAATCATGGTAACTTGGGTGATGGCCTGTCTGTAGCTGTGCTAGATTAAACTGCACTGCAGTTGTGATTTAATGTTTCTGTTTTAAAAAAACCCAAACACCTCACCTTTTGGTCCTTTGATGCTTTTATAGGGCTGGGGAGCAGAGTATCATCGCCAAGATGTTACAAGCACGCCCTGCTGGATTGAGATCCACCTGCATGGACCATTGCAATGGCTGGATAAGGTGCTGACACAGATGGGCTCACCTCATAACCCCATCTCCTCAGTCTCTTAAGAATCATCTCTAGAATACCCTTAGGATGGATGCTATTGCAGGCAGTGGCTTATAGGATTTCCAGTGAACAGAAGCTTCTATATGTAGATGTATGTAGATGTAAATATATCTATACATAGTCTATGCTCCTTTTTTTATTTCCATGCTATGTTTTGTGGTTTCTAGTTACTCTGATGCCAGTACAGTAAGTTTAGAAATTCAGGTATAGCATATCTGTTCTCTAGTGCAAAATAAGCCAAATTTCCTGCAAAAGTGTCAAACATTTCCTGTGAGCATATTCATTCCCCAGCCAAGCCAGTAAACGGTGCAAACTGTCAGCACTTTCATGCAGATTCAGAAACCTGGCTGTAGCTGTTCCTAGTAGGTGAAATTCACCCCTCTGCAGGCAGCCAAAGTCAGATCTCTGCACCATTCATATCCATTTTACATCCTAATGTCAGGTCTAAAAGAGGACCTTAGGTGGTGCACAGGACTTATGCATAGAGATGACTTTCATCCAGTGAACTGAAGGACTAAACTGCAATTCCAGTCTGTCTCCCTACTGCAAAGCACAATGGGACAACAGATCCTCTGAGGAGCCCTGGGGTATCCCTGTCTCCTGTAGGATTTGGCAGGAAGAGAGAGCCCTCGGGACGCGTTCAGCACTGGAGCTTTATCAGAGCATTCTGGACACATCCTAGTAGTCTGATACTTTTAACACAGTAGTGTACGGTACTGCTGCACTGAAAAGCAACAAGCTTCTAAGGAAAAAAAAAGAAAATTTGAAATATATGCCTGTAAGTTTAAAAACCAGTTAACTTCAGTGCTTTTTTGCAAAGTACATACTTGCATATGTTTCTGGCATGTAAACTGAATCCTATCCATTATACAGTATTGATGTAGTTTGTTTTAAAGTTAGGACTGTCTGTAGTTAGACTACTGTGCTGATATCAAGTGTGCGTCTGAAAGGGACTTGAACTGTGATTCAGAAAAGAGAAATGAAGTGTGCATCAAAGAACTGAGTAATTGCTATATCATTTGTCTTGGGATAGTCTCTGTACTGGGAACAAGAAGCCCCACGCTCACAGGATGCAATGAGGAGGAGGTGGGAGTCAGCCATGTCCAGCCCAGTGCTGGGCCAGTCGTTAGGATCTGACTGCAATGCTGAGGTTTGATGGAGAGGGCTTCCCTGGGAGTCACTTCACACATCCCCGTGGATGGTTCCTCATCTTAGATACAGGCTTCAGCATTTGCAGCACTTATGGTGTGGTAGTATAAGCCACAACCAAGCCAAGAGTGAATCTATGTGCAGAACCTTTCTTAAAAGGTTTATGGTCCTTCTGTAAGCAGGGAAACCTATTGCCCTCACCTGCATCCACAGAGCCCGCCTTGCAAAATGCTGTTCACTTGGTAACTTTTTCTGAGGAGGCAGGTGATACTCTTCCTACGTTTTGATGGTCCTCACTACCTAGCTAGGGGTAGAGGGTTATTTCTTTCCAGGCATAACAGTTCACTGAAAATTATTTTGCGTTAAGGGTCAAAAAGAGCGATAACTTCTCCAGTCTCATTCCTTCTTAGAACGTACCAGAAATATCCTGAGGAAAAAAACCCCAAAACAAATGTTTTACAGAATGTTTCTTTTCTGCTCACACAATACCTGGTGCTACACATTTTACTGTATAATTAGAAGAGGATGCCTGAAATCACATAATCACATAACACAAAGGAAATATCATTCACTAGAAAGACTTCCCATATGTTTTAGATGCTGTGTAATACCTGTTACGGTGGTAATTGTGAAGAGAGCAGAAGAATCAGTAAACTAGCAGAGTTACTTCATTTAATGCATCTTCAGCTGCCTGCCGAATTTGTCGGGCACAGAGGATACGTTTTTGAGTCCGACCAGTAATAGCAAGTTTTATAGGAAATCTGTAAATACAAAGAACCCTATTCTGTCACCATTTGAGATCAGCAGTGTCACTGTGAGATAGAAAGCTTTTCAGTCTCTTGCAGCAATGAATTCCTGTAATAATGTTACACAGAAATTCCAGGTGTGCCATTTATGGTTTAGCAGGCTTGAAAGAGATCAGTAAGGAAAAGAGATGTTTTCCTCAGCTCCCTCTGTCATCAGTGTCACTATACTGAAGTACTGGTAATACATTTTTAAGCATATTATTGCACCTTTTCTCTGATAACTTCTCTGTGTTTTTCATGTTGCTTATCCCTTTGCTTTCTTGGCACCTAAGGACAGAGAAAATCACCTCTCCTGTCCCGGATCTAGCTCTGTCATTTATCCTAGATTCTTCCTTGCCTTTTAGGCTGAAACCTCTTAGTACAGACAGAAGCTGAGGGATTGCTTTTAGACATTCCTAGCATTGTCATCTTCCTCAAAGATAGCAAAGGGAGATGTTCTGAGGCGCATCTGCTCTTGGGCAGCTCCTGCCATTGGCAGTTTCCTGCCAATGCCACAGAGGAAAATTGGATGGTCAGTAAAGAGAAGCAGATTCCTGTGGGGCATCATTCATGTCATCATAAGGCAGGTATTTCAAGTAGATGAAATACACTGCTCTCTGGGCATGCTTATATCTTCCCCTTTGAGTATTAGGGAAACTGAGGGTCACTCAACTCAAATGTGGACTGCTGCATTGGACATAACCACAAGCAGGTGAGTGCACCCAAGGGAAGGTGTGGTGGCTTTCTCAGCATAGTGATGCTTGCTCAGTAAGTGTCTGTGTTTCTTAAATGGAAGTTGGTAAATTCAGAGCATTTTTTAGTTTCCTGTATGTCTACATTTATAGTGATCCTTGCACCAGTAGGATTTGGCTTTAATGCAGTCCATACGTGCATCTTATTAAAGGTAGTCACCTTAATACTCTCTTACTAGTAAGTAAAGAGGCATTTCTGGAGCATGATTCTTCTGTCCTATTTAAAATATCTGCATTAGGATGAGATGAATTTCACCAAATTTAACTATTTGCTGGAAGTTGGACTGAAGTAACTAATTCTGGGCAATCCAGGCCAACAGCCATCTCAGCGTTGTTAGCTTTTGGGAAGGCTGATAACCACTGTGTGAACTTCTTCCCATTTTGGTGTTCTCTAGGGGCTTTGTTCACTGTATGAGATGCTGTACAAACACACAGCAGCTGACAGCTCCTTCCCAAGGAAGAAGTGGTAGCAGTAGATGAGACAAACAAGTAAATAGGAAGATGATCCGTGCCCAGATACAGTGATAAAAAGAAAGACTATAATCCATTTATTCCCCTTTCTTTTTGAACAAAGTTTCTCCTTCAGGCTTCTCTAGTATATGTGAATTGAGCTCAGTTAAAAATTCAGGTTTCTCATCATTTACAGCAGTGTAACATTTCATCTCACTCTAATGTCTCCCCATTTTGGAAGGCAGCATTTTCTGCTGAAAGGTCTTAATGAACCTATCAACCTGTAGTCAATTTAAAGCCTTTAAATGTACTCATTAATACTCAAGCTTTGGAGATAGTCTTCCTGAGAGATTTGAAACCACTTACAGGGAGACTACTTAGTTGAAGGCAGAGGTTTTTAAATGTTTTTTTTGAGCCATCAACAGTTCAAACCTTCTTGAAGGTTTCTGTGGAGAAGTACCATGTGTCAGCAGGCAGTTTGATCAGCAGAGGCATAAAGCATGTTCATTGTGGTACAGAGACCACTTGTTTTCCTATTAAGTGGTCAAGAGAAGTAGGCTGCTTATTGCTGCCAGTTCTACAGCAGCACCAGTATTAATGTGCTATTTGTATCCAGAGGTGATGGTAGTAAATCCAGCACACTGGCTGCATGGAGCCATTCTGCAGCACTCCTGCTTGGATGGCTCAGCCCCATGAGCTTGCACTGTAACAGCTGATCAGGTACCGTAAGCAATGGTTGTAGCATTCAGACGTGCAGCATGTGCTTTGCCTCCCCATCAAAGGCTACGCCACAAGTGTCTACACCTCATGAAGAAGTTTTGCCTTCCTGATAATGTATCAGAAACACAAAGGGGAACTGTGGCCTCAACTAACATCAAGTGGAGTCGAGGAAATTCCTTCGATGTCTCCAGCAGGTACTGAGTTGAGACTTTCACTGCCCTGAGCAGCCTTCTCCGAGTGGTCCTGGCCTTCAGAGATCACTTCCAGTTCACACTGTTCTCTGGGGCTCTGCAGAGATCTGTTAGGAAAGACAGTTTCAGGATGAAGCATGTTTATCCTCAGCTATTTTTGCATGAGTTCAGTGCAGGACAGAGTTATGCGGTATTAATGTTCCCTTAGCATAAAATCAACACTGCAAACATCTCTCACTGTAAGTATCATCTGCACCACAGAACTCTTAAAATGGAGAAAATCAGGCATTTGTGACTGTAACTTTATCTAATCTGCCCTTGTTCTTTCTGGCTTACAATGCTCACCTTTTCTTATAAGCTCTATGAATCAGTAAGTCTCCCCAGTGACTGAGGAATTGCACAAACACTGGGATTTGCAGAGGCAGCTTGGGCAGAGAATTTGATTCTTGGGTGGATGGAAAGGATTTATAAAGAAGCTTGAATGAACCTAATAACTTCAAAGGAGTCTCAAATATAAGGCAAATTACTTGCTCTTAGAGACTTTTCTGGTGCAGCTCTGGCTTTTAGGAATACTTAAAGTACTACCTGGTGCTCAACACAGGAAAGAAACATTATATCCTCTGTACTGTTCACCTCTTGTCCCCGTTCCCCATAAACTCACGTAGTAAAGCAAACCCACACACAGTAAAGATTGATCAGTCATAGGGTAATTAAATACAATTTTTCAAAGTTGATCAGTGCTGCCCAGAATATAGATTTATATAATCAGAAATGTGCTGAATGTAACATGTCCCACCTGCTCTCCGAGAAAAAGGTGAGACCTCTGGAGAAGCCTGGAGGGATGTCAAGCTTTCGACATTCACATCTAAACCTGGTTCACATCTAAATCAAGACCTGGTTTAGGGGCAGCTTGAAGTACCGCAGTGCTTGAGCTGGTGCTTCCTGTACATACAGTCTGGCTGAGTGTGCCAGCCTCCTGATTAAGCTATTAGATATACTGGGACAAAAGAGTGTCCCATGTGATTCAGGGAGCAGACTGGTTGCATCTGGAAACTGCATTTGTAAGATTACTCTGCCTCAGTGCAGGACTAATGAGGAGATCAGTTTTGGGGCAATCATTCGAGAACACTCGAAGCACATGTGCTGTGTGCATCTCAAAAAAAACTTCAGTCTGAACAGAAACTGCATGACTGAAAAACACAAATTATAAGAGCATTTACCTGGGAATTGCAGTAAGGCAACTCACTTCTGGGAAGACAGAATCAGCAGGAGCCTTCACAGGGGCTCCTGACTATAAAATCATATTTATAGCAGGACCTAAGAACAGAGAGGTGTGCTTCTCGGAGAGTGACTAAGAGGTCAGGTCGCCATCAAAAAAAGAGCCTAGTAAGAGTTGGTCCCAGTCTTGCAGCAAGGAGAGGTGAGACTAGATCTGTGAATAAAAAGCTTCTCAACCTGGAGGCTTCATTGCAGTCACTGAAACAAGGCTTCATCCTACTGGGAGTACCTTCCTGTGAGGTACCAAAAGCTTGAGCGGGCATTTAGTCTTTGTTCAGCAGAGAGAAATCTCTGTGTCTCCAGTGCAGACAAGCATTTCTCCATGCTGTGCAGCAGCACAAAACACAGGCTTTGGTTTGTACCAATCATCTACTCTTCAGAAGCTCTAGAGTGGCCAGGGGCAGCCAGAACCCTGTCACCTGATCGCCCCAGGACTTTCCAACCGCTTGCCCGGGTGTGCCTTACATTGTGTTGCCATACTGATGCCGTGCTTCCCTGCCAGAGGTGAGGCATATGAGCATCCTGCCAAGGGGACACCTCCATTTGCAGCTGGGCCATGTTTGTAACTTAGTGCCTGTTGCAATCTGATATGCAGGCCATGTCTCTGCAAGGCAAACAGAACCACTACATACATCCTCCAGTCAGCTACTCTTCCATTATTGCCAATGTGAATGGTCGCAGCTAATTGTGAACAGTTTTTAGATCTTCAGTCATAGTGTTTTTATTATCCATGGATGCTGCTATTTTATAGTCTGTGTTACTATTCAAATAATATTGCATATGAATAGCATAGAAGAAACAGACCAACCAGTTAATAATTTTAAATACAGACCTCATCAGCAAAGAAAAGCTAGAAAAACTTTGGTAAACTCAGACCCCTTGCACTGTCACAGTAGTGATCACATCATGTTTCAAAGTGGGTTTTGATGCTAAAGTGTGCGTTAAATCTTATTAATTCACAGTTATGTCCATGAGAAGCTTTGCAAACAAGAGAGCAAGGGAACAAACAATGATGAGCAGAGATAATGCACATTCAGATTAATTTTTTTTGCTTACTCAAGCAATTGGAGATTTTAATTATTTATAATAGTTTTTAAGTACAACTTAAAAGTACCACAGCATACTTTTCAGCAGATAACTCAGTGTTAGCAATTTAATCCCTCATTTCAGCATCACCTCCGTGATACAAATGGGCCTAAGAAGCAAGACAAGAAAGTGAAGAAATGGGCCTTTTTGTGTGCATCAGTGAAGCTGTAAGGCTGTAATTTCTATGCAGTCAAGGGGCCAAAATGGTGGATTTGAGCAAGGTGTGGAGATTTTTGTGTTACGTACAAGCTAGTCTGATGCAGAAAAGCACCATGAATCATAAATAGATATAATAGCATCACTTCCGTCTGAACAATTCTGCACTCTTTTTCATCAGAATGAAAGCAAAACATCTGCACCACCCACAAGAAAGTATTATTCAGTTAGTGATACTCTGTAAAACAGGGTAGTTTGCTGCATAAAGAATGCTACTTGGACTCTTGCCTCTTGGGCATGGGAAAGTCTCATATTTTAGTTTCAGGAGCCTGAGAGAGCAGGGCAGCTTAGAGTGCTCCCACCAGCCCAGCTACTCTGGCCTGTGCCCTGTCTTACTGAGAAAGGTATAACAACTAGTCATGAAGTGTACATTTTCCCAAGCATTCCTCCTGATGCATTTGATTTGAGGCATTCTGAAATCAACATATTTAGTCTGATGTTTGAACAATAAACTTCATTTTCTTTGGCTGGAATTACTCTATTGTAAAAGGGATTATTCACGTCTTGTGTTTTACTGTTAATAAAGATATTTCGGATTTAACAGCTCTTTCCCTTGTCTTACATTTTTCTCTTTGAAAGAGATTGGCCCTGGAAAGCTGTAGGTCCTTGTCTGATCACTGGTGACCTTGGGAACCAGAGCATTTAGAAAACCTTTATTCATGTAAGTCACTCTTGGGCAAGAGGAGTCAGTGATTTCACTGAGTAAGTAATAAGATGAAGCAACACTTTCCGCAGAATGGGATGCTAGATACTGCAAGATGGATTGGAAATTAATACTCCATAAAATATGCATGCTATAAAGTATATGTATTCCTCACTGTCCCATGGTAGATTTGAAGGTTCAAGGAGACTATCATCTTACTATGGAAGGAGGCAACCTTGAGCCAACAGGCAGTTATGAGCAGTAATACTGCCCTAGGACAGAAGCCCAGCTGTGGACCAGACAGACATTAGTGGGGAGACAGACCTGCAGCTGTGCAGGTTCTCAAACTGCTCAAGGAATAAAAAGAGAAATATAGTAAGAATGTACTATCACAGAGGTCAGGTTTTAAACCTGAGTGATTTTACTTAAACCTAAAACAACAGCCTTGGAATGCAAAAGTTTAATTCCACCTAGTCAGAGTTAGCCATTTTAGTATAGCAAAACAACCAACATGCAAATTTAATCGACTAAAAAAAGACAGACTTTAGGTTTGTTTTTTAAAGAAAATCAAAGATTTTACTCAAGCAGTTATTGGTCCAGAATGGTTGATACAAAGTTTTTCTTTTTTAAAGAACAACTTGCACAATGCTAAATACAATAAATCCTTACTGAACAAGTTCTATACAAACACAAAGCACAGCTTGTAAAAATTTATAAGACTAACAAATACTCCTGAAGATATATCATTTAGCAGGTTGAACTGCTGCAATATCAAAGTAGTGCTTCAGCAAGCACCTACGCCATTCAGATAACCTCTATTCAGAAATGTGGTTTAATATGAAACTTTCACTTTTGAAAACAAAAGGTGGGATTCAACACTTACATAATAGTGTTTGTAGTCTCAAACCCATCACTTGCAGAATCACCTGAATTGGCTGAAGACCTGGGAAGTCTAGCACTAGAGCTGATGAAGTACCAACTGTCTTAGCAGAACAATTTTAACTATACTTTTTTTCAGAAGAAACAGGCTACATAAAGGAAAAATAAAAATGAACAATTACATTTTAGGGTTTGGATGCACTTGCTATTCTGAGTGAAAAGCTTTAGATTTTAATTTACCACTGAAAAATGAGTGATATTCTCATCTGTAACTAAGTTATATTTCATGTATAAGAGGTTAGTCCTTGCAAAAAATTCCACAAAACAAGGTCCAACTTTCAGCTGCATACATTCCACCTAATTCTTCTGCAGTTTTTTGCCATTTACCTTTTTTGGAACTTTTAACCCCAAATTCTTTCACATGGTTTGCACAGACAATGATTTCAAACCTACTTAACTTGTACATAATGAATATATAGCAGGAGGATCACCTGATTTACACTTCTCTGAGCCAATGGATCAACTTCTGGATGGCATCTTGTCTTTGCCTTATGTCCAGCAGAATGAATTACGCACTAAAGTCTGCCGTATCCCTGAGCAATTGCTGTTAGGTCATGCCACTGGACTGGCTCAGATTCAGGACTTTATTTCACAACTTCCATAGAAAGTAATTGACTTCCTTCAATGATTGTCATCAAAGAGTGACTTGTTTAACAGTAAACCCTTCTATAGAAGAATGCTGATATAGTGGAAGACTTTGGTAGGAAAAGGGTGTACAGCTACACATTACTGATACAAACAAGTTTCTATTAAAATCCTAAACATTAAAATTAATTTTAAAAAGAAGCAAAAATAGACTCCTCCAGATTTGCTCACAAGTTTGCAGACACCCAAGCAGCTCAACAGCTGAAAAGTGCAAACAAGAGACAAGTAAAATATGTAACAGCAGCAACTTCCGCTTTCCTTTAAACATCAAGATTCTTTGTACTTCTATAAAACACGCATCCTATTCCTCCTTCAGCACCAGACTCATTTGCAGGCATTGATCTGTTCTGATTACCCGGGTGCTCCTTGAAACTGTTGCTGCCTCTGTTCCAAAGCCTGCTGACTTAACAGCTGCTGTTGTTTCTGTAGAAACTGCACTACTTCTGGGCTTCTGAGTAGGGACTGCAAGAAAGAGAAAGCAGACTTTACTTTAAAGAACATGCATTAAATAGCTACCACAGTGATTACATGATAATATTTTTTCATTAAAGTGATTTGCACATTACCTAATGGTGTGGTTTAACCCCAGTAAGCCAACTAAGCTCCACACGGCCTCTTGCTCATTTGCCTCCACTGGGATGAAGCACTGCTCAGCAATAACTAAGCCATCATTGCGTCATCAACACCTTTTTCATCACAAACCCAAAACACAGCCCTGTGCAGACTACTGTGAAGAAAATGAACCGTATCCCAGCCAAAACCAGTACATCCATATAAATGGGAGTTCAAAAAAATGCTGAAGAACTACAAAGCATGCTCACAAAAAACCACCTAGGAACTGTTTCAGGACATCAGCAGGTAATCCGAAGTGGCATTAGCACACATCCCGAAAGCAAATTCAGAATGTAAAGAATACACATGATCACATAAAACAAACAAACAAAAACCAACAACAAAACAAAACCCCAGAAATGGCAAACAAGAGTAATTTTCTGACATATTGAAATAAACACTTTTCCACTGTGCTTCATTCAGTTTTGAGTTCTACATTTCCCACTGCAGATAGCTCAAAATAAATAAATACTGTAATTCTACAGCAAATCTCATGTGTCTCTCAGAGCTCAAGCATCTGGATGATGCTCTTAGTCACATGGTTTAGTTCTAGGTAGTCCTGCAAGAGGAGTTACCATCACAGGTCTCTTCCAACTTGACATACTCTAACATTCAGTGTTCACTGGGCATTCAGTAATTCCTCAACATTTCAAAACATCAGCCATGAGGAATGAGTTAAAAAAATCCCTCTGCCTTCAGTCAAAAGACAACTGTATCTAAAACTATTTGCATCTGGCTCCTAGCCTGAACAGTTACAATCTGTGATCCTGCTGTAGCTGTTCACTCTCATTCCTGCATGGTGGTGATTCAAAGAAATCACTTCACGGTACGCACTGTAAAGCACAGACCTTTATTGGCGCCGGGAGCATGTGGGGGTTCAAACCTCCATAAACATCTTCAATGCACAGTAAATTTCAGGATTTTTTTTTTTATACTTCACATTCTCATCTTGATATAACTTTATCTAAAGCACCCAGACATACAATTCGGTAAGTCATAATATAACTGTAGTTCTCTTAACCTACTGCACACTTGGTTTAGGGCTACAATGACAGTCTATTGGTTACCTCTTAGCTTTCAAAAACTAATACCTTCGAGCTATGTGCTTAGTTCTTTGTTCAAATTGTTATCATATCTTACCATTAAGGATGTCCCTGCTTAGAAGCAATTTACAGAAGCAGATGCAAGCCATCTAGTCTTAAATTCTAACGCATTATCATGCCTCACCACAAGGGCAGGTTCCCACTCTCAGACGGGCCCCCTGTTCAGCAAGCAGTCATGTTTAGGTGCTAGGTCATACTCATGCTAAAAAGTAAAGTTATTTCAGCAGAAGCCTAATGACTTGGTCTCAATGGCAGCACAAGTGTTTGCAAGGCCAAAGAGCAAACCAGGTTGGTAACGGATCCTTCCAAAATTTAATGGAGAAAAAAAGGTTAGTTTTCATCTGAATTAATGCCCTATACTGCTTACTCGTTATGCATGGTCACTTCCGCAACGCAACAAAGACATACTGCAACTCTAATCCGGACTGACATTCAAAAAGACCATCAGCTTCCCAGGGTCTAGAACTTTATTGCTAGTAGAAGCAATTCTTCTGAGATTATCACTGAAGACAACCATTCTGCATACAACTCATACCTACAGCAGCACTGGACAGACAAGATCAGCAAATCAGCCATTGAAAGCAGTATCTAACAACAAACAAGCTCACTGACCAGAAGCGCAGCCACGTTTTCCTTACTGTACGTTTGCTTTACCAAGTCCCTTCTTTATCTGGTGCAGTTTAGTGACATTAAGGTGCTTCAGGCACTTCCATCCACAACTTGCTGCCTCTCAGCCCCCTGCCTCCGCTTTCTGCATCTTTATCCAGTGCAAGCTGCACATCCAGGCAGGCGCAGACCACCACAAAAGCCTCTCCTCACAGAGATTAACCACATGCAAGACACTTATGAGCAAGCACAAAGGACTTGGCACTTCTAAGTGATAAACGTGCAGGCAGCTGCCAGTGACATGCAGTAACTTTCTTGTGCAAGGATGCAAAATATGGAACAGCCTCGGATGCAACAGACTGTGAGAGATCTTTCTAGGCCACCATGTAACCCTTAGGCATTGTGCTGTGTAGAGATGCGCAAAACACGGAAGAAATTCTGGAAGAAATAATGCTGAATGAGAGAAACTAAAACAAAGCAGAAAGAAAAACAAGAACCAGATCAAGGAGAATCTGAACCTCGCTTTACCAGAATACTGCAAGGAAACTTCAGTTTTTAAAAAGCCTTCACGTAATTTGTGCAAAAGCTCTCAACATCTATGTAAAGAGCTTCTGCATGATATATTTCTAGAAAATAAATAATGTTTCATTAATAAAATATCTTTCAAATTTAATTAAAAGCCGCATGCATAGAAACAGACAGGAAAGGGGACAACAATTCAGTAAGAGAGGCATGAAAAACACCGCGTGAAAAATAAATTCCATAGTTTGTTGTATTCTTCCTGTACAAACTGAAGAGCTACAGATACTCCTCTGAGCTTTAGACATAATCATTAAACACGTGCTATTATTGAGAAATAATAATTAAAAAAACCTACATAGCTGTATACTTAAGACTGACCCAGTTACTTTAAAGACTTTTTAAATTTCTGAACAAACACTACAGCACTTTAATGAGGCTTGTTAAACTGGTTAGCAGAGCTAACAGAGAGAATACAATCAGTCCTGTTGGCTTTTGGAGAAAGGAGGCTGGAAAAAAAAGGCACAGGAAGTTGTAATGAAGCCGCCAAAGGAACACTAACTACTGACTTATTTCCCTTCATAGGGCTTAATTCTTCAAATATACTCAAAAGAACAGCAAAAGTGTTTGACGACTTACAACACACACCATTCATGCAGTCTGCAAATATTGCAAGTCATACTGCTAGCATACACAGTTTGCTTTATCAACAAACATATATGTAATTTTAAGTGTGATATGATACAACTTTTAAAACACATTAGAGTAATTAAAGCTTGCATCGGACCTAAAGCCCATGCACTGTGGAGCCTTACAGAAAAGCTGGTTCAACAAGTTAAGAACATCTGTTACACTATAAGCACTGTTTACCCTAAAGAAATAACTACATCTCTTTAGTACTACCAAAAAACTCAACTTCAGTTAACATGGCAGCAATCATTAAATTTAGTCATCTTAGTATTTTTTACACAGACGCTGAGACACACACAGCTGCTCTGCAGTGTATTTCAAATTTCGAAATATGCACATGTAGTGTAGGATCATTAAACTAATTTATATCTTTACAAGAGTGACAGTTAAACGTTGTTACACTGTCTTCGCTTAATTTCAGTTCAAAACCGCTATGAAAACAAAACTTACCAGTCTCTTTTTATTCAATACTTGTTCTAAAAGAGTAGGTCTTGCTGGGCGATCGCCAATGGATCCTGTTCTCTGTTTTGTAACAGAAATGGAACCTTCAACACTATCCTGCACGTGAAAGAAAAAAAAAGAGAATTGACACTATAAACCCTGATATAATGCTACATTTACTTTTCACCACAGAAAGTCCCAAGAGTAAATAATGTTTGCTTCATTAATTTACAGAGGAAAACAGCAGAAAAAGAATGGAACTGGATCTATTCAAGAATTAGCATCTTCTTTCACTATTTCATCAGTAACAGTGAAGCAATTCAGCTGAGTTAGCCTTCTAAACTGCACAACTAACCAGGTTACCATGGCTGGTTAATGGTTTGAATTTACTTGACTACATTTCTTAAAAATGAAGTCATTCACAACATCTCAATCTCAAGGAAGTGAATTATATGTATCACATACAATAGGGTAGGAATGACAATAATACTTTTAATAGCAAAACTAAATGATTCACCCACATCTTGAACATTGTGTGCAGTTTCTGTTTTGTCCTCTAAAAGAGAAGTAGCTACTAGAAGTAGAGAAGGTTCACAAAACAGTAACAAGGATGATAAAAGTAATAACTTTTTACTTGGAAACAAGCACACTACAACTTTTCACTACAGATAAGAAACAACTTAAAAGGCAAGTCTACCAAGTAAGTGTCACAAACTGAACAGGAATTAGTTGTTTACTGTATTTTCTAATGTAAATGCCAACTGGCAAATTAGGTTAGCAGCCAGGTTCAAAATCAGTGAACAGGTCTTTCAAACCAGGCAGCAGACCTGAAGAAACTATCAGAATGTAATGGATGCTGAGAGTCTACAAAGGTTCAACAGTAAGTCTGAAAAAGTATACCGGACAGCCATTGCCCGGAGTTACAAAATACATTAGAAAGCCCACAGCTGTATCAGCAAGTCCTCTGAGCTGAAAGAAGCAGAGAAAATATTCCCCAGCAGCATCACCTGCACTTGCCTTTTCCTTGTACACCTGCTTGATGACAGCTTTTACAGGCAGACAAAAAAGATTCTTTGGCATGACACCCAGTATGGTAACTATTATATTTACATGAAACAAACAAACCAATCAACCAACCAACAAACAAACAAAACAGAAAAAGGTGAAATTTTTTTGATTGCTAGTTTGCAGTTGTATCAGTTATCAGACACATCACTCCATAGAGAGCTGTGCTGACAAAAAAGGGCTGTGTTTAGCAGCAGTGTCAGGCATGATTTTTTAATTCTAATAGTAACCACTACTTTACACTTGCCCCTTCGAGTACAAACTAACCAGCACCTTCAAAATAAAACCATTTCCCACTTTTTAGTTATCTAAATACAAAATCTTAAATGCTAACTTAGTCCAAGTGACCATCAAAAACTGTTTTATCCCATCTGAGTCCCGAACTATAGGAAAAAGATCTAAAAAGTTAAAGGCTAGCATCAGCTCTCCCACTGACAATATTTCCCCATGTAAGTAATATACCTAAGCTTATCAAAGTAAGTATGACCTACCAGCGGACTAAATACTTAAATGCCATTTTATACATATGTATGTAAATCAACAAGTATCTTGAAGAACCTGCACAACTGAATTTTACACACAACATAATCTAATACCAAAAGGCCATTTTGAATATAAACCCCCATCTTTCAGTACCAACTGGGCAAGATGACTGACATCTCTCTTAGATCTATACTTTCATCTCCCATTTAGTGAAATAAACACACACTGCACAGCAAAGCATCTTTCGGCAAGATCTTCTTTCCTGGAATCTTCTTGTCTAGTTGCAAGTTGCTGCAGTTTGTATCAGGTAAGAGAAAAGAACCAGTGTTGGATAAATAGGAGCGAGCTCTAGGACTTCACTACATTTCTTTCCTTTCCTCTGAACGGGAAGGTCCCATTTCAGGCTGCCCAAAGAAGTGGTAAATGCCCCATGCCTGGCAGTGTTCAAGGCCAACTTGGACAGAGTTAGGGTCTAGTAGAAGGTGTCCCTGCCCATGGGAGGGGGTTGGAACTGGAAGAGCTTTAAGATCCTTTCCAACCTAAACCGATCTGTGATTCTATGACTCCGCTCAACGGAAACCGGTTTTCCAAGGGGAAGCCCCACGCCGCCGGTGCCTCACCTCGGCCCGCGGGCCGGTCCCCGCGGCGGCCGCCCCGCCGCCCCCCAGGGCCTGGTCGCTCTTCTTCCGTTTGTATTTGTCCTTGTAGATCTTGTTGCGGTGGCGCTTGCACATCCAGGGCTTGCGCTGCTTCACCACCTGCGTGGTGGTCTCGCTGCAGCCTTGGTAGGTGCAGCTCTTGCAGCCGCTGCCCCCCACCGCTGCCGACGCCGTTTCGCCGCTCGAAGCCGCCGCCGCCGCTGCCGTCGCCTCCTCCTCCTCCAGCTCCTCTGGGCTGGCCGTGCTCTCGCCGCCCACCGCCTCGGCCTCCTCCCCGGCCTCGGCCTCGGCCTCGGCCTCGCCTTCGCCGGGCACCCCCAGCTCGTAGAATAACATGAGGCCGCCGCTACTGGAGGGCGGCAGCGAAGGGTCGGCGACCGGGAGCGGCAGCACCCCCCCCGCCGCTGCCTCCTCCTCGCCGCCGCACGGCTGCATCACGAGCAGCGCCAGCTGCGGCGGCGAGGAGGAGGAAGAGGAGGCGGCGGAGGAGGGCGCGCCGCCGGGACCGACCCGCAGGGCGCCGATCACTCCGGCCCGCTCCGCGCACCGCGTCCCGTCGCGCACGCTCCGCACGCTGACGCCACCAAGGCGCGCCCGCCGCGCATGCGCGGGCCCGCCCACCGCGCGCGCGCTCCATCCCGCCGGCAACACGGCGTGGCCAGCGCGCCTGCGTGGTCTGAGTGTGCCTTTGCTCGGGGCGCGGGTGGCGTGCTTGGGTGCTCGTCGGCGGTGATGGAGCCGTGAGTGGCGGTGGAGCCTGCTCTGGGGCTTGGTTCTGGCGCCGTGTGTGCACCAGCGGTACAAAGCCCTCGTGTCTGGCCAAGTGCAGAGAACCCCCTGGGGCTGTGTCACAGCCACTGGTGTGTTTTAACTCAGCCAGCTGCTCATGCCGCTGTCCCGCTGCAGCCCCGTCATGGCTGTGCTAACCCAGCTGTTGGTCTGCTCAAGTGCCGTCTCTGGGCTGTGCATATTCCCTCTGCGCAGGCTGCATCTCTCCAGCCACTGTCAGCTGCACAGTGGGGACACGGGTGCAGTTTGGCTTCCTCTCACGCTCTTTTATTGCTTTAAGCTGATACCAAGGGAATAAAGGGTTAACATTGTGCCTGCTTGCTTAAGCAGTCATTGTGCTTAGTGAAGCAGAACCGTAGGACTCAAAGTTGCTGGAATGGTGAAGCACAATTGTAGGAGTTGCAGCTGCTAGGCAGAATTGTAGTAGATAAGATTCATAACTTAATAGTAACAAAAAATAACCAGAGTAACAAAATTTGCAAACTTGACAAGTTTCTGCTGTAAGATACATAAAACCGGCTTGTACCGAACCTGAGGTTTGCACAGGAGCCGAAACCCTATTGAGTCTGTGTGAAAACAAGAGGTTACTCGCAGTGATGAAGAGGAGCTACAGGCCTTCATCCTCAAGACCCCCTAACGACCACCACCAGGAGGTACTGCCCGAGTGCATCAATGGAACGAATACCACAAAACTAATTATAATACTAGATGGGAATAGGTTTTGCATATGTATTAGGCGTGAAGCAATCTCATGTTTAGATAATCATTATATGTAATATAAACAAACTGAGTAGCAAAGGAAAGGTGCGCATGCCTTTGGAGGAGCAGTCCCCCATGCACCTCAGCACTGAACAAAGCATACCTACTTTACAACTTTAACAAGTTGTGGAGTCTATCCGTGTATCAAAGCCTTCTCTTGCTCTCATAGCTTGCAGCTCACTGCTCTTTGCCCTTTCTTCATTTGAGTGTCAGTTTTCTCCTTGGCTCACTTCTGCATAGTTCTTTGTATGTTTCTTCTACACTACAAGTTTCATCAGAGCAGCTAAGGCCATCTTTGCCCCATTTGTGCCATACAAATACATTATTCCTAAGTAAACCTCTTTATTCTGCAATGTAAATGAATGCTGTATCCATAATCTTAGCTATTTTTTCCCTCTTCAATGTAGTTTGGCTTTTTAATATTTTATTCCAAGAAAACATTACTTGTAATGCAACTATCATGCCTTTCTTCACTTTCTCTCCTACTTCCTCCTCCTGTGTCACAGGCACTGAATTTCCTCACTCCTGCGGAGATGTACCAGTGACCTCCATCTCCTTGATCACCCACTGCTTACCCCTATTAATTTTTCTTACCTTCTTGCTCTCTCGTGTGTTCTTGCCTTTCTCATGGCACACATCGGTTCATTCCATATTAAAGAGCGGTCCTGACCCCATTTATTCTCTGGCAGTTGACACAGCTCCCTTTTCCTGTCATTCAGGTAAATGATCATGCTGTTTACAGTTGTAGCCATTCTGTTTCACCTTTGATCATATTGTAATACAGTTCCCATTAATTTGTCAAAATACGCAATGATATGGTGTAGTCCCAGACAAATCACAGTGAACTGAGTAACTGTCCTCATTGCCTTTGACCCGCCAGGCAGCTTTAATGTGGGTAAGATGACTCCCAGATTTACTCTTCAAACTTGTATTACGGACTGTTTCGTTTCCCTCGGTGGATACTTACTTTTCCCACACCTTCTTCAGTGTCTGTTTTATCTCTGTCACAGCCTTGCTGGGATAACTTACAAAACTCTCTCTCTTTAGGACTCAGTCTTGCATCTGTGCCAGTAGTGAAACATGTAAAAATTACATGCAGCCTCATTGTTTTCGTGCCTCTTACCTCTTCAGATGTGAGCTCCTTGATGCAGACCTTGTCAGTGAATACTTGGGGGTTTTCACATTATAGTTCCATTGAAATAACTTTAATTTATTTACTAATTAATGCATATTGAAAGAATGCCTACTTAAAATTCTAAGTGCTCTTGACAAGAGATAAAATAAAAGCCAGTGCAATAATGAATCAAAAACTATAGCATTTTTCTCCAAACACTTATCCACAGTATAACTAATTAAAATTCAAATAACAAATAGGAGGCTGATACCCCTTAAATCTCCAGAAGAGTTCCCAACCACTTCTCTGAAGCTCCACTGAGACATGTAGGTTTGGCACAGGCCAGTCAGACTGGTAGACTGATGGAGTTCAAGGCTGAATGTGAATTTTTTTTCTGGAGTTAAAGTTTCCAAGCAAAAGCCCTGCGAAAACTACCTCTTTTTGAATCAGTTGGATTGTACTTCAGACACCCTGGTAACACAGATTGATCTCATTGGAGCATGTGCCTGGAAACATACTTCACCTCCTTAGTTCTCATTTTCCTCATCTGAGGAAAAAAGAATAATGAACAACCCCTTACAAAGATACTGAGGGTGTTAAGTAATTAACAGATCGATTTGATATTTAATGAGCCTATTACTGGACTGTAATGAAGTGATATCCAGCTCTTTTTACTCCAGAACCTTATCACATGCTTGCTTGAGCGCACAGAAACATAAACAGGAATTAAATTAGTGACACCTAACAAATGAGAACCTCTTAAAAAACTGCCATTGATGTTTTTTTTACCCTGCCTTGTTTGCTCAGAAAAAAAGAAACATTGTGATGAAAAAAAAAAAAATATAAATTAATCAAGCAAAAGTATTCATTTCCTTGGGCTACACTTCTGGCACCCAGCGCTTGGGAAAGAAGATCATATTTGGGAAATTTTGTCACTAGTCTCTATGTCATTGCCATCTAGCCAGGAGTAGCTGCATCTTGTTTTGCCTTCCCAGGTGCAATTAAGAGGTGATGCCAAATGTGATTATTGAAATGTAGCAAGTTCCTTTGTCTTTAGGCTGACAGCTTGTTTAAATAGATTCTGTAATTTTCTGCTGTCTCTTTCATTTGTGTGTCTGAAATAGTTCATTTTAATGTTCTAGATTTCTGTGCCAGTTCTTCATATCCAGTTCTTAATTGTCTCAGGAAACAACATATTTAAAAAAAAAAACCCAACAGATGCAGGGTAAGATTCATTGGAGGGGCTAATCTGTCCTACTTACAGACCAAGAGAGTACTAATGATTATAGCTACAGTAATACTTTCAAATTGTGAAAGTTATTTCAGCATTTTTCTATGAGTGAAGGTACAAATTCTGTTCACTCAGTGTCTGTCTACGTGTCTTTACACAGAGCTGCATTTGCCTTTATCATATGTTTTAAGAGCTCAGGCCATATTAAGAAGTTCTGTGAGAAGAGGGACTATTCATATATCCTTTGTTGTGATATCCCTAGAAAGAAAACATGCTCTAAAAGCACATTGTCTTGTAGCCTTACTGCTCTGTTATAAAATGAAAAGGTCGACTCAAGGAGAGCATTTGCATGTTTAAAGCAGCTGTGAAATCTACTTGAAAGATATAGGGGAATGAAGACTGCTGGAGGAAGCTGAGAAACAGTAATTCTTGAAGTGCATCTCTTTAGAAACACATCATTTGATGAGTGAATTAAAATGTGAATATATAGTTAAGAGAGATTTTTCTACTTTATTGTACTTCTAACTGCTTAGCAATCTCCCCATTTATTTCTCCAAAGCTCAGGGTTCAAGTCAGCTTGCACAGGGATACAGTCATGGAAAGGTTAAAAGGTCAGCAGACTCAAAAGAGGTCTCCTTTCAAAGGAAGGCCAAGTGCAGAGGCATCAGTATGCTCACTGATACGAATTTCCAGGTAATAGTGTGTGGCTGAAGCAAAGCAAATGATTTTAAGTGACTGGCTTCAGTTTGTTAAAATTTGGTTTTCAGGTAAGTATACAATAGACTGATGCCAATCTCACCAAATTTTACAAACATTCCTTTTTACACTATTCAGGTGTTTCTGTTTCTCAGTTTGCATGGTTATTTTTGTCCCATGACAACAGATAAATATGTCTGCTGAAAATAAGTCTCCCCTTTCATCATTACATTTCATTTACATTTAATTAGACATAAATGAATCAGCTTATAAATAAAACTAGCATCCGCGATGTAATAAAAACAATAAAAAATAGAGCTGAATGAAAGTGTGCAGGACAGGAGTTACAAGATGCCTTGAACCTCACATTGGACACTTATTAGCTCGTGTGCTACCAACAGATTTAATTACTAGAACACTTCTAAATCTTGGAATTGAATCTTTTTTGATGCCTTCAGTTGCTGAAGTAGACTTTACCTGGAGCCTATTTTGTTAGTCTAAGTTATTGCTATTCACAGTGAATGGGTAGGTGATTATTGCTTTTAGCACCTGAGCAGTATTGGTGTTATTCTGGATGTCCTCCCCACCATGCAGAGCATGGGTATCCCCCCATGCAGCATCCTTGAATGTGTCCTGCGATATCTCCTATTCTGTGTGAGTCATGATGTATGCCTTTGTGGTATGGAACAGTTATAATCTTGGCACAGGTCAGTATCTGCTAATTCTAATTATTACTGTTTCATAGATTGATTCCTTCTCAATCTAAATAATTCGATTCAGGCCTACTTTAAAATAACATCTCTCTCCTTATAGCCAAGAAAGCGTGAATAACAGAAGAAAATTACTAACTGTAGCAAAAGTAGGCATAGTCACTCTGCTTAATGAAGCTGTAAACATAAATAATGGGATAAATTTACAAAAATAATTAAAAAAAGTAATAGGCTGAGTTCTGGCTATAAAATATTCTTTTCCAGTAGAAATAGGCAGAGCCTTGCTTATTAAGAAAGTTAAAACTAGATGGAAGCAAAGCTCTAGATAAGGGAAGCCATCCTCTGTTGGCAGGGAAATATGTCAGATTAACTGCTCCATCTGTTGCTAATATCTGTGTCTGCCAAATACAAGCCACACATACCTGTATCTGGACATCAGCATCTTTGCCTTCGTTTCTTATAACAGCTGGTAATGTTGCTCACATTTTTTGGCCTTCGTGCTGATGTTCTTTCATGATTGAAGGGAGTCACACCTTGGGGTCACTTCTGTTGCAGAGTTACTCACACAGGTGGTATTCTGAGTAGTCTTTTCTCCCTTTAATCAAGCCGCAAATTATTTCCTGTATAGTTCTCAATAAGGAGGTTTTATGTGTCATTTCAAACAAAAGTTGGAAGTTTTACTCCTGGCATAGTTATCTGGACTGCAAAGTATCTGTTTTCTATTTTTGACTTAATTTCTCACATATAAGTGTCATCAAAGGTGTCTGGTTTTTCTAAGAGATGTATTTCTCACTTGAGAGCCTTTTTCATGGCCGAGGATGGCTCTAATCCATTAGCAGGAATTTCTTTCTTGAACTAGACCTATTTTTGCACACTTTTCTATCATTTCCTCAAAGCCATGAAATAGCAACTTTGCCAATTCTCTGCACAGTCATGGGGGTTTTTATGTTTTGGTTTTCAATATGAAGTTGGGGATTTTTGTTTTGATTTGTTCTGTTTAAGCCACCATTATCTAGAAAGTAAGAGAATCACAATCCCTTTGTCTTCTTTCAAGGCCAGGCTGAATGGGGCTTTGAGCAACCTGATCTAAGTAGAAGGTGTCCCTGCCTGTGTCAGGGGGTTGGAACAAGATGACCTTTAAGGTCCCTTCCAACCCAAAACATTCTATGATTCTGTGATTTGTACTGCAGTGATGGATTGAGCACCCATTCTTGGAGAAGGAGAAAGGCATAGAATGTTCCTGACAGAAGAAAGTCACAAGAAAACCCTGGTTTATGAAATTGCATCTTAATAATTGTCAGTAAGATTTGTAGGCTACTCATTACATGCTTTGCTAGCCCACCCTTCACGTTTACAGAAAGTGAGAGAAAAAGCAATCTTTTTACAATATTTTTGTATTCTGCTCAATAACTTATTCCTGTTCTTTTTGAGCAGCTTAGCAAATACAGGTACAAAGGGAATTCATGTATATAGGGGTTTCAGTATGATCAGATTCAGACTGTCAGAGATCAAAAGAGACATTTTTGAAGGGAAGAGGGGAAGGAATTAGCACTCTGCAGGACTGAAGCATGGCTTAATAGTCAGAATACAATGGATCTGCGCCTAAGAATATATTTCTTCTTTCTCAGACTGATGTTACAAGACTTGTATATTTAGGAACAGGAATTACATTTTCTAGATAAGTATGCTGTCTTTGTACTGTGTGCATACATCTATTCTCTGCCTTTCATCTTGACAACCAAGAACATGGCTAATTTGGACCTGAATGCCTGCCTGCAAGAATCCAGGATTAACAGCCCGCTGGAAAGTCCTTGGGGACCCACCTGTTTTCAGAGCCGTTGTATTCAAGCTGGATGTTTAAACAGTTTAATTCTGGAGGAGTCAGGAGCCAGACTTCCAGCTGGATAAAACTGGTTCCAAATACAGGAATCTGAGACCAGCCCTCAGCTTAAAAGGAAGTCATTAAAGGGTCATCAGAGCACTGCTTGGTTATTTGCTTTTATCTTTTAATTCTAATTGCCTTTATTCTGTCAGAGATCTAGGGCCGGCTCCTTGGTTAGTTACTAGATGCCCTGGGACTGCTGCTTCACAAGAAACATTTTTCTCAAACATTTAGTTTATTGGTCCTCTCATGCAATCTCACTTCAAGCATTCGTATTGGTTTATGGCCTTTTTACCAGATTGGCATTGCAGCTACATACACCTGATGCAAGTATGTCTGGAGGCATTAGGGATTTTGTTGTACTTCAGCATCAAAAGCCATTTCTAGGCAAAAGAACTTGATGTATTTTTTTCAGAGGCTTTTTGTGAACCCAAAGTCCCTGTAGTCTGCCAACACATTTTGTTGAGGCACATGTGTTTCTGCATAATTCTTCTCCATTCCAGCCAGAAGGATAATGTTGTGATTCACAGGCTGAACTTCTCCCAGTTGGGATTAATGGCTTGTACTATTCAGTAGACACTCAGACTCTGTCCAGATCTGGGCAGAGCAGCTGTTGGCATACATAAATCTAGAAGTTAATTTGGTCACTGCAGACTTAATGGCTATGCTGAATAACTCTACTGGTTGCATATTCTGGTACAGGAAAATCAGTGAAGATGATGTTGCTTTGTACATTGGAGACAATCAGCTTCATCATTTTTTCCAGGGAGAAGCAGATATTCAGGGAACTTTCTGAAGGAGTTACTGTGTTACTTAAAATCGTAGCACTCAAAGGACAGCACCTCCTTGATGAAGGATAGCACAGTGTTCCCCCTTGAACAGTGACATCCTGACTGCCTCACATTTTCAGTACCTCTTTTCAGCGCAGGAAAGTCAAGCTGTTTGGACTGCAGTGGTGGCTTGCTGTGTAAGGTGTTTTATGAGTTGACAATAGGTAGTAAATATTATGAAAGGTATGGAGCAAGTGACTTTCATAAAGGTAGTATTCTACAGCTCCCAAAGGCATAGGTACTGTCCTAGAGGAGAAAATGAGTTGTGGAGTCTACAAGTCTACCTTACAATGTAGTGGGATAGCATGGATAACTATATGGGAAACATGGGAGAAGTGCTGAGGGGTCCTGGCATATTAAATGTTGAGGAAATTAAGGACAAATCCTTCCTAAGGACTTTATATGTATAATTACAAAGTTTATTTAATGTTCTAAATACATGACATCTTGTAAGATTAATGAATTGTAACATTCAACATCCATTTTTGTACTGTTTTGTGAGCAGTCTTATAAGGGTCTGCACCACATAGACTCTACTGATCATTTGCTGGATTGTGTTTGGAAGGGAAAAATGTGCCACCTAGATTTTTCTGCCTTCCACTTTCAGTTTTCTAGACCATTTTGTCCATCCTGTATTGAGTTGGGCATTAAAATTGTTGAAAGCAGAGTAACAAGCTCAGAATGCTCTTTGAACATGCTCAAACCATTGAGGAATTTTGTTTAGCTCCCCATATATTAACATAAGGATAATTATGACTTACTCTGTCTTCAACAGGATAGTTTGTATTAAAAAATTCTCACTAATTCTAAATGTTCCTCCATATAGCTGCTGTTGTACAATGCTGCGAAATAAAGAAAGTGGTTCTACTGGTATTATTTTCTATTGCAAATTATTCTTCACACAGGAGTTTTGGTGAAGACAGTTTTATTCCAAATAATGTGTGGAAATTGACTAAGGACCAGGTAATTCTTGTTCAGCTGCTTTTTCTCAAAGAATTTTAGGTCATGTTTAGAAACATATAAAAGTCTGAAAACTGTCCATCTGTTCCTCTTTGCTTCCCTATGGCACTGGCCATCCACCAAGAGGTGCCTCTACTCTATCCTGAAATGAGGAGGGCCAGTAGCTTCAGGCCAGTGCCTTGAGAATAAAGCTGTTTGATAGTCTTTAGGCTGAAAAGCACACATGCAGATTCTGAATTTCATTAGTGGAGGTGAAAAATGCTAATTCTGTGTTCTAGATAATCAACAACCTGGAAGTTTAGATCATTGTGTTCTTCTGAAACTGCCTGTATTAGGATTTTTAGGTGCACAAAATCTAGATGTTACTGTCTGCCCTTCTGCCCTCTCTTTCATCTATTTTAAATAGGCACTATTGGTTTGATTGCTTTTAAAACAGTATTAATAAAGTGACCCTATGTCTATATGTTTGTTTGCTATCTAATATGGAGGACTGCTAATTGCCAAATTCATCTCTGATTTAAAGCCTAAACAGCCACACTGAAATCTGTAAGAACAAAGTCAACCCTGCTAATTCCCACATAGTGATGTAAATACCACTCAAAGCAGAATTTGGACATACCAGCCTTTTATTTGTTGACAGCCTCTTCTGTGACTCAGGTCTTGCTGTCAAGGAAATCACAATGCTTTTACTTATTCAGGCAGTGCCTGGAAGATCCATCTTGCTTGTAGGAAAAAAAAGAAAAAGAAGCATTAATGCAAATATCAGTCACCACTACTGACTGCAATGATATCCCTGAAGGCTAATGATTTATTTTACTGTGTTTATCCCTCCTAGTTTGCCCGTGACCTGGATCTCATGTTGCAAGCATGTGTCAGATGTTCCCAATGACATGACCAATTGCAGCTGTATTTGGCCTGTATCCACCAGCATAAGATGTGAGCTTGTACATAATATCCTTATTTTCTTGGTAGCTTGCTGACAGGCATGACAGTCAGCACTACTTAGTGTATTAATGTAATCCATGAGAGTTGCTCTTTAACCCATGTCTAGCCTTGTTAGTGTTATCTTCTTTATTCCCACATAATAAAATGATTGTACTTAAAGTAATGGTCTTTCAAGCATGTCCTAGTCAGGCAGATCAACAAAACTTTTGATCTTTCAACAGCTTATTCTATAACAAATACATCATGCTATTGTGTTAAAAGTGTAGCACACCAAGGAGGGGCAGCTAAGACTACCAGTGTTGTGAGACTGTTAAACTTTCTAAACAATTAGAGTAATTTCCTTACATGAGAGGTGCTGCACTGTTTAATGCCAGATTACAATAAAGGAGAACTAATCACAGAGTGAAAGATAGGTGGGCCGGTAATTACAGTCATTGTGGAAAAAAGATTACCCTGAACAGTGATTATAAAAACATGTACTACACATAAACATTCACAGCATATGTATCAGAGTTAACTTTTAAACCAGAAAAAATTGTGAGCAAAATTGTGTAGCAAAAAACACAGTTGATTTAAAAGAAGAATTTCTTAGATCATAGAATCATAGAATGGTTAGGGTTGGAAGGGATCTCAAGATCATCTAGTTCCAACCCCCCTGCCATGGACAGGGACACCTCTCACGAAACCATCCAACACAAGGCTTCATCCAACCTGGCCTTGAACACCGCCAGTGATGGAGCTCTCACAACCTCCCTGGGCAACCGATTCCAGTGTCTCACCACCCTAACAGGAAAGAATTTCCTCCTTATATCCAATCTAAACTTCCCCTGTTTAAGCTTTAACCCATTACCCCTTGTCCTGTCACTACAGTCCCTGACGAAGAGTCCCTCCCCAGCATCCCTATAGGCCCCCTTCAGGTACTGGAAGGCTGCTATGAGGTCTCCACGCAGCCTTCTCTTCTCCCGGCTGAAAAGCCCCAACTTCCTCAGCCTGTCTTCATACGGGAGGTGCTCCAGTCCCCTGATCATCCTCGTGGCCCTCCTCTGGACTTGTTCCAGCAGTTCCATGTCCTTTTTATGTTGAGGACACCAGAACTGCACACAATACTCCAGGTGAGGTCTCACAAGAGCAGAGTAGAGGGGCAGGATCACCTCCTTCGACCTGCTGGTCACACTCCTTTTGATGCAGCCCAGGATACTGTTAGCTTTCTGGGCTGCGAGCGCACAGTGCCGGCTCATGTTCATTTTCTCATCGACCAGCACCCCCAAGTCCTTCTCTGCAGGGCCGCTCTGAATCTCTTCTTTGCCCGGTCTGTAGCCGTGCCTGGGATTGCTCCAACCCAGGTGTTAAAAGGACAGTTCCAATCTACAAGAAGGGATAACTCTGGCTTAGAGGCAGTCTTGGCAGAGTGGTGAAGCCACGGCAGGATTTGTGGATAAAAATTTATATGTAATGAAGAATAGGTAAGGAGCTATATACAGAAGTACATGATGTACATGAAGTACAGAAAATTTTTTAGAGAATGTGAGTATCATAGAAAAATATGAGAAACTGAAGATTATTAGAAAAGAAATTCTTCTTAGGCCCCCTACTAAATGGAGATGATAAAGTTATTAAGGGAAAAGAATAGAAGTTTAATAAATATTTTGTTAATTAATTGGAAAATATGGATTTTTTTTTCCATTGTAGGAAGAAACGGAAAGTATTCTCCAGTTCCATAGCAACTAAGGAGGATATTAAATATCTGCAAAAGAAAAAAATTATAGTCTATGGGCCTGTATAATTTATACCCAGACACCTGAGGAGCTGGCCAGGTACAGCTCTTGTCTGTTGAAATTCAGTTTTAATAAATCTTGGAACAACACAGCTGTTAATGTTTGTTAATGCTGCATCAGTATTCCAAAAATAGGGATGATGTCTCAAAGCGGTATAAAGTGGTCATCCTGATGTTAGGTCACAGATATATAAATCTTCAGTAGTGAAGACTCAAATTATAGCTATTAAAGAGTTGGATATCAAACACAGAGTAAGTGCCAATGAAGATTCTTTTTCATAGGAAATAGGCCTTTTAAAGTGAAACTGATCTTTGTTTTGGTTTTAAACTGTATTTTTTAAGATAATGTGTGTTTGAGAAAAGTACAAAATATAATTTATTTAGGCTTTGGTAAGAAATTTGGCAGTATACCCGTGCATTCTGATAAAGATCAATATTGTATATGAACAGCAAAGCAACACTGCAATAATAGTCTGGGAAGTGATTTTTTAAACAGATGCCAGTGATGAGTTGTCCACATAGTGTCATAACTGTATATGAATGCCTGTAGTGGGATTTTACATAGAGTTGTACTAATCCTGATATTTTGTAGCATTTGAATCAATGATGTGGAAGTAAATACAAAGAGCTGATGAAATTTGCAGACCATACGAAGATACATAGCATGGTAAATTAGAGTAAGGCTGTGGCTGTGTCCTAAGCACCCTCAGAAAATGTAATTTACCACAGTGAAAAGCTAAGAACATGAAATTCAGGCCAAGCTTACAGAGTGGTGAATGTTCACTGCAAGATCATGTTCTGAAAATGATTTAAAGGTCACAATATGCAAGCATCAAACATCACACCAAAAACTGCTGCTGTGATGCTCAGTAAAAATGTCACTTTCAGTACTCACAGTCAGGGACGCAATTTTCTTATAGAACACTGGTGAAACTTGATTCTGAAATACTACTAACAATTCCAGGCTTTCTGGTTTAACATAAATTTATGGAAAAATGGAATAGATGCAAAAGCCCCTTCACAACAGAGATTTAAGGAAAGTGCAGGGATGGCTTTAGAGTTAGACAGAAGTTCACTCAGAAAGAAGACTAAAACATAACACCATTTTCATAGAATCATAGAATCATAGAATAGTTAGGGTTGGAAAGGACCTCAAGATCATCTAGTTCCAACCCCCCTGCCGTGGGCAGGGACACCTCACACTAAACCATCTCACCTAAAGCTTCGTCCAGCCTGGCCTTGAACACCGCCAGGGATGGAGCATTCACAACCTCCCTGGGCAACCCATTCCACCTAATCACCACCCTAACAGGAAAGAACTTCCTCCTCATATCCAAACTAAACTTCCCCTGTTTAAGTTTTAACCCATTACCCCTTGTCCTGTCACTACAGTCCCTGACAAAGAGTCCCTCCCCAGCATCCCTATAGGCCCCCTTCAGATACTGAAAGACTGCTATGAGGTCTCCATGCAGCCTTCTCTTCTCCAGGCTGAACAGCCCCAACTTTCTCAGCCTGTCTTCATACGGGAGGTGCTCCAGTCCCCTGATCATCCTCGTGGCCCTCCTCTGGACTTGTTCCAGCAGTTCCATGTCTTTTTTATGTTGAGGGCACCAGAACTGCACACAATATTCCAGGTGAGGTCTCACGAGAGCAGAGTAGAGGGGCAGGATCACCTCCTTCGACCTGCTGGTCACACTCCTTGTGATGCAGCCCAGGATACAGTTGGCTTTCTGGGCTGCAAGAGAACACTGCCGGCACCCCCAAGTCCTTTTCCGCAGGGCTGCTCTGAATCTCTTCTTTGCCCAACCTGTAGCTGTGCCTGGGATTGTTCCGACCCAGTGTAGGACCTTGCACTTGTCATGGTTATGGTTATTTTAAGCACCCTTTTGAAGAGAAAATAATAGTAGGGGACTTAATTTAAATCTAATGAACTAGGGACAACCACAGCAAAAGCCAGTTTCTGGAAACTGAAGCCATACAGATTCAAATGGAACATTAGGCACAAATTTTTAACAGCGAAGCTGATTCTCTGGGTTAAGCTAATAAAGCAGTGGTTATTTTCCAGCTCTCTGTTTCTTGGAGTCAAGCCTAGCTAAATTGCTGGAAAATGTGTTTAGCAAAACACAGGATAGCACAATAAAAGAAGAACTGGGTGATACAGTTGTGAAATGGTCTGTGAAATACTAGGGATTCAAACTGGATGATCTAATACTCCCTTTTCATTTTAAACCCTGTAACCCACCTTCAGTTCAATTATGGGTACCATAAATTTTGCTTTTGATAGTACTCAGGTTATTAATATCAGGGATCATAGAGCTCAGCCACACTAGCTAGAATAGTTTGCAAAGCTCTTTATTGTTTAAATATACAGCAAACCAAGTCTAGTAGAAAGATGTTTTGCAGTTATTTCTTTCTCTTTTCCTGTATATCCTGGGGAAGGATCATTCCTCCTTTATGTAGGGTTGTGTCTTCCTCTCTGTGGCAAAGAGAAACTTCTTTTCCACATCTTCCCTTATTGCTTCTGAGTTGTCGCCTGTATTCACCCGCAGGAGTTTCCTTCAGCAAGACTGCTGCCTGTGTTATCCTTTCAAGAGCATTGAGAGGGGGGGAGCTGGGATTTGACAGTTGAGTATCTCCTTATGTGTGGTGACAGGCTCAATGCTTTTGTAGCAGTAATGCACTTCTGTGCAAGTGCTGGGGCCTTCTTCAGGGTTTTCAGATTTCTTCACATCGGACACCAGATTGGGAGTTTTTACCTTCTCTTGTATCAGTCTGATGGAGGAAAGCATACCTCCTGCTGCACTTCAGGTAATGATGATACTTTATGCTTCAAAAGAGGCTGAGCAAAGAAAGGCCTTGCAGCTTCATACACATGAAGCTACAATTCAATTTAATACAGTTCAATTCAATACAATTACATATTTGAAATGGTGCCCATAATGCTCCTACCTGAATGATCTTAGAAAGAGGAGGGCTTTCTTACAGACAAGTTGCCACTGCAGTGACTGTAGTCACACCGGTAGTCTGGACCATGGCAGTAAAATCAGGATGAGTGACAAGTCTTGCAGATCATATGGGAAAGTAGAAGAAACAGGCAACATTTTCTGTGTCCACCCATCTTAAGAGTTTCAGCATTGCAAGTGGGGCAACCCCATGACACTGCCAGTTCTGGCAGCCTTAACCATGGAGGGACAAAGCAGTCTCAGAGCAAAGGTCACCTTCTGAAGATTTTTATACCTCAAGTTCCATTCCCTCCTGAAAGCAGCATTTCATTTTGCTCTTTCCATGTATATACGAACAGAAAAGCTTCCGAACAGAAGGGTTTGGCTGAGGAGTTTATAGTTGGCAGGAACCAGGAAGTGTAACATATATTAACACAATTCTCTGTCCCCTACAGCCTGTCATTTCTAACTTTCAAAGCCATCCTGTGACTTCTGATCCAGATGCAAGAACTTGGACAAAAATTGTACTTCAGAAAATTCCTGACCTGAGCTTTCCCATTGGAGGTTTTGTATGAAATCTAATTATTTTCTAGTCCTCTTATCTGATAAAGAAATGAATACATTCCAAAATTAAAGATTGAAAGCTTCTAGTTTGAGGAAAACTTTCTACTGATCTAGCTGTGAATATTTGAGGTTATTTGTAGAAAAGACACCTGTACTTCAGAGAGAAGAGGGAGGGGATGAGAAGGGAAGGGTGAAGTATGAGCCATCAAGAAGAATTTCTTGAAAAGAAAAGGTGTTAAATTCTCACTTCCCATTCTCATGTGGGTGAGGTATATTTTACCTACTGGATCATGTTCTGTCTGGTACTCACACAGAAATGCTTGTGGCACAGAGACTGTCACTGTCATTTGCCTTGCCACACCTACCAAGAGTCCCAGAATCATCAACTGGCATTGCCAAGAATCATCTTCAGAAAAAGACATAAGCTAAAATTATCTAAATAAGCTAAACCCAAAGATGTACAGCCGGAAAGCTGCTTGTTAAATGCCTGAAGGCAAAAAACCTGTCTCAAAAATCAACCTTTCTCACCCCTCTCAAAACAAAGTAATAAAAGGCTCAATTAGAAAAATGGAAATGTGAAAATAACAAGGGACCGTTTCTCTCCTTCTCCTCCTGAGTATGCTTCTTTCAGAGATTGGGGGTCGGAAAGTAAGCTACAGTGCAGTAAAGAAGGAAGGCCATGCACAGCCCTGTGTGACCAGAGACACCACCAATCCTGATTTCATTCAATAGGATTAGTTTCCTTTCTTTCCCACCTCATTCTTGCAAGGTTTAGAGTGCTGTTACTTAAATAACAAACTCTCAGCTTGATCTGAAATGAACTCCTTGATTCAAAGATAAGGGAGTTAGGTTTGTCTTCAGACAATTCCATGAGATTCTGCAGTATTTATATGGAAATGTTCCCAATTTCTTCAGAAAAGGTGATTTTAAAACTGTGTGCTGCAGGATCCTTTTGCATCCATGATAGATTAGTTTAGAGAGCCTAGATGTAGAATGATATGTGATTAAGTGGATATATTGTTAAACCTTATTTTTTTCCATTTTCTCCACAACAGATCTGTTCTGTAGATGAGGCACAGGAATTTGAAGTTTTCCTTTCAGCTTCAGCATCTCTGAATAACTTTACTAAATCAAGTTTAAAATGGTACTGGCAATGTTATGGATTACCCATACCTAGTTCTAAATTAGTCCTCTCCCCTTCGTCTTCTTTTTTTTTTTTTTTTTACTGGTCATTCTCAAAAGACACATTTATCTCTTTTATCTCTTTATCTTGTTTATAACTTCTCTTTCACAGTTTTCTTATGTGTGCTATAAAAATTCTCATAATTTCTTTCGAAAGCTGGTAACACGACCAGGGCAGTTCTGGTTTTGCTCTCATTCAGTTGATGCTAATCTGCCTGTGTTCATACTCATTTTCTTGTTTTCCTGATTAAAATTCTGCCTGTCATGACTAAAATTCAAACCCTAATTACCTGTCTAAGCCGTGAAAACTCTGGGAAGAAACCTCCTCACAGGCCTGTCCTCCTCCAAATGGTGCCATATATTTGTGTTGAGTCCAAACAAATCTGTATGGAAAACACTGAGCTAAGAGAATTGCTTTAGTACTCAAAGGCCTTTTGCTGAATCAAAATTAGATCAGTCTTGATCTTTGTAATTATAAAATGTGGAAGTAGTTTGTCCCAAATGAAAATCTGGAATTGCAGGAGGAGCCTTCTAGGCTGGTAGCTAACAGTGGCAGGAAGCGGTCCCCTCACACATTCCAGCTTCCATGCCAGGTAAAAGCTCCTTAGGAGGCTGGCCCCTTCTGAGAACTATAAAGTCTTAATCTAGATTGTATGGCCCAGTAAATTATGAAATACTTCTCAAATTCTGGCCCTTGGAAGTGTCATAGCCCCTCCAAAGAGCAATAAATGCTGGCAAGAAAAGCATGAGACTGATCAAAGCATTATTTTTAATAAAAGCTCTCATTTAAAACATTTCTTTAGGGTTCTTTAGGATAGTCAGCATTCTTTCTACGAGTTATGATCATATGTGTGACTTCTTTGCAGCTTGATATATCTTTGCTGCTCTTGCATTTGGCATGCCAGTATCAGTTCAGTTCATACCTTATTGGTGCTAAGGGATAATCTAGGCTATTTCCTTGTTACTTCTCTAATATTTTAATAAATTATTGATTGTTATGTTTTTTGTTAAGCAACAAAGCAAGTAGTGTATTAAAAATTATTAGGAAAGCAACAGCAAACTAAACAGAAAATAATATGCACAGTGTGTCTCTTGTAGGTGCTCAGTACAGTTCTAGTTCTTCTGTCTCAAGGGTAATAGCAATACTGGAAAAAATACAGACATGAGTGATAAGGACAATCAAAGATATGGAGCTCTGGAACTATGCTAAAGAATAAATAGGTGAGTAGACTGACAGATAACTGGGAGGGTAGAAAGGTCTAGGAAAATGAGTGGCTAGAAAAGACAATTATAAATTGTTGTTAGAAGCTGTCTCATCCAGTAGAAAAGCAAGAGAACTTCAAATGAAACTAGCTGATGACTAGATAAAAGCAAACACAAGAGGTGACTTTTCATACAGTATTCAGCCAAGCTGTGGAAATTTTCACTGCAGAAAGTTATGGATGCTACAGGCTTACATAATTCAAAAGGTGACTGAACAAATCCATAAAAGAAAACTTCAACTAATGTAAAATATGGATGTATTTTGCTATGTTCAATAGTAATATATTACAGTATGCAATGTATGTTTTAAGTACCCATTCTGTACACCGCAATTGTGTTAAACAATTGCATAATACAGTTACAATATACGTAGTGACAATTTCTCTGACTCAGGAAGTCCTTGAAAGATTTTTTTTTTGGATGGCTGCCATAAGAGCATTTAGAGGAAGCAGTACAGTGAGTGTGCTGTTGTTACTGCCTTTATCAACCATGCTAAGTGCTCTGTTCCTAAGGGTTGTTGTTGTTTTCTTCCTTTTTTTTTTTTTTTCAAATTTTATTTTATTTTCTCAAGAGAAACTAATTGTACTGATTCGAGTGCCAGAAATTGCTCTCTGGAGTGTTTTACCAAACGTTCCTTAACTAGACCAGTATTACTGTCCTTTCCTGCCACTTTTGAAGTCTGGCTGCTGCCATCGGCACAGGATTGGCCAAAGTCCTGCTCCACTCCATTGGATGTGTTGCTTTTGTCAGTGGGGGAAAAAAACACAATAAAAATGTGGGAGGTTCAGGGGTTTCATTGAGACTCATCTATCACAGATTCTGTGATTTCCAGAAGCATCAGTCCTAGTATCGTATGTCAGACACTGGTAATTTCTGATGGTCCATGTTTCTGCTAAATGAAAGGACACTGCCACGAGGAGTGCAGCTAAACTGAAATGTCTGAGGCCAAATGTGCTACATATAAAGTGATACCTCTGGCAAAGCACAAAGTAACTTCTTTTGAAGGCTGAGTCCTAGGCTAGATGGATCATTCTTCTGACCCTGTCCAGCTGATTTCATATTCTTAAAAGCATGGTGAAAAGAATATTCCTCATCATACTCCAGTTTTTTATTAAGCTAACTCTCTTATAGTAGCAGTTGTAGGAGACCTCATGGAGACTAACAGCTAATATCCTAATGAATATGAGGTTTATGAGACAAGTATCTTGAAAAAGACAGTACTATTGGTTTAGAATGGGCATTGTAGTTCCTGCAGGCAGCAGCTCACAGCCTGTCTGGACATGAATCCGTGTCCATTTACATCTGGATCAATAAGTAATTGGCTCTAAACTTGTGTCTATAAACTATGCTTGAGTTCACAGCTTCAGGTCCACAGCAGAAGACTTGATTGAACCCATTAGTCACAATCACACTGATTGGTGGGGTTTGCTGTAGTTATAGCAAAAATATCACTGAGTTAGTGCACTGGCCATTAATGAAAGTGGTACTAGGAAACTCTGCAGTGGTGGTTTCCAGAGCTGAACGTAAACTAAAATGGGCACTTACGGCTTCTTGATACCATCATTTGATATATAAAATTAAAAAAGTAAAAGACTTCCTTGCAATATTTTGTGTTTTGCTGAAGCATGCAACTAGAAAAAAAACTGTTATTGGAATTTCTTCCATCTGCTCCCTCTGGCTACAGGTACAAGACTGTCAATTCAAAATACACAGAAAAAAAACCTGGGGCCAAATTCTCTGTTGGCATAATTCCATGAAAATCTTGGACTTGGCCTTTCTTCCAAAGAACTGATTCAGAAAGATTCAGTGAAAAAAAAACAAACAAACAAACAAACAAAAAAAAAAAAAAAAACAAGAGAAAAATGGAAATATCAGTACATGACCACGTTTTTCATAGTTCATCCAATCATATAAAAGACCCCATGGAATTGTTTACTGCAGATTTCTGAGGCAAGTATCTTCAAGAATGAAACACACCATCGGAATACTGAAACAGTAGGCCATGCTTATTTCTATATGCAGTAAGGAATGTATTCATCATATCTGTAGCAGATGCTGGGCACACTTGTTAGCATTTTAGTACTTGGCTATCCTTTCTTGCAGATTGCTGCTCTTTCCATTAGGAACATTTTTGATCTCTATTAGTCTGTGAAATGCCTTGGAATAAAAGATGAACCTGATGGTGTCCCCAGTGTTCGATGCCATGTCTAATATAAAAGACTTTAGAAGAGGAGACTGTGCCCTCTATTGTCTTTTGGGCTTGAAGTCTATTGTGTTTGTCAACTATAGTATGAGAAGATTTTCCTCTGATAAAACAATTTGAAGAGTAGGTTCTCATTGTTACAGCAAAGTCTATAGAGAGGTGTACAGCCAAGGCATAAACAGTACTTTGGCTGAGGGAAACACAAATGCCAAATGCCAGATGGGGTGCCTTAAGACCTGAGGCTTTTGCATAAAGTCAGGTCCCACTATGTCCACAGCAGGCAAAAGATTTTACATTATGGTCAGCATCGTCTCACCTGAACAACTTAAAGCAAACCACATGGCAAATAATATTGGCATCTGAAAGAGTGTATCCGTATAAACACTCTCCCATATCATTGATCTGCTATTATCAGTTATGGTAAATACTGACAGTGTGAGAAGCATAGATGAGCCTTAAGCCTGTAAGAGACATTCGTAAGATAAAGCAGAACACATAAAAACTCCAGGAAAACCATTCTGTGTTCATAATCTGGTACTGGGATTACAAGTGTGTACTATAAACTGCAGGTTCCTGTTTGGCTTCTAGCGCCAGATCTTCCTGCACTAGAATGTACATACTTGGTGAAAGGCCTATGCTGAGAAGTGCCAGCTGACAGTGTCAGTTCAGGAAACATGAAATCTATCCCAGGAATCATAATAATTCTTAACTCAGAGCAACCCTAACAGGATCAGTGTCTCTTTAAACTGTAGATAGGCAGTTAATTGTGCACAGCATTTGGCTTGTCATGACTCATGAGTGACTCATGATTCTCTTGCAGATGCAACTAGCACCAGCGCCGGGAGAGGTGACTGGGGCTAAGAAATAAAGAATCCTGGCGTGGGATCATAGGATTAGTAATGGATTAAAAACTGGGCATCAGGGATTATGAAGGGCCTGTGATACAGGTCCCGGTAGCTGTTAAATATCTGTTTTATACTGACAGAGCCTCGGGTGGTATGGTTTAGTGTGAGGTGTCCCTGCCCATGGCAGGGGTTGGAACTTGATGATCAATTGCTGAGGTGAACAGCTCGAGAGAGGACGCCTTCAGCAATGGAGCGGGGGGGGGAGATCAGCGTCCAGGACCCCCAACTCGGAGCGGCCAGAGCTACCGAGGGAGCCGCACGTCCTCGGCAGGACCTGCCCAGGAGCCGGCAGCTCCGCGGACGCGAGCGGCTGACTGACAGGGGGCGGAGCCAGGAGCAGCGGCACCAGCCCTGAGGGGGTAGAAACCTGCCCCAGGGAGCGCGACGAGCAGGGCGGGTGGAGGTGGTTTGCGCGGGCAGGAGAGCAGCACAGTGAGCACCCGTCGTGTGAGCTGGGCCCGCGCTGGGAGCTCTGCTCTGGCTGCCCCGGCGGTGCCCTGCGTAGGCCCCCAGACAGAGCAGGTGAGAGGGGAGGCTGCAGGGCAGAGCTCGGAGTGTAGAGGGTGCCTGCAGTGTAGAGAGACCCTGTAGAGGGTCTGGTGAGGGAAAGGAGCACGATGGGCAGGGCTGCGCTCGGTGCGCCCTGGTGGAGGCCCTCCTGCAGCAGGGCTGAGCTGCGGGGTGCTATTAACATGCTGCAAGATGTCGGGGTAGCTGAGAGGAAGCAGGGCTGCTTGCTGCAGGCCAAGCTGTGCAGGGGCCTCAAGCTTCCTCTCCAGCTCATGAAGGAAAGAAGGAGGCCGTTACCCCGGGAAGCTGGGAATTAGTGACCAAAAAAAAAAAAAAACCAACAAAAAACAACAAAACAACAAAAGAAGGAGGAAAAGGACAATTAGAAGGAAGGAGCTTCCTCCTAAATCTGTTGTCCCCATGCAGAGCCGCTTTGCTGTCCTGCAGGAGGCTAATGAGGAAACACACTTGCACCAGAAACAGCCGGATTATGCACAGGTAAAGATCTCTACTGGCGCTAGGGATATAGACTGGCTCTACTGGGTGCTAGGGATATAGACAGCAGTACCCCAGAGAACATAAAGAAGGACTACAGAGCCCTGGGACAGGTGGGTAGGGGCTCTGGAGCTCAGATAGTCTTTTCATCAATTCTCCAGGATGCAGGGGAGGACCCCAAAAAAGCTAGGAGGATTGGTCAGGTTAATAAATGGTTAAAGGGTGATGTCATAGTTAGGGGTTTGGGTGCCTTGAACACAGGACCAAAGTTTGTAGGCCAGGTCTACTGGGTGCTGGTGGAGCTGGTCTGATAAAGGGGAAGAGCAGTTTTGATAGGAGGCTTGCCAGACTGGTCAAGGAGGCTTTAAACTAGATGTGCTGGGGGAGGGGGGCATCATTCCACCCCAACACACCTGGTCAGTTGCCAATACCTATAATAAATGCTTGGAACAACGTACATATATTCCAGCCACCCCAGCCAATGAGCCAGCTTCATTTGGAGCTCAGCTCAGATGCCTCTGCACAAACACCTGTAGCATGGGGAACAAACAAGAGGAATTAGAGATGTTTGCCTGTCTACAGGGGTATGATATAATAGGCATCACAGAAACATGGTGGGATGGCTCCTATGACTGGAGTGTTGGAATGGAAGGTTACAGGCTCTTTAGAAAGGACAGGCCTGGCAGGTGGGGAGAGGGAATTGCCCTTTATGTTAGGGATAGGCTGGAGAGTGTGGAACTCTGTCTGGGGACAGGTGAGCAGTTAACAGATAGTTTGTGGGCCAGGGTTAAAGGGAAAACAGCTATGGGAGACATTAGAGTGAGGTGGTGGAACCCAAAAGCAGGAGAGCATCCAGCACTTTACTCTGTTTTCTACACATAAGCATGGCTCAGGGCATCTCCAAAGAGCAACCCAGAAAGCCTGTGAATTAGTCCATGGGAAAAAGAGGTCGTTGAACTTAATCTGATTCTTTTGCTACCATGAGAGATAGGAACCCATATTAAGTGCCTTCATCAGCTTGAGTGCTACATCCAGACACAACTACTTCACAGAGCAGAATTTACATCTTCTAAGAGTCTATATTATCCAGGAAGCCTGCAAATTGGATTCAGCATCCTCATCAACCTCAGGGGATGCAAGCATACCCTTCCTCCAAACAGTGTGTTGACCTCCAGATTGTACATGTGGGAGGGGCAGGGTACCCACAACACCTCCCTCCAAGCAAAGCCTAATCAGCCAGGAAGGCAAGCATGATGGGGCCAAGAGATGAATCCCTGAAGAGACCCTAAGTCAAGTCTCATAGCTAAATTTAGAAGGTGAAGACCTGGGTTCTCTCCTCTGAAGTGATCACATAGCTTGCAGAATCCTTGAATAAAACCAGAAGTTACCCTGTCATCAGGAACCAGCAACAACTCCAAGCTCGCCACACCTCACAGCATACTTTGTCTGTCCCACATCCTGTGTAAAGTGATCCTTGTCAGTCAGTATCAGATTCTGGGATGGTAGCTTTCACTGTTTGGGGTTTTAAATAAAAAACCTGGGCTTCTAGGTCCCCAAAAGAGGACATGTTGAGCAAAAAAAAAAAAAAAAAAAAAATCCCAACCAAAAAACCATGCTGAAGTGCAGAGTCACAGAGAAATATTGGGATAACAAGCTGTAGGGTCCTCCAGATAAGGTTACCATTGGAGTTTGGGCTTTGGGATGACCCTTTGACATAAGTTGCAAGTCCATTCACCTTTAGTTTCAAAAGCAGGCAAGCATATGTTCCAAGATATTCTTAAAAGTGGTCATTCTGAGCCCTCTGGCCCAGATCGCTAGCACTGGAGACTGTGGAGGGTCTTTGGTGGTCTGTGAGAAGAGAGAATTATCTTAGTCCTAGAGCTCTTGTTTGCCATGTGTGTTAGCTATTTCAACAGAGGAAAAAAAAATGGATTTATAAGGAGTCTTTGGTTCCATCTTGCAAATATAGATAATTTTTTCAAATTAGGAAGGAAGTAGCTTAAAAAAGAAGTCTAAGGAAACTTGCAGTAATTTTGATGCACCATTAATGCCTGTTAATCTAGCTGCTTACGTAAGACCACATTTCCTTATTAAGAGGCAACAATGATCGCTCAGAGAGATGGCCGAGATCATGGTAAAGATCAAATAGTAATAAGATAACAATAGGAGTCCATTTCAGAGAAAGATGGTGACGAAGAGGAAGCAATAGTTGTTGAACTCACTGTTCTACAACAAATGTAAGGATGCAGAGAGTTTGCTGTCAACATTGCTGGTCTGCCATTGCCACACCACCAAGTGCTATCATATGGACACCTGGACCTGTTCAGTGAATGGAGCCATCGTGATTACTTCTGTAACAGAGCTGCTGGCTGTTCTTTGTCAGCTTGCACACTCAAGCAGCAGCACATAGCTTGCCTCAGACACAAATCGTGATGATGATGTCATCATCAGTGGGGAGAGAGCAAAATGCCCTTCAACTTCACAAAGCTTGTTGTCAGCTGAATGCAACTTTCAAGGCTTTGATTCATGCCAAGCATTCTGCATGTGCAGCAGTTTTGTATGGTGCTTGATACTGCCTATCGGAGGCATTTTATTGGAACACTCTTTTAGGACATGCCAGCTGTGTGATCAAGTGCTCTGAAAAGTTCAGTGATTACACTGCTGCAGGCTTTCAAGGAACCAAGCCATCAGGAACGATTTATAGCCCAGTTCTCTCTTTGCTGCCAAGTTTTGCCCCTGATGAGATGCAGTCCCTGAGGGCCTGGTCTTACACCATGTTAGTGAGTAAAGCTTTGAAAAATTGACGTTTTATAAAATCTATTTGACTGATAACTCTACCCAGTCACCTTCCGAGCTTCCTTGACTGTCCTGCATCTCTCATTCTGATTTAGAATGGATTTTGTTCTTCAGGAGTACACACTAATTCCCAGTGGTGATTGTTGCTGGTAGTTTGCAATAGAGCTCAGCCATGTTGTTCCTGGATTTCTAATCAGCTTAGCAATGACAGAACTCCTGTCAGAGAATTGCTTATTTCATATTAAAAACTAGACAAGCAAAAAACTCCACATAAAATGTTTTAATAACTTTTATCACAAAAATGGGATAAAATAAAAAGAGGTGTCCTTTTTTCACTCATGGGGCACATCTGCTAATCCTTGGAATTTGTCACAACTGACTGCATGAACAAGTTACCATAAGGGAAGTTTACACTGCAGTGACTGTATTGCTGGGAGAACCTGTGAAGATGTTTTCACCCCACAGCAAATGTGAGGTATCTTAGCCTGTATTCACCAAGGCACAAAACACTTGACACTTAACCCCAGTGTAAAGAACAGTTGCTGCAGGGTGACTAAGACTTTGCAAAGTCACAGCTTCTCTCATGTGTTAGTAAGTTGTGTTGCTGCATTCAAAGTGTCAGAGAGGTTATCATCAAAGTCATCTCCTCAGGGTTCCTAAATGCTACAAGTGGAAGTCAGAAAGATTATTTGGTTCTGGTTGTGGATTTATATTTATCAGAATCAAATTCCTTTTCTGCAGTGGTCGCAGACTTCCTGGTGACCTTTAGCAAATCATTTTGGCTTCAATCCTCACAGATAATTAGTGCCACACTTCCACTGAATTAATGATTAATCATCTTTGAGGATCTAGGATTAACCCTTCATTTCCTCAGTTGAGACAGGAAGCAGTAACAGTCCTCTTTACCCTTTTTGTCTATAAAGTCTGTGGTCCTTTTTTGGGTATAGACCACAAAACTTCAGTGACAGCAATGTAATGTAGATCTACCTAGATTTGAAGTAGGTGTTTATGTGGGGTTTTTTGTTCCTCAGAGTGGTAGCTCCATGTTAGGAAAGCATGCTGTGAAGTTTTATAGAGCTAATGGAGTAAGTTTTCCTCTGATGGCTGACACTTTGAAATGAAACCAACTCATTTAAAATTGGCAAAAAGTGCCAGCTACTGATTGCCACCTTCACACGTTTATTTAGCTGTTTGCCTAAGAAAGGATATCTACTATTTTTGGTCAGCAAGCAGTGAGAAATGAAGCTCTCTATGATGCTGGTTTTGGATGTTCATGACTAAAATAATGAACTTACATCTCCTGAAATGTATGTGTAGCTACTCTGAATGAATCTAACTGTATTTTCATTCCAGGCACAGTCACATTTTGGATACCTCAGACCATTTAACATTTGTAAATCAATGAGAAGATTCGTGTAAAACCTGAACTGATTGCAGGCTTTTTTCCTGTAATCTCTGTAATAAGCCACAAAACATGTCAAGTTGGTTTCATTCATGATAATTATCTATATACGTCTGAGACACCTTCCAATTGGGTTTCATCTCTCTCTGAAAAGGCACTAACCTTGTATAAAATAAAAGTTCTGAATGGGATGTGAAAGTCCTCACGTAGGAGAGGACGGTTTCTTCACAGTTACTTTCTAGTCCTCTGCTCTGAATGAATCTCATTCCCTTCTTCTTTTTTGTTTTCTTAGCATTTTTGCAATGAGCACTATCTTACAGACTGGAGATGTTTGAAGAGTACCCGTGAATATGCAAGGAATAATGGTTAGGATGTTTATGTCTATCACTTTAGTATTCCCTTCCTGTTAGCAAAGTAAGTGTAAAAATTGTAAAACAGATATCTAAAACATCTGACCATTGTCAGATATTGCATGCCCTCACACCACGGTGTTTCATCACCGGAAGTAAAGGCAGCCCTTGGTACTCTGAAGTAGATTCCTAGTGCACAAGGTAAGACAAGACCAACTCCACAACTTTGCGCTACAGATTAGTGGGGTTTTTCCATTATCCCACACTGGTTTTGTTGTCTCCAAACCCTCTAATGAATTCTGGCATTGCAGCTTCACTAGGCATCTACCTATTCCTTTCTGGTACTAGCTTTTATGCTGCCCTCAACATCACTGCTTCCTGGGCAGGCTCTGGTTGGCACTCTAGCTGATGAAGGGACGAACACACTATAAGCAATTGCTGCTTTTTTGGGCCCCTTTGCTGTGGAGAGATAACCATGCTCGCTAGGTAACTCTCCTTTTACTTTAAAGGCTGAGAAAGCCGTATGACCAACCACAGCAGGGAAAATGGCAAATGTTTTTTCTTCTTGTAACTGAAGAAAAAAGAAGAGGGAGGGTTCTTGCTGCAGGTGCATTCGTTTCACTGTGCTGGTATCCTGGTGTGAGGTCCTTCAGAAAAGGTTAATTTTCTAGCGGAACATGGCTAAAAAATTAATACAAATTTTAATTGACATAAAAATTGAAGACATCTTGAATGTAGAAACACATCATTAGGGCATCCGATATTTTTACTATTGTATAGCCCAGTTACTAAACCCACAGTTTAAAATGTTATCAAGGTGACAAATTATATAATTAATCAACTCAAGTAGTTAGAAGGGTGAAAAACAGAGGTGTATGTTATGGTGCAATGTGGCATAGTTGTACTATCTTTCAGGTGTTTCTGGTAATAAATCTGTTAGCAGATTTGGATTGCCTTATCTGACTCCCCTTTTCAAATAGCCTGCTGGCTACGCTGGGCTGTTGGATTTGCTGCAGGACCCTTCCTAAAAGGGTCCTTGACATCATCTGTGGCAGAAGCAGCTCAGGTTTGAGCTGTCCTAACACCAGCAGTGCATCTAAGGCCACCACAGATATCATCCTGTATCTTGGAACATCAGAGGAAAGCCAGGTTATGCACGTGTGTGGCCATTAACTTTATGGGTTGTGTCATCAATGTTATGTGATATTCTGTGAAAATAAATATGCTGTAACAACAATGCTTTGCAGAGAATTGGCTTGACAAAAGATGAATTGCTTAATGCCAGAGCAGTGAGTCCTCCAGTTAAGTGAGACAGTCAGGGAGCAGCAATGTGGCTGCGCCACAAGGGAAGAGGAGCCAGGAGCCAGAATGACTACAGGGCAGAGACCCCACAGCCCTGTCCCACAGTACCTGAGGGAGGTGAGTTTAACATTCAGACAAGAGGCTGGATTACTGGACAAGTCTATGGTGTCAGGCAGAGCCTGAGATGAAGCCAAGCAGTTAAGTCTTTAGGCCATGGCCATGTCAGTGAGATGCATTGCCAGGCACAGGCATGGCTGCAGTGTAGCTCTGGGAAGGACCAAGGCCAAGAGCATCACCTTAAAAGCCTCACTGAAGCAAATGGCAGTTGTCTCCAAAGAGGCACTTTGCAGCACTTTCTCACTTCAAGGCTGGTCAGCTGTCTGGTGTCAAAGCTGCCCAGGAGCACAGGCAACCATACCCCTGGAAATGAGACCCTCAGATGGGTCCTGCACAGGAAAGAAGGAGAAGCCAAAACTCCCCATTTCAGCAGCAACAAAATGTTAGATGTACTTGACAGTTGTATTTAATTTCACATCCAGATTTTGATGTTGACATTAAAGTGATGCTAATGGAAGAGCTGTTTTCCAAGTACTGCAGCTACTTCTATCTACCAGAATTAAACAGAAATACTAAATTTTGATTCTTTCAATATGCAGTACTTAATAATGCTTTATTTGGCATCAAAAATATTTATTGGACAGAAGAGTCTGCTTTTTGTCTGAGGAGCGCTGGTAACTGCTTCCAATGAGGCTGACAAACTGTAGACTATTTGCAGTAGTTTCTAACTAGCTTGTACTCTTAAGTCAGTAATACAGCCAACTTACTTTTATATGACCCAGTAGTCAATTCATTGAGTTGTTTCCATACATCATCATAACTTACAGAAGTAGCAATCAAAGCTGTTAATTAGAGATCTCTCTGGGTAAAGGGCATGTGTCCGAGGCTGTGGTTCAATGATGCCTCAAGATACTGCCATCTTCCCCATCCCTTCCCTACACACTACCAGGCAGTTCCCCCTCAGTGGTGCTGGCAGGGCTGTTTGTGAGGATATACCATGAATGCGATAAGTAACTAGATCAAGCTTAATACAAATTCAGAAAGATAAATCTTTGTTCATGTCATGTCCAAGTCCACTAACAAAACTGGGAGAGTGAGCCTCAGGCTGTGGGGAAAGGAGAATATTAGGGAGAGCAGTGTTGGACTTGTGAAGTTCTTCTGAGGAAAACCCACTAAATCCTTTCTGACTGTAGAAATACTGAGTAATGGTTTCAGGATTTAGCTCAGAAAACCTCTGAAAGGGACATTAAAAGCCCAAGGATGCAGAGTTGCCTTCAGGAAATTAATTCCAACAGAGGAGTTGTTGGGTTGCTTTGATCATTTTCTCCATGTAGTCTCCTTTGTAAATTATTAATATTTTAAAGTGCTAATTTATTCTGATATGAGAAGATAAGAGTGAGTTTGGACTTAATTTTGGTTGATGATATCCAAGGAATATTTGGATGAAAATCAGAGAACTTTGGTATCCTGCTCTGTAATTTGAATGGTGTAAATACTGTGGTGCATGTTTTGAATGGCCTTTTTAAATAAAAATGGGAGGCTGTCATGAGTATTCGTGACCACTGTGTACTGAAACTTTTATTACTTTTTTTTTTTTTTCCCTGAAATTGATTTAATGAAGTAGGGCTTATCAGTAGGCTTCTAGTACCTGTTCCATCACTGAAGGACAGAATGTTCTTTGTCAGGATCTTGTTTTGCTCTTAGCTGTGGTAAGTCAGCATGAAACCCATGACAGGAGATAGTTTGGTCTAAAGAATTTAAAGGTGTACATACTGACTTTTTTGTCTTATCCAAACCTTTTGCACAAAGAGGCATTAAAAAGCAATGAAAACTGAATGGAGCAGGACTACAGATGCCTGCCTGACAAGTGTCAATCCAAAAGTGGCTTGAGCCTTTAGATGTAGTATAGTATATTGAACTGGCATTTTGTTAAATTCTGCATCACCATGTCCCCCTCAAAGGAACTGACACAGAGTCACAGGGCTTTCCTGTGTGCAGATCGATTTAGAATCCCTTAATCTTACCCCTTACACTTGGTATCCTATTAAGAAGATACTTTGCTGGTCTTTAGCATGCTCCTTAGGTATGTGAGCAAAAAGAGGCTGTTTCATGCCCTGAAGATCCAAAATAAGTTTTAAAAAAACATCATGAATATCTGAGGCCTCACATTCAAAGATCTCTCCCGGCTTCTGCTGGCTGAGTCTGGAACTTGTGCGATGCCGACACTGACAAGATCAGAGGATATTTGAGGCAACTGGTGAACCTGAAGCTCTCACATGGACCTACCTCCCTAGTAGTTTTAACAGAAACAGAAAGTTAAAAACTGGGCAGCAAAGAGTCAGTGAGGATGTGCTCAGAGTTACATTCTGAGTAGCCATGGTACTGTAATTTCCTTAACAGAAGCTGGCAACTTTCTACACAAAGGAAGTGTTGACAACCTTTATCAGCAATAGGCCCATTTCTTTCTCACTAGCCCATAATTAAGTTCACTTCAGTGCCAGGTTTCTCATCTCTTTTAGCATCGCAGTTCATGAGAGTTGTTACAGTGGAAATTAAAATGTTCTGCATGTTTACAAGACAAAAGAACTCTAATTTTTTTCACACTACATTATAGAAGTAAAAAAGAAATGTAGACACAAATCTTTAAGTTTTCCATCACTAGATTTCTGTGTCTTGTTTTCGTTGCCAACTGATAAAAAATAAGAAGATGTAGGTATTGTAGTCTTGCCAAAGGTTTTTATCTGCTGTCATGTGAAAGGCGGGAGGGGGGGGGAAGATTTTCTCAACCCCTAGTGTTTGACTTCAGGGGTCTGTGGAGAGGTGGTCTCTAATTTCCCCCATTTTCCCACATCTGCTTAGGTGGAAGATACATTAAATGATAAGACTAAATGGAACTTATTAATTTATTCTTACAGTGTGTGAATATGATTAACTGATTTTTCCCATCTCACCAGCTGGTTCTCATAACCCTGCTGGTAAAGGTGTCACATTTACGAATACAGCTTTGAGTGACAAAGCGTTGGGAAGTGTTACATTGATTAAACATCTCTTAAAGTCTTAAGATTCTGTTTCTGCTTACTCTGATTTGCCTATGGATTGTCAACTTTAATGTAGGGATTCTTCTTTACTTAGCAGTGAGCAATACAGCCAGCAATCTCCCGCCTTCTCTTGCAGAGAGTTCTAAACAAGCTTGCCAGTGTAGACTGTAAGCTTCTCTGGTGAAGTCAATGCAATAGTAGTGTTAAAGCATACCTGGAAGCATGTTCAGTCCTGGGGAAGTCAACAGGCAAGTTTAAAGCTAAGCATGTATGTAGGACTGATTCAGCCTAATTGCGCAAAGTTGCAGAATTATGCAGAGATGTAGACAACAAAACTCTGCAAAAGAAATAGTGAATTTTTGGCCTACCAGAAGGTACTAGTGTGATTTATCTTCTGTTAGTATCAAGTATCAAATTCAAAGTGACTCTATTCCTGGAATACATTGGAGATATGTCAGTATTTTATGTTTATTTGATGTCTTTTGGTAAAGTTAGCATAGGGTTTAAAATCTTATGAAGGTAGACTACAAACCTGCAGTCTGCCAGGCTGTAAAGCCATCCGCTTAGTGTTTTAACCATTCAGTGCTCCAGATAGATCTCAGTTTTGGTTCCCAGTGAGTCAATATAGAACTTACCTTAACTTTCCATGTATTTTCAGAAATTATTACCCCTTAACAAAACCCTCAGGGACTTAGAAGGGAAAACTAGATGCTTTTCCATTTAGAAAGAAATTTATTAACTAAGGAAGATAGAATAAACATTGCTTCCTGGATTGAGAGCATCCAACAAAAAAAGGAACATTCAATTTGCTTTATTTCCAGACTTACAGTGACTAACGTGTTGCTCACTTTTCATGGTTTCTTGGAAGAAAACTCATCCTTGGGTTAAAAAAACAGCTCTTAGTGGTCTGTGAAGGAGCTAAAATGACTGTGCATGGCTTGTGACTACCATCACACAGAATAAAATTGCATTTAATGAAGCAGGTCACAGCAAACAAATCAGCTTAGCAGGTATACACATACTGATTCTTTGAACAGAATATGTCGCTTTCTATAAAAGATCTGCCATCTTCTAATACAGAGAAACCTTAGTAGTTTTGTGGTTGGTCTTTTTTTTTTAATGTGTAATTCATTAACCCACAAAACATTTTTTTTTAAAGCCCTTGAGACTCTACTTGCACTACCAGGAGAATGGAAGGATTCTTGCTATAATGTTCCTAATTCTATAATTAACCACTCACTAAGGATTTAACAGCAAAGTGCTGCTGCTCTACCTGCCATTACTATGGCTTCATTAATTTTACAGAACACATCAGAGTACATTAGTCTGATGTATTGTCAAGGATAATTTTAGTGTAGTCATACCCTGGAAAACGGATATGTAAAAATTCCATCTTCTTAATCAACAGATCCCTTACCTGTGTGCATACAGTCATATCTGCCTATTTTGTGACAGAAAATTGTAGTGTTTTTCAGTTCTGCAAGCACCTTGTAAACATAATGCCATTAAAACTGAATGTGTTGAATCTCTCAAGGGTATTCTCAATATGGTAATCATCAAACCTGGGATCATGGAGATGTGCACAAATTTTAGAAAAGCACAGCTGGAAGATCTTAGGGCTGATGACTCTTGAGTGAATTCACAGGTCAACTTTCTATAGGCATTGAAGCAGACATAATGAGAAGAGAAGATAATCTGAGTTTTAGAAGGCAGGCAGAATTTCTAGGGCTGACTGAGCACATCTCTCATTGATAAAGAGAATGTGCTGGATCTGAAAGTAATGAAGAGATAACAAACATGGAATCCCAGAATGTCATTTTGTGTCAGTTTTCATTTTCAAACAACACTGTAAAATTAAGCTGTAGTTGTCCAGTGTTACATTTTATTATGCAAGAGCCTTGTTTCACTCTTAATCATGTTGCTTCATTTCTTCATAAATTCATATAACCTTATAATTTTCAGTCTGTCATCAGCTCAACCATGGGTACAATTCAGTCATTGTTACTAGGCTTACAGGACCATTTCAGCTTAAAGTAATATGAAAACATATGAAAGTTTGATGTTAGAATGAAAAGTGATGCTGTGATAATTTACAAACAAGTTCTCCCTTTTCTAAGAAGTCACATACTAGACAATTTCTCATGAGCCAATAAACATTGTCACTTCAGGTGACATTATCACTGAGGATACAGAGAATAATTTTCCCCCAGAAGCTGTGTCTGCCCCATCCCTGGCAACGTTCAAGGCCAGGTTGGACGAGGCTTTAAGCAACCTGCCCTAGTGGAAGGTATCCCTGTCCATGGCAGGGGGTTGGAACTGAATGAGCTTTAAGGTCTCTTCCAACCCAAGCCATTCTGTGATTCTGTGATTCAATGATTCCATGAATCCATGATTCATTTTTTATATCCTTCCCAGATAAAACCCCAAATGAAGTGCCAGTAAGTACTCTTTTCCGAAACACGGGAGAAAGCAAGTTTATCTTGTTTATATACTACCCTAACCTTCTTCACACTTATCTGTCAAATTATGCGCTTCAGTTCAGTTACTTCTTACAGCTCAGGCAGAACAGCAAAATGAAACCATCTGTACCTTGGATGAATGAACTGACTGCTGATCAGTTGCTGTTCTGATTTACTAGGAATGTAAGTGCTCTGGCTGGGTGTCTGAAGTTAGCTGGGATGGATCTGGGTTTCCTGGAAGAGTAAAGTCAATGTGGATTTCCTATACTGTCATCAGAGACCACTAAAGAACTGAAACACTCCTTTTTGGGGCAACAACAGGAGAGCTGAAAGTATCTTCTAGAACATTCCTCTTTTGCAGTTACATTGCAGAAAGGGTCTTCCTTTAGCACAGTCTTTGGGCCCTTCCTGTACTACAGCCCCTGCAGAAGTCATCCTGCAGGGATGCCATCCTGCTGGGAACAGCAGTAAATATAATCTATTTAGGTTTTTTCCATACTGGAGAGTGATGTTGAATGAAATGTTGCTGGGGTCAGAAAGCAGAAAATACAGCTGTATCACACTTCAAAAAATGTAGTTAGCGTGAACATTTGCTACTGGTAGTTCCATAAAATCACACTGTGAAAGTATGATTTTCATACACAGGCATTTTTATTAGATAATCCTTATTTTCCCTTAACTATTGCACTAAGCTCAAGAGGATTTATAATACAAATATTGAAAATCATCTCTGTCAGCTAAGGTCATGAATGTTTTGTGCTTGTTCACAAAGACCCAGAATCTGAGTAGCTTCAGCCTAATCTTTTGTTATATATATTCCAATATGGGCCCTAGGGAGAATTCTGTCATGTGTAGGGCCCACCTACAGCCCACATGCCTCTGGGGTATCTGTTCTGAATGATGAAAATTTACTTTGGAGAACATTTCTGCTGCAGAGAAGCAATAATTTAACTGCAGGAGGATATAGCCGAAGAGAGGATCTAATTTGCAATGCTGAGCATATCCCAGCTCTGTGTAAGATAATCTCCTTGTAGAAAGAAGTCCTTATAACAGCACACCTGGAACCCCATGCTGCCAATTTTATAGCATTCCCAGAAAATAATTACTGCACTGCTTGTTATAAATTTTTTAATTATAATTGCCTATTATTTTTATACCAGCCCTATACTTAAAGCTGCAGAATACATAGAATCGCAGAATCATAGAATAGTTAGGGTTGGAAAGGACCTTAAGATCATCAAGTTCCACCCCCCCTACCATGGGTGGGGACACCTCACACTAAGCCATCTCACCCAAGGCTCTGTCCTACCTGGCCTTGAACACTGCCAGGGATGGAGCATTCCCAGCTTCCCTGGGCAACCCATTCCAGTGCCTCAGCACCCCCACAGTAAAGAACTTCCTCCTTATGACCGATCTAAACTAACATCCTGGAAGGCAGTCCTTCCTTCTTAATTTTTGTATTTTTTTGGTGTCAGGTTTCATTTCCAGAGCTTAAGTGATCCAAAAAATTAATTATGGTATTAAGTCCTTTTTGTTTTAGAAAGGTGAACCTGCTTTTATTTCACGTTTCCAGTAAACTGTGCTGTGCTATGCTTTGTGGTAGAGAAGTGGGAGGATGCACTCAGACTCTTTGTAGACAGGTATTTTAAATTCTAAACATAGAATTAATTGTATGCTTCTCAGCACCCCAGTTCTGGACGGGTTATCATGTTGAAACATCCACTATTTCATAATCCTACTTCTCTTCATCCACCCAACAGTGTCTGAATCTTCTCTAGAACGTAAATAAAAGTGATACACGAACTGCTTCACACCAGGAGTCCTTTGTGTCTAATATCTCCAGGAGTAGCCCTAGTAAGAACCTAGGGAAGAACATAAAGTTAGGACAACTGATAGAATTTCTTCTGATATTCCTCTCAACTGCCAACCATTTTCAGGTCACAGAGCTCCTGAGCTAGATGCTAGTTTTATTTATTTAGAAACTTTAAACATTCAGACTTTCAGCATCCACATGTTTTGCCAACTACCCTTTGCATGAGGGACCAACTTCTCTCCTTTGTCTTTTGTCTGGCTCCTACTAGCTTTATTTGCTGCTCACTCATCCTTGCACTGCATTAAAGAATTAACAGTTGATCCCCATGCATTCTCTCCATGAACAATGATTTCAGCACCGGAGAGTTTTACCTGCGTTGGTAAATGCTATTTCATACCTTTGAATATCCTTCTGTCTTCTTTCTGCCCTACTGAAACCTTTTGGCAATGAAAGGAGCAGAGCTGCACAGTTTTCATGATACAGACAAACCATGGATTTCTATAGTGGCATGAGGATGTCCACTGCTTTTTCCACAGTTGGTTTTCCTTGTATAATTATCAGAAGCAACAATATGCAACCTTTAATGCAGCGGCAATGCCAATAATTTTGCTTAAATGAGAAACGAGTGCATAACTTTCAGCATCCACAAAGGTACCAAATGAAACCATAAACTACATTAAACAATAAAAAAATAATCAAGGAAGAGATGAATATTCACAACACTCTTAAAATAACTGTGGAGGTGCTTGGCAACCCTTGTTGAATACACAAAACTGTCTGGAGGGCATTTGTTAATGTTAACCGATCACTTTAAAGATGATGGTGACCATCAGCCCACAACTGTTGGTGTCAAAGGGGAAGAGAGACCATCATGGATTAAACAGTACCTGGGGAGCTTCAAAGAGAGCTTTGAAAAAAAAAGAGGAGTCAGCCTGAAAAGAAGCATGAAAGAATTGTGAAAACTGGGGGAGAAGGGGAGAGACACGTTGAAGGATAACCAGCAGTAGTCAAATCTGCTTTGACACTGCCAGAAGGTGCCCTGCCATCACTGCATCCTCCACATACATCAAGCAGAGCATCGTCCCCATAGGGCATCTCATGAAGCTTGTGCTCAGCAGGTGACATGATGGTGTAGGGTGCAACAAGTGGGCACCCACACCCAGGGTGTTCATAAGGGGGCTTGTGGAGGGGCCTTCATTGCCTGCAGTGTTTTTTCTGTTGTACTGCTGATACAGATCCCAAATGTTCTGCAGGTGAGTTATGCGTCATTAACAAATCAATGAACTGCTTCAATCCTTATTTGGTTTAAATTATAAGAGCTGGATAGTTTTCCCATGCTACATTATTTGGGCAGTGGACAGTAACACAAGGGAACACTGCTTTTCTGAAGAGGCTTGTTATTTTCAAATCAGCTACTGCCTAATTTCCAGTTTGTATGAGTGAATAAAACTTGCTCCATCATCCATTGATAGAGAAGCTGTAGAGTGAATGGATTTAAAAAAAAAAAAACAAATCTCAGACTTTGTCTACACTAATGTTTTCAGCTGTTGTGCAAGAAGAGAAGTCTTTGATCTCTATTTGGAAGAGCTTGCTATGTTCAGAAAAGGGAGCTACAAAGCCAGCGTATTACATGTGATCGTCTTGCAGGCAAGGTCTTCACAGAGCAAAGGAAATCATATGCCCTAGGGTAAACCTCTGCAGTGGCAACACCTGAGCTGATCAGTCTAGTCTCCTTCTCCTGCCAAAAATCAGTTCTAATTCATGAAACAACACATCAGAAAACAGATATCTGAAAAAAGTCACATGCTCAAATCTTGGAAGGTTTTGTTCCATTAACCTTGTTTCCCTCTATTAAATTTCCAGGAGTCTGGATTAGCTGCCTCAGAAGTGGGTATCTGCATTATAGAAAATTAAGGTGGGATTCAGCTTGCAGGTAAAGGATCTCTATATGTAGGTATGTAATAAAAATGTTCCACTACTTTGGTAACCATACTAGCTGCTCCAAATCTGGTTAGTGCTATTGATGAAGCCTGAAGAGCTACTTAGCTGATCATGTGCAGGAGTATTTATGTTTAGATAAATAGCTCCACTGTGTGTATTTACCTATATCTCCCTTTCAGTAGGAGGTGCTTATTGTCTCTGAATTAACTAGCAGTAACAAAAAAAAGCCCACAAAACCAAAACCAACCAAACAAAAAACCAGCCCTGAGATAATGAAGACTGAAGTACTTCAAAGTCATTTTGATAGTACCGATGCACAGCTTTAGCTTCTTTTATCACTTTGAATTTTTGTCACATTTTATCAGCTGATGTATAGAAGATATTGTCACTTAGCGCTGAGTGTATGTAGCTTTTGGTTGCTGTGTTAGTCAGAGAGCTGAGAGACAGAAAGCGTGTCTACCCTCTAACTGAACATTCAAAGAGGGAGAGTCTTCTAGGTGGGACCCTGGCTTAGGATACATGATACTGCGGTCCATTCCCAGATTTGCCATGCAGCTCTAATATGACTTTGGAAAAGGTGTGTAACGTTCCACTTGAACAACCCAATCAGTTATCTTTAAACGAGAAAAATAGCTAGTTTTTTCACCCATTGTTGCATTTAGGTTGGGCATCCTTTGGGCAAGGATTACCCTGTGCACTATTGCAATTTCATTTTGGGCTGCAAGTATGATAGAACACATCCAAAAGTCTGTTTCAGGGGTGGTGCTTGTGAACAAAAAGCAGAGGCAAGGATATCTCCATTGAAACACATTACAAAGATATCCTGGTCTAGTGTATATATCGTGGCAAGTCTAACAGTGACTCCTGAAAACAGGTGACTTGCCTAAGAGTGACTCAGCAGATAGGATGTGATGGCTTCGCAGGCTGATTGCAGCAGGAGGGACCTTCAACATCATGAGAAACTATTGCTTTCTGAAATGGATAGGCAGGGAAACACTGCAAAAATAATGCTTTCACAAAGTCTCTCAGTTTGTGCAGTATACTCAACAGTTCTCTAAGTTCCGTGACCTTCCCACATTTCTTTTCCATTTATGTAGATATATTTATACCTCAGATCCACACTGAGACCCAAGCTGCGTCTCAATATTCCAAATGTCCTTTCAAGAAGATTTTGCTTTTATTACTATTTCATAGATCTGCTTCAATTTAAAATTATCTATTTCTTTTAAGAAGTAGCTTCGCAAGTCAATACAGAAGATACTATAGTTGACTACTCAGATGAAGTGATGAGCCACCTATCTGAAAATACAACTTTGAGTCCTTTAAAAGAAAACTAAAGCTTTTTTCTGCCCCCTGAATAATGCAGTGAGGCTTGAAATGTGGTATCTAAGGCCCTGTTAACTTTTCCTTTAGGGAGACTCAGACACTCCTTATTTTAGGTAGTAGTCTGTCAAAATCTTCATGTTTAAACATAAGGAAAGTAGAACACGATACTGCTGTACTCTGCTACCTCACAGGGCAGGGCATCTTGTGGTAAGGAACATGTCTCTCAGATGATGGAATACCTTGAGGTATTTATTTTCACTGTCAACTTAGGTAGGACAGAATTTACTGTAGCAAACAAGGCTAGCACCTTGGAAGTGATGAGATTGAGTTTGTGATTCTGCAGAAAATAAGGACCTTCTGTGATTTACACACTTTTTTTAGCTGTTTAACAGCAATTTCAGCAATTATTCCTTCTGAATAAAAGTTGAGGTGTGTATTACGCTCTGATACTGTCATGCTCAGAGATTGCATGGCACTAGCTGGGAAGCTTAGTGCTTTCAGTGGCTAGGAGTAATGTTATCTGTAGGACTGCTAAGCAATCCATACCAGAAGGCGCTGCTCCTTTTCTGAAGTGTTTAATTTCATACTTACTGCCAGGATCTCAGGAATGCTTTCTATTTTACTTCTTTCCCACCATCCTCACCTTTGGGTCTAGATTAATGAGCTGTACAGAAGAACTGAGATTTATGAAAATCTACAACAACAGAACAAAATAGAAAGATAATTGGCTAAGGCTTTTAAGGAAAAGGTATGAACAGAAGCCAGTAGAAATGTAATTGGAAGTGCTCAAAGGACAAATGAAAAATCTAACACATTTTAATGAAGGATTCTTCTTGCTTGTATAAGGCTGCCTGAAAGGAAAACATCCAGAAATCAGTGAGGGGACTAAATTCACACAAGAAGAGTTTTATCTGGCTCTAAAAAGGTAATGTCTGTAATGAGAAAGAAAAAGGAGAGCATTTAGGAAACAAAGGAGATCTAATAAAAGACCTGTTAATTGCTAAACCAGACATGGAGTCCCAGAAAATATAAACATAAAAAAAAGTCAGTGGATTCAGGTCACATGGGGATTGTGGTATTTATGCAGCAAATGTAGGGTTTAATTGGGAGCAGCCACATGGCCAGTTCCTGTGGAGCGCAAGAAAGCTGAGATGGTGCCAGGGAGAAGGCATCAGTCTCAAGTACCTTCAGTGGTGGGCCTGGAGCTGGATGCGTTTCCCAGCCAAAGACCAGATGCTGCTGAGACAAGGCAGAGAAGTTACAGTTTGCAAGATACTGCCAGTGGTTGTCTAAGATTTGAACCAGGAGCAGGTTCAAATCTTCAAGTCACTGGCACTCCATGTACCCTTCTTGAAGGGGAAGTCTCTTACAGGGATTGTGTTACTTGGTGGAGTTGACCTCAGGAAGCAGCTCATGCCCTGCTTATGTGAACAAGAAGAGGAAATCAAATGTAGTTAGATTTCTCTGGAAGGGAGGAATGATCCTGGCCGTTATATTTGGATGAGGCTAAGCTCACATCCTTCATCATGCAAAGGAGAAAATGCTGAGGGAGGAAAACCCTAGAGATCTGTGAAAGGAAAGCAGGAGCCACAGGGAACAATACTGTAGATTTTCCCCATCCAGTGAAGAGCCTGTAAGTCTCTCAACTGTATCTTCTCCACAGCATCTCATGGCTCCATGCATGCACTGCCCAAGCTCCCCTGTTGCTCCTAGACCTTGGCTCTGCCTCAAACAGGCAAACTGGGGAGAAGAAAAGAGAGGAGGTAACAGCAGCAGATATTCTAACATGCCAGATTCTATTGATAGCTCTGACAATTTACACTAATATAATTGTGTTTTAGTAATGCACCAGGGTTGCTTATGAAATATTACTCTCATAATTGTCTTGATAGGTACTTTGGGATGAAAACTCACTGAATTGTAAGCAAAGGATAATGATAAATGTTAATGCATCAAGTTGGTGTTTGGTGTCTTACTGCTAGTGTTACACTGAGGCTTATTTAGCATCTTATTTAATGATCTGGATGAAGGAATAAACAGAGCGTTAAAACAAATCCCAAAGGCAATGAGGCAAGGTGAGCACAGTGGAGGTGAAGAACTGATGTAAAGATGCAAAGGGAAAGGATGGCTTTGGGGTTAATGGAGGGGACCAGGAATTGGTTTTCTGATTACATCATGCACAGCTTCCCTCTGCAAGGCTTTCAGTGGTGCTGATTGGTTTCAGACTCATCCAGATGCTTTGGAGGATAAAGACAATGGTTTCTCTGTACCTTGTATATCCATGGGCTACACCACTGGTAACTGCATTTATTCCTCCAATTCTACTTAATTTGAAACACTTCAAATATTGAGTGCAACACAGAGAAGGCCCCAGACAATATCTCTTTATGGCCTTACAGCACCACAGGCAAATAAATAGCAGTGATTTGTGAAAAACATGGGAAGAACAAAACAAAATGAAGTTCAAACTAGAAAAAGGTAAGACAGCATGTGGAAGGCCCACTGAGCCACCAATTCCCAGTAGGAGCATGAAACCAGGGCAACAAGGTTTAGTGTGATGAGAAACAAAAAAAATGCTAAATATGAGGTGGCCACATTATATGGCAAATTTGGGGGTGTTTATGCAAAGTCATGCCCTTGCAAAGCAGGAATCCAGCAAACGCTCTCCATGCCTGTGGGGTGACAGGAGCTGCAACACTGTGTGGGATGCTGAGCATCTTCCCAGAATTGACTAATGCATTCAGAGAGTGGCAAAAGTGACTGTGAGGATGGAGCAGTTTGGTGGCATATACACAAACACACAGATATATAGATGTGTATGTGAGAGTGAGAGAAATAAAATGGACTCATTTGGCATTGCCAACAAACATTTGCAGGATGTCAGAAAAATCTGTGTTTCATACATCTGAAAACCATCACTGGGAGGTTTCTTTTGGTCCACAGTTTTGTGAAATCTTAGCCTTGAAGAGTCCAAAATCCTGCACTGAATTTTTTTTTTTTTTTTTTGTAATACTTTAAATCCAGATTTTACTACTGGATTTTGCAGGGGAGCAAAATAATTCCTAAATAATAGGGTTGATTTGCTAATTAAAATATTGTAATTGAGTCCTGCAAAACCATAAATCTTTGGGGACTTCCAGGAAACCACATTGCAGTGGTGCAGAGGTCTAACTATGCAGATGGAGGTTTTATGAAAACAAAACAGAAAGTATCTGAAATAACTTAGAAAAGAATGTTTTCAAAATGCATGTTCTAGAGTAACACCAGTACTGTTTTAAGAGAAAGAAAGAGTTTTCTCTGAGGTGATCCTATACCATAAAGCCTGGCTTTTAGGAATTAATTTAAATTACAAATAAGTGTATTAATGTGCATTTGAGTATATTTGGGAATAATTTAATTTCAGAGAAGGAAAACTATACCATGAAACAAAATCCTTGCTACTGTGTACTTATGACCTATTAAAATTCAAGTACATCCTGTACTAAAGGAAATTGCTTTTGAAGTGATTACTTAATAATTTCTTCATTGGACTTTAGCCCAGTGATACAAATTACTCAGTTTTTTACTTATGGTTGTGGAGGCAGATATTTCAAAGAAATCACTCGCAGGATTTCTTTAGCTCTTGTATTTCAGATCTGGCCAGTAGAAAAGTCTCAAAAAGCCTTAATGCTCTGAAGGAACCAAGACTATTGTTTTCTCAAGTGTTCATGCATATTCCAATACTTCAACTATGATCTGTTAATCATTTCCTCATCCTGTACTTTACTAGGATTATGTTGTAAAATTTCTATGAAGATGCGTCTGATATGTCACCAAATTATTATTAATGTAAGTAACAAATTTTTTCATTGCAAAATCCTGTTTATGCTTACGGCTGTATTGCCAGATTGCATTTCTTTAGGCTAAGAGTTCTTTCCTCAGTGTCCAACTGAACTGATTCTTTTTCCGCATCTCAAGAGAAAAAAATATGAAAAGAGGAAAAAATGCATTACTTTTTCCCAAATTCCGTTTTCAGATTTATTTTTTTTTTTTTCTGTGCCTTCATGTACTAGGTCATGAATTTTGGATGGTCCTTTTGAGTTTTCCTATGAAAGTTTAACATGGTTTTGGCAAGTTTTAAGCCACATCTGGGTTTATTGTGGGCTTGCTAGAACTAGGCTAATTTGCTAATTTGCTTGCTAGGGCAAATTCACTCCCTGAAGTCTTCCTGTACTATGCAAGCCTGCATGTGCTGACATTAATGCCTATGGGACATTCAGTAGAGCAAGTCAGTGCCTCCATCATGAGGCTCAAAGTGCTAAGCTGTATTTGCCTGGCAATTCCTTCTCCTGCCTGCCAGCTTTGCTGTGACACCAGACACCAGGCCTCATAGCACAGTGGGCAACTTTTTCATCCTTCGAAAGAAAGGTTGGAGCCAGTTTTGGTGTCTAAGGGAAAAAGCCTCTCTAGCTCTGAGTTCATAGGTGTAAACCAAAAGAGAAATCAGTTGCTTCCCTACATGCTAGCACAGGTTTTCCAACACTTAGGTCAGGGTTGGGGAGAACTGTCCATCTCCACTTCCAGACAGAGAAGTAATCTGCCAGTTTCTGTGAATCCCACATTTAATCATACATCCTTCATGGTGCCTTTATATAGGAAAACTGCCCTGTATATACTCAGGGCTGAGTATTTTTCTTTGCAGCTGCCACCCTGGGAAATCTAGCTATATTTAGTAATGATTAGTGTAGAACTGGAGAAATTAAATGGTACCAGTAAATGGTGAGAGAACATGTAGCAGTGATAAGAGCATTTTCATACGAGGGCTTAGAATTGTGGCAGCACCAAGTTTGAGCACTGAAAGTAATTGGTCTTTATCTTACCTAGCAAGCATTCTTCCCTATATAACTTGAGAGACTTTTCACATCATATGCTCAACAGATAATCTCACTGAATTTACTAGGACTTTGGAGATGCTTGGAGATGCTGTATATTGAGATCCAGATGAGAGGTATGTGGCTAAAAATATGTCTTGTCAGCTGTGATTTTTGTTGTACACCAGCTCCACTTAAAATTTGCTACAGACAACCAGGATGAGCAGAGCCTGCCTGCAAGAACTACTTGCTCTCTACCCTTCTGAGCTAAAGCAGATGTTACCTATTATCAGCAGAAGGCCTGCGTTGCATGCTAAACAGAGTTGGTAATATTCAGTAAAAGGGCATTGATAAAAGTACACTTGAGAGGGGATAGGCACGTATCGTTCACCGCTGTCTTTACCCTACTGTTTCATTGGAGGTTTTATTGTGAAGGTTTTCTGGTCTCAGTAAATCAGAGGAAGGGGAAGTCACACCTAGTTACTGCACCCAGGGGTGTAAGATTGCTTAGCATAAAGTGCCATGGACATACGACAAGCAGTAACCTTAGAAAACTAAAGAAAATAGGCAAAAAGTGGATTGCTGAAGTACCTGCATACAATCAAACCAGTTAAAGTCATTGTCATGTTTCATTTGGAAAAAAGCAACATATTTTCTTTGTGTCATGCTGATAATTTTGACTTGCTTCTCTCCCTCCCCTCACCCCTCCCCAGTAGGCTGAATTAATGAATAATGTGATTAGACCCATCCTGCGGACAATCTGCAAATCACTGTCCTTAATGGGGATGATGTAGCCTTCCTCCTTACAGCTCCAGAGGTCTCTGTGCAATGATGCATGTTTAGTTATTGACACTCAGTTTCTCAAAGCAGATGTTTTACACTTTTTCAGGGATGTGGTTTTCTGAATACAAATTAGCTGAAGTGGCAATTGGTGGTATTTGTAACTCGAAAGAAAACATTCACATTTACCAATTGTGCCGTTTCTGGGGCTCTAATATAAAGTTAGCCATTTTCCTTATCTGATTACATTCTCATTGCAGCATACATTGCTTTTTTCCATTAAAAGTCAGTAACTTGGGCTCTAAGCAGCGGAAAAATTAAACACCAATTAAAGCAATTAGAAAAACACTGATTTTGTCTGCCGAGTCTGGTTCTGCATTCCCTTTAGATGCGTATCTTCCTTGGAGGTCAACAAGAGGTCTATGTGCAAAAATGCATTAGGATCAAGTCATGAAAGAAAATTAGATTAAGGTTTTATAAATAACTGACTTTTTGGTTGGGTTTTTTTTTTCCCTTTCCCCGATTAATACAGTAATTGAAAAAATTCTGAAGTAAATTTTCTTCACAAAAACACAGGCTTGATTTCAAGAAAAAAGATGAAGAAAATAAAATATCTGCTTTTAGGTTAAACAAAATAGTTTAATCTGTACAGACATGCTTGGGTAGTTCTTTTAAAATCAAAGATATCTGAAACACTTTTAAATGTAGTTCAAAACAATCTTATTTGAGAAGAGTGCTTGTTTAAGAAATCTCGTAATGAAACATTTCAATTTATAATGTTATTTAATCCAAACAGTTTTACCAGAAATGCAGGAAGCTCATTACAGTAAAGTGAAACCTGTAATTTTCAGTGAACAGAGATGGAATAAGATAGGAAATATCTGCACAGGACTCTGCTGCAGGTTTTGCTGCTTGCAGGTTAAATTCCACTAGAATCATTGCCCACTGCCTGCACATCATTTATTTCAGGAACATAAGTATTTCATCTTTTTCTGCTGAAACCAGTGCTTCCTACTGTACTTCCCAAGTTGCTGCATTGTTTTAAGCATAGATATTTTAAGTTTTAGGAATTTCCAATGGAAATAATGACTGAAAGGCACAGTTGCTTTTGACAGATTTTAAATGGATTTGAGACATGAACATAGCTTAAGTGAAAAATCATTTTTTTGAGGGTGATGTTTCAGGATGCCCATCACAGTATGGCATCAGTCACCGAGAACTACTATAATACAAGTTACAAAGGTAATGAAGGCAGTGAAAGCTAATAATTTAACTGGAAAAAAAGTAATTTAAAGTCATGTTCACACTGTTACTCTTTTCCTGCCTCTCTCAGCTGCAATATGCAGAGACACAAACTGGTGCATTAATGCTTCTGCAAAACAGCTTTTGGAAAGGAGAACAGGCAAAGTGGTAGGCTATGGCAGGATGGGTTGGTTTCCCAACTCAGGAACCAGAGTACTGTCACATCAAAAATCCACTTCTGCACTGAAGGCTTGGAGTTACTTTAGGGCCAGTGGTTTTCAGGGCTCCAGGAATGATGGTGTTCACCTTCACAGACTTGGAATCTTCACTTTCCTCACTTTGCCATAAAAGATGTGTATAAACTAGCATGGCTTCTGCTTTCAGTAGGACTTTTGAAGCATTATGGAATGAGAATATCAAGGATAACCACAGAAACTACTCAAATCATAATGGGGTCTGCATTATGATTTACACCAAACTAGATATTACTTAGTGTAAATGCTGGGTTACAGCCAATAACAATGGACAAGCTTTGTACTTCTACATTAATTTCTTCTCTCCTTATTCAGTGTTGGTCTCAGATTAGCTTATATCATGGAATTGTAGAAATATTAAATTGGAAGGGAGCTATAGAGCTCATTTAGTCCAACTCCCCGCTCACAGCGAGGAAATTTCAAAGCTGGAGCAAACTGCCCAGGACCTTCCCCAGGTTAGTTTTGAGTTTCTCCAGGGATGGTGTTTCCACAATCTCTGTAGTATGTGCCTATAATTTATTGGCTGATGTATTTACCACTGCAACAGAAATAGGATTGAAAGCATGTGCCTGCAGGGATAGATACGGATAGTTATGACCTTTTGTTGGTGGTGCTCTGAGCTAGATGAACAAGAGGAGGTCTGATCTAGACTAGGTTATATAGGCTTATAGGCTTGGGAGCAGACACAACCCTGTGTCATCCTCTTGTGCAGGCACAACTGTGTGGGCTAACACAACTGAGAAGGGGTAGGGGAAACAGCTGGGTTGCTTCTAGCAATATTTATTTACAATTTTAATTTTGAAAAAAGAGATTAAATCAACTGTAAATCCTCAGATGCTCTGAAATGATGTATATCAAAGTCAGTCCTTCACTTCTGTACTCTGCCTTGCTCTCATTCTACTTTTATTTCTTTATTCCCTTTGCCACAGTCAAAGTATTAGTAGTATTAGAAAATTCCAGTTTCACAGAAGTCAGTATCTTTAGATACAAGTGAGTTCTGCTTTTCCAAGGTACTTTTTTATGTCTTAGCTTAAAAAAAAATCCAAACAACTGAACAGCAAAAACATAAAGGATATAGAATCATGTTTTTTCAGAGAAGAGATAGGCCAGATAGCTGCTTTAGGTGACTGTTAAGCCATCCTAAGGCATTTATAACTGGTTAGCATGCAGACATTCACACTATCATCTCACACCAGCTTCTTCAGTGTCTTGGCTGCTGGGGAGAGGGGAGGCAGTGGCCATGACACCCGAACCTCCTGGGACGTCCCTGAGGCTGGCTGGAGGGGGTATAGTGGGAAGCGATGAGGAGTAGATCCCGACTTGCCCAAACCCCACTCAAAGCTCATGGGTCACAGCATTAGTGAAGGCCGAGTCCACCTGCCCACTATTTCTTGTCTGCAGAGATGACTCCTTTTCTCCATTCTCTCTGGCACATTTCCTGGAGAGGCTGAGCACACACTCCCAAACACTTAATCATATCTGTTTTCCTAATTACCCTTTCACTTATCTATTTTGCACGGTGAGTTTCTAGTTGTAAATAGTAAGTGGGTGGTTTGTTACAAAAGCAGTATTTTATTCTATTTTCCCCCTCTTGTCTTTCTGCATCCATTTCTTGACTTCGGAGGGTAGAATTTGAACTGAATTTGCACCTCTTTTGTCTCTCTACCTACACACTTCTTCCAACTCCCTTTTCTTTTTCTGTATGTACTTATTTGTATATTTATTCATTTATATATCAGGTCTATTCTTATTCAAACTTCCTTGGTTTTTGCTTTTAGCTTTTTCCTCTGCTGGGGTCTATCTTTGGGGAAGCAAACACAAAAAATGGAAGATAGAAGACTATCCCAGAAAAGTTACTTAAAGAGGACATCTCTTCAGATACACTAGGGCGTGGGGGAGAGCAGCAGCGGAGCTCTGCCTTTTTGAACAAATCCAGAGGACATAAGATAGGAGGACCCAAGCTGGGCAAAGGCATTTATCAGCCAGTCTTGTTGTTCCTTACGCTTTCTGTAACCGGCCTTATATTACGAAATTACAATCACAGAATAGTTAGGGTTGGAAAGGACTTTAAGATCATCTAGTTCCAACTCCCCTTCCATGCGCAGGGACACCTCACACTAAAGCATGTTGCCCAAGGCTCCGTCCAACCTGGCCTTGAACACCGCCAGTGATGGAGCATTCACAACTTCCCTGGGCAACCCATTCCAGTGCCTCACCACCCTCACAATAATCATTTTTTGTAATGCAAAATCATGCAAAGCTTTTTTTCTTTGCAGTCTTCTCTTCCACTTCAAATGAAGCACTCTGACTCTAGTACCTAAGTAATTGCTTTTCATCTTGCTGAAGTTCAAGTTACTGTATCTTCATTGCAGCAGCCTGCATTTCCACTTAATGAATACTGATGAGTTAGACACTAGAAAGCGCCTTTGGTCAAACAACTTGCCTTGTTCTGAATTCTCAGTAGATCAAAGCAATTATAAATCTGTCAGTCCAATCTTTTTTACCTTCAACATGAGCTAGATATTTTCTAATACTATGAAGTTTACCAGTAGGTTTTTTTCCTGGAAGTTTTTCTGGGGAATAGGGTTGATTGTTACATATAGCTGCTGGATCCCTTTTCAATGCATACGTATAGCTTGAGCTACTAAGGCCAGCTAAAGTGTTTATCAATGGATTAACATGTTTATCTACCTGCTAATGTAGGTTGTAGATTTTATGATATGGAAAACAGAAGAAATCTCTGCATTCTGGATAAGAAAACAGAGATTAAAGAGGAGATGGCAGTCTTCTAGTCAGTAACATTTGTCCCTGCATGCCAACAGCCACAGGAAACCACTGGAAGACAGCAGCTAAGCTCTAGAGATGTGATGTGGGTTCAGTTATAAGAAATATCAGAGGATGAGATGTTTCTCCTGATCTTGGTTGCATACCTCCAGAACAACTTTGCTGCCTTCATGTTGGTAACTGAGAACGGAGCTTGGGCAAAGGTGTGTAATATTTGCTGAAGGGGCATTTCATTGGGTTTGCTGTTTTGAAACACATGGAGGTAGAAAACAGACCTATGGCACTGGTTGAGTTTAATTAGGAGGTTACTGGAGTTACACCAAAACCTGCAGGATGGACTTGCCCAAGTCATGGTCCCAGGCATGGTCATTCTAGAGCATCTATGCAAGGACGAGGTCTGCCCTGTGCCACCAGCCTGTGCAAAAGCAGAGCATGTGCGAGAATGTAGCAGTGAGCCTGGGTGCTAGATACCCATTCTGGGTGAGGATGGAAACACAGGAGCTTGCCTCACCCAATGCAAAGCACAGCATCAGCAGGGCTGGAAGCTTCTTCCATACCTCCAAGAAACACCATGAAATTGGGACCACATGGGTGTAACAAAGTGGCCACATCTAACCCAGGCTTTAACTCACTGTTGGGATCAGTTATTGGCATTAACCTTTTTTCCCCACAAGCACTTGTTTTCATTCTGATGGCTGAAATTGTGTCTGGCCATCTCTTAATGAGCATAACATAGAGGTGTAAGCTGGAATTGTGTCTTTACAAGTTCCTCAAATATAAAAAAAATAATGAAGGGAAACTATTCCTGGAGAGATACAATGACATGTTCATCCCAGAGTTACTTTCTGGATAAAATCAACCTCTTAAAGCATGAATGGAAACTGACAACAATGAAGCAGCCTTTGTTTTGAAGAAATGACTGAAAAATCATGTTAGTCATTCTTCAGACTTCTTACTGTAGAGACTAGGCAGAGTCCTATGGGCTTTCCAACAATGTTATACTAACATGCAAAATTACTGTGAGGATAGAGGTATTTGTCATCAAAAAGCCCTCTCTGAACATGCAAAGAACAGTTTTTGAAGGACAATTAGTTCCACATGTTCTGAGTGTGTAGCTATGTAGTGCAAAAGCTGGGGTACTGGCAGGTGGTAGGATAGGAAACACCAACTCAGTGTCTCCAGATGAGAAGGTACCTATCAGCTCACACCATTAGTGCCGTCTGAGCTTGTTGACACCACGCTTCCCCATAAAAGCCACTGCTCCGCACTAGGCACTGCAGTAGCGCCTATTTGTGCCCAATTCACCACCCCTCTCATCAGACGATGCTCTTCTGTCACTGCTGCCCATGTTTCTCCCACCACCAGTGGTCCTTTTTCAGTTTACTTGTGCCTCAGACTCATTAATTTGCATGCTTTTCAGGTTGCATCTCATTTCACTCCCTGCCATGCTTCTGTTCTCACTGGATGCCTTTGTATCATTCCTTTGTCCTGGCAGGTGTTTGCAGCTTGTCCTATTTTAATATCATCTGCAAGCCTCTGTGTTTACTTCCATGTTCTGCATCCTGATGAACTTGTTTGGGAAAAAGAGCACAGTCATGGGGATACCTCAGCATGCAGGGAGCCAGAGCAGGATTTGCCCTCTGTGTAGAACCTCTGACATAAATATGTCCTTTGTATTTATTTCTTACTTGTCAGCAACTGCCGAGCCCAGACTCAAGATAGAGCCATGTAAATGATTTATGGGCTGTAATTAGTACTGTATGACAAAAGACAAACTGATCTGTGTTGAAGGGGCAGTGAAAACAGAATTCATTAGCTAACAGCTTAGTCTCCATCTTATACTTTACTATTCATAGTATTACTAAAGTAATAATTTATGACCAAAAAAAGAGATGTAAATATATTCCAGGCCCTGGTCTGTATGAGCAAGTCAGTGTGTAGTATTACAAGTGCAGCTTCTTAAAAAAACATATGTGGCAAAATTATTCTGATACCTACATTTGTGTACCGAGGATCAGGCAGAGAAATAAATGGACAGAGTAATTATATATGCCCCTTTGAACAGTAGAATGTTTTACCTAGAAAAAGACATGGGCAAAAATATTTGTCAGCGCAGCTGGAATAAAATGCTCCATTTTAAATTATTCAACCAAATAGGTTTTTTTCATTATTCTTTAGAGACAAATATTTTGGAAAAAAAATTTGTTTTCCAAAGAAAACTTTGGAAGTTTGTTTGTAAAACATTATAATTAGATTATACTTAAAAAAACCTAGACTTGTTTTGCTCCTATTTTTTAACTGAAGCTGTTCACAGAGGTTAATTGTATTAAAGCTGCATCTTTTGGCACCAAAACACATGCACCCCTTGTGTGTCTATAAGGAACAGAAGGTGAACTTAAACCATGCAAAGAGGCCCAGTCCAGTTTCCTAAAGGTTTGTGGAAATCCTAGACATACTGATAGGGCTCCTGCTGGGATTTTCAGACTTACAGTGGGTGATCAGCTCCCACTGGTCTAAACCAAAGAAAACAGAAGTGAAAAAGAGATCATCTCACCTGTTCCTGCTTTACTGTTGCCTGTGTGGTGATTACCACAATTACACCAACATGCTTACATCGCCTTGGAGGGGAATGGCCGTGTGGCTGAGACTGCTTTTATCTCCAAAGCACAGTGCTGGGAGGAGCTCTGAAAACACCTTCATTGGGTACCAGTAAAGAGTCACTGGCCAAGGTCCAGCTTGGAACAGCCTCTTGGTCAGTTTGGACCACTCCACTTACAGGTGGTCTGACTGAGACAGAAGCTTTATGGAGCTGTGGTGTGAGAGTGGGTCTGTGATTGCAGGTGGGTTCCATTTGCACATCTGACTGGCTGATAGTTCATTTAGTGTAAAGCTGCTTGAGGGCTGTTCTGTGTTATGCTAAAGACATAGCCAAGAGCAAGTTCATGTCTCTTGGAGAAAAAAGGACTTCAGGCTACTTTTGCAGCCCCCATTTGGGGCATGTAATCTTTGGCTGTCGCCACAGAGTGGGGCCGTTGTCTTTGGGAGCATATGAGTGGCTGTGGATATGAAAAGGTCATTCAGCTGGGAGAGCAGCTGGGCTGCCATTTACAACGTTTCCTTAGACAGCTGTAACAGATGCAGCAAAAAACTGTCCCGTCAACAAGAATGGGGGGTATACACAGTACGTAAATAACCTTCCTGTGCAGATGTCTTCCCAGTGATCTCACTGAAAATAAAAGACTCTGGAGGAAAAAAGCTCAAGTACAGCAGAGCACGATGCTCCATGGGGATTCAGCCTTGTCAGAGTACTACACGGATAGACAGTGTGATCTGGAAATTCCTTCTGTTCTTTCGTTACCCATGCTTTATTGGTATTCTTCTTCCTATAGATTTCCAAGTATACTTTGCAACAAATCATGTATTACTGAAGCTAAGGGCACTGTTGCAGTCCGAGGGCTTAGTAAAAATAGAAGTGGCTAAGGGCAAAAGTCAATGATGAAATGTGAACCCACAACACAAAAAGGCAGTGGAAAAGCTGGAAGAGTGTGTGGCTGCAGGCAGGAGGAAGAACAGAGCAGCTCTTTAGTAAGAAGTTATTGAACAAATCGCTCCCTCATAAAGATATTGTTTATTCAGCTGCAGTGATAAGAAAACACATCAGTAGGAGGCAGTGAACTGGAAGCCACTGAGTTTTTGCACTGATGTGAATCACAGGACCACAGCATGGATAGGTGACCTCTGAGGATCACCTGGTCCAGCCCTCCTGCCCAAAGCAGGGTCAGCTGCAGGCAGGTTGCTTAGATCAATGCATGGACATTGCATAGACTCTCTGGGCAACCTGTGCCAATGTTTGACTACCTTCACAGTGAAATGTTTTCTTGTGTTTAGATGGAATCTCATGTGATTCAGTTTGTGTCTATTGCATCTTGTCCTGTCTTTGAGCAGCACTGAGAAGACCTGTCCCCCTCTTGTTCCTGCCTACCATGAAGTATTTATAAATACTGATGAGATCCTCCTGAGTCTTCTCTAGATTAAACAGGCCCACCTCTCTCAGCTTGTAGGAGAGGTGTTCCAGTCCCTTAATCATAATAGCCCTGCACTGAGCTCACTACTGTAGCTCCACATCTCTCTTGTGCTGAGGAGCCCAGAACCAGACACAGCAATCCAGGTGTCCCACCAGGGGAAAGAATCACCTCCCTCGACCTACTGGCAGTGCTCTGTCTAATGCAGCCCAGGATGCTTGTGGTCTCCTTTGCAGTGTCTGGTGTTCAATTTAGTGTCCACCAGGGCCTCCAGATCCTTCTCTGCAGAGCTATTTTGCAGTTGGTCAGCCGCAGCTTGCACTGGTGCCTGGGGTTACTTCTGCTCAGGCGCAGGATTACGCATTTTCCCTTGTTGGACTTTATGAGATTCCTCTCTGCCCATTTCTCTCCAACCTATCCAGATCTGTTTGGTGTGTGAGTGACAGCAAGAAGGGGAAAGAGAGAGAGAAATGGAAGATATTTTATGAAACAGAGAATCTAATCTGTTTTTCAGTTTACTATGATGGAGAATCCCTGCAACTCTAGCTAGGACAGGATAGGATAGGGTAGGATAGAATAGAATAATGATTTCAGTTGGAAGGTATCTATCTTACAGGGATCATCCAGTTCAACTGTTTGACCACTTCAGGACTGATCAGAAGTTAGAGCATGTTGTTAAGGGCATTGTCCAAATGCCTCTTAAATACTGACAGGCTTGAGGTATTGGCCACTTTTCCAGGAAGCCTATTCTAGTGCTCTCAAGTTAACTCAAGCTCATGATCTCAGGTTGGTTGAGGTTTTTTTATGTCTTCTTTTTTATTCTAGAAGATCTAATACCTAGTAATCCTTGAAAATGCCATGGTGCTTTTTGCCTGTGGCTTTTCCTGATGCTATTCTGTTGGATCCAACTTGTTTCTACTCAAATCTGTCCTGATGAGAACAGGTGCGACTCAGATGATATCATGATGAGTGTATGCAGTCCCATATGTCACTGCAGAGTGGGAAAAAAGATCAATAGCATCTAGTAAACTACAAAGCAAAATCAAATGTGTGGTTTCAGTTACCTTTGCTACTTTGTACAGTCTGAAAAAATGCTTTTTGCTCTTGTGAAGTTTGACAACAGTTATTGAACAAAGCTGATGGGTTTTCAACAGCCTGCATTTAATATTAAATGTCTCTGTATCTGCAAGCATAAACTAGTAACAGGAAACATATCGCTGGGAACAAATGCCCATCTCAACCTGTGGTTTCATCTCTAGTTTTGATTAAATTCCTGTATTTGCAGCAAAGGAAGCAACAAATTTACAACTTTGTCAGTAAGAGAAGATAGTTGAAGAGTTGCTCTATCTATCTTGATTTACAGTTCATTTACTTTTATCTACCAGTCAACACACAAATACATTCTGCTACAGGGTTGGTATTTGTAAGAGCTTTCAGAAATGAAACAATCTTTTCTGATCCCTTTTAAATAGTTAACTCTTTTCCCACTTTTCATCAATTACAGTGAAAAGTGACTTACAAGAAATTTTTAGCTAGATAAATAAAACATTCCAGGGATTAAATATATTGCTCAAACCAGTTTGGCTCAGAGAACCTGCAGGCTTAAGGTCTGTATTAGTCAGCAAGCTCTTTAACCTTTGTGAGGAGCTATTCACCACCATAAGTCATTACACCTACCATGCATAGGTTCACTTTTAAAATAGTGAACAGCAACTCCAGCATCATCTGTGTGTTGTTTGGCACTGAGCAGGTGCCTTTCTAACGATTATATTCACACCAGGTTTTCCAAATGTGGGGCTGCAGTCCTAGCAGGTCACACTTGGCTATTCAACTAATTTCTTTGATCATTTGGATTTGATTTAATTCTCAGCTGTCCACAGCATCCTGTTCACAATGCTGCTAGTTATTGTGTGTTGGGCTACATTTTGAGCAGGAGGAAAGCCTCTGCCTTTTTCATTCCCATCTCTTCCTACCCTCTGCAGGTACACCTTGCACATCCTGAGGGTCAGAGCACAGGTTTGCCTTGCCATTACACAGATGCTCGTGTTTCCCCCTCCACCCCAGTATGTGAAACTACAGGACAAAATCTGGCTGAGGAAGTCCACACCAAGTGCAAGCAACTTCTGTCCCTGCTGGCACTGATCACTTAAGTAAAAAACATTTTGAGCATAAAGGACAGTTTAGGAGCTATTCAGTTGCTAGCTGTAGGTGTCATATGCAGACCTTTTAAAAGAAAGCACTGGTTTGTACTGGTATCCAGTAAGAAGAAGCTACAGACTCAGTGAAAGATTGTGAAGGAGTTGTGTGATATTTACGATTCAGCAGCAAAAGCTGCCCCCTGGAGGAACAAGTCATTAAGCAAATGATACACAGCAGGGTCCAAGAATACCTCCACACATTCAGCAGTCAGCATCATTATTGCAGTTGCTTTACTAAGTTAACCAGAGATTCAGAAACTGAAATACAGAGACTTTATACACAACGAGTTAGGAGTATGAATAAACAAAAGCAACATTCAAGAAATGGATTTTATAAACATCAATAAATACTGTAAAAGACTTGAAAATTAAAAACCAAACTAAACAAATACCAACAACTTTAAATTGTCCTAATATTTATAATTTAAGCAGTGTTTTTTTCTTATACTTCTGCAATAGGGATTTCATCCAGAAGTCCTTATCTAATTAAAAAAGGAAAAAGAAAAGTAGTGACCATGTTACTGACACAAAAAGAGGGAAGGGGGTCACAACTACAGCAGAAAAATTACATATTCAGTTAGAACTGATTACAATTTGGCAGGAATACTTTTAATGAACACCGTATATGTGTGAGAAAAAGACAGCATCACTATTGCAGGCATAAAATGATGAACAAATGTCATTATCCATTGTCCAGAATGAAAAAAAAAAAAACATTAGTAAGAGGGGAAATGCACACTAGAAAAGGAAAGAAAAAAACCCTATGGAAACTTTGAGAGCCACCTCCTCATAATAGTCTTCTAAGGCAAATGTTGCATGCACTACCTTCCCAAGAAACTGGGCAAAGCTCTTCCATTCACTGCATGTTTCCTTCCATTTAGTTTCACGAAGAAAGGTTTGAGAGAGCAGAGCGCTGGGAAGAAATACTACAAACCTCTAAATTAGTGAAAGAGCTTCCAGCATCACTATTATATTCTGGGTAGGAGGAACTGGAAGAAATTATGTTTTTCAGCCTCTGAAGTGCAATGATCAATAGCAAAAGGAGAAAAGCTAAGAGACTAAGGAATATTGAAACATAGACATAGACATTGGATAAACGGCCAGGTGATGAATCCACTGAAGTTGAAAGGGATGTGGGATATAGTTCCAGAAAAGTCCCATTTTCCATGTTTCCTACAAATCCAGATGAAGGGTCGGGTTCTGACATTTTTGGGTTTGTGTTTCAAAAATCACAACAGATCTTGGATTCAAAGGTAGTTTTAGCAGCATAACAAAGGGTTTCCTTTAGGCGACCATTTGTCCATCACTACAAAGAGATGGCAAGTCAGCCAGTGACCAGATTTATCCTTTACTGCTCCAGTCCAGGACAATGTGCGATTGTATCCTTCAGACCTGCAAGGGAGAGAAAACACAAAATAAAAAACCAAGATTAACTTACTAGCAGATCATGTGATTTAATGTGTATCTGATACAATCTAGTTTTTAAGTTACAAATTATTCCTTAGCATTAAGCTACAATTCTTAAAGCATTAGGTAACAACTATCTTTATATCTCTGTTTTCCAAAATGCAGGGATTAGGAGAAATCCTGCCCATCAAGGAATTAAAATTCCCCACCACAAGTTGTTTAACTGAGGAATGGCACAATAAAAATGTACATTATAGGGGACAGACATATAGGGATCCAAATCTATCTAGTGGAAAAAACCTAGTCAAGGAACGAAAACTCCCTTTGGCACTGAACAGCTGCCTTTCTAATGATTATATTTACACCGGGCTTCTCAACCTAGCTGAGCAAGGCTGATCAACACCATGATGAATGACAAATCTGTTAGCCACTTACTCTGTACTGTCTTGCCAGAGGTACCCAGAATGAGAAAATCTGCCAGACCTGCTTTCTTGCCATATATTTACAAAATTGATCAAATGGTTTTAAAGATCAAAATACATCTTGCTGTAATGCTGCTGAGGGGATCTCAATGGCAGGCACGTTTCAACAAAGTGTTGCAGCTGCTGAGACCTAAATCCCAAGGGAATGGACAGCCCTGGCAGCTCAACACGTGCAAGGGGACTACCTACGGGCAGTAAATAGGGAAGAGATCCCATCTGTGAAAAAGTTTTGCCTCCAGCCACTTTGTGTCAGGATCTGGAAGCTCAGGTGCTGGCAAAGGTCAGAGTAGCACAGGACAAGCAGATCATGGTATACTAAGCTGCTTTGTGTTTTGTTTAAAAATGTAGTCAGTCCCCAGGTGCAGTCTGGAAGTGTAGGAGAAGGCTTGATGATGGGGAACTGCTTGTAAAAAGCTGACATGCTGTAGCTGAATTACATGGTGCAACCCCTTGCCTTTGTTTTGATAGAAAACAGATAATGCAAGGTGCAAGTGGGTAGGAAATGAAGCTAATTTTCTGCATATAATCATCCACATACAATCTTTCAATCCATCCATCCATGGCCAACCTCTAACTGCAGATACTCAGGCACCACAGGGAAAGGCAGTGAGCTTTCCTCCTACAAGGAAGACAATACCATTCCCAGTGTGGGCCCTCTCATCCTGATGTTGCTTTCAGCCTCATCCTGTGGTCCCAGTTCAATACAATTGTCTCTAACTCACTGTTAGAAGCTTTGAGGAAAATCCCACTGATTTTTATGTTGATAGAGAAAGCAAACTGTGTCAGCATCGGCCAGAGACAAAATCAGGCCCTTCGAAGTAATGATGTGACAGTCTGGGGTCTCTCCTTGTGTGTCATGCAACTGCTCAAGTATCTCTCTGTGTTTCCATGAGTTTCTCAGCACTGTTCCTGGCAATGGTCTGCTTACAATTTTTCCTTTAAACATGCTACCTCTGCTAACTCAGTAAAGTACTTCTTTCTTCAAGAGGGTGACACCTTTTGACATATGATGTAACTATAAAAGCCCCAACCTGAACTCAAGATGCTTAAGAAGGATAAGGTACTTTTCTGCTGGTGCTGTTTCTCCTCTGCGAACACAAAAGCCTTGGAGACACCCTGCGAAAAAAACTAAGAAGTTTGCTTTGCAGCCACTGAAGTTGCATAGCTATCCACTGTACTTTTGCACTGTAATTTGAATTTAGGACGTTATGCTATATGTCACAAAAAGCCGAAAGTGCCTGAGGAAACAAGGACTACATTAAGTGGTATGAAGAACCTGATTCTACACTTTTAAACCCCACTTTTACTTTCTATACCTCAGAACTACATCTATACTACTACATAAAACAGGTCAAGGCTATTTTCTGATCTTGAGGACAACCTGTGCTGCATTAAGATGACTAAACTCCCTTTTATCCCCCTGGACAGGCTGGCCAAATCATGTCTGCCTTTAGGAATGAATAATGTCCAGTCGTAACCCCAGATATGTTCAGGCATTGCTTGGAGGATGCTTGCTGGCCAAAACCATGCCAGGAGGTGTGCTTGCTAATTCAACAGGAGAGATGAAGACAGACAGGCTTATGCCTTGGCCTGGATTAATTTACTAGCACATACCCATCTGTAACGTTCTCATGGAGAAAAGGTTAGATTCCAGATGTTGTTTCTATTTTTTATTAATTGCATTGATTGTTTTACTGTGGAGCTTTTGGTTAATCAACCACCCCAATAGCCTACAAGACATGCAGGAGTACAAAACTGCATCTACAAATACCAGATAAAAAAATTCTTACTCTTGTGGTAACTCATACTGACGCAGAAAAATATACTAAACCAAAACCATTTTATAACCCTAATAGTATTTAGCCCCACAAGAAACAGTATTTATTGTACCTTGTGAAATAAGTCACAACAGACTGAACAAAGAGATCCTTACGAGATTATGTTCCTTTTGAACTGTCTTTAGTTCAGTGACCCAAAATTAACTAATGGAACAATACGTGTTCATTTCATGTTCTGGAAGTAGTTAAGTGCATTATAGCTAATTTATCCTTTCTAAAAGATAAGCTTTGATACAGAAGATGCTTATCCTTGATTACTCATCATAATGAAAAGCAGATCCATTATTAACTGAATTGCTCTATAATAACTTAAGGAATTAATTCACATAAATTCTTTAACATGGCAGAAGTTAAAAGCCTTTAAATTCTTCACAAATTTGAAATCTGCTAAGTTCTCTTTTTCCCATTAACAGTTTTGGCCCTGGTACAAGGAAGAGCTTCGGCGTGGGTCTTTCTTTGAAGTCAGTGGGAAATTCATGGTCTTAAATAGAACTAATCAGAACCTCACAGTTAAGCAGAGATGTGTTTTGCTAGATGAGAGCCTTTATAGGTCTTACAATGTCAACAGGGCTATTTTTAACCAAGTATTTTGTATTGAGAATAGAGACACTAAAACTCTGATTCCAAATGACTGTGGTCCAGATCCTAGTTGCCTCACTCCAGTGTGTACTGACGTGAGGTGTAAATGAATCTCACCACAAAATGTAGCTTCAGCTAAAGTGGCTCTTAGGGTAATATTTTAAGGAAGATGAAAAAAAAAAATCTGTGATGTTTTAATCACACATCTAAAAATACGGACCTAAAGTGTAAGGTCCTACTCATTTTAAGGCTTTTTCACCAACCATCTGTACCCTGTTGGAGTAAACAGCAAAATCATAGAGTGTGAACATATCTGGTCCTGACATCTGAGTAGTATTCATAGGGAAGGTACAAAACACATACAGAAATAAAATGGATCTGATCGTGATGATGTTCCCTGGTGCTGTTCCAACACCTCAATCCTGATGGAGAGCAGCCAGGATAGATCAGCCAGTGACGTGGGGTAAGGGTGCAAATGCTATTCTGAACCAAAATTCCACTACAATGTCCTAGGGCTGCATCAGCCTCTGCCATGCTGCAAATCAGACCTCTCAGCTTTTAAGAGTGGGACCCACAAGTAGGTTTGTTCAGTGGACCATTGCTATTCTTTGGCTCAGGTTCCTGCTTCTGCTGGGAGAAGGCAAGTAGCATGAACCATTTACCTCTCTTATCCTAATCCTCCCAAAGGAATATCCCCCAACAAAGCCAGGTGTCAGCTTCACCCTCTTTTTTGGCAATTGGTTTTGTGCACTTCTGAAAACTAAACAGAACAACATCATAACATCTAGCCCAAACCTGGTACCAAAAAATGACTGGGAATTTTGTCACTAACTTCTAAGTATAATGGCAAAACAAAGTGGCTAACTACAATAAACCCCTTGTCTTTCTAGGAGCCGTAAAGTGATCAAGGAATTCAACTGAGGAGTCAAAGCTTTCAAATTCTGTAGTAGTCTGTACCTTTCACTCATCTGTTTTTGGAAAGCTGAATTGGTTTAAGGCAAAGACTGAATTTAAAGTGCTGTTGTGAAATGACTGGAGGTGAAGTCTGACGGGAGAAGGCTTCCCAAATAGCCAGTCCTGCAAACACTTGGGACAGGAGAACTGGGACCTGTCTGCTGGGGGACTCAGATTTTGTGGTGTAGCTGGATCTGCATTAGAGAGCTGGATCTTTCTCAGAGATACCTCTGCAATCCCAAGACAGGGATGCACAACTTGAGACTTCCTGAGTTAAGTCCAACCCCACTGCTGAAAGTCCCAGTCATGACCTGCCTTTCTGACACTGGATGAGTTTTCTTGCTGCTGTTATTCCATTATGCAGCCTTGCTGCTCTGATGGGCAAACTGCTTAGAAAGATTCACACACTTCAGTAAAACAACTCACTGTATCAAGGCGGCACAGACTACACCTCCACACTCTGACAGGTTTAGATGTGCACAAGCGCAAACCCTTGTTCTGCTTCTTTAGTCCCCAAATATGACAGCTGGCACACAAGGAGAGGCCCTGCTATACACATGGTGTCATTTGTACATCCTCACTTTTCTACCAGAACCACTATTGTATTTTCTTCCGGCTGTGCATTGTTCCTCCATTCATGTCCTCAGTATAAATCAGCTTTCACAGGTGAGGACAACCACCCTTACTCCAAGGGCAGGGCTACCTAGAAGATAGTGTAGACAGCCTCAGTTAGAGTTTTTCATTTTCTCTTTTATCCTATGTAAGTAGGAGACAGGCAAACTGACATTCACCAAAAGCAGGTCAAACTGGTAAGGGATTAAGTGAGCCATCACTACATAAGAGGTAAATCCCAGGTAATGGGTAGTATCAGTCTGGGTAGCCATGCCAAAGTTATCCACTATCTGAAACTTTGATAGCACCTGTTATAAAACCTATTTTTTTCCGAAAATGGAAATGTGCTCAGGAGCAGAGACCTCATCAATTAGCATATGCCCTAGGTGCCAAATTATATGTAGTATATATAATTCAATCTTGAGCATTGCTGAGACACTAGTCATCTTCCAGTTCATCTTAAGGTGAATGATAAATGAGACTTCAGCACTCTCCAGAATGGCATGTAGTAAACAGAGAGCTTTTTCATAGTCCCAATGTCATAAATCCTTTACCATCCAGTTGCCTGTATTGTATTTCTCTGCACATCTTGATCCAACAACTATTTCTCCAGGCTCAATGAACTATAACTTAATATTGCATACTCACAACCACTGAAGCCCTAAAAATTGAGAAACAGGAAGCACAGGCAAATCTGGTTCATTTTCTTCAAAATTCATCAGCCAAAGAGAAGCACTTTGCTTTCTTGGTTCTTCCTGGCTTTTGTGACTACCAGCTGAGAAATACTTTGACTGTTTCAGAGGTTTCAAAATGTTCAGGCAGAGACAAATTGACACCAAAGAAAATCGGCATTTTTATGCTACACAAACTAACATTTTTGTCACAGTCTCCCATCAACTCTTTCTTTACAAGGAGGAGGTATTCTAAAAAGCCCTTATTGTAAACAACTCCTTACAGAGGAGAGCTTAACTTGCCTTTACCATAGGTACAATAGTGAGGTCCTTTATCCCATGAAACATCAATATGCTGTTAACTGACTCTGTCTTCCTTTCCTAATAACGTAAAACCCTTTTGTCTATTTCAGCCCCAATGTACACAGAAAGGCAGAGGATGAGTGCGGCAGAAGGATTAGATTTCTATCATCTTCAAAACAGAGGTTTTGTTAAAATAACCCCCTTTTCTTCTGCAGGGCAGAGAGTTGCTCACTGACCCATTGCAGGACAGCTGAAGAAACTCGCCCATGTCAGATGTCTGTGGATCCTGGCAGAAGGAACCTCTGGCCATGAGGCTTCATCATCTTGCACACACTGTCCTCCCATGGAGCCAGTTCCCATGCTTGCATGTGTCCCAGGGGACATGGAGATGAGGGTGAAAGAAGCATACCCACACTAATGAAACAGTGTGACCTCAATGGAAGACTTCGGACTGTCCCTCTGATGGGGAGGATCTGGTGGTTAGCAGATCCAAATGGAACTAAAATTACTGGCCATTAATCTAGCTAGGAAATGAATAGGATAAGGAGAGGAGTTGCAAGATGGTAGTCTTGGGTCTGTGCTAAAACAGAGGCAGACAGCTCTTTGATTTGAGTAGGAGAGGGGAGGCAGAGGACATTTGTTAAAGCTGACACCAATTGTTAAAGAACTCACAAGTGTGTTCTCTGCTTTCTTTTGCCCTTTTGGAAAGTTAAAGCCAAGAGTGAGCAGACAATGATATCATCCCTTACGACTTGAAAGCAAAACAACCTCTCTTTATTCAGCACCAGGGCAGGACAAGCATGAGGAGGATTATGCAGGTTTCCAGCCAGTACAGTGATGCCAGTTCCAGGATGAAACCTCATCCCTAAAAGTGTGTCACTCCCCAGATTCTGTTACCAGTGATTACTTCCAAAAGGTGGCAACAAGTTTTCACTAGGTCTATTAAAAAGATTAAAATATCTCATGACCCTTGTTAATGCAATATATGTACAAAGGCCAGTGAGCTCCTGGTTTAATTCTTTCATCTTCATCCTCACCACCTTCATTTCCTGTGTTTATTTCCTGTAACATATAGGACTATATCACCACATAATGTTCTTCCAGTTAATATGTAACACAAAGCATTTAATGCCAATAAAAATATATTTGCATGCTCATACTAAAGGACTGAATGAACGTTATATATACGGAATTCTTCAGCCTTGAAAAACAATTTGCTCTAGACTGGAAAAATGTAGCAATTTAACATCATGCAACTAAATTAGTCAGTAAATCTAGGCAAAAAAAAGTTAGCAACATTTTATTCCATTGAAAACACAGGTAGCAAAGGCAAAGAATGTTCATTTGGAGTTTAGCAAGAATATGATCCTTAATTCTTATTCTTGTATGTATGCCTTTAGCAATCAAAAGGCACAAGTAAGTAGGATGCTTCTTTTTCCTGTTACAGATGGAACCTCCAGGAGCAGAGAATCCCTTCACCACTCTGCCTGGGAAACAGAACCAGTCACCAACTGACTTAATAAAATAGCACACTCAAGGAAAAGGAAAAACTATTTCCTGCCACAAGCAAAGTCCTCCTTTAATGTATGGTCTAATTTCATTTTTTTTTAATTATGATTTTATGTGATTTAAATTTATGACTTTCAACATCTAAGACGACAAGTGCCCAGATGGCTTGGTTGCAGGTGAAAATCAAGTCCTATTTTATTTAGGGTTTTGTGTGGGGTTGCGAAAAGGAAATTCGCAAAGCCATAAGGATACTTAGATTAATTCAGATAGGCTCAAATGCTTTTATCATTTACATTTCCCATGAATCTGCAGATTACAGAGTTATTTATATCAATGTAAAGCAAAGCCATCATAACCTGGGATCAGATCCAGAGCCCGTCAGTTGAACTGCTCTTTAAAAGTAAGATAAAAGCAAGCAAGGAGAATGAATAAAATACTTACAAGCAGGAATATATGGGGATGAAAGCCAAGTGTCCAATGTGCAGGATGTGATTAGTTATCACGCCCAAATCTAAAAGGACTGCATACGGAGAAAAGCCCCTATAAAAAAGCAAATCAAAGCTGAAGAGTTTAGTAATAATGACATTGAGAAATAAAACAGGGAGGAAAAGTGCAGAATTTTGACTCCTCTCTATGCCAGAAGTTTCAGAAAAAAAAAAAAAAAATGACTGGAATCCTGGCTTCTGTTTTATTTCTGCTAGACACATCCTTCTTCGGTCCAGTTACAGCACTGCATGTATAACATCAAAACCATGATCCTGATCTCTGCTCTACAACCATGCTCTGGTTCAACACCTGCCTCCTCCTCTTTTGCAGAGTGCTCCAGGACCAAGACAGCCTGTTGTCCCCTGACACCTCTTTAAGCACCAGAGCACTGTATCTGCAGTCTAATCCATTTCACATTATCCCCTACAGACTCCTACCAGGAATCAGTCTTTCTGGATTACAGACTACTATTTATTTATTCTCTTTATTTCAGACAATCTGCAGTTCAAGTTCACCTACCTGAAATCCCCAAACTGAATACTGTATACACACAAGGAAAGCTAGCAGAATTTTGTGTGCTACATTCATTCAATACCTAAAACAAAATGTGGCCCCTGAACTGTTTTTAATAAAACAAATTAAATTGATTGTATATGAAGAAACAATCCCAGATGATGCAGATTAAAGCAAAAGTAGGGCCACTTTCAGAAAGATCCTCCCCTCTGGGAAGGAAAAGACGCTTGCACAATCATCACACATCTCAGAGCTCTCCCCTTTCAGCACGTTTGGTTTGAACTGCATTAGAGAAGCAGACCTCTGGGGATGAATGTTAATGCATTGTTGTACTGCTTTCATGCCTTCAATCACTGAATCGCTTATGGTTTAAGCCTGTGCAAGTTCAATAAAGAAAATTATCTAGTGCAGCTGTTAAAAGTCAGCATTGTTGAAATCCAAATGTTATGATAACATTGATGATACTACTGTTCCACCCAAAGGGAGTTAGGCAGCTTCCTGATCACCTCCCCATGCAGAAGGAGAGGTGGGGGGGCTGCAGGTGAACCCAAAGTCAGCTTCCTCAGGGATGGACGCAGCACATCCTCTGGATGCAAGGGCATGCACCCTGTCACCTTGCCCAGAAGCACACAGGCTGAGGCAGGCGGTGGTACTGGAATGGAGAGGGGAATGCAACAGTCCCCAGCTACCTTTTCTCTGGCAAATCTGCCTCATGTAACAAACAGCTCAATCCGATGTCCCTCAGTTTTGTCTGCTTGTAGCAGAGACCCTTTCCCTTCTCTTTGTTTCTTTCAGAACAGCTCTCTGGGAGAAAGAGGCACAGATCTCTGCAACAGGGACTGTATATTCAAACAAGGCAAACAGAAAATATTTTGCTTCTTTTTCAAGCTCTCTTTTGTCTCTGCAGAATCTTCTTTATTCCTCTCCCTCCTAACACACAGAGCACTGCTCTTGCCTACTTAGCCTTTCATTCACTACAACAACACAATCCCCAGCAAGGCGAAGGGAACAGAGCCCACCAAATCTTGAGCTGATTAAACACGCTGGTGATGCAGTGAAAAACACAATACATCCTCAGGGCTCTTTAAATGTATGCATTCATATTCAAATGGCAAGCATACACGGTGAGATGGTGAGGTCTGAGCTTTTAATTACCTTTGAAGAACACAGAAATATTTGGACCAGAACATCAAGAAGATTAGCTACAGAGGACCCCTTGGCACACACATTTCTATGCCACAGTCCTTCATCCCTCTTGCACCAGTCTAATGCTCTTCACAGCTATTTTCATGGTCTCAGCTGCAGCAATAGCCTGCAGCTGAGGCTTGTGCTGACCATGTTCTGGCATAGCAGGATTTGGCCCCAACACTGTATTCACTCTCATCGCCAATAAGACATATGGGGAACAGGGACTTTTCTGTTCCCACTTTGTCTTGGGATATGAATGGGGAAAAGAGTCTCACTGATTTACATTTGGGACCTCAGATGGAGTAATGGGGCCCTCCTGGTCCTGCTTCTCATGGGAGTGTGAGTCTGCATCTCAGTCACTGAGGAAATCGGGCTCCTTGCTGTGCTAGTTTGCTAAAAATATTTATTTCACACTCGTGTTGAAAATTTCCTGTGAAAAAGTACAGGTTGCTGAAAAAAAACCCACCCCAAAACTCAAAAGCCCGCTCTGTGTTGTCCATAATGACAGGTCATATTCGATTTCTTGCTGTCCAGTCCCAAATTTATTCCTTTTATTCCCACTCTGATAACTTTTGTTCCTGCTGGCCACTCTCAGCCAAATTCAACCCCAGGCAGACACCTCAATGACAGTTGTGCTCCTAAAGTTTAATGACAGCAGATGATCAGGAAGAGGGGACACAAAGGTTCACACAGCCATTTGGTTCCCCCTAGTAGCTTTGGATCTCAGTAATTGACTTCTACAGCCAAAACAGCTGCTAAGATGTCACTGTCAAAGTAACAGACCATGGATGCCCAGCAGGAAAGGAGGTCCAGGGCAAGGCTAGCCAGGGAAGAGGGAGAAACCACTGAGTATCAGGATTCCTTCATTTCTGTGTTTTGTGGAACGATGTCTCGTTTGATTTCTTGCAACCCCAGATTTTAAAGTTTTGTTTGACTAGGAAATTTAGTGTCGGGTGGAACGGCTGTTTAACTAGAGATTTACTTTTTCACAGGGCAAAAAGAAAGGAAGGTAAAGAGAAAAATTCCGTTAAAGCCCATTTTCCTCAGTAGAATAAGTATATGAAAATATTTCAGCCACTTCTGTCTTGCCATGTCCTTTCATGGTTAAGTCACCCTATTCCTGCTATCCGTCCTTGCCAAGGCTGCAAGTGTCTGCCTGGAGCATCCCACCGACACTGATAAGGCTCTGAGGAAAAGATGCCCCCCAGCACGTGGCGGGGGGGGGGGGGGGGGGGGGGGGATGGGGATGCTGGGGGGATTGGTGATGCAATTAATCTCAGAACAAACAACAATTAAGCTTTGTTAGCTTCTGCCTGACATGGGCTCCCAATAACCACCTTTTGTATTCAATCAAGAAGACCAGCACTGGGTTCCACACTTGGGGTCAAACGAACACTGCAGTGGAGGGCTGTGTGCTGTGTCTGCCCTTCCTGAAGCTGCACGGACTTCTCATAGGGCAGTGCTCCAGCTTCTCCACATCCTTTTCTCAGAGTAAAATCTACCAGATAAAATATCAAGCCCCAGGGCAAGCAGTCCTTGTTATCAGAGCTTGCTTTCCTTCTCCATCTCACCCACAAGTGAAGCTAACAATTTGCAGGGTTCAGACCCTCAGGTTCAGCATCCCTTCAGGTAAAGGGGAAAAACCATCCGAAATATCAGGAACAGACCCCTTCACCTATGAGGAATACAGTTTTAGGACAAAATGTAGCTAAATCTGGAAGTGAATAGATTTAAGGTTGCTCTTGTCCCCTTCAGTGCTGTGGCACAGTGTCCTGCCCGGTGCCAGATGAGGTGGCTGTACGCAACAGCATAGCTGAGAGTCTCTGTCACTCAGAATGTCTGACAGCACATCCACCCTGTTTCGGGAGCCCTCCCTGTGGATATCAGCAAGGGGCTCTGCTGAACAGTAAGCGGCCCTTAACTTTGCTAGTCAATAGGGTTATTAGTCCTTAACTAATGAAGTTGTGACCCAGTAAGTGGAATCCAGAGTAATAAGAAAACACTTTCCTGTAATGAAATTCAGCTGAAATACTGGCTTCAATGTATTTTATAGAAATAAAGTATACGGTCCATATCAAACCCAAAAATGTCAAGCAGATTTCATGTTAACCTCCTTAGAAATCCTGACACAACATAAAGCCAGGACAGAATTTTGTGCGCTTGGTTCTGTTAATGCATCATCATGTTTCAGAAACCAAAAAAAACAGATGCAGTACCAGCTATGTACCATGAACTTAAATGTCAAAGGAATTTTAGGCAAAGATGTGCTATGACAGTAACTCTGCTTGCTGTTAACTCTGTTTCCCAACTCAGGTGCCTCAGCCTGCTTTACTAAGACAGACATAGGAAAACCTTCAATTCTCTTTCCTCTCTATGGTATAACAGAAAAGCTCTCTATCCTCACACCATCCCTTATTTTACAATGCAGGCTGAATGCTCTCCCTTGACAAAGAAACTGGCATTATCATATCTGTATTTGTGTGCATAATATTGTCATATTGTCACTGTTTGCAAAACAGTCTGCAATGACTTATGCAAAGGGACAACAGTCTTGCAAAGGGAGTTGCAGTGTAACGCTGTAACGTGTAAGCATAAGGGGGCAGGGTTGCACCTGAAATGCCAAAAAGAGCAAGTGAGGATAATGTAGATTATGGAAGAAGAGCTTCTGCTGGTGCTAGATAGTGTTCTGTGTGACACTGCCTCTCAGGTGTCCTTGCTTTAGAAGACACTGTTGTGCTTATATCCAGAGCTAGACTAACTCCAGTGACAGGGACGGTGGCAGCACGGGCAAGGGCTGGTCTCAGCACCTCACCAGACAGCTGCTGAAAGCATCACAGCAAAAGCAAATGTGCTGGGATATATCAAGGAAATTGATGAAATAATGGACAGGGTACCTCTACGAAGCTACAAGATGAAGCTCGGCGAAAGCTATAACCTTTGTGTTGAGGGAGACAGATGCTGAGAGAACAGGCTGATCAAAGCCCAGGGGTATGTCTTGGTAAAGCAGGAGAGGTGGTACATGACATATGGGGAGGCTATTGAGGACACTTGAAAGTGAAGTCTACGACTGACATGTCCGATTCAGGGGAGAAGGGGGAGCAGCAAAAGTGGGGAAATGCAGGCTAAAAGGTGGGCTTTTGCAGCAGCGCCGTGGATCAACTATGCCGTAACAGGATTTCCTCTGTGCAAACCAGGAAAAGGAGGTAACCACAGTCATGAAGACACAAGGGGAGGAGTGCTTGCAAGAGAGGAGAGGTAGAGGTGAAAATCTCTTGACTTTCTGGTATTTAAATTCCAAGTCTCAAACCTATCAGAAACACCAGATTTTTCAGTAACTCCTGGATGTACTCTATCATTGAGCTAATTCCTCTTTTGCGTAGATGGGGCTGGGAGGAAAACTGCACTGCTTCCTGCCTCAGATGGGGAATTTACAGAATACAATCTTTGATTGTGCTGCACCAGTATGAACCAAGATACTTGGCAGACACAAGCTATCCCAGTCAGCCTTTTGCATCTGAAAAGGTTAACAAAATGCAAGCAGCAATAGTTTCCTAAGCCAAATATATACATATACATACACCCACCTACTTGGTGATAGTACTAGAGTAGACTTGGATGCTGAAATAACCCAGAAGCCCTTCCCCTCATTTGAAGGTCCTATAGCATTTCTCTCCTGTTAACAGCAATACACACGTACTGGATACAGAAAGCAGCATTCTGCAGGCAGGCAAGCCTGCACAACAGAGCAGTGGAAAGCCAGGGAAACATGAGGGAGGCGGGGGTGACATTCTTAACCCTCCTTCAATCACTTCAGGTGATATGGATGACCCAGTCTGAGGATGAGGTGGGGAAGAAAGGCAGCCAGTACCCAGCTACAAGCATCTGCAACCACCCCTAAGGAGGAAAAGCCTTTCTAGGCTTTAGAGCAGGGAGAAGGAGGCTAGTGGTTTCAGGCTGCCTTTTGTTTCTGTCTGTTCAGGCACAAAAACATCAGAATGGGGCAAAATGACTGTAAAAAGCAAAATTACAAGGGAACAGACAACAGCCCTCCAACTGGATTACTTACCAGAATAAAACTACCAGCACTACATGCATCCTATATGGTCCAGGTTTTATAAATTTCTTCTATTTATCTTTCTCTCATTCTGCTATAATTACCCAAGAATTAAATTCAATAATACCCAGTGCGCATTCCTAATTGTCTTTGCTTACATAAATGTTAATCAGTGTGGCAAATGCTCAGCCCTTTACCACTATTTTCACAAATTCCCTCTAATTGTTTAGCATTTGCAAGCGTAAGAAGAGTTTGCTTCACTTGCTTTCTCTCCCAAACTTTATTACCTCTACTAAGAGCTGTAACAGCCTGCAGCTTTTAGCTAGACACAAAGAGTTTGGAAAGGGCACGTTTTTTTGCATCCACCCTGTTTTATTTTTCTACATTGTGCTGTCTAAGCTCAGCTCTTCTCCCAGTACACTGGATGGGCATTTACAGTTTATTTGCAGGGGGAGCAATTCCTTTCCTGTCATCTTCCCACAGACAATGCGAAAGAGCCCACGGCTGGCAATCTATGCTTATACCCACAGAGTCAGAGATGTACTTGCACAGTGACGACCCAACGGTCTGCAATACCAAACCCCCAGTCCGCAGCATCCTTCACACATGGAAATCGACCCGTGCCTCCCTTCTCTCGGCATCCCTCCCGCCAGAAGAACACCCCAGCCGCTGTCCCTACGCTCCCCTCTCTGCCTCCAGCACAAGCAGTTTCTCTGAAACGAGGAAGCGTTCAATTCCATCCAAGCACTCTGACGACCCACGAAGTCAATAAGGACAAAGGCTCTTTCCAAAAAGCATTTGGGAAGAAGCAAACACAGGCCTAACACACGCCTAGGTTAAAGGCATGTGAAAACCCAACGAATGCCCTTGGTCATACGGAGGACCGAGCACGGGGAGGAACCCCGCAGCAGTAGCAGCCTGAGGCACGGAGAGCAGGCGCTGCCCTCGGTAAGGCACCGCTCACACCGGGCACCGAGCGGAACCGGCGCCGGCGCTGTACAAAGGGCAGCGAGCAACAATTCTCAGCTGTCCGGCTCGGCGAGGCTCGACCGGACGAAGCGCACCGAGATTTCGGCAGGGGGAGAAAGAGCCCCCAAGCGCGGACCGGACCGGACCGTCTCTAAAAACAGAGGCGGCCAGACCGCTCCGGCACGCTTCGGCTTAAGCGGAACCGGCAGCGCGGCACCCTCCTGCCCGCGGACACCCCGCGCTCCGCTCACCGCGCCCGGCTCCGGCTGCAGCTCCGGCTCCGGCTCCCTCTCCCGTTCCCGCTACCAGGCTCTCGCCTCGGCTCCCCTCCTGCCGCTGTCCCGCGCGGCCCAAGCGGGAGCGCCGCCCACTGCCCTCCCCTCTCCCGTCCCCGCCACCGCCCGCCGGCCGCGGCCCCGACCCCTGCCGCGGGGCTGCGGCGCTGTGCGCGGGGGATGGGACCGGGCAGGGAGCTTCGCTCGTCCGCAGAGGGGCGAAATGCCTCCGCCCCGCTGGCACTGCGAGGATGGAAGTCACCGGGATTTACCGGGCGTCACACAGACCCGCGCTGGCACCCGGCTCTGGCCGCCCCACGGCTGTCCCATACCGGTGAACGGTGCCGCTCCCCAGGCTGGTCCATTTCCAAAGAGAGAGCATGCGGAGCCGACATGCAGCCGGGCGGGGCAGCCCATGGGAAATGGGGGATCCTTCGCTGTAGAGAGTCTGCGGGGGCGCAAATTGCAGGACCGGAGCCCGGAGCTGGGCACAATAAAGGAACGGGTTGGAAAAGCAACCTCTCTGGGACGTGGAAACTTGTAGGTGTCTTTCTGAAAACTCTCCCAAGTTTTCAGGACAGCTGCTGAGGCCCTTGAGGATACTTTGACAACGTTTACGCTGGAGTGAATTAATAGTCATGCCAAGACCAACTGGGATAATGCCTATAAAGCAGTGGAAATGATAACATAATCTGGCTTCGCTAGTTCATTTGGAGAGTGACTTATCTACAGCTATCACATACTCTGGAATCAAATAATGGGAAAATGTTGGCTGGCTTGGACACATTTCCTTCCCAAGACACTGTGGAAGGAAAGGATCAGCTGGCTTCTGGTGTACCTGTCTCATTCACTATGATAGTTTTTTGGCCAAATGACTTTACTGTGGGTTAGAAATCAGTGACGAGCCCTGTGAAGAGCAGATGGGGAGTTTAATACACCCTCTGCAGCTCAGTCTTCTGTCTGGCTAAATGTCCTTGTGCAGTGCTGAAGAGGATGTTGGAAAAGGTTGTTCTTCATTTAAAATTGCTCTTTGGGAGCTGCACAGTTCGTGATGTGCTGCAGAGGCACTTCTGTGGGATGTGCTCTTTTTGATACAGTTCTATGTGGTTTCAGTAGAAGAGTAACTTGGGATGTCATAAAACAAAGTTTTGGCGGAACAAGACGTGAATAAATAAATAAAAAGCAAATCTTAAAGGGAAAGTCATTCACAAAGTATCATAGAATCACAGAATCATAGAATCAACTAGATTGGAAAAGACCTTTAAAATCAAGTCCAACTCTTACCCCAGGACTGCCAAGTCCACCTCTAAAACTTGTCAATGGTTGAACCTTATTTCTGCTTGATAATAACCTGTGAATGCAGTGGCATGCGTATGATGTGGGTTTGGCTTTCAAGTGGCAAAAGTCCCCTTTCCATATTTCACCTGTGAAAAAGAAAGTCAGTGTTTTTGTGGTGGTTTTTGTTGGGAATTTTTTTTTTTTTTTTAGGTTTTTCTTCTTGGGTTGGAAACTCAGAAACAAGAGAGTATCAGTTACTGCTATTATATCCTTAACCTGGCTCAGTTCAACATGCAGCCACTGCAGGAAAGGGCACATTTGGCAGTGGACTTGCTGAGTGCAAGAGCTGTTGTGGCAATAACACACAAAGCCTGTTGAAACTGTGAGGAAAGAAATATTGTAGATGTCTACTGCAGAACTGGCAATGATTAGATTAGAGGGGAAGAATCCTGCAGAAACAACACACACAAAAAAAAACCAGAACAAAACCCAAAAAACTGACATTTTGCTATATCTTATCTGTGTACTCAGACTAAGGGTCTCTTTAGTGTCAGTCCTGTGTCTGGGATGTCACTGGGTATAAACAGATGGTGAATTAAAGTTCTCAACATTGATTTTGTCATATAGATGGGGCCCAGGTACAACTTTCTAAGGAGATGGGAGAAGCAAAAGCGGTAAAACCAAATGTTTGCATCTTTTAAAAAAGAACACATGAGAAATGCTTCTTTTATATCTCCGTTGTTCCAGCAGTGGAATTACAAGCTAGGACAGGCAGCAAGAATTTCCCCCTAAGGTCAAGCAGGAGGAAGACAAGAAGGAAAGGCAAAAACTGAAGTGGCTGGTAAGCCAGGCATGCAGTCGCTAGCACTGGCCAAAAAGAAATCAGTGCTTTCTAAAGATAAATTGTGATCCCTTGGATTTTTCTCACTTTGGTGGATTTTAGCTCAAAACCTAATCCACTGAGGAATGAAGAAATTCCTAAGTGCTTCCTACTGATGAACATGCTTACCCCACAGCATCAGGCATAGTCACTAGTGATCCTGGGCTCTGGGAGAAACTCAGAAGTCAGATCCAGGTCTACCCAGTGTGTCTTACAATTTCAACCTACATAATGTAGCTACATGATCCTAGCTTGTGTAGCTACAAAAAGATACCAGTACTTAGGCAATGAGTGGGAATTCAATTTTTGCAGCTGTGCTCTGATTCTTCACTCTTTTCCTGAATAAAGCACCTCTTGAGAGGAGGTGAACAGCACTGCTGGAAAAAGGTGCACTTTTGTTCAGCAGAAGAGAAGGAGGCAGAAAAGCTTTTATGATTTTTGGAGGTCACTGATATTTCCTGATGTTTATCTAGCTTGCATTACATCACTGATGTCCTGCCGCTCTTTGTGGCAGCTCGTTCATTTGCTGTGAGCTGCTCAGTGACATTGGTTAAAGCAGCACTGGAGGGGTTGTCAGCAAGATCATGCCTCTTGCAGTCAGTGCTGGTGGCTGTGTCAGGATCTCATGGTAGTGGGAAGCAGTGCAGCTCCAAAGTAATTAAGTTGCTCTTTTATTGCTCTTTCTTGCTTTCTGGGCAAATAGCACAATGTGAGCTGGCCTTTCCTCAGGACAGTGTCTTTCATGCAAAGTGAATCTTAAAATGTTTTGGAAAGATATAATGTTCCACTAAGGCCATTAAACAGAAAAAGAGAAACGGGAAGACAGATCTTTCCAGAGAAGGTTTGAAAGAAGGACGGAGGAACAGCAAAACATAATGCATGGAGAGTTTTCAGATGGTGAGAACATAAAGTCCTTACAAAGCCACTTTATTTTATTTTATTCTTAAGTGCAGCTACAGCCAGCCAAGTACTGACTTTGTCTTGGAGTCAGAGCAGCAGGTTGAAGGTCTAGAGAGTGCTCTGGATGGGTATGGTTGCCTCTCAGGTTCTTGCCTGGAGAAGGCATGAATATTGAGGAAACATGGCTTGACTGATGCCTACTCCACTTGGGCCTCCAGAGCTCAGTGTTGTTCCTGCTGTTACTAGGCTGTCTATGAGACAGTACAACCTTAGTAGATTTAACAGCTTTTCTGCCTTAGAATACAGAAAAATATGGGAAATGCTTTATTATGATGATGATGATGATTATTATTATTATATACCTGATCAGAATCATTAGGCAGTGGAGTAAAGAAACAACTTCTTAATTCCCCCAGTTTGCTGGAGTGTCTGCCAACAGTTGCTATATCCATGCTCTCTGCTTTCCTTTGCTATGTATATTCTGTTTTATCATTCCTCCCAGGTGTACCACAGCTTGGGGAACTTTAACTGGAGAAGCCAATACAATCTCAGCCTTCTGTGAACTTCTATAATGTGAAATGCAGAACTTTTTCTGTTGTTATGAAATCAGTCGACAAAGAAATTTTATATCAACATTTCTCCTTTTATCTTCATGGTTAGAATATGTATTGGCTATTTTGTCCTCACCAAGATACTGTATATTGAAGTGCATGGTTGGATGCAGTTCACCCCAATTATGCATCAGAGCTGTATTTTAAGGCTTTCTGAAATGCTTAAATTCACTTTGTTAATAAAAAGCAGTAGGTGACTGTGAAAACCTCCAGAGGGAGTTCTTACTCATCTAAGTTTGAGCACATGAATAAGGTGTACGTGACCTTTTCTGATGGCCTTAAAGGCATTTGTCTTTCTCCTTTTGAGTATCTAGGGAACTTAGGGTCTTCCTCAGAAAGAGTTGCTTCATTACATTCCTAAGACATAGGCACAGAACAGCTGAATGAATTAAATACCACCCTAGAAAATATAAATCCCCATCTGTCCACCTGAATCTTCACTCTAAGCATTTACATATAGAGAACACAGGTCTACTAAGAGCCAAGATGAAGCACTCTGCTATTTGGACAGATTGTCCTTTCCCCAGAAATACTGGCTTTCCTCTCTGAGCTCCAGGGGAAGGCAGCAAGTATCAATGCCTTCCTGACCCTGACCATGCATAGTGCCTTAGTGCCTGGATTTGTGCTCAGATGCCTTCAGCACATATTTTGTCTTGTACTTTTTCATAAACACAGTGGCTGAAAGCTAATGAATTTGCAAGGTAGCGTTTTCCGATACTGAAAAGGCTTCTGCACTACAATTTACATAAATTTTATGATTTAATAAAGGCCAACACTGCAAATAAGAAAAGTCTTATTGAGCCAATATTTAACTTCTAATTCCTCCATCACATAAAAGCTACTTCTTAATGCCAAGACCAGCTAAATGATTTGTAAAGCTCAATTGACTGCATCGTTAGATGTTTTTAAAATACCATTAGAACACTATTAGACTTGGAATTCTCCAGACACCTTTAGTCTTTTTAATTACCTGTAGTCTTTATTAAAAGTAGTCACTGCAAAGTTCATTCATTCTCTTTGTGCTTCCTACTAATCCACTTAGGAACTTCACCATTGAGCAACCTCAGGAAAGGTTATCATTAATGAGAACCCTACGGTATAACAGTCTATTCATTTCCCTAAGTGTCACTTGTATAACATTAATATATTCACATGCTAATAAAAGGACAAGAAAATTAAGCCCTGCTTATTCGTGATATGCAACACTGACATGTATCACCTTTGTCTGTTAATAGTTAACATTTATCATGGATTTTTTTTTATAAGTCAGCTCTTTGTTTGGGACATACCTACAGAGAGGTACATTAAGTACACAGACAATGCCCAAGGCCAGCCAGTGGTGTCTTCTCATGTCTAAGCACTGCTGCTTCTTCTGGGATCTGGTATGCATAAATAGGCAACAGTAAATCCTGTAAGGCAGAGCCAGATGAGAAAGCCACACTTGATTTTAAAGGCAATGAAATTCATATATACCTTACGAGGAATATACAGTTCTGCAAGCACTGAAACTGCAAAAACTTGTTTTCTTGGAGATTTTTGTCTTGTGGCTAATGACCTCTGGTCTTTATAAAGATGCAAGAAGATTTGCTAGGCAGAGCAGTTATAGGATCGCATGTGTATGCATAGAATCATATAATTGACTAGGTTGGAAAAGGCAACCATTACACCAGGACTGCCAAGACCACCACTAAACCATATCACTGAGGGCCTCATATACACAGTTTTTGAACACTTGCAGGGATGGTGACTCCCCCACTTCCCTAGGCAGCCTGTTACAATGCCTGATTACTCTCTCAGTTAAGAATTTTTTCCTAATATCCAATCCAAACCCCTGATGTAGCTTGAGGCCATTACCTCTTGTCCTATCACTTGTTACTTGGAAGAAGAGATCGACCTGCACCTCACTACAACCTCCCTTCAAGTAGTTGTAGAGAGTAATAAGGTCCCCCTGAGCCTTCTCTTCTCCAGACTAAACAACCCCAGTTCCCTCAGCTAGTCCTCATAAGACTTGCTCTCCAGACCCTTCACCAGCTTTGTTGCCCTTTTCTGGACCTGCTTCAGCAACTCAAAAATGCCAAATTTTTCTTCAGCAATAGATTCTGAGCTGAGAAAAACCTAAACCAGAGTAAAGGAAGAAAGTTCATTATAATTCAGAGAAGTGGGAGGCTTTCTTTTATAATTTTATCATCTCAAAGGTCAATGGCTGCTGCTTTTATTTTGTCCCTGAAGATTTGCATTGCCTTTCCCAGCAGTGTCCCTATTTCATCAGAATCAGAGGAAAGCTATAAACTGTGGTTTATAAAATACCTTTATTTTTTATAAAAACCTTAGGTAATTATTCAGAGGAATGGTAACACAAAATGCTATGACATCAACACTGGGATAGAAAAATTCTGATAACTTATCAGCTTCTAAGTGCATCTACACATGCCAGCCTAGGAATATACACTCTAAGAAGATCAGCTTTTCAACTCAGCCCTATAATGAAATGCAGTTTCTATCACTAACCAAGAATGAAGAAATAGCAGCTGTTCCTGCCTTTTTCTGTGATCTGTTCACGTATGAATTGCCAGGAAAAAAAGAAGCGCATTCCCTACTGGTTCAAGTCTGATAATATCAAAGGCAAATAATCACAGGTTAGCTTTGTCCATAGACACCAAAGATGATACACAGAAGGGACAAAAGCTCTCTTTTTTTCCCCAAAAACTCAGTTACGGTAATGGCAAGTGCAATTGTCACAGGCTTTTTGATTGAGACAGTGTTTAAATAAGTTTGATCTCATTCTGAGGAGCACTAGTCATGCATTTGGTACTACATGATGAGAGTCTTTCATTGACATTGACATCAGACCCTTGATTGCAGTCAAGGGTGCTAAAGCATGGCTGATAGAGAAGCTTCTAGCATAAGCTTCTGATAGTTAGAGACTGACGGAGAAGCTGGAAGTGCTTATCTCCTTGTAGAAAAAGGAGCTTTGCAGTTTTCTATACTCATATCCTAAAGCAAACATATAATACATACTATGTTGTGCAGCCATGCTTTAAACCGCTTACAAACTGCAATTCCCATTATTCCTGCTTCCTTAGATTCTCCTTTATAGTCTCTCCTCAGGTACTAAACAGAAAACTCAGGATGTGGATAGTTATACTTTCTCATCCATTTTTATGTACATTTATCCAAATGTAATTCTTTTTTGCTATTGCTTTTTGACTGTATTTCTGATCGGAGGAAACCTAACAGACAAGTTCTTCCTATGTTGCACCTTTGAGGTCTGAAAGGTCAAAGATCTGCTGAAGTATAAATCAGAGCAGTGAGAGAAGATGCCTGATCCAGCCATTTGGAGGGATAGATTTGTTCATGAAAGGCAGATTATCTATCAGATTTCTGGGATATGCTTTCTAGTCCAGGCTCATGCCAACTACCATCAAGCCTATTATCCAAGGATGGTCAACACCGAAAGGGTAATGCAGCTCTTAGCCATATGTGAGTTCTGTCATGAATACAATGTCCTGTAGTTTTTCAGTCTGATTAATTTTAGTCTTAAACTCCTGGTTTTCAGGTTTTGCTAGCTTGGAAAACCTTACTCTTATTTTCAGAAATCACCCAAGCTGTATGGAGGCACAGCTCTGTAGGGCGAAACACAGGCAGCACTTGGAGTAAAGGGCCTGTCTTGATGTCCCAGATGAGACCTCTTCATCCCATTCCCCAATGTCCTTTCTAGTGCGCCAAGCTATTTGAAAGCTCTTCCAATGAAAGATGTTATAAAAAAGACTTTATTTCCTGAAAATTTGTTGTTAGACAATAAAATGGAGCAAAACTAAACACGTCACTGTTGAGAAGACTCAGGGAATGATCGAGAAAGATGGTTTAGCAGTTTCAGGATGGTGGGCTAATAGCTGCATGCTGCAGGTGATTCACTTCTAATATAATTTTATGTATGTGCAGTTCCAGGGGTACCAGTGATTCACATGAGTGGCAAGAGAGAGTGAGCCCTATACAAGCAGTCAGCTCCTATAGGAGGACTGACTGATTTATTCCCGTTGCTCCATCTGGAAGATAGTTTTCCTGAGCCAGGTTCCCAATACTGAAATCCATAAAATTGTTCGGTTTGGTAGCCGTTTCTTATTGTTAGCAGAAAAGCTACAGAAAATGAATTTGTTATTTGGTTTAAAATCTCTATTCCAAGTTGTCCTTCATAACTAATTGAAGGCATTTGGCTGGGGCCAGTTTTTCACTCTCTACCACAACAAAAATGTTACTGCTTAGAATCATAGAATCATTGATAGCTGGGGTTGGAAAGGACCTTAAGATCATCTAGTTCCACCACAACAAAAATGTTACTGCTTAGAATCATAGAATCTTTGATAGCTGGGGTTGGAAAGGACCTTAAGATCATCTAGTTCCAACCCCCCTGCCAATCTGATTTTAGAATCTGATTTTTCCACTAGCTTTTTAAATGACACATTTATTTGTTGCTCTCTTTTAATTTACTGTTCTGGTTTCAGCTGTAACAGTTATTTTTCTTCCTAGTAGCTGGTGCAGTACTATGTTTTAACTTTAGTCTGAGACCAATCCTGATAACACACCAATGTTTTATTTGTTGCTCAGTAGTAGCTACCCTGATGAAGGACTTCCCAGTCTCATGCTCTGCCAGTGAGTAAGGGGGGCACAAGAGGCCAGGAGGAAGCAGAGACAGAACACCTGACCCCAACCAGCCAAAGGGGTACTCCATACCACAGCATGTCATACGCAATATATAAAATAGGGGGAGTTACCCGAAAGGCCCAGATTGCTGCTCAGGTCAGGCTGCCAGGCAATTGTGTTATGCATTACTTGTGTTTTCTGAGTAACACCTCACAGTAAACCATGCCACCCAAGGCTCTGTCCAACTCAGCCTTGAACACCGCCAGGGATGGAGCACTCACAACCTCCCTGGGCAACCCATTCCAGTGCCTCACCACCCTCACAGTAAAGAACATCTTCCTTATATCCAATCTAAACTTCCCCTGTTTAAGCTTTAACCCATTACCCCTTGTCCTATCACCACGGTCCCTAATGAAGAGTACATTCCCAGCATCCCTATAGGCCCCCTTCAGATACTGAGAGGCTGCTATGAGGTCTCCACGCAGTCATTTTTTTCTCCAGGCTCAACAGCCCCAACTTTCTCAGCCTGTCTTCATACGGGAGGTGCTCCAGTCCCTGATCATCCTCGTGGCCCTCCTCTGGACTTGTTCCAGCAGTTCCATGTCCTTTTTATGTTGAGGACACCAGAACTGCACACAATACTCCAGGTGAGGTCTCACGAGAGCAGAGTAGAGGGGCAGGATCACCTCCTTCGACCTGCTGGTCACACTCCTTTTGATTCAGCCCAGGATACGCTTGGCTTTCTGGGCTGCGAGCGCACACTGCCGGCTCATGTTCATTTTCTCATCGACCAGCACCCCCAAGTCCTTCTCCACAGGGCCACTCTGAATCTCTTCTTTGCCCAGTCTGTAGCTGTGCCTGGGATTGCTCTGACCCAAATGTAGGTGTAGGACCTTGCACGTGTCATGGTTGAACTTCACGAGGTTGGCATCAGCCCACCTCACAAGCGTGTCAAGGTCCCTCTGGATGGCATCCCTTCCCTCCAGCATATCAACCGGACCACACAGCTTGGTGTCATCGGCAAACTTGCTGAGGGCGCACTCAATCCCACTGTCCATGACACCAACAAAGATGTTAAACAAGACCAGTTCCAACACCGATCCCTGAGGGACACCACTTGTTACTGGTCTCCAGCTGGACATTGAGCCACTGACCACAACTCTTTGTGTGCAGCCATCCAGCCAGTTCTTTATCCACCGCATGGTCCTTCTATCAAATTGATGTCTCTCCAATTTAAAGACGAGGATGTCGTGTGGGACAGCGTCAAACACTTTGCACAAGTCCAGGTAGATGACATCAACTGCTCTACCCCTGTCCCTCATTTCCATATTATCACTATATTTTAATTTATTTTGCTTATTGGACTGTTCTTATCTCAGTCCATGGGGTTTACATTCTTTCAAGTCTGCTCCCCATCCTGCCTTGAGGGGGAGAAATGGGGGAGTGAGTGGACAGCTGCGTGGTACTGAGTTACTGGCCGGGTCTAAACAACATTTACACACCCACACATGTGAATACATAGTAGCAAGGTAATGGTTTTCTTGGTCTGTAGACCTGACTATCCGTACAAAGTAAATTCATGTCCCTGTTTACATTAACTGTGAAATATTTGAGTTTTGGAAGCAAGAAAATGTCAAAGACTGCTATTTAGTCAACCTTTTAAGTTTTAGACACAGTGTAGTGTAATGGATGCAAGGACCTCAGCAAATAACATCACAGATAAAAGAAGGATTTTATTTAGTATTTCTGTTGAAGTAACTATTAATCTGTATAAATTTGTTAACATTAACAAATCAGTTGTTACTGTGCGTCAATAATGAATTCCTAGAAAATAATTTGAATATACGTATGTAATTATTATTTTTCCCTCCTAGGAAACCAAAATGTATGGGAATAAGTTCTAAAAATTCACAAGCATTCAATGTGAGGCGTACGGTGGAGCCTTTTCTGCAAGGTAATTTATTGCCATTAAGCCCAGCTCAGTAATGACCAAAGTTTTCAGCTTTACCACTTTCTAATTGTTTGCTAGTTTATCTGAAAGAAGACTGGTTATCTCAATCCATCAACTGTGCCATGTCAAATGGACTAACATAACTATTTTCATGTCAAATGGACTAACGTTACTATTTTCATGTCAAATAGCTTCACAGAAGTATGAGTATTAAATGCACATAGTGGCTCTGAACTGTAGAAATGTACTTTCAGCAGGCTATATCAATAACCCTGTGGAGGCTGGAATGCTACGAGCTTGCTTGATTACTTTGACATAAATCTTTGTACAAATACCAGAGACACTGCTTTACAAAAAGGTGTATCAAAATTCAAAGTTATGCCTTGCTTTAAAGCAAAGGAATTACATTTTCCCCAAAATAAATTCTTATCAAATTATTGTTCCTGTTTTCTGTCATGCAGGTTGTGATATTGCCTCATGGCTTCCTATTCATTAAAGTGCACTAGGTTATTAGCTGATAGCAGAATAATAATTGGTTTTACATTTTTCTTATATTTACAAATATTTCTGCCAATTTTGTATGTTGATATATACCTGAAATAACACTTTTGCACTTGGTGAAAGGACAGAGGTCTAAAACCAGAACAAGTTATACAGCATCCATGTACAAAAAATTAACTGTGCTACTGATACACGTATTTCAAACCAATTTTAACATTGCCTTATAGCAGAGTCTTACTTTCCTGTACTTCTTACCATTGCATGGGCTACAAAGATATAGGTGGACATATAAAGACTGCAGTAGAGAAAGCCTGCAAGTTGCCAAAGGTCTACAAAATCTCAAAACGCAAAAATTCTGCTTCTTTTCCCTGTTTTTTGGTGGTGTTTTTTTTTTTTTTTTGTGTGTGCATGTGTTTTTTTGTTTTGTTTGGGGTTTTTTGTTTGTTTTTGTTTGTTTACTTTTTGGGTTTTTTTGGTTTTTTTCACAATATGTTGCATGTTAGGATTATAAGGCCAGAATTTATCTCTTATACCTCACCAGGATACTTTGAGTTTCTGTAATACATCTCTGTTCTTAACTTGGGAAATAATGACAGTATTTAAACCTGCCATCTACAGCTAAGACGGTAACCAACCTAGAGCCCAAGTGTATTTGCTTCTATAGGAAGTCAACTGTCATTTATGAATATGCCTCTTCTCTTCATTTATCCCTCCCAGCTGTGCTATTTTCTATGTTAAAAACATTTTTTCATTTATTAAATCTTATTCTGGGAGACGCTGAAGGCACTTAATGAAATTTACATTCTCCAAACAAAAGCACAGCATGAACACCTAAGTAGAAAAATTAAATTACTACATGCAAGTCAGAGGAGGGAAATGCCCTGTTACCAGCTTTACAGACTGCAGATTCTTTAGAAACTAATCACTGTGGTAACTAAAATTACATCCACAGCCCCAGTGACCAAAACTTTGTGCAAGGAGGAGCAAGACAGTTACTTACTGCTGTGTTGCGTTATGTGTGTCAGGAAAACAAGGCTATGTCTGAAATTAAAAGAGCTATCGAAGCAGTCTCATATGGTTGTCTACTATTAATCAAATAGATTCACTTTAAGATTGAATATCATTGTTCTTCTCCAAGGTATATTCCATCTCCTTTTAGCTAGAATAGTCTTTGAAAGCCATGGCTGCCCTGGTGTTTTGCTTTCCAGTAGCCGAAAACCCTGAGACTGATTTGCTTCTGAATGTAACTGAAACAATCAAATGACATTTTCCCTCTGACTAATGCTAATAATCAGCTAGATACATGCAAATTTCGGCAAACCTTACATAAAGTTTATGAATTTGAATATTATTTTAAAGATGCGTTATTTTGCTTTAGCCAATGGGTGTTCATCATCAAGGTCTTGCATATTGAAGAAAAATAAGTTCTTTTTTAATTAACTCATCAATAGTAGTAGTAGGCATCCACAACAACTCAGGAGAAATCAAATTAATTCCTCTGATGTGACATCAGTCACAAGAAATAAAAACCTTACTCAATAAACTTTACAAATTAAAGCTATCATAAATATTTATGCCTCTACTTTCAACATTATTGCTTAAATTTCATCCACAAAATGCTGATATTCATCAGTTTCTAGAGCAAAATGTGTTTACATAAGCAGAGTAGGTACCAGAGTAGGATGGGTAACATTTTGTATATGAATATAAGGTATCACAATTTAAGTGTCCTGTGATTGCTGCAGGGGAGTGGGAGTAAAATGACGCGGGTTTTGATTTTGCTACTATTACTGCCAATCCTGTAAAGTGCTGGTTGCTCTCCATACCTCCCAAAACCAAAGCTATGGTCATTCCCCTGGTATGTGTGTAATACAAGACATATCAGCAGATGTTTCCATTAAAACATTGGATATCAATGAGAAAGTGGCAATCTGAGCTCTAATGAGCGCTGAGAAAGCAGCAAGGCATAGCCTGGAAACAGTCTTGAGCACCTTTGTACAGGGGTTTCACAGTGAGCAAAGCTACAACCAGGGCTGAATATGGCCAAACGCATAGCAGCCAACCTGCTGATGAGATGAGGCTACATGACCTCCAGATGCTACCACTGTACAGATAACAGTAAATAAGAGTATTTTTGGTTTCAGGTAGCACTCTGCAGGCAGAAAGGGACATAAGATATAGAAAAGTAATAAACAGCATATTGACTAGCATATTGACCAAGTTCCATATTGCCGCAAAAATATTCCACTCAAAAACATTTAGGATTTTCAGCCACTTTTGGGGCTTTTGGGCTGGAGTTGTTGTTTTTGATTATCAAAACCGCATGAGCAATGACAATGGGACAGCAGTGGTCAAACATGGACTGGTGACAGAATTTAATCTCTTAAATATGAAGTCTAATTAGTATTGATATATTCTTCAAGCTAAATTGCACCCAGCATTCTGCATACATAAGTATGGGAAAGTATCATTTAATAGTTTCTCAGATCCAAGTGCTCTGTGTAAGACCTGGGTACCTGCCACGTGCAGAAGTGGCAGCTCCAGTCCGGTTTTGTGGCCCCTCTTCCAAGTGAACACCATGATGGCACTTGGGAAGCAAATGGAGGTGTGGGAACTGGGAGGGAGGTGAGGGGACCTGAAAATGTGGAGGTGAACCCTGGGTGCCTCATGGAGCTGTACTTCAAAAGCCAAAAAGACTATGCTTGAGGTTAGTTTCAGAGACACTTTGCTCGGAACATATAATAAAAAGAAAGGTTATTCTGAGATAGTCTTAGAATCATAGAATGTTTTGGGTTGGAAGGGACCTTAAAGATCATCTTGTTCCAAGTCTCCTGCGTGGGCAGTGACACCTTCCGCTAGACAAGGTTGCTCAAAGCCCATCCAACCTGGCCTTGAACATTTCCAGGGGTGGGGCAGCCACAGCTTCTTGGGGCAACTTGTTCCAGTGCCTCACAGCCCTCATAGTAAGGAATTTCTTACAACTAATCTAAATCTGCCTTCTTTCATTTTAAAGCATTTTAAACTCATTGTCCTATCCCTACTTGTCCTTGTAAAAAGTCCCTCTCCATCTTTCTTGTCAGCCCATTTAGGCAGTGGAAGCTGCTTGAAGGTCTCCCTGAAGCCTTGTCTTCTCCAGGCTGAACGCCCTGAGCTCTCTTAGCCTGCCTCCACAGGGGAGGTGCTTTAGCCTTCTGATCATCTTTGTGGCCCTCCTTGAAGACCCTCCTTCATTGCTCCTCCTCTTCTTATTATCCCTGTGCTACATGCACTCTGGATGTCAGAAAACAATAATCTATTTGTTGCAAAGAATTTAATGTACACTACATAATTAATATAATGCTTCTAAAGTGTCTTGAAAACATAAAGTGCAAGCACTGTTATTGTAATGGATGTCTTAATTTTTTCATAAAAGACATAGAGCAGTTATAAAGCAATCTCATGGAAGACAAGGATCACTTATTAATTTGATGATAAATAAATAATGAATAGCCGTTGCTGGAAGCTTTGCTTCTTTGGGTAGTGTTATTCATTCCCTAATTTATTACTTCTTTATCCCAAGACATATGCGGCTCTTTGCAGGCCTGAGTGAGATGGATTACAGCAGAGGGAGATGGGGAGTAGATGGAAAAGGAAGCTGAAGAGCAACAGCACCAATATGAGTGTTTGGTTAGTCAAAGAGGACTATAGCAGGGCCAGGCTGGATGTGGCTCTGGGCAGCCTGATCTAATTGAAGATGACCCTGCTTATTGCAGGGGGTTGAACTAGGTGACCTTTGAAGGTCCCTTCCAACCCAAACTATTCTGTGATTCTATGGTTCTATGTCAGCCCTTCATATTTACTTTTAGCATTTTTCCTGTTCTGTTTGGTCCTTGTACTCGGGAAGGAATTACAGTACTAGACCAGCATTGATGGAGCAAGATGCGCCATCAGTGGAGCTGGTGTTTCAGGAGGAGAGAAAGGGCACGTGAGGTGCTAGGCATGGGCAGGCAGGAGTTTCCCATAAATCCTTTTAAGATGCATTGGAGGGAAGAGGTGGGGCAGATATGATTTAAGAGTTGGAAATTCCTGTGTAAAATACAGGCGAGCCCAAGTGGAAGCCATCATATTTGTGCTGCAGAATTCTTCTTTAGGCATTTATTTTTACAAAGGAACAAACTCCTCCCCCATTAAATCAGCTGGGCAAATGTCAAGACTTTTTAAGCTGTCTCCTTCTTTTCAATCCCTTGTTAATGAATATTTTTTTTTTTTAATTTATTTTGCTTGTTGGCTTGCTTTCTTTGAGCAAAAAGTTATTGTGGCGCAAAGTTAGTCCTTGCTCTTCTTGCCATTTAGTTATCAACCCATTTACATGGCTTGGCAGTGGAGTTGTTCTGTAATCTGAGACTGTTTGCAAAGCCCTGCTGAGCATTGCTCCATATCTCTCATCCAGGAAGCTGCATTTCCCAAAGATTCGTTGTACTTCTCATAAAACCCCAAAGACCTGCTCTGTACTCTTTAATCAATAGCACGCTCTCCAATTTACTGAGCACAGTAAGCCCAGCCAAGGGGTGAGCTGCCACTGCTATTTCCATTTAGGCATCGGTCTCTCTCTCTTGGAGTTGGCAGGTGTCAGCTTATCCAATACATGCTTTGGGAACAATCAATTCTTTTCTCTGCCTTTTGCATCACAGTTGCTGCTGCTGCTGCTGTTGCCTCCTTTTGCAGTGCTGTGCCCTGGCACAAGCTTACAAAGACACAGAATTTTTCTGGTACATAGGGCTGCTTACCTGCCCGAGCCCAGGGCTGCAGTGGGCTGTTGGGCAATGTTCATGGTGCTCTGTGCTGCTGTATTGGAGGCCAGCATCTTTCCCAGGCCATAGCCATGCTTGGAAACTGCTGTGAAAGTGGGCCTAAGCAGCATTCCCTAGAAGCTTCCCCTACATTAAGATGGTGTCATCTTAGTATAAGATTACAATATAGATGTTTACCAGGTATATTTGGCATCAAGGAAAAGAGTATATGCTGGCAGGGCATAGGGAAGTGGGAAGTAGTTTTCACTCCTGGAGCCGAGGGAGCACTGCCGGAGGGTCGCCCTTCTGGGAAAACTGTTCTCAGTGTGGCCTCAAGATATGAGGAAGTGCCCACAGGAACCAGAGAGCATCTCATAGGCCATTGACATTGTGCTTAACATTTTGGGGTCAGTCAGAATTGCTGACAAACTCAGGCAGCAGGCACTAAAATTCAAGCTAAATTCTGTTAAATTAAAATACAAAAATATTTCTTCCAGTTTTTTGGTGCTAATGTGGTTGAACTGAGGTTTAACTCCTTCTGGGGAGTGACAATCCTCTTCTGAAGTGAACCTTTTTCCCTTTCTTCCCGGTAGTGTTCTTGTTCTGCTGTGGAAACCAAAGTATATTTATTTGAGGGAATGTATGTGGAGAGCTTTAGAATCCCAGTGAAGTCAGAGGTTCATGCCTGAAATATTTGCAAAATTTTCTGTTCTTAAAACCGATAAATTATATATTATCTGGTAGAAGGAAATCTGTTGTTAAATAATCCTCAGGCACAAGTTTACAACTCTTTTAAATTCAAAGAGAAACTATTCCTTCTGTTGTTTCCCAGGGATTATAATCTGTGTTCTACTAATTAACACACTATTTGAATTATACATTAGCTCTTTCTCTTGCTGCTATATAGCACACTGACTGCTCTGCACTTTAGCTTTTCCCCTTTTCAGCCATCAGCCCCCATGAATCAGGATGAGGTTTTCATGTGGTACCACTGGTCCAGCTGGGATGATAATCACAGAATCACAGAATCACAGAATCCCAAGGGTTGGAAGGGACCTCAAAAGATCATCTAGTCCAACCCCCCCGCAAGAGCAGGGTAACCTACAGTACATCACACAGGAACTTGTCCAGGCGGGCCTTGAATATCTCCAGTGTAGGAGACTCCACAACCCCCCTGGGCAACCTGTTCCAGTGCTCTGTCACTCTTACAGTAAAGAAGTTCTTCCTGATGTTAACATGGAACTTCCTATGCTCCAGTTTACACCCATTGCCCCTTGTCCTATCACTGGATATCACTGAAAAAAGCCTAGCTCCATCATCCTGACACCCACCCTTTACATATTTGTAAACATTGATGAGGTCACCCCTCAGTCTCCTCTTCTCCAAGCTAAAGAGACCCAGCTCCCTCAGCCTCTCCTCATAAGGGAGATGTTCCACTCCCTTAATCATCTTTGTGGCTCTGCGCTGGACTCCTTCAAGCAATTCCCTGTCCTTCTTGAACAGAGGGGCCCAGAACTGGACGCAATATTCCAGATGCGGCCTCACCAAGGCTGAGTAGAGGGGGAGGAGAACCTCTCTTGACCTACTAACCACTCCCTTTCTAATGCACCCTAAGATGCCATTTGCCTTCTTGGCCACAAGAGCACATTGCTGGCTCATGGTCATCCTCCTATCCACCAGGACCCCCAGGTCCCTTTTCCCTTCACTACTTTCCAGCAGGTCAACCCCCAACCTGTACTGGTACATGGGGTTGTTCTTCCCCAGATGCAAGACTCTACACTTGCCCTTGTTAAATTTCATCAAGTTTCTCCCCGCCCAACTCTCCAGCCTGTCCAGGTCTCGCTGAATGGCAGCACAGCCTTCTGGTGTGTCAGTCACTCCTCCCAGTTTTGTGTCATCAGCAAACTTGCTGAGGGTGCACTCAGTTCCCTCATCCAGGTCATTGATGAAAATATTAAACAGCACCGGTCCCAGCACCGACCCCTGAGGGACTCCACTAGTCACAGACCTCCAGCTAGATTCTGCGCCATTGACCACAACTCTCTGCCTTCTTCCTTTCAACCAGTTCTCGATCCACCTCACTACTTGATCGTCAAGCCCACACTTCCTTAGCTTATCTATGAGGATGCTGTGGGAGACAGTATCAAATGCCTTACTGAAATCAAGAAAAACTACATCTACCGCTCTACCATCATCCCTCTACCTAGTCACTTCCTCATAGAAGGCTATAAGGTTGGTCATACGTGACTTCCCCCTCATAAAACCATGTTGGCTGTTCTTAATGACCCCCTCATCCTTGATATGCCTAGAGATGGAGTCAAGAATAAGTTGTTCCATCACCTTTCCAGGGATGGAGGTAAGGCTGACCGGTCTATAATTACCCGGGTCCTCCTTCTTGCCCTTCTTATAGACTGGGGTGACCTTTGCCATCCGCCAATCCTCAGGCACCTCTCCCGTCTCCCACGACTTACCAAAGATGATGGAAAGTGGCCTAGCAATGACCTCCGCCAGCTCCCTCAGCACCCGTGGGTGCATTCCATCCGGACCCATCGATTTACAGATGTCCAGTTTGCATAGCTGATCCCTAACCCAATCCTCATCTACCAAAGCAAACTCCTCCTTTGTCCTGACTCCTTCTGGGGCTATAGAAATCTGGGGCCCTCGGGGAGAGTCTGCAGGAGTAAAGACAGAGGCAAAGAAGGCATTCAGCACCTCTGCCTTCTTTATATCCTCTGTCTCCAGGGCACCCACCTCGTTCAGCAGTGGGCCTATATTGCCTCTTGTGTTAGTTTTATTTGCTATGTATTTGAAGAAGCCCTTTCTATTGTCTTTAACCCGACTAGCAAGATTGAGTTCCAAGGAGGCCTTAGCTGTCCTAATTGCCTCCCTACATCCTCTAACAACTGTCCTATATTCCTCCCAAGTGGCCAGCCCCTCCTTACATAATCCATAGATTCTCCTTTTCCACTTGAGTTTGCCCAGCAGCTCCTTGTTTAACCACGCTGGTCTCCTAGATCCCTTACTTGATTTCCTACTCATTGGGACGCTCCGATCCTGAGCTTGGAAGAAGCGGTCCTTGAATGCTAACCAACTATCTTGAGCCCCTTTACCGCCTAGTACACTTTCCCATGAGACTTCCCTTAGCAGTTGACTGAAGAGGCCAAAGTTGGCCCTTCGGAAATCCAGAACTGTGGATAACCCCTCTGTCCTGACTGTTCTCAGCTCCATTTGAACAAGGGGATCAAAAACAGTGCTTTTGTGCATGTGACTTTTTCTCTTCCCCGTCCCCCTTCTGTTTTCTGTTTTGATTTGGTGATTTTTTTTTTCATTTAGACTAAATAGCAGCATGTTACTAGTAGAGCTCTTGGGGTAGGATGGTTTGTGCCATTCTCTGGATGTATTAAGGAAAACTTCAAGTCAGAGCTGAAAAGATTCTGATAAATCTGATAAATACAGATCTAAGAAGGAAATTAGCAAAGGAGAAGAGGGGTTTCTGTGCCCATCCTGCAAGGATGCAAGTGCCAGCTAACCCAGCAACATCTTCAAGAGTTTTAATGTCCTCATAACCTTTTTCAGGCACCCCATCTTCCACAGCTCTTGCAGGTAACACTGTCTACCCCCACCAGCACCCTCCAGAAATAAAACCAGGGCAGCAGCAGGTTGTGTCTTAAAGGCATGTGGTAACTCTTAACCCTACAGACAGGTGTCAAAAAACCTGACAAATATTAACCAGGGCTTCAGAAGAAATTAAAGCTGTTTGGTCTTCTTTCTGATGGTTTACATCTGGCTTGTATTTGGACCATTACAATGTTTCCCCTTCACAAAAAGAAAAAAAATGAATATCCATATTAGTATATTAATGTCTGATTTATAAAAACTTGCATTTTTGGGTTCAAGTGTACATATATCACATATACATTCATGTTTGCACATGTGTAGTGCTGAAAGAGCAATACATATATAAATATGAATACATATGCATATGTGAGTACACCATTCCAGCCTGCACTAAAATATTTTGGTGCTTTTTTGAGATCTCAGAAACCAGAGAAAAAGGTTGTACACAGAGACATTTTTCCATGGCTGCATTAGTACGTACATGCATACACATAACATGAGTATTTGTGAAGAGGTAAAGTATCCTTAATTTTTACTTATGTGAAATAGTCTCATACAGACTTTTCTTCTTTGTTAAAATTTGTATTGTTTCATAGTTTCTGCTGACTATTGGTTTTTTAAATTACTTTTAAAACTAAAACTGGAGCCTCTGCTAGTTTTTCAATCAATTGAATGTGGAAAAGAGACATCACTTTTTCTGAAATCCAAAACATTTTCATAATGTATCTCATACATCCTCAACGGTGACAGAGGAAATCATGCCAACAATTTCAACTAGTGTAAAATCGTCTCCAGACCTTCAGTAGCTTTAGTTCTCTGAATTCCTTGTAGCCCCAGCACAGAGCAGCAGGCAAGTGCTCTGCTTGCTTTTTTCTCTGTGTTCTGGCAAATCTTCTCATCTGAAGCTCTCTTCTGAGCAGAACTCTTCTATAATGTTCTCCCTTCTCTTGAATATAACAATCTCATATTATTTTCTTTTCAGACACTTTTTGTTCCCTGTTCTTATCCTTATCAACAGCATGACCTGGATTTTTTAATTTTGCAGGCCATTATAGGTGATATTAAAAAAGACTAGATTTGACATGGGTAGGTGTAATATCTCCATATATATTTGTGTTACAAAGGTATAGCCTACATAAAATGTGTGAGAGCATCATATTATCTATATGCCAGTCTGGGGTCTAAAGTGTCAGTAATTTTGCATCACAACTGAATAGAAACTACGCCAGTTGCTGCCTCTTAAAGCTTTAGTTCAGGTCTATGCCAGAAAGCTAAACAGTCGCCTTCATCTAGGCAGCTTCTTGACCTGTGGATTCCCCAGTGTCTGATAATATGACTGAGCTCACCTGACAGGCTTCTCCTCAGTCCATTAGCTAATTCAAATCTGTTCCTCCACCACATTGTTAATTTGCATGAGATTAATGGGATTTAGTAACTTTCAGATTTTTTCACTGAAATTGGCCAATGTTTGAAAGATATAAAAGGCAGGAAATTATACACAGATAAGACAGACAAGATTGCGTCAGCTCTACTTCCATAGGAAATCAGGCATAGAATCTGTGAAAATTTGCTTTCTCGTAGTATAAGAGCCATTGCTACTATAACTCTTCATAAGAGAATGCAATTCCCTTTTCTTATCCTGCTTGCCTGCACTCATTAGAGAGTCAATGGGGCTTTTGTCATGGCCAAGGACTCTTAAGTAAGTGGGCTTCTTCAGGACTGAGATCTTGTCCTTGAAATTAAAACACATCTAAGACATATTTCTTTGCTTTCTTTAGGAAGCTGATTTGTCTTGATCATAGCAATAATACAGGGTCCAACCCCACTATTACTAAATAAAAATCACTGTTGTAAATATAAGTGCCCCTTATTCTTGTGACTCTTGTGTTGCACAGTTGGGCTTTTTTTTTCTCATGTCCTTGTAAAGCCATTCCATACCTCAAAATATCAGTCCTGTTTCCGGATCAGTCGTGTCTTTCTTCCCAAATGCTATTTGGGATGTGACAAAGGGCTGTGATGTGGAATCTGGTTCTGCATTTGTTGTGAAAGAAAAACAGGGCATGATAGGCAAGGTTGCCACTGTGCATGAATATCTGAGGTCACCTAAACTTCCAACGTATTGGTGTAAACTACAATTACTGGTATGCAACAGGATCTTTTTGATGGAAAACATGGCTTTAGGAAGCTGTATGAGCTAAGGAACATTTTTTTGTCTAGAATAGGACTGCATGCCTGCCAAATAATGGGGCAAACTTGTAGTAGGGTTATAAAAAATTGTTGCAAAAATCTTCCAGTTCAGCAACCAAAAGGGATCAATAATTCATCAGGTAACTCATGTAAGGCAGTGTCAGTTAATGATTTTCAGCAGCAATGAAGTAGTTCCAATATTACCAACAGGAGGGATAACTTCAGAGTTGTGATGAATTAATCCAGCTCTCAAGCTGTCAGTTTTCTTTGTCTTCATCAGGTATTTCTTCACAGTCTCACACCCCCCAGCCCCACCTTTTTGTCATCTTGATTTGTTCCTAGCAGCTCAGACTTTGGCAGACTTTCAAAGGCCCCTGTACTAAATCTACCTTCCAAGGTGTTCCTGCTTCACAGGCACTTACATCTTGTGTCTGCTGGTTCTGTATGTGCAAAGAACTGAGATTCCGAAGTTAAACTATTAATTAGTTTCAGAAATAAGTCTTCACATAAAAGCAAGTAATCAATGAAATATAGCTCTGGTTTTGCACCATAATTTATGTAGAATATGATGTGGGATTCAATTGCAGAAATAAAAGTAAATTAATATTATCTATATTAAAAGAGGACTATCATTATTTAGGGACTAACTAATAAGTCTCATTGGTTTTATTCACCAGGAAAAAATCCCCTGCCATTTCTGCTGCTCACTCTTATGATGTTACCACAATAAATTGTGCACAGCACACTTTGCAGCTACCTTTTTTTCTATTTATTTACTCTAGCACTAAAGACTTGCAATTGGAAAGTAGCCATCATTGTAATCAAATAGTACTCTCAGTTCTAAGGCTAGTAGGTTTGTATACTATGTCAAAAGCTGACTTACTTGTATACCATGTCAACTTCATTCTTACAGTGGAGCTGCCTTTAGATAATGGATTCCCTTCAGAGATTAGGAAAGGCATAATTATAACTCATCCCACGCCGTCTTGAATATAGAGAGTGAAAATGAAATCTGTGGTTAAGGACATTATAAGCAAGAAGGCATGTATCTTCTAAGATAAGAGCTACTAAGCAACAATATTCTTCCCTTTCTTAAAACACTAGTTCCTGCAAGTATCTTCCTGTTGTGAGTCAAAGAATAAATTCTAGTTAATTAGAGACCCCTGTTAATTACTTATTATTTATTTAGTTGTTACCAGGGTTTTTTCTTTTCCTCTCTAAAACCAAGCAGATATTTGTGTTGTGATTCCCTGTATCAGGTGGAGCTAATTTAGACAATTTTATAGATGCATTTCCCAACATCTACTCCTGTTCAGTGACATTAGTATGCACCTGTTTTATGTAATCAAAAATCCTGTTCCTGAATAACTAATTATAAGAGGTGCTGAATGAAGAGAATATCCTGGACAGGTATTTTTTGATTTGACATCAAACAGTCTGTGGCCTGGGTCATGACGTAGTCTCACATTACAAAATCCTCCTTCATTTCTTTGAATGTTACTATTACTTTTGCATGCTCCATTCCTAAAATATATGAGTGAACCCCATTTGCCTAAAACAGAAAATGGGGCCACAGCCCTCTTATGACACAAATTAGCTTCACAATGCAGAGCACTGGAGCAAAAGCTGATGTCCTGTTTCAAATTAATTTGTATAAAATATACACATTTTGTAGCAAACGTATACTTTTTTTTCTTTGGTAAGAAAACCTCCACGTGTTTCTTTTTAACATGTGGTTCCTCCTCCAGGTGACTGAGCATTTTTGTTTCTTCACCCCCTTACCACTTTGATGGAAATGCTATTTGTCACATTCACTGGAGTGGCTCTCATTTTCAGAAGGCTTCAGGGACTTGCACAGTTCCAGTCCTTCACATTCATAATGGGAAATCTCTTCAACAAAAATCTAATGGTGCAGATCAGACTTTCTACTTGTAGCGATGATTGAGGACAGAGAAGAGTATGAAACCTGTTCTACCTCCTGTATTAGCTGTCAGTTTTCCTGTAAAATGTGTTCCCTGGTCCAATTTCACTTTGACAGATTGACTCCTGTGGGTCTGTTTTACTAATACACAACCCATGTGAGGCAACTTCTTTTTATATGGGAAAATTATTCTACTGCAACCAACACTTCCAACATCAGCTTACATTTCTGAGTAAAAATAAGCCTGTCAGCAGCAGGTAAGATTTTCTGTGCCTAGACTTTTGTCACACTGCAGCAAGGAAGATATCATCTGTGGCATATTTTAGCTTATTATCACATACACGTTTGCTCTGTCATTCACATGAGGAATGGCTAAGGGAACTGGGGTTGTTTAGTCTGGAGAAGAGAAGGGTCTGGGGGTATCTTATCACTCTCTACAACTACCAATACTATAGCTTATTATCACACAAGTTTGCTTTGTCAGTCACAGTGGTTAACCATGAAGTGCAGGTGAATCCTATAGAGCTGATGTAAATTACACCAAAAACTAGTACTTTGAATTTTAAGTGTTTTGAATTTCTGTGTATTTGCCTAACTTAAATATGGTTTTTATTTATCCAAATAATTATGTGCATGCTTTCTGCTATGAGGGATTTCCATTAACCAGAACTAAGCTCGTTTGCAAATGGTTTAACATCCAACTGCCTGAGCAGACTGTGCTCTGTTATTTGATGAAGTGCAGAAAAAGAGCAGTCTCCTCACTGCTTGTAGGATTAATTAGTACATACATTACATCTTACTTGACCAGCCTGATCTCCTATGATAAGGTGACCCACCTGGTTGATAAGGGAAAGGCTACGAACATTGCGCATTTGGACTTATTTAAAGCATTTGACACTTCCTCCCTCAGTGTTCTCCTGGAGAAATTGGTTGCTCATAGCCTGGATAGGAGGATTCTTTACTGGGTTGGAAACAGGCTGGATGGCTAAGCCCGAAGAGTGTTGGTAAACTGTGGCATCACACCTAGTTGGCAACTGGTCACTAGTGATATCACTCAGGGCTCAGTATTAGGGGCAAAGGGATTTGGACTACAGATCCAGAAGGCTGGATTGATGGGCTGTGGCCAATGATATGAGGTTCAACAAGGCAAAGTGCTGGGTCCTGCATTTGGGCCACAACAATCCCATGCAACACTACATATGATTCTATGATTTTTCCAGTATTTTTTCTCATTCAGATTTGATTAACAACTTCCTGTTTGCAAGAAGCTTTCTTTCCTTCTCCAGCCTTGATCAGCCAGAGAGAGTATTCACACCACAAGCTCAGTTTCGTCTATGCCTTGATGTAAGTCAGGTGCTCCTTGTTTGCGTTGTCCTTTTTTTGTGGCTTTAATTTTTGTTTTCATCCTTATTGCATATAACCTGAGAAAATACCTTTTCCTTTTGTTCTTTCACTTTTCTAAAATTTGTGCAGAAATTTATATTGGCCTGAGCTACACTTCCTGCTCACTGCTATTGTTCATTGTTCGCTTGTTCTTTCCATATAAGCATCCATGCAACTTCCATCAGCTTCCATGTCCATGTTCTTTATTTTTGTTTGGACACTGAACATCACAAAAGACAAACCTGAGCCACTGACCACTTTCTCTTCTGTTACTGATTTCCCCTGGCCTTAGTGCAGTGTTTGAGAAGACCAAATGGGTTACAAGGGCTTATTTTTGTTAATTGTGCCCAGTTCTGACTGATGGTGTCCTGTGGTCATATTAGATTATGAAGATCCAGTGTATATCCTTCTTCTGTCTTCCTGTTGCCTGGCTGTTGATGTGTTGGATGGCATTGTACCAGCATAGCAGCACAGCAGTATATTAAGTCCGTGTCAATTAGTTATTGATATTTTGCTGTAGGTAATTTTCTTTTTCCTTAGTTGTTTAATGTACAGCCAGATTATGCTAGGTATGTGATATAGGTAGGTTTGCAACAGTCCTCTTGCAACCTTTACAGGTTAGGCTATAATCTCTGCTAAGCATTTTGGTGACAACTCTTGAAGGGGTTAGTCATGTTATCTGGTTTACTACCTCCTGCAGCACAAAAATGAATGGGTTTGTCTCTCAAACAACTAATTCAGATCAATTAGTATCATTAACATTCAACATCAGCATTAAATATCCATTCATTACCAAACTGGGGGATTGTGCTTGCAGCATTCACATCCTCACTTTATCCAAAACTGTGATCTCAGAATTGCTCACTTGTATACCACTTGTTTATGGCACTTGAAACATTTAATTGCACTGCTGCAGATCTCTCCCATGCCGTGCCTTGATTTGCTGATTATAAGTCAGGTGCAGATAAGATTTCAAAGACAGTTGTACTTAGCACTTAGGTTGTGCTTCATCAGCTTCAGCAGAACATGTGTCATAGATAACCACTTGCAAACCCAGAAATTACAGTAGTTACCTGCTAGCTGCTTTCTATACCACAGCCTACTATGAATACAAACCATTCTGGGAGTACATTCATGATTAGGTAACATATCCCATGTGCAGTGCACTCTGGAGTGCAGTCTTGCACTAGATCACTGCAAAATGAAATCTGGTCCATGCTTGTTGTGTTCTTCTCTACCATGTTCTTGTCTACCCCTCAAGTCATATGGGCTCCACCTAATCATACTCAGACAAATCTTTCTCTTGCCACACTTTTCCATGGCCTAGGAATGGATGAGAATTTTTTTATTTGAGGCATTTTAAAGAAATTCAAACAAACGTCTCTCAAGTATGGCCCAAGGATACCTGATTCTCAGTAGAGTGGGTTGATAGCCCTTCTGCTTGACATTCCTATATTCTACCAAGATCCTGGGTCCTGAAATAAGCACCAGAACCTGTGTTTAAATGAACCTGTCATTACCTGTTCCTCAAGACGTAGGCTTCTGCATATTCTTATTACCATGATTAGCAAGAGGAGACCACATAAAATTAACTGCCTTGTCTTCCCCTGTTATCCATTAAGATAGTATCTATTTCCTCTCCATTAAGATTCCAGTAATTTCAGTAATGCAAGTCAAAAGAGGCTCCATTTCTAAAATGGGGGTTTGAAACAGAAGAGATTGGAATGTGAATAACTTTACCTTCAGGAAAAATAAGTAAATAAACAAACGATAAATAAATAAATAAATGAGCTGTTTCTCGTTCAGTAGGTAAGAGGGTAACAGTCCCTCTGATGTGCTGATGTGTTAAAACCAGAACATGTTTAGACTAAGGTGCGGAAATAATTTCATTTCTGACAACTAATAAAATATTTTAAAAAGTCAAATTGTTTTGGTTCCTAATTCCTGATATTTGCTGAAATATCAAGAGAGGTGGTCCATAATGGTGATGTGATGTAAACAGAAACTAAATAGTGATTAGCTAACAGAATAGGGTATCTTGATGTGTACCACAGGACTCGCATTATACGAGGTGTTAACCGCTACATGAATTAATAAATTCAGGGACCGCTATGCGATACATTGCAGCCAAGAAGATTGTGCTACCTATTATTCGATTTCTGTTCAGTGGTAAAGAAAGTTACTTTGCTAACAAAGAAATATCTCCCTCTTCAGTGTTAAATTTAAAACCATAACAACTTTACACCAGCTGTAAATTCTATCAGTCTTTTCATTTCAGCTGTACTGTAAAAAGAAATTGTGACGTAAAAGTTGTTGTTCCAGACATCATTAATTTATTTCACCAACCTCAGCTAATTATCAGTAATAATCTTCTTTTTCCCCCAAACAAAGTTTCTAGCCAAGAAGGTGCTCAGGTAATATTCCACTTTTGTGAGTACCATAAAATGATACAAGTTTTTGTGTAGGCTCTTAAGCTGCTTTTTTAAAAATCACTTTAAAAACAGGTCATGACAGACCAGTTGCCCTGACAAAGTCAGATGTTCTCAAGGGATTAGCGTGGCCTTCAATTTATCTTCATAATTTTTATGTGAATCAGTGTAAAAAAATGAAGGGATTTTATACCTTTCTGGTTGAAAAGCAGGTAGAAGTTAGCCTTTGTTCATATTTTAGTTATTGGAGGATGGAGTGATCGATTCATAAATGAGCATTCAGAATAAATTCAGTGGAAGTCATGCTTTATGTAGACACATACCTCACTATGATGATGAAAATATTTAATAGATTTTGAGACATATCTGAGTTGTATCCTGAATTATGATTCAGGTTTTGGAGTCTAGCCAGATAACAATAATTGCATCCCAAACACGAAGTCCACAAGACCATGGTGAAGACAAGTAAGTTGTCATTCTCCTTTATATTACTAGGGTATACATATGCATCCAGACCTATGTCTTTTACTGACAAGCAAGGTTAAAGAACAAGCAACTAGGCTGTTTGGCTTCACTCTTACCTTATATACAGAATATATATAAAAGACACTCTAAAAAGATACTCTAGTTTAGAGCTAACCACATGCCTAGGTAATTTCATGGTTAGCAGGGCGGATTTAATTTGTTTATTTTTTAAATATCCATATTGATTTTTGACTCTGTCTTTAAACAAAAGCAAATGATAGATTGCAGATGCTCAGGTATTTCTAGAAACCTGAGAGCATAAAACTGTTACTGAAGAGCAAAGAAGATATCGGTCCTGTATAGTAATATGCATTAGAGCAAAGAGAGACAGCTGTGACCCTCCTGGCTCTAGGTAGCTGGTTGGTACCTGTAAAAGTATGTAAAGAAAGGATCTGGATCTCTGACACCAGGTGGGCTAGGAATAAGCTATATAACAGAAATGGGAGAAAGGCTCCTTCAACAGAGGAGAATTCTGTTCTTTCCTTGCTTATCTCTCTTAATCAGGTTGGAGAGTTATAAAATCCTAACTGCTAGGTTAGCCTGAATAATGTGGTCTGAGCAGCCATTTGGGAACTGGGGTGGTGCAATCGTGAGTTCACTGGGTTACCTCAACCACTTTTACTGTGGAAATGCTGTAATGTAAATAAATCTATGTTTAACCAGTGGTATGAGATTCCCTAAATGTACTTTGGAATATACGACCTCAGAAGAATAAATATTTAAATGATATCATCTGTGTTGTAAAAGAAAGGGTGACTGAAGTGATTCTTTGGCACTAACCCAAAGATGATACCTTTAAAATCTGATAGATATATTGCCCTGCCAGGTCAAGAAAGTTGCAAATTGGAAAGGGTTGACAAGCTGCTGCTTAGGTTTTGATTTATAAAAGTATTGTTTCAAAGGTCAGTGATCAAGAGTGCTACCTTTATCTCTGACTTTTCCTGGTAAAATCAGAGCTAATGGCCAGAGAGGCAATTAGGACAGCTAAGGCCTCCTTGGAACTCAATCTTGCTAGTCGGGTTAAAGACAATAGAAAGGGCTTTCTTCAAATACATAGCAAATAAAACTAACACAAGAGGCAATATAGGCCCACTGCTGAACGAAGTGGGTGCCCTGGAGACAGAGGATATAAAGAAGGCAGAGGTGCTGAATGCCTTCTTTGCCTCTGTCTTTACTCCTGCAGACTCTCCCCGAGGGCCCCGGATTTCTATAGCCCCAGAAGGAGTCAGGACAAAGGAGGAGTTTGCTTTGGTAGATGAGGATTGGGTTAGGGATCAGCTATGCAAACTGGACATCTGTAAATCGATGGGTCCGGATGGAATGCACCCACGGGTGCTGAGGGAGCTGGCGGAGGTCATTGCTAGGCCACTTTCCATCATCTTTGGTAAGTCGTGGGAGACGGGAGAGGTGCCTGAGGATTGGTGGATGGCAAAGGTCACCCCAGTCTATAAGAAGGGCAAGAAGGAGGACCCAGGTAATTATAGAGCGGTCAGCCTTACATCCATCCCTGGAAAGGTGATGGAACAACTTATTCTTGACTCCATCACTAGGCATATCAAGGATGAGGGGGTCATTAAGAACAGCCAACATGGTTTTATGAGGGGGAAGTCATGTTTGACCAACCTTATAGCCTTCTATGAGGAAGTGACTAGGTGGAGGGATGATGGTAGAGCGGTAGATGTAGTTTTTCTTGATTTCAGTAAGGCATTTGATACTGTCTCCCACAGCATCCTCATAGATAAGCTGAAGAAGTGTGGGCTTGACGATTAAGTAGTGAGGTGGATCGAGAACTGGTTGAAAGGAAGAAGGCAGAGAGTTGTGGTCAATGGCGCAGAATCTAGCTGGAGGTCTGTGACTAGTGGAGTTCCTCAGGGGTCGGTGCTGGGACCGGTGCTGTTTAATATTTTCATCAATGACCTGGATGAGGGAACTGAGTGCACCCTCAGCAAGTTTGCTGATGACACAAAACTGGGAGGAGTGGCTGACACACCAGAGGACTGTGCTGCCATTCAGCGAGACCTGGACAGGCTGGAGAGTTGGGCGGGGAGAAACTTGATGAAATTCAACAAGGGCAAGTGTAGAGTCTTGCGTCTGGGGAAGAACAACCCCATGTACCAGTACAGGTTGGGGGTTGACCTGCTGGAAAGTAGCGAAGGGGAAAGGGACCTGGGGGTCCTGGTGGATAGGAGGATGACCATGAGCCAGCAATGTGCTCTTGTGGCCAAGAAGGCAAATGGCATCTTAGGGTGCATTAGAAAGGGTGTGGTTAGTAGGTCAAGAGAGGTTCTCCTCCCCCTCTACTCAGCCTTGGTGAGGCCGCATCTGGAATATTGTGTCCAGTTCTGGGCCCCTCTGTTCAAGAAGGACAGGGAATTGCTTGAAGGAGTCCAGCGCAGAGCCACAAAGATGATTAAGGGAGTGGAACATCTCCCTTATGAGGAGAGGCTGAGGGAGCTGGGTCTCTTTAGCTTGGAGAAGAGGAGACTGAGGGGTGACCTCATCAATGTTTACAAATATGTGAAGGGTAGGTGTCAGGATGATGGAGCTAGGCTTTTTTCAGTGATATCCAGTGATAGGACAAGGGGCAATGGGTGTAAACTGGAGCATAGGAAGTTCCACGTTAACATCAGGAAGAACTTCTTTACTGTAAGAGTGACAGAGCACTGGAACAGGTTGCCCAGGGGGGTTGTGGAGTCTCCTACACTGGAGATATTCAAGGCCCGCCTGGACAAGTTCCTGTGTGATGTACTGTAGGTTACCCTGCTCTTGCAGGGGGGTTGGACTAGATGATCTTTTGAGGTCCCTTCCAACCCTTGGGATTCTGTGATTCTGTGAACTTGAGACCTTGCAAATCAAGTGATAACTTGCTTCCATAATCACAGGCTGGTCTAAGGGAGACAAGAAAAGCGATCTGGGCTTTAATTATTTAAAATTCCTATCATGTTCTTTTTTTACCTCCTGTTTCACAGCTTTTTTCTTAGATAAAATACCTTTAAAACTCCCTAAATGTGAATAGAAATCGTGGTTATTTTTGTGGAAATCACACACTTCTTAATCTCTAGCACAAGACAAAGGAGGCTGTGTGAAGAGTAGGGTACAATAAATGCACCTAATCAGCTGCAAATTGTCTAATTAACAAATGTAAAACTGGTTGGAAATTTAAAGAATCTGGTGGCAGTTGGCTTTTTCCTACAAGCATTTATTTGTGGAAGGGGGTCATGTTGCATGCATTTCTTGGCACAATAGATGTTCTTATGCACTCTCAGATTAAAGGACTGATTTCAGAAAAGAATAGAGCCAAGGTGATCAGACAGGAACTGGTTTATAACCATGAGCAAGGGTCACCCTTACCTTTAATCGTCCGAAAACCATGGAACTGCCTCAGTGGTACTGATGGAGAAAGGCAATGCTCATCATCGCTTCAGGTCCTCCCAAACAGACAATCCAGCTTTTGGTAGCACTTGAGTTTCTCCTCTGACTTGAGGAAGCACACACAGATATCTTGGACATGAAACAACCTTTCAGGGAGCTTACTTACATGGGGAAAAATCCAGGTCATACCATATTATAGCTTATTTCTTTACAAGACACAGTTGTGTAACTATTTGCTGTTCTCCTGATCTTTAGTTTATCTATCTATATCTGATGTATGCTGAAAACTAAAATGGAATCAACTGAAAACTTTATATATACACCCATCTAGATTGTTTCTTACAGGAAAGGTCTCAGTGAAACAAATTAGGTTGAAAGCAACTTGGCATGTTATAGAAGGACTATGGAAATCATCCTAAAAGCCTGGAGAAGTCAACAAATATTGACTTAGATTATTATAATATTAAATTATTATAATGTTAAATCCATATTTAAGAACCATATACTGATGTTTTTAAGTAATGTGCATAGAGGACTTCTTTTATTTCCTGAGTTTTCATATACTCTAACAGAACTAAAAGGCTTTGAACAGGACAGGACTCTGGCATTTATAAGTTGTTTTAAAAGGTGTAGGAAGACTATAACTTTCTAACACATTTTCTAGTACATTTTTCTGTGTGTGTTTTATGCTGAAAATATTTTCTCTCTCTTTAGCAGAAAGTGACTGGAAACACATTTAAAATCAAATTTCTCCAGTTCAGTTGTTAAATCCCTTGAAGCAGCTTCCTTTGACTGCTTGTCCTGCTCCCCTGGTTTCCAGAAAAAGAAGAGCAGTCTTTTAATGTGTGACGAAGTAATGATTTTTAGAGACTTTCAGAAAAATGTTACTGACCCTAAATAAGTTAAAGTGTTTAAGCACTGAAATGAGACTGTTACCTCTCCCCTCACCCACTAAATGCATGAAATTCATTTGTAAATTAGTAGGTGAGGGTTCCAAAGTTCCCATGTCAAAGCTTTTGGTTTCTTTCTTATACTGCATTTTCACAATTGAAAACTGGGCATATGTCTTTATGTTTCTGTATTTCACATTTCACTATTTGCTTTTGAGATTATTTGAAGATACGAGGGTTTTCCTATGATTTTGCAGTAAAGTGGGTATTTACAGCTCTTCACATGTTTTGAATTTGTAGTGGAGGTAAGCAGATAGGAGACTTCCCACAAATTAAGGAAAATAAGGAAAGTATGAACCACTTCCTGAGAAAAAAAAAAAATATGAGATGAAGAAGCTGAGATAGGATAATAACAGATTGTTCAGCCTGGAGAAGAGAAACCTCTGGAGAGACCTTATTGTGTCCTTTCAGTTCTTAAAAGTGGCCTATAAGAAAGATGAGGAGAGACCTTTTAGCAGGGCCTGTTGGAACAGGATGAGGAGTAATGGTTTTAAATGAAAAGAGGGGAGATTTAGGCTGGATGTGAGGAAAAAATTCTTTACAATGAGGGTGGAAAACACTGGCACAGGCTGCTCAGAGTGGTGGTGGATGCACCATTCCTGGAGACATTCAAGGCCAGCCCGGATGTGGTTCTAGGCAACCTTATCTAGTTAAAGGTGTCAATGCTTATTGCGGGGGGTTGGACTAACTGACATTTGAAGGTCCCTTCCAATTCAAACTATTTTATGATTCTATAAAGAATCCTAGATAAATAATTGTGGTGCTCAGAACCACAAGCGTTTTGCTGTGAGAAGGTATTGCTTCTTTATGAACAGACTCAGGAGCGCTTTGACTGCACAGTGCACAATGGTGAAGATGCTGCCCTCCTCGTATCTGAGAAATGAATAATTCAAGTGCCTGCCTTCCCTGAGGACTTTTGTTTTCTTTAAAGTTGCCCTTCTCCTGGGGCCTGGGTGAAGTAAGGAGATATTTGCATTTAAAAATCCCAGAGTGCCTTGCTTGATAAAGTTTTCTCTTCAGAAGTAAGTTTTATCAGTCCGGGCGGGGGTAATGGCTGAACTTGGTGATCGTAAAGGTCTTTTCCAACCTAATTGATTTTACAATTATTTCAAAACAGTGGCTACCCCAAGAGGGAATGTGCTAAAACTTTCACACTCTTAATTCTGATTAAAAGCAAGAACAAATTTCTTAGTTTTTCGAGAAAAGCAGCTACACAACGCAGAAAAGGGAATGAAAATGCTCTTCTGCTGGTTCCCCAAGTCAAGTTCTTGTTACCGCTGTGTCTGAGCTCTAGCCTTTTTCTAGGGCAGTGACTGGAGATTACCAGGGGCTGTGTGGCTGCCCTGGCTGAAAGAACCATGACACAGCTGCTGGGAGGTGACAGGTTTTCCCTGCTGAAATTCATCCTCATCGGAAGGCTGTCACACCACCAGGTTTTAAGCTTCATGCAGAACATATTTCTTTGGGCAGGGTTTCCTAATATAGCCTTCGCAGCTGGCTGACCAGCTCCTATGTTTTCAGAAAGCCTTATGCAACACATATACTGTGCCTTGCAGGAGAACAATTCTTTTTTTCTTTGGTTGTTAAATATAAAAACACTGCTTAGATGTGATGGTGATAAAAGCCTTTAGAAAAGCCAACACATTCTCCCTGGTGACTCTTGGGGTGATTCTTCTGTTATTTATACTGTTCTAATCCCTATTCAAATCATACTGTCTAGCTTCTTCAGTGCTATTTCATTAGAAATAAGCATAAAAAAAATGACAAATGTTGCAATTATTTATTATGGGAAAACCAGCTAATTTTAAGAGAAGTTGATTATTTTACACACTAAAGAAGCATGACATTCAGTTCCTCATCCTTTGAACAAATATAAAGACACTACAAAGAATGCTTTTATATCACCATAAGTAAAAATGCAGCCATTATTTTTTTATGAGAAACGAAAATTTTTAAGTGTAAGTCCAGAATAAGAAAAGTCATGTGTTGTGTTGAGACAGTGGATATGAGGAAGAAAAAAGCAGTTGTGAAAACACATCATTCCCCTTTTGTGTTACATGTGAGAGGTGAAATTCTACCATCTGTCTAGATGCACACAGCAATTGTGTCTGCTACCAAACATCTCTTTATACATCTGAAGGGTTAGTTTCTGAAAGTAACCAGCACCTTTCCTTCTCTTTTATTTAAAAAAGGAAGGACATAAGCAGCTATGCTTGTATTTCTCATTAGCAAGAACTCCATGCTCGGAGGTGTTAGGGCAGGGCAGCCGCTATGCTCCTGCCACATCGAGATCCTTGGAGACCCTTGCAGCAGCAATCACCCTGTGTTGCTTTTACCCAGGCTGATACCAGCAGTTTTGGGGAACATTATTTCTGCTTGAAATGGCTGTATATGTGTGTGGACAGGGTGGTGGGATCAGTGAAACCACCTGGGCTGGGTGAGGGCTGGAGTGGAGCCAGCCACTGGACCTGTCTCTCCATGGACCTCCACCTGACTCTGTACATTGCCGGGGGCAGAGCCGCCACCACCACCATGCCCCATGAAAGGAAAATGAACTTGTGAACCTCTAAGAGCACACCTGGGAAAAATGTGTCCTGGAGGCATCCAGCTGGTAACAATTAGAGCCAGAGGACAGGGACAGGAAAAAAGCATTAATGCATTATTTAAACTGCGTGGGAGACAGCTAAGACACGCAGCAATACATGTTAATATCACTCAAGCTCCACAGCTGCCCTCTGTCTCATACTTCCTTACTGTTAGCCTGTGTTTTGCTTATTTGGGGGCTAGGTTTGCTCTCTTACCCCTAGCTTTGTATTTTGCATTAGACTGTTTGAATTATATCAGGCTGGAGACAGCCAGTAGGGATCACTCATTCAGGCAGGTCTTTTCCACAAGCTGTTTCCCCCTCCCTTTCTGTCTCCAGGTGTCTGCATGGGGTGAATCCCTCCACCATGCGGGGAGCCCCATGTCCCATCTCCGTGCCCTGCTGCAGTGGGCCCCCAGGAGTGTGCCATGAAGCCACCGCATGTGCTTGGCGTCCTGGAGGATTATTCATTCTCATCCCACATTTCTTTCAGGAAGCTCAGCCTTGCTTTTTCCTTCCTCTAATTAATGTCAGAAGTATTTTATTGTCATGCTCTCTTTATGCCAGTGTTCCTCTAATTAGCGCGCTGAGTTATTCAGGGTGCATTTGGGGCTGTTCAGTGTTAATAAGCCTGTCAGTCACAGTCTTCAAAGACTCATGGCTTCAGAGTAGCTGAAGATGGGAAGAACCTATTAGAGGTGGTTGGTTCCTGTCTCAGAAAGCAAGAGTCCTCCAGGCTTAGCTTAACCACTTGTAAAACTGGCGATGTTTCTTTCTGGCTTTGAGGGTGGCATATGTGTTTTTTTCAGCTCAGCAGTTTGACCAAGGCAAACTTTGCATACTAAAATGAAAAGTTACCATCATGTGTCAAAGGCATAGGGAGAGATTATGCCTAATTTCGAAATACTCTGCTTTGCGTGCTGGTCTTACCTTCACAGCATACCTGTGCTGAAACTGCACTGCATGTAAACAAAATCCTGTCTGAGCTTGCAAAGGTAGGGACACTACAGAAGCCAATGAATTCTCTGAAATGCTCATGAGATTTTTAAAAACCAGCCACAGTGGCCCTTTACTAGGACCTGAGCTACCTCTTCAGTTTAGAGCTACTCCATATGTATCTCCTGAGCTGAACTTACTCTTAAGCTGCTGCTACAGACTTTCACTAAGCCACAGCTCCTCAAAACTACCTTTCACTTGCCCAACAAACCTTTCTGATTTTATCTAATTTAACATTTGAGAGACTGTCGCCTTTCAAATGGCAGCTGGATGGTTTCTGTGTGCTGATGTGTCTGCTGCAGAAGGGGCCTCATTCTGTCACTGCTCCGTCCATCTGCAATGCAGAGATCCAGACTTTTGTGTGGGGAACATCTTGCTGTCTGGCGAATATGTGGCTTCACTGTCTGAACTGATTTGACAAGGTTGAACTACAACAGTCAGAGCTAAAATTTGGCACTTGCATGTCATGACAAGGGCCTGTTTCTGCGGGGACACGTGTAGCAGTTGATTTGATTGCATAGGTATTTGCCTCAAATTGCAAGTGTCCCTTGCGTTTCTCATCTCCTTCTGTCCCTGTATCAGCACCATATGCATGAGAAAAGGAATCATGAAGTCTTTACAGAGACTTAGGTAAGTTGGCTTTCTTTTTGGCAGCTGCACAGATACACTGCTATGATTGGGGCAAAAAGCTTCAATGCTCTGGGGAGTGCAGGAAGCTTTTAGCCCCAGTCCCCCTTGCCACACAGAGTAGCTGCAGGGAGTGGGGTCCTTGGCTTGCCCTGGAGGGCCGGTTGCTGGTGTTGCATTGCCTCAATGACATTGGTGCCCACCAGAGTTTCCAAAGAGCTGTACCAGAGAAGCCTGCAAGGCTTCAGCGTGCCGCTGAAGCCCTTAGACACAGCCCATCCTCAAGCTTTTCCAATGCCATCAGAGAACCCTGCTTGTGAAACACGGTATTTTTTTGTCCAGCCCACCCAGCCCCACCCAGACTGTTTCCAGGGTGTGTTTGCTGCCAAGTCCTTCATATCGTGGTTGCTGCAGACTTGGAGGATGCAGAGCTGAGAAGCATCTCAGGGGGCAGCCTGAATGGCTCCTGACAGCTCTCAGCTTCCCAGCAGCAGCACAAGCCCGTGCCTCCCCACCCAGCCCATGCCAGGCAGAGATCAGCTTCTTCTCTTCCTTTTGGCAGCCACCTCTCCTTAATCTCATACCTACACACCAGCCCCTCTTCTGCAGGCTAAACCACCCCAATTCATTTGATCTTTCCTCATAAGCCATACCTTTCCCCTTGCTCCAACCGTTTTATTTGATCTCTTCAGCACCAAAAATGGGTCAGAGAATATCCAGAGCGTTGAGAAGCAGTCAACTCTTTGCCTTGTTTGCAATGTATCTTCCTGCTGACGGATGGTGTTCGCCTGCTTTCCTTTCCAGATCCATGCAATTCCTGCCCCTTATTCAGCCGGTGACTTAACACAACCTGTCTTCTACCAAACTGTCTTTTTGGAGTGGGACATTTATTCCTAGGTAATCTAAGTAAACCCATGAGAGTTGACACAGCTGGCTTTCTTCTGAATGCTTCCAAAAAGCTTATTTATTGCAGGATCTTTTTGAGATCTGAAAATTGGGAATTGCCAGGCTCTTCCCTACCCTTTCACACAGGCTCAGCAGTAGTGGTGCCTTTCCAAGCCTCCCAGGAGCTCACATTTTCCGCAGCTTCCCACAGCTCTGTGCTTGCTGCAGCTGCAAATACACCCTGAGGTGCAGCTTGCCCCTTTGTCAGGGGTATGAAATAATTAGTTGATTGCAGTTAACCTTTTTACTAAGGGAAGCAAAAAACCCCACCATTTAACACGAATGCAAGCTAAAGGCATTACGCATAATCAGTTAATAGCTTTCCCTCTCTACTGATAATAGATTGCACATTTCCTGTTTGTCTCCTTGTTGCTGGTGTTCCTACAGAAGCTAACAGGAAATCACGCTATGACTAGAGACAGAAGGTATCTCACTTTGTGCCTTTCTTTTCCTGATTTCCCTAGCTTTTAGAGTTTCACTCAGCAATCTTTTCTCAGTTGTCTGTGTGCCCCCGTGGTCTTGGGTCATAGAAGAGCTCGGTAATTAGCCACGCTAACCTTTTTCTAAATGTCTTATTCCTCCTCCTTTCTGGGACAGCTGGCAGTTGTGCTCTTCAGAGCATTTCCTTAAAGAAACAGCCATCTACTCCATTTCTACTTTGATTGCCTCCCATGAGATCTTGCTACCAGTTGCCTGAATCAATTTACTTCAAAGCCCATTTTAATTCGCCGCCCTCCCTCATGAAGTGAGGCAATTGTATCATGGCGTGATCCCTTCCATCCTGTCCTCTCCTTGGCTGAAAACAAAGAAGAGAATCTCCTCTCTCATAACTATATTTTGCATTGAAAATAGGCCGTGCATATTCTACCTCTTTCCTGGAGACAGTCTGTGCTTTATTCAGTCTCTTTTGGGACTGGCTACATTCTGTCTCTTCATAGCTTGAAGCTCATAGCTTTTTATTCTTGTATACTGGTTTTAGCTGGGATAGAGTTAATTTTCTTCATAGGTACTATGTTTTGGATTTGTGATGAAACCAGTGTTGATAACACACAGATTTTAGCTATTGCTGGGCAGTGCTTAACACGGCGTAAAGGCCTTTTCTGCTTTCCATACTGCCCTGCCTGCATGCAGGCTGAGGGTGCAAAAAACATTGGGAGGTAACAGAGCCAGGATAGCTGACCCCAATCAGAGGGATATCCTATACTGCAGTGTTATGCTCATCAATAAAACTAGGCAGGGAGTGGAGGACAGGGGAGGAGGAAGCTGGCTAGGACTGCCATTGCCCAGGAACCAGCTGGGCATCTGTTGATTGGTGGTGAACAACTGGGGTAGTTTTGCATCACTTGTTTTTCTTGGGTTTGTTTTATTTATTTGTTTATTAAGTTGTTTTTGCCTCAAGCTGTAAGTTTTGGACTCACCCTTCTAATTCATTCCCCATACCCACTGAGTTGGGGAGTGAGTAAGTGAGTGGCTGTGTGGTGTTTAGCTGTCTACCAGGGTTAAACCATGCCACCTTACCAACCAATTTCTCATTCATCTCATGCCTTACTGCTGAACCTTTAGTTTGCTCACGTGTCCAAGTCACACATGATTAAACATAATTAGTCCTGAAAAATTCATGCACAAGCAATGAATTGAATTGGAAGCAGCAGAGTGTCTGTGATTGAAGTGCTTGTTTAATGTATCATGAGCAAGGTTGCATACGGTCATGTCTTGTCTAGGTAGACAGATACAGACAGGACCTCTCCTTTGCAGTTTATGTGGCAGGGTGATTGAATCTGCAGAGCTGGCTCACAAGTTGGAAAAATGTGTGGAAAGGGCATGCTCAGTTCTTTTTGCACTTTTCAGTATCTTCATGCCCTCATAGAGGAGTGTGCTTGGGTAGCCATTGACCCTTTGGTGAAGGGTGCAGCTGTCAGTGAAGGGGAAAATAAGGTCCTGTTTTCATGTCTGCTGGAAGCATGCAGGTACAACTGTAGTCTTTGCAATCCTTCCTGGCAGACCTGAGGGAAAAGCCATTTCAGACACAGAAGAGAAACACAGACCTTAGATCCTGCCTTTGGCATGGCAGCAACACGACTGCAAAGGCTCAGCCTGGTAGATACCAGATCCCAAAGCCAAACTTCAGATTTCCTCAGTAAGTGTCAGTTGTCTCAGTAAGTGTTGGTTGGCCAGATATTATCAATCTTTCCTCAGTGTCTCACAGGAGAGCTGTTGCAGTTCACAAGTGTCCTCAGTCAACAGATGAGGAAGGCCTTCTCTGGAACATCTATGTTTTTTGCTAAGTGTGTAGCAAATATATAAGAGTCATCTGGGCTATGATATTTTTCTTGTCATAACAGCAAATTTTATGAAGGGCCAGCAGGACACAGTCAGTCAGCAGTAAACACAAACAGCAACAGGAGCAAAAGCACAGACCAATATTAGAAAAGTAAATGACTGCAACACCTTGGCTTGCTCATCCTGCACCCAGGTTCTCAGTTTATTTAGAGGTTTACTTGTCCTTATGCATTTTTTATTTTTTATTTTTGGAGAGTTAATAAGCAATAAGATGATTGCAATGCATAAAAAGTGATCTTTCTATGACTGACCTTGACCATTAAATCTCACCACCACCCCTCAAAGATTATAGCAACTGATTTTTATCGTAGTGTTTAACCTTTCTTTATTGAGTAGCCCAGCAGCAAGAACATCAAAAGCTAAGTTTTATAAATATGGACTGGTAAAGAGAACCATCGTGAGCTCTTCAGACTGTTTTTCACATTTAGATTCAGAGAAACATTGTGGGGATGGTAGGATGAGCTGTTTTTGCTTCCCTGTTAATGTAAGCCGAGTGCACTGCTAAAGCCATGTTTCAGCTTTAGCATTAGCTACAACAGTAGTGTTTCAGCTCACTGGATACCTGCTCCCACATGAATACTGAAGGATGAATGAATTGAGCCATTAGAAAGCAACAAACTCACTTCCAGTAATTCTTCCTGCTGCTGTAAAACAATACAGCATCCCTATCAGTGCACTGGCTCTGGATGCGTGAAGGGGCTTTAGGATTTGGTGGTGAGAACAGCGAGCTGTGGCTGAAGCCTTGGATGCTGCTCACTTTGCACTCCACCGCAGACTCCCTGTGTCATCTCTGACAGGTTACTTAAACTCTTTGTGCTTCTGTTCTCTGCTGGAAATAGAGCTAATATGATCTCTCTGAATTGCAAGAGGGAGTTTTTGTGGCTAATTAAATGGAGGCATGTGAGAGGCTCTCAATATTGCAATACCAAGGTCACTATTAGTGGCTTTCAGAGAATGACTGATATAGCAAATACAGTGCACAATAATGCCTGCAAGCAATAAAATACTAAAACTCTCTGCAATTAGAACACTGTCCACCAATTGTTTCTCTGTGCTGTAAGCTTCCTGGCCCAAATCCGGTCCCCATGTAGTAAGTGAGCAGATAACATTATTTCCAAGTGGAAGAAATCTTACGCATTTCAAAAGAAAAAAATCCACTGACAGTATTTCCTTCAAAGTCTTATTCACCACTTCAGTCGTAACTTTGAGCTCAGAGTGAGCCAACAATACCTAAGCTGTAAATTCATAAAGTCACAGAGAACCACTTATCTGGTCTATACTATAATGCAGATGAAGAATTTAGAAAGGATCAATTGCATGAAACAATGAAACAGTCATTAATAATCTTAACACATTTCAATTCCTCTTGATTCCTGCTCTGCCATTACACTTTCTAATTTTTTACTTTCCTACACTTCTAACAAATGCACAAATCTCAGTTCTGTTGTTGCTTCATTCAGCTGGGATTTGATGGATTCCTATATTTTCCTGGGTATTTGAAATTTGTCTGGATGAAACTGGAGTGAATTTAATCCTCTTGGGATAGGTGTACTACTCACAACACTGCCTATGGATTATCTAGCACTGTTTTGTTTTTATTTTACATTTAATTTTACCCTTCTATAGCTAAATAAAATGCTTCTAATGCCTCTCTAGATACTGATCAGCCTCCCACTATCCCATTCCTCCACAAGTGAGTACTTTTCTCTTTCTAGGATGAGGAGGATGATGAGGAGACATTAACAGGGGGAACAGCAGAAGGAATAGGAGGAGACAGTGGGAGACAAGAGTAGGAGGAAGAGGAGGAACTGGAAGAAAAGGAGGAGGAACTGGATGAGAAGGAGACAGGAAAAGAGGAGCAGGGGAAGAACATGGGAAGGTCAAAGATAAAAAAAACAACAAAGGTGAACAAAATCAGGAGGAAGTGTCTAGCAAAAAAAAAAAAAAAAAAGTGATAAAAACTGGAAGAAAAAGAGGAGGAGGATGTAGAATAGGAGACAGAACAGAAGGAAGAACATGAAGACCGGGAGAAGTGGTTTGGATTTTAGGCGTCTTTTCCACCCTAAATGATTCTATAATTCCTAACTGATGGTGAAACTTTAAGTCCTGTCCCTGTCTCTCCTCCCATTCACATTCCTTCTTGTTGGCAGCTGCTCATGTGCATGAGAACAAAAAAACACCAAAGCACTGGCTCAGCAAAAACCGTGTGTATGTCCCTCACAGTTCTCTCTGGTAGCTGTCTCTAGTATATGCACAGGGATATAAGATCTCTTTGTCTTCATCTGATGACCTTTAATCATTCATAGCCTTCCAAAAGAATTGCTTCTTTAGTAATGTCAAGAAAGGTAACGAATGAAGCAACTACTCAACTGAAAAAGAAAGCTTCTTCAGTGATGACATCTTTTGCACATCCATCTTCTAGACAGTAAATGCTCTGGAGTGGGGCCATGTTGCTGCTGAATTTTTTACGAGACTGCAGCTATATCATAAGGATATCTCTAACAATTAGCATAATTTCTTATTATTTTGGCCATAAAAGCTTCCCAACTCATCAGTATATATTATTTTAATCACAAATTTCACCTGTGCTTTTTACTGAGAGCTTCATGCCCTTGATTTTCAAGAACTATTTTTTTTCTTCAAGCTGTTCTTAATTATACTTCTAACTCTCAATGCTGCACTGGATCCTCCCACATTTATTGGAGTCAAGAACTGGTGGCTAATTCCCATCCTCTGCAGTGATTGTAACAAATTTACTTCTTTTTACTTTCCTTTCTGCTCTGAAGATTATAGAATCATAGAATAGTTAGGATTGGAAAGGACCTCAAGATCATCTAGTTCCAACCCCCCTGCCATGGGCAGGGACACCTCACACTAAACCATCCCACTCAAGGCTTCATTCAACCTGGCCTTGAACACTGCCAGGGAGGGAGCACTCACAACCTCCCTGGGCAACCCATTCCAGTGCCTCACCACCCTCACAGTCAAGAACTTTTTCCTTGTATCCAATTTAAACTTGCCCTGTTTAAGTTTTAACCCATTACCCCTTATCCTGTCACTACAGTCCCTGACGAAGAGTCCCTCCCCAGCATCCCTATAGGCCCCCTTCAGATACTGAGAGGCTGCTATGAGGTCTCCACGCAGCCTTCACTTCTCCAGGCTCAACAGCCCCAACTTCCTCAGCCTGTCTTCATACAGGAGGTGCTCCAGTCCCCTGATCATCCTCGTGGCCCTCCTCTGGACTTGTTCCAACATTTCCATGTCCTTTTTATGTTGAGGACACCAGAACTGCACACAATACTCCAGGTGAGGTCTCACAAGAGCAGAGTAGAGGGGCAGGATCACCTCCTTCAACCTGCTGGTCACGCTACTTTTGATGCAGCCCAGGATATGGTTGGCTTTCTGGGCTGCAAGCGCACACTGCCGGCTCATGTTCATTTTCTCATTGACCAGCACCCCCAAGTCCTTCTCCGCATTATGTAACCTATGCATACTATGGACAAAGAATTGTTCTTGTCCTAGTCCCAATCATGCAAATCCAGACCAGCTCAGAAAACAAAACAATGCTCTTTGACACCAGTGGATTAAAGCACTCCAGTGCAATAATTTGACCCTCTTTGTCCAGTACACAAATGTGAAATGCATGTAGTCTCCTGGTGCAAAGTTTTCAAAATCTGTGTCAGAGTTAATAATCACAGTGCCCATGTAGAGAAAGAAAAGAAAACAAAAGATTCTGCAGTATAAAAATGAGTGGGGGGGGGGGAAAGCTTAAGAATGAGAAAAAACATCTGCTTCTTGGTATTTCTCTGTGTAGGCGCATCAGCTCCTCTTTTTTGTTAAAATTAGCTGATGAAAATCACAAGACATTTTAGTGGCAAAATCTCTGGTTTCATTGTAACTGTGTGAAATCCTACAGACCAGAAATACAAACACTGATATCGATGCTGCAGGTAGCCCCAGCAGCAGAGCTGTCCTGCACCCAGCAACTGGCACGCTGCTGGTACCGCAAGGGTTGTTTCTTATTTGCTTCAGGAGCAGACCTTTGAAAAATGAATGCTGCTATCAGGACCAGACTGATTCAAAGTCTGGGTCTCAAAATGACTGAACACATGCAAGTTTGGTTTAAAAGAGCCACAAATTTTGTAGCAGAGCTATGTTTTGGGTCTTTCTGTCTGCCAGTCCCTTCTCTTCTGCTTGCAAACCTCACAAGGTCCACCCTCCCATCTGGATTCACCAGCCACCTTGTTCCTTGACAAGCATGGATTTGTATTTCTGACTTGGTCTATATGACCCAGACGCCAAACTAGGAAACTAGGATTAGCATTTGGATTCAAGTCTGTCACACAGTTTCTCACAGAGCTTGCAGGATTCAACTTCAGATTCCAACCCATATGCAAAACAAAACAAAGCAAAACAAAACTTTTTTCTGTTACTTTCTTAAATTCTGTTACAAGTTCTCTTATCATACTCATCAACAACAATTAAAGATGATGTATTTTCTTCAGAATTCTGTTCCACCTTAAATCTGTGGTGTTTGGAAATGTTGTTTGCATTTTCTTTAAATTCCTGCTGAGAGGAAATAGCCCAGAATCAATAATTGTACTACAATTGCAGTAGCCCTGAAGAGCTGAGGTCTCCAACGTCCCAGTTTCCGATTCTACTACTAGGCTGCTTTAACTATTGCTGCAATGGACTGAATACAAAATACCCAAATATTTCTGTCTATTAAAACTGGCATTATCATCTTGCATTTTTTCCCTTAAAATGATCTTTCTCTCTCTTAAAAGAAGCTAAGAAAGAAGCCATTTTAAAAGTATTTGCCATAGCAACTACTTGAAAGTTACTCTGTAAGCCAAATAGAAGGTGAATGTTGGTATAATAGAGCACTAAGAAGAAAAGCTTTGTCAGAAAACTATGGCAAGAGCTGTGCAAAATAAACTGGATTTGTTCTCCATAGCTTGTGCCAGCAGCATATCATTTGATTAAAAAGCCTCCAAATTTCATCCCAGTTCTGCTATCTTTACTCATAGTTGCAGTACTTATTGGAAGGCTGACAACCTCAAAACACAAGCAGAGTGAAATTCTGGCCACATGTTCCGCTTATCTTTACTTCACTGTATTTCATTTTACTCATTTAACTGTGACAGTTAAATGAGAAAATAAGTTTAAGTAAGTTGTTCTTGTGAGACCTCACCTGGAGTATTGTGTGCGGTTCTGGTGTCCTCAACATAAAAAGGACATGGAACTGCTTGAACAAGTCCAGAGGAGGGCCATGAGGATGATCAGGGGATGATGAGGGGACTGGAGCACCTCCCGTATGAAGACAGGCTGAGGAAGTTGGGGCTGTTCAGCCTGGAGAAGAGAAGGCTGCGTGGAGGTCTCATAGCAGCCTTCCAGTACCTGAAGGGGGCCTATAGGGATGCTGGGGAGGGACTCTTCATTAGGACTGTAGTGACAGGACAAGGGGTAATGGGTTAAAACTTAAACAGGGGAAGTTTAGATTGGACATAAGGAGGAAATTCTTTCCTGTTAGGGTGGTGAGGCACTGGAATGGGTTGCCCAGGGAGGTTGTGAGTGCTCCATCCCTGGCAGTGTTCAAGGCCAGGTTGGACGAAGCCTTGAGTGGGATGGTTTAGTGTGAGGTGTCCCTGGCCATGGCAGGGGGCTTGGAACTGGATGACCTTGAGGTCCTTTCCAACCCTAACTATTCTATGATTCTACGATTCTAAGTTTATTAGTTGGTCTGAGGAGCTAAAGAAATGTAGCATGAGCTTCTAAATGCTTTTGGCTTTGAAGTGCTCACTGGAAGGAGGGTGCTGCCATGATGGAGAAGGATTCACATACCTCCTTGCATGAAAGAGAAATATCTGATATTTTAGAGCACCTATAAATTGATAAAGTTGCATTTATAGAAGATTGTGATGGATCATAAGGTGTGAGCACCTGAAAAGTTGTTCTAGGGAGGTATTGAAGTCTTTCCATGCAAATGGCTAAGCAGCCATTATTGATGACAGCATCTCTCAGACACACCATTCTTTTCATCAGGATTCTGAATCAATGCAAAGACACATCAGTATTACTAATGTATTAACTATTATTAATGCTATTAACCAAGTATTACTGCAAAATTAAATGCAGAAAAAAACTTGACATTTACAGCTTGATTTCTCAAACATTGCATGTTTAGATCCCGGCTTAGTTATTGCATTAAAAATGGACTTATTAATGACTGCTAATGAAGTACAGCTTCTTCTAATTCCCATGTCCAGAATGCCTGCAAATCTGAAACCTTTTATCCTGGTGTCTCAGAATGAGTTTAGCAATCTGCTTTAGGCAGCCATATCTGAAGGCTTCAGCTCTCCTAATGGCAAATTAGGACACAGCTAAATCAAATCCTGACTTCCTTCTCACATCAAATACATGGCAGCAGGCTGATCCTTCCCAGGATGGCCTGGATCATTGAAGGGTTGTTACTGGAACTCAAAGAAGCTTTTGTGTTTAAAGACATCACAGGCCACATCGTTGGGCAGCTAGAAATCTTAGAGACTGAGAGAAAGGGACACCTGTGAGCCAAAAGGCTCCTTGCATGAGCACTGAGTCATGCATCTCCTGCCATAAATCTCACAGAAGGAAGAGGGGAAAAGGAAATCTCCCACCATGGTTTCCTGTGCGATGGTGGTTGCCTCCTCACAGGATGAGCAACAGATACCTCCATAAACGCTGTGGATCAGCAGGAGCTAATAGGAGGCCTGAAAATCTAGAGAGACGGTGATTATATTAACACCGCTAATGAGAACAAAGCAGGAACAAAGCTTGAACAGCACACTTTAGTCAGCCACACTCATTAATTAATAGTTCATTTCCTGCTGGGCTTTGGGCCACTTCACCAAGCTCTCTCCTGGGTAAAATTAGGGGTATAGTTCACTCCAGAAGCAGCTCTGCAAAGACATTATGGTGAGGCTGCACCAGGTTTGGCTCCATATACCCTCACTGTCTTCTAATGCTATCCCAACTACCTATGCACACTCTAGCGCTCCCATATGCCCTTCTGCCCCATGTTAAGGTAGTGGAAGATGTCCTCAGTTTCAGGCTATATAAAGTATTTTGGTGATCTGCAACACCAATATAAGGTAATCTGAACTGGAAAAAAGTACAAAAGAGTATAGTCATATATTGAAAGCCACAAAGTGTTACACAGGAAGCAGAAAACCCTCAAAGCCAAATGCAGTGTTGTGTAGATACAACCAATAGAGTTCTGTTCTATTCTGCTCTATGGTGAGCCCTAATACACACAGTCAACAGCCAGCTGCTGCCCCTTGGCCTCAAGACCACAAGTTTCCTCCCTGGCTGTCTTCCACTTTGTAGTGTAGACACAGACCATGAGTCCTGGACCTCCCCTCCATGCAAAGGAGCTATCTTGCCAGCTCCACAAAACTACACTTAAAACCAGCAGGAATTTCACAACTTCCAGTGGGGCTACATGGAACAAATAAGAGATTTCCCCCATTAAATTCACAAGCTGGAAAAGGCAGTAAACAGCACCAGCCATTTTTCTCCCATGAAAAACCAAGGATCTTTGTGAGTTGGAGTTCAGACTTCCAGTCTCTCTTTCCAATGATGCAAAAATGGCTTCCTTTAGTAAATGACAGTGCAGAATTCTGACTTTACAAAAATTTCTTAGATATCTGTAATGACCTTAAGATGGGTAAAACCTCACTGCACTTGTGCCAGCAGGGTTAAAATACCGTGGAGTTACAGGCAGAAATTGTGGAGCAAATAGTACAGTTGGATTCATTATTTCTTTTTAAGGCCTCAGTTATGGTGATGGTGAGGGAGTCGTGTTCCTATGGAGAAGCCATCATGATCCTCACAAGCCCTCTGCACTCTCCTCCAGGAGACTGCTGGGCCTCCCTCGCTGAAAGCAGCCTCTGTAATTTTTATCTATTCTTTGTTTCTTAAAAAATCTTTTCTGCCCTTTTTTTTTTAGCCTTTTTTTTTTTACATGGCGTTTGTAAACTTGTTTCACCAACTGAATGGGAAAGTTACCCACTGCACTGTGGCAGGCAGGATGCGTGCAGCTGAAATGCAGACCTGCTTGGTTATTGAAACCGCTCTGACTGCCGGGGTCATCTCCAGGCACGTGAGCAGGCTCCACCTCAGCTCTCATCTCTGTTCTTGCAGCTACAAATGTGGACATCACACTGCAATACTTCTATGCTGAGCAGCTACCCACCTTGAAGATAGCTCAGGTGTTGGGAACAGTCTTGCTATGCCAGTAAGCCCTGGGAAGACCCCATTCCAGTGCACAACAGCTTGCTGATGCTCAAACTGTTTCATTTCAGGCTGCAGCAGGTATTACAAGACCCTACATACGTTGCACAGCATAGACGTATCATGTGGTACAGGACTGATGACAAAGGCTCTACAATGAGAATACCAACACACCTCACCTCAGCTACTGAAGCAAACAGGAACAATTTTCAGCAAGTAGCAACCTGGACAGGGATTTAACCTTCCTTGTGATAAGTCCCATATCTTCCCAGCAAGTTTCTGAATAATTTAGTGCCCTGGTTCTTTCTGTCATTTCTCATAAGTTATTCAGCTTTTATGGAATACAGACATGAGAAACTAAGATTTAAGTTCAAAGATGTTATATTTTTTTTTCTGAAATGAAAGTGAATGAGAAACCAAGCAAGTGTAGCTGAAGGATCTGTTGTGAGTGAGGTATTTTATGTTGTACTTTTAGGCCTCCCACAGACAGCTGCATGTGACTCAGAAAGAGGCCCAGATGTTCACTTTGGGGACAAAGCAAAGGATAAAATATTGACTAGCATATTTTCTTTCACAAGCACAAGGTCTTTTGCTTCTTGGTAGCAAGTATTCATTCATTTCAGGTTTAGTATCCCCCAGATGCTGAAAGAAAAACAGTTCCCAGTCAGTGGCTGTTTCTCTGTGAAGTACTTAGGGATGTATATCAGGATGCTAAGAGGATTATTAATACAGAAAATTAGAAAGCAGAGTCTCAGAAAAAGTGAAGAACAATGTATCAACAGAGCCAGTGAACAAGTGGACCAAACCAGCAGCGCACTCAGAGGAGTGGCCTCTTTAGCAAACCACTCAGTATGAGGCAGCAATGTATTTTTCAGACGCACTTACGCAGTATCCAAAATTTCTTTTATTAGGAAAAACACATTTTGATTTCCAAGCAGCAAGAATCATCTGGCTTTTGTCAACTTTAATGTTTATGGCTTTATTTCCTGCTTGCTGATTGAGTGGTTTCGAAGAACAAAGAGAAGTGGGGAGAAGAAAGATGCATTATCAGCAATAAAAGACCAAGGATTACAAGTCTGCAATTCCTAACAAGTGGGGAACAAAAGGTAAAGAAACACTTCAGAGCACAGTGAGAAACCCATCAGGCACAGATTTGGCTTAAGTCCTACACTAAGTTGGCAAGTGTTCTTACAGACAGTATCTTCAGGCCACAGATATTCTATATTCTGTTTGATTGGAAGCACTGCCAGAAAGGACTGAGCTGGGTTATGCCTACTGTTCTGCAGAATAACTGAAGATGTGGGCAGAGCTCAAAATCACACATAGATATGTGCGTAAATATACACATATATACCCAGGAATTATACATCTATAGCTGATTTTAAAAGCTTTTTTTGTAGGAGCATGAAGACTCAATGAAAGACCCTTAAAGCCTTATAAGCCTCCTGGTCTTGAAAACCTGACTTTTCAGCATCTAAATGATTATAATATGCTTTCCAGTTCTGTGCTTAATGAAAAACTTCCCAGTTTCAATGCACTGCCAGAAAATAAGAATTTTAATCTGTGTCTTAACAACAGAGTAGAAGAGGAGGAAGCAAATGGCCAGAACAGATAGTAAATCTGTGAGACCATGTGGAAATGGCAAGCTGAAATCCATCCCCAGTAGAAATGGTTCAAGGTTCTTCTACCAGCCATTGCCCATGTGGTAGTCTGCACAAAATGCTGATACACTTCAAGTGGTGCTGATAGGATTCTCAGGGTGCCTAGGAGCCTGATGGCAGATGTTAGCCTTGGTTTAAGGATCCCTTCATACTCTGTGATTAGAAACCACCAAAGTGTCATAGCATATCTGCAGAGATACAAATAATACAATGGCCAAGTCAGAGCCCTGTGAACCGCTAAAAAAGTGTTTCAGTCTTTCAGCAGAATTAGGTACTTCTATATCTTTCAAAATACCCTTGTGTCATTTACCACATTAAACATGTGACCACCTCTGCTAACTTGGCCTCTGGTTTGCTTCCACATGGAAGCATGAGAGGGGTGACCACCAGAGCCAGTTGAAGAATCATAGAATGGTTTGGGTTGAAAGGCACCTTCAAAGGTCATCTAGTCCAGCCGCCCTGCAATGAGCAGGGACATCTTCAACTAGGTCAGGCTGCTCAGAGCCCTGTTCAGTCTGACCTTGGATGTTTCCAGGAATGGGTCATCTACTACCTCCCTGAGCAGCCTGTTCCAGTGTTTCACCACCCTCTTTGTAAATTATTTCTCCCCTTATATCTAGTTTATAATCTACAATCTTGAAGTTTCAAAACATTAGCCCTTGTCCTATTGCAACAGGCCCTACTAAAATGTTTTTACTCATCTTTCTTATAGGTCCCTTGAAGTATTGAAAGGCTGCAACAGGGTACCCCTGAAGCTTTCTCTTCTCCAGGCTGGACAACCCCAGCTCTCTCAGTCTTTCCTCATAGGAGAAGTGTTCCAACCCTCTGATTATTCTTGTGGTGTTTTTCTGGACCCTCTCCAGCAGGTTCATGTCTTCTGTACTTAGGATCCCAGAGCTGGACACAGTACTCCAGGTGGGATCTCACCACATAAGAGTAGAGGGGCAGGATCACCTCCCTTAACCTGCTGGTCATGCTTCTTTGCATGCAGCCCAGGATGTGGTTGGCTTTCTGGGCTGTAAGCGCACACTGCCAGGTCAAGTCCAGCTTTTCACCCACCAGCACCCCCAAGTCCTTCTCCTCAGGGCTGCTCTCAATCCCTTCATTCCCCAGCCTGTATTGATACTGGGGTTTGCTTCAACCCAGGTGTAGGACCCTGCACTTGACCACATTGAACCTCATGAGGTTTGCATGGGCCCATTTCTCAAGCTTGTCCAGGTCCCTCTAGATGACATTCCTTCCCTCAGTGTGTCAACCACACCACTCAGAGTAGTGCTATATGCCAGCTTGCTGAGGGTGAACTTGAGACTTGAGCCCACTGTCTATGTCATATAGGAAGTTATTAAACAGTATTGGTCCCACTTGGGCCCTGCAGGTCACCACTCATCACTGATCTCCATCTGGACATCAGTAAGGGCCTGGACAATGCAGAAGGCTCTGTCTGCACTTCCCAAACTGAAACAAATCAGGCAGATGGTGGTCACTGAGCACCTGGGGCCCTATCAGTGGACAAGGCAGGAAGCCTTTCCTCAGGGACTGTTCCTTTGCAGGACATCAGGGAGGATTTCAGAACTTTCCCCTCTGCATACTTGAAGGCTGGTCATCTGCCACACATATATAACAGCAAGTAAAAGATTTACTGAAATGTTTGTTGAGCTCAGGTAAATCGCAAATGAAGCAGCCCACCAGACTAAAGAATCCTGAGACCTCATGCTTACACATGGTGTTCTCCAGCCCACTCAACTCCTCTGTTTGCATTGCAACAGTCAGAGAACACTGAAGATGGCTTGTTTTATAACACAGTGTTCTAGTTTACTAAGCAGTAAGTCCTCAAAAAGTATTGACTTTTTCCCTGTCATTGTATTTGTTTGGCTCATTGATGCTTTTCCTGGAAATGTTCTTTGAATGACAACATGAAAGGCTGTATCCAGTCCCCTATTAAAGATGCTGCTGTTGGAAGTGCAAACAGAAAAAGCTCGTCCAGGCTACCTGATGCTGTCAAGCAGACTCTTTTTTGTGTTGCTTGATTAGCTCTTTGGAGCAAGACTGTTGAATTGGATCAGCCAGAAACAGAAGTTCTGTTAAGAAACAGATCAGGAGGAACAGAGTGTAGCAATACAGCATTGATCAGTCATACATTTTGCAGAAAAATGGCTAAGGAAGTTAACAGAAATTCCATGTGCCAAGTTTGATCCCAAAGCCATGTTCACGTGCTACCAGGCAGCCATGAGTGTGCTCCCTGACAGCCTGTGGATCCAACCCTAGAGAGCATGTTTTCAATGTTAGGTGAAATGTAGGTCCATTTCTACCCAGTCGTGTAAAGACCTCAGCTAGAATCCTTCAGCTTTCAGACATAAACTTCTACTATAATGCATATTGTCTGCTGTAGGTATCTGCAATGCATGCTTTTCTCTGCTTATAGCTCTTGCCACAGTTATCTCTTCAATTTTTAAAGATGATTATGTAAACCTTTTTCTGTGTTCATTCTTATAGCAAGTCTCCACTGAGACTTTATATTACATATATAAGACTTTATATTATTGACAAAATAAAAAACAATAATCAAAGAACCAGAACAAGAAAATAATTTCTAATTGTGAAATCAAATTCCACTTGCTCTGCCCTGGCAGTGTGGGATAGCTCTGCATACAGCAGCATTCGTGCAACTATTGATGAGTGAAGAAGTCACATTTAGCTCATTTACTGTTAATGTGAGTCTGTTTTAAAAGTTTTATTGAAAAAATAATATAAACTGGGACATGGAAATGCAATACAAACAGGGATGTGACTGTCAGTTTTATTGCCAGTTACCACCTTTACCATATCACTAATGGATCAGTAGGATCATGCTAGATGCTGCGGTTAAGGGCAGACTGCAGCAAATACAAATGAGCAGAAGAGCAACAGCAGTGGGAACCCAGCAGTGCCAAGGTAGCACCAGCCCTGACCACTGCTGGGTGTCCAGGGAGGCTGAGCAGCCCCTGGACCTGGCAAACCGCAGGGTATGGCCCCAGGATAGGCTCTGCCCCATTACCCTGCTAAGGTGGGGTCACTGCCCACAGGGGTGTGGGGCTCACTAGGAGAGGCTCATAGGTCCAAGCCCAAGATGGATTAAAGAGTGGACTGAACACCCAGCACTGGCTGCTGGAGAGATCCATAATGCGTATACATGTACATGTGCGCGTACTCCACTAGTGGACTTCAATCCCCACTATCACAAGAGGAAGAACATGCCTGTGCTGATGTGTATAGCCAGCTGTATATATGTGTATGTCTGCATTTTGTGTGTGTGCTAACTGGGAGCACATGCTCAGCTTTGCTGCCAGCTGGACCTGGGAGTGTAGTGCTGCAGCAGCCTCATATTCAACCATGTCTGGCAGATCTTATCATCAGCATACAGGATTTCTTCATCTAGCCTTTTTGTGGGCACTAGAAGCAGGATTGTGGCTGTGGTATAAACTGTTGCTCCTTGATCTGCCAGGAAGGACTACAGTAAGCAATTTCAGTAAGGTCTCAGCCTCTGAGAGCCAGTTTGCCTCCCAGGTTGCTCAAAACACTGTAACCACAGCAAGCAACCTCTTGCCAGAGTTTTTGCCTCGTGTTAGATTGCAAAAGCTAAAAAGTTTCTTTGCCTTTTGAAAGTGGGCAGGCACTTTTCACAAGTGAGTCATTTCAGCATCCACCATTTAATGCTATGCTGCTGCAGCTGTAGGTGCTTGGTCATCCCTATGTGTTTATATTTTCAGATGTTTATACCAGCACTCCTACAGTGGGAAACAGTTTTACCTCTCCATTGGGACTCACTCTTCCCAATGAGTGAGTCCCAATTTTACTTTTAATTTGACTAAATCACAGCTGAAAAATGTCATCTTTAAAGCAGCTTATTTATTGTCTTACCTGCCAGTAACTGGGAGAGGTTTGCAGTAATGGTATCAGTGAGAACCTGAAGCTTGGCAAATAAAAAACAAACAAACAGAAAAAGACAAATCAAGCAACCAAACCAAACCCAACCAAACAAACAAAAAACCCAGAAAAAAACCCAAACAAAAAACCTCTATCGTCTGAGTGAATGTAGATAAATTGCATCAAGTAGAAATTAATTTAAAAGTCCCTTTTCCTCTGTCCAATTTAAGTAGCTTTCGTCACTGAAATCCTTGAGACTGAAAATAACAGAGGAAGGATCTCCTCTCTCTCTGTGTGTTTCTCTCCCTCTCCCTCTCTCAGAGAGGAGGTTTTCTTTTAGACACTATCAAATTTACAATATTTCAGCAGTGGTGGGGCTTTTTCCCCCCTGTGATTTTTCTGTATACTACACTGGTGCATATTTTTGAGCTAAACGGAGTATTTTTACCTAGCTGTTATCACAGCAGACTAAAAGAACAAATATTCCTTCAATTTTCAAAGGTTTGCCTTTTAGCAGTCTTTCAGTAGAGTTTACGTTCAGGATGATTAATGGCCCAAATTGTTCCAGAGCAATTACAGAATTCAAGAATTCAGTCATCAAAAGTTTCAAGTTGCACCAGACAACTGATTAAAAGAGTCACAGTCAATTTCCTTCCATCACTGAAAGGTACTAAATCACACACGCAAATCCATCCCAATTTAAAAGGACACTTATGCTGAATGAAAACTTTGATTCAATTGCCTCTCCCATCAAGGGTAGAAACCTACAGAATGATCATGCTTCCAGCATCATAGCTCAGAATTCCAATGTGCTCAGTGAACCTGCTTAAGAATGAATTATGGTTGCAAATTATTTGCATGAATTATTGAGCAAATAATTATGAATGGAAATTATACTGGGAAGAATAAAGCTTTGTTCATAGAGAACTCCTGAATAGAAAAGACTATTCCTAAATTCCTTCTTAGAAATTATTCACCCTCCCCCAATATAAACAGCGAGATTAAATTATTTGAAAAACATAATCTGAATTTTATTAGTCTTAAATGTAATTAGCGAAACCGGAAGCATATTGTATACACATATCATGTACATATATAAACCAGACAGGATTACAGGACATAGGTACCCATTTTGTTTTGCCTTAGTGAATAAATATCATTTGAAAGGTTTTGTTTCTAGAAAGCAAAAGAATAAAGACAATAATTTTATTTGTGAGAATCAGTTCCATATCCAATCAAAATAGCACTCTTTACAGACATTCAACAGACTATACTCTCAATTTGCTTAGTCTTTGATCACTAATCATCAGAGAATTTTCTGCATTTATCCCAAAGATTTGTTATTATTTTTCACATTTGCCTTTGTAAGGATTTGAGACATCTTTGTAAAGCAAAAATTATAAGATGCTGGAGTTTTTGTGGAAGTTTTTCACTGAACCACGAGCGATAGAAGCTGCTTTGAAATGCAAACGTTTCCTCAGGGCAATAAAGCTTCATTTATTGTTCGGAGCAGTGCAAGTCTGACTAACTTTGGTTGTCTCAGATATACAAGGGGCAAAAAACTTTGCAACAAAGGTACAAGAAGACAAGAGCAGAAAGAGTCAATGGAAATGACTGGCTCATTACAGAGCATGTGGTTTTGCGTAGGAGGCTTGCCAGAGGCGTAGACCTAAGCAATACCTTCTTCTCATCTATCCATCCCTATTGCTTCCAACCTAATCAAAATCAAACATCCTACAGATGTGTCAATGTAAATGGACAGAACAAATCACCTAGGCTAAAAACAAACTCTCTCTTTCAGAGAGAGTAATAAATAAAATAAAATAAACAAATAAAATAAATAAACAAATAAAATACCTTTCATTAGATTAATTTTACAAACTCAATTTTGAGAAAAAATTGGCAGGTGAGGAATCCAGGAGAAATGGGAAGATGGGAAGACCTGCATCTGCAAGCACACAAGTTTGGCACAGTGAGAGCCACCTGGGTAAAGTAGACACTCAGAGAGCTCATTCTGCTTTATGCTTTAGAAAAGATCAGCCATTCCTTAGGACAAGAAAATGTCCATGAAGAGATTCCCTGAGAGGCTTCAGTCGGACAGGAGCTAAGGCTCTGTTGTGGTGCAATTACTGAACAGTAAAGTCTTCTGAGATTATTATTTTCTTGCCCCTGTGAGTAGAAGACATGAATGATTTGATCACAGAATGACCCTCTCATCTTCCCTTATTAAGAAATGATAGATAGACTTACACACCACTGGAAGTTCACAAATATTGCTATTCCTCAGAGAAAAGACAAAATAAAACATTTGTTCCCTGATACTTTGGAAGGCTAGTCATATGATTTATGACCACCATTAAGTTTAGATGTGCTAAAATGAGTGGTTGCTTCATTAGTATGCAGAAAAAGTTTTCTACGTGCATTTTCATTGTGGCACCAGCAATGAAAAAATCTTCCCTGGAGACAGTCTTTTTTCCTAGAACAAATATAATATGTGGCTGAAGTGCTACAGTTTAGTTTACAGACATGGTCAAGAAAAACAACTTACATGACATCATTGGCTCTGTCAAGTCTGACATCAGACTTCCATATTACCAGATCATGGAGGCTGTGAGTGCTCCATCCCTGGCAGTGTTCAAGGCCAGGTTGGATGAAGCCTTGGGTGGGATGGTTTAGTGTGAGGTGTCCCTGCCCTTGGCAGAGAGTTTGGAACTAGATGATCTTGAGGTCCTTTCCAACCCTAACTATTCTATGATTCTATGATTCTGTAAGGATGACAATAGAAGAACAATATATGGAGCAAAAAAGAAGAGTCTCGCCTGAATGCTTGCCTGCTTACATTCAACATTTACAATTGCATTACATCTATACTTCTAGGACAAATATGGCTGAATGGTCTGATCTGCACTGATGCCCCAGTGATCCACGTTAACATAGCCTATTTCTAAACTATCAGCTTTTCTGAAATAAAAAAAATCCACTGCTATTAAGATGATACAGCAGTCCATGAAGGTCATTTGAGCATTTGTTTTGCCAAACATAGCACAAACATTTAAAATCAAGATTTGTGTTGAGAAGGGAAAAAAATAGCATTGTGTTTCCAAGGTGGAGATTTGTGAGCAATATGTATGGGAACTGTCATCTTACCTCAAAGATGTGCCCAAGGAGAGGTGGAAGGACAGCATTTTGACCATACAGTCTTGTTCCACAGTCATATATAAGCTTTTCTTGGAGAAAAGAGAAGATAAATTTAAGATAAACTTCAAATGCTCTCAAACTGAATAAAGAAAAATCTTGAAAGACTCAGGGAAAGAACTCACACTCAGAGCAGAAAGGAGCAGGCCAAAGGTGGGGGAAATGTGTTACTGTTAAAGAAAGCAGAGACACGTTTGAGAACTGCCTTTCCCACTGGACCCAAAGACAAACTCCAGCACTGGTATGTTTGCAGGGGTTGCCGAGTGTGGATTCAACACATGACAGCGCAACACTGACGCAATGTTTGATGTTTACTAAGGGATACCAAGAAAAGTTGCTGAGAGATGCACCACAAGAAATGCTATAAGCCTTTTTTAACCAAACCAAATGTTCAGGTCTCCAACAGGTGTCAATGCTTTTGTGGGTTTGTTACCATCCTGAGCTGAATCAAATCTTTTCGGATTCTTGGTTTCAAAAAGGGAGGAAAAAAAAGAGTAATTAGAGAGTTAGCCTATAGGATAATATTCTTTATATCACATGCAGACTCCTCTGCTTCAAGCTACTGAAACATTACTGTGAGAAAATCAGACTTCAGCAATCATCTCAAAGGAAGGCAGACTTTATCTTCATGCACTCTGCTACCCACAGGAATAACCACACTTAGCAGGTACTCCTTGATTTAACAGAGATAACAGATTCTGCAATACTCATAAGGCAATGGGGCCACGGGGATGGATGCAGGGAGAGCACTGATCAACTTCCGCCCCTTTTCAAGGTGTGACCATGCTAGTGCCTTTGCAGGCAAGCAAAACTCATGGAAAGGAAACACTTTTTCACAGAACAGATTTTTTGCAACTTGGACAACCATAGGAGCGTTCACAAACTCTCTGAAACTGCAGAAATTCACTTGTTCTTTATAAATCCTTAAAAGTGTGTGAAGTGACATAGTTGGATGTTGCAAGGCTTGTTGTTTGGGTTAAGGGGTGAAAATGACCAAAGCCAGATACCACCATAAAAAGACTGTCTCTTCTGTAAGTACTGCATGTAAGCTATCATGGAAAAAACCTGAAGATGATATTTGTGATGTAAATTCACTGGGCTGAATCTAAGGAGTCCAGACTGACAACTAAAGGAAAAAAGACAGTGACAAGGTGACTCACCCCCCAGGACTCAAAGCAGTCGTGCAAGAAACCAGCTTTATTCCTGCTTGTATTATTAATACACACAAGGGAATAGAGATCTGCAAGACAGAAATCTTTATCAGCCAGAACTACCATCATGTAGAGACAGATTGTGTGAGAGATCTAAAGAGAGATCACTAAAAGTGAGGATTTGGAGGAAGAGCAGAGGAATCCTGTAGTGCAAGCCTTACATATTGTGGAGGAGAAGGAGTCCGGGATAGGATTTGTGGGACTAAACACACATGTGAAAATGTAGGTCATTATGTCTGAGCTTTTCATCTAGGTATATTTAAAGTGTGATTCATTTAATCTTAAAGGAGCTATCTAAAACAGACCAAATGAAACATGCACTGTAAGTGCATTTTTGCCTGCTGCCCCAGGGGAAACCAAAGCTGTCTAGCCCAGGTGTACATGACTACACTGTAGGTGTCTAATCAGCAAAGAAGGTCCTCTTGCTCCTGCCTTGAAATATCTTACATCTTCACCAAAGGAAAATACTGTATTCTTTGTTTGGGATGCCTCGTGAGAGTACGTTTTTATAGTTATTAAGATTTGGGTTTAGAATCATAGAATCATAGAATAGTTAGGGTTGGAAAAGACCTTAAGATCATCTAGTTCCAACCCCCCTGCCATGGGCAGGGACACCTCACACTAAACCATGTCACCCAAGGCTTCATCCAACCTGGCCTTGAACACTGCCAGGGATGGAGCACTCACAGCCTCCCTGGGCAACCCATTCCAGTGCCTCACCATGCTCACAGGAAAGAACTTCTGCCTTATATCCAATCTAAACGTCCCCTGTTTAAGTTTTAACCCATTACCCCTTGTCCTGTCACTACAGTTCCTGATGAACAGTCCCTCCCCAGCATCCCTATAGGCCCCCTTCAGATACTGGAAGGCTGCTATGAGGTCCCCACGCAGCCTTCTCTTCTCCAGGCTGAACAGCCCCAACTTCCTCAGCCTGTCTTCATACGGGAGGTGCTCCAGTCCCCTGATCATCCTCATGGCCCTCCTCTGGACTTGTTCCAACAGTTCATATCCTTTTTATGTTGAGGACACCAGAACTGCACACAATACTCCAGGTGAGGTCTCACAAGAGCAGAGTAGAGGGGCAGGATCACCTCCTTCGACTTGCTGGTCACGCTCCTTTTGATGCAGCCCAGGATACGGTTGGCTTTCTGGGCTGCGAGCGCACACTGCTGGCTCATGTTCATTTTCTCATCGACCAGCACCCCCAAGTCCTTCTCTGCAGGGCTGCTCTGAATCTCTTCTTTGCCCAACCTGTAGCTATGCCTGGGATTGCTCCAACCCAGGTGTAGGACCTTGCACTTGTCGTGGTTGAACTTCATAAGGTTGGCATCAGCCCACCTCACAAGCGTGTCAAGGTCCCTCTGGATGGCATCCCTTCCCTCCAGCATATCAACCGGACCACACAGCTTGGTGTCATCGGCAAACTTGCTGAGGGCACACTCAATCCCACTGTCCATGACACCAACAAAGATGTTAAACAAGACCGGTTCCAACACTGATCCCTGAAGGACACCACTCGTTACCGGTCTCCAGCTGGACATTGGGCCATTGACCACAACTCTTTGAGCTGAAATATTTGAAGTTTTGGTAATGTTATAATAGTTTACTTTAATCACAAAAAGGGAGTATTCAATCATTCTAAGGACAATTACCAAACTACAATTTGTGGGTTTCTAAGTAAGGCTTCAGCTCAAAATGTTTTCAAAAATACACCATTACAGTTTGAAAAGTTAGATAATGCCAATTCCTGAAACTTTTTTCCTTTTTTTTCACCACATGAGAGCCCTGCTAATAGCATCCACAGACCATCAGAGGGGGGAAACTTCTTTCTTGTCCAAGACACCCCTATGCAGACCACATTTTTTGAAAGGGACCTTGTTTTCCATTTTTCCTTCTTTTTCTGAAAAGGACAATTGCAGATCATTACCAAAATGTTATATATATATATATATATTAATCCGCATTTTCATGTGCATTATTGAAAGCAAATGAGGCACATTGGCTACAAAAAACCTAAAACTTTCCTCACTTTTTGATGCTCTCTCTGATGCTGGAAGGTTTCAAGCAGCCCAGAGCATTTTATCTCCCTGTTCACCAACAGGTCTCAAAAGAAACATCTATTCTCTGTCCCTCATTTTCAGTATTGATTTACAGAAAACCTGCCTTGTAACCTCCTCAGAGGGAAGAATAGGGTCTAGCTGAGAAATTGGTCCAATAGAGCCAACTATACATATATACTGTAAGTAGGCTTTTTGTAAGATCTTTGAGGACCAAAGAAAATGTTTTACAGTGAGAAACTTGACAGGATCAGACAGTTAATGTATCCCAAATAGAATAACTAGTGGCATGCTGCCTGCATCTCAGTACCTTTACAGGTAAAAAAAACCTGGATACTCAAGTTTCAATCTGGTGGAGAAAGGCACATTTGGAATGGTTTATAGACATTTATAAGATGAAGTTATGCACATTTCAATTGCACATGTTTAAATGTAAGGATGATTTCCCATTAAAATGGATAGCAAAGAGAGGAACAATATACTCTATTTCTTGGTGGTTTCATTTTCACCCTTATTAAACATTCTGAAAGACATGCTTTAGTCAAACAAGGTGTCTTCATACATGGGTGACTGCATGAAATGCAATGGCTTGTGAAATTGGTCAGAACCAATGATGTAAAACTCCTTCTTGTCCTTAAATGCTATGAATGTAAGAAGTTATTTATTTGTGCAAAGCTGCAGTACATTATTACTGCACTGTAAGGTTAAACTTCTCTTTGCATAGCCCTCTGGTTGTTCAGACAGTGCAAGTCATAGACAGTGATTTTTCATTTTCTGCTGAAGGAAAATGTAATTGCCTTGGATCAAGCTGATTGATAACTTCAAAATTTCTGTCCCCTTATTGTTTATTATGTATTGAAAAGTACCTCACAAAGCTTTTATTAAGATGCTATCTCCTAGCCTTACAAGATAGTCAGGTATCACTGCCTCACTTTATCACCCAATAACTGCAGACATGAACTGTCACTTGCAGTAGGGTTTGGAATAGGTTAGGAATCTCTGATACAGGTGACTTAAACCCTATTAGCTAATATAGGTGCCTTTCAGAAGGATTACATCAGACCCATGTGCCCAATCTGCCTTCCTGTGATCCTGCCTCTGCACTCTGCACAATCTCTTACAGTAAACCAGGATTTTCCACCTTCATCATCTTTCTGCTTCCTCCTAATAACAATGTAGTATGCTGCATTCACCCCACATTCTTTTTTGCAGTTCAAAGATTTGCACTGCTGGCTGTGTCAGTGGTGCCTGACCATTTCTGCACATAACAGAATTTTTGAATTTTCAGGCTTTTTTTTTTTTTTTCCTCTCATTTCAAAAAAGTGGTTAATATAATTCACATAGAAAAGGAAGACGTTTTAGAGTTTAACAACACTTACGTGGCATACAACAGGCTACAATGGTGCAAGCACCATCTACAGAGATAGCAACTGTTATTGTAAGCATCTAAGCATTACGGGTGAGATGTTCTGGCACGCAGGCCCCTGTACTGATTCATGATGGCCAATAACCAGCTCTCTGACAAGACCATCTTCTGTTTCCTCTGTGCTGAGCAACTCTTGCTGCAAATAGAAGAGATCAGATTGTAGAGCACAAGAGCTTGTGCTGTGCACGTGGTGCATTTGCCTGGCTTTACTGTTCACAGCAGACTGCTTCCATTTGGCTGCTTTGCAGTCTCAAATCCCTTAAAGAAAAATAGATATAAATCTTACTCCCTGAGCCACAATGATTCTGATCCGTAACCAGGCTGATGTGTAAGCAGGTGTGTGTAACTGAGATGGGTCACTCCACACACACAAATCCCACTGCAGACAAAATCACCTCTCAAAAGTGATCCGAAGTGAAATATCCACAAGTATTTTTAACCTTTAACAAACAGATAAAATTAAACTCTGAGGGATATGTTCTGTTCTGGGTTCTTGGAGGGATCAGTAAGCAGAGCAAGCAGTGACATTAATGACAAATGAGGTTCTTATAACCTTTGGGGTACTCACCCTTAGTACAGGATCTTTTATCTCAGATTAGAGATAAGCCTTCAATAAACCTATTGAACAAGGAGAGATAAGAATAACTGTGCCCAACACAGGGAGGAAATATCAGAACTGGAAAAAAAAATAATAAAAAATGATTTTTGTTTGAAGAGGCCACCTGCATTTTTTCAGTGCTTACAATCCACCCCATCAGGAAACACTTCAGTATGAATCACAGCTGTCAATCTTTCATTTGATCCTGCTGTGTCTACTCCATAGATGAGATGGGATTCAGGGATCTGCAAACTACAGAAGACAACCTGCTCAGCAAGATTGATGACAAATATCCTGATTCTGTAAATGCTCAATTTCTTCAGTTTCTGCAGGGTTTGGTAAGAGCTGGGGGCTTTCACTGTGGCATCAGATTTGGCCTCAGGAACCTGGCACTCAATTCACAAGTAACAATGGGGACCATGTTAATGATCCAAACTATACTATGATTCTATGATTAAAACTAGCAGTGTTCATAGACAATCAAAAATAATGATATCATCATGTGATATTCAAATATTATCCAGTGTAAGAAAGGTTTCTGACAAGGGACTATTTCAGAAGCTGTCTCTAGACATGTCCTAAGAGGACAGAAGTGAGATGCAGCTGAGACCACTGGTCATAGGCCTTGGTAGAAGTACTGGTGTGTAAGAGTTTGTGAATGGCTATACTGCAGGGTTGAGGGGGGCACAGAATCCCCAGACACATCAAGACTGATTAGTCTGCAAAGGACACCATTGGGTGGTTGTACCAATGTGGACTACTCCAGAGAAAATCCCACTGTGTTGGATACATTCAACAGCCTGAGCTGTCTCCACAGCCACCTATGAGCCACTGTGTCTCTGCCAACAAAGGACTGGTGGTCGGTAGATGAAAGGCTGTGTGTGGGTGCTTGCAGTCAGTCACACCTCCTCCATTCACCGGTGGCAAAGCCCAAGAGGAGACATGAAAATGTACCTGAGAACTTGACTCTGTGGGAAGACACAAGTCCTGTGAATGTCAGGAATATGGCTAGTGTAATAAATGTGTGTTCTATCAAAATTGTGATGGTATCCTCAAGTGTCCTAGAGGAAGAAAGAAATATTCTGGAATTTGTAATTATTAAGTTATACTCATTTATACACAGATTGTGCCCCCAAATATCAATACTGTGACACTTAGATCCTTTCTTTTTCCCACCTCAGCACATAGTTTGGTACTTGGTTTAACCTTTTGTTTACTTTCTGAAGTTCTGGCACTGCCCAAAGCAAAGTACCTTTCTTGATCAGGCAGGAAGTTAAACAGCAGTGCTGATGCACAGCAACAGCTTTACAACAGCATGTAAAAATGAGCTTATCAATCAGTTAGAAAAGCCTTGAGGCATCTTAGGAAGAAACTACTTAGCAAACACCAGGAATCACAGCTCACACCTTAGTGTGGGACTTGGGTGTCTTTCTGAGATTTGAAGATGGTTCTTTTTAAAAACCTAACGGGATATATTGATTAAAGGAAAGTATTTTTTGTTAGCTGCCCTGTTCACAGCCTGGTCCTCTAACAGTCATTACCAAGTCTTTCCAAACAAATCCAAAGATTAAAACAAACTCCAACAAATTTGACACAGGGGACAGCATCATCAGGTAGGGGTTAACCAGAATAGCTCCACCAACTTCTGCAGACCTGCCTTTGTGTACACAAATGAAGTCCACACCCTGCAGGTGGATTGCACCCAGAAAAAGAGCAAGTAATTGCTGCACAGTTTCACTGAAAAAAAGAAGTCTGACATCAGATGACTCAGTATGATTGGTGGTTTATAAATATTTAAAACATCAGTCATCCCAGATGAGACAAAACGTAGGTCAGCCTTGGTATGACATGGTGAGTTACTCTGAGGGAAGAGGAGAGGCTTCCTCCTCCCTTGTTAAAAGCAGCAACTGAAGGAGGTGCTTCTGGGGCACTTGTTTATTGGCATGACTTTGGAAGGATCAAGGATGAGTTGGTTCTGCAAAAACTCCCAAGGGCTGCAGTACTGCATAACAAGAGGGGGAAGAAAGAGCAAGAGAGCTCAGCCTGAAGCATCTCTGTGGCATGCAAAATAAGGTGCTGTGATTTCTGTGAAATGAGCAGCCAGCGTCTAAGTACTATATCATTATTACTAATTATCAGGAATCAAGGTAGCATCCAAAGGCCTCTACCTGATGAAATTGTAACTGATGTCATCTGGAGTGGGAAATTAATCCAACATCTTTGCAGTGTGGTTTGAAATTGGAACTAGCTATTCATATTTCTTCTATGAAGAAAGGCAGATAAAATTCTTTTCTTGGCCTGGAGAAGACTCCAGTGAGACCTTCTCTCTTCAGTACTTAAATGGGGCCTTTAAGAAAGATGGGAACAAACTTTTTAGCAGGGGCTGTTGTGATTGGTAGTGGTTTTAAACTAAAAGACTAAAGATTTAGACTAGATATCAGGAACAAAATTTTTACAGTGAGGGTGGTGAAACACTGGAACAGGTTGACCAAAGAAGTGGCGGATATGCCACTCCTGGAAACATTCAAGGCCAGGCTGGGTGAGGCTCTGAAGGGCCTGACCTAGTTAAAGACGCAGGGAGGTTGGAGTAAATGACCTTTAAAGGTCACTTCCAACCCAAACTGTTCTATGATTATATGCTATTGCAGGTGAAATTCTTCCATTTTGTGTATGAGTTTCCCTTTTGTTGGTCCTGTATGTAGTTGAAACATGCAGTCATTTTCTTCCTTCACTTTCATTTGGCAGATCCTTTGATTTAAACTGACTTTTCAAAAGATGGTCATAATAGCCTTATATATGTTAAAAGTCAGCCTTTTTCTTCAGACCTCCAAGCACTTTACAGTTTTATTGCACTCATTTTATAGACACACACACTGAGCACAGGCAGTACTGATGATTACACATGGCAAGTAGAGGAGACAGTAAAGGGTGGTGAATGAGCTAAGCCAACTCCAAGGACTCTGTGCATTTGCAAAGCATGCAGGCTTGAAGTATGGCCTGCTAAATTGAATATTTGGCTAATATTCCAGGATAATGAGTGCTGAAATTCCCCCTACCTCATTTTATCCCTTGATGCTGGATGTCAATCAATAGACACACACACTGGAGAGATCATTGGAAACCTATAGATGGTGGCAAAACACGTTTCGTTCTGTAGACATCTAGTGGTCTTAGTCTAGATGCACAATCTTTTAACAGCACAGCTTTGAAGAGGTAGATCCTACCCTGTTTTCTTCTCGAAAGCAGCTTCTGTGCCAGGATTGAATGCTCAGGAAATGGTTTGCTCATGCTACCAAAAGGCCCCAGGTTTTTATGCGAGTTCCTTTCATTTATACCTCAAAAGGTCTGCTCCTGATGCTTCTGAAACCATAATCTTCAGCTGGGAAGCAGATCCCTGACCTGATCAGTAGAAAGCCCATCCAACCATCTTCATGCTAACACCATGAATAACTTCTGCCTTTCCACTAGACCTTCCTTGCACACAGAGAATAAGTCATGTTCCAAGTCTTAGAAAATCCTAGCTGCAATATAGAGGCATCAGTAGCAGATTCCTCATTTAGTAGAATGGAGAAAAGATGAAGTACTTACAGACTTGGGACACGAAACAGTTTCACGTATTCTATTGATTTCAGATAGCTGCTGCATGGCAGGATAAGGAATATAGTAAATTAAATAACTAAATAATACATACTGAGTGATATTCTGAACTATTATTTTCACCTCTTATGGACTGCACCATATTTGAGTTATTTTTTCATTAGTTAATTTGAAGCGATGACTGCCAATACATTTGTCCTGTACTGTCTTGTATATAGTAGTCCTTAAATTAAAAAAAAAGCTAAAAAAGTTATGTTTTAAAATTCCTTTCTCCTTCTTATAAAACATGAGAAGTTGAGTAAATGCTTAAGCAGATTTGATTTTTTATTATAGGACAGGAATGAGCAAACTCACAGACATGCACATAACAGAGTAGATGAGCATTCTGCCAAGATCTGAAATGTGCTTATTTCTGCAGTATTAGAAATACAAAGTCATGATTTGTCCTTTTAAAATTATAGGAGATATTTCAATATTTCTACATAAGTTCAAGTCCCAGGGGCTTTAAAAAGCCACTTGGTATCACAGGCTTTGGGAAAAAAGTTTAAAAAAGCTGACCAAGAATAAAACACAACAATGAGTTGCAAAATTTCAGCATAAATTAATTCTTCTTAGCTAATCTGCAGTAATTCTGAGCTAGGCCAAGCAGTACAATGAAAGTGCTCAAGAATTCGCAGTTTTCATGAGTAATATGAATGTCAATCTGAAGGTAAAAGCAATGGGCACGTGACTAATGTGTTAACCTCAGAAGCCCTCATGAGTCCTTTCAGTTGATGATGAAGATGCATGAAAAGTTTTTTAAGTATTTTCCTGTGTTAAAATACTTCACAGCAACACACATCATGAAGAGGCTGTTTTACCTGTAAACACATCATGAACATCATCAAAGACAGCTGCTGCTTTCCACACAAATTTCCACCGCCTGATGGAGTAAGCACAGCTATAGCTCTGAAACTTGCTGTCTCTCAGCTCCCAGCAGAAACAGCAATTCATTTAATGTTAATGGTTCGGAATACAATTAGATATAAATTATATCCCTTTTTTTTTTTTCCTTTTTTTTTCCCCTGTATGCTGTGTTTCAGCTCAGCAAAATCATAGAATCATAGAATCATAGAATATGAAGACAAACTATAAGCTATAACACAATTGGTGGATAATAAATCCCCTAGCGGGTACTCAGTTACTGTGATGCAAGCAGTGCTGCTGTAGCAAATTTACATGTTAATAATAGCAAATGTTGCCTGTTAAAGGCTTATTACAGAAGAGGAGAGCGCAGGTCCACAGCACTGACTGCCTTTGAATGAAACAAGAGCAGGAGTGCTGGAGCCTTACTTTGCAGAACATGAGATAGAAGGTGTTTGCCTTCATAATTGTTAGAGGATAAGTAACTCTGTCATTACAGCTTCTTGTCTGTGCACAATATCCTCTGCAGAAAGAACGACATTCCAGGCTATTACATGATTCCCTTACTGCAGATACTCACATACAGAGACTGTTATGTTGGGAAAAGCTGATATTTTCAATGCTATCAAAGCAATTCACTTGGAAATATTCACTTGTTTATTTTCTTATTTTACATCAATATCCTAAATCTCCATTTTCTCCTATTCCATCTGTTTGCTATTCTTACATGATCCTGCCATCTAATTAGATTTTTCTACACCAGGATGGAGTGACATGCACCATACTGACTTATTTTTAAACTTCAGAAAACCCATTACTTACTACTATAAAGGTTTCTGAAAAACATTGACCTTTCCTTTTTCGCTAACTTTAACACAACTTCTCACGCATGTTTTCCTTCAAAACAACTTAGGTCAGCTCACCTCAAAGTTTCTCTACTTCAGAGACTCCCTCCAACACAGGGCACAGGCCACAGAGACAAAAATAATCTTTTTACATCCCTGCCTGCTGCTCTTTGCATTTCAGAGCAAAAAGAGCATTTCAGTCACTGGGTGCCAAGATGCTGAGGAGGATTCACTTTGCTTAATGTCTGTTGTCTTGTCTAGGTCAGCTGTCTGGGCTACCTTCCTCTGTAGCCAAAGAGACAGGTAGGCGCTTGCAGAGGATGACAGCATATCCTAAGAAAGATATATAAAACATAAACAGTAAATCAGCCTGCAAAGGTACATATCTGTCTCTGGGGACTACACAGTAATTGTAGGAAAAGAGTTTAAATTAATGATCCTTTGGATAGCAAAAATTAGCTGTAAGAAGTCCTTGGGCAGAGACAGTAAGTGCCAGTACTAGGTCTCAGTGTCCTATCACACTATGTGTCCACAACAAGCAGAAACATGACGCCGTTCTTCTGAAGTCCAGCAGTAAGATCTGCGTAGCCACGGCCTTCATTATTTGGCTGCTTCATTACCTGCGTCTCCTGCTGGCACTGTTAGCTACTGACTAGCTGGCTGAGCCCAGAATCAGACCTCCACAGGGGGAACTTACTGAAGAAGAAAATTTCCCTCACCTCAGCCACCTTCCTGCTTCCGCAATTTGGGAAAAATTTGCATGTCTTCTGCAGTTCAGAAAGTCTCCTTTTCTAGGGTGAATTTGCTCTGAAGAAATACTCAGAAACTTCTGCATTCACCCTCCTGCTCTTCTTTGTTTGCCAGCTACTTGACCAGAACATCAGCAACCAGAATGCCTAATCCATCTGCCTGCAGAGTCCCACGTGCATGTGGATTATCCTGTTCATGCTGATGACAGAATTTGGCAGTATGTGGCTACATTGCCCAACAACAGTTCAAAAAAACTGGCACTGGAAGAGATAGCACATGCCAGGACTGTGGCAATTTGACACAAGCAGCCCTGGCTCAGAAATCCTGTAATTTCTAGCAGGAAGCAGTAATACTGCTTCTTCCTTAATTTGGACTGCCCTATATTGCACATCTTGTGATGGAAATACTGAAATATGTTTGAAGGGGAAGATTGTTCCCTTTTGCCTATTATTTGGTAATCATAGAATCATGGAATGGTTTGGATTGGAAGGGATCTTAAAGATCACATAGTTCCAACCCCCTGCCATGGGCAGGGACACCTTCTGCTAAACCAGGTTGCTCCAAGTCCTGTTCAACCTGGCCTTGAGCATTGCCAGGGATGGGGCAGCCACATCTTCTCTGGGTAACCTGTCCCAGTGCCCCACAACGCTCGTAGTAAAGAGTTTCTTCCTAATATCTAATCTAAATCTACCCTCTTTCAGTTTAAAAATTTTCCCCCTTGTCCTATCCCTACACGTCCTTGTAAAAAGTCCCTTTACAGATTTCTTGTAGGTACTGAAAGGCTGCTCTAAGGTCTCCCTGGAGCCTTATGCTATTTTCCAAGTTCAATATATTTTTAATTGGTGTAAAGCCTGTAGAGAATGGCAGAGTTTCCTTTAGAACTAATGTGGGTGGAACAACTGACAAGCCCTTCCTCAGGTCTGCAGCAGGAGCAGCAGACTTTGTATTAGTAACCGACTGGGAGCAATAGTACTGGTTTTTAACCACCATGTTTGCACGAGATGCAGACTATTTAAGTAAATAGGGCGCCTGCCGCCTGCTGAGGACAAAAGAATGTTAGCAAGGGGAGAGGTGATAAAATCCTTAACATTTGTGATACAGTGAAAGAGAAAAGTAATTTCTTTCTGTAGAATAGCAATGATTTAGCATGAGAAGGGATGTAGGAAAATTGCAGTGCTGTAAAGCTACTATTTTTTCTGAGTTGACGCCTTTCACCTGTTAGGATTATACCCTTTGATCCCAGGCTCTTGTCTTAAAAGTAAGTAGGTCTCTTCTAAAACCTAAGCATAAAGATAGGACAGGGATTGGTTGTTTTGCAAGAAATAATTGCCTTTGGGCACTTCTGGTGGTTTTGGTGATCATGTATACATGTTCATCTTGGGATCACAAGAAGTATGATTTGTATGCACATCATAATAAATTTTCAGGTAATTTCAGAATATAGTAGTTACTGTACCGTCACACCACCTCATCCCCAAGAGAATTAGGGAAAACATATGTAATAATCCCTCTAAGATACTTCAGCTTCCGAAATTTTTCAGTACAGGTTCTTCTTCGAGTGGATGATGTTTCTACATATTTTAAAACTTTCCGTGGATTTCTCCTTGAACTTTTCCTGATTCCTCTTGAACCTCTGTAAACTTTCAGGTAATCTTGCAGTACGGACTTCCACAATTTCACTACATGTTTTTTTTGGAATCCCCTCATTTTGGTCAGTTCTCTGTAGGGTCTTTCCAACGTACTGACCACAGAGTTGACACCTACAGAGCTTTCTCTCAAATACTTCTCACTATTATTTATGCTTGGGGGGTTTTGACTGTGGCAGCATCCAAAATTCTGCTATAAGAGACCTGTTGCTAAAACTCTTGGCCAGCAGAACAACGCTCTGCCTCCTGCCCTGGACACCACACCAACCTGCCAAGTGGATGCACACATTAGTTTAACAACACTCACATAACAAAATGAGGCAAAATTATTTCAGTTAGAATGAAGAATTTACTGTAATGGAGCCTTTTCTCATTAACTTCAGAGTATATTTTCCCTCAATATATTTTGCTCTCCGTGCTTCACATTATCCTTTCATAATACAATCTAACCATCAGCTGCATTTCTCATAGCCCTAACCTGACAATAGGGCCTGGCGGATCTTAGGGCATGTTCAGGGACCAGCAGTAGACGAAAGGTTTTTAGAGAGAAGAGAAAGTGAAGAAATACAGGCTATTAATGTAAAGAAGGAATCTAAGAAAGCGGTTTGTCACATAGAAGAATATGCAATATAAAGAAGTAAATTAGATTCTCCTATTTACCTACTCTCAAGGGAACATCTGTGAAACTCAAAGGCAGAAGAAATATTTTTAAACGTATAATTAACCACAAAATTTATTGCCACAGATATAACTGAGGAAAGAATGTAGCATCTTACAAAAGTGTTAGAAAATTGGGTAGGATGTTGGCACTGGGAACCCCACAGCTGCATTAATTACAATGGCTTGATTTAATGTATTTAATTACAATGGCTTAATTTAAACCTCAGACTTCTGTTGGGGCCCTCAATAACTACTGAGTGAATTGGCGGAAGGAGAAGAGTGAGTGGGAGTTGTACAAGCAGGTATATCTCTAATTCCCACCACTGCGTTCAGGCCTCTTCTATCAGGTCCTGATTTTTGTGGAAGAAAATTTACTGGGCCAGTGAGGTCACTGCTCTGATTTAGTACCACAGTTATAGCAGACATAACATGCACATTTTTTGGTGCCTTTGTTTATCAGACCTGGAGAACTCCCTTGTTCCTTTGGACCAGTGAGTGTGGAAAGAGAAAGCTGGTCTACAAGGGAAGAAATCTGAGGCAGGATTTTATTTAAAACCAGCTAAGGCACCAAGTTTTCTGTCCCTACGCTGTGGTAACATCCCACACCCAGGGGTGGCTATGCAGCAGAAGCAAATTTTTAGGTAATTGGAAAGGCAGGTACTTACAGTTGAACTACAGGCAAAACCACTCTCTTGGGTAACTTAACAGATAGGTCTTCACAGCACAAGGTCTCCTCCTTAGTTTAAGCTAAAAGTGTCTGTTTCACTAATAATTCATTTTCAAAACAGATAATTAAGCAGTGAGACATTGCAAGGCATTTATTGCTTTTTAATAATGCATGGCACAAGGCAGAAGAATTTTGGCACTAATTTGTTCTTGATAACCTTTCTAATTCTCCAGCCTGTCCTGAATCTGAGGGGTTTTTTGGAATGCCTGTTAAAATGTAGACTTCAGGGCAACATGTGGATCATTAAACCCAAGACCACAATTAGGTTGTAAAGCACTGAGTATATGCATATGTTTTATGAAAAGTCCATGCCTGTGATTCAACTGTGGAAACCTGAGGCTGTTTTGGTTTCGGTTTTTTGTTTGGGGTTGTTTTGGGATTTTTTCCCAGAATAAAACCTAACCCAGCAAGATTTAATTGGATCTCTGTGGGAGACAGTTCATTCGTTGAACTTCCGTCTCTCCCTGGTTTATTTTCATGGGTCTATATATGAACAGAAAAAAATTAGTTTCTGATTCCAACCCATTAAGAGAATCTCCTAAAAACATAAAAGGAAATAAAATCACCAAGGGTTTTGTTCTGATTATTCATGTATAAATTTCTAAAAGCTGTGAAAGGGGAAAAGGTACTGTTGCTAATTGTTAAATGGGACATGATCCAAAAGCCGGAGCCTACAGCCATGGGAGAAGGATATATGCATGGGGTTCTGGAGGATATTTTTTATGTTTAAGACACAGCTGGAAGGCAGGTGAAGCCTCTGGTAGTGCCATTTCCTATATAAAATTCAGTGTATGGCATGTTTCCCAGTCATTCCTCTTTGCAGAAATCAAGTCATTAGGTGGTCATTTCTCATCTCTAGGAGACTTAGAGGCTTCAGATCGATACTTCAAGTAGGAGATTAGTGGATATCAAGCATCAGGGTTTGCAATTATTTAATTCAAAGGTGAGGGAAGCAATTGGAAGCAAGTGGTGGCATGGACTAAAATAATTAGATCAGATAATTCTTCTAATATGAAGTATATATATATTGCCAAGGAATACTGAAAAACAGACCAGAAAGAATTAAGTACTCATTTCAAAAATTGCAGACAAGTAGTTTCATAGGATCAGTGTCACTCTGGTTGAAAACATTGTCAAAAGAGGGATGAGGAAAGCACTGGTTCTATAAGCCTGCATGTTAAAACATTTTTATTGTGTCACAGTGATTAGCATCCAAATACAGGTGTCATGACAGGTTAAATTGCTTTGCCAGGCCTCACAAGATTCTTCAATGGAAACATCATTTAAGATCAGCTACTGCCCTACCTCACATGTCATTCAAAGATTATTCAATGTCTTTGCCACGGATGAGTGTGCGGTGACTGTGCAGGTTCACTGATTCTCACAGCAGGTAAATGTGGAGAGGAAGAAAAACATAGGTAAGTTCTCAGCTGACTTCCTATGGGACTAAAAGAGTGATGTGAAAATTGAATGAAGTCTTTGCATGATACATTATTTTGTGGGTTTTCTGCAACAGTGTGTGAAAGAAAAGAACTAGTAACTAAAGTGGTGTTAATGTCAAAGAAAAGCGGTTACCCTAACACCTGCTATTACCCCAAAACAGGATTGTTTAGCTTGTTTGGAGGATTTTTTTTTGATGTTTTTGTTGTTGTTGTTGTTGCTGTTGCTGGTTTTTTGGGGGTTTTTTGGTTTTTTTTTGTGGGGTTGTTTTGGTTGTTGTTTTTTTTTTTGTGGGGGGGGAGTAATTTTCTCAATTAATGTTACTAATTCCTCTTATGAAAAGAACCATAGAACATTGAGCCAATTTTGCAATTGCATATTGTTAATCTAAAACAGAAAAGAGAAACTGACAGAAACTTGAACTCCTTCTACTCAGGCACCACCATACTCCAGAGCACAGTGACATTCAGCTGGCCGCTGAAGAAGGGACAGTGAAAGCTCCAGAGCTAAGAGGGCATGATGTGTCACTGGGGTGAAGGCTCAGTAATATTCCAGGATAAATAAATTCTCGGAGACCCTACAGCTAAATTCCAAGCTGGTCCCCTGCGTTAGTATCCACAAAACCCCTCATATCACTACTAGATATGTAACCACAACAGTTCTGTGGAGCTGTAAAGTAAGAAGTTCTCTGTTACTTGGCGTCACATTGACAAAATTAATTATGAACAGGAATCACCTTAGCAAGACTGTGAAGATGCCCTGTTTCAGTAGTGTATTGGGAAGGTCTGCCATTGTGTAGATTTTTATTAAATGAGTATGTAAGTTTTATTAAGTTTGCATAACTTGTGTGTGTGTTTAAATTTGCTGTTCCTCTTATCTTTCCTCCATGCTTTTCATCTGGTTATATGTATCTTTTATTTCCTGTATTTGCTATCAAGAGAATTGAAGAAATAAAGGATTGTGCTGCACAGATAAAATGCAGTGGATCTGCACTTCGTGTTGCCACCTTGAACAAGCTCTAAAGATGAAGGCTTCAGCTTTTACGTTTTTGCCTCTTCCTTGTGACAGTAAGTTAGAAAAGGTCATGGCCCAGATTTTTTAAATGTCTAACTGCAGTGACCTCAGTTTCAGCAAGGTGCAGGATAGACAGAATACAACAAATCTCCTGTATAAGAAATGTAATTTTTTTGTCAATGTTCCTTAACAGGCTTTGGCCTGTAAAATATACCTTTATTCAGCTTACCTCAGTTTGCCATATACATAACTTTGGCAAGTCTTTCCCAGGTTCCTGATGGGCTGCTGCTGTAAAAAGGAATTAACAATATAAATTCTACTGTCTTTTGCTTGAGTATAATTCAGTTAGTCTCTAAAGTGCTTTGTGGAGTTACCTTGCGTACAGAACCTGGCCCATTGTCTCTGTGGGAAAGTAATTAACATGTTAATTGGAGGGTTTTAGTGGGTATAATTACTTCAAGATCCCCACTGACATTTCATGTGGCATTTCAGTTATTTAGTAGGAGTAAACTTGCAGTTATGTCTCTGTGCAACTCCATATTAAAGAAATACCCTGGCACAAATGCTTTTCAGTTGGAAACACCTTGTCAGCTAGTTGAGTTTTGTACTTCATTACCAGCAGTAGGAGTGTGTGGATTTTTCCTACTTGTAGAGTGGAGCTGACAGTAGTTCAAGTAAGCAACAAAAATAAACTAGCAAGTGGCAATCTGCAAATGGAGGTGAAGTGTTGTGCTGTATTCACTCACAGTTGCTTATTAGGCTCTGGGACTTTCGTTGTCTACATGGATAAAAAAGACTGATTTTACAGCAGAGACTGCCATGCAATGTGGGAAGGCTGATAAGGGCTGAAAGGAACTGGGTCTGCACAGCCCTGATGATGGAAGGATTAGAGGCTAGGGCAAGGGCTGGTCTCCCTGCTTATGTGAGCAGAAGATATCTACTGTGCCCAAACACTTAATGGTGAAGGCACTGCACTGGTGGTAGTCTCGTAGCCAAGAGTCAGGCTGCAGAGCCCCTCCAGACAGCAGTCTGCTATAGAGTCTATTTGCTTCTCTAACAGATTCCAGTTATGCCTTTTCATTTTCATGTTGAATTAATTACCTGTCCTTCCACACAGATGGCTTCAGAATAAAAACACAGCACATCCTCAGCTTTCACTCCTTTCATACCAACGCAGTGGCTGCCAAGACCCCATATAACAAACCTTGACAGTCAGCTAAGGCTCCAGTTAGAGAAGCTGAACCGGAAAAACTGATCTTGAAACTGTCCTCCAAAATCTGCATCCCAAGGTTACAGCTAGCCTGTGTATATGGAACAGAACAAAGGGCATGCAACCCAGCTCTCTGGGGTACTGCTCCTCTGCCGTGCTCATATACAGCCAGAAAGATGGATGAATAAGCCATTAATTTGAATATGTGATAAACATTTTGCATAAGATGTTTCATCTCATTCTTCATTTCATCAGCTTCTAGTTTCATGGGACAGAATGAATTACCTTTTTTTTTTTTTTTGTTCAAGCATCTGTGATATTTCATTAAAATATTGGCAGTGTGAGGCCCTGAGTTTCTTACAAACATATATGAATTCCATATAATCTACCAAATGTGCTGACTTTGCTGCTTTAGCCCTCACCGCTAAACTTAGCACATAAAGGCTGTAAAGTGTTTTAAGGGTACAGCAGGCATTCTCTGGCTTCAGAGAGGGGCTGCCTTTTCTTGCAGAAATCATGAGATCACCATTCAGATGTTCCCATTCAACATTTATGGCACTTTTCCTCTTTGTAAGTTACAGAAAAATCAATTTGGTCACTAGAGGGATGGGAAATCATCTCTGTTCACTCAAGTTATTTATGGATTTAAATCCCTCATGCCCTAATGCAAGAACATTTCTACCATTATCAGCGTTACAGAGACACAGGCACTGACAGAAAGTACTAGGCATTTTATTCATATCTTACAATGAAGGAATGTGAGTGAACCCTTGATTTGAGCCTTTTGTACCTACAAAGGTGGAGAAGGGACATCTCTTTAATCTCACAAGTGACAACTCTTATTTTGTTTGTATGAGAAGAAATTTCATGTTCTGTTTTTCATCTAATTAGTAATGTTTGCAATTCACCTCTACTTGGGTAATGTCCAGCACTGATGATTTTTCTTATTAGTTAATTCTTTACAGGGTTCTGAAAATGCTGTCTTCATTGAAGGAGAAAACAGGTTTCTCCTAAAACAAACTCTTTCCTGAACAATACAATAAACACTTGGGAGCATTTCAACTCGTCTTACATCTCATTAAAACATTCGTAAATTTCTTTTTAACCTTCTCTCAGAAACCACCTAATAGAACTTTGTTGAGGTTTAACATCTTCCAAATCCAAAATACACAGAGGAAGGACAATAGCCCAAGGTTCTGAATATTACGCTTGGGGTGCAAGCCTCAGATACAAAGTGAAAAAATAGTTAAAGCTTGCATCTTGGAAGGAGAGATGAACCAGGAGAAAGAGACAGGAAAAGGGATTTGCTTTCATATGACCCAAAAAAAATAAATTAAGAGTCAATAATGCAGACATTGACAATAAGGCTGTCCCAGGTGGCAGAAACTTCAAAGAAAACTTTTCCCTTGACAATTACAAGCCTGTTGGTGGTCCAGTTGATATGCTGGAGGGAAGGGATGCCATCCAGAGGGACCTTGACACGCTTGTGAGGTGGGCTGATGCCAACCTCATGAAGTTCAACCATGACAAGTGCAAGGTCCTACACCTGGGTCAGAGCAATCCCAGGCACAGCTACAGACTGGGCAAAGAAGAGATTCAGAGTGGCCCTGCAGAGAAGGACCTGGGGGTGCTGGTCGATGAGAAAATGAACATGAGCCGGCAGTGTGCGCTCGCAGCCCAGAAAGCCAAGCGTATACTGGGCTGCATCAAAAGGAGCGTGACCAGCAGGTCAAAAGAGGTGATCCTGCCCCTCTACTCTGCTCTTGTGAGACCTCACCTGCAGTATTGTGTGCAGTTCTGGTGTCCTCAACATAAAAAGGACATGGAACTGCTGGAACAAGTCCAGAGGAGGGCCACGAGGATGATCAGGGGACTGGAGCACCTCCCATATGAAGACAGGCTGAGGAAGTTGGGGCTGTTCAGCCTGGAGAAGAGAAGGCTGCATGGGGACCTAATAGCAGCCTTCCAGTATCTGAAGGGGGCCTATAGGGATGCTGGGGAGGGACTCTTCATCAGGGACTGTAGTGATAGGACAAGGGGTAACGGGTTAAAACTTAAACAGGGGAAGTTTAGATTGGATATAAGGAGGAAATTCTTTCCTGTTAGGGTGGTGAGACACTGGAATCAGTTGCCCAGGGAGGTTGTGAGTGCTCCATCCCTGGTGGTGTTCAAGGCCAGGTTGGACGTAGCCTTGGGTGAGATTGTTTAGTGTGAGGTGTCCCTGCCCATGGCAGAGGGTTTGGAACTAGATGATCTTGAGGTCCTTTCCAACCCTAACTATTCTGATTCTATGATTCTATGACTGAAATGAAGCCAGTGCAAAGCACGAACCTAGAGAAAGGAAGAGGGAGAAGACTAAAAGGTGACAAAACTTGACAAGAGAGTGTTGAAAAACACAATAATTTCTTTGACTGCATGGGATTCTGCACATGCATTTTTGCAGTAGCACAGGGAATAAGAGACAGTGGGAAGTATAATGGCTCAGCACGGAAAGAGTTTAGACAGTTGCATAGAAAGAAAAGTAGCATCACCTACAGCAGGAGAACATGTCACAAAGAGCAACGTTTTATTCATGTTGCATGCCCACTGAGAAGTTGCAGACAATGAATATCCCAGGTCTGCTTCCCAAAGGAAACAAGCAATGACTTGATGCCTGGATGACTCCTTGTTTACCTGACTTGGAGCAATACTAACAATTTCAGTCCAAGGGCAGTGTTCAGACATCAGAGTACTGTGCCTTTGCAACAACCCCAGCTCAAAAATTCATGTTGCTTAGGAAGAATTGCTCTCTTTAAAAGGAAAAACAGAGGAAAAGCTGTGGCTGCTAGCCACACAGAGCTCCCCAAAAGGCATCCACATCAGAAAGCAACACAAGCCATAGGGGGGGTTCCTGCACTAAATATGTACGTGATAAATGTCTAGACTGCACATAATGGTGCTATCTGCTGCCTCTGGTCACAGAACTTGCCTCTTAATTCCTTCTAGCTCCCTCATGGCTTGAGTTCAAAGGTCTCCCAAGCTTTGCAAAGGCAAAGACTGAGAGCAAGCCAGCTTGCATACCTCATCAGTACAGACTACTCTCTCTGCTGTCACACATTCAGACAGTAAAGTGAAAATTAGTCCAAGAATCAATGTTTGATTAACTCTGCCAAGCAGACTAGCTCAGCATCAAATAAGAGACTCAGCATAATAGGATATTTTTTCCTCCAGAAAATGACTGATTCCAACAGCCTATTTTCCAGAATGCTACAGAAGAAAATGCACTTCCATGTTTCAGTTAATTTCACCCATATTCAAAATGCAATGAATTTTAAATTACATGAATGCCACCTCATTTCAGTTGCACAGCAGAAAGAGCACAAGGTGAAAGGCACTTTAATACTTTGCATAACTTGAATTTTTTAAATTGTTACTTTTCCTCCCTTGAGGCAAAGGCATCAAACCCAATTCTGAGGACTAAAAAACCTGCTACACAACATCAATGATCTTAAGAGTCTTTTCCAATCTAAATGATTCTATGATTCTATATCTGTCATGTTCATTAACTCCATGTCTCGAATTCACTGACCTCATCTGAGTTTATGTGACAGACCCATATAAGCAAGATGATAGAGGTAAAAGTTTTCAACTTCATACAACTGTCACTACCAGCTTTAGAGGCTTTAAAGTGTGCTTTACTCAGCCTCCGTAATTAAAAGAAAAAAGACATTTGTTTTACTTACCCTTGGATCTGCTGTTTCTGAAGATCAAACGAAAATGTCGTGCTCCTTTGGTGACAGAAAGTGGTTGATAACATTGAACATGTCTAAATAGTATGATTCATAAAATACCACACAAAGCTTTTATATCTGGACTAGCTCAGAATCTGACTTGTGTAATATACACAGACATATCAAATAGTGTCTCTGGCTTGTCATTGAAGCAACTACACCAGAGGGCTGATGCACTGCAGAACTAATGCAGGTTGTTTTCTTCTGGATTTCTGTCTTTAGGTTGATTCAGATTAACAAGTGAAAGAGTATGCATTAGAGACGAACCTTTTCTAGAGTTGCAGCCTTTCTCACAGTTAAAGCATGTACACTTTTTCCCTCAACACAGCCAGCTCTTTCAGCAAAACCTGCTGGAGGGTAGTATACCTGAGGTAGCTCCCTTCAGCCTTATGGGTTGGACTTGGCCAATAGCACAGGCTGCCACTCCACACATAAACTGCACAAAACCTCATTTAATGGAGCAAGTCACACTGACATGGGTGAGGCTTCCTTCCCTGGAATACCAGTTCCTCTAGCTAACCCTGTGATTTCTGTAGCCAGCCAGGCTTTGACCATCTGCTAAAGCTGCCAGGTTACAGCCAAGGCAAAGGTGGTGGCCTCAGACTACAAGTTCATTTACAGTAGGCAAGGAAACACCATGAGATGGGGACAGCTCTTGGTTATTCCCAAGGAGACCACAGTGGGGGAGTGACACAAAGGTGAATGGCTCCCCAGGTCATCAGTGTTGGTACGCCTTACTATCCCTTTCCTAAAGCTTCCACTTCTGTAATGGTGGTGAAGTGTTACTCTTTTCTCAACTTTATGATTAAATGTTCTAGCTAAGAAATTAATATGCAAAAATGGAACGTAGTAAAGCTCATTCCTTGGGGGGGATATGTAATTATTCAGAAACAAACAGAACAGAACTTAAACATTTTGCATTTCCACAGAAACGCATGGACTGAGGGCCAGCTTTTCATTGTCATTCTAGCATCTGAATACTTTTAAGAATCTAAAGTGTGTACATTTTTTCCCTGAGCAAAATTCAAAAGTTTCAGTTAAACCACTTCAAATAGAAAATTAAATTATGCTTCTTAGAAGATTAACTACATGTTGTCCTGCACGCAGTATTTTTTTCTAGATGCTACTTAATTATTCCACCAGCACACCCCAAGGACTGTGTTCATGTGCGATAACACTTCCGTCAGGTCACTGACAATTGGTTCATGAACCACCTTTGAGGTCTGGGTTATCTCAGCATAACATGCATTTCTAGGACTCTTATTGCTTGATTCTCATTTATTTTTCACATATAGACCCTTTTCTTGGGTATTAACATTTGAATTTGAAAGCATTACATACTGCACAAATACAGAAAAGTAGCCTAGGCAATTACAAGGTCAAAACAGTCACAGGCAGCAAGGAATGCTAGCACAAACCCAGCTTAACCAAGTGTGTACCTACACGGTTGGCTTCCTTAAAAACATCCTGACTTCATTAACTACATAGCAAACTTACGTGTACTTGTGAACATTCAGTCTTAAATTTGATAACTGAAATAGATTAAATCTGCTACTGCAGATCTGCTGGTTTTATTGAAGTTATACAGATTTACACTAGTGACCACCAGGCAAAGTAGTGTATATACTTGCAGGACAGCTTAATCTATAGCCTTGTTTTCAAGGACTCGTCTTACGTGGTTCTGCTAAATGAAGGCACTGGAAGCTGCAGGAAATGTGTCTTAATACATTGCATGAATTACAAGATAATAGGTGATCATATTTTAGTAACCTAAGCATTTAGCTTAACAATTCTGATTTGGGGGTGGGGCTGTTGGAGCAGGAACAGGGTAGAAGGGGAGAAAAAAAGAAAAACATTTTGCTTTCCATCACATCATATCCCTTCTGGCTTGTTCCAAGTTGTGTGCACATTCTCTGGAGAAGATGCCCATGGTAAGCCATGCCTGGAGCACCCACCGAGACCTGAGCAAGGTCCTTTTCCCTCTCATTTAGCCTCAAGAAACTAGGAAAAAAAAAAAACACTCTTTAAGTGAAATTCAGAGGATAAGGTTCAAACCACAAATCCATTCTCCATCTAGGAAATTTACACAGCATGCAGCAGACTAATTTATTTGTATTCTTCATTGTGACATAACAGAAATGAATCATTTTATCTCCAGTATGATTTAGAACTCCTATGGGAAGAGTTCAGAAACACTCCGAGGTCACAGAGACGCTTGTATTGCTCACTATTGTTTGTACATGTTGAAAGTTTGTTGTATGGGGGAAAATAACAATCCACAAACCAGGAATGTGTTGGATTGTTAGTGCCTCCCCTGGGGATACCATCAGTGCAAAGCAACGACATGCAAGACACTGTTTGACCATGTTATATTAAACTGATATTTTTTGGCCTCTGACCAACAGATGACATCTCCACAGCACAAGTTTCTCCAGCTCACTCACAAAGCCTGTGAAAATTAGTTCTTGCATTTGAGAACACACACAGAACCCACAAAGACAGGGAGTCAGAGATCTTCAATGATTTTGGGGCCTGTAGGGATGTTGGGGAGAGACTCTTCGTCTGGGACTGTAGTGACAGGACAAGGGGTAACGGGTTAAAACTTAAACAGGGGAAGTTTAGATTGGATATAAGGAGGAAATTCTTTCCTGTTAGGGTGGTGAGACACTGGAATGGGTTGCCCAGGGAGGTTGTGAGTGCTCCATCCCTGGCGGTGTTCAAGGCCAGGTTGGACGTAGCCTTGGGTGAGATTGTTTAGTGTGAGGTGTCCCTGTCCATGGCAGGGGGGTCGGAACTAGATAATCTTGAGGTCCTTTCCAACCCTAACTATTCTATGATTCTATGATTTTGTCCCTTTCTCTAGGTCATTACCCAGATTGTGTATCTGTTACTGGTATCTTAAATGTATGACTTGCTGCTTTGTTCCTACAACAGACTTCACTATCATTCACAATCAAAAATAATGATAACCAACATCACTAACATAACTCAGTTCATGCTCAAAGAAGAGCTATGTAGCTGGTAAAGGGTCTAGAGAACAAGTCCTGTGAGTAGTGTCCAAGGGAACTGGGGTTGTTTAGTCTGGAAAAAGGGTACTTAAGCATCCTGATTTATAACCAAATCCTTTCAACTACCTGAAAGGAGGTTATAGCGAGGTAGGTGTTGGTCTCTTTTCCCAAGTAACAAGTGACAAGATAAGAGGAAATGGCCTCAAGTTGCACCAGGGTTGTTTTAGATTACTAAAAATGTGTTTGGGGAAAGAGTTATCAAGCATTGGAACAGGCTGCCCAGGGAAGTGGTGGAGTTGCTATCTGTGGAGGCATTTAAAAGACACGTTGATTGGCATTTAGGGACATGGTTTAGTGGTGGACTTGGCAGTGCCAGGTTAACAGTTGAACTCAATGACTTAAAAGGTCCTTTTCAACCTTAATGATTCTATGATTCTGTTCTAATACCTGGCCATTTTCCTGTACCTTTACTACCCCTATAAGTACCATTGGAGGTAATTTTCCTTCCAGTTCCATTACAGCATGCACAGGAACCAGGCGCATATGTCACAAAATAAAGTGAGTCGCTACTGAGTCTTTGCATCAGCCGCATCCTAATTTATTTCCTTTTTTTTTTTTGCTCTCTCTTCAGCTCCGATTCTGCAGAAAGTACTCTACCAATGTGTGAAACTATATACATTCCAAAGTGGAGAGAAACATTCCCTTTGCTGTCTCTGCCCTCATGCCCTGTGGATACAGAAGAGAAAGGATTTCTGGATTTTCGGATGCTTTTTGCTATGGACTGGAAAAGACTTTTCTCCTGTAACTTTACACATTTTGAGCAGTGTATTGATATAGGAAGTGTGTGAACTCTGGAGGTTTCCAGAACTCTGCTGGAGCTAAGGAAAATCCTGTTTAATCTGACACAGGAACCATCAGTAGCTGAGGAAGAAAGTAATTCTGAGTTCTGGAGTATGTGTTGTAATACTGAATGCACGGTGTAATAGCAAAGAGAAGTATCATTGCACATGCTTCCTACAGGAAGTGGTAGTGACTTGAAAACCAGCATCTCTCTGATGGCATGCAAGAAGAGACTTCTTACTCTAAAAGCAGATCTCATGATTTGTTGCATTTTTGGGTGAATATAAAGAGTTGAAACCAAGGCATGAGATCCTTCAAAAGAAAAAAAAAAATCTTATTGGTTCAATAGGCTACAACTTCATTTAGGTTAGTGCTAAATTTAAAGAGCAAGGAGGAGAAATGAATGAGGTGGTTGAAGGTTTTTCATTCTTCTTTTCTCTTTTTTTAGCAGCAGCAACCAAAAAGGCATTCTTCCACGCAGATCCTATGAAATATCACATTGTCTTCCCTTAGGCTTGCTTTTTTGAGACCAAAAAAAAAGCTTCCAATGGAGACGTAGAATTTCTTCATGTTGTGGATCTGTCACAAGAACTTCAGTGACAATGAAGCAGAATTGCTTCTACAAAGATTAAAATAAACCTGAAAGACAGTTAGAACTCGCAGTTCCTCCAGTGATTCTTCACACTTCTCTTACCACAACAGAAGTACACCAATATCATGATGAGGTGTCCAGTTGATCTGTTAACTAGTCATCAGAAAGAAATTTCAGTGTTCAAATGCCAAAGATATTTTTGGCAGGATAGTCACAATGTTAAAATACCAGGGAGTTTTGCAATGTCCCCCTCATATACACACCAAAAATTATCCAGAGTTGGAACCAATGCAAAAGGCAAAAAAACAGCTTACTTTCAGCTCAGTGAATGTGGGTGTTCTGAGCTTCTGAATTATGACTAATATTCATAAAGGTACAGAGGGAAAATCCAAACTTACAAATATTTATGGGAGAAATAGCTTCTATAAAATGGCAACTGTAGCAGAAATGTGGAAGGTGTTCATTACCAAGATGGTCTATGGGCTGTGAACAAAGTTCTAGCAAAAATTTAGCAGTAGTTAGCTCTGCATAAACAGCATGCAAGTGAATGGTATATAAGCTGTTTCTGCTACAAAGGAAGGAGTGTAAAAAGAACATGCGCTGGGAAAAAAGTGGGGAAGTCCTGCCAGGCCACACCTCACTGCAGATGGGACTATGCAGTGCTGTAAACCAAAGGGGTCTATCCAGTGCCATCACTTTGTGTCTCAGCATCAGAAGTGACCACCTAATTCGACTGTTAACAACTTGTAATTGCTCATTCTGTATCAATAGACATCTTTTGCTCACATCCTGGATATGAGGTATGTTTTCCACAAATCCTCCTGGGTTTGAAGAGTCAGAGGGAAGTGCAACTGTTATCACTGGTAAAATAATGCTCACCATTTCAAGATCTATGAACAGGATCTTATGAGACTAAGTAGATCCAGAAAGTCAGTTTGCATAGATGGGGAAGGAGAGACTGTTGACTTGAACGCACCCTGGCTCAATGGAAAAACACACATTTCTTCGTTTTACACATAAATGGGAAGACAGAGAAACTCTTTCAGCAGTCTCCCATTGCCTACCAAGCATTTCCAAAGAGCAAAGCCTTCAGGTACCGAAGAGTAAGAAAAATCCTAAAAAATATAAAGAAAGATTAAAAAAACCCAACCCCAAACCTATAATTAAACTTTTCCCTAAGATAGCACAGGTTTTGGTGGTTGTTTTTAGTTTGTTTGTTTTAACTGTGGAGAACTGCAAAATCTGTGTCTTGGGCAGGTAGGAGGAACAATGCCACTTCCACCAGGGCAGGCAGCACTACTGGTGAGTCTGGTGGGAGGTGTAGGCACAGCTCAGCTGCCCACCATAGGGGGTGTCTGAAGCACTGCCACAGTCTGCAAGCGAAAGCTCATTCTTCGTTAAGACATCACTGACTCAGGATAACAAGCTCAAGCATAATTTTCCAAACCAATGAGAATGTGGGGTCGAAAATATCAAGCCCCTCTCAACTCTACTGAAGGTTAGAGATCTACTGAGAAATTAAGAGGAGGACTATCCTTTTCTCTTTTCCTCCTCCCCAAGAGCGACACACAATAGTCAATGAACCTCATGCTCTCATTTTCATTACATGAACACGGTAGCTTGGCTTCATGGAGGAATATTTTGATTAACACTGTGTCAGTTCCTCAGATGCACTGCACTGGATGATCAACTCTAAATGGTCATATGATGCGTCACAGAGATCTTAGAGAACACAGGAGACTGATTTTCTAGCAGAATTGTTAACATTTAGCTTCTCATAAAGTATGATCAAGGATCTGAAATATGAGGGTAAAGAGAAACAGGTCACTTTTATCCCATGGCAGATGGCTTCTAATACTTTCAGAAGGCACAATTACGAAAGTAAGAGATCAGAGACAGAAACTGGGGAATCAGGATCACATCCAGACTTCAGAGATAGCAGCAGGGAGATACAAGATAATGCTGGGGAAGAAGGAAACGAGGCATGCAAGTTACCTAGGAGGAAAGACACATAGGAATGTTGAGTTCTTCAATCTTGAGACCAAAACATAATATATACTAGAAGTATCAACAGGAGACCTAAGCAGAGCTGAAGGAAAGAAGGTGCCCTAAAATCGCCGCACATCACTATTTATTCAGTGCCTTGCCACCTCATTCAGTGGAAAAAAATCATGCCTTTTAGGACCACTGCAATTCATATCCTTTGATTTTTTTTTTTTATGTGGGCCACATAAAAATCTCAGGAGGGCCAGAGGCCAACTGGTAGACACCTGGTACAGAAACAAGAATACATGCAGAGACCAGGACCATGGATCATGGAATATGGCTGAGAACACCATTTATGTCTAACAGTTACTCTTGGGAAACTGGCTTGTCAAGTTCAATGCTGAAGGCATTGGTGATGTGCAGAATATTACTCTGGAGGTATGGATTGGCTTATCATACAAAACTGATTGAATTAATTTCCTCTCAGAGGGCCCTGGTTTGCCATAGATGATCTATTCCTCCAGTGCTTCCAAAGGCAGAAAGTCACTGCTGCTTTCCAGGAGGGTAAGACAGTCTGCATGGTTGTATGGCTAACAGATACTGCGAATTAGCCCCTAGGCTCTGTGATTTGGTTTTCATAAGGCATGCTTCCTCTGTTGGCAAAAATTATAACATTATTGGCCCAAGAAAAATAAGACAAATTGATAAGTGTGTGCCTTTCATATTAGCAGATAATGAACACAAAATTGAAATTCAGTTAATTTGCCTGGAAGCTTCAAGTCATTTGATAAAAAATTCAATTAAAGCACGAGTAGTAAGTTTAAATGCAATCAAAAGGCAAGGGAGGGGACTTTTCTACCCCACTCCTCCTGGGAGCACAGATAAGACATTCTTCTTGTCTGCTCAAGTCAGATTAAAATCCAAGAAGACGTTTCCTGTAAAATCCAAAAGCCAATAAATTAATCATTGGCCTGCATATATTAGGTCAATTACCTGGACAAATGGTCAGATTTCAGAGTATCTCAGAGACACTTTAATAATTACAAAGTAGTCAGAATTTGTTATTATTCAAAAAGAAAGGACGTTTTTACTGTTTAACTGTGATGAAATTCTGTATTAAATGCAAAATAAATCTGAAGGATCTTGTTATAAAAGTGGATTGCGTAGCGCCTCTATCCCTTATATACATAGCATACAAAAGGGTAAACATGGCTTTTACTTTATTTTTGTTTGAAAATTCCATACTTCCTCTCAAACCTCTTCAAAATAAATGAAAATGGAATTTCAGACATTAATGTATGAATTTAAAATACATTTATTTACTGCACCAAATTCTAATAGATAGCATCAACTGCAATCATCTGATAAAGAAAATTTACTCATGTAAAACAGAGGTTATATATATGATTCTATGAGGAGAAGGGAAGAATAAAGGACTTTAGAAGGACAACGAGCTTTTGACCTTTCAATTTTAAATACATATGTAAGAAATCAAGACTGGATAAGAGGAAAACATAAAATCTTAAAGTTAAAACTAATGCATCCAGCTGTTGTTTCAATCCCAGAGGAGTTATGCACACTTCCTGTGGGCCACTTTTCCTGTGACCTATATAAAACAATATATATGTATGAAGATTTTATAAAGTACTATAATTTATTGTACATAATAGTTTTTATTAATAATCTTATTTTTTTAATTTTACCTGACATCAATAAAAAAATCTGTTCCAGCTACCTGATGCATTAGCTGGTTAAGCTACATATGGTATTAGTTTTGTTTAAAGAAAAGAGGGCAGGAGATAGCCAGCTTCATTTCTGTTTCTGTAAGTCAAAACTGAGGCTTGGTAAAATGAGTAAATAGAAAATACTGGGTTTAGTATAGTAAAAAAAGGAAGGAAAAACTTTAAAATATTCTAGAACAAGATTCAGCCTTTCAAAAACTGAGCTATAAACATCACAACCTTATATAAATTTCAGTGGCTACCAGCACTTACACTGTTCTAAAATGAAGTGCCACATCTCCCTTGGCTGCACATACCCCAAAATATCAATCAATCCTGAAAGGCAGCAGTGTAGCAATGGAGGAACTTCACTGTTTTACAGCCAGAATCTCTGATAAAATACAAATTTGAGGGCACGCTGTTGTTTTACATAGATGACAATAGATGAAGTGTGAGTCCGTACCTTTCTCAAATACAGGGCTTAATGGAGCCCCTTCCCCATGGGAAGGTCTCACACTGCTTTCCTGTCAATGTTAATGGGAAACCTAGCAAGGATTTCCTTATCTCTGAGCAAATTGCCTCTGGGCTTCCTCACAGGTCCATGAGTATGATTAATCACCATGGGCTATGGATTAGTGCCACCTGCTAGCACTAATGAAGAGGAAAAGAGGAAAAGAGAAAAGTCAGAGTTTTCAGATACTTTCCCATCATTCCTTCTTCATCAGTTCTCATTTACTATTCACCAGCTGGCCACTGTCCCTCCATTTCTGTCTTTGCCTGAGCCACCAAGAAATCAAGTGTCTCATTCCACTTAAAAAAGTCATACATCTAAGGGTAGGAAAACTAGTGTTGTCTAGAAATGAGGGTAAAATAGGGATACCATTTTCTGAAATGGAATAAAACATAAGACCTCTGTGTAATACACTCTTCCTGTCTTTGGACTGGTTGAACTACTAACAAGAGCATCCCATAAATGTAGGTCTTTTCCTGCTCACAACTGCATAACATCATAGTTTTTGCAAAAGCATCCATTAACTGAGACTGCTTGGTAGACAGTTTCAGGAAGATGTCAGAGTGAATAGCTGATCTGGGAACTACCTGTAGCAGCTATTCAGTCAGCTGGATGTCACACAACTCACTCTTGGAGCTGAACCAAGCAGTCAGGTGCCTCAGGCTTTGCACGCAATGATGCCCTAAACAAACACCCAACCACTAGCAATTATTTGCAGAAAGTGAAAAATCAATGGCAGGTGATAGTCCCTCATCCAAAGTCACTCTGTGAAGCCTCTTCCTTACACAAGTTTGTCCCAGCCTAGCCTGAGCATAGTGATAAATGAGAAATTAAGCCAGTCATTTGGGAACTCAGTAAGCATTCACCTTTAGAAAGAGAGATCGTATGACTTGAAGAAGCCTTTGGGGATTTTGCAATATCTAAGTGATTGTATTTGGCTGCTTTCCAGTTAGTATTTGTGTGCAAGTGCTCATAGTGTGTATTCCCTGCATACTGGTATGCACATGGGCTTGACTGAAATGTGCTAATAAATTCTCCTAGCAGGGAAAATTAGGGAAGATGCTGTGTCACACACTGAGAGGACTCAGGTTGCCTGTCTTCTAAACATTTCCACTAGACCCTGAGGCTTTCCATGGCCTCTTACCACTTCTTCCACTAGCTGGGAACAGAGGCCTCATAACTATACAGATACAGATGTTAATCTTGTATCACCTGAAATGAGTGACCTCCTCTCCCAGGGCGGTCAAAAGACCATTAAGTGGGTCTGATGATTTGCAGGTACTGAATTAGAAGACCTCCATTCTCTTACAGGGTGGACAGACACCAGAGATGAGAGCCTGCAAAACACCATGCAGCAGCTGAACTTCCCTAGGTGTGGCAAAAGACCATGTTTACAAGTGCAAAACCCTTGTGATAGCCTTAGAGAACTATGGAGAACCATGGGAACCCACCTTGGTGCAGTCATTTATATTATTTTTTGGGTAGAAGCCTTGAAGGAAGCTGTCCTGGAATCATGCCTGGATGTCACCTTTGAGAAAGACAGTTGCCAGACTCTAAAGCAACACCAAAAAGTAAGCCAATAACAAATAGGAGTGGGAAGCTTCAGCTTGTTCCATGGACTCCTTCATGGAGCAAAGCAGACATAAACTTTCAGTGTGCTGTCACATTTTATGCTCCCTTGCCATACTCCTGAAGAAGCTCCTTCTTGGCTGATGGCTCCTAGTGGAAGGATGTCCCAGGATTTCATTTCTGCAATGTCTAGAAGCAGGATAAATTTTCTGAGCTCCAACTGCTCCTGCTTCTTAGCTTCAAGAGGTTGTTTCACTCCTATACCACAACAAATATTGTATCTGCAGGGAGTTGAATACCAATCTGAGAAAATAGAAAAGATGGTTTTACTTTCCTTTTGCAGTATAAGTAAATCAGAAAGGACCAACCATTCTACTAACCTTTTCTTGCTCAGTAGACTTTGTTGAATGTAAGCAACCAGACTTGTACATTTATGAAATTACTGCCGCACTAAGCACATTGCAGATATCTAGCCTTATGCAGATACTTAGCCTTATGCATTTTAAGATTTTGAAATTTTTGCTTTTTCTGTTTCAGAATATTTATCATAAAGGACAAGTGGAAATGGAATGAAAAAGGGAGACCTTGGTATGTTAGAAGTAGCAATGAGATGATGGAGTTACTTGTTTTGTTTTGTTTTTTTCTTGTACTGCAATGTTATATTAATTCTGCCAACTTTATCTTCCCATAATACTAGAAGTGTAAGAGGAGTCTTCGCCTTCTCTCCCTATACCCATAGAAGTCTATGCCTCCTTACAGCTATTTTTCAAGTAATGACAAAACATCTGAATTCCAAAGACAGAGGTTTTCCAAACAGCAGTCATCACTCTTCCTGACCACTAGCAAAACCCAGTGTCATCCTGCATTCACTTCCAATTGATCATTCAGCACTTTCATGGCTTGGCTAAACAAAAATCCTCATCCTGAAAGGCACGGACTCCTTGGAGTACCACCAAAGTAGCAATGTCAGAAAAGTGCTGGGGAATACAGTCTGATAGAGCCTGAGGAGCTAGAGAACAGAGAGACATCAATGTACAGCTAAATACCACAGAGCAAAATCCTCTGAACAGCAAAGATATTTTACACCTCTTTCAGTAATTTTTTATTTCATATATTTAATAGTGCACTCTTATCTCAGTAACCACAAAAGGAATTAGCATTTCTAAAGCTTTTTATGATCAGAGCAACTATTCTTTCCTTATAAGAAGTGTTACATAATTACAACTGTCACTCTACTTTCATGTGCATTGAATTCATCTCTGTAACAGGCATTAATTTTTCTCAATATTGAATTCACTGTCATTTCCATATGTCAGTCCAAAAGGAGGCAGTCAGAGTTTTAAGTAAATTACTTGAAATAATAAATCACAGTGTTTAGACCCAATGCCAAGGAACTGGAAACCATAGAAAATGCTGTTGCAGAACTGTCAAACAAGCTTTGTACATAGGAGAAAAAAAACCCCACCAAAACAACAAAACACTCTGCAGCATTCTCTAAACTATTAGTGCTGCTTTGAACTGTGCCTCCCTGTCCTCTGATATTCACAGCACAAAGTCACACAGTTCCCCTGAAACAGAATGGATTTGCCAGTATATTGGACACCCAGCATGGACTAGAGAGATGCTAGTTCAACTGATGCTGTAGAACCAATTCCTGTATCAGTTTAAGCCAGTTTCTTATGCTGGGATTCAGCTCCAGCTTCAGGAATAAATTTGTGTCTCTGAAATGCATTTGGGTACGTGTGAGCCAATGCCACTGCAGCCAGTGGAGATCTACTCGCAGCCACTGGAGATCTACTCGCTACAGTTTGTTAACTCCAGAGAACAAGATGTGAGCATACCAAGCTGTGGGACAAATGACCTTTAAGCTCTGATAGCTTTTTGACTTCACCTTCACTCAATATAATGGGAGCTTAGACTCTCACTTCATGTGAAGGCATCCACAATACAGAAACATAAATTCGCATGCATAAATCTGGAACTGAGTTAGACTTCACTGGCAAATCAACAGCACATCTACATATCTAACAGATTCACTCAGCTGAGATCAGCTCACTACCTGTTGAAATTGAGACAATGATGCTTTCCTGGCACCCAAGGACAAATACATTAGAGAGAAAACTGAACCAAAAAAACCCAAAAAATCTCTTTACTAATGAAAATGGAGGACAAAAAGGGCTGTACAATATCTGTGAAGAGGTCATCAAGAGAACATAGCTGGGTTCTTCAGTGATGTGTGGTGGGAGGATGAGACAGTAGTTGAAACAAGGGATACTCAAACTGACTATACGGAGAAACTATTTCACTGTAAGGACACTGAAACAGTGGTACAGGTTGCCCAAAGAGACTGTGTCATCTCCGCCAGTGGAGGTTTTCAAAACCCAGTGGTGGAATAAAGCTCTGAGCAGCCAGCTGTGCACTCCTGACTGATCCTACTTCATGCTAGAGGTTGGAGGCACCTTTCTACTAAATTATCCTGGGATGTGATGAATTCCTCAGAGCTTACATAGAGCAGGAGAGAAGTCTGTCCATTTTTCCTTTAGTACAGAAATTCAATGTGCTCCATTGATGTTTCCAAGAAAACACACCTGAGATGCCTTTGGACATTTCATGTGCCAAAAGCCTGGGAGATGTAAACTATCACTGCTGCCAGCACAGAAAGGCAAGACACTGAGTGCTATGCAGTTAGGCTTATTGAAGGACAGCTCACATGCTTTCCCCAAAGGGTGCACAGAGACAAACCACCTGCCCTTTTACACAGCGATTTCATGTCAGCATTTTAGTATCCACTTTATACTGATCTCCACAAGCATTAAGGCAGAACTTCTGTCAGATGCCCATGTTTATCCATCAAAATTTCATTATTAATATTATTTTATTTAGTTTAGAGTACTTGATGTACAAGTACGACAGGGTCAAGTTTCCATGGTTAATATTCATTTTAGCTATATGGCCATTCTGTTGCTCAGGGCTATTTGCAACTGCATCAAAGACAGTATGAATACACAGAACAGTGCTGAGTCCACACAGCCATGAGTGCATAAGCTGGCTTTTATTCTCTGATCTAACATCAGCAGCATTTCCAAACCATGTTTTAACTAGTGCCAGCATGAGCAAAAACAATTGACTGGAGAGTCAGCAAGCCTTCAAGCTAGATCCTGATTTGGCAGAAGTGGTAAAGAGCCACATTTTTATTCATATTCTGGGAAAACGTGAAGAGAACAGTGTCATATATGAGTTCTGCCATACCAGTTCTATAGTACTTTCATAAAAATCATATTACAGCGTTAGGAGTACCTCCTCATGCCCTTCCCATTCCTGAGGCAGCAGCACCCATACTTGTATTGCTCTCAAGTGACAGGATTCTATGATACTTACCTGCCTTGCTCTTACAAACCTCCATGAGCAATAAACTGACATGACCACATTCCATGCTCAGCTGTCTTGCTACACAGCTCTTTCCTTGAAAGATAACTAAAACCTCCATTGCTGTACTGTAAGCCTATTATTCCTTGTTGCCTCTTTGATTTATTTCCTCCCTTACCTGTATTTGAGGACCTTAATCACATACCCCCTCTGCCTTCCCACCTCTAAGGCATCCTGCAGCAGCTGTGCATAGGGGGCAGCTGGCCAGGCTCCCTCCAGACCCTTTCAGAGCCTCCCTTACTGCTTTGAGCAGCATGCAAGGAAAGCATTTACACCTGGAAGACCATGCTCCTGTTAACACCTTCCAGCCTAACACTACTGACTCCTGCCCTGAAACACGGCCCTCCCACAGCCATCAGTTCCCACTCTGTATTCCCCAGCTTTCCTGCACTTGCCTCCTTGCAAACATGCAGTTGCCTTTACAGAACTGTGTCTTCTGCTCAGACCATTTCAGCTTCACAGGGCTGTTTGAACACTGAGGCTATCCCCCCATGGATCTGCATCCCTTCTCACCTTAGTGCTGCCTGCACCCTTATAAACATGCTCTTTACTTCACCTAACTCACTAGTGAAAATAGCTTTCATTAATGACTATCCATTTGGATAACTAACTAGGAATAACTACCATTGGAGTACAACTCCCTACCAATCACATAACCTTGTTCAGTTCCATGAAATCTAGGTTTCCCCTTACTTACGTGTCATAAAGTCTTACTAGAAATCAAGACAAAAAATTACACATTTACTTTTTCTTTACTTACAACATCCATCCTAGGAGGACATTAGGCTGATACACTATTAGATTGCATCTAACAGTGTTGGCTGTCATTCACCTGAATTATCTTACCAAATAGAAGTTATATTTTGATTATTAACATTCCCTCTGTTCTTGATTCAAAACTGAGGCCAAGTAATCTATCATTTCCTAATATATCCTTTCTCTTTCACTGCTGCTCTTGAAAAACCCTAAACTTGCTTTTTATGGTCTTCTGAAACTCATTTCCCCTGCAGTTCTGGGAGGGGATTGCTAATGACACACTCTTAATATTACATGTGTCATAGCACCCGACTTCTCATCTTGTTGCCACTAACAATAGTCAGCAGCCCAACTACAACCACCAAAGGGTGAAGGTTAAAGCAGAAAAGGAATTTAACACTTCTGCCTTCCCCGCCTCAGTGGTGGGTAAGTAGTCTTTTCTTTCTTTTGGGTACCCATAAAAATATTTTCACGTTCATACTCTTACTACTAAGGTATTGCTTTCTTATCTTGTATACAATTTTACACCTGCCAATTGCTCAGGAAAAAGCCTCACAATATCTTCAGGAAGCTATGCTGAAATAGATTTGCCTTAATAGGTAGAAAAAGGGTACAGAAGAGCAGAAGGTGGACATTTTAAGCTTCCAGACTTCCATTTATCAACCACCCACACAGAAAGCCTGATTTTTCAGAGGAACAGAGCTGAGGCCTTAGGCCCCCATTTGTCACAATTACCATGAAAAAGCAAAGAAGCTTAAACTGCCCTAGCAGGTTAAGGAACAGAATTGAATTCAAGAGCACCAGAGCATGTAAACCATCAACAGCAGGTGCCTCTGCCACACAGCTTTTATAAGGAGATGCTCCTGGAAAAACAGTCCTATAAGGCTGAAGATTTTGTCACCTTTCTCTTTTCCTCAACAAGTGCTTTACCCCTCGTGGAGCTGGCATCAAGACCAAAAGATTTGGAGGATTTTACTTTCTAGTTGTTGGGGGAGTTTTCAACCTCTTTAGTTTTGTCCCAGTTGCGTGAGCAGTTTCGAATTCTCTAACTGGCACAAGGGAAGGCTTCACATGAGAGAAAGTGAAGATTACACAGCTTATTTAATGACAGTTAGACTAACCCTCCCCATATTAAATCATCTTAGCTCCTTAAATCCTTCATTCTTCATGAGCTTCAAACAACCACCTATCTCTACACCTCATACATCACATGTTACTACTTGCCATTGTTCTTCACCAGATCCCTTCTCTGACCAGACATCATCAGTACCAGTTATCTGCCCAGTTGCTCTGATCCCTGTTTCTGTGAAAGAAGGGAGGCAAACTTAGATCATTCTAACATCAAACCAGAAATATCTGAGTTACCAGCATATGGTTTTTCCTGTTATATTAAGTTTTAACAGGCTTTTTTGTTCCCTTTACTAGACATTAACTGACATGCTGTGATGCAGTATTACTGCCCTTTAATTTAATGTAAGAACATGAGGCCAAACTTACTGTAAAAATGTTCACATCATTCCTTCAAGCAGGCCTAGGAGCTCTGACACTCCCCCTTACTTCAACAGGAATAAAGATTAGATCAACACTTGGGTGTCTTTGAAAAGCCCACCTGAATTTTCTGCCTCAAAGCAGTTTAAAACCTAACTCCCAGACTCCTTTCAGCCAGTAAACACTACAACTGCTTCTAAAGTTATAACATTTTTCTAAACAATTGCGCAAAAGCTCTGGAAAAATAAAGGTACAGAAATACAGGAAGCAACTCCACTTCAGTAATAACAACATGGACTTGAAGCCATTTCCCATAAAACACACGAAAGGGCAAAAGATTATAAATACTGCAGCTGCAGACCTGCTCGACACATCTAATGCAATATTCAGTCTTTTCTAGAAAAGGAAATCAATTATGGCTAGAATTATTAATGCAGAGGCAATATGTATATATGCAGAACTGGCAAATCTGGAGTGAACAGAATAGGTGTTTCTTGTTAGGTTACTGCTGAGGCCTTTCTACGGCTCTAGTCCTTGTGTTTAAGCAACCGTGTTTACACAGTAATTGAAGAACACAAAATATTTTAAGCTGCTGCCAAGAGCAATGGCAAGATGTTTAACAAAGTGTTATATGACAAAAAAATATTGCAGTATGAGTCTGATTTAGAAGATATTAGCAATGGAATCTGGCACTTATTAAAAATCCCAAACCTTTGCAGAGGTTCCAGACTGCCACATCTCTGCTCTTGGCACCTTAGTACACTTCAGCTTCTGCAATACTTACGAGACCTTTTCCTAAGTAACATGAAAGAGATACTGGCGCGGTTTACAATAACCTATTACCACACTAGCAGTGTGATCAGTTGAAATAAGTTAGAGGGGTTTCAATTAGTTAATATAATTCTTAGTGCATTTCAGAATGAGAACAAGGTGCCCAGTAAGCCCCTTTCAAGCATCACCACTTATTCTGACAGTTCTTAGATATCCAAATAATTCAGAAGTATAGGTCTCTTAAAGAAGACCTAGGCTTCTAGGTCCTTCAGGCACTCCTGAAAACCTTTTCCATTGCTGAGTCAGTCAACTGGAGCTGTCTTCCTCTGCCACCCTTCCTTCAGGCTAAGCAAACCCCACCTTCTCGATCATAAGTAAAACAGATTTGAGTTTGGGAAAATTAATTTATTGCCAAATAGAATAAATATTTAACTAATTTGACTAGCAGGAAGCAGAGAAAAACTTTCTGACAGCATTCCTCACCCCCATTTTCCCAAGCTCAGCTCCACTCCAGACACCCGTTCCCGCATGGAGCAGTGCAGGGGGCTGTAGTCAGTCAGTAATAATCCCTCTCTGCTGCTCTACCTTCCTCACGCTTCCCCCTGCTCTCATGTAGATCCTTTCCACGGGCTGCAGGAGAGACCAGGTCTAAGGCCACAGAGCACCTCCTCTTCTTCCAACCTTGGTCTTCCCTCAGCTTCCTCTGTCCGGTATTTTCATAGAATCACAGAATCCCAAGGGTTGGAAGGGACCTCAAAAGATCATCTAGTCCAACCCCCCTGCAAGAGCAGGGTAACCTACAGTACATCACACAGGAACTTGTCCAGGCGGGCCTTGAATATCTCCAGTGTAGGAGACTCCACAACCCCCCTGGGCAACCTGTTCCAGTGCTCTGTCACTCTTACAGTAAAGAAGTTCTTCCTGATGTTAACGTGGAACTTCCTATGCTCCAGTTTACACCCATTGCCCCTTGTCCTATCACTGGATATCACTGAAAAAAGCCTAGCTCCATCATCCTGACACCTACCCTTTACATATTTGTAAACATTGATGAGGTCACCCCTCAGTCTCCTCTTCTCCAAGCTAAAGAGACCCAGCTCCCTCAGCCTCTCCTCATAAGGGAGATGTTCCACTCCCTTAATCATCTTTGTGGCTCTGCGCTGGACTCCTTCAAGCAATTCCCTGTCCTTCTTGAACAGAGGGGCCCAGAACTGGACGCAATATTCCAGATGCGGCCTCACCAAGGCTGAGTAGAGGGGGAGGAGAACCTCTCTTGACCTACTAACCACACCCTTTCTAATGCACCCTAAGATGCCATTTGCCTTCTTGGCCACAAGAGCACATTGCTGGCTCATGGTCATCCTCCTATCCACCAGGACCCCCAGGTCCCTTTCCCCTTCGCTACTTTCCAGCAGGTCACCCCCCAACCTGTACTGGTACATGGGGTTGTTCTTCCCCAGATGCAAGACTCTACACTTGCCCTTGTTGAATTTCATCAAGTTTCTCCCCGCCCAACTCTCCAGCCTGTCCAGGTCTCGCTGAATGGCAGCACAGCCTTCTGGTGTGTCAGCCACTCCTCCCAGTTTTGTGTCATCAGCAAACTTGCTGAGGGTGCACTCAGTTCCCTCATCCAGGTCATTGATGAAAATATTAAACAGCACCGGTCCCAGCACCGACCCCTGAGGGACTCCACTAGTCACAGACCTCCAGCTAGATTCTGCGCCATTGACCACAACTCTCTGCCTTCTTCCTTTCAACCAGTTCTCGATCCACCTCACTACTTGATCGTCAAGCCCACACTTCCTTAGCTTATCTATGAGGATGCTGTGGGAGACAGTATCAAATGCCTTACTGAAATCAAGAAAAACTACATCTACTGCTCTACCATCATCCCTCCACCTAGTCACTTCCTCATAGAAGGCTATAAGGTTGGTCAAACATGACTTCCCCCTCATAAAACCATGTTGGCTGTTCTTAATGACCCCCTCATCCTTGATATGCCTAGAGATGGAGTCAAGAATAAGTTGTTCCATCACCTTTCCAGGGATGGAGGTAAGGCTGACCGGTCTATAATTACCCGGGTCCTCCTTCTTGCCCTTCTTATAGACTGGGGTGACCTTTGCCATCCGCCAATCCTCAGGCACCTCGCCCGTTTCCCACGACTTACCAAAGATGATGGAGAGTGGCCTAGCAATGACCTCCGCCAGCTCCCTCAGCACCCGTGGGTGCATTCCATCCGGACCCATCGGTTTACAGATGTCCAGATTGCATACCTGATCCCTAACCCAATCCTCATCTACCAAAGCAAACTCCTCCTTTGTCCTGACTCCTTCTGGGGCTATAGGAATCCGGGGCCCCCAGGGAGAGACTGCAGGAGTAAAGACAGAGGCAAAGAAGGCATTCAGCACCTCTGCCGCCTTTATATCCTCTGTCTCCAGGGCACCCACCTCGTTCAGCAGTGGGCCTATATTGCCTCTTGTGTTAGTTTTATTTGCTATATATTTGAAGAAGCCCTTTCTATTGTCCTTAACCCGACTAGCAAGATTAAGCTCCAAGGAGGCCTTAGCTGTCCTAATTGCCTCCCTACATCCTCTAACAACTGTCCTATATTCCTCCCAAGTGGCCAGCCCCTCCTTCCATAATCCATGGATTCTCCTTTTCCACTTGAGTTTGCCCAGCAGCTCCTTGTTTAACCACGCCGGTCTCCTAGATCCCTTACTTGATTTCCTACTCAGTGGGACGCTCTGATCCTGAGCTTGGAAGAAGCAGTCCTTGAATGCTAACCAACTATCTTGAGCCCCTTTACCGCCTAGTACACTTTCCCATGAGACTTCCCTTAGCAGTTGATTGAAGAGGCCAAAGTTGGCCCTTCGGAAATCCAGAACTGTGGCTTTGCTAGGTATTCTATTCCTCCCACACAGGATCCTAAACTCCACCATCTCATGGTCACTGCAGCCAAGGCTGCCATTGACCGTCACCACTTTGACCAAACCCTCCTTGTTGACGAGTACTAAATCTAGCAGCGCTGCTCTCCTAGTTGGTACGTCCACCATTTGCATTAAGAAGTTATCATCAATGCACTGGAGGAACCTCCTAAACTGTGAATGACTGGCTGTGTGAGTCTTCCAGCAAATATCGGGGTAGTTAAAATCCCCCACGATGACTAAGGCATGTAGTTGCGAGGCTACTTCCAGTTGCCTATAGAAAGCCTCATCAACTCCTTCGTCCTGATCAGGAGGTCTATAATAGACCCCCACAACTGTATCACCCGTGCCAGTCTGTCCCTTAAAACCCACAGACATTCCACTTGCTCCTCATCCGACCCCGGACAGAACTCAATACATTCTAGTTGCTCTCTCACATAAAGAGCAACTCCACCACCTCGCTTTGCTGACCTATCTTTCCTAAAAAGGACATAGCCATCCATGACCACATTCCAGTCATGTGAACTGTCCCACCATGTCTCTGTAATTGCCACTAGATCATAACCTTTAGCCTGCACACAGACTTCTAACTCCTCCTGTTTATTCCCCATGCTGCGTGCATTGGTGTACAGGCATTTCAGGGAGCCAGTCCTAGTACCCTTTTTCCCCTGTGGGACAGGGTCTAAAGAGCTATCCTTTCCCACAAGTGAAACAAGAGATTGATAGTCCTCCTTAGCCCGCCATCCTTCAATCCCTAGCATGTTCCTCTTGGGCTTGTCCCCAACAGGCCCAGTTAAATCCCCTCCCCCCTTCATAACTAGTTTAAAGCCCTGTCAATAAGCCCTGCTAACTCCTGCCCCAACACCCTTTTTCTTCTCTGGGACTGGTGTATCCCGCCTGTCACCAGCAAACCAGGTGTCCCATACAGCAGCCCGTGACTGAAAAACCCAAACCCCTGCCTTTGGCACCAGTCACGTAGCCATACATTAACCTGCAGAGTCTTCTTATATATCCCTTCACCCTCGCTTGCAACAGGTATGGAGGCAAACACCACTTGCGCTCCAGACCCTTTAACCAGCCGTCCCAGGGCCCTGAAGTCTCTCTTCATTGCCCTTACGTTCCTCATAATAATTTCGTCACTGCCAACCTGAAAAACCAGCAGCGGATAGTAGTCAGACGGCTGCACCAGTTCAGAGAGCTTCTTTTTAACATCTCTAATCCGAGCCCCAGGCAGGCAGCAGACCTCCCTGTGGGGTGGATCCGGTCGACAAATGGGCCCTTCTGTTCCCCTCAGAAGGGAGTCACCCACCACAATTACTCTTCTTTTCTTCTTGGTTGGGGAAGTTCTGAGGCATGTGGGTGAGTGACTAGCCCTGGGTGACTCACTAGATAGATTTGCCTCACCATCTCCATTCACCTGGCCCTGAATTTCCAAGACCTCGTACCTGTTATTCAAGGGCAATTGGGAGGGAGGAAGGGATTGTGAGGGTTTTCGCTTACCTCTCCGAGGAGGAACCTCCCTCCATCCATCCTTGTCCATTAAGCTCTCTCCTTCTGTCTGATGGTAGGAGGGAAGGGGATCCATAGCTTGTTGAACCACTTCCCTCTGCCCTTGCCTTAGGGTGTGGCTCCACCAACCTATTTCACTTTCGCATTCTCTGATGGCTCTCAACCTTCCTACCTCCTCCCTCAGTTCAGCCACCTGCCTGAGCAGGTCATTTATTTGCTCACAGCGAACACAAGCAGTGTCACTGGCTCCCTCCAATACAAGTGCCAGGCTCAGGCATTCGCTGCAGCCAGAGACCTGCACAGCTGCGTGTCTGCAGGAAGGCTCAGTCTGGATACCCACATTAGTACTCACTACAGCTTTCGATTGTGTTGTAACCATGATCTATCTGGTCAATCAATCCGTCTACGTCTCTCCACACAAACAAGCACTCCTTCCTCCTCCTGTACTCCAGGCGAGTCCTCTTGGTGAGCCGGTTAGCCCGCTTCCCTGCCCGCGCGAACTGCCGCGCAAACTGCCTCGACCCTTGACCCTCGACCCCCGACCCTCTCTGTTTGCCGGCCCTGTTCGCCGCGCTCCCTGGGCAGGTTTTTAGCCACCCCCAGCTGGTGCCGCTGCTCCTGGCTCCGCCCCCCGTGAGTCAGCCGCCTGCGGGAGCTGAGCTGCCAGGCCCCGGGCAGGTCCTGTTGAGGACCTGAGGCTCCCTCCTCAGTGGCTCCTCCCTTTCTCTAAATACGCTTCCCCAGAGATGCACCATCTTGTCCAAGAGGCTCAGCAGTGGATCTGTTGAAGCCAGCTGGAACAGCTGTGTCAAGCCCTGGCCTCCCCTCACAGAGACTGTCTGTAGACTCTCCTCTGGTAGCACCTTGCCCCAGACACCCTATACAGCCGTGTAATCAGACTGTCCCTAACTCTGTCCCTAACTCTTCTACTGCAGGCCCTCCATCCCCCCAGCCCTCTGAGACATGGAAGGTCCCAACACAATCCTGCCAGGAAAGGCTGAGGAGAAAAACACCATTGCACACCATGGGCATCGCTGTGTCCTTCATCGGTAAGTTGCCTGTCCCCTTCAGTGTCACCTGCATAAACAGTTTACCCTCCTTTGCCATAATTATTTGCTTCCAGTAGACTTACAGAAAAGAAATCATAGAATAGTTAGGGTTGGAAAGGACCTCAAGATCATCTAGTTCCAACCCCCCTGCCATGGGCAGGGACACCTCACACTAAACCATCCCACCCCAAGGCTTCATCCAACCTGGCCTTGAACACTGCCAGGGATGGAGCATTCACAACCTCCCTGGGCAACCCATTCCAGTGCCTCACCACACTTACAATAAAGAACTTCCTCCTTATAGCCAATCTAAGCTTCCCTTGTTTAAGTTTTAACCCGTTACCCCTTGTCCTGTCACTACAGTCCCTGATGAACAGTCCCTCCCCAGCATCCCTATAGGCCCCCTTCAGATACTGGAAGGCTGCTATTAGGTCCCCACGCAGCCTTCTCTTCTCCCGGCTGAACAGCCCCAACTTTCTCAGCCTGTCTTCATACGGGAGGTGCTCCAGTCCCCTGATCATCCTCGTGGCCCTCCTCTGCACTTGTTCCAGCAGTTCTGTGTCCTTTTTATGTTGAGGACACCAGAACTACACACAATACTCCAGGTGAGGTCTCACAAGCGCAGAGTAGAGGGGCAGGATCACCTCCTTCGACCTGCTGGTCACGCTGTTTTTTGATGCAGCCCAGGATACGGTTGGCTTTCTGGGCTGCAAGCGCACACTGAAACCAGCTCATGTTCATTTTCTCATCGACCAGCACCCCCAAGTCCTTCTCTGCAGGGCCGCTCTGAATCTCTTCTTTGCCCAGTCTGTAGCCATGCCTGGGATTGCTCTGACCCAGGTGCAGGACCTTGCACTTGTCGTGGTTAAACTTCATAAGGTTGGCATCAGCCCACCTCACAAGCGTGTCAAGGTCCCTCTGGACGGCATCCCTTCCCTCCAGCTTATCAACCGGACCACACAGCTTGGTGTCATCAGCAAACTTGCTGAGGGCACACTCAATCCCACTGTCCACGTCAGCGATGAAGATGTTAAACAAGACCAGGTCCAACACCGATCCCTGAGGGACACCACTCGTTACTGGTCTCCACCCGGGCATCGAGCCATTGATCACAACTCTTTGTGTGCAGCCATCCAGCCATTTCTTTATCCACCGTGTGGTCTATCCATCAAATTGATATCTCTCCAATTTAGAGACAAGGATGTCGTGTGGGACAGTGTCAAACGCTTTGCACAAGTCCAGGTAGATGACGTCAACTGCTCTACACTTGTCCATCAGTTCCGTAGCCCCATCATAGAAGGCCACCAAATTGGCCAGGCAGGATTTCCCCTTAGTGAAGCCATACTGGCTGTCACCAAGCACCTTGTTGTTTTTCATGTGCCTTAGCATGCCTTCCAGGAGAATGTGCTCCAAGATTTTGCCAGGCACAGAGGTGAGACTGACTGGTCTGTAATTCCCCGGGTCTTCCATTTTCCCCTTCTTGAAAATAGGGGTTATGTTTCCCTTTTTCCAGTCGTCGGGAACTTCACCTGACTGCCATGATTTTTCAAATATGATGGCCAGTGGCTTAGCAACTTCATTCGCCAGCTAAATGTTAAGAAGTCCCACCCATGTTTGACCACCCAAGAACCACCGAGATGGGCATTACTAGAAACAATATAGGGACCAAAATCCATGCTGTTACCTCTGAAATGTGAAGAAATACCTGAAGAACTTGAAGTCCTTTCATGGCATTGACTTAAAATAAAAAAAGAAATAAAAAAAAAAAGATGATATTTAATACTGACATAATAATTACAATTAGTATATATTGGCAGTGCTTCCTCATGTAGAAGACATCTGGCCAACTGCTAGCCTAAATGATGGCTTTGGTAACTTGCCAGGAGGCAGAGAGACTGCCTTAGATTTGTATACACTGACAAAATAAATTGGTGAGTCGGCTTCCATTTCAAGTAGGCTTCAGCAAGACATCCTCAGCAGCATGTAACTGCCAGCACTTACCCTCAGTACTAATTAGAAAGTTACTTTCCTCAGTGACTGTGGGCCTTGCAGTCCTGTGTCTTACACCTACTGACCACAATGAGCTCTGCACCCCATTCTCCATTGCCCATATTTTAAGAGGATAAGCAGCTGGAGAGGAGTGCTATAAACATGATCTATAAATAATTTGTTACCGCAAAAAGCATAGTAATAGAAAACTCAGTTCCCCTTTGTTTACAAGAGAAAAAAAAAAGGGGGGGGGGATAAAGTAATCATTGTAGTTACATTCTCATATGAGAAAAGAAAATGTAGTTACTGAAGGGCTCTTTAGGCTAGTTGGGAAAAATTAAAACTAAAGGACTTGAAATTAGAGTGAGACACGTAGAAGTGAAAATAGAGAAATTTTAGTATCAAGGGTGATTTAGCAGCAAATGTAGTTTTAAACAGGTTTAGAAAATATCAGAACCTGACAATGTCTTTTGACTTTAAAAATCTATGCCTCTACACAGACAGTGTCAATTAAGGCCTCTATACACTGAATATATTGAGCAAAATATCAATCACTTTTTGTTGGCAAAGCATGAACTGCAACAGGCCTTCTAGTTAACCATTGCCCACAACTATCCTAACATATTATTTGTTTCAAATTACATGTGTGTATATATATTTGTTTCTTTTATAGCTGAAGTACATTGTGAGACTGTGCATACCCAGAGTAACTTAAAAGGTAGAGAGCAGAACCACTGGCAAAACAAATGAAAGGCATTCTGCTCAATAGGACACTACAACACATTTATTAAAACCAGCATTAGTACAAATGAAACTCAATGAATCAAGCAAGAGGTCAATGTTAAGAGCTCCCTGAACTAGAGGAATCCACGCTCCTGTTCAGTCCCTGCACAACAGGATCAGCCACAATAAGGCCACCCACTCATTTAGCTTCAAGCACTTACTAGTGAACACTGGAGCAAGCTTCTGTGTTTGCTTGGTTCTCCAGAGTGACGTATAAAGCTTTCCTTAGAGAAAAACACAAGGAGCTAAGTTTTTTACCAAACAAAGCAGACTCACATGCCAACACTTCTTTTGTTGATGGACTTTCAGAGAATTCCACATCAATCCTGGACACAGAGCACAGATAGTAAAATATTTGTAAATTGTATTCCTATCTTTAACCTTGACCATGGGGTAAACAAGCTGTAGTTAACATTTTATGAGCTGATACAAAATCAACTCTCTATAGACAACAATAACCATAAGCTAGTTGCACTATATTAAATATTTCTTTGACATTTACTGTTGAGTCCAGTATTCATAATAGCCTTCCCTGGTTTCTAGAAAAAGGCAATAAGCTGCTGACTTCGGGTCATTCACATTCCAGGTGAAACGCAGGCCCCGTTTGAAGACAGTATGAGATTTAGCAAAGACTTCACTTGTTCAGGATAGTGGCACTTGAGAAGTGTAGTAAACAAAGTCCAGTAATGGCCTTTAATCCTTTAGCAAAGTCACTTATAGATCAAGGGCAGACAGATTCATTACATTTAATACTGTAATGAGCTTTTTAACTTTAATGTTACATTGAATTTTGTACCATTACACTTAATATTGAATTTTTCAGTATCCTTAATATGAACTAGCACAAAGAAATTCCCAGAATCTCCTTGAGCATCCTTAGAGTGATCACTCATGTCACACCATACAAAACCCCACGAAACAAGGATTCTAAAAATGTTTTCAGACACTCATCAACCTCTTGTGGAGGGTTCTCCCATCCCAAAACATCCACAAGTTTCTCTTTTACAGATGGAAGACACAGCAACTTTTTAATTAATATCAATTTTTATTTAATTAAGTTAAACATTGTGTTCTTCTAGTGACAATTCAATACAGTATTGATAGAATATTGAAAATGTGGTCTTCTTGGTAATTAGATTAGTCAATTTAAGTTTGCTGTGTGGATTTTTTGTTTAAAAAGTTTTTGTCTTTACAAGATAGCTATGAAAGGTTCTGGAGATTTCAGCTGACAATAAAGGATTTTGCCAGTTTAAATGCAGTCAGCATTTGCTTTAACACAAGTGGAAGTTACATAGATCAGCAGTTCCCAGGCAGTAACCACTGAATTGACCCAGAGAACAGTGTTAAACAGCAGAACCTACTCATACATCCCCTATATACTGCCCAGATCAGTGGTCTGGGAGCACTGGCAGTGGTTGTGCTGTGAGTTTCATGATGGCCTAGTGTTCGTGTACTAAGACAAGAAGTCATTTACAGAAAGTACAGTTTTATGAAGCATAGTCTGGCAAACTGCAGCACAGGTTTCTGCCCTGATTACTTGATAAAAGAAAACAAAACAAACAAGAGCTATCAGAGCTTGATTACTCCCTGCTGGGCTTGTTTTTTCACCAGGTGATTCAGGATAACTAGCTAAAAAAGACTAGGACCAAGCTTCACATTTAAAACTTGGTGCAGGGAGATGCTTTTAAAAGTGGGTGTGTTCTGTTCAGCACTAGTGTGTCAGTCCTGCATGATGGGAGATTCATTTTTTGCTGGCTCTGGGCCAGGAGCCCTGCACAGTGTTATCTTGCAGCCTCTGCAGAGCCACATCCTCGTTCCACATCATCTGAGAGTCATGAGCAGTCACTGAATGACAAGAAAAGACAGAGGAAGGAGTACAATGGTCAGCTAGCAGATGTTCAGGCATTTGTGGAAAACTGCATTTGTTTATGGATGTTCAAGTGCCTACTGAAGATGTGCGTGTGGCTGCCCCACCCTTAGAAGTGCTCAGGGTCAGGGCAGACAGGGCTCGGAGCAACCCCGTCTAATGGAAAGTGTCCCTGCCCATGGCAGGGCAATCAGAACGAGATGATCTTCAAGGTCCCTTCTGCCCAAACCATGCTATGATTGTATGAATGATGTGAACATGCTCTGCTGAAACCCCTTACCTTTACAACAACACCTCCCAAAAGTGCTACTATTAGCCAGAACATGTTTTCCTCTAGCCAATGTCTATGGAGCGCCTCAGGCACCCCATGCCTCTGTGCACAACTGGTTCAGCAGCTGTCTTACTAACATCTGTATAGATAACCCCAAAAGCTCAAAAAGTATAAGGCACCTAGGGTCAGTCACAGCTCAGCAACACAAATGTCCAAAGAGAAAATATTTCCATTTGACTAAAATGCTTTATTGACAAGTTTTGCATTAAATTATTTAGATCATTGCTGCAGCACTCAGATGACTGCTCTGGATACAAGCTTTCTACTGACTGTACCAACACACCTCCTGTCTTCCCTTTAAAGGCTAGAGATAAGAGAAAATACATTTTGGAAATACTTACAGACAAAAAAAAAAAGAAGTATATATTTGAATAGATGAGAAGCTTGTGAAAGTAAAACTCAATTCTAAGTTTTGAACAGGACAAGGAAAACATGACTAAGAAAAATTACACTTGAACACCATGAACTGGGCAATAATTGTCACAAGTAACCATTCTCCATCTAGCTAGATTAGCCTGGAACAAGAATTAACACTAAAGTTTTCAATGAGCAAGAGGAACCCATTCTAGGTTGAAAGTTGTCATAGGTAGTTTTTCTTGATTTCAGTAAGGCATTTGATACTGTCTCCCACAGCATCCTCACAGATAAGCTAAGGAAGTGTGGGCTTGACGATCAAGTAGTGAGGTGGATCGAGAACTGGTTGAGAGGAAGAAGGCAGAGAGTTGTGGTCAATGGCGCAGATTCTAGCTGGAGGTCTGTGACTAGTGGAGTTCCTCAGGGGTCGGTGCTGGGACCGGTGCTGTTTAATATTTTCATCAATGACCTGGATGAGGGAACTGAGTGCACCCTCAGCAAGTTTGCTGATGACACAAAACTGGGAGGAGTGGCTGACACACCAGAGGACTGTGCTGCCATTCAGCGAGACCTGGACAGGCTGGAGAGTTGGGCGGGGAGAAACTTGATGAAATTCAACAAGGGCAAGTGTAGAGTCTTGCATCTGGGGAAGAACAACCCCATGTACCAGTACAGGTTGGGGGGTGACCTGCTGGAAAGTAGTGAACGGGAAAGGGACCTGGGGGTCCTGGTGGATAGGAGGATGACCATGAGCCAGCAATGTGCTCTTGTGGCCAAGAAGGCAAATGGCATCTTAGGGTGCATTAGAAAGGGAGTGGTTAGTAGGTCAAGAGAGGTTCTCCTCCCCCTCTACTCAGCCTTGGTGAGGCCGCATCTGGAATATTGCGTCCAGTTCTGGGCCCCTCTGTTCAAGAAGGACAGGGAATTGCTTGAAGGAGTCCAGCGCAGAGCCACAAAGATGATTAAGGGAGTGGAACATCTCCCTTATGAGGAGAGGCTGAGGGAGCTGGGTCTCTTTAGCTTGCAAAAGAGGAGACTGAGGGGTGACCTCATCAATGTTTACAAATATGTGAAGGGTAGGTGTCAGGATGATGGAGCTAGGCTTTTTTCAGTGATATCCAGTGATAGGACAAGGGGCAATGGGTGTAAACTGGAACATAGGAAGTTCCACGTTAACATCAGGAAGAACTTCTTTACTGTAAGAGTGACAGAGCACTGGAACAGGTTGCCCAGGGGGGTTGTGGAGTCTCCTACACTGGAGATATTCAAGGCCCGCCTGGACAAGTTCCTGTGTGATGTACTGTAGGTTACCCTGCTCTTGCAGGGGGGTTGGACTAGATGATCTTTTTAGGTCCCTTCCAACCCTTGGGATTCTGTGATTCTGTGATTCTGTGATTTTTCTCCCTTTCTCCAAAGAGGGCCGAATCATCTGACAGGAATTCCCCCCTCTCTCCTGCACAAGCTATACAAGCTCTGTAATACTACAAAAGCTTCATCTGCCCAACCTATAATATAAAGAGATCCATCAGACCTGCTGCAACAGAACACTTACATCATAAACATTAACAACTTCCATCATAGTTTTAATCTTAAAATCTGTTTAAGACAGGGTAAGCCAACATCTGATAGCCTGATTTGTATAGCCAGGAAAAAGATCTAACTGAAAGCCGTGGATAAACTAGTGCAAAAAGTTAAGCTTCACAGTACAATACTACAGATATTCTGAAAAGTTGCATTTATTTTCTTCAAGTATCCCTGGAGCACCATGTATGAGTGCTAGACAGCACGGCTGACCACCTTTCATTGCAGCTTCACTAAATTCTGGTTACATTTAATGAGAAAATACCTGAACTTACCAGTATGTTGCAGTGATCTCACATGTTGCTAGCACCCAAAACCATGTAAATATGAATCCAAGACCAGATAACCTTCTTGAACTCTGACCCAGCATCCTTTTGGGAAAGGCTGAGCCTGACTGGCTCCTCAAGCCACGGACCACGGACGCTGGTGCCCTCTTCTGGCTGTATTCTTCGGAGACCAGCAGAATACAGTAAAAAATACCACTGATACTAAGTGAATTCACTCTTCTGGTTTAACAATTAAAAGCTCGAGGTATTTCTTCGAATGGCTGAAACTGAGAATATTTTTATGTGCCTCTTTGGTAACTAGAGGTGACAATACATCACAGCACTGGGACAGGCATCTTGTTCCTAAGCATGTGCTATGCAAATATAGCTTGGAGTGAACCTGGTTTGCCCCCTAGACATCTCACTCCATTAGCAGATTGGAGGACAGCACTACTGTTACTGCTTATCTGCAGTCTGTTTTGCCATCCATTTTGTTAATTCCCAGATACTTCTATCCTCTTTATGAGGAACAAAAACTTAAAACTAAAACAAAAACAAAAACTAAAAGGAAGATGATAGAGATGCATGTTGCACTTCAGTTTCTGCCCAGACAGGGATAGCATTTACAGTATTCTGCCGTAAGCAGCCCGCTAATTATTACCAAATGCCTAATCTGTTGCATACTGTGAGATCTAGGGCTCTCTTACCTCATTTTCCCAAGTTATTTACACATCAAAACACGAACAATAATAAAGAAACAGAAAAGGCAGCTTGGCTGCAGATGGTGGAGGGAGAAGGCTGTTCTTGCCAGAACTCTATGTTTTATCATGAGCCTGATCTCCACAGCACTTAAGTTCAGTAATACTCCTCTGTGTTCAAATAAAGAGGGTCTGAAAGACAAGGACTGAGAACTTCTTTCAATTTAGCTAGGTATTTACTTGTATCAGTGTCTGTGACACTTGATCATTCTGAGCACATTACTAACACAAAAGTGGGGCAGACAGCAAGCACAAGCACTGGACACAGCCAACCACACAGCCCCTTAGCTCACACGGACAATTTCATCCTGTACCAACAAGCTCTCCCCAGGATAAATCTGCTTGGAAAAGGAACTATCCCCTAAGCATCATGGAAGCAAGCCAAATGGAGACAGACATTTGGCCAGGAACCAGTACTTGCATAGCCCACTATTGTTTTTCAGTACCAGCACAGCCTAGCCAGACAAGCACTGTACAAACTCCAGGACAGAGCCATAATTTTAGCATCTTCAGGAAGAATAGGGTGAGGACTGGCTGGTCTTCCTTATCTTGGTTTAGTTTAGACACAAGTTAATCTGATGAATGTAGGCATGTACTTTAGGATTAACCATGTATGTTCAGTATCTTCCTCTAAACCGTCCTGGAAGTTTGTCTATGCTAATTCTCTTCAATATTTGCACTGCTGCTGCCATCTATGTTAACAAACCCCAAGCATGGCACGGAAGAGCTGGGACTGGCTCTCTTAGCTACTCACCACACATGCTTTCTAAGCCAATGTTTCTCCATGTCTCTGCAAGAACACCAGACAAAGTGCACATCCTCCATAAATGTGTTGCTAGGGATGTTCATTATGGGCATCTCATCATGCAGAGCTTTGTAGCATTTTTTACAGTAAGTGGATGCAATCAGAGCAAGCATCCAAGAGAAAGTCTGAGCTTAGGATACAAGAGAATAATTATGAAGCAGACAAAAGCCAAAAATAAAGTATTCTGTGAGACTCCGCATTATCTGATGCAACGGGAAAATTTATACATCCACTGTAACCAGCAGAGGACCTAACAACATTTGCAAGACTCAGACAGCATTGTAGAACATCTGAGGAGTAGGGGATGGGTTGTACCTCCTCCAGGCCACATCCACTTAGTAGAGCCTGCCCAGCTCTTCAGTACACCAAGAGGATCTTGCCCTGAGGCAGTGAGTGCTGAGGAAAACTGCAAGAAAAAAAGCTTGATTCCAGGAAGAAATCACAGATGCTGCTGGCCTGTTTCTCATCCTTAAGAGCAGTCCCACGAGCTGCTTCAAGGTCACTGGCTAAAATAAGTACCAACCTCAGTGATCAGAACTAATTTTAATCATTTGCAGAAATGACAACAGGCAGGATGTACACAAACTAGTCACATAGCCAGGCTTCTCAGTAAGGCAGACATCAGTCCTAAATTAACAGCTTAACTATCCTGGCCACAGTTAAATCATTCTCTCTAATTACCCAATTGCCTCTCAGGCATCCTTAACTCACCTCCAGAGAAGAGAAAAACAAAGGCAGATGATAGGTGCTAAATCAGTACCTTCCCAGAGGACTGAGTTCTGCTTGCCCATTTTAGTCTTAAGTGAACAATGGATCCACAATACATCCATAGCTATAAAGAACAGCTTTCTCAAGACACCAGAGGCAACTACAATATTTAGTTAGAAGTTATTGATAAAAAAACCCAAAAAAATTACAACATAGAAGAAATGGGATCATGTAACCACAGCACATTTGAGTCTTCTGAAAGTCACAGCATGATAGTATGGAAACTGCTAGAATAAGATTAGGGAGCTATTGTTGCTTTCTAATACCAGTGTTAACAAGCTCTTGAACTGAACATCATGGGTCAAACTTAATCTTCACCACTTTTCAATTCCAACCCACTCCAGAAAATTGAATGATTACTCAAAGCAATTTGGATGTACTCATCCTGCTGTCTCACCAGTAGGTTTTACTCCCAGTGTGCTGTCCAAACACATTTTAATCGGGGGGGAAGATAATGTGACCTGCATAGAACTCAATATTCACCCTTTGAAATACATATGCTAAGTCAGACTGATCTTCACAGCAGATCTAAACGAGCAAGACCAGGCTTGACATTTCTGAAACTGCAACTGTTTGAATATTATCTGAACTAAAAAAAAAAAAAAAAAAAAAGAAAAAAAAGGAAAAAAATTCATATTTTGTGGTTGTGATCTACAAATGGGATGGTCAAGAATTTCAGCTACCTCTGTTTAATCTTCATACTGATTCCCCTTTATTTCTTTTCCAGGATATACGGTTGTCTTCAAGAAATCTGTTTGTTTCAAACACCACATAAGGCTGTGAGCTTTATAGGTCTTAATTTTCCTGTATAGCAAAGGCAGAACACCAGTGAAAGCTTAAAACTTCTTTGGGTTGCTTTCATCTCCCTTTTTATAAATCCCTATTTTTATATACTTGATCATTTTCAGTACATCTTTTTTAAGTGCTCTTAAGTGGGTTTGCATCTGCATTTAAGCTTTTAATCTTTTACAGCAGCATTATTTCACCTTCATTATCACAATATGCCCAACTGAAGCATCTCTTATATCTTGATGACAAGTACCAGCTGCAGAGGAGATAACTCTGGCCTACCCCTCATGTGGTAAGTGCAGTGACTTACATAGAATGAGAGAGGATATAGAACCCAGTTTTTACTTTGCAAGAGTCAAGGCTCACTTAGAAAAAAGCAGTAAGACATTTCCTTGCTTCAAGTAAGACAAATACAACAAAAGGAAGCGAGAACAGAACAGGAACATTCAAAATGCCATTATTACCCACAGATCTCAGATGAGACGATTTCAAGATCAGTTCTTCTGTCTTGCAAATTAAAGTTTAATCCATATTGCACAAACTTAGCAGTATTCACACTGCAGCATTATGTGATTCTTCACCTTAAGTACTTAGCTTTTTTTTTTTTTTCATTTTCCCTTTTTAGCCTTTAATCTAAAAAAAGATTTAAGTCACTAGCTCAGTGTCCTGGGTTTGCCAGTAGCCCTTTTGTTCCTTCTTAGTAACTGGTGCAAGCTCTGTGTTTTGACTTCCAGCCTGGGCAGAGAGCTGGTAACACCAATTGCTTTTAATTGTTGTTAAGTAATGTTTATTCTGGCCAAGGACTTTGTGAGTCTCATGCTCTGCCGGGGACGAGGGGAGGCCGGGAGGAAGCAGAGACAGGACACCTGACCCAAACTAGCCAAAGAGGTATTCCATACCACAGCACGTCATGCCGAGGGGGGTAACTGGGAGTTACCCGGAAGGGCACGGTCTCTCTTCAGAGTGGGGGGGTCGAACTCGTTCGGAGGTGGTATCGTATTCTCTTGTTATTTTCTCTTATCAATATCATCATTGGTGGAAGCAGTAGTGATTTGGGTTATACCTTAGTTACTGGGCTGTTCTTATCTCAACCCTTGGGAGCTGCATTCTCTTTACTCTCCTCCCCATCCCTCCGGGGGGGGGAGGGGGGGGGGTGGGGGTGGTGGTGTGAGTGTACAAGCTTTTGTGGTTGGGTTTAAACCGCGACACTCAGTTGCAAAATACTGACAAAACAAGAAAGCAGATGAAGCAGTCATCTTCAGATACTGTAGTTGAAAAAAACTAGTATCAGGAAAGTTTGCATGTCAGATAATAAAAGCTTCAGGGAAGTTAAAGGCAACTATTATCCATCTTGCAGCCAGGTAGACTCTAAAAAAAGTACAACAGAAGTTAGGCCTCTAAGAAGACATCACATGGTAAAACATTGAGTAAATTCAGATCTGGACACCTCCTACTCCATTAGATGCACCAAATCTCTTGGCCCAGGAACAGACACAACTGTGGTCATAGACTGTTCATAAGACCAAAACTCATCTCTTTCCCATTATTACTGTGATGCAACCAAATACTTGCAAACTGCTCTAACACTAGGAGAACAGTTATGCATGTGAGATAGATTACTGCTTCCAAAATACTCAACACTACAGAAATTGCAAATCAGTAAGCACTATTACTTGAGTAGAGTAAGGCTTATTAACATGGCATTTCAAGAAACCTTATGTTCAGCCTGAAACACAGTGTTCAAGGCCAGGTTGGATCAAGCCTTGTGTTGGATGGTTTAGTGTGAGGTGTCCCTGTCCATGGCAGGGGGGTTGGAACTAGATGATCTTGAGGTCCCTTCCAACCCTAACCATTCTATGATTCTATGATTCTATGAAATGAGCTGGTACATCTGCGATATCTGATCATATGTCATTACATTAAAACCCAAAACAAATTCATTTACTGGACTATGAAGTGTTTGAAGCAAGAGACCAAGACCCACATAGGCTAGACTGAAACTGAATGCTTCCTTCCCTTAAAGGATATTTACTTTGAGACAGGTTAATCAGTCATTAGCATTACTCCATTTTGGAGAAACACAAGGGTATGCATTACTAAGAGGATTCACCATCTGCAACAGGGAGCAGGCAGGAGGGAGAAAAAAAAAAAACACCTTACACATAGAAGGAAATGAAACTTCTGAAGCTAAGAAAAGCCTTATGACACACACTGGTATAATCAGGTTTTAAAATTAAAGTAACAGGCTTGTTAGCTGGTACTTAACTAAGTCTGGTGAATTGCATATTATGTCAAGTGTTAAGCATATTTTTGCTTGGAAACACATAATGTCCCATACAGATAACTCTTTTAGGAAGCAGTAAACACTGACGGTTTTAAACTCTTACAGTAAGAGAATGCCTCAGACTTACCTTGCCATTTAGATGAGTTGAATATAGTTCTCTACTTGTTGATCAACCTAACAGCTTTGGACAGGGGTTGTATTTAAGAGTACTCAAGGTAGCTTTTCATTTGTTATTTAAAAAACACTAGGTCATGAGCAACTGGGGGCACAAGACAGCATAGCAGCTCTAAATAAGATAGTCCTGTCCTATCACTCCCCCTCCTTCCTACTAAGACTGAGATTTCTCTGCACTGAAGAGCAGACATGTTGAGCAGTGCTGTAGTGGCTGGAAAGGTCATCTCAGACAGCTATGCCTTAAGAGTACTCAATATCACAAGTATGACACAACAGCCATCTAGCTCAACTCCACTGCTCTAGTACCTCACAACTTCCAGCACTGCTCTCTACTGCAGTTTGTTCAGTGTTTGAAGGGTTCCTAAGGCTCTGCCAGACACAATCTCCCCTTCCTCCAGTTCTCTGCAGAACAATCCTTCTATTCACCTCCATGAATGTAAGCTTGCCTCTTAGTCAACATTGATGTCTCCTACACACAAATTCAGTATTCACAGACCATGTGCATCTGGAGGCTTTTGCTGTGATAGGGTAAACAAGCTGCAGAAAATAGGTTCTGTTCACAACCACATCAGCTTGTCTCAGAAGATACTGCAGCAAGTCACTTGTGTCTATGGGGATGTCAGGTTGTTTTATTTTGGTTTCAGCCACACAATCCACTCCAGCTACCTTAAAAGCCCTTTTGTGTAGAAAACCATAACCCTTTCCACTCACTGTCATTGCAGATATTAACTGGAGTCAGAAAGACTGACAGAAGAACAGTGTAATAAGATATTTATTAAAAGTGCTGTCAGTTTATTAAGAGCTACAGTCTAATACTCCCTTTTTAAAGGGGTATCCAATTTAAAAATGCTAGCTAAAAACCATTCTGATCATTATGGTTAGACACACAACCTGCAATGCTCTATAAAATGTTATGGGACTGACTGGGACAAAGTAATCTTCAAGTCCAGGATCCAGTCTCTACTGTAGAGGAAGAACTGCTGGGGGCTCCAGAAGAGACACCTGCAGGTACCTGGAATAGAAATGCAATCTCTAAAGATAGTAGTTTAGCTGACAAATTTAATGATACCATCTGACACTGGAGTGGAAATTGACATTGGGGAAGGAAAGAATCATCCTGCAACATTGCAGAACTGTTATTCACTACATGTGTATACTTAGGTATGAACTACCCTCCTGATACAAAAGTTTTCCCCTAAAGAGGCCATGACAGAGGCTTCTGTTTCAGGAATAGAAGTGGACCACTGTGAGAAGTTAGTCAGCTATAGAAGCTGCAGCCTAAGCTGCTAAACCAGAGTTATCCTGTGCTTATATAGTCTCTAAGTTACAAAACACTGTCTTCCTGGTTACTCACTTTGAGTGCTTATACTTCTCCTTAATTGCTTGCAGTTGGCAATGGGGAACATCAAGGCATGCTTTATGCAGATCAGTCAGGCAAGGCACTATATCACTTAATGAATACCCAGTGAATGTAGCAAGTGTTTCTGGCTGTCCAGAAGAGAAAAAACAGTGTTATTCCAGTGTAGGTATCATTCATCTAAGAGATAAATTTTCTACAAAAGCATAAGCCATTTTCACTACATCAGTGCTCATGCTAGATTTTTTCTTTTAGGCTTGAAAAGGATTCAAGTGTATTCTGCCATCAGTTTCACTCTAGGTCTTCCTTGGTGCCAGATCTGACCAGAAGTTCCTTCTGCTTGAAGCATGTGGAATCCATTACATTCCTTCTGGGTCCCATCCTCTCCCAAAGCTGTTACTCTTAGCACTCAGCTGAGAGAGCTATCAAGGCTTGCAGTAAAGCTGCCACTCCATGTAATCACTCCGCTGAAGTGGAAACATTAAGGTTTCCCCTCCCTCCTAGAAAGCCCCTGAATGGTATTTAGGGGAGAAGTTTTAGATGTTAAAGACTAACAAGGTCTTACATAAAGACTTAATGTAATTGAGCAAGACAGCAAGGTCTTTCTTACTTCAGAAAGAAGACAGGGTATTTCAGGCTGGTTTAATATTAACTTATCAGGTATTTCCATTAGATCAGGAAAAGCTACTCATTCTAGGATTTCAGCCTTCGTAACATACATTGAAGCTACTAACTTTTGCTTTTCAGCCTAATTCTAGTAACATAAAATGCTTGAGCTACTCATTAACATGCAGTTGTTATTCTTACCCAGAAAGACCTGTTCATCGTATAGTTTGCTAGACAGTAGGCTGCTGCAGCAGTTTGCGATGGAAGGTACTTCAGAAATGGATCAGCTTCAAGCAGACTCAGCTCTGCAAGATACTGAACAAAAGCCCCACAATTTTTTCAAACAGCATGAACCTAGCTGGTACAATCAGTTCAATACAGCAAGCACTGAAAATAATTGTCAGTGGTCTCAGTTTCATGTAAATAACATGAGTTGCACATCAGATGGGTAGAAATAGCATTTTAGTCTTGTCAATCTTACAGAAGACCCTTTAGCGTATTTTAGTGGAAACAGAAAGACTATAGTTTGTCAAAGCCTAAACAATCTACACTAATATGAGGTTCTGTTCCCATCAACAGCTCTGATGTAATTCTACAGATAGATACTTAGAAAACTCATGTTCTCATCCTTCAGGGTTCTTGTTCATACAGGTTGATCTCACTTGGAGATCAGGGATAAACAGACAACTCTAAGAAACAGAATGTGAGCTCTCCTGAAGTAAAGCCATTGTATAATCCTATAAACCTTGCAGATAAGCAGCAGGTCAGATACACGCCATAAGCTTGGGTTAACCAGTTTCTGAGCAGAATTGCCTATGCAGCTACAGGGGTATATACTGTGTCATTGTGTAGCAATATGTAGTACCACCGTGCCCAGGGCAGACTTGCTATGCAGGCACTCTTCAAAAAACAACCAGATTTCCACCACCCAGCTGCTTAGCCAATGCATTACCCTTGACCAGACAGACAGAAATCTTCAATTTGGTTTATGAGACATTTATCAAGCAGTCTCACAAGCCTTCTACTGAAGACAGTGGGCTGCAAAACGTTCAGTTTTAGGCCTGCACAGTCCCAGATAAGACTTGGCATGAGAAAAAGCGTATCTTCTCACAGAGCGCAATACAATAGCAGAACCTGTATTTAACAAAGTTATCTGAGCAGACAAGTGGTTCTGCTTTTCGGATCACTTCTCCCACTGCCTTGAAAGGAAAATAACTCATACCCTTGCAAAGTTCTCTGTCTTCATACAGACTCCACATCTCTGAATATACTGAAGGAGGAACTGGTTGATGGTTGGGGCTGTTAGGTCAAAAGTCAACACTTTGAGAAGCAGGTGTTCCATTCTTAGCAGCTGCCTCTTTGTGTAGGTATCATCTGTTATATACACAAATTCATCCACTTCTGGTGGGTAGATTTCTTCATACTTCCTGTAAGAGGAATATAGAAGACATTTGCCAGCTTGAAAGTTATGGTAAGAGATAGCTTTCTGCTCAACCCATATCAGGATGAGCACATGACACCACTAAAATTTGTGTAGAGCTCTTATTTTAGTCCTTCTTCCAGCCTAGTTCAAGTTTGGGCAAAGATGTTTAGAGCAACTCTAGTCTAGATAGAAACACACTACATTGTTAGCTCTTTACTAATAGCAAGATCTCAGAGTGCACCTCAGTAACATTGAGCTCTAGACAAATCCTCATGTGCTCCTAGGCTATGTTGGATAACCTGTCTACTTAAAGCAGTTGAAGTCTAATTGCAGATTGCAACTGTGAACCTATTTTAGCCTTTCAGACTAGCAGCCTAACGTGGTAGCGGTTTTGCTACTGCTGCTATGCTTACAAATTTTCCCCACTAGTTCCTCACATCATAAACATTAAATGTTTAATTTTGCTAGCAAAGTACGCAAAGTTGCTAATCTTGAGACACCACAAGAAGCTGCCTACCACTGCAAACTTTAGTCCTTCAAATTAAATTGAAGACTCATCCAAAAAATAAGTTTCAGCTCCCAGGTAAGGAGATAAACTTACGCAGCCAGAAGCATTGCTGCTGTTCCTACAAGCTGCAGCTTCCCTCTGAGAACAGACATGCAGGAAAGAAACCTGTCCAGGAAGTTCACCGCCAAGTACAGAGTCTCTGTGCGAAGTTTATATTCTTCCCCTACTTCCACCAGCCAGTCTACCAAGATGGCACGCATTCCTGTTGTGATATCTGGTTGTTTCTTCATGTAGTAGGGCTTGGGCCTGAATCGTTGCTGTTTGGAGAGAGTTGGAGAATCAGAATGCTCACCCTGAAGACAGCTATTGATGGCTGAGCTCATTAACATTCTTCATACTTATACCAAAAGGAGCATGAGTTGTTCCACTATTAATAACTCATTACTACTAACTACAGTTACAGTGCTAATAGTATTAACAACTAGTAGAATCTCTAGAAAGTAGTATTCCTACACTGAAGAGATAAGAGCTATGATGTTAGTAGCAGAATAGTAAAAACCTCCTGAACTATGGAAAGCCTTGGCCATCAAGCACATACAAGCCATTCAGAGGGACCCAAGAATGAACAAATCACATTTCCCCCCACCCCTCCTGCCCCCACCCTTTCTTACTGGGAGAATACCCTTTAATGCTCTGATACGGAAAGGTAGGAAGAAAAACACTGTAGCAAAAGAGCTGTCAGTGACATCACATCTGACTGCTTTAGTACTTTTGCAGCATTCAACTCCCATCTGCAAGAATGATTTCTCCCTCCCAAGGAGTCAAGAGATGCTCCAATGGTAGGGATTTTCAGGGACAAGAATAATCATGAAAAATATCACTGTCTACATGCTGCCTTCAGAGACAGCTTTTACTGCTTGGTTTCTCTCCTTCATAGTCCATCCTTGGGTTATCCTGGAACAGCCATACCTCTTTGCAGTATCGCAGCCTATCATAGAGACCACAAGTACCTATAAGCTTGTTCCAAGGCACTCACTTCAGCCTCTCGGAGGTATTGATGAATGTCTTCTGCATACTCTCCCACAGTCAGAGTTACAGGATCTACCATGTGATCCTCAGGCTGGGACTGGAAGGACGTATCCACTACCATGGGAGATCCTAACAGGTAAGAGGAAGCAGCAAGACATTTGTGTAATTAGCCTCTTCACCTTCTCCTGCCATGTCTAGGATTAAGTTATTTGCCTCATCCAGACACATGCCAAGTTACCTTGAAGTGTTATTTATTTGTAACAAGCTACTCGCAAAGTTACCAGCATCACAATTCAGAACTACCCTACATGTGCTGTGGGTACCATTTAAGTTGTCACAGGAGTTACCTGTACTCAGATCCAGCAGCAGGTGAATACTGGAAGTCATTGCACTAGTATCCAGTTCACACAGGCTTGATTCCAGCTCTTCAGCCACTTGGCAGCTGTAGTTTTCTTTCTCTTCTGGTTCATCCTCATAGATAGCAAACGCTTGCTTTGACACAGCACTGACCATTTGCTTGGGTAATTCATCTTTTCCAGATGAAGGGACAGCGTTTTCAGAGCCAGAGAAGTGTCTGATAACAGTAAAATCCTGAAACAGAGCACACAGGCTGAGGGGGGGCAACTCAGGAAGAAAACAACAGTAAGCATCATTTGTTTTAGCAGAGAAAAATCACTCTCCTTGCCTAACAGACACCAATAATAAAAGCCCACTGGAAAAAACACCAGCTATAGCTGGTGCTTCAGCTTGTTGCTGTCTTGCTGCAACAAAGTTCTCACCAAAAGAGCGAGGTGTAGTGAAAGTCAAGAACCAAGAGAGCAGCCTCATCCCCAGTGCCCACTATCAAGGTGAGAGAGGCGAAGGTGCTGCTCATTTCCTGAGGCTAGCAAGTGCAGTATCTGCTCCACATTCAGTTCTGGCAAACAGCAGCTGCTTTCCAGTGCAGCAGGTTAAAGTAACAACAGCAAGTACTCAGGCAATGTCACAGATTTATGAAGGACTTCACCTGCAAGGCAGCATCTAATGCCAACTTACAAATCCAAGTTCGAGCTCAAGCATTACAACCTCTAGGACTAAGATGTGTGACCAGGCTGCAATCCTTCACATCATCTGCTATCAGTAAGCCACCAACAGTTACGGGCTTTGCAGAGTCACAACCATGAAGAGCTTGTGTACATATAACAGCAGCTATTTTAGGTCCTGTAAATCATCACTGTAATCCTTCTCCTGCCACACCAGCAGACCCCAGGAGGGCTGCAGGAATAGAAGTGTAGGCAGACACCCTGTTGTGAGCTTTAGCTTCTTGAAGACTCTGGCAGGTTGAAGGGAGCATGGCCAGCTGCAAGGCAATGGAACCTCTGGGTAAGCACCAGTGAATGAACTTTTCTTAAATTATGCCCTGCACTTTAGAGGGTATGCGCCCACATAAAGCCTCACCACGTCTCCCTTCCTTCCAGGGTGGATTACTTGTTCAAAGTACTTCTATGGGGAAGCTTACTAGCGGGTTTCTCGGCAACTCACGCTCATTAATTGGAGCCGGACGCAGCTCCTTACCCCGCCGCCTCGGGCATTTACAAAGCAGCCTCGAGAGCGAGCACGGGCACCGCTCATGCCCGCGGCAAGGGAGCTGCCCCCGGCCCGCGAAGCGCCCGGCGGGGCTGCGAGGCTCACCTGGGCGCTGGGCCGCTGCTGCCCGTTCTCCGCCAGCACCCCCAGCACGGTCCGCCCGCTGCTGCGGGGGGCAGCGGGGCAGGTCTCCCGCCGCCCCGCCCGGCTCTTCTCCCCGGTGCGGCGCATCGCCCAGCAGTCGGTACCTTTCGGAGGCAACTACAACCAAAAAACAACCACACACCAAAATAAAGTTGCAATAAAATAAACCCCCTCGGGCAGCCCCTCCGCAGGGCGGCGGGTGGGCACGCTGGGCACGCTCGCCCCGCTCGCCGCTAGCCTACCGAGAACGCTGCACCTCCGAGAAAGCAGAGAGAAAGCAGCCAGCACGCCGGGTACACGCCCGCCGCCCATATATAGGCGGCGGCCGATGGAGGCGGTAGCGGCGGCTGTTGGTTGCAACCCCCGGCGCCACCGCCGCCCTGACAACACAAGCGGCTGCGGGTCGTCATGGAGACCCCGGCGGGGGCCGCCCCCGGCGCGCCCGGCCGCGCTGCCCCGCGCACAGCACCACCCGCCCCGCCCCGCCCCGCCCCGCGCAGCGCCCGCCGGGCGGCGGGTACGAGTGGTGGGGCCGAGAGCAGGGCCCCCGCCGTCGCCTTCTCCAGCGCTGCCCGTCCCAGACATCCAGAACGTGGGTAGCGAGCGCGCAGGGAGAGCTGCGGAGTGATGGGCACAGCCGCGGCACGAGGGTTTGGCTGCACTCCTCGGTGAAGTTAAACCAACGGGATTCTAGTCGATTTAAGCGTGGGTTTGACTGCTGTAGCACCTTGTAAATCTAAGCTAGGGGACAGATGCAGAGCTGATTGCACGGCTGCATACGAGAGCGGCTGTCAGCCGTGAGCGGTGGAAATACAGAGCCCTGTAATAGGATTTAAGAAGGAGTTTATCCTCTGCCATCAAAGATTTTCACTAGTGGTGTGGATAATGACACTGAGAGCACACTTACTAAATTTGGGGGTAACACCACCAGTGGTGCCGGGAAGGGCTGGGACTGTGCTGAGAAGCAAGATTAGGTTTGTGAAATTATCTTGACAAACTGGAAGAGTGTTCTGGAAAAGTGGGATGCTCCCGAAGCATAAGTGCAAGCTCAGACAGAACCAACAGCTGCAGCAGTGCAGGGTGGGGAACAGCCAGGTAGATTGCGGATCTGTGAAAAAAAATCCAGAAGGTTATCGTGAACCTCAGACCGAGTGTAAGTTGCCATGCTCATGGCTGTTCCTGCATGGACAAACCATAATACAGCCTGTGTGGCACACAAGCCCTCTGAAAGTCCATAGAGAAGGCAAAGGAGCAAGCAGAATAACAACTTAAACCTCAGCACGAGATGTAGGTTAGGTTCGGTATTAGCAGTATGATGCGTCAGAAGAGACAGCATGGGAAATTGGGGGATTTCCCTCCTTTGCAGTTCTGTAAGAGCACATTAAAGAAACTGCTGTCAAAACTGTCTATGCCTTGGCGGCTGTGGTACTTCTCAAGATGCAATCCAAAGTGACTGAAATGTAAGAACTATCATCCAAAAACTGGATACATCAAGCAAGGTCTTAGGCTGTAATTAGGTCTAACACATAGCTCACAGTCATTCAAAGATCACGTGTCACTCCTACCCAAATATATAGATGGAGGTTATTTACTAAACTCATTTTCAGTCAGTGAATATCCTTCATGTCCAAACACTCATCACATCCATATACCATTTAGACATAACTGAAGAAACTAAGCTACCCAGCAGATGACTTATTAATATTTTTATGTATGAGCAGCATATGGATATCCTCAGTAGTCATATAGTACATTAATGTAACTGAAATGCCTCTCAAATAGCTTTTAATGAGGTTATTTAAGCTCCATTTTCCCAGGAACTCTTTGAAACAGCCTAATATGGATTAGTACCTGAGGGAGGCCAGTGAGCTTTGCCAGCCACTACTTAATTGTAGCAGCAGATCAAATAAAGCTTTGGGCCATTAATCATTTACTTCTGCACTTCCCTGTGTGTGCTTGAGAGGAGACTGAAGCCTTCCTGAGAGGGCTTCTGAGGGTGTCTTGCAGTAGTTACTGTCTTATGATTTCTATGAAGGCAGAGAATTCAGAGCAACTCCTGACTTGGCAAGGATGCTTCCTTTGTGGCTCTGGAAAAGATGGCATGAAAGGCCTGGTTTGGACTCATCTCTGTCTCATGAATCTTTCCTATCTCCTTAGCTCTTTCTCCTTTTTGCAGATGTTTGCTTTGAATGTTGAAATGTCCAGATTTAGTGTCTTTTTCAGTTAAAGGGATTTCCCTTCTTCTATGCTGTGGGACCAGGCATGGGCTCCTACTTTCCTCTCTGAGGACAGTCCCAGCTTTTACACAGTAAGTTCTTCACGCACTTCAGTTCACGCTCTGGGGCATGGAGAGTGACTGTCCTGGCCTCCTGTTCTTCCCCAGTGTCTAGCCTCTCAGAAGTGCCTCTTTAGAGACTGGGGAGCTGGATTTTATTTTTAAATTTCCCAGCAGAAATATTTGACAATTATATTTACTCTATCAATCTTTTTGCAAGTTTTGCTTACAAGAGAGAGAAATGTTGTCTGTGCAAATGCAAATGCTTGGTACTGTGCCTGGGAGAAGGAGGAGAGATGAAGTATCGTGTCACTGTTGTAAGGACCATCCTTTATCTCTGTAGCTTGAAACTGTAACCTTAAATCTTAAACTAACAATACTGTGTGTGCCTTTAACATAGTAGAATAGGCTGAACCATTCTAACTTACTAACATGTATGAGAGGAATGCTCAGCTGATGGGGAAAGGAACATCATGGATCTGATAACAACTAAAAAGACAGTAAATAAGACCAAGGATGCTAGCCTTCAAGACAGCAGAATGGCGCCCAGTGTGGAGCGAGACTGGAACAGAACAGAAGAAAGGACATACCAACTGCTAACTTGGCACTAGGACCTTGCAAGCATGCACAAGCACTGAGGTCATTCAGTAAACACAGTGAGGAAGACTGAGGAAGACAACCACCAAAGACCCCCATTCAGAAAGAAAGCGCATGCATAATTAGGATGCAAATATTATAATTAGTTCCTGTGAAAGCTATGAATATTCATGAATATGCTAAATGTATAGCCGCTGTCAGCAAGTATCAGGTGCGCTCACCTTTGCGAACGATTCGCGTGTGTGCTTAGTGCTGCAATAAAGAATGCCTCCTTTTAAATCTCCAAATTGAATCTTAGAGAGTTTCTTCGACAGACTTTTATGGTAACAAAACCATGATTCACTCCTACTCTACCTACAAGCACACATTGGGCAAAACTGCCTTTAAAAGAAAATCATAGCCTATTTTCACCCAAGGTATTTTTCTGCATATTTCTTCCTTGCATGAGCTTGAGAAGGACATAGCTGCTTCAGAAGCTAACAGCAGCTCCCTGTGTGCACAAATGAGACTATTGTAAACTGTCCCCTTCTCTCTCCACCCTTTGAAGTGTTTTTTGGTCCCTGGGTTTATTTCCTAGGTTTTCAGTTTGGCCTACACAGCTGTTTGGCCTGCAGCCTGGGGGTAGCATTTTCATGGGTAATAAACCACCCATTGTCTTAAAAATATGTGTAAGCATAAGATGAGAAGCAGTTAATGCATGACTGTTGCAGCTTTTCAGCTTTGTGTCTCTAAGTCTCATGTTGAAGTACAACACAATATTCATATAGGAAAATCCATTCGGGTAGGTTAGATGCAGAGTCGTTATGACTTTGGCCAGGTCACATTCAATATTTGGCAAGTTTTCTCAGGCCCATGTGCTGAGCAATCACACAGCAAGTCCACATGTGCCACAGACTTCTCTTAGGTCAGCTAACTGAAGAGCAGTCTGGAAGTCCAATGCATAGCAAATTTAATGCACAGCTGCATAACCCCCTGTAAAACGTGTTGCAGGAGCAGTCTTTGAGTTCAGAAAGTTTCTAAAAAGGTTTATGAAAGCTCCATGACAGCAAGAACTGTGCCTGGACTCACTGACCTGCAAGGTCCCATCAGGACCTTGTTGTATGGTCTTACAGTGACAAAGCAGTGAAGAACATGACCTCTCTTCTTTCATATGGCTATAATTCCTAGAATTGTGAATAGTCTCCTGTCTGCAGTGTGCTCTGATTATCATAACAGTAAATTGATTTCCCATTATTTAGGAATACATAGATTTTGAGTTTCAGTGTTTTTCTGAACTACCAAAATCAGAAAAATAGCCAACAATTAAAACATGAGTCCAGGGATCAGAAGTTGTTGGCCAAGACACAGCCTTGGTTGAGCCACCAACTCTACCACATTAGCTAGATCACTTTCTTAATCTGCACTGGATAATTAGCACAGGCCCAAAACACCACTCAAGTCCAAGCTTACGAAGTATCCCTCTGTATGAAACCCCACAGTGAACAGTGAGTCTGGACAACTCTGTAGCCTGATCAGAGAAAGCTCTTTGTACCAAGAAACCTAACAGATCAGGACTGCATCTTGCTGGAAGCACAGGCAGTCACAGACATAGTCTGTTTTGCTTGGGTTATGGTAGTGCATTACAAAGGGCCAAAAATTGTATACTACCATGCAGTTCAGTCATCTATACTGTACAACTGTTAGTACAGCTCTGACATGGTCCTTGATGCAGTTGAGGCTCATGGCAGATTGTGCTTTTCAACTGTTTAGGAGCATAATCCAAAGGCTGGCATGGCCAAGGACCAGTCCCCATTGGCAGGAGGCATGTAGACTCCCTGCTTTGACAGACAAGAGAACCTAATACTCTTAAGCTTTTCTAAGCCTTCCTAAACATAGGAGAAGTGGTCTGAGCTGAAGAGCTGTGCTTGTTCATCACCATCCAGAAACTCAAAAAGAGGCCATAACTGAAAGAGGTTGTAAATAATGACAAAACAAACCTGAGTAGTCACAGGCTGGTGCTGTGCTGCACTGTGCTGCACCTACAGCTTGTGCTTCAGGCCTGTGCTGGGCTGTACAGGATTCTTGGCTCCAGTATAAACCCAGCTGGGTGATAGTAACAGTGGAACCCGCAGGCAGCTTCCACTTCGTGTTGTTGATTACACCACCTGCGTGGCCTTGTCTTTATCTTAAAGTGGAGCAGCAAGTTTTCATGTGAACATACAACAGAAATGACAAATACAATGTGTTTTGTCTGAGAAAATTCTGTAAGAGGTCTCAAAAGAAAATGTCAGTGAACCTTTCCATAGGTGGGATCTGTACCACATGCCCTAAGCAGAGGTTTGTCTGGGACTACACAGCGCAGGGTTCCCAGCACCTGAAGGGACATGAGATTATCTGTACTCTTTCTTCCTTGTGTTAGCTCCAGAAAATGGTATTTTAAGCAATAGGTTATGGAGTCTGAGTGCCTTTCTTACTGGGATCATAGTGTACACTAGCTCTAGTGCCTTGCATTATAGGGTATCACCAAAATAGTCTGAAGCTGACCGCAAAGATGTTCCTGTATCAAGTGGTGTGACAGGTGACAAATACAGCTCCAAACATTTCCAGGGTTGGGGTTGCTTCTCCACAGCAGTCTAGGGCTGCTCCTGCTAGCTTTGTGACTATGTAGGTTGCCCATAACCACTGCAGTTACTCCCATTTCACCCAGAAGCACAAGAAAATTAGCTTTTTCAATATCAAAGCAATCATAGAATGTAAACTACCCTTTAGTGTTGCATGTGAAGGGAAAATATCAAGCTGAAAATCAAACATTTCTGCTGTGCTTACTTTATTCCCTTCTCTGTATCACAGAGCAGCTGATAGCATACTTGAGCACTGTGCATGTTTTAAATGAATCTCCTTCACAGAACATTAATACCTCAACTATGCTTTTCACTTCAGAACAACACAGGAAAACACTCATAACTTTGACAGAACCTTGAAACAGCTCTGCGCAATTCAGAAAGAGATGTTTCTGCACTGTTCAAGTCACTCTAATAACTGTCTAACTCCACTGCTAGGCCCTTCTACCAGGTCTTGCTGAAGTTCATGCTAAAATGCCCTTACTGTATAGTAGATCTTTTCTCAATCAGGCCCGTAATTTATAATCCCTATATTCACAGCATCTGCTGCTCAGCTGCTTTTGACAGCTGCTGTTCATTTCTACACAGAAGCTGATGGTTGAAATGTTTCAAAAGAAATTAATGTTTTGACTTGATAATCCTAGGGAAGCTAACTCTTGGGCTCTGTTTTGCAGGTTACAAATCATAGACAAATTCCGGTAGTGCAGCATCAGGACATTAAAAGAAAAGTTATTATTTGTTGCTATCAGTTCTACTTGTTTGTGTTAGTAATTCAAATGGAGTGGCTTGTATACATTTAAAGAAGATACTTTCTTATGCATGACTAATTGGAGATCAACTAACTTTAACAAAAATGGAAGCAACAGTAATCTTGGAAAATAGTTTATCTTTGTTGCTCTGAAAAGTAGGTGCAATGATCAACATCAATGCAGAGGTCTGAAGTGCTATATAATAAATGTTCACAGGGTGGTGATTCTTTGGTATTTTTCATATGCTAAAATTCCTAAATAAAACTTTGCTACAGCTAAACTAAAGGATGCGAGCAGCCTGGGATGTGGTAACTATAACTGTCTGAAGCCATTTTGATTTTTTTTTTTCTAATAGAATGGCAGTTTTATAGGGGATTTCCTTCTTGACCTAAAATAGGAAGAAATCAAACACCAAACTTTCAGGTCTTATCTTTCAGTAATTTAACTTTTTGATATTACAAGCATTTATTTCAAACTAAATTGAAAATCTCTGGTGAAGGCATAAGCAATCTCTGAAGAAAAACAATGCATGTTTTGGTTTTGGAGGGAATGATCAGAATTGCAACTATTTATCAGAATGCCTCATGACAAGCAACTTTTGTTTATCAGATAGCTCTGCATAAAAATCTGGCATTGCTGGAGCCTGGCAATGGTTTTATCTAAACTGGAAAACAGGTTGTCCTCTGAATTCTGTGCCTGACATATTAAGTACATGACTTTGTTCCACCATGCATGGATGAAGGGAGAGATACGTGCTTAGACAGAGCCACTGACCAGTTGTTTTGTCTTCATGGTGCTCTTTCCCCTTCTATATATAGAAGTCAGTAACAAGATTTGTCAAAACTGTTGATGAGCTCCTCAGATATCAAGCCATTATTGTGGCTTTCATAACCTGTGAAGCAAACAGGTTGTACTGATAATACCTGGAGCACTGCAACCTCACCGTTTTCAAACTAAATTAAAATACTAATACTTGTCTGCTTGCAACAATGCACAATTCATCACAAACTGTTTAACAAATTAACCATATGGCCAGGAAAGTGTATTGAAAGACAAAATGGAAGTAGCCAAACTCTTCCATTCTGTGGAGAGTTCCCCTGCCTTTTTTCTTTGGTTTATGTGTTTTAATTGGAATACTGTGTGGTTTCTCCGCAATGTAATTTTAGTTGGCCCTTGATTATCTGAGTAAATTAGTTAATGATTTTGTCATTGCAACTACACTTTCCCATTGCAATTATCTGAATTTTGCTGTTTCAAGTTGTCTATAATGAATCTGTGCTCATAATTACAGCATACTGCTAATAAATGTTTGTAGATGTATGGTACAACACTGCTTATGTACATACACAGAAGTTACTGTAGTTGAGCTCATACATTCTTATTTCTTACTGCATGCTTTGCTAGTGATAAATGATAGCCATTTTTCTCTACTGCAGCCAAGAAGAGAGATTAAAACTCTAGATACAAATCTGATCTCACAGGTCACAGCTTGTCTGTGTAACCCATTTTATGTTATAACTGATAGCAGTAACAGGTCTTTCATCAACCGTGTTTATTTATGTCTGTGATTCACAGTGATGATGATTTATAGAGCGCCTGTAATTACAAGTGTATACCTCTCATGGAAATGCAGTGCATAGCCAGAAAAAAATGACTTTGTGGGAGGGAGAGATATTAGAAGTCCAGCATGAATAAAATAAATCCTAACAGTGTGAATAAAGAAATCCAAACAATAGGATAATGCAGTTACTAAATGGAGAGCAAATCTGTATGTATGGGTAATTAGGATGGGAAAATAGAGGACTGGAAAATTCACCACATCTCTTTTACATTGTTTAAAAATTAAAAAGCTCTGTTCATGTAGTAATCTGTGCTGTCTGGCTTACTATCATTCATCTTGGAAAGCTGAGAAGTTCTGAGATTATAGAGTTTGAATTTCCATATTCAATGTGGTAGAGAATAAGGACTCCATAGTGTAGAAAACAGGAATTATGATTTTAATATGGAAAACCTATGACTGCATTTAAAAAAGATGTTGAAAATGTAGCAAGGGATGCAAGACAGAACAAATAAATACTACTAATAAAAAAATCTGGATGTTTTTATTAAAAAAAAAAAAAGGCCTTACAGGAAGAAATTTAAATATCTCATCATCTTAGCATGCAGAAGACTGAAAGATAAAGGGATTGCATCAGGACTCCCATGGGAAGAAGATACCAAGCCTGAAAAGCCCATTTGTTCTAGCAGACACTGAGATAATACAATTCAATGACAGGTACCTGAAAACAGTCAATGTTCAATTAGACATAAAGCTAATGTTTGTAACAATGAGATTGATTGCCCATTACAGCAAACCTCCAGGGGAAAACAGGATGTCTTTCAGTGTTTTCAGTATGCCTTTACTTGAGATATACATTATCTAAAAAGTATACATGCTACTGGACTGTGTAGCGGAGTAACAGGGGAAAAGCTTTATGGCATGCTAATAGAAAGCTCAATGAGATGATCTAACAGACTTTTTGACCTCCAAGATCAAAACAACTCTTTTCTGAAAATGAGTTCCCGTAGAGCTATATTTGGGCTATAACATCAGCAACTAGATGACCCCATAAGCTTTCACTTGCATGTTTATATTTACCTAATTCCCTACACAGGAAGCAGCTTGTTCCTCAGAAAACACAGTAAAAGAGCTGCAAATTTCTTCCTCCCTTTTTAACCTGGATAGTCAAGAGATTGGTGTCATGTTCTTCTGTCCTCCAGATGCTGCTTTCTCCCTGTTTTCATCATTTCCTACTTTCCACCCCAGAAGCCAACTGTGTCCTATTCTCATGTAGTTAATAATCATCCAGGTGAATGAACTATAGTCATTTTAGAAGAGTCCCTATCTGTAAAACAGCCCAGGCCTAAGTATTCATTTGTTAGCCCTCCCGCCCCCCAAATTTCTGTTTATCTCTATCTTACAGACTACCACTGTGGTACTGATAAAATAGTGAGAAATAAATGCCTTTCTCAAAATAGAATATACTGTCAGAGACAGTGCTGACAGAATTGTTTCATTTCCTGAATTTAGATTTCTTTTTAAGGTCTAGCATATGTATTCAGACTTTCTTTTATCTTTTATACTTGCTTAGTAGCAAGAGAGTAGAGAGCTTTCACCTTTTCACCAGCTTTTCCGAGTTTCAGATCTTACTTTCAGACAGCAATGCCTGATATCCTATAAGACCACTAAGAATTTTACTGGTGGTCCTTTTCCAGCATGTAGGTGTGCACTGCTGACAGCTTTATTGCACTGATCTCAGCACTGATTCTTGCATTTCTCTCAGCACTAGGTTGATGGAGACATAGGATCCCACTGTTTCAGGGCAAATAAGGAAGCCTTTGGTGCCAGATATACCAAAAAACGATATAAATGTCACTGTTTTCCCCTTCTCCTGTAATTACTATTTTCTTGTTGTCTATTTAATCTCAGTATCCCTTTTGGAACATGGTAGTGATACTTCTGCCTGCAAATGATGACTGTCCTGGGTTTACCAGGAGCCGTTTTGCTCCTTCTTAGTAACTGGTGCAAGCTCTGTGTTTTGACTTCCAGCCTGGGCAGAGAGTTGATAATACCGATTGTTTTTAGTTGTTGCTAAGTAATGTTTATTCTGGCCAAGGACTCTGTGAGTCTCATGCTCTGCTGGGGACGAGGGAGGCCGGGAGGAAGCAGAGACAGGACACCTGACCCAAACTAGCCAAAGAGGTATTCCATACCACAGCACGTCATGCCCAGGATGTAACTTAGAAGGACCCGGAAGGGCTAGGGTTGGGACTGCAGGGTTGGAGGAGGTATCGGTCGGTGCTCTGCTGGGGGGAGTGGGGCGAGTTATTGGTCAGCTGGTGTTGAGGTGTTGTATTCTTTCCTCTTGTTATTTCCTTTAGCACTATTATTATTAGTGGCAGCAGTAGTGATTTGTGTTATACCTTAGTTACTGGGCTGTTCTTATCTCAACCCGTGGGAGTTGCATTCTTTTCGATTCTCCTCTCCGTCCCTCCAGGAGCAGGGGGAGGGCAAGAAGGGGGGGAGTGAGTGAACGAGGTTTGTGGTTGGGTTTAAACCACGACAATGACTCAGTGACTCTCATGTCAGATCAGTTGCAGCAGACAGGGACAGCTCTTCTGTGCAGCAGTCCTGCTTAAGCACCATACAGCCGTTGCTCTTCTCTGGGATCCCTTCCCAACACACATTGACAGTGTGGTTATTAGGCAATCCCACAATGAGCTCTTTCACCAGAGACAATCTGGACTCAGTCCTGGATGCCTCTAAGCATCTTTACTATGTTCAAACAGCTCCCTTTCGGGGAAACTGAAGCTGGAAATGCCCAGAAAGACTTCCCTGCTGTGTGCCTGTGAAACAGCAATGTAGTGAAGTCTTGGAAAGGTTAATTAGCATCTGAGTAACCAGCTGGTTACCTCTACACCTGATTCTTCTCTCACATTTAGTGGCATGACACAAGAAACTCTCATCTGACTTTAGGAGACTTTCTGCTCTGGTTTATGTACACATAACATCCAGGGGACCAGGTCCTCTTCCTTTTATGGGATGTTATTTTTCAGTTGCTGCTTATGAAACAGATTAGTATAACATTCATAATCTGGAGAAACTGAGAGAGTTGAAACAGAACTCTTAATTTGCTGGAAATTATTATAGTTTTAATTGCCCTCCTTGCCTGAAGACACAGTTTAGCTTCCCATAAATGGGATTTTCACATAAAAAATAATATTTAAAACGTTTTAAAATTTGAGAATGTAATTTCAAGTACTTTTAATGTTGATTTATTTCATAAAATACCTATTATAGTATGTAATATGCAGATCACAAACAAACATACTGCATATGCATAGAGAAAATACACTTGCTATTTTAATTTTACTCTAGAATCATGAAGATAAATCACTACTTTGTGGTTGATGGAATGCCTTCTCTAGATTCCCTGTGCACTGAAAAGAAACAACCTAAGATATTAATCTTACAAAAATATCTAAGCTGTTTCAATCAGTAAAATGTATAAACTGCTTTTACTGATTCTAAGAATCAAAGCATTACCATTCCTGATCTGTCATGAAGCACATAAAAATAATAAATAAAAATGCACAAAGTTGAACATAAAGGAGTTTCAAAGTTTTCTGAAATGAAATATTCCAAAACGAAATACATGTAGAAATATTTATAGTAATTTTCATTGCAGGAATAGAATTTTGTGGGGAAAAAACCCAACCCCTACAAATGTGCTTGGAACAGTTTTAACCAAACTTCTGGAAACTTTTTACAAAGACAGTGCAAACAACTATTCAGTCTGCAGTTGCAGTCCACTGCAGTTACAGTAAGCTATTAGAAATACCAGGACTTTCAAGGATCATGAATCACAAAGTCACGCAATCATTTAGGCTGGAAGGAAGCTCTTGATATCATCTAGTGCAGCTCCTTGCTAAAACAGAGTCGGCTACAGCAGGTTTGGCCTAGCATCATGTCTGTTTGGGTTTGAAGATCTCTGCAGATGGAGATTCCACTTCTTTCAGCAATCTGTTCCAGTGTTTGACCCCTCACACAGTAAAAAAAAGTGCTTTCTTGTGTTTAGACGGAATTTACTGTGTTTCAGTTTGTGCCCATTGCCTCTTGTCCTATCACTGGGCAGCACTAAGAGCCTGATTTCCTTTTCATTCCCTCCCATCACACAGTTATACGCATTGCTGAGATCCCCCTTGGCCTTCTTTTCCCCAGGCTGAACAGTCCCATCTCCCTCAGCCTCTCTTCATCTGTCAGATGCTTCGGTTTTTTAATCAGCTTCATGGCCCTGTGCTGGACTCACTGCATTAAATCTGTATCTTGTACTGATACAGTAAAAGAACTTGACCAGGTGTGACCTCACTAGTGCTGTCTGGAGAGGATGGATCACCTCCCTCAACCTGCTGTCAGTGCTCTTCCTAAGGTAGCTCTGGAAGCCAGTGTCCACCTTTGCAGAAAAAGTGCATTGCTGGTTTGTGGTCAGCTTGTTGTCTACCAGGACTCCAAGGTTATTTGCTGAGCTGCTTTCCAGCTGGTCAGCCCCCAGCATATGCTGGTGCCTGGGTTTGTTCCAACCCAATTCCCCTGCTTGCTGAGGTCCCTCTGAAAGGCAGCACACCTGCATGGTGTTTCAGTCAATCCTCCAAGTTTTGTACTAGAGTGCACTCTTTCCCATCATCCCAGTCATTAATGAAGATGTTAAACAGAATTGGACCCAGTATCGACCCCTGGGGTACACTGGTAGTGACCTGCCTCCATCTGGACTTTGTGGCACTGACTACAGTCCTTTCAGTCTGGTATTTCAGCCAGTTTTCAATCCACCTCCCTGTCACTTTTTCTAATCCATACTTTGAATGTGATAGAGTTGCCATTCCTTGTATCTCCACAATAGATTTTGATATAGATTGATATAGCATATGATATCACCCTCTCCCATGCTCAGGTTTTTATACACATCTTGTGATTTCTGTCCCAAGGCATTGTAATTCTATTCTCTTGAAGGCAAATTTGAAATTTATGTTCTCTCACAAGAGAAGGGCATATATCATTTTAAACTGAGGCCTAAAGACTGAAAAGCTGAGTCAATCTCAGGAGGGACCCTTCTCCCTCCTTTGGTTATACAGAAACTATCTCAACAAGTTATGTGAGATAAACACATTCTCTTGCAATTATTTTGTACCTAGAAGCATATGAATGTCTAATTTTTTTTCACAGGCTAAAATTCTCAGTCTGTGATATGTGATGGCAATAAGTAATATATACTCTGTATTTAGAAATAATACTGTTATCAGTTTCCCATATGTTGATGTTTTGGGCTCATTTCTGCTTATATTGACATGTCTAGTTTTGTCTTTGGCTTCAGCTGGAGCCTGTTCAAATTTTTCATGCTCTTTATACATTTTTACAGGTCAAAGACTATTGCTACTTTCTTCTAAAACCTAGGCAAGGAGCACTAATGGCTTGCCACATGTTCCCAGAAAGACCAGTGTCCCTGCATTTTAACACCGCCAAAGATTTGGCAGTATTTGGGCAAATTCTTCCTTCTAACGCTTGATTAATTAATGAAGTCAGGTTGCTTGTTACAAATACAATACTGACTTCTTTTAGACATTCATATTAAGCTACCAAAGGCTATTGCATTGTTACAAGAAATGTCAGAGTCGTGCTGGCAGCAAAATTAAGTATTCTTTCTTTTCGTTTACTGCCATTAAAAAGTTGTGCTCAAGATGTCCCCAGCCACAGGAAAAAAAAAAAAAAACAAACACAAACCCATCCTCTCAAAATATGAATTACAGATTTATTAAAAGCATACAGATGACTTGAAATGTAACCAGTCAAGCAATCACTGCTCTGTCACCCTAGGAGAGGAAGGAGAACGAATTCCAGTGGCAGGGAGCTTAGTTGCTTTTGACAAGAGGAGAAACATAGACCTACTAATTAACAGTGCAGTTAAAGAAGGGTGAGCAGTTTGTGCCCAAACAGCCACAGGAAAAACTGTAACTGCTGTAATCAAGAGAGCTGTTTACCCAGCCAATAAAACCAGGCTGAAACAAATGGCATAATGCCTTGAATAACTGTGGTCTGAGAATGGGAAGTTAACAAGGAACCTGGCTGCTAGCAGGTAGCTCCCCTCTTGGTCTTGAGGAGTGTGGGGTGACACAGGTACTGGACTGAAGGTGTCCTGTGCTGTAAGTACCGTGGTGGGCACTGAGCTTGGGTCTCATCCCTGTGAAATAGCAGAAAGATCATGTCTGCACACTATCAGTGTCCTAAGGGAAAAAACAGCCCAAAAGCTCCCCAGCTATTGCTCAGAGTCAACTTTCAGACTACTGGGTACTGTACTGGGCTGCACCAGTTTGCATTTTGTAATGAATCCCAGGAGATTTGTGTCTTCAACTAACCATGACTGGAGACAAAATAAGGTTTTCCATTTACTCCAGCATTTATTTGGTCAATACTTTATTGAAGAGCTAGTAAGCCTTTTTCACAACCTTGACAGCATCTTCCAGAATGCCCCAGAAAGGAATGAAGATTACTTTCATAAATCTCAATTAAAAAGTTATTTTACATGCATCAAAAAGCAAAGCAATACTATATATGCCTCAGCTGACATTTACAAGGGTAACAGAAAATGTCCCAGATTTACAGTTATCAGGCTTGCCCTGAACCACTCACTGCTAAGTAACTCACTGTCAATGTTGAGTCCAGTGCTGTGTGCACTGTAAGGTGTAATTGATAATGGTCACAGCTAACGTTGGGTTTGCTTTTTTAACCCTGCCTATATCAAATTATCCAGAACATCAAGCATAGCTTCACACAATAGTCTGTAGGTTCAGGCCTACATTCTTAATGCCCTGATGTCTTGATATCACATGGATCAGTGACAAGATGTGGTTAAAATAAAGCAATGACTACATATTTCAGGAATACTGAATACTGCTGATTGGGGTACCAATTAAAATCTCAGTGTATATAAAGGACATCTTTCTTAGTTTCAGAAATACTAATGTATGGAGCCAGCTCCAGGTAATATGTGATCAGATTTTCTCACTTTCTGGTACTCCTTACTCAGATCAAAAGGGCTCTAACAAGGAGGAAGTGGTTGTGTGAGACAGTCCACCAGGGTCAATCAGGATTTTCAGGACTTGGACTGACATATCATAGCTTTCAACTCTAAAACTGCCTTTTTGCTTAGCTTTGATGCAATCTTCTGAGCCTCTGCTAACAAGGAAGCCAGCCAATATTTTTTTTGTGTAATGGCAGCCAAAAATAACAAACAGCATAAAGGTGTATGTGCAATTGAAATGCTTTCCAGCTTTGGACGTCTAAGTAGCTGTGTCCACACTGAAGTCAGCTGCTTCATTATTCAGACTGTCATTTCTGCATAGCCCTTTGTGGACACCAAGGATCTGTTTTTGAGCATGTTCCCCAACAAGCAAAGACTCTTCTGATGTTATTTGCACACATCACCAGGTGTGAGTCATTGTGCTGATAGATCCACATTCCTCTTTTGTTTTTACAAGTTTAGCAACTACATTAAATTACACCAAAGCAAATAAAAAGAGGACGACACCTAGCAGATCTGACTGACCTCATTTGCTCATCTGAACAAGTGTGAAGTGAATGTAATCTGTGGAAACAACTAGATTTATAGTTGAGAAAAAAGCATTGAAGGCAAATGAAAGATCTGACTCAGGTGGAAAATCTGCCTTTAAGTTCTTTAGTAAATTCTTCAGGTTTTTCAAGTTCCTAGAAAACAACTGGGGGCAGAGGAATGCCCCAGGCACCAGGGGCAATGACAGAGCAATTAAAGTGTCCCACTATGCTCCCCATACCAGAACTTTAAACATCCTGTAGTGCTTGGTATAAAGGCTGTCTCCATGAGGTCTGGCTGCCAATGTGTGTTTGGTCACCAGGCTGGCCAATCCACAGTAGCCAGACAGGGTAGTATCCTCCTCATGCACCTTTGGTTACTGACTCAGAATATGCTTCAGCTGCAAATGCCACATGCATTCCTGCAGCATGGAGAAGATGTGGAGGTCAGAGGGAAATGGGGGAAATATGGGATCTGCATAAAACCATAGGAATGGCTAGCAGGAGACAGTGAGTGGAGTGTTCTGTTACTGTTATATACGCTTTCTGTAAAGCAAACACTAGGTAAGAGATGAATAACCTCATGCAATGCTCACAGCCTTTAACTGGAGCATAGCAGCAGTAGCACCTGCTCACAGCACACACCAATCTCATCTGTAAGTAGCTCCATCATTGCAGAACACAGTTACAGTTGTCTCCTAAAAGTATATTTTGTCGAGTGATGAATGGTATTGTGAAATATTACCAATTATCAGCACCCTTTATTGCAAAGCTCATTAACTTCCTGACAAATCTAGTGTTGACAGCACTTTAATTTTGTTTTATTGCCTCATTATATCTCACCAATTTCTGTCTCTGGTTTCCAGTTAATAATGAAAGACAGAGGAACTGCACTGTGCTAGAGAATCAGAAAAATAAGCATTCATCTTTTTAAAAGTCCCCAATTTAGGCTACAGGAACAGCAGTACTAGACAATGCATACATTGAGAAGATGATTAAAGTTTAATAAAGCTGTCAAGTGAAATAAACCAATCTTGCAAAACATTCTGTTTGCCAGGTGCTTGGATTTTAGCTGTTAAAAAATTCTCTCTTAACAGGCTGTTTAAATGTGCAGCAGACTAACGTTGTGACTGCCAAGTTACAATTCATTTTTTTGCATGATCTGTTGTGTCTTGGTAATAAAAAAGACTGCTAAAATGACACATCCAGAAGACTCTACAGCAAGTGCTATATAGAATAAATACACTATTACTTAATGACTCACCACAAAACATATTCTTCCCTTTTACTGCCCAAGCAAAGCTTTGGAGCTGGGTCTTTGACCACTGTCTTCACGGAAGAGGGTCAGATTCTCTACCCACCTGATCATCAGCAACTGTCCCAGCTATATATCACTACCAGTCAGATTTGACAGAGCTTTCCAGCATTTTTTACATACGCAATTATACAAAATCCAAGGCAGTGAGAAATCAGATGCATCCATATATGAAATCTGTAGCCACTTGAAACAACCTTTCACATAAATTCAGCACAGAGCTCTATTAAATTGTAAAAATTACTCTATTAGTGGATTACTATTTTTTTCTTTTTTTTAGTTTCTTGAAGGCCAGAATGTTCCCAAGGGATTTGCAGTTCCTTTAATGAGAACATTACCTGCCTTTTGCAAGGTTTTGAAGTGCAGAGCACATCAGCTCCCTGACTCAGAGGCAGCCCTGACTGAGGAGAGAGAGACTCCAAGTAATCGGGAAACCATGATACCCCAGCGCTGCCCTAAGTTCAAGAGGCAGCCTGGCTCTCAGGAAGACAAGCTTTTCTTTGGGCCACTTTGGAAACACTAAGTGGCCTTGAGCAGGGAGAAAAGTCCCACTGAACAAATTCGTCTGTGCAGCTCTCAGCAGAGCAAGCTCCTGCTTTGATATCAGAGGCAGACATAAATACCCACCCAGGCAGATGCTCGCTGCGTAGGGAATGAAAAGAAGGGCTTAAAGCTAAATCTACAATGGCTAGTGCATCACAGTGCTATCTGAGATATCCTGTCCTCTCCCCTCATTCTTCCCAGTGATTATTTCTGCTCACACTTGCAACTTATTCTAAATCATATTGCAAGGCTCTTGAGAGGAGGCTGAATGCCTCTGTGAGTCTGTACTAGCTCAGCTCCAGGTGCAGGTACTGCTGGAGCTAATACACACACACACATATATGTGTGAATATATATATATATATATACACACAAATATGAAAGAGCTCTCTTAATAGGACAGCATTAAGTTCCCCAGCAAAACTCTTGTTCAAAGCAAAGGTAGCAAAAATATGCAAAATTAAAAGGTCACATGCACATCAGAAAATCTTGTATTTTTCATTTTCCCATGCTTACTCTGTGACAAGATGGAGAATTTATAAAGTTCTAATTAGTACTGGGTGGTGAGAACTGGAAAGCTTTATGAAAACACCCATTTACAATTTTATCTGGAGGCTCCTAAAGATAATGAGATAAACCTCATATTTTTATTTCCCCTGTGCTTGGCTTTTCAATAATACTGCCCACATATACTGTACCATGTACAGCATTATCTGTAGAAAGCCACTGCAAAGCAAGATCATGAGAAAAAAAAGATATGCTATCTTTAAGGAAAAATAATTTTGTTTCTTTATGCTTTTGGCAATGGTTTTGAAAAAAGTATATTTTGAAATTATGTGGAAAAGAATGTGCACAGACTCCAAAGTAAGGGAAATGCATGACTTTTTTTCAAGGAAGAAAAATCACCCTTCGTAGCAAAGCCCATACTAACTGGTATCTGTAGTATTCAGCTGAACTTACTGCCAAAGAGTCTCACTAAGAGGGAACCCAGCTACCTGGAGGGGGGCTACTAGTGATCTCTATTCCGCCCCCCTCTCATGGTAATAAACCCCCAGGTTTGAATCTGCTGCCTGGCAGATTGCCTGTGACAATATCCTTTCTTCTCTTGTGGCTTAACTAAAACAATCCCACCAAAAACCCAAGAAGGGATATTGAGATAAAATAAATATTTTCAGGGTTTTGCGTGTATTTTATTCTGTACCCAAGAAAATGTTCAGGTTTTATTTTTCTGAAGGTTTGTTTAAGGAAAAACACGGAAAGTGACAGACTAGATTCACAAAATTGTTAGTGCTGGTGGTAACAATGCTCAGGTAATAAATGTCCCAACCTAAGATGGGGAAGACTTCATGTCAGATGTCTCCTTGACTAAGAGGATGTGAACCTTGCCCTCTTTCTGTGCTCTGAACACCATACAGGCTGCTCCAAGGCACCGCTGATTCAGATCAGTGGTTGGGGCAGACCTTTGTAAGAATGTAATGTCTTATAAAGACATTTTTATAAGTAGAAAAATTAAAGTGCAAATAGAACTCTGACACTGGATAATGTAGTCACATTAGTTTTCAAGTAAGGTAAAAATACCTTTCTTGAGAAGGAACTTCAGTCTCATGATCTGGACCACCAAGGGCCCCATACTCACTTTAATTTCTGCATGTTAAACATCTCTTCTTGAAAAATCTATATTTAGCACAAGTTGAAATTTTTGTGCTCAGAGTGCTGTTTACAACAGGAGTGGTCACCTTTTAACTCTTCATCTGCATTGTCTCATGGGCCTAGAGCAGTCCTCACGCAGGAGACATGCCCTGCCATGGGTCAGAAAGTGCTGAGGGTATTATTTGAATTCTCCATGATGGGAAAAAGCAAACCAGAATGTGCTGCTAAGGCTGCAGTCATCGACTTGCCCAGTATGACTTCAGCCTGCAAAAATGAAGTACTGGGATTGCTGCTGACTGCAAATTGGTCCCAAAGCTGACAGGAGATTCAAGTATGCAACTTGCAGGATCAGGGACATTTGATTACTCATGGAACACCTTTCATATGAAGAAAGGCTGAGAGAGTTGGGGTTGTTCAGCCTGGAGAAGACTCCATGGAGACCTTATTATGGCCTTTCAGTACTTAAAAGGGGCCTACAAGATGAGGAAAGACTTTTTAGCAGGACGGGGGGTAATGGGTTTAATCTAAAAGAGAGGAGTTTCAGGCTGGATGTGAGGAAAAGTCCTTTACAATGAGGGTGGTAAAATACTGGAACATGTTTCCCAGAAAGATGGTGGATGTGTCATCCCTGGAGACATCCAAGGCCAGGCTGGATGTGGTTCTGGACAATCTGTTCTAGTTGAAGATGTCCTTGCTCATTGCAGAAGGGCTGAACTAGACCACCTTTTAAGGTCCCTTCCAACCCAAACTATTCTATGATTTGTCACAGCTTCCCTTCCCACTGAGAAACAGATGTTCTGGATAGAAATGTATATGAATTGTTGCAGGCAGTAATTTTTTCCTTCAAATCTTTTGTTGCTGGCTGGACGGGAAGATGAAGCTAACCATCCCGGCAGCATATTCAGGCCCTGTGTTGGCTCAACAGACCCCTTAATCCACAACTCCATCCACAAGGCATTTTCTCAGACAGAGTTCTGTTGATTTGAAGGAAGACAGAGGATGTCATCCCTCCCTCTCCTGCTTTTATAACTGTTGGAACAAAGGGGTTTATTCTTGTTATCTCCCTCTGATGAGTAATACAAGATAACCAACAGGACTTACAAAGAAAAGATGCGAAATATAACTGAAGAAGAAAAAGAGACAGCTGCTGCTGGGCAGTGCCCCACAGCACATTCCTCTGTGCCTAATGCCTCAGGTACAGTGAGAGGAACAGTAGCGCAAAGATTACAGGGATGTTTCTCTCCAGTGCCCTTTGGTCTTTGTTTTAGCATTTGCCAGGCATTGTTTGTGGTTCAGAGATCTATATCTACATTTAAAAAAACGAACAACTTACTATTTTTTTTTTAATCTTAAAAAATGTTTTTGCTCAATCTATTTCCAAGGAATTGTTACTGCACCTGGAGCTCCATATAGATTTTAGCAGCACTGCTTTAAGATCCAAAATACCTGGTCTTCTAACCTGCAGTGTGTTTTACTAAGAGACTGCAACATCTTTGTAATTCCAATAGTGTAGAACAACAGTGACCACCACATGCTTCTTCACTTACACAGCTAGCTGTTACACTGCTGGTATTAGTTACCAGAAAGCTTCAAGCTGATGTGCAGTTATGCTAATTAGGACTAGAAACTCATACCAAATACAAATACACAGGAGGCCACTCTCTTCCGCTGGTAACAGCTTCTCTTAAGAAGTCTTTCATAAATGATTGTTTATAAAGAGCCCCCTTCACTATGCATCTATTGACATTCTTTATTGAACACCACAGAATATTTATATGCAGTTTCCAGATGATACTGGTCTCAGAAGTGCAGGGCAGGTGAGTAATGCATATTGTTTCTTTACTGGCTGTTTCCAAATTATAAACCAAGTGTTTGTCCAGCTTTTATTAGAAAAGGGTAATATGACAGGATTTTGCTTCTTTTCCAAGAACAGAGTACACTATTTCATGGAATGAACTTAATTTACTAACACTTAAATTGTTTGTAAAGGTGATGTACATCAGGAGTACTAAACTATTACTAATAGTTTTATGGCTTAACATATGCTTGAAGGACAGACAAGCAAATCCAAGGTGATTGCTCTGTGCAATTTAAGCCATAATGCAGCCTCCTAACAAGAGTTTATATCCACTCAGTGCAGTGCTGACTACTGAGAAAGGTAATAATGACACATCTAGAAAACTAAAGCAATAAAAATAGTATCATCTCATTATTCATTATTCTTATGCCTTTTTCTGAGGGAACCAAACTGGGAAAAACAAGATAGAGATAAGCAGAGTTTCAAAATAATTTTTGGCAATGATAATAACATACTTATATAGGACATCTCATTCAAAACAGCTTTTCACCCAGAGATTTTAATTAATTGCATACACCAGACAAAGGAATCACAGAAACTCAGCCATTTCTGAGGAAGAGTTCACAGTGATTCTACAGCAAAGATAAAGGATGAGCTGTGGAAGTCAGCTTCTCCAGCTGATACACAAGCTGTGCTGCTCACACTGACTCAAAACTTTGATCAGGGGAGGCAGCTGCCTCCTGACACAGAGATGTACCACAGGGGGAGGCTGGGAAATGCAAGGATTTTGCATGGGGGTATTGGCAGGGGTGAAGCGAGATGGATATTGCCAGTTTTCAAACAACTGCTGCTGTATGAGGTCCCACAGCACGCACCTGCCCCCTGCACTCAGATGCACAGCCCTGATTAGCCTTACACACCAGGCTGGGCTGGACCATCCCAGTCTCCATCCCTGTCCCCGTCCCCTGGCTGCCTGGCTGGGGCTCCCCGCAACTCCTCATGCCACCCAGTGCTCCCCCCTCCTGCCAGCACCACTGCTATCACTCTGGCAGCTCTCCATACAGCCATTACTCCACAGACCAGGGCATCATTTCTGCAGGTGTACATTGGCTACAACAGATGTACCGCCTTCCTGCAGGATACCAAATTAACTTGTCCTGTCACTCATGTGAGAAATGCAGACTTCGATGGAGACAGAGCAGTGCGGAGTGCCTTCCAAAACTTCCCCACCACTCCTGGACCTTCTCTGGGTCCAGCCCTCAGCTCCCACAGCAGCTGTGCCTGGGGGAGACAAGCAGAAGTGGTGCCCTCTGCCCGGCATCAGCTCTCATGCACAGGTCATCTGTGTTACAGCAGTGGACAGCCAGCAAACCTAGAGACATTTAAATCCTCCCAAATGCTTGACAATGAGGACATTCTCATCTCATAGTTTTAGGAATATTGATGTTTTAAAAGAACAGCAAAATATGTGCTTTAAAAGCCAGCAGTCCCAGATCAATCTAGCTGCTAACATCTAGAACACAATGATCAACACGGCCAAACCGTTGATTCCTTAGGGGATAGGTATTCTACATTGAAACTGAAGGAATTGGTGGTTTTATTTAATAGTGCACATGCTGGTGCACTTCTTTGCAACTACTTTGTAGATATGGTGCATTAGGGCATTAGCCTATGTTAGTTCCAGCCCTAAAGGAGTGAGAAAGGAGGATCAAAACATCTGCAAAAAAACCAAACTTGCATGTAGCATGCGAGACATGGATTCAGCTTCTGCAGCTTTCCTGGGTTGTATAGAAATTGAATCAATCTTATTCAAAATATGAATAAGACCTTGGACAGGGATTGGAACTAGATGATCTTGAAGGTCACTTCCAACCCAAACCACTCTATGGTTCTATGATTCTGTGATGACATATGTCTTTTTCTGCATCCAGCTTCTGTGCTCCTGCCCCTCACCAACTCCAGCTGCTACTGCTGCTCCTCAGAAAGGGGTTATTGCACAAGGTGGGTAATTTGTGCTTGCCAGCACGTGGTGGCAGTAAGCACCTCACCATGCTTTGCATTTCAAGAATACACATGGCAACAGCTTTTATAACACTAAGCACCTGTAACAGTGGGAAAGTGGTGAGATTATCTTACTGATTCTGAGGATGTTGTATTCAGTGATTTTCCTAACAAATATTTTATTCATATGGCCCTATGATAGTTATACAGTGTTTTCTGAGTAAAATGTTTGGTTTTTTTTTTTTTCAAGAATTGCCCACAGAGTAAAACTATTATGAGTTACAGCTTAACCAATAAGTTACAATAAGATGATTAGCTAGGGTCTTCTGCAGTTAATGACAGAATTAGTCCAAGGAACTTCTGAATCATCTTTGGTTTGATGTGGATATTTCCAGCATAATTGCCCAATCTGATCTAAGTATAACACCTGGCTGCCTGAGGTACCTTAGACTGACCAAGATTGACAATGAACACTTTTTAGCCCATTGGTCTTAATAATATAAACCTTCCCATTGCCTCATCAAGTTTGGAAAGTTTTCCTGCTTTACAGTCAGAAACAGTACATAAGCACCAGGCTGGAGCGGGCCCTTCTTTTCCCCAGAGCCTCTATATTAGTACAGAATTCCTGCTGCCTTGCCCAGGTAGTGCACCATCCTGTTTCTCTCTGAACTGTTAACATTTCTGTTTTACATATGTATATTGTACTGCTTTGGTCATACATTGTCTTGTATTTCCTCCTTATATGTGATGCCAGCTCCCCAGCTTGCTCATGTTAACTTCTTCTCTTTGTCCATCAGTCTCTCAAAGTTCAGTTCATGAGTCTTTATGTTAGTGTCACAGGTTTTTTTACATAGCTTAATGCACTGCTATCTGAGTGTACTTAATGTAGTCTAACATCTAGGTCTCGACATCAGGTGTCATGATACAGGGTATGGTAGTCATTGGTGGGTAACAAGTGAGCAGAATTATGTTCAGTAAGGTTACAAGAGGTACGAGTTGTTTTAGGAGGGAGCATACCTTGCGTGTATTTAGGGAGATGTAGTATCTGCTATACACTTTGTTTTACATGAGCTTTCATTCAGTATTGATTTTTAATCTCTTTCCAGATCTTTTTTTGCTATAATGTTTTCCAGAAGGGAACATTAAGGGTAGGGCAATAGTTGACACCACCAGAGAATGTTTTTACCATAAGTGCAAAAGCTGAGGCAGAACGGTCTCATACAAGAAAATGAGAGCACTATGTTTCAGAGATGATATGAGCCCTCTTTAAGTATTTCAAACTAAACCAGACAAAGAACTAGAAGCTGTCTCACCTCTGATGTGTATAATCCTATTATTACAGAATTCAGTTCAATAGGGATGAACTCAAATTTAGGTTGTATTTGGCACCTTAATTTCAGTTGAAAAGCATTTCTTATTCCAGATAAAAATGTCTACAGGAACTACATTTTTTTTTATAAAGGCTTCAAACAAAACAAGAAAACTGTGTAAGCCACTTAACCACCCATCCTTGAAGGCAGGAGAACAATGTTCTGCTATTGAATATCTGTATTTTTACTCAGGCAGCTTTTGAAAATACTTATAAAATGTATGCAGTAGACAAGAATAGTAGAAGTTCCACTTGAGTAAATATGTATTGAATATTTATTGACTCTAAACCATTTTACAAGTAAAAACAAGTCAAAGAGAATGAATATCTTCAAACACATGTTTTCTTTAAATTAGAACAAAGTAATCACTTAACAGTCCAAGATGGAACATGGCATATTGTGAAGACAGCTAACTTACCTTTCATTGTCAGAGCTGATCCTGTGTGGGGGCGTTATTTTCCTGGATAATGCAAGCCACCATCCTCCAAATGCACATGCTTCCTTATGCATGGAAGTATTCATTTCTCATGGCACCTTAGTTTTGCAGGGCCTCAGCAAAAAAATGGTGATCCCTGCCCTAATTCTTACTGTTAGCTTATGGTAACAAAAGAAATGAACTACTAATTACTATACAGCTGGGAAATAGCTTAGAGGATGTATTTTAGATCCTCAGGGTGCTGGTCGTACACCATGTTATCTGGCAGCAAGGCTATTTTAACAAGTTCCCCACCTGCATGCTGCAGTTCCCCATCCCATCAGGTCTGCATGATGGGGAACTACCATGAACTGCCTCAGTGGCATTAAAAACCTGGCAAATCAAATAAACAGACACAGTTCTTCATGGGTTGGTTTTCTGATTGCTTTTTAAACCAAGACTGTTAATGTAATTCTGTCCTCAGCCTCTCTGCACTCTAGTAATATGCAGACAGCATGAATTCCTGAGCTTTTGGAGGGTGAAATGAATATTGGCTCATTTAATCTGCAAGAGGGATAGTGAAAGGGCACTTTGGTCCTACAAGCAGGCTTCAAACCAGGATAATACCCTAATAGCATGTATTGAGACCGAGGCACAGAAAAATCTAGATTTAATTATGCTGCATATTATGTTTTGTTAAATATTTTAATAAATAAATATTTGAGGGTAATAAAATAATTGTACTGGAACATAATAACATCTCAGGCACAGAGGGAATAAAAGGTACGAAAGATTTCTCATAAAAATGTAATCCTTGGGATATAACCTTGTTATTTGCATTTCAATTTCATGCAGACACTTTATCCAATAGGTTAAAGAGTTCTCAGTGCTAGTTATTGGGATTTGTTTGTGTTAAATTAGCCCCAGAAGGTTTTTCCCTGTAATCCCTGTATATAAAGAAGATATTAAATATTTCAATTACAATAATTTTGAAGTCTAATATGAATTCTAGAAAATTAAAAAATACCTACTTCATTTCAGAAGACCTTCTTATTTACTAAACTTGATATGCATTTCTCCTTCTCCCAAGATTGAAAGAAGAAAAGCAGTAACTTTTTTTATGCAATGCTGGAACAACATGCCAACATTTGTACAAGATAATTTACCTGGGGAAGTACATAAAGACAATAACAAAAAAAGCTTTTATTAAAGTTCAACTTTTATATATGCTTCAGGTACTTAAGCATTGTGATTGTAAAGCTGGAATAACAAGAAGGTACCTCTGAGTAAAGGATGCAGCCTTCTAACCCAGGAAAGAGAAATTAATATGAGCACAGAGTGGTTAATGGGTCACAAATTCTCTAGACACTTCGACAAAATCTTACACATGTAGGTACATTTACAGCAGGTCACTCCACAGGATTAAGGATGTACTTAGGAATCTGTACCTAAGTGGCCTATTTTGTGTACCTATCATGGCCTCATTTTTCTCTATGTTTTGGCAAATTTAAAAAGAAATTCAGTCATATTGATAAGTAATGTCATACTGATCTGGAGACCTAAAGAAATCCTGGCACTGCTAGGATGATGTGGGCATATTGTCTTTACTAGTAAGCTGTTGCTGTGGCATCAGCATTAAAACAGGGTTGAGTTTAGCTCTGCTGTCACAGTTTAATCATTTATGAATTCAGCTCACTGTTCTTGGAGGTACCATTGAGAAAACCTTTTCTGTTGCTCTCTGTACTTTCTTATCTTTAGTTTATGGACTAAATTGTGGAAAGCAAAGCAGATTAACTATGTAGTGTGCAGTGGTATCAGCCTGAAATCAAATAATACGGCAGTGAAAATTGTCTTTCTCAGCATTTGTCTATACTGCAGACTATAGGATAGGACAGAGATGCTTAAACCTGTTTCAAGATTTCTGAATAGCACTGACAATTATATTATGGACATAACTACTTGAAATCATAAAGTCTAAACATGATTTTATTAGCAAAAATGCACCATTATATTTCTATTCAGTAATTCTGGTCTTACAGCCCTGTTCTGACTGCCTTGCTTGCTAATCCATAGACTAAAAGATTTCTGAATTTTCTTTATTACTGTACATCCAATGCCTGTGCTTTTAAGTTTATAGGAATGGGGTTTTGCATTTATCAGCTCAATGGAAGAAACTGACATCAGAACCTGAAAAGAAGCTCCAGAATTTTTGCAATGGGTAATACCAACCAAAGGTCAGTAAATCTCATAATCAAAAGCTGTATAATATGGAACAAAGCTTAATAGTTCATTAAATCTCATAATCAGAAGCTATAAAAGTTGAATGAAAAAGTCACCTGAACGTTCACAGCCCTCTTATCAATACTTAGATAGGCAGCTCAGTGCAAAGCATTGGCCTTGAAAACACAAGCAAACTATGCTTGTGCATTTTACTGTACTACAATTACTTGATTTTCTAATGAAATAAATGAGGTTTGGAGGGTTTTTTGCTGAAGAAAAAAAGTAAAAGATAATGTTAAAAATTATTCAAGGCCTGGCAAAGAGTCAATTTTTCCATTAACATTGCCTCACATTTTAAGGAAATAGAGCATGTATGTAAAAAGAGTATTTTTATTTTCTTCTATTATCTTTCTTACACAATTCTCAAATAAAAAGAACCATATATAATAACATGTTAGGCTGTTTTGAAATATGCAGACACACAAATATTACATTTCATACTCACTTATCTGTAGGGCTGAATTATGTATCTCTGATTTAGACACCTAAACGGAATGGTCAGATTTTCAGATGTATTGGGTATTCAGACATTCTTATGGAGCACATTTCAAAACAGGGCCATGCCATGAGAAGCCAGATTTTCCTGAAAATGTTTCAAATAACCCTAGTTTTTCTCAAAGCAATGGGAATGCTGCCATCTAGCCATACACTAACATTATATCTTTAGTCCAGTTCTGACAGACACAAACTTTTTCAGTTTCTATTTGGAACAGAGCAGAACAGAGATACAAAAATTCCAACTGCATTACCTTTAATTTAAGAAGGTATAAGAACCATTTATTATTCTAAAAAATTGTAGTATTATAAAATACTATTTTGGCAGTAAAATAAAAAGCTAAGAATGTGGTTAAAATTATTGCATCTGATGTTCCCAAACCTTTTGACTGACATTGCGGGATCTGATTTTAAAAATGCCTTCAGTTGAATGAGGTAACTGATAAAGTTGAAAGCACACATTTCTGAATTGAAGTCTAGCTCCTCTTTCCAGTTTGAGATTCATCTACCAAAGACCAGGATTTCTATAGAACACTTTGTATAACAAATATCCTTATATTTAATCCACAAATTGTTTGAAAACTGTTTACATACAGTGTCAGCTGAACAGCTGGTATTTGTAGAATCATGGCTGCCCCTTCTTCTTCCTCACAGCCACCTGGTCTTTCCCCTCATGATCTCTCCTTACGGCCGCCCCTCCTCTCCCATCAAAATCTTCCCTCATGGCTGTTGCTTCTTTCCCCTCATGACCGCCCCTTCTTTCCCCTCATGATCTTCCCTCATGGCCACCCTTGCTCTCACATCATGATCTTCCCTCATGATCTTCTCTCATGACTGCCCCCCACCCCTCATGGCCACCCCTCACATCCTACGGCTGCCCTTGCTCTCCCCTCATGATCTCTCCTCATGGCTTCCCCTTTCCCCTCAAGATCTCACTTCATGACTGCCCCTCCTTTCCCTCATGAAGTTCCCTCATGGCTGCCTTTCCTGTCCCCTCATCATCTCCCCTCACAATAGCCCCTCATCCCACATGGCTGTCCCTTCTTCCCATTCATAGCCACCTCTCCTCTCCCATCACAATCTTCCCTCATGGCCGCCCCTTCTTTCTCCTCACAATCTTCCCTCATGACTACCCCTCCTTTCGCCTCATGAAGTTCCCTCATGGATGTCTTTCCTGTCCCCTCACCATCTCCCCTCACAATAGCCCCTCATCCCTCATGGCTGTCCCTCCTTCCCACTCATGGCCATCCCTCCTCTCCCCTCACAATCTCCCCTCATGGCTGCCCCTCCTTTCCCCTCATGATCTTTCCTCGTGGCTGCCCTCCACTCCCCTCACAATCTCCCCTCACAATAGCCCTTTGTCCCTCATGGCTGTCCCTCCTTTCCACTCATGGCCACTCCTTCTCTCCCCTCAAGATCTCCCCTCATGGCTGCCCTTCCTCTACCCTCATGATGGCCCCTCACCTCTCATAGCCACCCCTTCTCTTCCCTCATGATCTCTGCTCATGGCTGCCCTCATTTCCATTCATGATCCCCCCTGCTCTCCCCTCATGATCTCCCCTCTTGGCTCCCCCTTCTTTTCCCTCACTATCTCTCCTCATGGCCGCTGCTTCTCTCCCATCATGATCTCCCCTCATGGCCTCCCTTTCTTTCCCCTCACAATCTACCCTCATGGCTGCCCCTCCTCTCCCTTCATGATCTCCCCTCATGGCCACCATTCCTCTCCCCTCACAATCTACCCTCATGATGGCCCCTCACCTCTCATGGCCACTCCTTCTCTCCCCTCATGATCTCCCTTCATGCCCACCCTTCCCCTCCCCTTACAAACTCCCATCATGGCTACCCCTCCTTCCCCTCACGGCTGCCCTTCCTCTCCCCTCACAATCTTCCCTCATGGTCACCCCTTCTTCCCACATGATCTCCCCTCATGGCCACCCTTGCTCTCCCCTCATGATCTTTCCTCATGATCTCCCCTCATGACTGCCCCTCACCCCTCAAGGCCACCCCTCACATCCCATGGCTGCCCTTGCCCTCCCCTCATGGTCTCTCCTCATGGCTGCCCCTCCTTTCCCCTAATGATCTCCCCTCATGACCACAGCTGACCCCTCAGGGCCAGCCTTACTTTTCTTCTCCCTCATCCTCTCCCTCTCCCCATCTCTCCAACTGACATCCCTGAGGCACCTCCCACAGTGTCACTGGATCTGTAATGGAAAATATGAGGACACACTAGTTCCTATGTTCTCCATCTGTATATGGCACTTTAGACCCAAATTCCTTTAGTCCAAGCCCAGGTGCACAGCTGAACACGGAACTTGCCCTAGAAATGCCCCACATCAGGCATTTCATGTAAGTCATCCTAAACATCTGCTGTAATTGTGTGGTGCCGAGTTAAAAAAGGCTGCGTTATACCGCAGGACACATATATGGCTCCTCTGGAAAGAATGCTGCAAATTCAGAATGTTCACTTTGCTTTCTTCTTTCTTTTTCTATCATCTCCCCCCACCTCTTCCCCCTTACGGTACATTACGGTGCCACGGTACTGAGTCGGCTCACTCAGCTAACAGGTAGGTAGGCGGTAGGCAAAGCCGCTTGAAATTCCAGAGTCAGACACCCGGCGGGTCCCCCTGCCGCCCGCCCCTGACTTCGGCTGAAGCTCCCCTCCGTCACTGACCAGTTTCCTCCGGGAAACAGGCCAGTAGCGCCCCCAGCGCGAGCCGCGAGGCAGAGGGGAGCTAGGGAGCGATTCGCCTGCTCACCGCACCATTTTGAGTCCGGTTGTAACACCAGGAAAGGTCTTACAGAGCTTTCTCGGGATCCGAATTCCCAACAGTTCTGGCCTCATTCACTGAGAAGAAAATACACATTTAGGAAGAGGATGCGTCAACTGGGTGTCAGCTAGGTGCAGTTTTGTTTTTATTCAGGGGAAGTGTGATTTGGGTCTCCACCAAGCAGAAACGGCCATTGCAGCGGCTGAAAGGAGGAGAAGGAGGGCAGTGATGCTGTGTGGTACCGTGCTTGGAAGGTCTCTGAAGACAGGAAATACTAAATCTGGGGTCCCACAAAATGCGCTAGGATTTCTGTGCTCGCTCTGTGGGTACCTCTATTCAACATAAAAGAGTATGGAAGCATAGGGAGATAGCATTTATAATGATTACGCATATGCAAGTGATTGCTCACAGTGAAGGGCATGGAAAAACCTTGCTCAAGGTGGCTGCAGCCTGGCAAGGGGCCACATGCAATACACAGATGGTATCCGGATACGTATCTGGATCTGAACCGATAAAGCCTCTTCCTTCCCAGGGCTGTACTGTTAACAGCCAGGTTATTCGATCATCCTTTGGGAGTGGGCATCCCAGACGATATGTTTTCAGGAGCCACCTGCCCTTTCCAGATGTTTCATGCTTATCTGCTGCCTAGGTTGTTAAGTGCATTCCCCCTGCCTGTAGTTCAAGCCTATCAACACGCTGAAGATGTGTTCTTGTAACTTAACAAAGTGGCAGTTCACAGAGTGACGGTAACTAGCATAATTTAAAAAAGCTGCACTGTTAGATTTGTCAGTTGCTATTGCTGTTTATTCACTTGGCTTGAAGACAGGTTACCTGCAAACGTTTATGGAGTTTGAAGGCAGAAAAAAGGTAATGATCATAGTACGACCATTACTCATCTACCACAGTTTTTACTATTGCTACAAGCTGTAGAATAATGCTACAAGCTGTAGAATAATTATATATTCAACAGAGATTTATTGTGCTTGCATCAGTATTTCAGGGACTGCTGACTAAAAGCACTCGCTCTACACAGCATGATTCCCATCTAATGTGTAGCCAGGTTACACTTGTACTGCATTTGGTGTAAGTCAATGAAATTTATTTGCATACTAGTAAGTGGTTTTGGAGAATTTTCTCTCATTTTCGATCCACAGCTTCCTCCCTTCCAACACTTTCTAACTTTGAGAGATTTGAGATCTCTCAATGATTTCACTGTTTGAATGTTTAAGTAACAGGATCACCTGCTACAAGCTCAGGAGTGCTGCATCCCAAATAGAAGGAAGTGCAGCAGGAGGGCCAGGAGACCTCCTTGGATGGATAAGGAGCTGCTGAGGAACTTGGGAGGAAAAAAGAGGCTTATAAAAAGTGGAAGCAAGGACAGGCGGCCTGGGAAGAGTACAGGGATGTTGTCCGGGAAGCTAGAGACCAGGTTAGGAGGGCTAAGGCCCAGTTAGAATTAAGCTTGGCTAGGGATGTTAAGGATAACAGGAAGGGATTCTACAGGTACGTAGCAAACAAAAAACAGACTAGGGACAACATAGGCCCCCTGAGGAAGCTCTTGGGAGAACTGGCTACACAGGATTTGGAGAAGGCTGAGGTTCTGAATGACTTCTTTGCCTCGGTCTTCACTGGCAAAGGCTCTGACTGCACCACCCAGGTCTTGGAAGGCAGACACAGGGACTGTGAGAATGAAGACCTTGGGCCCACTGTAGGAGAGGATCTGGTTCGAGACCATCTTCAAAATCCGAACGCGCACAAGTCTGTGGGACCTGATGGAACCCATCTGCGGGTCCTGAAGGAGCTGGCGAATGAAGTTGCTAAGCCACTGGCCATCATATTTGAAAAATCATGGCAGTCAGGTGAAGTTCCCGACGACTGGAAAAAAGGAAATATAACCCCCATTTTCAAGAACAGGAAAATGGAAGACCCGGGGAATTACAGACCAGTCAGTCTCACCTCTGTGCCTGGCAAAATCTTGGAGCAGATTCTCCTGGACAACATGCTAAGGCACATGAAAAACAACAAGGTGCTTGGTGACAGCCAGTATGGCTTCACTAAGGGGAAATCCTGCCTGACCAATTTGGTGACCTTCTATGATGGGGCTACAGAACTTATGGACAAGGGTAAAGCAGTTGATGTCATCTACCTGGACTTGTGCAAAGCGTTTGACACTGTCCCACACAACATCCTTGTCTATAAATTGGAAAGACATCAATTTGATAGAAGGACCACTAGATGGATAAAGAACTGGCTGGATGGCCGCATATAAAGAGCTGTGATCAACGGCTCAATGCACAGGTGGAGACCAGTAACAAGTGGTGTCCCTCAGGGATCGGTATTGGGACCGGTCTTGTTTAACATCTTCATCGCTGACATAGACAGTGAGATTGAGTGCTCCCTCAGCAAATTTGCTGATGACACCAAGCTGTGTGGTCCGGTTGATAAGCTGGAGGGAAGGGATGCCATCCAGAGGGACCTTGACACGCTTGTGAGGTGGACTGATGCCAACCTTATGAAGTTCAACCATGTGAAGTGCAAGGTCCTACATCTGAGTCGGAGCAATCCCAGGCACAGCTACAGACTGGACAAAGAAGAGATTCAGAGCGGCCCTGCAGAGAAGGACGTGGGGGTGCTGGTCAATAAGAAAATGAACATGGGTCGGCAGTGTGCGCTCGCAGCCCAGAAAGCCAACCGTATCCTGGGCTGCATCAAAAGGAGCGTGACCAGCAGGTCAAAGGAGGTGATCCTGCCCCTCTGCTCTGCGCTTGTGAGACCTCACCTGGAGTATTGTGTGCAGTTCTGGTGTCCTCAACATAAAAAGGACATGGAACTGCTGGAACAAGTCCAGAGGAGGGCCACGAGGATGATCAGGGGACTGGAGCACCTCCCGTATGAAGAGAGGCTGAGGAAGTTGGGGCTCTTCAGCCTGGAGAAGAGAAGGCTGCATGGGGACCTCATAGCAGCCTTCCAGTGTCTGAAGGGGGCCTATAGGGATGCTGGGGAGGGACTCTTCATCAGGGACTGTAGTGACAGGACAAGGGGTAACGGGTTAAAACTTAAACAGGGGAAGTTTAGATTGGATATAAGGAGGAAATTCTTTCCTGTTAGGGTGGTGAGGCACTGGAATCGGTTGCCCAGGGAGGTTGTGAGTGCTCCATCCCTGGCAGTGTTCAAGGCCAGGGTGGACAAAGCCTTGTGTGGGATGGTTTAGTGTGAGGTGTCCCTGCCCATAGCAGGGGGGTTGGAACTAGATGATCTTGAGGTCCTTTCCAACCCTAACTATTCTATGATTTTATTCTATGATTCTATATGCATGCTTTTATACCTAAATACATATATATATACAAATATTGTCCAGCTTATGTGAAACTTACTTATATGTTATTAAAGTATTAAAAATGAGGTATTTTGGGAAAAGTATTTTTGTGAAAATGCAGGCAAAAATTAAGCAAGCCCACAGTGGTTGATTGGATTGCAGTCACTGAACGTATAGCTCACCAGAAACAGAGTTACCATTTGCAAGTGAGGAGGAAAACTTGCAGAATAAACACACCGTTTAATTTTTGTAGATTCAGGTCAGGCAGAAGCAGGTTATTTCTACAGCTATTGGAGGGATAGAGCTTCAGCCCTCTACTGGTGTGAATTCTGACTTAAAGCGCAAGTACTAGGGTTATATAAATTCACAGCAGATACAAGCTGCCCTGTGACAGGTGCTGGCATGGCAGAGCAGTATCAGCATGGACGGAAACACTGTCATGGTGGACATGCTCATGTGTTCGGGATGCTCAGGGAGCCTGGGCTTGCATCTGCTCAGCTCATCCCTCCCTCTCTTGCGACACTGCTGTGCCTTTCACCCGCTTCCAGGCCTCGCAAGGCCCGCGTACACAAGGCGACACTGGCAACAAGCACGCGGCTCCAAACCAGACACCGCGCCTCCCCCGCCCGCTGGCGCTCGGTGACGTGACTGTCTCTGTCAGCGGCCCCGCCCTCTGCCGCCTGACCCGTGAGGTGGAGCGGGGCGTGGCGGGGCTGCGCCCGGTGAGCGGTGCTGTTGCGTCGGGCCTTCTGGGGCCGACCGGGGCTCCCTGCAGAGCCGTGGGGCTGAGGCGCGGGGGGTTGCTCGCCTGCGGCGGGGCGGGACGGCGCGGAGCGATCGGCGTGCGCAGCGGTGAGCCGGATCGCGGTCCTGGGCAGGGCCTGGAGGGTGGTGGCAGCCCTCGAGGAGCCCCGCTGCCCTGCGCCCGGGACAGCGGGGGTCAGGGCTGGCGGGAGGGGTGGAGGAGCCGGCGGGGCGGCGGGGAGCGCTGTGGTTAGGCCAGGTTGAAGTAGCCGCGATAATGAGTAATGTTTTGAGTGTCGTCTCGTGGAACTGAGAAGTGTTCTGTTAAAGTACTTTGGAAAACGGCTCCCTACTTTGTCTTTTTTTGATTCACGTCAAACAGTTTGGGCTTGAGTAGTTTGAATATGGAAAAATCTGTTTGCAGTGGTAGGAAACTGGCAGGCATGCAGCTAATGAAAAAATATTAAAGAGCTGTCTTACGTTACAGTAAGTTTTCTATGATGTCGTTGGAATCTTCGGCCACAGAACAGTGGATAGTGATGATGTCGTTATACTTCAGTGCTGTGAACAGTGTGATGTCAGGCAGCACAGCTGCACCATGAAGGGAATTATCTGCCCCATGGGTTTTCACTTTCCTTTTTAGAGAAATGCCACGTCGGGTGCTCAGAGCCTAAAAGCTTTGAGTTGAGAGCATGTGATTGAGATACAGGCCAAAGAGGCGGGGAAGTTAATTTATTTAGCTAAAAAAAAAAAAAAAAAAAAGGCTTGAGAAAGCAGTAGTACCGAGGGGAGGAAAATAAGATGTGCTGGCTGGGTGAATGCAGGTTCTGGGATATCTGCCTGAGAAGATGGTGTAGGCTGGAATGTCAGAAGATGGAAGTTTGCTGAAGCTTTAAGTAGTTTTGAGAGTAGGAATTGCCATGTTAGACCAGGTCACTGACTTTCTCTGTTATCCAGTCTTTTTATATTACCTGCCTGCTTAAACGCGAGCAGTAGGCCATCACCTAATGAAAAATTTAAGGGTTACTTTAAGCAGAATAATTTAAATAAAGGAAAAAAAAAACAACATAAATTTATTCAGGCTAGAGCCTGGCTTGTGTTAGTTTCAATCCTTTACAACATCTGTTTTAATTCAGGTAGTTCTCTAAATTCTTGGAAGTTACAAATATTTTCTTAATTCCTATTTCCCTATAGAAGTAAGACTTATACAGTTCTGCCTGCATGGTAGGTCTCCTTCATCCTCTTCATCTTTGAAATCAGTGTCTGATAGAGAAACAGTTGACATATAGAAAGAGCTCTTGGATTAAAGTGTTGGTGGAGGTTTTTGTTGTTGGTTTGTTGGGTTTTTTGTTGTTGTTTTGCTTTTATTCTTCCTATAGCCGCAGGGTTTCAAGAATAGTTGGAGTGACCTCTGGCAGTCAGGTTATTTAATCCTCTTAAGCTTTAGGCTCCACATTTACCTTCTGGTACTGAGATCCACTAGTGAGCTGTATTTTTTTTTTTTTAAATATACATTATTTTTTAATGAAATAGGGTTTGCTGCTTCAGATGCAGGATGGTCAGTCAGATAGTTGAGATGTTAGTTTACAGTATCAGATGGAGCTCAGGTTTCCCTGTTGCGTTGTAGTCTCTCTTGGTTGTGTCCCTGAAAGCTCCAGAGTGTATCTGTACTGATAAAAGGAAAAGGGGCATGGAATCAGCTCAAGCACTGAATTGACCTATGATTATCTGCAGTGCCCATTAGCTCCTTTCTTAGCTCTGTTTTGGACCAGCTTTCTCCACGGCGAGTTCCTCTAAATCTTATTTATCACTAAGTAGTACAGATCTGGGCCAATCTGGCTGTAGAACCAAAGGCTGGTTTGCAGTGCTCTAATAATTAGTAATACATGCTTTATAATTCATTTCAGCTTCAAAACAGAGAAAATAAGGCTGCATTATACACAAATGGATTACAGATAAATATTAAAATATGCACAATGCTTAAATACTATATTAAGATCGTACACTGAAAATAATGTCCAAAGATCTTCCTTGCATGTGATCAAATTGCTGCTAAAATGTTCTGTTTCACAGAATATGTCTTCTTCTGTTGTGAGGGAGCAATCCAGTTGGCTTACTTACTTTATACCATCTATTATTTTGTTTCCATTTTAATAAATTGATAAGAATAAATTCATCTCTTAATAGAATCATGGAATAGTTACGCTTGGAAAGGACCTTAAGGTCGTCTAGGTCCAACCAAACTGCCATGGGCAGGGACACCTCACACTAAACCATGTCACCCAAGGCTCTGTCCAACCTGGCCTTGAACACCACCAGGGATGGAGCATTCACAACCTCCCTGGGCAACCCATTCCAGTGCCTCACCACCCTTACAGTAAAGAATTTCTTCCTTATATCCAATCTAAACTTCCCCTGTTTAAGTTTTCACCCATTACCCCTTGTCCTGTCACTACAGTCCCTAATGAAAAGCCCATCCCCAGCATGCGTATAGCCCTGCTTCAGATACTGGAAGGCTGCTATGAGGTCTCCATACAGCCTTCTCTTCTCCAGGCTGAACAGCCCCAACTTTCTCAGCCTGTCTTCATACAGGAGGTGCTCCAGTTCCCTGATCATCCTCGTGACCCTCCTCTGGACTTGTTCCAACAGTACCATGTCTTTTTTTATGCTGTGGACACCAGAACTGTACACAATACTCCCAAGTGAGGTCTCACGAGAGCAGGGTAGAGGGGCAGGATCACCTCTTTCAACCTGCTGGTCACGCTCCTTTTGATGCAGCCCAGGATACGGTTGGCTTTCTGGGCTGCGAGCGCACACTGAAGCCAGCTCATGTTCATTTTCTCATCAACACCCCCAGATCCTTCTCCTCAGGGCTGCTCTGAATCTTTTCTTTGCCCAGTCTGTAGCTGTGCCTGGGATTGCTCTGACCCAGGTGTAGGACCTTGCACTTCACATGGTTGAACTTCCTAAGGCTGGCATCAGTCCACCTCACAAGCGTGTCAAGGTCCCTCTGAATGGCATTCCTTCCATCTAGTGTATCAACCACGCAGCTTGGTGTCATCGGCAAACTTGCTGAGGGCAAGTTTCAATCCCACTGTCCACGTCACCGACAAAGATGTTGAACAAGACTGGTCCCAACACTGACCCCTGAGGGACACCACTCGTTACTGGTCTTCAGTTGGACATTGAGCCATTGACCACAACTCTTAGTATGCAGCCATCCAGCCAGTTCTTTATCCATCGAGTGGTCCTTCTATCAAATTGATGTCTTTCCAATTCAGAGACAAGGATGTTGTGTGGGAGAGTGCCATACACTTCGCACAAGTCCAGGTAGATGACATCAACTGCTCTACCCCTGTCCATCAGTTCTGTAGCCCCATCATAGAAGGCCACCAAATTGGTCAGGCAGGATTTTCCACTTCGTGAAGCCATGCTGGCTGTCACCAAGCACCTTGTTTTTCATGTGCCTTAGCATGCCTTCCAGGAGAATGTGCTCCAAGATTTTGCCAGGCACAGAGGTGAGACTGACTGGTCTGTAGTTTCCTGGGTCATTCATTTTCCCCTTCTTGAAAATGGGGGGTTATATTTACCTTTTTCCAGTTGTCGGGAACTTCACCTGACTGCCATGATTTTTCAAATACGATGGCCAGTGGCTTAGCAACTTCATTCGCCAGCTCCTTCAGGACCCGTGGATGGGTTCCATCAGGTCCCATGGACTTGCGCACGTTCAGATTTTGAAGATGGTCTCGAACCAGATCCTGTCCTACAGTGGGCCCAAGGTCTTCATTCTCACAGTCCCTGCATCTGCCTTCCAAGACTTGGGTGGTGTTGTCAGAGCTTTTGCTAGTGAAGACCAAGGCAAAGAGGTCATTAGGTATCTCAGCCTTCTCCAAATCCTGTGTAGCCAGTTCTCCTGATAGCTTCCAGACAGGGTCCACGTTGTCCCTACTCTTTTATTTGCATTGTACCTATAGAATCCTTTCCTATTCTCTTTCACATCCCTAGCCAAGTTTAATTCTAACTGGGCCTTAGCCCTCCTAACCTGGTCCCTAGCTTCCCAGACAACATCCCTGTACTCTTCCCAGGCCGCCTGTCCTTGCTTCCACCTTTTATAAGCCTTTTTTTCCTCCCAAGTTCCTCAGCAGCTCCTTATCCATCCAAGGAGGTCTTCTGGCCCTCCTGCTGCATTTCCTTTTAGTTGGGATGCAGCACTCCTGAGCTTGTAGTAGGTGATCCTTCAATATTAACCAACAGCCTCGGGCCCCCCTGCCTTCTAGGACTATATCCCACCGAACCTTACTAAGCAGGTTCCTGAGGAGGCCAGAGACTGCTCTCTTGGAGTCCAGGGCAGTGAGTTTGCTGCACACTCTTCTCACTGTCCTGAGGATCTTGAGCTCAACCATCTCATGATCGCTGCATCCAAGGCTGCACTGGAGCACCACATTTCCAGCGAGCCCTTCCCTGTTAGTGAGCATGACATCAAGCATGGCACCTCTCCTTGTTGGCTCCTCTATTACTTGCAGAAGGAAGTTGTCTTCCACACAATCAAGGAACCCCCTGGATTGCTTGTGCTGGGCTGTACTGTCTCTCCAACTGATACCAGGATGGTTGAAGTCCCTCATGAACACTGACTTTCAGTTGTCTTGTGTTAAAATTTACTGCGAATTCCTTCCCCCATTTCCAGATGCTTTTCTACCCAAAGGCATGGTTTGGTGGTAACTGTGCTGTGCATATACTGCAAACTTGGGATATTTCAAACAATCGGAGATGAGTTGCAGCATGCCCACTCTTCTGAACGGCTGACTCAGTTTTTGTAGCTCTGCCATGCACAGCCGTGCACTACTGCCGTGTATATGCGGATAGTGCTGACAGCTCCTTTTTCTTACAGACCTTTTTTAGCTTTAATAAAGACTGAGCTTTAGCAAGAGCAGTCATGGTGACAATAGTAAATTAATTGGCTCAAGTTGAAATGTAGCTATGACTTGAGGCTTTTACTTGGTGTCTCTTCTTGTATAACAATTACTAGCAAAAGGATTATTTAGAATCTGGAATATCTTTGCCTCAGCCTTTCCCAACAAAACCAAATCAAAACCATGTGGCAAAGTAGATTAAAGTACTTCAATTGTGTTCTCACAAATTAGTTCTGTACCTTAAGAAGGGATTTTTCACAGGCACTAAAAATGTCAAAACACTAGATTTTGCTCATGAAGTACAGTGTGATGTTAGTTAAAACTTGTCTTTCTCAATCTTTTAAACATTTTCTGTTTCTACAATAATTTTTAAATTGGAATTCTTTACTGTTAATGTTAAATACTATTGTTTTTCACCTCTATACTCTTCTCAAAAGGAAAAATGCATTTTTCATTAGTAAATACAAGTATTGACAGAAGATGATGTGGTTTGGCAGTCCCTGGGGTTTTTTGCTAGCAAATAATTTGTGCATATTTCAAATGGTTAATGTGTAGATCATAAGATACATGACATGGTTAAGTTTAATCTTTCATGTAAGGATCTAGCTCTATCCACAGACTTGTTAGATTTCTTTTCAGTTACTTTCAAGATAATTGTTTTATTTTGTGCTGGTTAGAAGCATGCTTGTAACTCCTAAACTTGGTGTCCTTGATGGATATTAAATGTGCACTTATTCTTTATAGAATCATAGAATGATTTGGGTTGGAAGGGACCTTAAAATTCATCTAGCTCCAACCCCCTGCCATGGGCAGGGACAGTTTCCGTTAGACCAGGTTGCTCCAAGCCCCATGAAGCCTGACCTTGAACACTGCCAGGGATGGTGCAGCCACAGCTTCTCTGGACAGCTTGTTCCAGTGTCTCACCACCCTCATAATGAAGAATTTCTTTCTTACATTTAATCAAAATCTACCCTCTTTCAGTTTTAAACTGGTCCCTTTTGTTCTGTCCTACATGCCCTTGTAAAAAGTCTCTCTCCAGATTTCTTGTAGGCCCTTTTTAGGTGTTGGAAGACTGTTAAAAGGTCTCCCTGGAGCCTTATGTCCTTCAGGCTGAAGAAACCCAGCTCTCTCAGACTGTCTCTATAGGAGAGATGCTTCAGCCTTCTCATCATCTTTGTGGCCTGCTCTGGATTTACTCGAGCAGGTCCATGTACCTTTTGTGTTGGGGTCCCCAGAGCTGTATGCAGCACTGCAGGTGGGATCTCACAAGAGCAGACTAAAGAGAGAGAATCACTTCCCTTGACCTGCTGGTTATGCTTCTTTTGATGTAGCATATGGTTGGCAGTATTGTTCCTCAGCTTAAATCAGAGATGCTAAGCCTGTTGGCAGGAAATGACTGCAATCAACCAAAAAAAATCTCCTTCAGCCCAGAATTCCTGTTTCCTGCTACGTGAGAATAGAGCAGTGGGCAATGAGCCTTGTGGCTTGAGTCACTGCTGATATGCTCCACATGGGCAGCCTTCTCAGGCCATCGCTGTTATATTATGAGCTATGTGTCTATCATTGGACTGAAGTCATGTTATCTTGTCTTTTGCATGAAATTGGATTCTGTGTATCATAAAAACAAAAATGTGCTCCAGATTACATGGTACGTCTGTCATGTGACTGCAGATGCATCAGTCACCTAAGGGCTACCTGCACTTAGATCATAAAGGATGTGGGACTAGAACATGGCGTTCTGTCTTTGCCTCTTTAAAAATCTTTTCATGACCTGCATTTCTCTGCTTTTGTTGGAGTATATGTATATAATTATATATATGTTGGAGTATATGTATATGTATAATTTTCTAGATTATACATATTTATTTTTTTACTTTATTGATAGGCTAAAAGAAGAAGAGACAGTAAATAAATGTAGGTGCTACTTCAGAATTTATTAGAAGTTTGCATTTTAATAATTCTTTTCTTCTTTCCTTATTTACTTTTTTCTTTTTATCCAGTATATTTAATCATAGAATCATAGAATAGTTAGGGTTGGAAAGGACCTTAAGATCATCTAGTTCCAACCATCCTGCCATGCGCAGGGACACCTCAGACTAAACCGTGTCACCCGAGGCTCTGTCCAACCTGGCCTTGAACGCCACCAGGGATGGAGCATTCACAGCTTCCCTGGGCAACCCATTCCAGTGCCTCACCACCCTTACAGTAAAGAATTTCTTCCTTATATCCAATCTAAACTTCCCCTGTTTAAGTTTTCACCCATTACCCCTTGTCCTATCACTACAGTCCCTAATGAATAGTCCATCCCCAGCATGCCTATAGCCCCGCTTCAGATACTGGAAGGCTGCTATGAGGTCTCCACGCAGCCTTCTCTTCTCCAGACTGAACAGCCCCAACTTTCTCAGCCTGTCTTCATACGGGAGGTGCTCCAGTCCCCTGATCATCCTTGTGACCCTCTTCTGGACTTGTTCAAAGAGTTCCATGTCCTTTTTATGTTGAGGAGACCAGAACTGCACACAATACTCCAAGTGAGGTTTCATGAGAGCAGAGTAGAGTGGCAGGATCACCTCCTTAATTAAGGAGACTAATGCAGTTGCTAAGTCTTTGGCTTAGTTAGCCAAACTTAACTTTCTCTAGGGAAAAGTACTTGATTCACCAGAAAACATCAGTAACTTCTGCACACCTCTTCTTGTTCTTGTGCAGCCTTCTAGAATGTGGATCAGCATTGTCTGATGTCTCATCAATGCTGTATACAATGGCATTAATACTTCTGTATGTGTAACAGAAGTATTTTTATTTTTGCACTTTGATTTTTACTTACCCCTATTTTTTTTTGTGTCTTGCTATCATTGTGATTTTATCTAGATTTTCCTCCTTTATTCCATCCAGTTTACAGCAGAGAATCATTGTTTTTATTGAAAATGCATGCTCTTTCATTTTTATATAATACCCATTTTTGTTGTCCACAACCATTATTTCCTAGTATAATAACCTGATTTTTCTGAATTGACAATGCCTCTCAACACTGTCAGGAAAAAAATTTCACTGGAATTTTTTGCATTGTGTGTTGTAAACAGTGTCTTTGTCCAAGCATGATTTGTATTTACTGCATTTGGCCAGGACAGAAGATATACATTCAGTTAAAATATATACACATAAACCTGTTGGATTCTTTTCTGCTCTTCAGTTATTGAAATACACGTGAGGCAGTTTGAGGAATACATTCATAGAACCTGCAACCTGCACATATTGGTGCTTCCAAGTTTTTGTCACCTGGAATGCAAGGAAAGGAGAACACCAGCTGTCTTTCTCACCTTATAAACACTGTAAAGGAAATATGTAATTCCCTGGTTTTATTTTGTAAAGCTTTAACTGTTCAGAGTATTTCTTCCCAGTTCTCTGTGTTGGAAGTTTATCAAGGTTTGTTTAAATCTGTTGAGTGCTTTCCCTTAAAATGTTTAAGTAAGTATGTACTGAGTTTTTTAAGTTCAGCCTTTATTTGAATTGACAAAATGTTAACTGAAATTTTTTAATACCTTAAAGATTTTTTCAAAATATCCTCTGAAGTAAATTCTTAAACTTTTTTTTAGTCCTGTATTTGCTACTGATCTTAATTTTTTAAGGTGGAAAATTTAATTTTGGGCATGATCATATTCTTCTGATGTTTAACTTTTAAGAAATACATGTCTGATGTAACTAGATATGATAGTTACAAGTTTCTTGCTGTCTTGAAATCTTGTGTTCTAAATCTGAAGGTTATTAGGTGATAACCATAACATATCAGACACCGTACCACGTGGCTAGTTAGCTTTCTGCTAATACATGCAGTATGGTCATCACTAGAAACTAATTAGGAAGCATTTTATTCTAAGGTAAATATTGTTTGGCTTTATAAGTATTTTTAATAATTTTTATTCCAGTTTGCAGTAATGGAACAGCTGCAGGATCCCGTTGTGCAAGAAGATGCAAATATTAAAGCTATTAATGAAGAGTACAGGAAAGCGTTTCTTTTTATTAATAAAGGACTGAATACAGATGAACTGGGTCAGAAGGAAGAGGCAAGAACTTATTATAAGCAAGGGCTTGACCACTTGCTCCGAGGAATTAGCATTCCGTCACAGGGTCCCACATGCATAGGGTCCCAGTGGGAGTCTGCTAGGCAAATGCAACAGAAGATGAGGGAGACCCTGCAAAACGTTCACACTCGACTTGGCATTCTGGAACAAAACACCCCACCTGTACAAGCGAGTCCTGCTGTGATGGATGCCCCTGATGGGGTGCCCAGGTTATACCCATCCATTCCTTCCAAAGAAAAGCCAGAAAGACCCCCCGCCCCTAATTCTCTACTTGTACCAAGTCAGCCACCTGCAGCAGATGGAAGTGTTGCAACTGTGAGCCCGGGGCAAATTCCAGCTATGAGTCCATCTGCAAAACCTCTTTGTCTGCCAAATGAAGCACCTCCTGCCTATACTCCTCAAGCTACCAATGGCCATTTTACTGTGTCTTATGGCACAGACTCTGGGGAGTTTTCTTCTGTAAGTGAGGACTACTACAGCAAGTGTACTCAGCCACCTCCCCTTGAAAACCTGGGAGTGGATGCAGATGAGCTGATCTTGATTCCCCAGGGGGTACAGATATTCTTCGTGACTCCTGATGGGCAGGTTAGCGCTCCTTCATATCCTGGATATCTACGCATTGTGAAGTTCTTGGATAGCGAGGTGGCTCAGAATCATCCACCTGCATTTCTTCAGGTAACAGGAAAATAATTTTGTCCTTTAATTAAATTTCAAGAGCTGTTACAAAATTTTAAAAGGCAGTCGTCTGTAAGTTCTTGCTCTGTGTGATAGTATCAAGGATGCTGGAAAAAAGTTTTATGCAAATTCACACTTTTATTACTTTTTCTGCAAAAATTGTCTTTCCGAGATTGTCAAGTGCTGACTGTTCTGATGAATTCCGTTTTCTGAAGGAGTTCACTTGTCTTTTCATTTAATAAAATTAACTTCCCTTTCCTCATTTAGAGAAGACATGTTGATCCGCCTATTGTAACATAATCAGTGTAAAACAGGGTTGTGCACTATCCACTTAAGCCTCAGCTAGTGAGAAGCTATTGCAGTTAGGACAACTGATAATTAGGAATTTGCGGGCCATATTAATCCAGACTCTGAACTGCAAGTAAAGAAGGTGCATAATTTGCATTTTTACAGTCCATGCTTGCTTCATGTAGGCATGTTCTGTAACATACATTGTGTTTCTGGTGTGGTTTCTGACTTTGGGTCTCCTTGTTGCTTCTAAGACTGGCTGCTGAAAGTCTCATCAGTGAAGGGGAAACTTAAGAGGAACAAACAAAAACTTCTTCCTGGTTCGGGGTCTGCTGATTCACCTGCACCTGTTTTAGCAGTCTTCAACAATCGCTCAGCTAAAGCCATGTTTTCTTTATCCTGTCATATAAACCTGTCCTGAATCTGCAGGAGATTACAGGCCCTGTGAATCCTGACTTGTTTGGCAGTGCTTTTCACCTGTTTCTGTACCTGGGCCTTACAATTAGACCTCATTTAAGAGTCTACTAGCCCAAATTATAGTCCTGTGAAAATTGGTATTTTCTCTACATTACACTGTCAGAGCCAATCGAGAATATTTCCATAGTGCTGGGTTTTTTTGTTCTTGATTGCATACAGCTGTTTTATTTTTCTTACTAAACTTAACAGAAGATCAAGTTTATGGTGCTTATCAGTATGTCCTACCTGGCTTTCTTTTTTAAAGCATCCTTTAATTCCTTTATGTACTTCTTGTTTCTAGGTCTGTGACTGGTTGTATCCTCTAATGCATAACCAGTCTCCTGTTTTGTGCTGCAATACTGGAGTGTACATGTTCCCTGACACGATGTCCCAGGTACCGGGGTCCTACGTGGGACTAGTGCTGTCTTCAGAACTTCCAGCAGTTGACAGAGAGCTGTTTGAGGATCTCTTAAAACAGATGTCTGACCTTCGAATCCAGGTACATTTCTGGGCTGTCTATTTTAAGCTAATAAAGAGAGGTGTAAATGGTCAGTATATTCTCTCATTTACAGTTAGTTGTGTAAAACTGCAAAGTTCTGTGTCTTGCTTGGTAAGCTCACCAGAGAGAAATAGCTAAAGTAGCCAAGATTAAGCAACCTAGTAAATAAACTGTAGGCCTTGTGAGATAGGAGGAAAGAACGTTTTTAATACTAAATTGTAAGCCCAGAGAGGAAATGGAGACCATTTTTTATATTTTGTCTATTTTTCCCAAAAGGTAACATAGAACCCAAATGGAATTTTTTGTTCAGGAGAAAACATGGTATTTCCTCTGTGTGTGCACACAGTCTGTGTAGTTTTGATGATACTGTTCTTGGAATATTGTGCCCAAATGTTTACAGTTAAAAAATGGTAAGGTGCTTCAGAGACAATCTGTGAAAATAGCGTGTGCCTCAAAAACCTGCCTTCAAATGGGATCTCAGAACAGATAAATGTAGTGTCTTATTGCACTAATATACTGACCAATAAAAAAAAATAGAGAAAACCCCATAGTTTTAATATGGAATAAGAGAAAGTGACTAGAAACAAGTGAAATATCTTACTGTAAGAGCACTGGCACACCATTTCAGGAAGAACAGTAATCAATGACTACTTAAAAGCTCGTAAGAAGATTGTATCTTCTCATGAAAGATAGATCTTGTTGAATCACCAAGATTTGAATGCAGTGATGATGCAGGACCAGTTTGCAGCATGCCATGTGGGCAGAGTTCTGCCATGGTATAAATCCTGTTGAGTTCAGCAGGGAATTTCACTAGCAAAAGGGGTCCCTAGTTTTTACTTAAAATGGAAAAGTAGTACAGAATAATGTGATGCTTCAGTGCAGGAATTAATGGGTAAAATCTATTGGTTTTCCTGCTTAGAAGTAACTCAAATTTGGTATCTCATTAGTTCCTTGTCCTAAAATTCCATGTTTTTATTAATGTTCCCTGATACAATGTCACAGGTGCCAGGATCCCATGAGAGAGTAGGGTTATCTTCAGAGCTCCCAGCAGCTGAGAGAGTGCATTTTGAAGATAAATTTAAACAGATGTCTGGCCACAAAGTCCAGGTAAATTCTAGGACAGTGATTCCAAATTTTATTAGTAAAATTGTCACTGAACAAAACACACAGCTTTTTTTTACATGTTGGAGCTGTTGAGCTTTCAGACTTGATTGACAGCTGCAGTGCATGCTGTGCCGTGTAGGGCTTGGGGGGTTTTTTGATTGTTTTTTTGTTTGTTTGTTTGTTTTTCTGTTAAGAGCTGATTGTTACTGCAGGCTACCACATTTTGCAGATCAGCAGATTTCTGGAGTCTTAAAACCTGTGATATAGCACAAATATTTCAACCCCTGGTCTAATGGCCATTTAATATGTCTGGTTTACATAGTACTCATGACAGCCTAATTAACAACTATATTTAACGTAGTTATAGTCCTGAATCACCTGTCTTACCAGAGAATCCATTTCTGCTCCTTAGGATAGTTCTTAGAAGTCTTGTTAACTGTTTTTCTACACCAAGCTGTGGTGTAGCTAAATTATATCTGGAACATAGTTTTGGGTTGTTTTTTTTTTTTTGTTGTTGTGTTTTACTTCTCCTGCCCAGCCTCCAAAGCATTTTGGTCAAAGGCTGAAGACATTTCTTGAACATGAAATTTTACACTGCTGTCAAGCACTAACTGATGATATAGTACATGTAGCAATAGATTGTTAACCTTCTGGATAGCAACCTTCCAAATCTTAATCTACTCTTTTCTGTTAATGTTGGTTTTATTTTATTTTGCTGCAACAGTCATCTTTGTGTGATACCCTGCTTTTAGTTCCAGTAAATATTTCTGGGAAACCTAAGAATTCCATGTGATATCAAATACTATTCTATATTGTATACTCTATTCTGCTTATACTTTCCATCTAAGAATACAGACTCTTCTAGACTAAACAAAAAGTTTTTTTCTATCAGTCATTAACCAGCAGTGTTTCAATTGTTGAAACGTTTACAGAATCACAGAATTCCAAGGGTTGGAAGGGACCTCAAAAGATCATCTAGTCCAACCCCCCTGCAAGAGCAGGGTAACCTACAGTACATCACACAGGAACTTGTCCAGGCGGGCCTTGAATATCTCCAATGTAGGAGACTCCACAACCCCCCTGGGCAACCTGTTGCAGTGCTCTGTCACTCTTACAGTAAAGAAGTTCTTCCTGATGTTAATGTGGAACTTCCTATGCTCCAGTTTACACCCATTGCCCTTTGTCCTATCACTGGATATCACTGAAAAAAGCCTAGCTCCATCATCCTGACACCCACCCTTGACATATTTGTAAAGACTGATGAGGTCACCCCTCAGTCTCCTCTTCTCCAAGCTGAAGAGACACAGCTCCCTCAGCCTCTCCTCATAAGGGAGGTGTTCCACTCCCTTAATCATCTTTGTGGCTCTGCGCTGGACTCTTTCAAGCAATTCCCTGTCCTTCTTGAACTGAGGGGCCCAGAACTGGATGCAATATTCCAGATGCGGCCTCACCAAGGCTGAGTACAGGGGGAGAAGAACCTCTCTTGACCTACTAACCACACCCTTTCTAATGCACCCTAAGATGCCATTTGCCTTCTTGGCCGCAGGAGCACATTGCTGGCTCATGGTCATCCTCCTATCCACCAGGACCCCCAGGTCCCTTTCCCCTTCGCTACTTTCCAGCAGGTCACCCCCCAACCTGTACTGGTACATGGGGTTGTTCTTCCCCAGATGCAAGACTCTACACTTGCCCTTGTTGAATTTCATCAAGTTTCTCCCCGCCCAACTCTCCAGCCTGTCCAGGTCTCGCTGAATGGCAGCACAGTCCTCTGGTGTGTCAGCCACTCCTCCCAGTTTTGTGTCATCAGCAAACTTGCTGAGGGTGCACTCAGTTCCCTCATCCAGGTCGTTGATGAAAATATTAAACAGCACCGGTCCCAGCACCGACCCCTGAGGGACTCCACTAGTCACAGACCTCCAGCTAGATTCTGCGCCATTGACCACAACTCTCTGCCTTCTTCCTTTCAACCAGTTCTCGATCCACCTCACTACTTGATCGTCAAGCCCACACTTCCTTAGCTTATCTATGAGGATGCTGTGGGAGACAGTATCAAATGCCTTACTGATACCAAGAAAAACCACATCTGCCGCTCTGCCATCATCTCTCCACCTAGTCACTTCCTCATAGAAGGCTATAAGGTTGGTCAAACATGACTTCCCCCTCATAAAACCATGTTGGCTGTTCTTAATGACCCCCTCATCCTTGATATGCCTAGAGATGGAGTCAAGAATAAGTTGTTCCATCACCTTTCCAGGGATGGAGGTAAGGCTGACCGGTCTATAATTACCCGGGTCCTCCTTTTTGCCCTTCTTATAGACTGGGGTGACCTTTGCCATCCGCCAATCCTCAGGCACCTCTCCCGTCTCCCACGACTTACCAAAGATGATGGAGAGTGGCCTAGCAATGACCTCCGCCAGCTCCCTCAGCACCCGTGGGTGCATTCCATCCGGACCCATCGATTTACAGATGTCCAGATTGCATAGCTGATCCCTAACCCAATCCTCATCTACCAAAGCAAACTCCTCCTTTGTCCTGACTCCTTCTGGGGCTATAGGAATCCGGGGCCCTCGGGGAGAGTCTGCAGGAGTAAAGACAGAGGCAAAGAAGGCATTCAGCACCTCTGCCGCCTTTATATCCTCTTGTCTCCAGGGCACCCACCTCGTTCAGCAGTGGGCCTATATTGCCTCTTGTGTTAGTTTTATTTGCTATGTATTTGAAGAAGCCCTTTCTATTGTCCTTAACCCGACTAGCAAGATTAAGCTCCAAGGAGGCCTTAGCTGTCCTAATTGCCTCCCTACATCCTCTAACAACTGTCCTATATTCTTTCCAAGTGGCCAGCCCCTCCTTCCATAATCCATGGATTCTCCTTTTCCACTTGAGTTTGCCCAGCAGCTCCTTATTTAACCACGCTGGTCTCCTAGATCCCTTACTTGATTTCCTACTCATTGGGACGCTCTGATCCTGAGCTTGGAAGAAGTGGTCCTTGAATGCTGACCAACTATCTTGAGCCCCTTTACAGCCTAGTACCCTTTCCCATGAGACTTCCCTTAGCAGTTGACTGAAGAGGCCAAAGTTGGCCCTTCAGAAATCCAGAACTGTGGCTTTGCTAGGTATTCTATTCCTCCCGCACAGGATCCTAAACTCCACCATCTCATGGTCACTGCAGCCAAGGCTGCCATTGACCATCACCACTTCGACCAAACCCTCCTTGTTGGCGAGTACTAAATCTAGCAGCGCTGCTCTCCTAGTTGGTACGTCCACCATTTGCATTAAGTAGTTATCATCAATGCACTGGAGGAACCTCCTAGACTGTGAATGATTGTTTACTTTTACATTAGAATAATACTAAAATAGAATCTCAACAAAAACCTAAGTTACTAAATTGTTTTTTGCTTTCTGTAATTAAAGTTTAATTATATGTTCTTTGTGAACTGTCTAAAGTGATATAACACTTCTTAGAAACACTAACCAGGCTATGGTGGTGGTTTGTATGTTTGAATGATTAACACCTACTCCAGAAACTCTAGTGTTTGACATGAAACTACACAGAACCTAGCCATCCAACTTTACATTTGGAACAGTACCATGCACAGTTTAATGTGTTTCCTTGGCTGTGCCAGTCTGCAAAAACATCAACAGCACATATGATGAATAATCTCCTTTATTTTTACATTTGTGAGGAAAGGATGAGGAGCAAAACAACCAGAACAGCTGCATTCTTTTAGTGCAGCTGTATTCTGTGACCAAAGACTTAAGTTCCCATATTGAATAAAAACAGAGTTGACTTCCCTCTGAGAACATAAAATGATAAAGGACAAGTCTCATCTTTTGGCAGTGTTGGCAAGTGCATCTTTTTCTTACTGGATGAAGAAAGCATACAGAAAATGCTGAGCTTTCTGATAAGCTTTTTTGAATGCACAGCTTATCTGTGCAAAAGTAATTGAATCACAAATTTCCCTTGAGTTTCTGGGCACTGACCCGAGGAATGCACAACATTAACATGATTTGATAATGGATTTGTATGATCTAAAACAGAAATCCTGATGATAATGTTGCAAATTAGATTCTCAGTTGTTTACTCTCCCTTTTTAGCCTTCAGATACCTCTGGTGATGGAGTTAACTTGTCTCAGACTGTACGGATTGAACCACAACCTGAAGGAGCAGAAAATCAGAAAGAGTTGCCAGAATGGAGTGAGAAAGTTGCCCATGGAATCCTGTCAGGTACTGTTGTAATAAGGGGATTGTGTTGAATATGAACTGCTGTGACTAACATTTTAACAGTATTTTCACTTAAATCCGTGTGGGCTGGTAAAAGGTGAGTGGTCAGAAGTAGTAGTTCATCAGTTCCGTTTGTGATCATCTGAAGTATACTTTGGGCTTTATGAAACCAGTGCAGAATTTAAATCCATTGCCAACAGTCTTGCTTATTGCAAATGAGGTAGGCTTCTCATTGGCTAAATATTAGGATTTAAATGTTACTCAAACCACTGAGACAGAACAATTTTACTCCTGTACAAGCAGTTATATTAAACCAGGCATGTATCTGCAAATAAACTTTTTTTTTTCTTTGAGAAACTCTGGAAATACTAGTGACTATTCACTGATTGTAATAAAGATGAATCCGCCAGGAGGACTAGAGAGTTGGGTGGTGTGCTTTCAGAAGGTAACAGCAGCAAGATATGCAATTCTATCACTTCTGACCCAGCTGTGGCTTGGATATCTATCAAAAACTGAGTATCTGTATTAAGCCGAGGTTTGGATGATGGGTGGCTGTATAAAACTTCAATAAAGTGAACTTAAAAAAAGTGGGCTGTGTAGGAGCAGAAAATAGCTGCAGGAATTCATGTTGGCCTGTTCAGGGAAGATTATAATTGCAGGCTGTGTTTCAGGAATGTTTCCAGTCAGTGTTGCAGAGGCAGAGGAGGGAAACCTGTAGGAAAGCTGTCTGTGAAGTTGTATATTGTAAGAAAATCAATTTTTGCCTTGAAGGTGCATCTTGGGTAAGCTGGGGCCTAATAAAAGGCGCAGAATATACTGGTAAAGCTATACATAAAGGAGCTTCTAAACTGCGAGAACACATCCAACCAGAAGAAAAACCTCTGGAAGTCAACCCAACTGTAGCAAAGGGACTTCATGTAGCAAAACAGGCTACTGGAGGAGCTGTGAAAGTCAGCCAATTCTTAGGTAAGAATTTGCATCTCATAGTATATTATCGTTTTGTCTGAATAAATATTCTGTAAAATGAGATCTGGTTTCTCTAGCCAATAAACTAGAGAAGGGACTGATCAGTGAAATCCAGAGATCAGTAGTTTTTGCCTTGTTATCTCCTGCGAGTGACATGTTTTAGGACTAATATTTATTATTTGGCCTTGAGGCATCCTTTTCTTTCATAGAAGCATATACAGTCTTAAGGTTTAAAAGAAAATTGTGCTGGATGTTATAAAACTACTTTGAAGAGCTGGAGAGATTGTAAGAAAGACTTTTCCAGAAGTCAGGGCAGAGAAGAAACAGCACGTTCCCTATCTGCCAGTTGGGGATAACCAAACAATGGAAATGGTTTCTTGAAATTTGAATGTGAGACTAGTGTGTCCTTTGAAGTGCTGTTTAGCCATACTTGTTTCTTAGGAATTGGAGCTGAATCTGAAATCTGAAAATAAGAGAATCTGAAAAATAAAGTTGCTTCTGATCAGTTGGGTACTTAAGCGTGGATTGAAGCCTGTCATTGAAATAAGCATATTAAATAGAAGCAACACTCAGGACTTTAGTGTGCTTACTTCTTATTAGATGTAAGGACCTTTAAAGGAAGATGTTCTATGTTTGTACTAAATAATCTGCATACTATTATTTTATGGTAGTCGAGGGAGTCTGTTCTATAGCAAGCTGTGTTGGAAAGGAGCTGGCTCCACATGTGAAGAAGCATGGCAGCAAATTAGTTCCAGAGTCCCTCAAGAAAGATAAAGATGGCAAATCCACATTGGATGGTGCTCTGGTGGTAGCAGCAAGTGGAGTTCAAGGTAAGAGAAATCCCATGTGCTTTCTTAATTGCGTACTTTTCAATGGTGTGGACTCAAATAAGCTGGTCATTTTTACAGGGTTTTCAACAGTGTGGCAAGGTTTAGAAAGTGCAGCGAAGTGCATTGCTAAAAGTGTTTCAACTGAGACTGTAAAAACTGTCAAATACAAGTAAGTTATGTTTTTATTGATTTTATGTTCTACAGTGTATTGTCATTGTGTTTGATTACCAACAAAAGAAAAAAAAGCTTATCAAATTGCAGGGAAGGTGACTGAAGTACCAGCTTTGCTCTAATTATGCAGCACATGATAAGCTGCTAAGTGCACAGCAGTGAGCATCTCCTGTAAGTAAAAATATGAAATGAGTAAATGATTGTGGTTTTTTAAGCTCTCTTCTAGAAGCATTACAACTTCAGGCTATGCTATAAATAATGTTCAGTTTTGTGTCTTTGTGCTACAGTATAATGTCATTATGAAAAAACTTAGTGATTCAAACCTCTCAGCTCTGCTCCCCAATTTATGTAAACTTAGCTAAATTTAAGAGAAATGGAAGAACTTCCATCTATTGGCAGGTCTGACTAAAAGAAGTAGGTACAAAAAAAATTTGTGTAAGGAAATCTAAGGCATTAATAGCAATAATGAGATAATCTTGACTTGCAAAATACAGATGTTCTTAGAAAAAGATAATGGGGAGAGAGGGTAGTAACATTTTAGATTAAGATGATGTTGGTAAGATGATAGACCAAAAAGGAGTGCATGTACTGAAAAATTCAGTTAAGAATACAGGAATATATTGAAATGACTGCAAAATGTACTCATCAAAAAAAGTGCAATAGGTATAGCAGAAAGTGAAGAGCAAACCAACATGTAGATCGAGTGGCATCGGTGGTAAGTGTAGCAAGAGATGTTCAAAAACATGGCTGGAAGTGCATAGAGTACTAGCAGAAGGTAACAATGTAAACATGAGCATATAGCATTAAATGGCTTGGCATTCAGGGTTGTGTTGTGATGTGTTAAAATAGAAGGCTAAATAATGAAGTTCTAGTCAGTGGTGCCTTATTGCTAACATTTGTGTTCAGTAGGAATGCTGGAAGGTATTGTACTGGTACTTGTTTCACATAAATTCACATTAATGTTTTTGTTTTAGATATAAAGATAGGAAATACGAAGATCAACAGCCACCAGCCACTAAGAGTGAAAAACAATAAGTAATTAAATGTTGCAGTTAATTACAATTGAAAATACTTCAGATGTGATCTTTAATATATATATATATAAATACATATATATATATGTAAATACTCTGTCTTTTGGAAGCTGGTTTTTGTTTCGGTGACAAAGATCTCTGCCACTCAAAATACTCCAGTGAATGAGTTAAATTCCACAAAGCTAATGAAGCATCATCACAATGTCTCTAAATCAACAACAAAATCAGCTAAAACTTAACTGCGCAACCTTTGCGGATGGAATTATAAAGAGATCCTCATCATACGTGCATGTTGATCAGAACTGGGGGAAAACATAGCTTTGGAAGTAATATTTCTAACAAAGAACCATGCTACTACCTTGGTGGGGTTTTTACAACAATTTGAACTGCAGTGTCTACATCTACCCAAATTTTTTCTTAAAACAGAAAAAAACCCCACCAAAAACTTACAAATTATGCAATTGAGATAGGCAAACTGAAAAATCAGTTAACATTAAGAAATTGTTAGTCTGAGTGTATTGGATAAGCTGCAGCCCTACTTTAAATGATTTTACTGACATTATCTGAAACTGACTTGTGATGTTCCTTAGGCAAATATAATTAACCAAATTGACAAATTATGGAATTTTTGCTGTGGGATTAAATCTGTGATCTGCGAATCCAATGTTGGTGATTCCAGGCTCTATCAGAGAATTAAAAGCAGAACAAAAAAGCACTAATTTTTTTTATTCAGTTTCATCGTTGGTTCCAGCCATTATGCCATGACTTGTACAGATAATGCAATAAGTTGTTCGATTCTTTGATATTTTGTGCTTCTTTCTAGCCTTATTTTGAGGATCTCAAAAAATTTCTGGTCATAAGAACCTTAGGGAAAAAGTGATTTTGCAAATAGCTGGGATTCTAATGCTGCCAGAAATACTGCCCTTTGGCCTGGTTTGTCTGAATACAGTGCTCTCTGGGGAAATGTGTGGCTGCCCAGAACAGCTGGAGTTACTGCTCTCACTATACTTTTGTCCTCTTCCAGTATACTCTCTCTACTGATGCAGATGTGTCTCTTTCTTCAGAGCTGAGTAATTAATACAAGACTGCTGAATTGCCCCTTAAAGCATAAAGAGGCTGGACCCACAGCCCAGTGTAGAGACCAGAGATTTTCTCTCTTAGTAGTTTTCATCATATCCTCAACGCTGCTTTGAGCTTTCTGGGGTTTTGTTTGACTTCTGTCTGTATCATCCCCTTCCCCTTTGCCACTGTATTGATTTGCGGTTACTTCAGATAACTTTTCAATGCACAGTGGAATTTTTTTGCAGGGACCTTGCTTCCTCCAACATAGGAGCATAGGTGTGTCAGCACTTCACTGTACCAAGAAGACCTGTTAGACTGTGTGGGTTAACTTACTTGAGCATGGTTGTGCACTCCTTCAGTGAGTCTGCTTTTGGGACTTTGAACTATCATGCCTGTGTGTTGCTGTTACACCAGACATAGCATCATGTTATGCTATGTACAACAGGTGAAGGTGACACGGGACTAGTAGTAACCAAGCACTATGATGGCAGTGGTGGTACCAGCTGGGGAAAAAATATGCCTGAAGTGATTCCAGTCCCTTTTTTCTGGAACAAGTGAGAAGGCAGGACAGTATTTGCCCTCCCTCCTCCTCAGTGTTGCCACCCATGGTACAGACTGAGAAGGTTTAGCAGCTGTGAGCCTAGCTGTGAGGACTTACAGGGGATAGGACTTACAGGGATATTAGGAATTTTACCTAAAAACTTGGGTGGAAAAGTACTTCGGGGGGGGGGGGTATTGCATACAGCTTCCCCCCTTATGGTTCTATAGATAAGCATTCTGCTTTTCAAAACTAGAGAGGAAGGAAGGAGAAAGACTAGAAGGTTTTATGAAGAAAAAGTGAAGAAGCATATTAGTAATCCATCTGATAGAGGAGCAGCCCTTACTCAAATTGCTTGGTTATTTCTAATTTTATTCTTTATACATTCAGGCTGTGTGATAATTATTTGTTCTTGGCAATGCTTTAATGTTTGTTTTCAAACAAATTCCAGTGAAGATTAAAATAGTAAGTATACCAATCTACAAAACTGCTGTCTTTCTTTAGGTATGGAGATGATGCCGGCCGTGCTACAGACAATGCTATGAATTCTGCAGTCAATGTTGGTGTGACAGCATTTAACATTGACAATATTGGTATCAAAGCTGTTGTAAAGAAAACTGCAAAGGAAACCGGACATGCTGTGTTGGATGAATATAAAGTATTGGATAAGAAGAAGAAGGATAAAAAATGAAAGCATTGAAATATTTTTCAAAGCCTTACATTAGAGATGAAACTTCCTATTTAGACGTTACTACATTGCTAATCTGCAATTTAACACAAATCACGCTGTACTTTTCAGTCAACTATTAGTTAATTTGATATGAAAAGTTAATAGTAGGGACGGTGTTCACATAAGGAAAAATTAAAATTGTCTTAATTCCTTGTTGGGTATTGAACAAGGGTTTTAAACAACTGAATCAGGGCTTTAGACAATGGGACAGATGAGTTTGCAGTTAATAAACTTGCCTCTTTAAGCACTTTTTCAAAATATAAAATGAACTAGATTAATATAGAAATATTGTTGTGAATATTTTTGGAATCCTTTATATTTTTAAGGAAGGTGGTGATACAGAAACAAATAGGATTAGTAATTGTGGAACAAGTAGGATTTCTAGTTTTGTTTTTTAACTGTTCTGAAGAGTTAGTTTTACTAAACCAGCCTTGTCTTATTTAATATGCACTGCTAAAATAAGCTTTGTGTTTCATGGTTTTGTAGAGAATTTCCTTTTTTGGCTACCAAACAGCTAATCTTATGCAAAGTTCATGCTAGAAGATGTGAAAGATGAGCCTCAGGTAACTAGGTAGTTATTCCCTTTAAAACTTTATTTTTTTCTTTTTTCATCCAGCATATAAGCAAACCAAAGATACGAAGCATCTCTTCTAAAAGAGGGTATTTACTACTGTAGAAAAATGTATTCTTTAGTTGGTGCCATAAGGAATATACAGAGATTTTTTTGAGATTTTTATGTAAAGGATGAGTATGTTTTTGCATAAATTATTCTTCTGTGAAAACAGAAAACTCTGTTATTATTCTGTAGAGGACACTAGGAACTTCTATGCATTCTGTCTTTTTCAGCCAATCCAGAAAGATGCAGAGTATATACCATGGCCTCCTGAGGGCAGATACAGAATCACAGAACCATAGACTGTTGGGGTTAGAAAGGACCTTAAGATAATTTAGTTCCAACCCCCCTGCCATGGGCAGGGACACTTCCCACTAGACCAGGTTGCTCAAGGCACTGTCCAGCCTGGCCTTGAACACTGCGAAGGATGGAGCATTCAAAGACAATATGTATTTGCTTCAAGAAGTCATTCTAACAGCATCTTTATTCCATTAAATTCATAGTTTCACAAGGTTTGTCTTTAAAGGGTATGAAGACAAGCCCTCTTAATGGAGAGGTGTGTGGATGAGAATAGACATGACTGTGTAGGTTATCCTGTTCCTAGTGCAGTGTGAAATAACTCCATATGTAGAACCACTGAAATGCTTTCACACTGTTTATTTAACAGTTCACTGTTGAGTTTCAAAGCTGCTACATATTCTAATACTGGCTGGACCTGTAGCAAGCAGAACTCTATCCCTTTAAAACTTATCTCCATTTCATGTAAATGGAGAAAATAATTAATTTGTTGCTAGCAAATGATATTTGCATCGCATTGGAAAAAATAAATAACAACTAATGCTATTGGAATGGTAATAGATGCACATTTTGTAGTGGCTACTGTAGGTGTGTACTTAGGGTGAGAAATGTGAAACAAAGGATCTAACCACTTGAAGTGTAATGATCTATGGAAATAAAGATGATATCAAAGTTGGTTAATCTGTGCTTGGCTTTTTTATGACGTGAAGCTACTGTACGGATCAGTGAGTGGAAAGACTAGGACTTCTGAAGTAATAAAAGAACAGTATTATGGTATGTGTACAATACAAACAGGCTCATCAGTTAGAACTTAAACCACAAGTTGTATTAAAGCAACAGTTAAGATTGAAGTGTTCAAGTCTTCAAGAGACCAAGTTGTAGCAAACCGAGGAAAAAGGTTTAAATGCCATCCCTATCAGGCAATCATTATTGTCCTGTTCAACCTGCTATTCTCTTCACATGTACTCAGTCTTTCATATTTGTTTCAAAGTAGATTAAAGTTGGGTTTGTTTTTTTTGTTTTTTGTTTTTTTTCCACTAATGCCTACCCCATTTACAGTTTTTAATGTGATACATCCATCTTATTTCCTTTTACATTGTTCCGAAGTGTAATTAATTTTCCCTGCTCAAAGTAGTATACCTCACAACTTACCCTGCTTCAGCTGTCACTACTTGGGCCCTGGGCAGCAAATCCACAGGCTTCTTCCCACTTCCTCTATCATAAACAACACCCTTCACACACTTCCTACCTTACCTCAGCTCTTTTTATACACTATAGGCACTAAGCTCCTTAAGCCTTACATCTTAGGTTGTTTTCTGTTGCCAGCTTGGTTTTGTTCCTCCTTTGAACACTGAACGTCGTTTGATGTATGGCAGTCCTAGAAGTAGTCTTACTAGCCTATTTACTGAGTGAACCACTACCTGATTTCCTAATGCATTCCTATTGCTAGAATAGTGCTCTCTGATCTCGTCTTGAGAATATTACGTCTGATGACCTCTAAGTCATTCTAAGCTATTCCTATCTCTGGCATCTCTATCGTTCCATAGGTATAAACTACTGTTTTTACCTTGAGTTTAAACCCCTGCGGTTGAATGGATTCCTCTAGATTCCAAGGTTGGCAGGTTGGTTGATTGGTTTAATTCTGATTTAAAACCATCTTGGAATAGCCTATTTCTTAATATTTCCTGACAAACGAAATCTGTAATCCTTTAAAAAGAATCGGTAAAACTACCTTCCAGTAAAACATGCTGACCAGCTCACCATAGAATAATGTAGGTTGCAAGGGAGCTACAGAGGTCTGTAATCCATGGTCCCTCTCAAAAGAGGTCCAGCTGGAGCACAGTACAGAACTGTTTTGATTATCTCCAAAGATGGGGACTTCACAGCCTCTCTGGGCAACCTTTGCCAGTTTTGACTCTGGTAAATGTAAATATTTCTCCCTTACACTGGACCAAAAATTCTTGTATGCGCTCAGGTGTGGTGCTGCTTATCCTTCTGTAGTGCACACTGGATAAAAGTCTGGCTTCTTCATCTCCTCTGTGCCCTCCTCTTACGTAGTTGTCGACAGCACTAAGGTCTCTGTATGCTTTCTCCAGGCTGAACACAGGACATGGGTGGCAGCCCTTAAGATTTGCATGGGAGCTCAAAGCTAAGCACTGCAGCATGTGGTCCCGCAAGTGCTGAAGGGAAGAACCACCTCCTTCAACCTCTTGTCTGTGCTCTTGTTAATGCAGCCCAGGAGGCCATTGGTCTTGTCTACTGCAAGATGTGTTGCTGGCTCGTGGTCACCTTGTTCACCAGGGACCCGTGTCTTTTCCCATTTCAGTTACTGCCCCCAGCCTGTACTGATTCAAGGGCTTTCCCCATCCTAAATGTTGGGCTGCATTTGCATTTTGTTGAATTTCGTTAGGTTCCTTTCAAGCAGCCTGTTTCTCCAGGCTCTGAATGCCTTCTTGCATGGTGACTGCTCCCTCAGTTCATCATCATTGGCAAACTTGCTGAGAATGTGCTTAGTCTTCCAGGTTGTTAATACAGAGTTAAGGGTATTGTCTCAGGTATTGATCCCAGAGTCAAGCAGTCATACTGCTGATCACTGCACTTTAAGCCTGATGGCCCAGACAGTTTTCCAGCCACCTTATTTCCCAGTTACCCAGTCTACAACTTGCCGATGTAGCTATAAAGGTACTATGGGAGACTCCTTGCATGCGGTCAAAATCTACAATATCCACCAGTTGCCCCTTGTCCACAGAGCCAGCCATCATACCTTTACTACTGATACTACAGGAATACTAGCTCTTTGTAAAAGTTAATATATGTCATAATCTAAATGTCTGTCTTCAGCAGCTGGTGTACTTTTCTTTTAAGCAACTCTAGCTGTTTACTGCCTTTGCATAATCTGAAGATCATAGAATCATAGAATAGTTAGATATGTATTTAAGTATAAAATTCTGTTTTCAAACTACATTGTGTCATGACCAAGTTTCTTAACTTTTCTTGGTAAAACTTTTAATCTCAAAAAGAACATTAATGCCTTAAACCAATGAAAGTACATTTATAGGTATCCATGTACCTAATTTTAACTGCTTTATTTGCAATAAAGAAATGGAAGAAAAATCTCATGTGTTGCAATTTTCACTGTTACTGCCATGTTTGTTAAAAATGTTGATGGTTCAAGGTTTTGCCTGCTCACAAGACCTCAGTCCACAAGACACTTTTGCTCTTTTGTCACTCCAGTTCCTGAGCACACAGTTAGAGCCACTGTCCTACACCAACCCAACCAGCATAGTTTGGGCTCATCCTTATACATGCACTGCGACCTAGCTCCTGAGAGCTCACCTAGTTAGGACACCTAGTAATCCTGGAGTTGAGTGTGGGGATCTGGAAGTATCCTGGAGAGGAGGTCAAAGAAGTCTCCTGGAGCAGAGAGAATACACGGTGGCCAGCGTACAGCCCCATGCTTTCTCCTCTTCTGACTTCCTGGTGATTTCAGGGCTCACTCAGTTCTCTGCGTATGCCCTCCAGCTGAGAATTAGTATGCTGGTTTAAGTTGATCTTGAAGCAGTTCTTCACAAAAACTGGTAACAAGAAATATGGCTACTGATTAGTACCTTTGCTGCCAAGATTCAGTACACCCAGGTAGTTATGAATGCTAACCTAGTTCCAAGTCATTACTTAAATTATTGGTTTGGTATGGAAATTGTTTCCAATAGGTATCTCAAAAGGCAGCATTCAGTAAATCCTGAAGGCAAAACGAGCAGCTAAATTTAAATGCAGTTATAGTAGAGTACTTCTCTAAAATTGTTTCTTGATTAAAGTATTTCAGGCAATTTTGAACTCAACCCACACTTCAGGTCATAATTCACTGATGATACCATCAGCTATAACTGGAGACTGTCAAAAATCACCTCCTGCTCTAATATATATCAAAGTGAAATTAAAATGTGTGAAATACAAACTCACTCCTCTAAACAAGATAACAAGGTTTTATCGAGGGACAAAGTCAATGAAGCAAAAGCAACAGCGCTGGGTGCATGACCGTAGCCAGAGGTGCAAGTGATCAGTATTTGTTACAGGTTTATATACTGTCACTATTGCATTTGTCACATACATATTCATAATTCCCGTGTATAGGCGGGGAATATTATAACTAGCTCCAAGAACTTATTATTAAGTCTCCTCCTCTTGGAGTCTGCGCACTGCTCTGCGGTGATTGTGGGCAGGGGTCTTGAGGATGAAGTAAGCAGTCTTCCTCTTGTGAGTAGGGGTCTTCAAGATGAAGGAAGCAGTCTTCCTCACTGTGTACTTTTCACCTTTGGCACGGTTGGACGCCCCAGTAATCACACAACTAGCTAAAACCAGCCATATCTGTAATTATTCTGATAACTAGCAAAGATTTAGAACAGTGTGACCTTCCTGCAAAATTTATTGCAGGATGGGCAGACAAGGAGTATCCTAAGCTAGCAGATGTTTGGGAGGCTCTGTCTCTAAACTAACTGGTAAGTGGAAGGATGGTGTGAAATAACTCATTCGTTTAGTGGGGTCACTAAATCCTGTTATCTCACCACAGACTTACAACAAAAACATTGTTCTTTAAAGCCAAAGATACTTCAGAAGACTAGTGTGAAACAATTAACTCATGTTTAGTGGGGCCACTAAATTCCACAGGCTTACAACATAAACATTGTTCTCTTTCTACAACCTAAGTTAAGCTAAAAAGTACTTTATATTTTCCAGGCGCTAGCTCTTCCTATATCAACACCACCCCCACCCCCCTTTCCTTTACCTTTACAGATTCTTTTACTACGTGACTCCGTTTTGCTCAAGAGTTCTGGCCCTTTTGAACTTCTTGTCTAATCTTGTGTCTTTAGCGAGCTTTGTTTCTGTTATTGTAAACTCATACAGTTATACCCACATAACCACACCTATGATTTGCGAAAGCCAGTACCTTTATGTGTTTATCACAAAATGACTTCTCACTCTCCATCCTTATGTTCTGCCCCCATACAACATAAGGCACTAGATCCTCCTGGATTAGTGACCCTGCTGCTGCCGTGGTATCAGCACAGCTCGGGCAGACTGAAGCACACAGCGCACATCCTGGCTGGGAGGTGAGGGCCATGCCGCCTGCCTGGCCGCCAAGCACCCCTCTCCGCTGTCCCTGGGCTACTGGAGAGCCGCAGCGGCGGCCGAGGCTGGGGGGGCCCGTCCCGGCTCTGGGCACAGCGCGGCGGCGGCAGGGCGGGTCACGCCGCTCCCTCACGTCTCTGCCGGGCGCTCCGCGGCCGTCACCCCGCGCAACGGCGGCGGCATGGCGGAAAGCGGGGGCCGCCGTGCGGCGGAGCCGCACCGCTTGGCGCCGGAGCTGGGCCGAGAGAGGCGGAAGAAGTGAGTGCCCGGCGGGGACGGGGCTGAGGCCCGGCCCGCCCCGGCCCGCTGCTCCGGGAGGCGCCCCCCTGCAGCAAAATGGCGGGGGCTGCCGGGGGCGGGGGCTGCGGCAGTGTGTCGGGCGTTGGGTCCCGGGCCGCGGCTGTGCTGGGGGCACGGACGGGGCGGTGGGGAGGTGTGCCGTAACAGGGCACGGTGGGCAGGTGGAACTGCCGGCCAAAGGGCGGGCACTAGCACAGGGAGCCTGGAGAAGCCGGGTGAATCATTTAGCCAAGAATGGAGCTGGGACTGGGCGTCGTGGTTTAGCTGCAGTAGGCAGCCGAAAACCGCGGAGCTGCTTGCTCGGTTCCCTTCCAGCGGGATGGGGGAGAGAATCAAAAGGGTAAAAGTGAGAAAAAAGAAAACCACCCATAAAAACCTAGAAACAAACACAAGAAAAACAAATGATGACAAAAACCCGGTTGCTTACCAGCAGCCGACCAATGCCAATCCCAGGCAGGACTGCCCTGGCAAGCTCCACCACCCCCGGTTTCTTTACTGAAGATGACGTGACACGGTCTGGGACATCCCTTCTGTCAGCTGGGGTCAGCTGTCCCCGCTGTGTTCCTTCCCCACTCCTTGTGCACCCCCAGCCTGCGCAGTGGCAGGGTGGGGTGAGAAAAGGCCGGGGCAGCAGTAACTAAAACATCCCTGAATTATCAACACTGTTTCCAGCACAAATCCAGAACAGCACCATACCAGGTACTGTGAAGTAGATTAACTGTAGCCAAGCCAAATCCAATCCACAGGGACTGGAAGCCACGATGGGGTAAGAACAGAAAAAGTCCTTATGTGGGAGCATGCCCTTTTGGGAGAAGGATCAAATGGGCAATGAGGTGCTTTTTATATGTGCTTTCTTCCACAGTTTTGAATAAAACTGGAAAACTGGATTTTGCTCTACTATCAGTAAATATCTCTGAAACCTACACAGAAAGCATGGGCATCTCTCTGGTGCCCTTTGCAGAGAATATGAGGACTTGTTACTGGTATCAGTTAGTTCCCTTGCTTAAGCAGCAGATATTTCAGTGCCCTGATGATTGTTAATGCTTGCACAATGGTGGGATTCTAGGTTGGGGTTTTTCCCACTTTGCTTTGGAAGTTACACATTTTCCCCTGCGTTAAAGAACATGATTGCCTTTTGAATGTTAATATATTAAAAGTTAGAAAATGTCAGAAGCTCCTGTGCTGCCTTAAATCAGACCCTTAATATTTACATTTCCATACCATTTTTAAACATTCTATTCCATACACATTCTCCCCCCAGACAATGTTTTTTTCAGTGTCTGGACTGCAGATCTCTTAAAACTAGTCCTGAAATTGCAGACTTTATTAAATGTTTGTTCCCTACTGGAAATGGGGCAAACAATATTAACAGAGTCAAAATGGGTAGGCAGCTTCTGCATTCAAAATGTCACAGAAAGGAGGTTGGACATCCCTGCGCCAACGTTTAAGCAAATGTCCTTTTACTAAGTCTCCTGAACTCAGTATGTGTTGATATTTCAGTTATCCGCTGCATGCACCAAGTCTTTTACTTTGACGTATGAGTCTGATATTATGGGAGTTAGGTAAAAAGCAGAATGGTATTGGCTTTGTTTCACTGCTCAGATTTTACTTTTTTCTTTTTTGTAATTTTTTTCCATCAATGAAAACCTGGATTCTTCATGTACCTTAACTTCTTGCTACTCCCTGAGAATATTCTGCAGGGTTGGGCCCAAAGTCCATGACACCTTATGAATTGATGACTTATTTGCTGATAAAAGAAAAATATATATTTAATTAAAACTTTTCTTGTGATGGCATGACAGTAAAAGACTTAATGCTCCAGGTGGATGCTACAGCTGTTTCCCGTCTATATCCTGTGAGCGTAAATAGACAACACCATTATTGCTGATTTTTCTGAAGTTATTTGTTCACCCTAACTGTTAATGTCTAGGCTTGTTAGACAGGTACATCTAAACCAGTGGCATGTGTAGTCAATGACACAGAAAAGCTCTTTGAAGGTGTGATTCACCTGACCTACTTTGGCTGGCTGTGCTGGTATGAGATGGCTCACGCCCTAGGAGATGCCTGTTTCTCTCCATTGGGTATAAGGCCAGCTAAGGATGGCTGGCTTGCAGATATCTACATTCCTTCACAGCCACCTCACCCTTGTCTTTTTACTGGCTTATTTGATTATTGTACCATTTAGGCGGTTTGCTGACAGCCCACCTACCACTCATTTAACACTGCTGAAGAAGAGTTTTTTACTTCAAAAAGTAAATTGAATCATCTGTTGTCTGTAAGGGGTCTATACCTATGGTACCTGCTGATGATCAGTGATAGTGGATGCAGTACTGTGAAATCTTTCAAAGGCTTTAATGAAAGTCAGCTTAAATTTGCCTCTGGATTACTGTAATTCAAGATTTGGTACAGGTTTTGGTTGGGAAATGTCATGGCAAATGTTTCTGAGAGGGACAGAAGGCATGTAATACTGTGGTATACTTCTTAATGGACAGAGGTCTTAAAGCCATATATTTATGCATGTCAGCTACTTGCTAATGCTGATAGAGTTGTGTGTTAATTCAGCTTGTGAGATTTCAGCTTCTGTGGCTTTCCTGGCAAGGAAAACTGCAGCATTTTCCCAGCACACTTCTGTCTACAAGTCTCATAAGTCTGGAGTTTTCAGTACTGGATGTGATCTTCCCCGTGGTGCCTTTTGCACTGCACAGTATTGTTTCTGCTTTGCTTGGAGGTTCTGAAGGCATCTATGTATTTTGTCTTCTACAGGAATCAGTGAAGCTCTGCCACATTATGGAGCTGATGATTTGCCCTGAGGTTCTCCTGTAATTTTTCACTATAGAAAATCCCTTCAGGCAGCCTTTTGCCTGATACATGTACCTGATATCCAGATCTCACTAGCAAAATGTGGAGGAAAATGACTTTTATCCTAAATGGCTTTCACTTTCAACTAAAATAACACCTGTACACTGTCTTAAAAAGAAACTTAGCAATTTTTTTTTCTTTTGTAATTTCAATCACAGGCTTCTTATCTGAACTGTGCTTTTTCCTCCTTTTCTTCGCAAGAGCTTTCTTATTATGCTTAGTATGCAAGGATGTAGTTAAGTTCCCCTGGTGACTTAAATGTGAGCTTCTAGGATTTATGGTCTTTCTTCTGTGATGACTATAAATTGCCCATTGACATGGGAAAGATTCATGGGCCTTGAATATGTCTGATTATGTTTAACATCTGTGAGGTTGCAGAGAAAGTCACACCACAGTCCCTCTAAGTACAGACCAAAGTCTCTGGGTAGGCAGATATATACAGTTGCAGTAGATTCACAGAAACAGATACGTGGCATGACCATCACTTTCTGTCACAACTAGAAATAACTCCACAAGTGCAAAATACTCTGATACGTTCAAAAGCTGAAGTATTTACCAAGTTGGTCAACATCATTTATTTCTGCATCCCTTCTCTGTCAGGGCAGTGACTGTAATTTACTGCATATACACTGACTAAAATAGCGAGGTTTCACCCTGGCTACTTCTTGGGTGCTGTTGGAGTATTAAATGTTTAATAATAATTATATTTTAAAAAATAACAGATTCAGTTGACAAATGAAATAAGACTTTCTGTTGGTGTAGCAAGTTGTCATGGTTTAAGCCCAGCCGTAAATCAGAGCCATGGAGTCTCTGTCTCCCTCCCCCCCCTTCTCGCCCCCCACTCCTGGAGGGATGGGGAGGAGAATCGAAAGAATGTAACTCCCATGGGTTGAGATAAGAACAGCCCAGTAACTAAGGTATAACACAAACCACTGCTGCTGCCACCAATGAAAATAATGATAAGGGAAATAACAAGGGAAGAGAATACAACTGCTCACCACCCACCAACCGATACCCAGCCTGACTGAGCATTGATCTAGCCCCTCCGGGTAGCTGCCCCCAGTTCTACATCCTGGGCATGACGTGCTGTGGTATGGAATACCTCTTTGGCTAGTTTGGGTCATGTGTCCTGTCTGCTTCCTCCCGGCTTCCCCTGCTCGCTGACAGATCATGAGACTCAGAAAGTCCTTGGTCAGAGTAAACATTACTGAGCAACAACTAAAAACATCAGAGTTATCAGTGCTGTTCACAGGCCAAAAGTCAAAACCACAGCGCTGCACCAGCTACTAAGAAGGAGAAAAATGACTGCTACTGCTGAACCCAGGACACAAGTACAGTCTGATACCTGACAATCTATCATTTCTGTATGCATTTTCATCAGGACAAAATTTAAGTGGAAGTTGGCTGGCAGTTTTGCTAATGGTGCAGAAGGAGTAATAAAACCTAATGTAGGAAATGTTGTGTATAGTCTTGGAACAGTGACAAAAATTAAAAACTGAAAACATTGGATTTAAAGAACTCATTGTTCTTGTGTTATCTCTCTACATCCAAGCACCTAGTTAAGATTTCTTTGAAAAAGAAAACACTTTCTTGATACAGCTCAGCTCTAGTTACAACTTTGACTGTGTTTAATTTTCAGTGTTATTTCCTTCAAAAATCTGATTCTAGCACTCACTGTCATCATAATTCCTTCTTTTCCAAGCATAGTGAGGTTGAGAAAAAAGTGCTTTACAGAAACCTCATCTGTTTGTATTGGGATGATACCAGCAGTGTAGTAAGATTTTGTCTTTTTTATTCCTAGCCATCTGCCTTTCTCATTAGCATGGGAGCAAACAGGCAGCAGCAGTCAGATTTCCTTTGGTTTTCCTGCATCTAAGCTTTTTGACTCATGTTCCAACTCTACCTTTCGCTGGAGCTTTCACCATACCCTTTTTGTCTCCAGCAAGTTACTAGCTCTTTCATTATTTTTCTGTGCCCCTCCTATCTAATTTAACATTAGTAGGGATAAAAATAGTGATGGAGCAAAGAGGGAGACCGAGTTCTCCCCTGCCATTTGAGATCTCAGTCTAACTGTGCTGCAGTGTGTTTCTTGCACTGAAAACTTACTTGAATTACCTTACATTACTTTTCTTTACATTTCCTTGCTATTTAAACTCTTCAGCCCTCCATATTCCAGGCATACCTCCTCTGTTTCTTAATATCTGTTGGCTTGCTTCTGCTTCTGCAGCTTTCAGTTGAAATCTGATGTTTCAAGCTATGGGAATGTCACTAACAGAACGTGAGGATGAGGAGTGCAACAGGTGATGCCATTTCTCAGTAATCAGCTCCATTGTCAGAGCTTTAATTTCTCATAGGCTAATGAACTGCATCTTTAAAAGCCTTTTTCATTATGAACCTGATCAGAAAGAGATGATCAATGCTGACATGGAAGTTGTCCTTTAAAACAGGAAAAAAACCCCACAACAACCCCACCAAAAAATAGGGCAGCACAAAGACTTTCTCTCTTGCATGCTTTATGAACTAGGCTATGATTCAAAAGATATCTATCATCATATTGGTATTGTAAAGCATTTACCAAATTACCTTATTTGCAGAGTTGTGTTTGAAATACCTCAATTTGGGCACTAAAACTGAAGGCACCCAAGAACCGTTGATTGTTTTTTGAAATCTTGGTCTTCTAAACTCAACTTTAAAGGACAAACCCACAAACTGCTGTTGTGTTGTGATGCATTGTATTTTGCTTGCACCTATGCTGGTGTGGGATGTGTTCTTCAGATCTCACAGGCAGGAATATTTTTCCATAAATATCTCCAAAGAGGTTGTTGTCATAAATATGGTCAGTAATTTAGTCAGCAGAATATTCCTCTTGGTATGATCGTAGAACCACGGAATCATAGAATGATGGATAGGAAGGGACCTTAAAGATCATCTAGTACCAAATCACCTGCCATGGGCCAGGACGCTCTCCACTAGACCAAGTTGCTCAAAGCTTCATCTAACTTGGCCTTTAACATTTACAGGAAGGGAGCAGCTACAGCTTCTCTGGGCAACCTGTTCCAGTGTCTCACTACTCTCACAGTAAAGAATTTCTTCCTAATGTCTAACCTAAATCTATCCTCTTTCACTTTAAAGCCATTCCCCCTTATTCTGTCACTACATGCCCTTGTAAAAAGTCCTCCTGCAGATTTCTCTTAGGCCTCCTTTTGACATCGAAAGACTGTTACAAGGTCTCCCCTGAAGCCTTCTCTTCCCCAGGCTGAACAAGTCACCCAGTGTTTCACTGTAGCCCTGTAAACTATTTTACCATTTACAAGGATGAGAGTGGTTCAGCACATTGTCAGATATGTGCAGATGAGTTGTGCTCTCATCAAAGTCCTCTGCTAGCTTCCACTTCTGGTCATACCTTCCAAGGCAGACAAAGCCCAGTTTCCATGATCCTTGTCAGCTGTTTGGCAGCCCAACCAGTACACAGAAGTAATCAGTGGGCACAAATATATTTCCCCACAAGATTAAGGTACTGAAAAAAATGGCTTTAGCTCTTGTATATTTTTGTAACACTCATCTTTAATCACTGGCTTTCTTTTCTGATAGTCATAATGCGTGGTGTGTTTTGGTTGGCTTTGCTGTGGGTACAATTTAGAAAATTACTATTAAACATTGAGCAGTGAGTCAAAATGAAGAATTCATTCAGAATTTCAAAAGGCACATCTTTCAGGCACCTTCATGTTTCAAAAAAACCCAGCATAATCCTTCGGCATCTTTCAGGTAAAAAATGAAGGCCAGTGTCCTCTCTACATTTAATTCTCATGATCTGCTAGACAATTATTAACTTTTAGGAAATGTTGGTCTTCTTTTTCTTAATAGAAATAATTTAATTCACAAAGTAGAAATGCTTCTAATTTTTTTTTTTTAAGGCACTGTAGTATCCATAGGCAAAATTACATTAAAAAAAAAAAAAAACATGGGTAAGATGGTGCAATGACATGAATGACCAGTAGATACTTCAGCTTAGAATCATAGAATAGTTAGGGTTGGAAAGGACCTCAAGATCATCTAGTTCCAACCCCCCCACCATGGGCAGGGACACCTCACACTAAACCATCCCACCCAAGGCTTCATCCAACCTGGCCTTGAACACTGCCAGGGATGGAGCACCCACAATCTCCCTGGGCAACCGATTCCAGTGCCTCACCACCCTTACAGTAAAGAACTTCCTCCTTACACCTAATCTAAACTTCCCCTGTTTAAGTTTTATCCTGTTACCCCTTGTCCTGTCACTACAGTCCCTGACGAAGAGTCCCTCCCCAGCATTCCTATAGGCCCCCTTCAGACACTGGAAGGCTGCTATGAGACCTCCACGCAGCCTTCTCTTCTCCAGGCTGAACAGCCCCAACTTCCTCAGCCTGTCTTCATACGGGAGGTGCTCCAGTCCCTGATCATCCTCGTGGCCCTCCTCTGGACTTGTTCCAACTGTTCTATGACCTTTTTATGTTGAGGACACCAGAACAGCACACAATACTCCAGGTGAGGTCTCACAAGAGCAGAGTAGAGGGGCAGGATCACCTCCTTCGACCTGCTGGTTATGCTCCTTTTGATGCAGCCCAGGATACGGTTGGCTTTCTGGGCTGCGAGCGCACACTGTAGCCAGCTCATGTTCATTTTCTCATCGACCAGCACCCCCAAGTCCTTCTCTGCAGGGCCGCTCTGAATCTCTTCTCTGCCCAGTCTGTAGCTGTGCCTGCAATTGCTCTGACCCAGGTGTAGGACCTTGCACTTGTCGAGGTTGAACTTCATAAGGTTGGCATCAGCCCACCTCACAAGCGTGTCAAGGTCCCGCTGGATGGCATCCCTTCCCTCCAGCATATCAACCAAACCACACAGCTTGGTGTCATTGGCAAACTTGCTGAGGGCGCACTCAATCCCACTGTCCATGTCAGCGACGAAGATGTTAAACAAGACCAGTCCCAACACTGATCCCTGAGGGACACCACTCGTTACCGGTCTCCAACTGGACATTGAGCCATTAACCACAACTCTTTGTGTGTGGCCATCCAGCCAGTTCTTTATCCACCGAGTGGTCCATCTATCAAATTGATGTCTCTCCAATTTAGAGACAAGGATGTTGTGTGGGACAGTGTCAAACGCTTTGCACAAGTCCAGGTAGATGACATCAACTGCTTTACCCTTGTCCTTAAGTTCTGTAACCCCATCATAGAAGGCCACCAAATTGGTCAGGCAGGATTTCCCCCTAGTGAAGCCATGCTGGCTGTCACCAAGCACCTTGTTGTTTTTCATGTGTCTTAGCATGCCTTCCAGGAGAATGTGCTCCAAGATTTTGCCAGGCACAGAGGTGAGACTGACTGGTCTGTAATTCCCCGGGTCTTCCATTTTCCCGTTCTTGAAAATGGGGGTTATGTTTCCCTTTTTCCAGTCGTTGGGAACTTCACCTGACTGCCATGATTTTTCAAATACGATGGCCAGTGGCTTAGCAACTTCATTCGCCAGCTCCTTCAGGACCCGCGGATGGATTCCATCAGGTCCCACGGACTTGTGCGCGTTCGGATTTTGAAGATGGTCTCGAACCAAATCCTCTCCTACAGTGGGCCCAAGGTCTTCATTCTCACAGTCCCTGCATCTGCCTTCTAAGACCTGGGTGGTACAGTCAGAGCCTTTGCCAGTGAAGACCGAGGCAAAGAAGTCATTCAGAACCTCAGCCTTCTCCAAATCCAGGGTAGCCATTTCTCCCGAGAGCTTCCTCAGGGGGCCTGTGTTGTCCCTAGTCTGTTTTTTGTTTGCTACGTACCTGTAGAATCCCTTCCTGTTATCCTTAACATCCCTAGCCAAGTTTAATTCTAACTGGGCCTTAGCCTTCCTAACCTGGTCCCTAGCTTCCCGGACAACATCCCTGTATTCTTCCCAGGCCACCTGTCCTTGCTTCCACCTTTTATAAGCCTCTTTTTTCATTTGAATTTTCCTCAGCAGCTCCTTATCCATCCAAGGAGGTCTCCTGGCCCTCCTGCTGCACTTCCTTCTAGTTGGGATGCAGCACTCCTGAGCTTGTAGCAGGTGATCCTTGAATATCAACCAACAGTCTTGGGTTCCCCTGCCCTCCAGTGCTATATCCCATGGAACCTTACTAAGCAGGTTCCTGAAGAGGCCAAAGTCTGCTCTTTTGAAGTCCAGGGCTGTGAGCTTGCTACACGCTCTTCTAACTCTCCTGGGGATCTCAAATTAGACCATCTCATGATCGCTGCATCCAAGGCTGCCCTGGAGTACCACATTCTCAACAAGCCCTTCCCTGTTGGTGAGCACAAGGTCAAGCATGGCACCTCTCCTTGTCGGCTCCTCTATTACTTGCAGAAGGAAGTTGTCTTCCACACAATCGAGGAACCTCCTGGATTGTTTGTGCCATGCAGTACCATTGCTCCAACAGATATCATAGTGGTTGGAGTCCCCCATGAGAACAAGAGTCTGCCATGAGAACAAGATATATATATATATAAGCTTGAAATATATTTGATTTATTCTTTTTAATTTTAATAAGATTAATGCAGTAGCCAATTTATTGACTTCTTTCAATACCACAGGCAAATGCTTGAAATCTCAATATCTGAATTGAGAAACACTGTCACAGAGTTGGAAAAAAGACTTAGCAGTGTTGAAGATGAAGGTAAGTGAATTACACCAGAGTCTTGCTGACTGAGTAGAAAACTAATTCTTTTGGAAGGCCTTAGAGAGGTACATATTTTTATTTAGAAATTTAAATTTTCCCTTTTCAAACATGACTGTCATAGGTGAGAAGTTGCAAATGTGAAATTAAGGAATGCTGCATGCTACCATGCTAGCTTTTCTTGGTTAATTATTTATGAAATTATGGGCAACATGAATTCATTAAGTTGGTTAGTATTCTGGCCACAGTAAGCCCAATGAAAAATTTTGTTGATTTATATTTTCAAGATCTTTTGTATGCAAAGATCTTCATTATGAGGATTACTAACTGGAGACTTTCTCCATCTCCAGAAAAAGAAATGGGAACAGTTTAAAAAAATGCTAACTTTTGCTTGAAATGGCATAAAATAATCTGGGAAATAAAACAAGCTGTATCTGTTTTTAAGGTAATGAATGGAAAACCAGATATGAGACACAAGTAGAATGGAACAAACATTTGGAAAGGCAAATTAATATTCTTCAAGACAAGATGGAGCTTATTTGTGGAAATCCAGCAGGTAGAAATGGGCTTTTGTAGCTGTTTTTCAATAAAAGTAGTGATTATATGCTGAAATTATATAAATGGAACAAATTTTCTGCTTATTTGTAGATAAATTGTCCACTGTTCACACCTTTGATCAAATGTCTGTGGTGAGTACTTGTCATGGTGTCATGTGTTTCAGTTTGTGCCCATTGCCTCTTGTCCAGTCACTGGGCACCACTGAGAAGAGTGGCTCCCTCTCTCTTCATTTCCTCCCATCACATGTTTATACATATTGATAAGCACCCCTGGGCTTCTCTTTCCCAGGCTGAACAGTCCCAGCTCTCTCAGCCTCTCCTTATGCGTCAGATACACTAGTCCCTTAATCATCTTTGTAGACCAGCTGCTTATGCTTACACAAGTGTTTCCATGTGACATTTTTGTGCTTCAGATTCTGAAGATTAATGGGAGTTTACTGAGCCTAGAAGAGGCTGCATGCCCTATTAATGGGAATGATTATCTGTTGTAAGCAGGGAGTGAATAATTAACTGCTCTTTCTGATCTGATTCATGGGTTTCAGATAGTAAACATTCTTACCATTTTTACTACTGTCCTAAAAGTCATGGTGTTTTCTAGGTCGGAAGAATTTTATTTCCTTTTTTTAAAAAAAAAAAATAATTGTTATCAAAAGCCTAATTAAAAGGAGAACAAAATCTTTCCCATTCCACTTTCCTATTTCACAGAGTTCATTTCACAGCTGGGACTATGTTTGAAGAGAAGTCTTGAAGAAAGAACATTGATCTAGAAAATTTACAATATAGTCTGCTTCAGACAATGTTATTCCTGTCCGCCTGTAAGAGGCAGACACAGACTGACAAGCACGCTTAGAGTACCAGAAGTGGTTATTTCCATCCAATTGCCAGTATTCTGTTAACCAATTCAATTACACCTTGCCAAGCATTCCAAGAGTCATTACCAGTGAGATAATTTCCTATACCAGCAACTGGATCGCACCAATCCAGCGCATTTCTAATTCCTGCTGAATACTGCCTTGCCTTCTTGCCTATGAGCTATGGTTCTAAGAGGTTTGATTACTGTTCCCATAAAGGAAAGAGTGTCAGCAAAGCTGAAAGATTCATGCTGCCAGAAGGAGTCTAGTAGACAATTTGGAGAGTCCTAGACTTAATGACACCTAGGGAAGTCTGGAGCCTATGTGCCAAACCGTAGGTTTTTCTTCTGAAGTTTGAAGTCTTTCCTTCAGCCTTTCAGCTTAGAATGAATACAGTCTTGTGCTTGTCAGCCTCAGGGGGAAAAAAGTGCTTAGGGGTTTAGTGAAATGTTTCATTTTACCTTGTTACGATTTTTGGGAGCTGGATAGAGGAGAAGAAAATAGATGTATTTTGTGGGTTTTGCTGTTTTTCTTTCACTGAAGCTATCAGAAAAGTCTGTATATTTACAGATATTCCTGGAAAATGTAGAGCTGCTTTTTTCTTTTAAGAGATAAAACACTGGTAAAAAAAAATTACACAGATAATTTTGTGGTGTTTAAGCATATAGGTTTATCCAAATCCTTTTTAGGTTTTTGAGAGTTGTTCAAAAGAGTAGGGGCGAATATTTAACTTCTCCACAGATGAGAATAAAGAGCAGATGTGGTGAGTGGGTGTAGAAAAACAAAGAGCTTTGCAGCCAGTCATCAATCTACACTTGCTCAAAGTAAAAACGCTGAGAGTTGGTGTATATAAAATCGTATGTGTGTGCTAAATCAAAAGTACACTATGGTATTCAGCTTTCAGCTTTCAGTTGCATACAAATAGGAATATATTCCTATATAAATAGCAATATATATTTGCAATGCATATTGCATATGAAAATTTCTTCACTGAAAGGGCTGACAAGCACTGAAACAACCTGCCCAGAGAAGTGGTGCAGTTACCACCCGTGGAGGTATTTAAAAGATTTGTAGTTGTGGTGCTTAGGGACATGGTTTAGTGGTGGACTTGGCAAGTGCTAGGTTAATGGTTGGACTTAATGATCATAAAGGTCTTTTGCTACCAAAACTATTCTGTGATTCTATGATTCCGTGATTCTATGAAGCTCTGTGGAAACAGCAAAATGATTCTTCCAGCAAGATGGTACAATTTCTATAATATGGCAACAGGAGATGGTAGAAAATTAAATAGTATTTTAAAGCCTTCTTAAGGTATGTTCCCAAGGAAGTTAGAATTATGCAGTTAGAGTTATTAGACAGACCTCTAATAATTTGTAACTTCCTAAGCAATTTCAACTGCATTTAACAGAGGAGATAACTCAAAGAAACTGAAGGGATTAATCTCACTCAGCTAGTCATTTATGGTCCTACCCTAGTCAATAGAAAGAAAAAACCCATGTCTGTAGAGTAATTCATCCCATTGAGAGATAGGTAGCATAAAATATTCTTTCCATATCAAGCAGTACAGGGAAAATAAAAAAAGATTAGTCATCAGGGACCCTGGCAGTCAGCAAGCTATAAAAACCTGAATGAAAGAGAAGAATACAAATGCAAATTCTGGAGTGATGAACAAGGAAGCACAGAGGATTTTCTGTGTTGATAGATTGCAATAATTGTTGCAGATGGCTTGCACTATTTTGCTTTAGAATTAGAATCGTACTGATGAATGATTCCTTGCTATGAAAACACCCCTATACCATTTAAATATACAATTTTCATTCGGAAGGCCTTATACTGACTTGAGGTAAACCTTTTTTTTTTTGTTTATTTCAAAAAACTCATGTAGGTGTCACTTGACAGTAAATGTATAACCAATACCTTGAACACACAAATTTTTTACAGCCAGGGTTTTGAAAATCATTTTTGTGTACTGAGGACAGATTAAAAATAACCTAAACAGTGACAAGCACAAGGGAGTTCCAACAGTGAAAACTGTTTAGTCAGTAATTTCCTTTATGTCCCAATGAATAATACAAATGTCATACAGTACTTCAGAAATAATTACAGAAGGAATGCCTTCTCTCTGAAGTATAACATGATGTGGATTTTACTTGCCTCTTAAACAGGTTGCATTCATTCGCATTTCTTCATAAAATGAGTTTTGGTGAAATACATGCTCTCTGATAAGTGTAATTTCCCATATAAGCAGAAAGAAAATTATTCCTTTCTCTCTCACCATTTCTGCAAGAAAGAATCCCTAGATAGCAGCTTTAGTATGCAAATACTGAAAGGCATACTGCAAAATTAGTTCAGAAGAGCACACTCCTGATAGCATTGCCTTAGCAACGCTCTAGTTAAGATTAGCCAAGGAACCAAGGTTGCTGTCATAAATCACCATTTTCAGGAATGTCCAGCATCATAGCTGAGAAAATTGTGACATTAAGGGCCAGACACTTGTTTTGCATAGCTGCCTTTCTGAGGGCACAGTGGCTACAGAGCTGGGACCCTCACACAGCCACCTCAGGGATTTTTCTGTCAGTTTTAAACTCAAAGCAGAATGTGTGGCAGTGTCACACTGGAGAAGGTGTTGGCAACATGACAGGAGGGGATCTTGGGTGTATGAGAACACATAGCAAAGACTTTGTATTTCAGTAGGTGTTAATAACTGCCTATAGGGAACATCAGCACTTTATTATGGCATAGGAAATGGTGACAGCTGTCCTAGCAAGTGACTGTCAAATGAACCTTTTTCCTCTTGCTGGATTAAGTCACCAGTAGCTTTATGGGAAGAAGAAATCAGGTATTCTATCTTCTAATGAAACTGAATTTTGGAGTATTTTGGAATATTTTGGAGAAAGTTCTATAGTCTGGTCTGACTGCCCTAATCTGTATCCTACCTCCTCACAGACTTCCCCTACCTCCTTCTTTCAGGTGACCTCAGACAAATATTTTGGGTGTTTCCAAGAGACCTTTTTTGATTTGCATTTGTTATGTTGGCATTAGTTGTTCCTCCTGGTGGTGTCATGCAAACCAGCACACTATTTTACTCAAATCACTTTGTGGTATTGCCAGAGGCAGAATACACTTTGTATTTCAAAGAAAACAATCAGGTAAAAATCTTGCAGTCAGGCAACATTATTATTAACTGACTGTTTCCAAGAATCCCAAGCAATTGTCTGGGACCCTGCAATATCTTCCAGAAAAAAAAAATGTATAAGGAAGCAATTTCCAGCCCTTTTCAGGCCTACCAGGAGAAATACTAAATTAAATGTTTCAGAGTCAACAACTTGTTCTGTTAATCTGAGCCACAGCAATGGAGGTATCTGTTTCAACTTCCTCTTCCCCAAGACAGCAAGTAACCTCTATGAGAGACCGGGAGACCAGGTTACGTAAGGATTTAGGGCAGCAGTGTCCCACAGCTATTACTGAAGGAGCCTGAAGTTTTCAACAAGTCGCCAGCCTGATTTCTTTTCCGTGGCCGTTGGCAATGTTTGGTGTGAAGAAGACACTGCACCCACGTAGTTCAGCTCTCGGTCTGGTTTCAAACACAAAGATGATGCTAACCACAAGGGGGCACTTGGCATTTAGACAATTACAGGAGCCTTTCTTTGCCTGCACTGAAGCCCTTCTAGGATCTAGTATATATATATATCTCGAGTGCATATTGCTAAGTATTTTTTATGTATAATTTTTGCAATAATATATTTATAGCGAGTTCATCAATATAAACTTAAAATTAATTTTCAAATTAAAGCTGTAGTATTGCTTTTTGCTCTTGAGTTTAAAATGATAGATTAAAAGATTCATCTAAATCAGCTGATGAACATCAACTCCTAGTGCTGGAGGGAAGGGAGGTTATTTTCTATACAAAACTTCATTTGATTTAGAATGTCAAGCAGAATGGATTGTGAAGGCTTTTTGTGTTCTTGGGTTGGTTTTGTGTTGTTTTTTTTTTTTTCTACAGGACTGACAGATATATTGCTTCTGTTCTAACTCATGGAGAAATTTAAAGAGGATTAGAGCTGAAGCAAGTTGCCATAAGGATCAATAGTCTACATGAGCTGGGCTCTGATGAAAGCAAGTTTGAGTCTCCTGATGGTTTGTCACCTTGTTTGTTGTGAAATGATTCACAGAAATTGTCACCTCCGATGCCACTTGTAGCCAGACAAGGAAAGACAAAGAAAAATCCAGAATGAGAGCAACTTATGTGGGCGGCCTTAAAATTCAGCTGCAGTATCATTCTGTATAATTTCATTTTCTGGCAAGTGTTAAGCCAAATATGTAACTTCAGTCAAACGAAAAGGAAATTGTGTGAAAAAAAAAGAAAAGAAAAAAGGAGAACTGAAGAATTGGTGTTCCCTTTGTGAAACTCTGGGCTTTCTCAGTGCTGGATGCAAGACTTAATGTGTCATTGCTCTGAGAGTGAATCTTGCTAAGCCCTGCAAAATTCCATTACATAAAGAAAATATTCATTTAAAATCTCAGTGTGTCTTTTAGCTTACCAGCTTGCTCAGAGTGGTTTGACATGGACGACTTACTGAAAACTAAGGATCTTAAATTTGGGTTAAGTGCTTTAGTCAGCTTCTGTCTCCTTTTCAGGAATAAATTGTCCAGCTGTTCAAGGCTTAGTAGAAGAACCTGTAATAAATCAAACTTAAAAAACCCCAAACCAACAAACATTTCAATATTCAGTTAAACCACCTCCAAAAAGCCTTTTTTTCTGAATTTATCTTACCAGTTCATCCTGGAGTTTTGTTAGTAATTTCTTCTTCTGGTTGAGTGCTAAATAGCTGGGAGGCTCCCCCCTCTGCCCCAGCTCTCTTGAGCTCTTACTGGCCTTTGCTTTTTGAATTGAGGCTTTTCCGCACTCCAAGAACTCTGCTACAAGTCTGTGTTACTGTATGCCTTAAGCTCTGTTTTCTGTGAGCTTTTGCTTTTCTGTTGTTTAAATGTATTAAGCACTAAGCTGATCATACATAAGCATCAGCATCAATAATTGAATCTGTTTCAGTGAGGTTTCTTTCAGCTTGCTTCCCACAGAATACAGGAAAGGAAAATCCATCCCTTAATGATTTAGCTGGATTCGTATGCTGGTTCTCTTGTTTCTTGATTTGTATTGTGCAGCAGCTAAAGACTTCATATATATAAGGTCTCAGCTAATTCTTCGGTTACTGCCTTGAGAACAGGTGTCAGAGGTCACTTACAACCAGTCCTGGCTAAAGTGGGTCTTTAGAACCTCTCTGAACTTTTTCCATTTAAAATTTCCTTGTGCCTGTTTTTGAAATTGCATTTTATAATGTTTGGGGACTGGAAAGGTCTTTTAATTGAGTAGGAACGTCTGTGTCACCTAGCTTTCTATAAGAACTTTGGTATTACTGTACTGAGCTCTGCATCCTGGACCCAGGAATGGAAGTGAGAAGGCTGAGTTGGCTGCTTGAGTTTCTCAGGTATTAACTGGGAGAAAGGCAGCTAGACTGGGTTTCACAACAGGGTGCATAATAGAGATGGAAAATCAATAGGAAGTTGGTAAGAAACATCCAAGAGTTGTGTCTGCATCCTGCCTCTTTTCCAGAAGCAGGCATGACCCTGTAGCCATCCTCACTTGTTCCTTCTCCATCCATGTAAATTTTGTCTTTCTCAGCATCAGTTAAGCATGATGCCAAAGGCACTCTCAGGATATGAGATATGAGACTTCAAGCTCTTAGGTTAGCAGAGGGCTGAAGTGTAATTCATCTAATTTCTTTGTGGATTATTTTTTAGGCTGTTATAAATAAGAGGTTTCCTTCCTTGTGCATTGTGGTGTGCCTCTCAGGTTGTGCCCCATTAGGGGGATGACCATCAGGATGCTTTGCTTTGAGACACCATAAAGGCTTTCAGCAGCAAACTAAGCAGCTTCATTAAGTGTGTGCTTATAGGTAACCACAAGACAAACAGCTCAGATGCCTACCTAAGTTATATGACAAAACCACATCTGAAGAATTTAAGACGTTGCATGGATTGCTTTATTAGCATTAGGATGCTACATTCTGCCTGAAGTGCAATTTAGACTCTAGTCCCTTTGAGATTTTGAGCTTCACTTCCCAATCTGTAAATTTGGAGTAGTTTATAACTTGCTTATTTCACAGGAGAATTGTAAGCATAGGTACATTACAAATTATGAGGCACCCAGATACTATAGGGGTGGTAACTGTATACTTTAGTCACATTATGAGCCTATTTCTGTCTACTTATAGAAGCAGTGTAGTGCGCTGTATGTTTCCTTGAGGTTGGATATCTTCCCTGCTCCAGATCTGAATGAATGCCTTGGCATCTGCAGTGGACCAGCTGCATTGGCAGCAAAAAAATAGACAGCACTTCTGAAAAGATTAAATGAAAAATTATCTTAAAGTAATTTACTTTGTAGGTGAAAGAACTCAAAGAAATTAGGTGAGTACCACCACTGAGGAGGTACCAAATTGCTCTACTGTAACGGCTGCAACACCAAGTCTTGCTGTCTCGTGTAACACTGATGGACAATCTAGTGAAGAAATAAATAGTGGGCTGTGGATTTACATAGAAAAAATCTGGAGAGCAGCATGAACTTCTGTATTTATTGTATTTAAGCTTATTGTGGTGGTACAAAATACATTGTAGGTGGTACAGAATATGTTGTACAAAATATGCTGTCATGTGGTTATAAGCTTATGTGCAGTGAGGTCAAGAAGGCAAAGAGAATTGGTTTCCTATCTTGACAGTGCTGAGGCCTTCTTTATCTGTCTTGTTTAATTCTGTACGGACACTGATGTTGTAATGAAATAGCACATGACCCTAGTGGAATTTAGCCAAATCTTCTCTTTAATTGGCAGCTTACTTTTTCTCCTTGAATTGGCCAATGTTGGCTGTATTGAATGTAGAAGCCTTCTGTACTAGGACAAAGATTTTTTCTGCATCCAAGGTACTTCTGCTTTAATTAGGGGAAAAAAAGAAAAACCAAACCAAAAAAAACCTCAATTCTTTTCATGTCTCCAGAGTGTCTGTTATAGCAAATTAAAGTTAATAACAGTTCAGTCATGTGTGAAACATTCTTGAAAGATAGAGCTCTTCTGTATTTCTTTATTTTTATTTTTTTTTTTTAACAGTGAGAGTGGTCATTCTTTCTTGGCAACACGAGAGATTTTTTTTTGCCATGGCTTTTGTCACGCTCCTGAAAAATTTTGACATTAACAGAAATCATTCCTACAGAAATCTCAGTAACAGCCTGTTGTGGTTTAAACCCAACCACAAACCTTGTTTGCTCACTTCCCCCCCTTCTTGCCCTCCCCCTGCTCCTGGAGGGACGGAGAGGAGAATCAAAAAGAATGCAACTCCCACGGGTTGAGATAAGAACAGCCCGGTAACTAAGGTATAACACAAACCACTACTGCTACCACCAATGATAATAATGATAAAGGAAATAACAAGAGGAAAGAATACAACACCTCAACACCAGCCGACCAATAACTCGCCCCACTCCCCCCAGCCAAGCACCGACCGATACCTCGTCCAACCCTGCAGTCCCAACCCTTCCGGGTAACTCTCCGTTACATCCTGGGCATGACGTGCTGTGGAATACCTGTTTGGTCAGTTTGGGTCAGGTGTCCTGTTTCTGCTTCCTCCTGGCCTCCCCTCGTCCCCGGCAGAGCATGAGACTCACAGAGTCCTTGGCCAGAATAAACATTACTTAACAACAATTAAAAACAATCGGTGTTATCAGCTCTCTGCCCAGGCTGGAAGTCAAAACACAGAGCTTGCACCAGTTACTAAGAAGGAGCAAAACGGCTCCTGGTAAACCCAGGACACAGCCAGTAATGTGTTGTACAGAAAGTTCTGAAAAAGAATAAAAGATGTAATGATCTGCAGATTCTAGAAAGGAGAAGACCCCAGATATCAAGCAGGCAGATGTAAGGGGCAGGTATATATGTTTATGTTTGGTGGCTGTTAGAAACCATTGGTAAGAATATCACTTTACACATCCAGAAAATGTCTTGATGATGTCCAAAGTCAAGGATATAAGTTATGGACTGGAGATGAAAATGCTCTATGATAATGTCTAGATGGTTTTTTTCATATCTCTAAGGAAGACAACTCTACAACTTTCCTGGGCAGTCTATTCCAGTGCTCAGTCACTCTCACAGTAAAAAAGTATATCCTGATGTTCAGAGGAAACCTCTTGTGTTTCAGCTTGTGTCCTCATGTCCTGTCACTGGGCACCACGCTTTGCACGCTCCCTCGCAGTAATTATGTACATTAATAAAATCCCCCCGAGCCTTCTTTTCTTTAGCCTGAGCAGACATAGCTCTCTCAGCCTTTCCTCACAGGAGAGGTGATCCAGTGTATTAATTATCCTTGTGGCCCTTCATTGAGCTCTCTCCAGGATTTCCATCTCTCTCTTGTACTAGGGAGCCCAGAACTGGACACAGCACTCCAGGCATAGCCTCACCAGGGCTGAGCAGATGGGAAGGATCACCTCCTTTGAGTTCCTGGCAGTGCTTTACCTAATGCAGCCCAGGATACCACCTGCCTTCTTTGCAAAAAGGGAACATTTCTGGCTTATGTTCAGCATGTCCACCAGAACCCACAGGTCCCTTTCTATCATGCTGCTTTCCAGCGGGGTAGCCTCCAGCATATATCAGTTCATGAGGTTGCTCCTCCCCAGGTGTAGGACTTTTTGGACTTCTTGCTCAGTGTCATAAGGTTCCTCTTGGCCCATTTCTCCAGTCTGTTGAGGTCCCTCTGGATGGCAGCAGAAGCCTCTGGCACATCAGCCTTTCCTTCTGGTTTGGTGTCATCTGTAACCTTCCTGAGGGAACACTGCACCACATTGTTCCAATCATTAATGAAGATGCTAAACAGGACCAGACCCAGTATTTGTCCCTTAAGGCTTAAATTAAGTTTGGGATTTTTAACTCTTAGTAAGCATTCATAAACTTTCTGAGAAATAGATCATATATTGATACTAGACTTCTGGATCTGAGGTTTGCATGATAAATAGGTAAATAGTTAAACATTTCTACAAAAAAAAAAGTGTGGGGGGGAAGGGGAAAGGGTGAGGACTATTTGGAGAGTCATATTATCTTTCCATGTTTACCAGGAAAATCTGGAGAATAAAGGCGTTGCAAAGCATTAAGGTTGGGAGAAGAAATAACTTAAGGAAATGGTCAGGTAATCAGTACAGAAAGTGAAAGGATTCAGCTATTCTGTCTAGGGAGATGCTTGAGTTAGAAATTAAAAAAAAAATAAAATAAAAATTCTGAAACACTTATTTTACACAATGGGCCTAAGCAGACAAATGGAAGATTCTGACTAGCTTGTAATGTAATAACATGGATAATGAAATCATAAAAGGATAACAAGCTTATCACTTCCACTACACAGCAAGCAAAGAACTGTCCTGTCCAGTAACCAAAAATGGACTGTTACTCTCCCTCATCCCAATTGTAGACAAAGCAGATGGCTACACACCTAAGACAGTGTCCCCACAAAATACTGCATTATAGTCAAGTTTTTATGAGTTAACTTTGACATCCTGTATGCCTCTTTAGCCAGTCAAGGAGCTCTCTTGACAAACTGTTTGAAAATGGATGTGCAGCTGACATCTGAAATCTTCCTCCTTCTAAAAATGAGCCATGAGAGTGAACCTTGGTCAAAAGTAAGGAGCAGTTCTGCCTGGTCACCACAAGATAACTTTGCTAATCTCTCAAGGAACAGCAGTGTGGAAAAACATATCTGTATCATTTAACACAGTAGAAATGTGTAGCACGTAACTGATAATTGTAGCATATGGTTAGTTGCTTTTGCCTCTGCAGTGTGCCAGCCAGCACCATGTCAACAAAAAGTGTACGAGAAGCAAATAGAATAATAAATATCATAATGCTTGAAGAATAAGGACTATGTTGATAATATCTTTATACAGAATGGAAATATTTGTAAAAGGTTGTTTTATTCGCTATAACCACAGGGCTCCTTAAAGGAGGTTCTCAAACAACTAGTAGAAGAGAAGAAAAGTCTCCGGAATCAGCTAAAAGACAATGAAGTTAGACTGGAAAAAGAAGCAAAGGTTTGTAATCACTGTATGCCTCTAATCTAGGAAAGACATTATGTTGTCTGACAAACAGACAGTGTGTGTGGAACACAGAATAGTTCCACAAAATATGTCACTGCAAAAAAAGCTCTGCTGTACATTTGTTTCTTCCTGTATGATTCAATTTTTAAAATATTTTGCTTCTTATATGCCTTTTTATAACTGTAGGCTTACCACAAAGCTAACAATGAGCGTCGCATGTACCTCTCAGAGATCTTAAAGGTAAGAAAAATGTGTGACTCAGTAACTTAAAAATCATTTTGATTTCTTAATATAGCAACCGTATCTGTTAATACCATAAGGTCAAAGTCTTTTATCACTTCATATCTGCCAAATCCATTACAAAAGCTTCTGGTTGCTTAGTCTCGAGATTAAAAGATTCAGGGGAGACTTTATCGCTCTCTATAACTACCTGAAAGGAGGGCGGAGGGAGGAGGCGGCTGGTCTCTTCTCTCAAGTAACAGGTGATAGCACAAGAGGTAGCAGCCTCAAGCTGCACCAGGGGATGTTTAGATTGGACATTAGAACTTTCTTCACAGAGAGGGTGATCAGGCATTGGAACAGGCTGCCCAGGGAAGTGGTGAAAACACCATCCCTGGAAGTGTTCAAAAACCATGTAAATGAGGCCATCAATGACATGGTTTAGCGGTGAACTTGATAGTCCTGGGGTAAAGGTTGGAGTTGATGATCATGAAGGTCATTTCCAGCCTAGCTGATTCTATGATTAAAAAAAAGAAACAAAAATTTAAGAGTTAGAAATGGAAAGTTTGCTACAGTTTGTAATCTTAAATACTTCTTTTGCTTTTGTATCAACTGGAGTTTCATTGTTCCCAAAGATAATCAATGTGCCCTTAATTGTGAAAGCTGAAGCAATTTTCTGGTACTTCCTTGCCCATCTGTTAGTCACAAGACTGCTATGCTAGTTGAATGTTTCAGTTGAAAAGAACAGAACCAAATTATTAGCAGGAGTGACACCTACCTTAAATAGCAGTTCCTCCTTTTTGTATTTCTAATTTTTTTCTTTTAAAGACAAACTAGCCAGCCAGCTCAGACTGACAATACTGCACATATTTCAGTTAGATTTGTAAGATAAGGGACAAGATACCTTGTTTTGGTGAAATCAGAGGTTAAATTTCATTGCTGCAAATTACGTAATATGTAGAATTCGATACCAGAAACCGGAGAAATCTGTAAAGGAACCTGTAAAGATTTCTAGTACTTCTTACTCTGAAAGTACTCTTAATTCCTGAATAATACAAAAGAAGTAGCTTAGTGTGATACTCAAGAATGACTGTCACTGCATCCCTGTCATAGTTAACTGGGGTGAAAGGCTGTAATTAGCGGTGTTTCCATGTGTTTGCACAGTGGGCAATTGATTCTTTCATGTTGTTCATTGCTGCTTGGGGAAATAGGAGAGAATTGCTTAAACTAACTTTCCAGCATGAAACCAAGAAAAAGCCCAGGAAATACCCAGCATAACTGTTAATATCTTTGCATTAGCAGTGAAGCTGGGAATGGCTGTAGAAAGAAGGTAGGAAATAAAAGATTTTTAAGTAGTTCTTGTTCTCAATGTTTTAATCCTTCAAAAGTACAATTAAGGGACTATAAGTTGTTTTGGGTTTTTTTTCTCATTCGGAGAAGTATGACATGTAATGCTTCTTCATTGAAACACTCTGCTCTTGTGAGACCTCACCTGGAGTATTGTGTGTGGTTCTGGTGTCCTCAACATAAAAAGGACATGGAACTGTTGGAACAAGTCCAGAGGAGGGCCACGAGGATGATCAGGGGACTGGAGCACCTCCCGTATGAAGACAGGCTGAGGAAGTTGGGGCTGTTCAGCCTGGAGAAGAGAAGGATGCGTAGGGACCTCATAGCAGCCTTCCAGTATCTGAAGGGGGCCTATAGGGATGCTGGGGAGGGACTGTTCATCATGGACTGTAGTGACAGGACAAGGGGTAACGGGTTAAAACTTAAACAGGGGAAGTTTAGATTGGATATAAGGAGGAAATTCTTTCCTGTTAGGGTGGTGAGACACTGGAATGGGTTGCCCAGGGAGGTTGTGAGTGCTCCATCCCTGGCGGTGTTCAAGGCCAGGTTGGATGAAGCCTTGTGTGGGATGGTTTAGTGTGAGGTGTCCCTGCCCATAGCAGGGGGGTTGGAACTAGATGATCTTGAGGTCCTTTCCAACCCTAACTATTCTATGATTCATGGCAGTAAGACTGTAGTTGGTCAAAATTAGTTTGAAAATATTTTACTTCCTTAACTGTGGTTAGGATATAACTTGTTTTGTAAAAAAAATGGCTATTGCAGACCTCAGCTACACTTAAAATTGTTGAAAGGCAAAAAGCAGATGCTCTGACTGGCAAGGGAGACAGCCAGATACTGAGGTAAATTTCCTTTATATTCACTCTGTTTTCTGCCTTTTTTTTTTTTTTTTATTTGGCTAAGTATTATGTTTTTACTATCACAACTTTCTGTTCTTGGTAAATATCACTGAGCATAATCCTACTGACTTGGTAGCAATATATTTTTTCTACTGCTTTTTAATCAGTTTTATTTAATACTGAGTATGTTGCAATATTGAAAGTACATATATTTTAGTGGCCTTTTTGAAATCTTACAATACCTCTGATGTTCTTTCAAGCTATGTTAAAACTGGATTTATTTTTTATTCCTGTATTACTGCAGAGTTGGGAGCAACAAGTATACCCTGTAGTCCATTAAGAGTAATTCAATTAAACAAATGTCTTGCTTGGTCTTTTTTATCCAATGGAGATTTTAAGCTTTTTGTGGATGGTAATGTTAGTGATTTTAGAGTACAACATATATAGGGTTCATTGCTTAACAGATTTCTGTTTAGCAATCTGGGTTAGAAATTAGAATTTTAAAAAAGCCCACCTGTTCTGAGCTATATAAAAATAAAATGAATGTCTGATTGTAGTGCTTATGAGTAAACTTGAAATTGGAAGTTTATTTTGTAACAGTACTGCAACTGGTGAGAATATAAAGTACGAAGAATAGAGGGAATCACATCAAAAGTGTCTTAGACCTAGTATCCTGCCTCCAATGGCCATAAGTAGATGGCTACAAAAGTGTGTAAGCAGGCGGATATAATATTTGCTTTTGGAACTCTCCCAAATGTTTCTTATTTGGAGATTTCCTGAGCTCGTATGGTCTCTGTGTATTTAGTATCTCACACTAAATACATTTCCATGAATCCACTTACCTATATTATTACAGTGAGCATGCACAATATATACTGAGAACATCTGAAAATGTAATGAGTAAAGGGAACATCTGAAAATATAATGAGTAAATTATAAGCATGAAATTGTGTAGACATATTTGCTTACCAGCTTTATCCTTTCGTTCTGTGTAAGCAGAGAATCACAGGATTTTATAAATTGGAGCCATGGATCTTCATGCTCCAGGGCAGAATATTAGTAGAATATGAATTATTGTAGTACAATATGAGTTGAAGTCTACAACTGAAGTTTCTCAGTACAGAAAAATTCACTGTATGGGTCTGAGGTACCCCATATATAGCCAGTGTTGCTTCTGGGCCCTGTGATATTCAACACAGCTCATGTGGAGAAGGCCAGGAAGCTAGAGAATTCAGTGTCTCTGCTAGGAGAATTCAATGTCTCTGCTGGCAGATCATCAGGCAGACATTGAGATTTGCTGAGGGTTAGCAGTGGCCTATGATTATGTTAGGTTTTTTTTGTACTTTGTTTTAGTAGACCATTACTTATCCTGAAATCATATGACTGTGTTTCTGTAATTTCCTTTGTAACAAAGGAAAGAAAATAAAGTGTCCTGTAATAGCTGGTCTCAGAAGAAGCATATTGTGACAAAATATCCCCTTTCAACCCATTTTCTCTCAGTGGATTTTTTTTCTTAACTTTTCAAAGTACTTTATGCACATGAATGGAATTATTCATTGTTTCAATTGCCCTTAGTAGCGATGTATTGGCTTTGCAGTCCAGTTTGGAAAGCATTGTCTTTTATAACCAGTGACTTAGAACTTTCAGGTCAGACTTTGGTCTTAGCAACATGAAGATAAAAATGGAGATTTGGCATAGTTTGGAAATACTAGAACATAGGTAAGCAGCCCTTGATCGTCATAAGGTTAACACAGTCATTATTATATTATTCGGTTTTAATTATGTCTTGATTTACAACCTGAAGTTTGTTCATTCAAGCTGACATTAATGAGAAATTATTTCATTCAAATAAGAGGAGAGCTGCATGATTGAAAAGAAACCTATTCTTGAGAATAATTTGATTTTTTTTCTGTCCAGAGTTGTTATCTCATTTATGTTGGCTTTTCAGAAAATGCCTGTCTTCATTGGATTTCAAAACATACTAAGAAACTATGATTGTTTTAACTATACAGGTGTGGAAAACCCAACCTGTATATTAAAGCAACACTGAAACACTTTTGCGTGGTAATTGTAAACACTAATTGTTGGTGCGTTCAGTTTCTTGGCCATCCAAATATAGAAGCCAAGTGCTGCAGAGGTTCTTTTTGTGGTATTTCACAGAGCAGGAAGAAGATAGGCTAGCTGACAACTGAGAAAAACATGGATGTTTTGATGACTTACGTCTCTGATGCAATCTGAGCAGCCAATTTAATGTCATTCTGAGCACCTGCTGTTATACTGAGGCATACAGCAGGGCTTATTAGCTCAGTTTAAACATTGCACTGGCTGCAGCTGCCTGGCTTCAATGTCCCTAAGTCCAGCTGGTTTTGAGCGGAAGAAGGTTTTGCTGCCTGCAGAATTCCACACAAACATACGCTGTTTGGCTCAGCTTTACAGTGGTCTATGGATCAATTAAGTAATCATTTATATATTTACTTATATAAAAACATTATTGTTTATAATGATTTTGAGTAATCAATTGATTTGAATTTAAATAAAACCATTATTTAGCAGACTGGGGTCTTGGGTTCTGATCATTCAAGCTCTGAGTAGAAGTAGTTCCATGTGCCTTTGGGGGCAGCTCTCCCATTAAGACCATGAGTGCTTGAAAGAGCTGGAACAAATGATGTGTCAGTCTCAAGACTAGTGAGCCCTAGGGACAACTTTGTTGCCCACTTGCCCAGAAATCTGAAATTTCCACAGATCATTTCATCACAGCTTCTACCATATAACAAAGTATTTCTCTGGCTATAATCAAGAATATAATGATGTGATTTTGTGATGTATTTTCCTTCAGGATGCCTTTATTTAAGAAGGACATCAAAACCCAATATTTTGTATGCAAACTGCTGTCTGCCCACTGTAGCAATGAACAGGGAGAGAAACAAATGTACATTGTGTAGGAGTAGAGATGAATGCCGCTTGATCATGAGAATGACCCTTCCTGGAGATTTGTTTATATTCGCATTGATTTCTCTTTGAAGATCAAGATGAAAATGCCTCTTTTAGGTTTCGTGTAGATGGAGTATATATCCATGATAAGTACCACTTCAGAAGTCTTCTGGCAGCATTTTCTATGTAAGTTCATGGGCTCAAAAGCATGGGCCTCCAGAGTGGAATACCTGCAGAGAACTGTAACTATACCTATGCAAAGTGTTTTTCCATTTCCTAGTGGGGATTATGTAGCTGATGAAAATGTCTCCTTAGCCAGTTATCATCCTGTTTGTGCAAATGTTTAGTATTCTGCTCATGTTCTTCAGATGCCATCATTTAGGTAACGGAAGTAGTCAGGAATGATGAGATGAAGATTGAGTTTGTATTCAGAATAATTAGATGCTCTGCTAGCCTGCAAACCCAGAAATATACTTGTTTTTTCCTCTCTCTCAGATTTATTAATTCATAATAATAATCAGTTATGCAAATATAAAAAGCATGCAAATTTCTAGCAGTTAAAGCTTAGAGGGAATGTAACACTTGATGGTTAACTTCTCCCTTTTTATTTCAGAGGGAGATACAGAGTTCCAGGAAACCCGAAGATGGTTAATCCTCAAAAAGGATCCATTAAAAAGACTGTAGGAGTGAAGCAGCTCCCAAAACTAAAGCACTGATTTAATGTTAATGCCAAAAACTTCCAATCACATTAAAAAAAAAATTCAAAGGAAAAAAGAGACTTATAAAAAATGGAAGCAAGGACAGGCGGCCTGGGAAGAGTACAGGGATGTTGTCCAGGAAGCTAGGGACCAGGTTAGGAAGGCTAAGGCCCAGTTAGAATTAAATCTAGCCAGGGATGTTAAGGATAACAGGGATTCTACAGGTATGTAGCAAACAAAAAACAGACTAGGGACAACATAGGCCCCCTGAGGAAGCTCTCGGGAGAACTGGCTACACAGGATTTGGAGAAGGCTGAGGTTCTGAATGACTTCTTTGCCTCGGTCTTCACTGGCAAAGGCTCTGACTGCACCACCCAGGTCTTAGAAGGTAGACGCAGGGACTGTGAAAATGAAGACCTTGGGCCCACTGTAGGAGAGGATCTGGTTCGAGACCATCTTAAAAATCTGAACGCACACAAGTCCGTGGGACCTGATGGAATCCATCCGCGGGTGCTGAAGGAGCTGGCGAATGAAGTTGCTAAGCCACTGGCCATCGTATTTGAAAAATCATGGCAGTCAGGTGAAGTTCCTGATGACTGGAAAAAGGGAAATATAACCCCCATTTTCAAGAAGGGGAAAATGGAAGACCCAGGGAATTACAGACCAGTCAGTCTCACCTCTGTGCCTGGTAAAATCTTGGAGCACATTCTCCTGGAAGGCATGCTAAGGCACATGAAAAACAACAAGGTGCTTGGTGACAGCCAGCATGGCTTCACTAGGGGGAAATCCTGCCTGACCAATTTGGTGGCCTTCTATGATGGGGTTACAGAACTTAAGGACAAGGGTAAAGCAGTTGATGTCATCTACCTGGACTTGTGCAAAGCGTTTGACACTGTCCCACACGACATCCTTGTCTCTAAATTGGAGAGACATCAATTTGATGGATGGACCACTCGGTGGATAAAGAACTGGCTGGATGGCCGCACACAAAGAGTTGTGGTCAATGGCTCGATGTCCGGCTGGAGACCGGTAACGAGTGGTGTCCCTCAGGGATCGGTGTTAGGACCGGTCTTGTTTAACATCTTCATCGCTGACATGGACAGTGGGATTGAGAGCGCCCTCAGCAAGTTTGCTGATGACACCAAGCTGTGTGGCCCGGTTGATATGCTGGAGGGAAGGGATGCCATCCAGAGGGACCTTGACACGCTTGTGAGGTGGGCTGATGCCAACCTTATGAAATTCAGCCATGCCAAGTGCAAGGTCCTACACCCAGGTTGGAGCAATCCCAGGCACAGCTACAGACTGGGCAAAGAAGAGATTCAGAGCAGTCCTGCAGAGAAGGACTTGAGGGTGCTGGTCGATGAGAAAATGAACATGAGCCGGCTTCAGTGTGCGCTCGCAGCCCAGAAAGCCAACCGTATCCTGGGCTGCATCAAAAGGAGCATGACCAGCAGGTCGAAGGAGGTGATCCTGCCCCTCTACTCTGCTCTCGTGAGACTTCACCTGGAGTATTGTGTGCAGTTCTGGTGTCCTCAACATAAAAAGGACATGGAACTGCTGGAACAAGTCCAGAGGAGGGCCACGAGGATGATCAGGGGACTGGAGCACCTCCCGTATGAAGACAGGCTGAGGAAATTGGGGCTGTTCAGCCTGGAGAAGAGAAGGCTGTGTGGAGACCTCATAGCAGCCTTCCAGTACCTGAAGGGGGCCTATAGGGATGCTGGGGAGGGACTGTTCATCAGGGACTGTAGTGACAGGACAAGGGGTAATGGGTTAAAACTTAAACAGGGGAAGTTTAGATTGGATATAAGGAGGAAATTCTTTCCTGTTAGGGTGGTGAGACACTGGAATCTGTTGCCCAGGGAGGTTGTGAGTGCTCCATCCCTGGCGGTGTTCAAGGCCAGGTTGGATGAAGCCTTGGGTGACATGGTTTAGTGTGAGGTGTCCCTGCCCATGGCAGGGGGGTTGGAACTAGATGATCTTGAGGTCCTTTCCAACCCTAACCATTCTATGATTCTATGATTCTATGATTCTATTCTATGAATTTCACTGAAAGTATCTAAATTGAAAATGAATGTATGTATGCCTTTTTATAATACAAAACCCAGATTGGCATGTCTTGGCAGCCTTAATGTGTTTCTTCTGTTTTCCATCTTGGTTCTGATGAACTTTTTCCATTATGGTAATTCTGTGTGTCAAGAAGTTAGGAACCTTGAAGAACATTTATTGTCTTTATACACTAGGTAGGTCCTTAAACTCTGACTGCACAGCAACCATTGAAAACAAACAAGCCTGTAACATTTCTGACCTCTCAACAAAGAAGAAGAAAAAGGCAGACTGATGTAACCTGAAATATTGTCTCACCACCCAAAAGAGTAATTTCATATAAAATTGCATCCAAGATCATCATCATTCAGTATAGGCAGCAAAGAGAGCCTCTCAAGTAGTCTCATGATGGTAGAGCTGAACATGCCTTTCATTTGGCTTTTAAGAAGACTGACAGCATATTTTACTGTTCAGCTTGATTTTTTACATGATACCGCACAGTAGAGTCCCTTTATAGTACAAAGTAGGTTTATATTCCATGAGCTTTCTTCTGTAGCGGAGGAATCAAAACACTTCAAATGTAACTTTTCAAAAGCTGGCTTGCCACAGACCCTTTGTTGACCACCTCTTTCTGTCTGCACAGTATAGAAGCACAGCACCATTTCCAGCTACTTCAGGCACTAGTAATGAGTATAAATGGAAGGAAAATTGAGCACTTTTTTATTAAGGATTCTTCCACAGGAGCCTATCTTGTGGAGGGGTTGTTTCTTTGAAACACTATATATACCTTATGTTTCCTGATACTGGTATGTTGTTATTTGAAATTTGAACTCTCTTATGAAACTTTGTGTCCACAGTCTGGGTTCCATAAAAACCTCTATATATTCTTCAGTGCCCCTGACAAATGCATTTTTATGGTCCAAAATAGTGACAGTCCTTAAAGTCATCCCTTGAATGAAAGTAGAACTACTTTGTATTTTCATCCTTAAGTGTGCATTTATTATATTCATTACCTACATTTTAGTCATTAAACTTCAGTAGAATTTTTTTGAAGGGACAACAGGAAAAATGTTTTGGTAATGAAGCTTTGAGCCTCTGGGTTACATCTTAGAAGCTCTTCGCAAAGCAAATGGTTTAGAAGTGCTTGACTGCCTTTTATTATTTTTAGGAGCATCCCTAGTGCTTTTGCAGTACCTAATAAAGCTTTTTGCTTCTTTAAGAGCAGTACTAATAGTTTTTTTATTACTGGCAGCATTAAAGTGGGGCTGTAATTAAACACATACAAAAAGATCACTGATGTCATTCTAAAATGAAGAGAGAAAAGACCTGTGGTATTGTACAGCATGTTCTGTATGGAAACCCCATAATTTTTTTCTCTTCCATAGTATGAGATTTATTACAGATATTTCTTATGTTGCCCTGATGCACCTGGTACTATTCTTTCATAAGCAGGGTGGTCTGCCCAGCCAGTTTTTTCCTCACAGTCACAGTTGAAAGCATAGCACGGCTGATGAGGCTAGCACTGCTCTGCTCCTGCTTTTCACATGGAAAAATTCCAAATTTTGATTGTGCTGGCATTTGTCACTGTGGAGGAGGAGGGGGAAAAAATCACCATAATGGTTCCACTGGCATAGAAGACAAGGGACATCTGCAGCAGTGAAGATTATCCAGTTCTTGGATTCATGCAGCAGACATTTACTGCTACTGTCTCTGAATTGAATGTTAGTCATTGCACTCAAGCCTGGCCCCAGAGCACCACAAGCTAACTGGGAACGTTGCACAAATATGGCAGAATGGCATTTTTTCACAGTGGGAGGCTTGGATGCTTCCCTCATGGGTAGTCCTCACTGGGGACTTAAAAAGGGACTTTTTTTGGAATTCTAAAGGAGACATCTATTGATACAATTTCATACAGTAATGGCCTGAGGAGGGGAGCAGACCATGTCCTACTTAGTCGCTGATTCAGCTTGTCAGGAGCGATTGCAGGATTTGAAACTCAGTCGTATGATAATTAAGCCCTCATACATGTGTTTGACCATTTTAATTGTGTATCCAGTTGTAATATTTGCTGTACAAGATGGGTATAGCTCTGCACTCGTACACTTTGAATTAATTGCATTTCATTTTCCTTCTGCCTTTCTGAAAATAAAGACACCCTGATAACTTTGATGTTATCATAAGTTTGATACTCGAGTTTCTTTGAAACAGCAAAAAGATAGTTTTTGATTTCAAAACTGTTGTGTTATTTCTTTGGACCTGAATAAAACTTTCACACTGCTAGCTTTCCCAAACTGTGTTGGAATACTTGGTTTGGTTCCGTGGTTTTGGATGGATGAATGTTTTGGAATGCCTGGATTTATCTTGCGTGGACTTTTCTCCCTATTATTATACTGTGCTGTGAAATGGTTTTTGATTACCTTTGCAGCAATGAACAGTTACATGTCTTTAAACAATATATTCTATACAAATATTTTAGCACATTTAGGAGTAATTAATCCTTGAAAGCAGAGTACGTACTATTGGTTTAGTCACAGAAGGCTCAATCACAGAGCTAGGTTTAATTAAAGTAGAGATGGGATTGTAGCAATGTCTGGTTTTCCCCTGATTTCATGATGGTGATCTTTTTGTAATGTTGCTAACCATTGTATGGTAAATTCTGTCTCCTCTAAAGCCTCTGTGCATCATCTTCTAAGCTGGACAAATCTGAAGATAAAAATGGGAAATTGAATTGCTGACAGCTGTGGCTGGTGAGTGAATGTAGCTAAACATCAGAGGAAGATAGGATTAGAGCTGAAGGTTTGAATCTAGCCAAACTTCTTCCTGAAGCAAAGAATGTGATTGGGATTCCAGATACATTGGTTACTGGTTGTAGTGTGTAAGTGCCTTTAATTGGTGGACTAAGAAATTTTATACCCTAACTTGGGACTTGAGAGTATGCTTCCCTAACGTGGTTACTAATGTAACTCCACAGATTTCAGATGAGTCATGATTTTGAGGTAACTTTGGCATTTTGAATATTTACCCATATTGCTGCTGGAAAATCTGAACTAAAAAACTCAAATGCCAGTAAACAGACATTTCTTATTTCCAAAAAAATCCCTGGTTTTTTGTTCGTTTGTTTTGGTTTTAAATCTCATGATTAAGAGGTTATTGAGTCATGCTTTTTCTTTTTAATGAATCAACATAGCACCACTGCATTCCTCTATAACAGAATAAAGTTAGAGTGTTTATTGGATAGGCATTGACTGTGTGGTTGATTATTGTGTAATTATGCATCATAACCACAGACTCCAGAGAACTTGGGTGGTGACCTTGCTCATAGTCAGGATATTATTAATAATAAGCAAGATATTTCATTGCTTAAATACTTTGTTTAATGGGTTCTCTATACAAATAACTGATGAGGTGGTACACTTCACAGCTTCCCTGATTCCTATGATATTCCATCTCCACTGGTAAAAATGAGATGCATAATTTACCCTTAATACATTACCAGTAGTGGAAGATGCTGTGTAGGCATTTTTAGAAGTGTGATGTAGACACATTAGCAATCAAATAAATAAATAAATAAATAAATGAACCTTATGTTATTAAGCTTCTGCTGTTGCTGCCAGACTGGTGTCAAACGTAAACAGTAATTTGTACTGACTCTGGTTGGAAGCAGAAGTGTATGGATTAAAATCACAGCTAATTGCAACAGTTTTATCTCTTTACATACAGGTGTCACACTAATGGCAGACAACTCTAGACTGGATAATGAGGCTTTTCAAAGGTGGCAGTATATCATTTAACTTTGCAGATCAGTTTAACCCTCTTTTCCAAAGATATAAACATTGTACGTAGTTTCTTGTGGGTTACAGCTCGGAATCCAGTTTTACTGTACTTTGCTAATCTGTGCCATACACAACTAAGAACCACGCAGAGTGAGTCCTAATGAGCACCTTTCATCTACAGGAGCAGCAGGCAAGTGGGACCAGGTCTTCCCGGTGGTTCTGTGTGCAGACTGATGTGCCATGCCATAGCAGGAGCTCACCCAGACTGTGCCGTCCTGTCAGCAAGAACCAGCAATGGCTGAGCTACTGGGATGGGTTTAACCTCTGAAGCCATTCTGGGGGCTGTCTGTCACGCAGGTGGCTTCCATCATGGTCCTGTCCTCCATGTAGCAGCGTCCTCTTAAAAAGACTGTCAAGACTCTGCAAGTTTTTTCACAAAGGAGAATCAAGGTGTTTCGTGTCCTCTAGCTGGCAGAAGGTAGCATCTAGCTGGCCTAGCTGTGCCCTTGCTATTACTTTATAGAAATTTCTCACAGTGCTTGTGACTCTCTGTACTATGCTCTCAGACATCCTCTCCATGACTACACATGCTGGCACATTACCTGAAGAGAGATGTACACCTGCCGGTAGTAACAGGGTTACAGGAGTTGCACTGTCCACCCACAGCACAGAGCTGAGGACCAAAGGATGGTAGTCTGTTCCCTTTGGCATGGGACTGTTTCAAGCTTCTCCAGTTATCCTTCTAGAAAGGCAGATTATTTGAGGGGGCTTAACCCCAGTTGAGGTTCCTTTGCCTTTCATAAGCAGGGACAAAACAGGGCTGAGAACACAATACTGACCTGTTGCAGATGCCTCAGTTCACCTAAGAGAGGCTCATCAGCTGCTGGTGCTCCTGCCTGGGGGTACCTGGGCAGCTCTTCAGTTAGACCTCAGCCTCCAGGTGTAGGCAATGCAGGGTCTCTAAATTTTGCAGCTTGGAGCACTCTTTTACCACCTTCTGGCCCATGTTTGGGCACCACCGCCAGTCCATCAGAATTCTGTATCAAAGACTTCCTTGGTGCTTGAAGCAGCAGAGCTTCATTTCCAGGCTGGTAAAGTTCCATCACTCTGATTTCCATGTAACTTTCTCAATCCTGCCTTTGTTGCCTGAGATGAATTCTGCTTTAGGAACCTGTCTGTGAAGTGGCAGGTATAGTATGTTTCTGATGCTGTAAAGTAACATGAAGGTAAGTACACCAGTGCTGGAAGGAAACCAACTCGTAAAAACACAATGAGCCTAAGTAAGCTTGACCTAAATGTGATGGGTTTTCTTTTGTCTTACAATGAAAATGGGTAATGTTGGTGCAGATACTTAACAGCTGTGGCTGCTGCATCTTACTGAAAAGAATGACGAGCAAAGGTTTGTGTTGGGCTATTTCCCAGTGAACGCAGCCCAGCAGCGTCAGCAGCTGCTGTGCAAATCTTGTAGAAGGGAAAAATGTCAGCCATGAAAGGAGAAGGACCCCTGCGAGGTGCGGTGAGGACATGCCTCACTCCCACACCACTGTGCACCAGGCACCTCCTGCAGCTGTCTGATCCCTCCTCACAGCCAGCAAGTGTCCCATGGGGAATCTGCTAAGGAATGATGTGGTGTAACAGAGAAACATAGGCTGGGGAGTGGAGAATTCATGCACAGCTGAAGGGTTATTCTGGGGGGGAAATGAAGCAACAAGGGTGTGTCCCGCTGACTCAAACTGTGCTGACGGGGAACAGCATACTGAGACATCTTTAAAAAAGAGTAGAAGAGCAAAAGAAGGAAATATAAGAGTGGGAATTATCTGTCCCAGCTTGGGGCTTTAAAGTCACACATCTAAGTCTGAGCTAATCACTGTATACTCCATGTGTAGTCAATGGGAAAAAACAGACACCTTCAGAGAGCAGTTCCTCTCATTTTAACAAGGGTGCTTAAAATGGATCAGATGACACATCTACTGCATTTCTCTCCACTGACTAGAATGTAGGATGACAAATTCAGGACTACCTGTCTAACGTATAGCTAGGTAAGTTGAATACTTCTCTTGAAAATGTCTTTATTTTTCTTTCTTTTGTTAGGGAGAGTGGCACCAAGATCAGCAGAGAATCAGACCAAGAAGAAATACTAAGCTGCGATTTGACTCTCCTTTGGGCTGATCTTTTTCTCTTGCAGCAGCCTAGCACACAAAAGCAGACCTGTTTTCTAAGCACTGTATTTGTAAGGCCCACAGACCTATTCTCATGTTGCATCAGCACTTACAAGGACAAATTGCCCTTTTTTTCCCTTCCCTTTGAAGGGATTTGGCAAGCTCCATGCTCTTTTGAAATCAAAGCACAAGCTGCTGCAGTATTCTAAAAAGCACTGCCCCTAAATCCTATGGACCTCCAATATACGGTGGGAAAATACAGTCCACAGACCTTAGAAGAAATCTGATGCAGTTGGAATAGGAATCGATAACCTAGAAATCAATACTTTTTTGTGCATTCCTGTCTCTTAAGAAGCTGAGTAAGCATTTACTAATGACAAGCCAAATTATTGGTTGGGCAGATATGTTCTTGGAGGATTAAAATAGTTCGCAATTTCTGCCTAAAATAGTTTGCAATTTCTGCCAGGCCTGCATAGGCTGATAGCGTAACTTCATTAGTATAATATATTTCCAGGGCAAGAAAAATTTGACCAAAATACACTTAAAATATTTGGATGAAATCATCTGCCTTCCCTTAGGCTGCCATAAGAAATCACATTTGTCCTGGGTTCAGCAGTAGCAGTCATTTTTCTCCTTCTTAGTAGCTGGCGCAGTGCTGTGTTTTTGACTTTCAGCCTGAGAACAGCGCTGATAACACCGATGTTTTTAGTTGCTGCTCAGTAATGTTTACTCTGACCAAGGACTTTCTGAGCCTCATGCTCTGCCAGGGAGCAGGGGAAGCCGGGAGGAAGCAGAGACAGGACACCTGACCCAAACTAGCCAAAGAGGTATTCCATACCACAGCACGTCATGCCCAGTATAGCAACAGGGGGCAGTTACCTGGCAGGGCTAGTTCACTGCTTGGTCAGGTGGGGTATCTGTCAGTGGGTGGTGTGTGGTTGTATTCTGTTCCCTTGTTATTTCCCTTATCATTATTATCGTTGGTGGTAGCAGCAGTGATTTGTGTTATACCTTAGTTACTGGGCTGTTCTTATCTCAGCCCGTGGGAGATTTCAATTCTTTCAATTCTCCTCCCCATCCCTCCGGGAGTGGGGGGCAGGGTGGAAGGGGAGGAGTGAGAGAGAGACTGCGTGGTTCTGATTTATGGCTGGGCTTAAACCATGACAACATCTCAGGCCAAGCCTTTGGTCTCTCGCTGGCATCTGAACGAGGGTGGAAGCTGCTTCTGTGGCCATCCTGGCTTGGAGGGGCGTGAGAACCACACGTCTCTCTCATGGCTGGAGAGGAGAGGAAGACCGTATGTCTGTGCTGTGGCTGGAAATCTGCAGTGAAGCACCAAGTCTGAAAACTTACTGTGTTGTGCTCTGCTCATTGCTGCCATGGTTAATGTTTCTTAATCTGTATGAATACCACTCCAGTGGCTGGTGTTTCTGGGTACACCACAGATTGGACAAGTACTGATAATTCCTAAAAGCCTGAATCAACAAAAGACTTGCTGCAGATGGAAAAAACACCTCTTTCCAACCCCATCAAAATTAGAAGACCAAAACCTTGATACTACAAAACATACTGAAATTCCTTGGCAATCCTTCAATGCCTCGGCTATCCTGGGTGAGGTCTGACCCTGGTTCCTGGCACCTGGCTAGATCCCCAGCCACACTTGAAGGCAGATGTTCTGTCCCAGCCTTGGCTGTCCCCATCCCAGGGGATGTGTCTGATGCCCGGGGCTGGAGCAGTGGGAAGGGCCATGCCTGTCCAGGATGCCCTGCAGCTCCCAGCCCTCAGTAGCAGAGGTCAGTGGCTGCTGCCAGCCCTGTCAGATTTGCACTTGCTGATAGCGATGACACAAATAACAACTTGCTAAAATGCAGCAGTGATTTACTTTAAGAACCTGAGCACCTGCTGTTGCTCGTTAAGGGATTATCATGCCCCAGATTGTTACTGGCAGTCCAGGGTTTACAGTTTTAGCACATGGCACATGTGTACGAGTTACCTCACAGTGGTGGGTTCATGCACTTACCGTGTCCTCCACCTGACCCCCCTGGCCTCTGTGTTAAGATCTCACATGTACGTTGAAGCCATACGTTTTGGAGATGGGATGATGAAGAGAAACACGTATGTTTTTAACACTGGATATCATCATTTGACAGTATCTCATGATTCAGAACAGCAGAGCATTCTCAATTGTTGTCTTATTTTATCAGTATGTGGGCATCATTGCAATTAGCGTTTCCTGAAAAGGCTAAGAAGAACACAGAGGTGGAAGAGACATGAAATGATGCTAAAGCCTCTGCAGAGATCTGGCTTTTCGCACTTCCCCCTGGACTGGCATTTGGTAGGGGAATCATAGCAGTTTTCATGGCAGATACTCTGAAAAGCCTGGCCAGCATACATCTTAGTAGTTTCCCCAGCCTGTTCAATTGCTTTAATTAGTTGTTCTCTTCTCTGGCATCTGCAGCACTTACTTTCTCACCGTAGCATTTCACAGTACTGCAAACTTATTCCTTCATCTCAGTCTATTAAAGTTGGTCACCTGCAAGCCTGAGCCATGCAATTCAAACAATATTTTCTGGCCTGGTGATTTCCCAGCACCATCTGCTCCCTAATGCCAGCACCAGCTGCAGTGGTGCCTGCTCTGCCCTTTTTTGAACTGTCTGCCCTCTTTCCTGTCACCATCAAAACTTGTAACTGGAAATTACTTGAGTTTTGCTGCTTACTGCAGCTCTACGGGCTACTTGTCTGGTCTCAGGAAGCCATCATTTAGGAGCAGTGCCCATGGCATTTCCAAGGAGGAAAGAAGGAACCAGTGTGCCCAGTGATACAGAAAATGGAAAAAAAAGAGCATGCAACAGAGGACAAACAGCGCCCTGCTGCTTTCCCAGCCAAAGCTTTCATGATACGCAAAAAAGAACACAACCCACTAACAAAACCCACCCCAACCAAATCCCCCCTAAAATTGAAACTGGTCCCTACAAGCTTTCACTTGAGCTATTTTGAGGGAAAGTTTGTCATTTCTATGAAAATGTTGTATATCAAACTTCACATAAACTTCTACTTAAAACGAGCCTTGGTACAAAGCAGTGGGAGGGAGGAAGGTTGCCCTATAAAAGCCTTTGAACAATTTACTTAATAGATACCTTTGAAGGATGATTTTACATCTAAAGCTGTGTTCAGAGGCAAGGAAGATACTTCTGCTACAGAAGAAAAGAGGCTTGCTGAGGTCATAATTGATTTACTTGCAAAGATAAAGCTTAACAAGTTTAATGGACTGGTTGTATTCTCGTATAAAGAAAAAAGAGAGAGATGTTCTAAAGTAAAGCTGTATGCTTTTGGCATTCCTTTTGAGCTGTGGAGTGTAAACATAGCTGAGGTACTTGCCCAATATATCTGTCCAAAGACTGTCTAACAGTATCTGGTAAATTCCTGGACCTTAAAAAGAGGGTGCAACAGAAGATAATACAGAATGTATTGTTAAAGTTTATGTTAAGAGCCAGATTTTCAGAGGAGTTTACAGGGTGGATTCAAAGGTGGCTCAAATTATATAGGGTTCGGAAGTTAGGTCCCAGAAAAGGAAGCTGCCACTGATGCTCTCTGCAGTTACATGGGGAAAAATTGAAACTAAAGGCTGAGATTTGCAGTGCTCAGCTGCCGACTGAGGGTAAACCTAAGCCAGCCATCAGGATGATGAGCAGGAGTGGTGGAGAGCTCCTGTCTACACTGCTTTATTTTACTAAACCAAGTAGGGAAGCTATGTCTGGGGAGAGCTTCCGTTTCAGTTCATCACTTCATGATGAAATACAGCTTATCCAGAAAATTCTATTCTGTACTCCATTTCATATCCCTCAAATGTGTTTGGAACAGGTCAGCCTTTTAATGACTTCTTGTTAATAGAATTTTCTACAGTGCAGAAATAAATGCGTCACCGATGTCATTGCATGTACATCACAACAGTCATGTTTTCCAGTCATCCAGAATTAGCTGGTGTTTGACAAACAGAAATGCTCTGCTGGAACAGTTATTTTACTATTTTTAGTAGAGGTTTTGGTTTTATTAAGTACCTCTTTTTGTTATGAAATGTGCAAGAAGATGTACAGTTCACAGTACCAAAAATTGTATGTATACAAGACTGGGAGTAATCGTAATGAAGTGAAAGGAAAAGGTCTCCTTAATAAGGAATGCTGAAGAGTTTTTCTGTAACCTTTTCACCCTCTTCCTGGCAAATCAACAGTTCTAATGCATAGATCTTTGGGAGTGATGCTCTTAATAGGTTAGTTTTTCTCTTTGTTGTTATATATATATGTATATGTATAATATATATGTTATATTGCATAATATAACATATATATAATATAAACAATATATAATATAATATAATATAATATAATATAATGTAATATAATGTAATATAATGTAATATAATATAATAGTTGAGGTTGTGGCAATTTTAACAAAGCAATGATATCAAAAGTTTTGTCTGTGAACTGGTTATGCAGCCTCTCAGGAAGGATAAGTTCAAGCTTTTTACAGTGTTTGAGGAATACCAGATTTTCTCTCCAGGTATAATACCTACCCAAATAAGCCTTTTATTTTTGTACACATCTGTGTCCTGCGGTTTTAAGCCAAGACTGTGGTGAAAACATTAAAGGTGGTAATATCATAGTTGCATGCTAAGATTACTTTGAGACACCTAGGGTTACTGTGATTCCACCTACCTTCCACCTGGGTAGTGGAATCACAAACCTGAGAAATGCAGACAGTTTTTGAGAACAGCTGCTTGAGTTTTCTGGTGAAAAAAGCAGGAAATGAAAGTCAGCCTACAGGACATGTGCTGTGACTAAGATTGCAGCTTCCCTGGAATGAGGACACTATTTGCTAGGGAAAAAAAATTAGAAGCACACTACCAAATGTTGTTCTAAAATAAGTATCTTACTTTCAATTTAAAAATGTGGAAACAAATCTGTGGGAAATACTTCATACCAAGGGTTTTGAATGACTTTTACTGACACTATGAGTCTCAGCTTTGTCTTTGAATTTTCAGGTAGAAGGCACCATTTCAGCTGCTGAGAGCAGTGTTTTCAGCATGGAGGAATCCAGATATTACTTTCTGGAAGTACTTACCACCATCACTGTTACCAGTGTTCCCAGTGCACTAGCGCTGTGTGAAGGTGCAGCATGCCTTGAAAGAGATTTGCACTGTACGAAAAAGCTTGAGGCTAATGTATGACAAACCACAAAACCTGCAATACCTGTAACCTTGTTCCCAGGTGACAGTCACCTAACTGAGAGAGGAACTTCTTGGGTTTCTAGTAGGAGGATTTTCTTTCTTTTTTGAGATTGGCATTGTAGCTTTAACTACCAGGTGCCTTCTTCGGGGTGGTGGGTGGAAATTGCACGCAAGCCATAGAGCTCGGTTAACAACATCCTATTCATCTGAACTGAGCTCTTGGGAAAATGTTTCTGAAAGGAGAAGCAGTTAAGATAAGAATAGAAGATTACTTTTAAATTTGCTTTCTAAAGGCTATTAAGTAACCAAATTAGCTCCTTTGATGAGGGGGAAAGCTCTGTAGAGCAGGGTCAGCATGTGTAATACTGAACACAGCGAAGGGAGCTCTGCATGCCTGGGTGGAAAGTTCCCAGTGAAGGCTATGCCACATTTACGTCAGGATAAAGCACATAATTGAGTGAATATTGAACAGTCCTTGCTTTGGCATACCATACCTCCTGAGGTCATCCTGCAGGTCATGATCTAACCTAGATGTCCATAATTCAAATGTGAGACAGCTCGTGGTGCTGGCAAGGCTTCTCAGAGCTGTGGAGGTACTTACCTTTAAGGCTTCATTTTACTTAGATGATGTTATAATTAGGACACTCGCCTGGGCTGTAGGAGATGATGATGATATGGTGACTCAATTTCTCACTTGCCTGTGGGATGACAACTGTTTCCTGTGGGTGTTGTAAGCACTATAATTCTGTCATGTTCTAGAGGCGTCTCCATCTCAACATGACAGGCTTCATTGGTAGAATCCTGCAAATGAGTCCATGCCTTCTAACTAGGAGAGGTGAAACAAGAAAACTGAGCGAATGGTGGAAATTACGCATGCTTACATTTTTTGTACACCAAACAATGGCATTACTTGAGTTTATTGGCTGGCCACCCAGCAAGGTGTAATACCCAGATTTTTGCAGTGACTAGTCTCCTGCAGGATGTTCAGGCCACAGGCTGCTTCTGCAGCACAGCAGAGCCCTAACGCTCTTTCTCTGTGACAGACATTTCTACCAGTCTAGATTCAGTAAGAGAAATAGTTGCAAGTTAATCAGTATTTTTTGTCCTTTCTTCCTGAATGCTAAACCTCTTCTCTGTAGGCAGAAAGACTCTCCAATGGGTAAAATAGACCAGTCCACCTCTGCAAGCAAAAGAACAGCCACAAGTGAAAATCCATACTCTCTTCTGCAGCATGCTGTGGACATACATAACTTTGAATCAAAGCCTTCAAAATCTGTCATGTTCTTTGGAAATTGTTGGAGGAAAGGGACCTTTTGTCTTCCTTTTTCTTACTGGCATGAGAACTGGACAAAATCTCCATTTTGTGTTAGCTGATATTGGTACAGAAGATCTATTAGGACTGAATCATTGGCAAGCAGCTTTGTGTTAGAGAGATGAGCCTGAAGGAAACTGTTTACTGTACTGGGAATATTTTCAGTTTCATCCATATGACTGACTCCCCTGCTCGGCCTTTTTCCTAACTTTTCAAGTAAAACGATGGGATATTTGGTCCAAATTTAAAATTTCATCCAGGTAGATGCTGTGATGGAAGCCTCTTCTTATTGCCCAGTGAGAAAGAGAGACAAAAATTAAAATAAAAATTAAATAAAAATTAAATAATAGTTGCATGTTGTAACTGATCTGGAGCAAAGAGGAAGTGGTAACAGTAATACGTAAAGTGACTCCACTGTGTAAGGGGTTCTTCACTTGAAGAATTTTGAAAATAGGAGTTTATGCCTTATAGCTCAGCTATAGCTGATTTCAGTTGAAATTCCGCAGGCTCCTCCATCTGAGCACAGAGATCCACCCACAAGAAACAGCTTGCAGACTCAGACCTTTATATGGGAGAGCTGGCTGACTTATGTCAATCAGCTTGCCACTATATACTCTCCCTACTTTCTTCTTAAAATAGCAGTAGCTAGTTGAAAATCTATTTTCATGGGGGTGGGGAGGTGATAGGAATAATAAAGCGAATTCATAAGCCTCACTGTGCATCATGAAATACAGCTCTTGATTCTTATGTGTATTAGCCATTCACATGCAGTATATGGCTTCAGTGTTTACAGTAAATGCTGTTCAAATGGATTTTGACATTTAAAGGTCAAGTAGCACCAATATTCATTGAGAGAGCATGATTAAAAAAAAAAAGAGACATGGAAAAGAGCCTCAGAAAGAGAAATGGAGAGAATGATAACCTCATAGCTTGCTCTTTTACTTGCAAGTTGTTTTGAAGATCAGTAGGGAAACTTTTTCACGCAATTCACTATGAAATATAGTTCTAAAAGTGGCATATAAAGATAAGCCTTTTGCTGAAAAATGGCTACAGCACCTATCTGCTAGAGATCAAATAATAGCCAAGGCACTTTGAAAAGCTGAGGAAACAACAAAAAAAACATGACACAGCTAGGCTTTTGCTGCCTCCTGCTTCCTTCTTCAAAGAGCTGGGAGTGAACTAACCTTGCCTATGGTCCATGCTTCCCTCCATCTCCTTATTTCTCTTTTTTCTTTGATTTTTTTTTTTTTTAATCAGACAAAAAAAATCAGTAGTTTTAGGAGAACGTGGTTACTAAGGAAGGAGACCCAACTGAGTAGTTAAGGGCCTCTTATTCAGCTTAAAACCCATCAAGTGAGGGGACTGGATATGCACACAGTGCTGTCATTTGCACAAAGTAAGGGAAATGAAACATCTTCTTCTAAGCTCTTGTTGTTATAGCACTTTTGTAATAGCCATAGCCAGAGCAAAAGCCTTCAGTAAGAAATGTAAACATTTTTCTAAATTTGGTCTGTTGCATAAGAACTGAAAGGTGAAACCAATGTTTCCCTCATTCCAGAACAAAAATAGATGAGAAGTACAAAGAGGAGATTAAACTTTAAACTTTTCTTGAAGCCCCGTTATGATTAGCACAGAAGTGTGATTTCTCAGCTTCACTCTCTACATGTTTTTATGTCCATAAGACACTGTTTGACGGCTAGTTTTCCACACCATCCAGCTCACCTGAGAATCTGCCTTTGACATGATGTTTAATCTGTTTTTTTTAAAGGCTGACATTTCTCTAGATGAGAAGAAAGACTACATGACTGTAATGGTAGCACGCACTTTTCCCCCAGCTTTTGGAAGGATGAAAAGAAAGGCCTGTTTTCTTTTTAGGTGTTTTCATAGAATCATAGAATGTTTTGGGTTGGAAGGAACCCTAAGTATTTCCTAGTTCCAACCCCCTGCCACAGGCTGCACTAGGCCAGGTTGCTCAAAGACTTATCCAACCTGGTCTTGAACACTTCCAGTGATAATGCAGTAATGAAAACAGTAAAAAAGACTACAGATTAATGTTTCAGTGTTAGCGTCTGCTTCTATGTTAGTGTCTGCTTCTTCTGGTGTTTCAGTGCTAGTGTCTGCTTCCTCTTCTGTCTGCTAGACATAGAAAAGGAAGCAATATATTTAAGTTCATTTAACTTGAACAGTTTGGATCATGTTGAGTAGGGGAAAAAGCAGTAAAATACATGTAAGCAAAGTAAAAGAGAAAGCAGCAATTCTTCTAGAGGGTCAATGTGTACTTTTTAAACAGTGTACACACTTTCCGAAGCATCTCCTGAATTTTATAACTTACGCCTGTACAAACAAAGAAAATATTACCAATAACTAGTTGATCAAAATGTTGTAATGTACAACTTCTATGAACATTAGTTTTCAAGGAACATAACAATTTTGTCTATGAGCTCTTCCACTGTGGTACAACACCAAGGCATGTGAAGTGAAATGGGATTGCATTCCTTGGGAATAGTGTTTGCTTTCTTTGTACCAGAAGACAAAACAGTGAGTAGTACTGTTAATGCATTAAGCAACTACTGCAGCACAGCTTGCTTTCAAGGGCAATATACATTCTTCCAATTATTTTAACTAGAAAACAAATTAAGTTATTACCAGAAACACCTGTTTGTTCTCCTGCAGTAAAGGGGGAAAAAATGTTATATTAGTTCTTTACGCACTGTCGGGTTGTATAAGATATATCCAAGATAGGATTTCTCAGGCACTCTGAACTCCTTCTAGGATGCTTTACAGCATTGTACACCCTGCCAAAAAATACTTCCCTGTGCTTAATTGTATTTTTTTTCTCCATATTTACACTGCAAAAACACTTCAAAGCAATGAAAGGACTCACAAGAGGCATCTAATGCCTGCACATACGTCACCACTAGCCTGTGTCATGGCATAGAAGTATTCCTGACAGATGTGGGTCCTGCAGGACCTCTATCTCAGTCATTCATCTTCATTGCTGAGTGTCAATACACCAGGTGTGTGTAACATGTACAAGAAGAGGATCTTGGCAAGTATATAACCCATCCCCTCACAAGAGGAATTTTTCTTACTCTTATAATAGCCTGGATCATTGGTCTTCTGAGTGCAGTTTGTGTGGCTATGCATGTCATTATAAAGGCATCAAGTACATGTAGATCTATCAGAGATGCTCTGTGATACCAAGTCCCTTGGCACCCTGTTAAGAGTTACCTGGAGGTCCTCCCACAAGCACCTCTGACAGTTGTGTATTTATGTGTGCACAGTGCTTTGCTATCAAGAAACCAGAGCCAGACTTCTGTCTGGGGATTATCTATCACCTTCTCCAACAACTTGGAACACACGCTCAAATACAGTGCTTGAAAATCTAGTAGAAACAACCATGCAAAAGCCACTGAGGATATCTTTCACTCACCTCAGCTGCCAAAGGAGCTACCTGCCAATCAGACCAGCACTGTGAGACTGCAGCAAATCTCTTGCAATGCCCTAGTCAATGAAATGTTGATAGTTTGCAGCACTGCTTCATGAGACTTAAACCAGATTTGACTGATGTGGCCTTTTGCTTTCCATTCATAAACAAGCAGGAATAATCAAATTTAAAGATGCTTTGAGCACTGCTCTGGGTTTTCAGTAGTCTTGAGGCTCTTGCTGAGGACCTTGGCAGGGCTGGTTTATATGCAGTGGATGGCTGGTTTTTTTTACTTATACAGGTGCCTGTTTTCCCTTCATTGTCAGCTCAGCCAGTCAGCCTGCAGTCGAGCCTTGTACGAATACAGAAAGAGGAATGAAGCAGCTGCAGTTAAAAAGGCCATAAGTTACTCTTTCCTCTGGTGGTGGGTGTTGCTCTGGTCCTGTTCTTCATGCCAGAATCCCACTGTCCTCAATGACTGTCCTAACTGCAGACCTCACCCCTTCTTTTCATGGGCAGCTTTTAAGTACAGAGCAGAATCTTCTCATTTCTCCATATTTGTAAGTTGAGCTTTATTAAGACAGAGTTTTTCATGCTGCTGTGACTGCAGCATGACACAGTTGTCAGGGACAGGCCAAAGTGGTTAGGATTTGGGGTTTTTGAGGTCATAAGCAGAGAAGTACCATAATCATCACTGCTCCTGAGGGGGATCAATGGATCAGAACAAGGATCCATTCATTCAAAGTACAGAGGGAACACTACCTCACACTGGTGCAAAGTCAGCTCATCACTCAAAGGCGAATATGTACAGGAACAGCGGACAGGTTCTGGATCAGCTACATTAATATGCTGTCAGAATTCCAGCTGCCAGGCCATAGTGACCTGTGCTATGAACACTGAACAAGGAATGTAACTCTTTTGTTATTCGACTTTTCTCGAATAAATCCTATTACATGAAATTGTTTCAAATACTGCTTTGGTGAACTCCAGAAATCTTAGAAGGAGCCAGGAAATCTTGGTTTGTATTGTTTTGTTGTGTTTTATTTGTTGTTTTGGGGTTTTTTAAGCTTCCTCATGTTCAGGAAATTATCAGCCTATAAGAGACATGATCCCTCCTTAGGCTGGGAGAATAGTCTTAAGATTCCCTCTCAAGACAAGAAAGAGAGAAAATTGCTTCTAGATACTGATTCGGTTTCTGAGGCAAGTGCATTTTCACTGAAATTCCCCTCTCACCTTTGTGAAAACTCAGTTTAGTGCCTAAAATTAATGGTCATAAATCTGTAAAGATGTGTGGAATTAAAGGGTATACGGAAGGCAAAAGACACAAGAAAGGTAAAGGCTGTGTAGCTACCTGGCACAGAAAGATGTCTGTTCTGTGGGGATATCTGGTTAATTGTTATTCAGCATAAATATTGGACGTAGTCCAATACAGGGAGCCTGGGGATCTGAGACCTGGCTATGGGAGGGACCATGGGTCCAGATTTGTGCTCGTGTGAGTCTGGCAAACTTTGAACCTGAGCCTGATTAGCTGGTGAGTAAGAATGGGCTCAGACCATTTGTATTGTTCATGTGTATGTGAGAGCTGTGTCTGCAGTGTGTGTGCTCAGCTCAGCTGCTGGCTGTCCCAGAGGTCAGGGTCTATCACAGCCTGGCTGTGCGGGACAAGGACTGGAATTACTCAGTCTTGTAGCCATCAGATTCAGCTTCCATCACACAATCACAATTCAGATGTCTACAAGCAGGTGAGACACAGGCATGGACTCATACAATGCAAGGGTTCTTGGGAGAAGGTCGGATGGTGTTCTGCACAGGTTAGAGAACATCTCCACCAGAGTTCATAACATACAGTGGTAACAAAAAGAAAGAACTACAGCCATATTTTCTAGCATAGTGTATATTTTGCTCTGAATTACTTAACAGGAAATCAGTGAAAGTGAAATAATAAACAAAAGGTAACAAAAACACAGTCTCTGTCCTGAGGCGTGATCTGGGCACAAAAATGTAAGCATTACGAAGAGATTACAAGGTCACTTAATTTTGCTTCTTCGCCGCCAGCAGTTCTTGTCATTTGAAAATGCCATAACAGCGTCTCCAAGGAACTCCCTTCTCCCTTTGTTCTCCTCAGGGAATAACTCTTCTCACTGACCCTTAAAGGGTCTTATACCTTTACCCAGTTACAGTTTGTAAGCATTGTAGAACATTTTGGAATATGTATATATAGAGAGAGTTTGTGAGGGTAAAGCAAATTTTGCAGTTTGCTAAATTAAATTCTTAAACATCTTATTAGTGTGTTAAATGCTTGGCTGTCTGGGCAGGACAAAATATTACGGTTTTATTTTACTCAGTTTATATATGGCATTACCAACCTAAACATAAGCCGAGAGCCAGATTTAAAAATGTATTGAATATTCATTAAAGCAATGCAACTATGTGCTTAAGTTAATCTTAAGTGTAAATTACTATTCAGGTTAACCTTTATTTTCAGTTGAGGTTTATTTAAGTTAAGGAGCTCAGGACTTGTCTCTTGACATATTTTAATGAGTGAGAATTAAGTGTATGGGTTTCCATTGCCTCGATTACCCCTGCCATCAGCAGGAGAAACTGTGCTGCAAGTAATAATAGCAATAAAAAGATACTTTCCGATTATTTATTTATTTATTTATTTATTAATTTCAGGCAGAACACTCAGTTTCTGGAGGAGTAAAATTCATGCTGATAAGAAGATTAAAGGCTGTTTAGACTACCATCATTTGTGGTCCATGGAGAACTTGAAAGCAGTATATTCTGCTGGTGATACCTGCATAAGTGGGATAACAATACTAGCAAAATTTTACTGAAATGGTTGTAGCTACTCATGCCTACAGGCAGTAAATCAAGCATAAGTATCACAAGAGAAAAGGCATCAGGCTCATAAGTAAGAATGTCTGCTTTCAGTATGAAAATGCTTGATGATCTAAGCTTGAAGTTTCAAAAAATAATTGAAAGGATTTGTTCAGCCCTGCATTTCCTCCTAAAATGAAATAACTTTATACAATTTACTTGTCAAAGCAAAATGCTGCGTTTGAAGCTAAACTAAAGAAATGCACCTGAATTACTGACCTTCTACTAGTTCAAAATACTTATCTCATGGAGAGCACCAAGCATTATTTATTAGACTCACTGCTTTCATTCAGACACCACTCAGTGGTTAGCAGAGTGCAGTCCTGCAAGTTTACAATGCTTCCAATAACCAGCTGAAGGAAAATATCTTTTCATTGCTTTTTATTTTTATGTTTTAATCTATGAAAACTTCAGTTCATTTAGGGTTGAATATAATTTGACTTAGGGATTTATAAGAAACTCAAAGAAGTTCATGAAGTTCATAAAAAGCAAATGCAAACTCGAACCTCTAGAACAGAAAAACCACAGGCCCCAACACCTGGGAACTGTCAGCTGGAAGAAGCTTTGCAGAGAAGGAATCAGGGGCTGTGGTAAACAGCAAGAGGACCAAGAACCAGCAGTGCACATCTGTGCCAAAGGTAGTCAGCAGCCTCCTAGGCTGCATCAGTCTGCATCTTCATGGAACTGATTCTCCTCATGAATTTGGCACTTCTGAGAAAGCATCTAGAGTACTGAGTCCAATTTTGGGCTCCCCAGTACAAGGATATGGACATACTGGACTCAGATTAAAAAGGAATCCTGTAGGATGGAATTAATCTCACTTTCACTATCCTGAAAGTCAGTGTGGAATTCAAGTTCCCACCATGGTTTTGTACAAAGCTTACCTTGTTCTTTTTAAAGAGGGTTTTCTAGCTGTTTGGGTTTGAGATTTTTGAAGGAAAGCTACTGGTCTACCCAGTTTCATTTATCTTGAACTAATCCTCCTAGAAATGACATTCATTGTCATTGTGGCAGCTCGTACCAAAGTTCAGAATTTCTTGCGTTTGTCAACGTTTTGTGTCCTTCACTTTGGGCAATTCACTGCACACTGGCAAACTATTTACTATTACAGTCTTCCTTCAGTTCTAACAGCTGTTGTCCTGTTTCTTCAATCAGCTTCTATTCTGGACTTAGCTCTTCAGTTTCTCTAAATAGGGATAGTACCATTTGATTACAAAGACATGATTACAGCGAAGGCGGACTATCTAGGCTTTTTTTCTCCCTCTTCTTTTCACTGCTGAAGACTTTCACACACCAGTTACTTGTGTGAAGGCTCTGACATTTCCATGAGCTAATCAGAATATGCATAAGGAGACTCAGAGGATTTTCTTTCCTTTACAAATATTTAAGTGACACAGTCAATTGGGCTGTTTTATTCTAGGAAACAGAAAAGAGTACCTGAAAAAGTAGTCGATTTCTCATACTCTGAAATGATATTATATTTGTTTTCTGTTTAAAAATAATCAGGACGAATTCTTGCTGTTGTAGGGTGAAGTCAGACGTTAATTATTTACATTTTCTCCTTTATTCAGCTGTTCTTTGTACATAATTAAAAATTTCTTCCCATTCAAGAAGAAGTCTGCATTCCAGCTGAGTCTGAGTCTCCTAGAGGGAAAGGGTTTTTTTGTTATTGTTGGTTTTTAGTCATCCCCTGCTGATAGCCTGTCATCCAGTCAAGAGAGAATGAACTTGCAAAAGCTTTCAGCAGTGGAAAAGCCACTGAAGCTTTGCTGTAAAATCATGCATACAATGTACTGGAAAATACTGAGCTCACAGAGCTGGAATACTAAATCATAGAAACAGACCACTAATCAGTTTGACACACTACATCCAATATTGATCTGAAACAGTTTTATGTATTCTTGTGCACAGCCTAAGTGGGAAGTGGATGTAATAAAGAGGCTAACACAATTAATTTGTAGAAGTGTATAGGGTGAAGCAAATAGTCACACCAAAGTTTTAAATGGCCATTAAATATCCGGTCAAATTTCATCTTACTGTGGTGAAAACCTTACCTGCTTTGTCTGAGAATATTGACATGCCTAAGAGAGAGCAATTGGGTATCTAAAATGCCTTAGTATCCAAATGAAGACTTTATGGAAAAAAATAGATTTGTTAATTAATTTAACCACTAAATTGCCTGTGGATCGTCAGCGCTCTTGTGAGCAATTGGCAGTTTCATGCACGGGTAGATACAGATTATTGTAAAGTCACCAAAATGGAATCTGAAAGTAGTTTACAAGTATGTGCAGTGTTTTCACTACTGAATCCCGTGGAAATCATCGTGTAAGTCAGAAGAGCACAGAAGACAATCTGGATTCTGGTTGGAATGTAGGATGGAAGGCTAATCTGCACTTTAAAGTCAGTTTAATTAAATTCATGAGCACAGTTGCATGGACACACTATTTTTTTTTTAATATATAAAAAAGGCGGTATGGCAACACCAGTCGGAAAAGTAATTTAGAGCTGCACACATACAGCATGCTTACACACCTCTCATGCTTCAGAGAAAGAGGACCAAACACCATGGAGTAAATCTATTCCTTGAGACATTTTGATGGGTTTTTTTCTGAATCTTTTTTTTGCTGCAATACTGTAGAACACAGTTTGAGATATTCAGGTTTATTTTAGTGTCTCCTACACAAAGTCCCTATCAGAAAACAGCATTAGCAGGATGTTCTCAAAGAACCAAATGGGCTGCCAATCTGAGACAGCAGGAAGGCCATATTCTCTGTTATCTTATATATTATTATGAGCCATTTCATTAAAATGAAAAGTTGGTTGTCCATTTTATTCTGTATTATCTTCCCATCTTTCTGTCCTCTTCCTGCTTTGCAAAGTTTCTTACATAGTTCTCATCCTTTTTTAAAGACTTGTGTGAAGAAAACTATATACACACTCACAGTTGTGCTGAAAAAATTACCAAAAAAATAAGATTTTTGTGGTTTAAGGCTAATTCAGACAATTGACTTATTACACTAAATATTAATTTTAAATTGTTGCACACAAGCAAAACATTTGGAATGAACAAATGCTATGCAAATATTTATTAGTTATCAACTATTTTTCTGCCTTGCTACACTGTAACCTCGAAAGTGTAAGTTATAGATCCAAATATGTTTAGGGTGTTAGACAAAAGCAACGGGCCAGATTCAGACTGACAAAACTCAGCCAGATTGTTGTGCATGACTCAGTAAGGTTTTACTGTTTAATACTTGAAATACATAATTTAATAATGCTACTCTATTCATTGTTTTACAGTTCTTCCTTTGCAGAGGTGAAATTGATCTTTTCTCTGTGGGGACCACATTACCATAGATCTGAGTTATTGGGAAACAAAGCTAAGCTTTTGTTAAAGAAAACTATAATGGAGGAATGCATGTTAATGATCAAGATATGTAAGGACTCTGCTAATCTAAATTACAGCCTATCTGTTATCCAAACCTGATGTCATTTACATGAGAAGCTGTATCTTGAGCTACGTAATTTAATCCCCTTTTTTGCAATTCTGGATTTACCTGTAATAGATATTTTGCTGGAGTCACGTATGGTCACAAGGCTGGAGGCTGTATAGTATTGTATACTGTGTCCTTATTACCCTATTTTGTTCACAATGTATTCTTGACTCTGGGACTGCAAATGTTCTGATTAACCCACTTAAGTTAACTGCTTCATATTGAATAACCCAGTTAAGAAACCTTTATCTCTTTTCTGGGGGGCTATAGTGAAGGTCTAGCATGAACAAGCAACTCTTCAAAGTAGTTTTTAAGTTATTCAAGCACAGTTTCATTTATCTGAGATTTAATCTATGCAAACAACAATTTTCAAACAGTTCATAATGGCATGGAAGTTCAGAAGGTACTACATAATGTGTAATCATTCTTGCCTTAAAACCAATTTCTCTCAATGTTGTTTTCTATAAATATTGCTTGATGTAATGGAATTTCTTCTAGAGCTCTACTAGAATAAATTAATTACATCTTGAAACTATTTTCCAGTATCTAGCATACTACAAACCATGAGGTATCGTTGCTAAAATAGATAATTTTCTATACAGCTCTTCTTTCTGACGATTTTTTGAGAAACAGAATTTACCTTTATGAAACAAATTATTTTATTCTCCCATGGGGCCTTGTTATGCTAAGAAAAGTAATTTTGATAATAAGAGCTTCTATTAGGAAACGGATTTTCAGTAATTTTGAAATATGTGAGTTAAATTTGCTCTGTAAGGACTTGATTCACAAAAAAATTTACACAACTGGTAAAATAGGCATGATTAGGACCAATTTTAACAAGATTATAGCTCCATTATGCCAAGAAACATCAATGTTTAAATGCTCCTGAAACTGCAGAATATTTTTTCATTTAATTTTTTCATTTCTCTTTCTTACATAACTGTGAAAGACAGTATTAAAGAATCAAGAAGACAGTTATTTTTCTGCACCTGTTATATGCAGTTAAAAGCATCTTGATACTTTTTTCTGTAATCTGCCCCATCCTGACCATGCTGCCTGTGTTCTCACAATTCACAATGAGTTTTTAGTCATTTTTATACTCTCACTTTGGATATGGAGAATATAATTATAGAATGTCCATCATGTCTGAGAAATCATGGCAGTCAGGTGAAGCTCCCGACAACTGGAAAAAGGTCAATATAACCCCCACTTTCAAGAAGGGGAAAATGGATGACCCAGGAAATTACAGACCAGTCAGTCTCACCTCTATGCCTGGCAAAATTTTGGAGCAGATTCTCCTAGAAGGCGTGTTAAGGCACATGAGAAACAGCAAGGTGCTTGGTGACAGCCAGCATGGCTTCACTAAGGGGAAACCCTGCCTGACCAATTTGGTGGCCTTCTATGATGGGGCTACGGAACTGATGGACAGGGGTAGAGCAGTTGATGTCATCTACCTGGACTTGTGCAAAGCGTTTGACACTGTCCCACATGACATCTTTGTCACTAAATTGGAATGACATCAATTTGATAGAAGGACCACTCGGTGGATAAAGAACTGGCTGGATGGCCGCATGCAAAGAGCTGTGATCAATGGCTTGATGTCCGGCTGGAGACCAGTAACAAGTGGTGTCCCTCAGGGATTGATGTTTGGATTGGTCTTGTTCAACATCTTTGTCTGTGACATGGACAGTGGGATTGAGTGCGCCCTCAGCAAGTTTGCCAGTGACACCAAGCTGTGTGCTTCGGTTGATAAGCTGGAGGGAAGGGATGCCATGCAGAGGGACCTTGATACACTTGTGAGGTGGGCTGATGCCAACCTTATGAAGTTCAACCACGACAAGTGCAAGGTCCTACACCTGGGTTGGAGCAATCCCAGGCACATCTACAGGTTGGGCAGAGAAGAGATTCAGAGCGGCCCTGCAGAGAAGGACTTGGGGGTGCTGGTCGATGAGAAAATGAACATGAGCCGGCTTCAGTGTGCGCTCGCAGCCCAGAAAGCCAACCGTATCCTGGTCTGCATCAAAAGGAGCGTGACCAGCAGGTCCAGGGAGGTGATCCTGCCCCTCTACTCTGCTCTCGTGAGACCTCACCTGGAGTATTGTGTGCAGTTCTGGTGTCCTCAACATAAAAAGGACATGGAACTGTTGGAACAAGTCCAGAGGAGGGCCACGAGGATGCTCAGGGGACTGGAGCACCTCCTGTATGAAGATAGGCTGAGAAAGTTGAGTCTGTTCAGCCTGGAGAAGAGAAGGCTGCATGGAGACCTCATAGCAGCTTTTCAGTATCTGAAGGGGGCATACAAGGATGCTGGGGAGGGACTCTTCATTAGGGACTGTAGCAATAGGACAAGGAGTAATGGGTTAAAACTTAAGCCAGGGAAGTTTAGATTGGATATGAGGAAGAAGTTCTTTGCTGTTAGGGCTGTGAGGCACTGAAATTGGTTGCCCAAGGAAGCTGTGAATGCTCCATCCCTGGTGGTTTTCAAGGCCGGGTTGGACAGAGCCTTGGGTGAGATGGTTTAGTGTGAGGTGTCCCTGCCTATGGCAAGGGGATTGGAACTAGATGATTTTAAGGTCCTTTCCAACCTTAAATATTCTATGATTCTATGATTCTATTATACTTGCCTGTAATAAAGCGGATGTCTTTTTTTATATGGGGAAACAGTGTCCAGTCATAAACTATGTTTTGTTATATCCATCCCCAGCTTTTATTCATATGTCAAAGTTCTACCTCTCCTGAGACCTGGGAAATGATCAAGAATTTGCTAGTGTTAGCAATGCACTGAGTCAGGTTGAGATTTTCTAAACATGTGTAAACCTAAGATAAACAGCTAAACAGCTTTTCAGCTCTCAAACTTAAATGCTTTAGTGAAGCTGAGTTCATTCATGAGAGCTGTTCCGGCAGTTCTGAGCAGCACATGTAATCTTTCTTTATGTGACTACCCTCTTTTTCTCCACTCCCTAGAACTTTCTTTAAAATATTAGGCATACACGGTATTTTGCGTTATTTCTAAACAAAGTTCCATGATGCTTTCAGTTAACTAAAGGAAAAGATGTAAGTACTTAATTTTGTTGATTTCTAGGAGGTATACACTTCAATTAGCATATAGGTAAATATGATGCTAAATCATAGTTCTGGCTTGTTTGTCATCCATGCTCAGCTCTCCTTTCAGATGTCTTCTTCATCTCACCCCTCTTTGTTCTCTATTCGTCTTTTAGTGATTTCAAAACTGCTGCTTCATTTACAAGACAAACCTTTTCATGATACAGATTCCCCATCTAAGCAATATTCCAATCACTAGCTAAAGATTAAACATCAATGTCTGTATTTACAGAGGAAGATGCTTCAAGTCTAAAAAGAACTGACTTGTTTGGGGTTTTTTATAATTAGTGTGATCAGCATCAATATTAATTTGCAGACATCTTCAGTCTGATGATACCTTTTTGCTGCTGTGGTCAAGATAAAACATGAAACATTGAACATGACCATAAAATGTTAAACATAAAACATCTCCTCACCTCTCTTTAAAAACAAATCTTAGAAAGGCAATATCCAGAAAAGTTCTTTAGAAGGTACTTCATAGCAATCTGTAAAGCAATCTACAGAGAAATCCCTTCAGTCTTTGATACTTCATAAGCAAGGGTTGTAACAACAATCCTTAGGGGTTGAATGGGGACTTTAATTTCCTACTTAGTTTTCATTTGGCCCTTTGGGGTAAGAGGAGACAATATTCAGAGCCTGTCATCACTTTATTTTATTGTATGACGAACCATGTCTGCAAAGAAGGCAGCAGAGACCCTTTGAGATTTCCATCAAGAATACATAGGAATCCTGCATTGACATATTCTACTTGGAAGACAGAAGCAAGAGAGACAATAAGGTAATACCTAAGGACCACAGAGGCACTGCAGGGTGACAGACAAACTGAAGGACTAAAGCTTTGCGAGGATCCTGGGTAGGAACTAAGCTGAGAAGGTGCTGTCAGTACATAAGATAGACCTGATATAACGATTCTGTACTGAGACCTTTAACTCAGAACTGTGCCACCAGAAAGGTAAGGAGTTTGCCTTCTGCTGGTCATGGCAAAACACAACTATATTCCTTCTGGTGAAGCCTGGGTATTTTATCTTAGTAGAGAGAGGCAGAGGCTAATGTGCAAACATACCCCCTTCTGTCATCACACACTACTGATTACACAGGCTACTGGTACGATTAACAGCCTATGCCAGTTTCCAATCATTAGTATAGGAGAACTGTTATTTTTTAAAAATACCTTAATACTCTACACATAACCTAATAATTGCGAGAGAAAAAAACTCCCTAATTACAATCTAAACTGGGGGACCAAGAAGAAAAGAACGTCTTATATGCACTGTCCCATTACATTCCCCTCAGTTTTTAAGGATTATTTATATGCCATTTGTATTACAGTCACATGTAAAGGGCCAGAACTTCCTGGTACCTCCGCTCTCCTGCAATATACTGAATCATACAATAAATGACAGCCTTTTCTTTAAAAACTTTAAGGTAGGAAGTATATGCTTGCAAGTATTGGACAGATCACACCATGGAAAACATTTTAAAATGAAAGGCTGAGAAACCAATGGGCTGTACCTCCCAAAGAGCGTGTATGTTATGCATGCTGTAAGGTTTAACCCTGGCTTGCTGTGAGGTAGATTTATGATCGCTTGGGATAGGCTAAATTCCCTTTAAGGATGTTACCATGTATTTCTCATTAAAAAAAAAAATAAATTGATTTTCTACATTTTAGCTCATTCTTGTATCCAAGAGAAAAAAAATAGATAAGAAATCCACAATAAGATGATGGAGAGGCTAGGTTGTACAATATAAGAGGATCTGTACAAACACTAAACAGTTAATTCCCTTGTCTTATTTAGTAGTGTATATTTAGCAGTGTTTTTACTGTGAGGGTGGTGAGGCACTGGAATGGGTTGCCCAGGGAAGTTGTGAATGCTCCATCCCTGGCAGTGTTCAAGGCCAGGTTGGACAGAGCCTTGGGTGACATGGTCTAGTGTGAGGTGTCCCTGCCCATGGCAGGGGGGTTGGAACTGGATGATCTTAAGGTCCTTTCCAACCCAAACTATTCTATGATTCTATGATCATCTGATGTATGTACATAGATGTACGAATATATCCTTTTCTCTTCCTGTTTGTCTCTCATTATCAGTGATTCTCCCCAAACTGTATCTTATATATCTGGTTTGTAGGCAGTACCTTGTCTTTCATCTTTATATAACCATTCTCCTCCTCAGTTCTCAGCACAGCAGCCTGTTTCTTCCTCTCAGCTTCCACACAGCAATAGCCCCCCCCTCATATCCTCCCCCCCATATTTTGCTATATAGATATGCAGTCCCTCAATCCTCAGCACATGCACTTATTTAACTTTTCTTAAACTTGGGACTGTATCTCTTTTACTTAAGTTCTGCTGGGTTCTACTTGAGGGAAAAAAATGTGCTGGGACTCAGTATGTGCCTAAGGGAGAGTAGCAAGTACTTTAAGCTATGTTGTCTTAAAATAAAAGAATCAGATACATTATTTGTCTAGGGTATAATCATGTAAGTTTGCTCTACTTACAGTCTGGAAGACATACCAAACTTCTTGTTTTAAGTTGGCACACTGTGAAATATAAGCAGAACTGACCAAACATTGGTAGCAATTAGAGCTTTTAAAAATCTGTAATCACAATTTTAAAGCATAGCATAGCAGATACATATGAGAGCACACATTCACACTGATAAAACCAGTAACATTTTACACACATACCATCAGACACAGTCTATATGTCTATAAAATGCAGCATATGTTTTAAAGGTCTATCTTTATCTTTTTTCCTCTTTTTGTTCAAGCAGCTTTGTTCTTGTTTTATCCTTTCTCACCCAGAATCTGTCTTCTCTCTAGTTTGAGAATGAAAAAGTATGAATACCACAAACTCTGCAGGGAGTTCAGGAAAGTCACTATTACAACGTTGGTTCCTGCAGTTTTCATGGCTTCTTACACAGACAGAACCACAAAAAAAGATGCTGAATCTAGGGCAATTCGTCCAGCTTTGCACTATACAGTATGTGGCAGTGGGGAAGCTGAAGGACTCACTATGTATGTCCAGCAACAATGAAGCAATCCCTATTTAATGAGAAAGAAGAAAAAGGCATTTTTTTATCCCAGATGCTCAAGCATTCATCGTTCTATGGAGTTCAGCCTTTGTACCGGGACACTGCAACTCCCTTGCAAAATACAGCTATCAACTTCCAACATGATTATTTTATCTCATGAGCCTGCCAGAAGCACGTATTCTGCTATAGGTACATTTTTTCACAACTATTCACAGAACTGAAAATTAATTATTGTTCTGAATCTGTCTTTCTCTCTAATCCATCTTTGTCCTTAAATTCTATTTCCCTCTTGGTCCCTATTTCCTTTTGCCAGTGGAAAAGGGAGTAAACAGAAAACAGCAGAACCTGTGGGTATCTCCTGGGTTAAGATACCCACAGTTTGATGGACTGCTTCTGTACCCAGCATCGACAGGGGTCAGATAAAACATAGGACCTCTGGAAACTACAGTCTAGCAGTTACATCTTTGAGTGAGTAGTCAGCAGAAGGGTTATGCTCCTGAATGCTGTCTGCCTGTACTCATAACAAATTCAGCAAGACATAGTACTTTGTTGATTATTCTGTAGTCCTGCTTTCATTCTGGAATATGAAGTAGGATAAGAAAGTTTTCCTGCTATGGATGTCTGGGGAATATTCTGAGCTGCCCAAGAAGCATGCAGGCATTGCATAAATAGATGTGCTTGGCATATGCTTGCTAAGAGAGAGGGTTTTTTTTTTTTTTTTGCATTGGTTTAGCTTTGTTTTCTGAGGATACTCAGAAAATTCAGTGAGGCTCAATTCAAAATTAGCTATTTTGAAGTACGGAGCAATAACTGGAACTTTCGACACGTGTTTGATGATGCTAAGGTGGGGACCATCCATCCTCCTGCAGAGGCTCTTCAGACTCTCTGGAGGACCACTGTCAGCCTGCTGCCTGCCCTTGATGAGCAAGTAATATCCATCAGCTGCCTCCTGATTGTTTGCAACCACTGGAAACTGTAATCAAATTGGACAAGAGGAGAGAGCTCAAGTATGTTGAATTCCTTAATATGTTATGAAATTAGACAGCTGAGTAGAAGGAAAAAGGTATATGTGTCCATGCTGAAGAAAAGGTTAAGAAGCTTACTTGCCACAGGACATCAAAGGGACAAGATGTGCTACTGATTGAACTCCTTTCATTCTGCTGCTCTGGGAACAATATTTTCAGCATTTCTTTTAAGTGTGAGGGAATTTTCTGCACCTAGTGATAAACTGTGTTTAATCATTAGTGGTGACTTACACCTAGCTAAGTGATTATCATGGTAGTGTGCAATGAATTTATCAATTCTTCTGGATTTGTTACCTTTTGCATCCTGGGCATGACGTGCTGTGGTATGGAATACCTCTTTGGCTGGTTTGGGTCAGGTGTCCTGTCTCTGCTTCCTCCCGGCTTCCCCTCCTCCCTGGCAGAGCATGAGGCTCAGAAAGTCCTTGGTCAGACTAAAACATTTGTGTTATCAGCACTGTTCCCAGGCCAAAAGTCAAAACACAGCGCTGCACCAGCTACCAAGAAAGAGAAAAAAGACTGCTACTCTGAACCCAGGAAACCCTAAAAGCATATTTAAATTTATTTAAAAACTAAGTACACTAGGAAGCAAGTAAAAATGTCATAATTTCTCAGCAACTGCTATCTACCAACTTCTGTTGTACACCAGTTCATGTAATCATCAAATCTAAGATGCTGAAACTGGAACTAATACTCCTTATAACACACGTAAGATATTTTAAACAGCAAAGCAATAATGCCAAAGGCTATTTATATACTTAAATACCTAAGAATAAAGAAATAAAGTTGGTGGGTTTTTTTGTTGTTGTTGTTGTTTTTGTTGGTGGTGGTTTTTTGTTTTGTTTTTTTTTCCCCTGAAAGATAAGCTGACAACTAATTATAACTATTACCTCAGTTTTCAATAAAAGGCTTTACTTTACTGCCAGACAGCAGTGGAAAGCCGGGCTGACTACATGAAGGAAGCTAGAACAGAGGAAATATTCGCATACTAACTTAAAAGAATCTTAGTTAAACCATCTGAAACTAATACATACATAAGATACTGAGGTTGCATGTTTTTCTCTGCTACGTGCAAAGAATAATAATTTATATTAAGTTACTTGCCATCTTAAAATGATTGAGCCTCATGTTTTCTGCATGGTTTAGTACTTTCAAAGTGGGACAAGTAATTATCTCTTACATAATAAACCATCTGCATGGATATAATTAAACATTTGCTCAGTTGTATTTGATATTAAACCAGGAAAAGAATGTGGTTAAGTAGCATTTATCATGCAAAAGATGCCAAAATCAGCTGAAAAAAACCATCTAAAACATCCTGGTTAGTTGCTGAGCTTTTGAAGGGGTCTTGAATAGATCTCAAATGTAATGCTGCATAACTCAGGTTGACATGGTAACGTGCATAGTAAGGAAAATCTCAGCTTTATTAGCAACTTCATTTTAATTCCCTCCCCTTTTCATATGCTCCTCTCAGTTTCTGGAGTAAATGTATCTTAAGAGGCTTTGATTGTAACTCGTAATTATTTGGCATAATTAAGATGGTGTGCTAGTCTTTTATTTTGTAGGCAGCAGAGTAGTAGCAGGAACGTAAGATGAATCCCTAGCAGCATTTTTAAATGACCATGTTAAATTTAGTGCTGTTCTGAGACAGATTATGTGTATTGCTTGGTTAATGGGATGCTTGCTATATCAGGACTGATCTGACAGCACTCTGCCAGAGGAAACAGGCAGAAAAGAAGAGATTTTCTCAGCACAGTTACTCTAACAAACATACAAGCTGTTAAGGGTCAATGACCAGAGCCATAGGCCCTGAAGACTCTTGCTGAGAAGACAAAACCAGAAGCGCCATAGCTTGAGAACACAGGCTGCAGAAATGATAGCAGAGTATAAAAGGACCCTGTAAGACAGAGACAAGAGCAAGTCTGCAAGACCAAAACTGAGACATAGTCAACAGTTTTGGAATATTTGGATAAAACTGAGGCTTCATAAATGACTATCACAAAATTGTGGGTTTTAAAAGTAATATAGAAACACCTCTTTAGATTGTTTTAAAATAATTCTTTCTAAAAGCTTTATTTCTTCTCCCAAGTAAACCCTACTTTGTTTTTAGCTACGATTCACATCTTTATACAGTTCCTAATCATCTTCTGTGCATGAGAGAGCACTACAGATTGGTGTATGGTGTGGGATGTGTCTGGCACCTTATAGCATGTGATTGAGAGGGAGGGAAGGAAGAAACTGCAGAGCTAGGATATCATCTGAGGAGCAAGATAGAGTAGGAAAGTAAAGTGTTACGCTGCATGAATGCATAAGGTACAGACAGAGCTAAAGAGGAGAGGCAGGATCTGTTTCATTGTGTGACACTTGACAGGCCTGCTGAATTCAGAATCCCAAAGGGACTCAAACTCATCCAGCCTATTGGGTATGTCGTGGATGATAAAGAGAGTACTTCAGCTCTGAAGCTGACTGAGGAATAGAAGAACTGAAAGATTCCACAGAGGATAAATAAAGTCACACTCGGAGTGACCAAGAAAAACTTAGCTGAAGCTTTCCCTGCAACCATGACATTGGGCACTCTTCAGCCCCCCAAACAGCTTATCACTTAGAAAAGTGAGATGTTATCATAACACTAGACAGCAGTGTTATGGAGTGAGAAATGACTGTTCATCACCTGGTTTTACATGGGAACCTTGATTTACCATGGAAATACTGACATCACTGTGACAGAGATCTCTTACAAAGGAAATCTGATCAATGAATTAGAACTTGAAAAGAAACCTGACAGATGAAAGAACAGAAAAGATCCTCCTCTTCTGTGAGAACTGCATAATTAACAAGATTGAAAATGGTTGAAACTAGCTTTCATGACAGCTTCTGGATCCATGTAGCTCCACATATCTAATGTCTGATTCCTTCCACAATAGCATTCCAGAGCATCAAAAACCAAGCCATCTTTTAAACTGACAAGTGGATTTTCTGTTGTTCATATAATTATAAGCATAGTAATCCTGATAAAATAAAACTGAGGAAACAAAACAAGATTAATTATTTGGAGGCAGTTTTCCCTAGGCCTACACCATTCAAAATGGAAGAAAGGAGAAATGTTAATGTCACTATCTACTATAATATCATCAATTAATTGTTAAGCTTAAAAAATGCTGGTTTTCCACATGGACTTGCTTTACTGAAGCTTCACAAACTAAAACCATGCTTGATTAAAGGTCCTTTATTTTAAAGCTATAAAGAGGTATAATTCTGTTTATGTAAAACAGCCCATTATAAATTTTTAAGGGATTTTTTACACTAAACTTACTAAAGCAAAATAATTAGCTCTTCAAAAAAGAGGACTCTGAATTCTTAAACCACAATACACTTTCATGGCAAATTAGGTTTTGCTTTGTTATCATCTAAGAGTATGTGGATTAACTTGCTTAATACTACTTTCATTACTATCAACAATGGTTTGAACGTAATCTTAAAATTGGTGTTTGAGTTCGTCCTGGCTGTTAACAGTAACAGCCTCTCTTTATCAAGATTTATGTGTAAGGCTATACGTGAATGTATTTCACACTATCTGCACCGAAACTTTCAAACTGTAACCACATGGACAAGCAGAAAAAGAGTTAATCTGGCGATACAGCACTGGCAGCTACCTAGGTCTCATTAGTTTCCCCAAATAAACATAGCTACTGTATAGATAACAATGACCATAGTTCTTATCAAAGGACTAAACTGACAGTCCACAGTTTTAAAATTGCAGAAAATATCTGTCTACCCCAGCCCAGAGTTTTCACCTTACATTTTCTAACATGTAATTGTAAATAGCTGGTCTTAAAGGTATTTAATTTGGACTCATTCCAGATCATTGTAATTTAGACTGGCTGAAGAGTTTTTCAGGTCAAGTTTTAAATGAACTCTGGGCTAACTAGTTTAGTGCAGTAGAACTGAAGGTATCTGCAACTGCCCAGAAGTGTAGCATGTTGGGCAGATTTCAGTTTTGTATTTAAGCTTCTGAAGTGTGAGTTCACTTTCAGGCATTTAAATAATTTCTTTGGGGAAATGGGAGAAGACTATCTGTTATGTTTACTTGCCTTCTCCATTAACTAACTGTTTAGTTTATCTCAGAGTCTCTAAATTTTATTCTTTCTAACTTTCATTCTTTTTCCTCTTTGTACACTGTTTTGGTTATCTGTGCATCTCTGACACAATCTGTGATGACTGTGGGAACACTACAAGCTGTTCTGATTTCACCTGATGTTACCACAAGTCACAACTACTCTTAACAGTATCATTGCTAATTAAAACACTTCAACTATCAGACAGAAAAATGTTACTGCCTGTATATTTACATTCATTTTTCTTTAGCGATAAGGTATTTAGGCTTGATATTTGTGATTTTTTTGTTTGTCTTTTATCTGATGCGCCTTACAGCTACGCAAAACCTTAGAGTGGCTAAGTATATCTGAACTAGCAGCAACACAGATGTTATTAGAGTGCTTCTCTAGACCTTATATTTTCAATAATTTAGAGCTAAAATTATTTGCTGCTCAGCAGCTTAAAACAATACATATTATTTGTCTGTGCACTAATGGTATTAGTCGGGAAGAAATCTTTAAGATTTAATCTTTAAGATTGCTGATTAATCTTTAAGACTAATCATTAAAACTGTTGATTGATGGCCAGTTGAACATGAGCCAGTTTGTGCCCAGGCAGCCAAGCAGGCCAAGAGCATCATGGCCTGTACCAGAAATAGCATAGCCCTCAGGACCAGGACAGTGATCATCCCCCTGTAGTTGACATTTGTGAGGCCACATCTCAAATACTGTTCTCAGTTCTGGGTCCCTCACTACAAGAAAGATATTAAGGTGCTGGAGCAAATTCAGAAAAGGGCAAGAAAGCTGGTGAAGGGTCTGGAGAACAAGTCCAGTGAGGAACAGGTAAGGGAACTGGGAGTCTTTAGCCTGGAGAAGGATCAGGGGGGACCTTGTCGCTCTTTACAACTACCTGAAAGGAAGATGGAGAGAGGTGGGGTTCTATCTCTTCTCCCAAGTAACAAGCATTAGGACAAGACATAATGGCCTCAAGCTGTACCAGGGCAGGTTTAGATTGGCTATTAGGAAAAATTTCTTCACTGAGAGGGTGATCAGGCATTGGAACAGGCTGCCCAGGGAAGTGGTGGAATCACCATCCCTGGAAGTGTTCAAAAACGTGTAGATGAGGCCCTTAATGACATGGTTTAGTGGTGGACTTGGCAGAACTGGTGTAATGGTTGGACTTGATGATCTTAAAGGTCTTTTCGAACAAAGTTAATTCTATGGTTCTATGATTCTAAGATTACCATGATAGTTTGGAGATGGAATCTCAAGTGAGAATTGAAATTCTCAAATGAGAATTAAATATGCAGGCATAATGTAGAGAAATCTTTTGTTGAGAGCTTTTTAACAAACAATGGGCATGTGAGCGATCCAGGACTCTTGCCATTGGTTAGAGTTTGTAGTAAAGATTAACGGCCTAGTTCACAGGTTACTTCAGGGCAAAGTTGTGGCCACGTATGCGGAAGTTCTGCAGGAGGGAAACAACTCCTGGATGCTGAAGAAGGAGCCAATTAGCTGCCTTTGCATTATGTGTAGAGACCGATCAGCTGTCTTTGCATTAGGTGTAGAAACCAGTCATTATAAAGCTTAAGTGGGGGACCAAGCTTGGAAGCTATAAAAGGCAGTGCTCCGAAGTGAATAAAGGTCAGTTTCTGATTACATTAATCAGCGTGCTGTCCGTTGATCTTCTTCAATCTTTAATTAAATGTTATGAAATTGATTCTACCCGCTGCTCTGCTTAGCCATAGGTGGTTGGGTGGAAAGACCATCAGTAAAGAGGTCTTCCCAGACCATGTAAGCAGTAGACCAGGATCCCTCCATAGTACATAACCCACATGAGGAGAGAAGGGTTATCCTACTTACAGCAACAGCTGGTGCCTTACACCCTTAACATGTGAGTTAACTGTGGGAAAGGATGGCAACCAAATCCTCATTCAGAAAAGATACATGTTGCTCAAAGGATTAGATGCTGGTTGTAACAGGTGATGTGGAACCCCGCAGACACTGACAACCTCACGCAACCAGTGCAGCAGAAAAAAATGGCATGTAGAAGGTGAAAAATCTACTCCTAAACAGTGAAAATTTCACAGACCTCCCAGGACACTAAAGGTTTCTCACTTCATTTCTCCAATTTGAATGACCTGAGATGTCTCCTGTTGTTTCCTCTTTACTGCCATCACACATCCTTTAGGGATTTGAGACACACTGGCTGATTACTTGCTTGAGATTGAGCTACAGGCTGTCTTTCCCTCGTCTCACAGAGCTCTGCCTCAGCTATTGTGATGTTCCAACCCTCTTCTGACTGATAAGACCCACATGGGAAAAAAATTATTTGAGGATTACCTCAGTAATGTGCCAACAGTTGTTGCAGAATTTCACCCTCTAAATTCTAATTCTTCAAAAAAAGCAGGCCTTTCTTAAAAATAATGTTTGTAAAAATTGTGTCCCAACCCTAGCCCTTCTAACTTATTTTTCAAACAGCGGTAAAAGAAAACACCGTATATGCTGTTCTCGGGTTGTTCGAAAAATTGTGCCCAGTTTGTGCATTTATATTCATAAAACATTCCAACTTTCTCTCAAATGAAAAAAACCACTCCCCAAATCCTGAGTTTAAAGCATGTGAATACTACTGAGATTGAGTTGAGGTTATTGTGAACATACATATTCTAAATTATTTAAAATGCTTCTGCCAAAGTTTGGCAGTCAGCAAAGAACGTCAATTTACTTTAACTAGTTTGAAGCAAAGACCAGGAAAAATTCAGATCCTGCACTTCAGAATTATTCTGATTCAGCTTCTCAGCAACCTGGAAAGGAGAAAGACTACAGTAACAGTTTACTCAGATAAATATCATGCTATCCTACATGATGATAGAGAATACTTTGGAGATGGATGGAGTTGTTTCACAGGTAGGAACTGGCCTGCCACACAGATAGTTCACTTATAATCGATAATCCCAAATGACAGGGGTTTAGGTTCAATTTGTTAACCAATACAGGCAAGCAAATCAAATCAGCTAAACAGCTCTTTAAATGCCCTTAATCATATCTGAAATAATAGTACCTGAAAATCTCAACAATATCTGAAAGAAAAATAATTAAAAGACATAAGTTTGACAAACCATGCTGGAGTTCTCTTGTTGAGAGAGTATTAGAATATCTATGTAGTATCAAAAAGTGAAATACCATAATTTCCCAATACAAAACACTTCACTTTACAATGGATCTCTTTGCAGTCAACAAGCACGTAGGAATAACTTTAGGAACGTTTTATCCAATGACCAGCATGTACTTACATCTGCTGCATGCAAAGAGTGTTAAGTGCTGGTCACAGAATCACAGAATCACAGAATCCCAAGGGTTGGAAGGGACCTAAAAAGATCATCTAGTCCAACCCCCCTGCAAGAGCAGGGTAACCTACAGTACATCACACAGGAACTTGTCCAGGCGGGCCTTGAATATCTCCAGTGTAGGAGACTCCACAACCCCCCCGGGCAACCTGTTCCAGTGCTCTGTCACTCTTACAGTAAAGAAGTTCTTCCTGATGTTAACGTGGAACTTCCTATGCTCCAGTTTACACCCATTGCCCCTTGTCCTATCACTGGATATCACTGAAAAAAGCCTAGCTCCATCATCCTGACACCTACCCTTTACATATTTGTAAACATTGATGAGGTCACCCCTCAGTCTCCTCCAAGCTAAAGAGACCCAGCTCCCTCAGCCTCTCCTCATAAGGGAGATGTTCCACTCCCTTAATCATCTTTGTGGCTCTGCGCTGGACTCCTTCAAGCAATTCCCTGTCCTTCTTGAACAGAGGGGCCCAGAACTGGACGCAATATTCCAGATGCGGCCTCACCAAGGCTGAGTAGAGGGGGAGGAGAACCTCTCTTGACCTACTAACCACTCCCTTTCTAATGCACCCTAAGATGCCATTTGCCTTCTTGGCCACAAGAGCACATTGCTGGCTCATGGTCATCCTCCTATCCACCAGGACCCCCAGGTCCCTTTCCCCTTCACTACTTTCCAGCAGGGCAACCCCCAACCTGTACTGGTACATGGGGTTGTTCTTCCACAGATGCAAGACTCTACACTTGCCCTTGTTAAATTTCATCAAGTTTCTCCCCGCCCAACTCTCCAGCCTGTCCAGGTCTCGCTGAATGGCAGCACAGTCCTCTGGTGTGTCAGCCACTCCTCCTAGTTTTGTGTCATCAGCAAACTTGCTGAGGGTGCACTCAGTTCCCTCATCCAGGTCATTGATGAAAATATTAAACAGCACCGGTCCCAGCACCGACCCCTGAGGAACTCCACTAGTCACAGACCTCCAGCTAGATTCTGCGCCATTGACCACAACTCTCTGCCTTCTTCCTTTCAACCAGTTCTCGATCCACCTCACTACTTGATCGTCAAGCCCACACTTCTTTAGCTTATCTATGAGGATGCTGTGGGAGACAGTATCAAATGCCTTACTGAAATCAAGAAAAACTACATCTACCGCTCTACCATCATCCCTCCACCTAGTCACTTCCTCATAGAAGGCTATAAGGTTGGTCATACATGACTTCCCCCTCATAAAACCATGTTGGCTGTTCTTAATGACCCCCTCATCCTTGATATGCCTAGTGATGGAGTCAAGAATAAGTTGTTCCATCATCTTTCCAGGGATGGAGGTAAGGCTGACCGGTCTATAATTACCCGGGTCCTCCTTCTTGCCCTTCTTATAGATTGGTGTGACCTTTGCCATCCGCCAATCCTCAGGCACCTCGCCCGTTTCCCACGACTTACCAAAGATGATGGAAAGTGGCCTAGCAATGACCTCCACCAGCTCCCTCAGCACCCGTGGGTGCATTCCATCCAGACCCATCGATTTACAGATGTCCAGTTTGCATAGCTGATCCCTAACCCAATCCTCATCTACCAAAGCAAACTCCTCCTTTGTCCTGACTCCTTCTGGGGCTATAGAAATCCGGGGCCCTCAGGGAGAGTCTGCAGGAGTAAAGACAGAGGCAAAGAAGGCATTCAGCACCTCTGCCTTCTTTATATCCTCTGTCTCCAGGGTACCCACTTCGTTCAGCAGTGGGCCTATATTGCCTCTTGTTTTAGTTTTATTTGCTATGTATTTGAAGAAGCCCTTTCTATTGTCTTTAACCCAACTAGCAAGATTGAGTTCCAAGGAGGCCTTAGCTGTCCTAATTGCCTCCCTACATCCTCTAACAACTGTCCTATATTCCTCCCAAGCGGCCAGCCCCTCCTTCCATAATCCATAGATTCTCCTTTTCCACTTGAGTTTGCCCAGCAGCTCCTTGTTTAACCACGCCGGTCTCCTAGATCCCTTACTTGACTTCCTACTCATTGGGACGCTCCGATCCTGAGCTTGGAAGAAGCGGTCCTTGAATGCTGACCAACTATCTTGAGCCCCTTTACCGCCTAGTACACTTTCCCATGAGACTTCCCTTAGCAGTTGACTGAAGAGGCCAAAGTTGGCCCTTCGGAAATCCAGAACTGTGGCTTTGCTAGGTATTCTATTCCTCCCACACAGGATCCTAAACTCCACCATCTCATGGTCACTGCAGCCAAGGCTGCCATTGACCGTCACCACTTCGACCAAACCCTCCTTGTTGGCGAGTACTAAATCTAGCAGCGCTGCTCCCCTAGTTGGTACGTCCACCATTTGCATTAAGAAATTATCATCAATGCACTCGAGGAACCTCCTAGACTGTGAATGACTGGCTGTGTGAGTCTTCCAGCAAATATCGGGGTAGTTAAAGTCCCCCACGACGACTAAGGCATGTAGTCGCGAGGCTACTTCCAGTTGCCTGTAGAAAGCCTCATTAACTCCTTCGTCCTGATCAGGAGGTCTGTAATAGACCCCCACAACCATATCACCCGTGCCAGTCAGCCCCTTGATTCGTACCCACAGACATTCCACTTGCTCCTCATCCGACCCCGGACAGAACTCAATACATTCTAGTTGCTCTCTCACGTAAAGAGCAACTCCACCACCTCGCTTCGCTGACCTATCTTTCCTAAAAAGGACATAGCCATCCATGACCACATTCCAGTCATGTGAACTGTCCCACCATGTCTCTGTAATCGCCACTAGATCATAACCTTTAGCCCGCACACAGACTTCTAACTCCTCCTGTTTATTCCCCATGCTGCGTGCATTGGTGTACAGGCATTTCAGGGAGCCAGTCCTAGTACCCTTTTTCCCCTGCGGGACAGGGTCTAAAAAGCTATCCTTTCCCACAAGTGAAACAAGAGATTGATAGTCCTCCTTAGCCCGCCATCCTTCAATCCCTAGCATGTTCCTCTTGGGCTTGTCCCCAACAGGCCCAGTTAAATCCCCTCCCCCCTTCATGACTAGTTTAAAGCCCTGTCAATAAGCCCTGCTAACTCCTGCCCCAAAACCCTTTTTCTTCTCTGGGACTGGTGTATCCCGCCTGTCACCAGCAAACCAGGTGTCCCATACAGCAGCCCGTGACTGAAAAACCCAAACCCCTGCCTTTGGCACCAGTCACGTAGCCATACATTAACCTGCAGAGTCTTCTTACATATCCCTTCACCCTCGCTTGCAACAGGTATGGAGGCAAACACCACTTGCGCTCCAGACCCTTTAACCAGCCGTCCCAGGGCCCTGTAGTCTCTCTTCATCGCCCTTATGTTCCTCGTAATAATTTCGTCACTGCCAACCTGAAAAACCAGCAGTGGGTAGTAGTCAGACGGCTGCACCAGTTCAGAGAGCTTCTTTTTAACATCTCTAATCCGAGCCCCAGGCAGGCAGCAGACCTCCCTGTGGGGTGGATCCGGTCGACAAATGGGCCCTTCTGTTCCCCTCAGAAGGGAGTCACCCACCACAATTACTCTTCTTTTCTTCTTGGCTGGGGAAGTTCTGAGGCATGTGGGTGAGTGACTAGCCCTGGGTGACTCACTAGATAGATTTGCCTCACCATCTCCATTCACCTGGCCCTGAATTTCCAAGACCTCGTACCTGTTATTCAAGGGCAATTGGGAGGGAGGAAGGGATTGTGAGGGTTTTCGCTTACCTCTCCGAGGAGGAACCTCCCTCCATCCATCTTTGTCCATTAAGCTCTCTCCTTCTATCTGATGGTAGGAGGGAAGGGGATCCATATCTTGTTGAACCACTTCCCTCTGCCCTTGCCTTAGGGTGTGGTTCCACCAATCTATTTCACTTTCACACTCTCTAATGGCTCTCAACCTTTCTACCTCCTCCCTCAGTTCAGCCACCTGCCTGAGCAGGTCATTTATTTGCTCACAGCGAACACAAGCAGTATCACTGGCTCCCTCCAATACAAGTGCAGCCAGAGACCTGCACAGCTGCATGTCTGCAGGAAGGCTCAGTCTGGATACCCACATTAGTACTCACTACAGCTTTCGATCGTGTTGTAACCATTGTTGGTCTATAGTCTGCTTTTGAAAGGATGAATTTCTTGAAGGAGTCAGTTACAAGCAAATGAATGAGACAAAGAAGAGTCTTTAACAGAGCATGATTTTACCAGATTCTAAAATTGAGTTGTGCAGTTAGAGAGGATATTGCCATTCGTTAAAAATATTCTGACTGAAGAGAAATACAGAGAGACAGATAACATAGCAAAAACTTTTTATTTACTCGTTACTGTAAGTCCAGACAAGTGAAATATCAACAACAGATGTGAGAAATCATCAGTGAAACATCTTAAAGTCAGGAGTACTGAGGACAGAAAGGAGGTAAAAAAAAATAATATTGTGAACATAATTAATCTGAGCAAAATCATAGGTCTGATATTAGAAGCAGACAGTTGAAACTGTCAATAACAATGCACAACAGACAGAAATATTCCATGAATATTTCGGCATAATGCAGTCCCATCCCAGTCATAAATGCCATATGGTTTTCCCTAAAAATAATATGCAAATAATTTTTAATGCATGGGTAGTTTAAGAAGAATTTATTACTGGTCTGCCTGAAAACGCTGCTATTCAATACATTATATAATATCAAAGAAGTATTAGAAACCTGCATAAAGCCAGGGTTACATTTAAGCAACAAAAATTATGACCTAGGTTATACAATTTGAGCTGTGCTGGAATCAGTAGCAGGTAAAATAACTGAAGGCCTGATACGTGATATAATCAATACAGAAGATGACTGTGTAATTAGTGCCAATGAGCACGTCGAACTGGGTAGTTTTCTGGGTGAGGCTGCCAAACATGATTGATAAAGATGACTGCATCGGCATACGCTTCTGTAAAAGAAGCATCCAGCAGGACATCAATCTAATTAAGTGATCAGCGTTATACAAAGTCAGTAACATGTAATAATTAATTAAAAATCAACTAAATGACAGATCTCCAAAAGTAACTATAAACAGCTCATCATTACCCCTTGGGTAATTCTAGAGGAATTTGTGGAATTCTGCTCTCTTCCATGAGTGAGTTTTCCCTGACGTGTTGGTGCTTGGTGCCATGATTCTGCCAGCCCAGCCCAGCCCAGCCCAAGCCTCGGCAGCGCCCAGGGTGCTAGTGCAGCTCCAGTTGCTTGGACCCCTGCTGAGAGATGGCACAGGCTGTTTGCTCAAACAGACATCTGCGACCGCACCATCACCAGTTCCCTGGGCCTGGTTTGGCATCCAGAGAGCTGAGTGCCTCTCTGACATGAAGCAGAGCGAGCTTTAAACACACCCTTGACACCAGTGCCTTAGAGGTTTGAGCCCCACATTTTAGAAAATGCTCTCCTCTGCTGCTACATAAATTTATGAGTGATCTGAAGAAACAGTCAACAAGCATTAATGGTAAAAATTGCAGATGACATAAAATGCATAAAGAACTAAATAATGCAAAGAGAAAACAGTTTTTCTGTAGGGAAATTGACATCCTTTAGTAAGCCAGGATCATTTGAACGTGCTTTTTGAGAGAGCTCAATGCAAGGTCATTCATCAGGAACAAGGAATGTAGGTCACATTTAGAAGTCTGGAGGCTGTGTCCTGGAAAGCAGTGACTCTGAAAAGGATTTAGGGGTCACAGTGGTTAGCCAACTAAAGAGAAGCTCCCAGAACATGTTTCAAGGCATTTGGTGCTGCCTTCAGATACAGGAGTGTTCGGTGGTGACGTAAACTGCATCCAATTCTACCGCACATTTTTGACAAAGGTGCTTAAAAATTAGAAATGTTCAGAAAAGCACCGCTGAAATCCTGCTAGATCTGGAAAACTTGATTAACAATAATAGAGATTAAAAGTCCAAGTTACTTACTTTACCCCAAATGGCATTAAGAAGTGGCTGCATTGTGGTTTATAAAAGTCCATTACATATTTCCAACAAGGAAAAACAACTCTGTCAGTAGCAAAACAGTACGCTCTTTTAACAGGGTAACCATGGGCCTGTTGAAAAAATTTATGCAGGTTTTGTTTCTATTTAGAATTGCACTGCTTTAATTTGAGGGCAAACATGAAAAAGGCAAAGGAAAAGCATCTTTCAAAGTGCTTTAAAAAAAAGGATGGCAGGCAAGCATGACAAAGGCAAAGAGACTGCATGGTATGGTGTTGAGTCTTCAGGTTGAATACAAAACTGTAAATGAACAAAATGACACATTTTAAAAGACATTTTTCTATCGGGTCTATATTTCCGTGTTGATTTATGTTGTATTCTTTTCTTTTGACCTTTCTTATTTTTTTTTTTAACATAATCAGAGTGAAGATCTTTCTTGAACATCTGTGAAATATTTTGTACACTCAGGCTAGACGTAAATAATACATGTTGGAGAGATGTAAACACCAATGGGAGAAATAAATTATGTACGTGAACACAGGGCACTATAGCTAAAGTAATGAGCTGAAACATAAGAAACTTCCATTAACTTGATCATCAGAAAAAAAATCCTTATAATTGGAGGAATTCAATTTTGAAGAGATGTCTCCTTTGGGAAGTAGAAGCCCCATTACCTGAGGAATTTAAAATGAACTGCACAAAACAGCACTGAAGAATTGTTACAGACCAGTCCTTTATGAGGACCATGACTGTCTTTCCCATCTCAAATCTTTGTGATCTCCTGTTTTTTCTTATAATTTAAGACTATAATGAATATTTTGTTTGTTGAGCTACAAAGGAAGCGGTTTAAAGGACAGAATTTTATTGCAAGATTACCAGAATTGTTTTAAAATTAGTTTCCATTCTCTAATCTAGTATACCGACATTACCAAGATCACCATGTTACATCTAAACATAGACCAAGAGATTTTCAGAACCAACAGACTGGTAAAACACTCAGTGTGGAGGTGCTCAGTTTTTAGGAACTTGCTTCTGAAAAACATCAATCTCTCCTAAAGTGCCTCAGCACTCCATTGACCATTGGGGAAGAATTAAGTGCCTTGGAACAAGATCCACAAAAACTAAGGTAGGTGGTAAGAGTGTACTGAGGACAGAGTTGCACACTGAGTTCCGAATCTCTTTGGTGTTCAGGTGTTTTAATACTATCATTCCTTTGAGCAGAGGTTTTGCTGAAGGTTTTAGGTGCTTGTTTCTCTTTTAAAAACTAAGAAAACAAGTGTAGCTGGAAGACTCTTGTATTTGCTGTATAGTTCAGAGATTAAAGAACTCCTCCTGGACAATGAAGACTCAGCAACAATTAATTTTATTCTTTTAGGGAATCTCATGTCATTTAAGAGCCTCCCTGGGGACTATTCTAGGGGAATAGAAAAGAAGGGGAGTGCTCCAGCTTCTTCTTCCTTTGAGCCTCTTACAGTTTTTGTAGACTGAAGGCTTCATTTGCCTTCAGACAGATTAAGCAGGAGCCTCTATTCTGATTAGAGGTCTACGACCGGGAACAGGGCACCCTGGGCTTAAGCCCCTGCTCCACTGATTGTTTCTGGATTTATGGATATAAACCACATAAATGGTCCATAGTAAAGACACAAAAAGCCATCTTTTGTCCTTCCCAAGTGAGTGCCATATCCACAAGGTTATAGACTAATTCCCTCTCTCTGATCTAATGCATTTTTAATTCTTTCAACGTGAGCAGCTTTAGCAGAAGGGACAGACTGTTTTCTTCTCTTCCATGTCCCTGTGGACTGTGGGCTGTTTACCTGACAAGTAGAAGAGACTTGAAGTCTTTGTTTTCCAAAGTAATCCAGGTCCTTTACCTGGAGAATGTCTTAACCACTGGAATTTTTACATTAAAATGCAGAACAACCAAGCCTTTGGAAAGGAAGCATCAGTTATGGCTGATTTTTGTGTGGAGGTGGATTTAGCAAATGTTCTCCAAGATCTGAGGGGCTTGGGCGTGACAGGAGCAAGTCAGTCGGATGAAGCCTGAAACGCCTTTGGGCAAATACAGCTTTTGGGGAACTTAAGCATAAAAACTGTAGTATCTACGGAGGTTAGTCACCCCCAGGGTCAGCTGTAACTGAGCATGTGGTGTGCGTGAAGGAGCCTGGCCCCAGTTTTAGTACCTAAATTTCAGATCAGCCCCACCTTCAGCACCCAAACCCTGCCACAGGAACCTGGGGACTGGCTGAACCTCATAGAATCATAATCAGCTAGGCTGGAAAAGACCTTTAAGATAAGTCCAACCGTTGCTCCAGGACTGTCAAGTCCACCACTAAACCATGTCACTAAGGGCCTGATCTACACGTCTTTGAACACTTCCAAGGACAATGATTTCACCACTTTCCTGGACAGCCTGTTCCAATGGCTGACCACCCTTCTGGTGAAGAAATTCTTCGTAATATCCAATCTAAACCTGCCCTGGTACAGCTTGAGGCCATTTCCTCTTGTCCTATCACTTGTTACTTGGGAGATAGACCCCTGCATCTCTCCATCCTCCTTTCAGGTAGTTGCAGAGAGCAATAAAGTCCTCCCTGAACCTTCTCTTCTCCAGGCTAAACACCCCCAAGTTCCCTCAGCTGTTCCCCATGGCACTTGTTCTCCAGACCCCTCACCAGCTTTGTTGCCCTTTTCTGGACCCTCTCCAGCAACTCGATGCCCAGTGACACTTTGGTACAAATACTTCCAGGGGGCGTTTTCCGGACGCCGGGCCGGCAGCTGCCTCCCTGCCAGCCGCCGATGGAGCTCATCCGCCGGCCGGGGCTCGCCAGGGCGGCGGGAGACAGCGACTCGCGGTACGGCCACGAATTAACTGGGGGGAGCCCACTGGCACCGTAACCGATCGTCCCCGTGCGGCCTCTCCGCCGCGGCCCCCAGCGCACGCGGAACCGGGGTCCCCTCGCACCCACCGCCCCTCGGGCCGGGCACGCTGCCGGCGTGGTTCAGCAGCGCCAGGGGAAAAACGGGCTCGCTAACGGCGGAGGAGAGCGTGAGAGAGGCGGCGGCACCGCCCTCCGGAGAGAGCGGCGGGGAGAGGCTGGTGCGGAGCGCCGCATCTCAATGAGGGCCGGGCTAATGCAAATCACTGCAACCGGCAGCAGCAGAAGAAAGGCGAAGCAGCTGCAGCCCGGGCTCCCCAGCAGCGCGCTCCAGCCGGGGGAGGCGTAACAAAGGCAGCGGAGCCGCTTTCTGCGGCAACTCCTGCGATTAGAGCCGGCTGTTGGCCGGGGGGTGAGGGGGGAGCTGCCGCTCTCTGGCCTCATCCCATTTCGAGCTGCCGCCTCTCCTCCGCGCCCCACCGGCAGGTCCGAGGGAGAAGGTGCTCGCCAGCCTGCGGAGAACAGGTGAGCTCCCGGGCCGGGGCTTGTGGGGCCGGGGTCGTCCCTCTCTGCGCGGGGGTTGCGGCGTCGGGGCGCGGCGCGCCGCACCTGTGCCCATTGTGTGGGGCGGCGGCCTCCGCCGGGCGCCGCAGCGCCGTGCCCGGGCGGGCCGCGGGGGCCGGCGTGGTGTGTGCCCGGCGGCGGGAGCGCGGGTGTCGCGCCGTCCCCCCGGCTGCCCGTCCCCCGGCGCCCCGGGAACGCGCCAGGTGCTTCCCCCGGAGGCGAACGCGCCTCGGGTTTGTCAGCGTGTGCGGTTCGCGGTGCGCTACCGGTCCGCAGCGGGGCTGAAGTGCTTGGTGCCGCCTTCAGCGGGCTGGCTGTATGGCAGACACGTTTCCCCTACCTACCCCAGCAGAATAAACCTGTCTGTTCTTGAAGGCGCTGCGGCATGTAGCCACGTTTTATCCCCCCACAATGACTTGGTAGTGAGGCTGCGGCTTAGTCTCTGAACGATCTTCGCTGGGTGCCAGTGGCATCGCTGCGTGATGTATATTTTTTTTTCATCAGGTTGTTTTATGTAATTGCTCACCCACACCTGCATTATAAATAATTCTTTAGCGGATGTACAGGGCGTGAAGTGTTGGGCATGGTGATTTTGCAGGGGTGTGTCCCTTCATTTTTCTGTCTCTCTACGTATGTGAATGTACGTTTATGCCCACACAAACGGAAGCATCTCATCAGATCAGATTGTTTAGGATTTCTTTGTCTGCTGACCTTGTGTTTTGAATGCGATTTTCTGCAACATAACAGGACTGTAGTGTTCCAGGGGAGCTCTGTTTCCTTTTTAAAGGGCGTAATTGGGAATTAACAACCATTATTGATTAACGCATATGTGTGTGTGGAAGAAAGGGCAGCAACTAGCACTTCTACCTTTCCCCATCCAACATTGGTAAAGCTGAAAGTCTCTTAAAAAAAAAAAAAAAGGCCTATCTTCATGTAAACTCGCTTTTCGTGTTTTGGGGTTTCTTTTGTTTTTTTTTTTGGTTTTTTTTTTTTTTGTGTCTGAGATGGTTTAAGCAAATGAAATAGCAGACCTAAGAAAAATCCATTTTTGTTGGCACAGGCGTAGATTTTGAGGTACAGTTTCTGGATTGTGAGTCCTACGATTGGTTAAATCTGAATAACAGGTTTTCATAGGAATAAAAAGTGAAGTAAAACAACTGACATGATTTTTTTAACACGGAAACATTGGCGTTATGTTCTTGACTCTAAGCTCTGGCCACCGAGTGATATTTTGTGTTTAAACTATAGAGGAGTGTCAGTGAAATGCCACAGTAAGTGTTCTTTCACTGAAGTAGGCTGTATGTGTGTATATATACCGAGGAGGAAAAATGTGTATTAGTATTTTTCTTTTATATGCATAATATGCAAATATATACTAGAATCATAGAATACCTCAAGCTGGAAGGGACCCATAAGTATCATCGTATCCAACTCCCTGCTCCTTGCAGGACTACCTAAAACTAAACCATATGGCTAAAAGTATCATCCAGACATTCCTTGAACTGTGACAGGCTTGTTGCTATCGCCACTTCATACTGTATTGTTCATGTGTTTTAGGTACCTTTAAAGTATTTACAAATATCAATCTTGCATATAAACATAAGCACATGATCCTGTGCTAATGTAACAGAGTAAGCTGTGAGCTGTAACCAAATCAGGGTAAGTAATCTCCACCAAGGCCCCCCACTTGCAGTGGTTGCCTTAGGTGCTTGTTCCAGTCAAGCACTGTGAAGTTGCTGAGCACGTCCCCTACAGCTTTGCAGCATCAGGGTCCAGCTGTATAATCACTGCTTTAATGCAAACTCTTGCAAGCTAAGAGAGCATCCTTAAGTCTTTCTGTATTTCCTCCTATTGCTTTACAACTGGTCTGAATATATTTTTTTTTTCTTCATGGTCACACAGTTATGAGTGGTTGAAACAAAGCTTGTGCTTGCTATTTTTTTTTCCTTTTTATTGGAAATCAATGAGAGAGGCCTCTTCTAAATTAGGTCTGTGTGTATGTGCTATAAATAAACTTACTGTGCTTTGCTGTTCTGCAGACAATGCAAATCTAGATGGCTCCTAAATTAAAAGAAATGTGTTTTCAACTTAATGATATTTTGATAATTCTATTTTTAAAATATCTTTATTTATGAAGATTAATGTGCAACTTGTGTTCAGCCTTGTGTTGTTTGTAAAAAGGAACAGAAGTATCTACTTCCTTGATTTCATTTCAGAACATGTGAGCATCCATATCTGTGATCTATATTGAACAGCTGGGATCATTTTGGTCAGAGCTGATGGGTTTTTGTCACTGTCAAACATGGGAGACACCAATTGATAATTTACCCCTCAACAGTGAATTTATCACTCCTTTGGTGATGGTTTTTTAGGCAAAAGAAGCTGTCAGCTTTAATCAATTTGATATTAGGCTTAGGATATTAATAATGCATCTTGCAAATGTTACAGAGCACTGAAGTAGCTTTTTCATTGAAAGGTACTCATTTCCTGTCTCCCTCTAATATTTTTTATTATTATTTCATTGCATTTGAGCACTTCTGGTTTTCAGTGTATTCAAAGTATTTGCGCAAGGACAAATGAAATAGTTTACTACAAAGCTTAGGCTGTAGGGAAACCAATATTTGGAACATGCAAGGGCTGTTGAACAGTGGGCTTGACCCACTGAGTAGTAGTCCTGATTCTCATCGCCAACCTGCAACACCTGTTCCCCTGACGAGTTCTTAACTGCTTACTTGGTGGTGATTGCTCTTCTGAAATGGAAGGTCTTGAGATCACAGTTGGAACAAACAATTTAGTGGGATGAATGGTCTAGAAGGTAAACTGGACTCAAATAGCATCTGAATGTAACATGAGAAGAAATAGAAAGTTGATGTGTTTTTTTGGTTTTGTTTTGGGTTGGTTTTGGTTTTTGGTTTTTGTTTTTTTTTCCCCAGTAGCTCAACTTTGTCTCCTCATTTTCACAGTTCTTGCTGAATTTGAACAAACACTTTTTTATGTTGCGTATTACTGGCCGTTGGTTTCATGAGTGCCATTGCTATGCTGTGTACAAGCCTAACTTGGTTTTATGGCCTGGCAAGAGAGGAAGCTGTAAAATGAATGTGTGAATGTGGCATGGTTTCATTCAAACATTTTTTTTCTCAACCTGAAAAGCAGTCCTGTGTAAGTGGCATGTATAGAACATGAATTCCCAAAGTGAGCTTCCTTAAAATGTGTAAGTTTCTTAAACTTTTTCTGGTCTCTTGTTCATCCCTTAGATTGAACTTCAAGATGTCCTTTGGGAGAGATATGGAGCTGGAGCATTTTGATGAGCGTGATAAAGCGCAGCGATATGGCAGGGGGTCCCGGGTAAATGGTTTGCCCAGCCCTACTCACAGTGCCCACTGCAGCTTTTACCGAACGCGCACTCTACAGACCCTGAGTTCTGAGAAAAAAGCCAAGAAAGTTCGTTTCTATCGTAATGGAGACCGGTATTTCAAAGGGATTGTATATGCCATCTCCCCTGACCGGTTTAGGTCCTTTGAAGCTCTCCTGGCTGATCTGACCCGAACTCTGTCTGACAATGTGAATCTGCCCCAGGGAGTGAGAACAATCTACACGATTGATGGCTCCAAGAAGATTTCCTCTTTGGACCAGCTAGTAGAAGGTCAGCAGTAAGATTTGGAGGCATAAAGTTATGTTTGAGTTGGTGTTTGTTTGTCTCATCTGTTAAATTTTCTGTAAGTAGGTAATGGTATAGTTCTTATTGATAAAGAAAAAAGATCTTCAGTGGTATAATTAGAATTGTGAATATCTTAAAGTGTGCCATGAAATATTATCACCTTGCTTCTTGTTTCCCTCTTGCTGAAAGTGTTTGACCTTTCCTTTTCTGTTAATCTAGTGTTGATAGTCCTAGATCTCAAAGATCACATCTGTTGCTTCTCTTGAACTTGCATATTTAAAAATGCCAATGCTGATGAGAGTTTAGTCAGTTAAGCTTGATAAAACTTACATGAAATTCTTCTGATGGATTTTAACCATTTTTTTTTTAAAGTCTGTGTCTACCTAGTGAAAAACTCCAACTCTTCCATACAAGTAAATATGCCTTAAGTAAAACACCCTCCTCTCATTGAGTAGCATAAATGTAGGCAACCTGTTGTAATTTTGCAGCCATGGGGTAGACTGTAAACTTTTCTCCCCTGTAGCATTTCCCTTTTCCTCTAACCCAGTCCATCAGCACCCTTACCTTGTTGTTAAATAAGGCTCATGTACCTGCAGTATGAAGCATTACTAGTGACTTGGTCAGAACTAACAGGTCCTGGTCACTGTCAAACATCAAAGGTTCCTGTTGCCAATTTGCCCATTGACGCTGAAATTTTCCCTTCTTCACAAACAGTTTTGTTGGCAAAAGAAACTGTCAGTATTAATCAATTCGAATAGTAAGCCGAGGCTATTAATAATACTTACTGTGTTAATAAATACAAGTTTTTAAAGTTGCTGTAGTAGCTTTTCCAACAGAAAGTGCCTCTGGCTTTCAGTGGGTTTCTTTTTGTGTGTGTGTGGGCAGTAGCTCCTTGTACAAAACACCAGACTGTATAAGGTCTGAAAGCATTAACTAGCATATGGCCATAACCAGGGTTGTTTTTCATCTGTAAAATTCAAATGCAGGCGCTTGGGACTGTGTTCAAATAAAATAAAGGTGGGACAAAGTTTTCATTGTTGTATTGTGGGCAAACCTGCAAAGCCGCTGGATAGCCATTTTACAGTTGTAACAGAGATTGTAATTTCTTTATGATTATAATTTTTAGCAGTGGGTGAGAGAATTTGCAGTATCAGGATGTGATGAGAGAATCGGAAGGTAGCTAATGTGGGGAGAGAAAAAAAAAGGTTAATGATGAATAAAATTCCTGAAAGAGGAGCGCATCTTTGCATAGCAGGTATTCAGCCACCATTGAGTTGTCCCCTTTAGGTGTCATAGTAGAGGAAAGCTTTGTAAGCAGTTTTATGAAGAGGATATTTTTGATAATCCCCCTTCCATAAAAAGGAGAGTAGGAGACAACCTGAAGATGCTCAGAAAGAAAAGTGAAGTGGTAGGATTATGCATGTAAGTAAGGGTTTTTGGAGTTAGGACAATAGGTTTAGTGAAATTAAAAGGAAACTGGTCTAAGATCAATGTTATGAATTCCAGGGGAAAGTTAGAATTGTATTTGTCAGGACAGTATTTAATTGGTGCAGAAAATCAATTTCTGTGAGGAAAGACCAATATTAATCAACATCTGTTTAAAACCAGTATTTGTACATTTTATTGTCACATTTGATTGGTATGCTAATCAAGAAGCAAGTATCATTGATGCTAATGTTGCATCAATGTAGTGTCTTTTGCTGCCAGTCAGAACCAGCTTTTGAAAAGAAAGAACTGAATGCACAGATAAATTCAGCAACCTGTAAGATTGGTTTATTTTGGCATCCTAGAAAAGAATAACACCAGTTATAAATCAGTCAGTCAAAATGAATGACAGTACAAGCACTTGTATATTTTAAGTAAGGGCTTTGGTATTTCTTTTAGCTCTGTGGAACTTTATTCCTTACGTTTTCATTGAACACATCTCCCTTCCTGTGTATAGTTCCAGTTGGACAGTCTTATTTTCTTGTGCCAGTAACATGGTGGGATTTGCAGAAGTCAGTCTTTGAGTGCAAGTAGAGATGTACATCCTTCTTTCACCTGAAAGGGCGCTTCTGTCTATTTGTATAAAGGAGATGGGTTATTGTTTCTACTATAGAGCTTCTCTGTGCATTACAGGTTCATGTATTATTAGCTCAGTGATGGTTTTTACATAATCCCCTTTCACTCTTTACCGTACAAGTTTATTAGAGTTTGGCTAGTCTGCTACTGCATTAATTAGCTTGAAGCTGTGCTTTGTGTTTAAATAGCTGGAAAATCACTTGATTTTTGCCTCTTGCCAAATGACATTTGTGCTCAAACTACTGAAATATTAAGTGTTACTTTCTGTTCCCTTACTGTGTGAATCCATTTAATGAGACTGCTATGAATTCAGATGATTATCTTTTATTTATTTATTTATTTTGGAGGTGGGACGGTACACTGATTTTAGTGATTCTGTTGGAAGTTAAATGTGTAAGGTCTTGATTTGGTGTTGGGTTTTTTTGCCTTTATGCCTGTGAAGAAATTCCTGTACTCTTACCTTCCCATATGGTCACGAAGACAGAGAAGCAACTAGCTCCTGAGGGAAACAAGACAGCAGCCACTGTCTTTCATCTTAGAGCTTACTACACAGAACTGCATGAAAGATAGTCCCAAAGGAAAAAGATTGTAAAGGAACTGTTTTGCTTCAGTAATATTTTGTTCTGTCCTGCATAGAATTCAGAGCTGGCATGGTTGTATGCTGATGTTGTAGGTTATTTTGAGGTGCATGGACACATCTTCCCTTTATTTGAAAGTAATGACTTCCCTAGGTTGGTTTGTTTGGTTTTTTTTAAGACTTGGTGTATGTGAGATTTGTTGGAATTTGATAACAAGGGGTGTGTACTGTTGCAAATTTTCACATGCCCTGTAACTTCTGTTCTTCCCTACCTTAGATGAAGGAAAAATTAAATGGATTCATGTTGCATTCTTTTTGTCAGACCTCGTGTTCAGGACTTTCTTACCTTTAAAGAATTGTTTCCAAATGTGACATGACTTTATTCCCTAGGTGTGACATGCAATCAAAGCATGTAGAATCAATAAAGATGAAGTTGCTCTTAAGGCTAAATTGTCTAGCCATAAACAAAGTCTAAGAAAAAAACAAAATGCCTTTTGCTTTTCCGAAAGTATGCCATCTTTAGAGCTAAAGGCAAAGACTCATGGGTCTTAACAAAAAAATTACCACTGAACAGTATATCAAGAAAAGTAATAGATTATTATGAGCAGCATTACTTTGAAACAAAGAGTATTATTCACTGTTTTTACTCCTGGGGTCCTGCTACTTGGAACAAAGACCACAGAGTAAATCCATAGCTAGAACTGTATCCCTTTCCCATTAATTTTTATTATAATATTACCTCAGAGTCTTGAGTATGAACCAGAATCATTTCAGGTTTCCACAATACCTACCACAAAAGATGAACCCTGCAGCAGAGAATTGGCAGTCAAAGACAAACCAAAACCCCCAAACCACAAGGGTGAGAGAGTACTGAGAAACAATATTGTCACATGTCAATATTGGGTGCACTGCCAATCTTTTGTAAAGACTTGTATGTGTGTGTGTGCACATATTGTGTAGGCATAATGGCAAAAATAGTTTTCAGGAATAATCTGAAGAATAAAAATGAATGTGTCTCAGGGATTATCTTGGAGCTGCAGTCCTCATTGAAGGAGCAGTCTGAAAGAGCAGAGATATACCAGATTTAAAATCTGGTAATGGCTCTAACTGGCTGATAACTCTTGGGAGAGGTGAACCTCACTGTAGTGTCAGAGGAGATGTCACCTGAGGTCTGCAGGAAGGCTCTTGCAAGCTGGAGGTAGGCAGTTGTGTTTGATGCAGCAGAGAAGCTGCCTGCCAGAGGAGGGTTCAAAAGGCAGTGTCTCCTTGCCAAAGTGCTGGGCAGACTGTGACAAAGTTCCTGACTCTTTCTGTATGTGTGTATTGCTACTCCCACTGTCACCTCATTCCTCTTAACTCAGCTTTTCCGAAACTCTCCTGCCTACTACTACTGCTGTCACCTTTACTTTGTTGACCTCTCCAGTGGTGCTGGTGAGAAGCCCAGCCAGCTCAAACTGTAGGAATTGATTGACGTGGTCTCTGATGCACATTAGAGCTCATGTTCTTTCTTCTAAGTCATGTCTACCTCAGCAGCTGGGAACTGGTGGGCTGGAAAGATTCATATGCGTATGTAATATGCTATCAAAATAATAACAGTAAAGTATCTGTTTAAATGTTTGTAGAGCTGGATCTGTGTGGACATTTGTTTATAGGATTGAATTTACACTGGATATTTACCATGGACTTGATCCAGGGCTATCAAAGTTAGTGAACTTGGACTGGATCCTGTGGCAGAAATGCCTGCAATCCTTATATTGTTTGATAAACAAACCACTGAATAATCCTGTTGCGTAAAATGGTTAAGGGTTGTTCTGGCACTGTTTTTTTGATTATTTTATTTCATGAATTTGAGAAGATTCATCCATTAGATTCACCATTTACACTGTGTCTTCCTTAACTGCTTGGAAGGTCCCATGCTTTCTTTCTCTAAGTACTTTCCAGTTATTTTTTTAAGCATGGACAATGCCTGTCTTGCTTGTAGAAAGACTACAGAAATTTGGTTGGGTAGAGAAGGAGGAAGTATGTCTTTATTTTTTCATTTGGCTTTTGATGAGGAAAACAAAAAAGTTTTAGTCTAAGCTGAGCAGAAAGAATGATGTGCGAAAGAAGTCCTTTAAAAGGTTCGAGGAGATCTGTTTTAAACCAGTGCTTTCTGGTGCTTCTGATTGCTAGGTGAACATGGGTAGGTCAGATTTATTTCCTGTAGCTCCTTCTCTTTTGCACTGTTGCATTTTGTTCAGACACTGCAGGAAGACAAGGCAACAGTAATGTAGTTTAAATAGGTTATTGCTCTATTAACCAACACATTTGGGAACTATCAGGTAGTAAGTTATTTGGTTCAGGTCATATTCCTTTTGCAATTTCACCTGCATGGTGTGGGATAGTGAGAATTCTTTGTCCTTTCCCCTGAGAGGTTGCTGTTCTACGTTTTTTATGTACAAAACCGAATAGTGGAAGTGAAGCAAAGCTGGTGTACCCGTTGCATGGGGTACTGGGGGTATCAGTCCCTTTCCTGCTCTCTGAATTTGTTTCCTGCCTTATCCACTGGGAAAATGGACCACACTGAATGCTGCACTGAACATTGTCACCACCAAAGTGTGCAAGCACCATGGTTTCTCTACCTCAGGTGGGCTTGTAGATTAACTTTCCTTTCCTAGTATGTACTCTGCTCCAAGGAACCAACACTATTTTCAATAAATTGGCTGTTCTCCTGTCCCTACAAAGAGGGGTTGGTTGTTCTCTCTGCATGATTCAAGCAGATTCTGTGTTCCTTCTCCAGGATGTACACCTAATATCAGCTGGCTTCTGTATAAAGCCATTTTAGGCCAAGTCGACTTTAGCACAGAAAAGCAATGCCAAACATCCCTTTTCAGAGATAGCACCTTGATCATTCTTGTAGTGCGAATATCAGCAAGCTGAAGGAAACAAACAAATTGCTAACACCAATAGGCCAAAAAAAAGGGATCAACTCTTGTGTCAGGAAAGCTCCAGTACTTACAGACAGTGATTCAGTGTCTCCTTAGCAGCCACCTTGTACAGAGATATTATTTTTCTAAATTATACTTTTAATACATGAAGCATGTCATGAAATTCGTGTGCACGTTGTGACCTCTAAGATCATAGAATAGTTAGGGTTGGAAAGGACCTCAAGATCATCTAGTTCCAACCCCCCTGCCATGGACAGGGACACCTCACACTAAACCATCCCACACAAGGCTTCATCCAACCTGGCCTTAAACGCCACCAGGGATGGAGCACTCACAACCTCCCTGGGCAACCGATTCCAGTGCCTCACCACCCTAACAGGAAAGAATTTCCTCCTTAGATCCAATCTAAACTTCCCCTGTTTAAGTTTTAACCCGTTACCCCTTGTCCTGTCACTACAGTCCCTGATGAAGAGTCCCTCCCCAGCATCCCTATAGGCCCCCTTCAGATACTGGAAGGCTGCTATGAGGTCCCCACGCAGCCTTCTCTTCTCCAGGCTGAACAGCCCCAACTTCCTCAGCCTGTCTTCATACGGGAGGTGCTCCAGTCCCCTGATCATCCTTGTGGCCCTCCTCTGGACTTGTTCCAGCAGTTCCATGTCCTTTTTACGTTGAGGACACCAGAACTGCACACAATATTCCAGGTGAGGTCTCACAAGCGCAGAGTAGAGGGGCAGGATCACCTCCTTCGACCTGTTTGTCACACTCCTTTTGATGCTGCCCAGGATACGGTTGGCTTTCTGGGCTGCGAGCGCACACTGCCGGCTCATGTTCATTTTCTCATCGACCAGCACCCCCAAGTCCTTCTCTGCAGGGCCACTCTGAATCTCTTCTTTGCCCAGTCTGTAGCTGTGCCTGGGATTGCTCCGACCCAGGTGTAGGACCTTGTACTTGTCGTGGCTGAACTTCATAAGGCTGGCATCAGTCCACCTCACAAGCATGTCAGGGTCCCTCTGGATGGCATCCCTTCCCTCCAGCGTATCAACCGGGCCACACAGCTTGGTGTCATCGGCAAACTTGCTGAGGGTGCACTCAATCCCACTGTCCATGGCAGCGATGAAGATGTTAAACAAGACCAGTCCCAACACCAGTCCCTGAGGGACACCACTCGTTACTGGTCTCCAGCCAGACATCGAGCCATTGACCACAACTCTTTGTGTGTGGCCATCCAGCCAGTTCTTTATCCACCGAGTGGTCCATCCATCAAATTGATATCTCTCCATTTTAGAGAGAAGCCCTAATGGTTCAGCTGCATTGAATTTTGACAGATGTGTAACTACAGGTAGTAGGGTTTTGTTTGTGTCTCTCTTTTTTTTTTAAGTATAAACTGTGTTTTGGGATCTGTCCTCCTACGTGGTTAGCTTTCTGATTAGCTTCTCAATGCTGAGATAAATTTTAATTGTTCCACATGGAATTTCCTGAAGTGTTGAGCACTTGCACCAGTTAAATTGTGGGATTCCTGGTTCAAAACTGGCAAACAAGCATTGTGTATAGTTTTTGGTTTTTTTTTTTAAGGGTTAAAGTGATGTGTGTTTCATTTACACTGTTGCTATGAAGAAGGGGCTGTCAGGAAAGGGATACTTTATAAGATTTATTAATTACTTCTTTTTTTTCATAGATGTCAGATATCCCAAAACAGCTGGGTGTCCCCCTTTTTCTAATGGCTATTGATACTGTAATCAAGTGTCAAAATTTCATTAGTGACAACTGACTGCACTGTGAAAAGCTTGCTCTCTTCTCTTGGGGAACTGCAGTCAAATAGACACTTCAAATGGGCTGTCTTTTCTATGCTTTTGTTTAATCCGGTACAGATTTTGTTTAATCCAGCATTTTGTTTAATCGAGCATAGTCCAAGGATTCCTTATTCAGCACGTGTTATGTTATATATCTAGTGTTTGAAGATTGTTACCTTCTTTCCCCAGCTGCCAGTTAGTCAAAGCTGGTATTTATGCTCAGGCTTGCCCCAGAATAAGAGCTGGTGGTGCTCAGTGGGATTACCTCTGGATGTGTATTTTCCTGGTGCTTTGGAGCTGTGAACACCAATTTGCTGCTGGTATTGCCTGTCCGCAGATTACACTGTTTCTGTCTCTCCTCAGGTACAAACATGGGGGTGAAGCTGTTGTCTGTGAGGTTACCAAAAATAAAAATAAAAACAAATTTTTGTCATCACCTGTTAGTTATGAAGCAGCAATAGTTGAGGTGGAAGGTGGATTTATTGGACTAGTAAGTCATGCCCCTTGTGAAAGGTCTTTGCAGTCTTCTCTCCTGAAGGTAACTATGAAAAAGAAGAGAGGATGAAAATCTAGGTGAAGGATTTTTGTTCTTTTCTTTGAGATTTCATCTGCATACAGACACCATGGCTCTAAAGGATTAGGCTAGATACTAAAATTTCTGGGTGCTGTCAGGGTGGGTTCCACGCTCAGGAAACTGGTAACTCGTGGTTCATCACTGTGGTAAAGCCTTTCTGTTCTGAAGTTACCATATGTATGTCTATATCCCTCTCAAATATATACAGTAGATAACACGAAGAACTTACCTTTGTTTCTTGTAAGGTTGATGTAATATTTCATCTTAGATTCTATTGACGATTTAGATGTTACTAGAATGCGCAGATTAACTTGAGTTTTCATGGTGACTAGTAAGCATTACAGTGTCTTCATCTCACACTTGGTATCTTGTTAAGCTTTAAAAGAATGCTTTAAAAAAAGAAGAAAACAACAAATCTTTTTATGGTTCTTGCTTGATCACACTCCATTACATTTATCTTTGTTGCTGAGCGGTCCATCTTCACATGTAGCTCTGACTTGTCTTTTGGTGTTCGTCCACTTCCTTTCTGATAATCTCAGTAGAGTGTGTTACTGTCTGATGTTTGGAGCATCATGCCAATAGACTTGAACCTCTGTTGCATCTGGGGCCTCATGTCTCAGATCATCTCCTCTATTTCTAACTGTGGTAACTGTGTACCTGCTAGCATTCCTTGTATGCTGTCTTGTCTGTGTGGCAAACCTTAAAGTTTGTGTCCAGAAGTAAAATGTAAATACTTATTTTTCTTTTAAGTATTGAACTGTAAGTCCTCTTTTCTTGGGGTAGGTATCCTTAGGAAAACCTTTGGGTTTTGTGTGGTTTTTGGCATAGGAGGTACATCACTGGCTTTTGTTCTGGTTTTGTTTTAATACCTTGGCTAAACTGCTAAAAGTAAGGTCTCTGTGATGATAGCATACACTGAACTTCTGAACCCAGAAGAATTAAAACGTCTCAAATGTCTTTGTGGTATTGTTCAGGATGAGATTTTTGCATTTTTTGCAATGGAGTTTAACTGTAGGCTGCCAGAAGGTGCGGTCTTGTTGGATCTAGTATTGTTTCCTTTGGTGGTTTTGTTTTTCTTTTTTTCCCCAGCCAAAGGGTGAACTGAATCAGCTGATTGTTGCAAAATTAGTATTGTCTTTGTTACGTTCAGTCAGATCACCACGTTGATCTAACTCACCCAGTGCAACTGGCAGCGCTATCACTCTGTCAAGCTTCAAGAGGCTGGAAGCATCTAAGCGTGTTCCCTTTTCACAGCAGCCTGCAGCTGTACTTCATTAAGGGGTTAATCAACTGGGATATGCTGGTGTTTATATCTTCTAGGTCCCCCAAAATTGTGTGGGTGTGGTATTTGCGGAAATATTTTATTGTAGATAATGTTTCATTGGAAATCTTAGCTACAGTCCATTTTTTTTACTTTAAAGTTTGGTAAATTTGTTGTGAGTAGTGCTCTGTAATTATTCTTCTTTGCCTTCCTTTCTGCCCCTTTTTATATGTTGAGTCAGTAGAATAATAGTGAGGTTTCCTGCCTCTACATATCCTGCACTTATGCTACCTAAAGTTTTAAATAATCAAATGTTAACAACTCTCCTATGACACTTGCATCCACCTTTTATGGAAAGTTATTTGTAACCTGTATTTTTTGGATAATGTTTCACATTATTTCCCGTGAAGTGTTTGGGGCCAGCTGTTTTGTTAGGAGCAGGCAACTTAAGCATGAAGGCTGGGGGACTACTGTGATAATGTGCTGGGGCTGAGCAGCTGATTAGATATGAACACTAGTTACTGACAGCAGCGATCCCTGCTGCAGATGGTGTTTTCTGAAAAGAAAACTGCTGCTTTCAAGGATTTTGTAACAGCATTTTCTGAATGGTTAGCCGATGAGTGATGTTTAAAAGATACTTTACAGTCTATAGCATCTGGGAAGGGAAGAGATCAATACTTTATGTAGATCAAGATGATAAGAATAAAGTTTAATAATTTGAGAACGATTTGATTTGATATTTTTCTGTTGTGTTGGTTTGTTTTTTTTGTTGTGTCCCCTTCCAATCTGACTTGCTGGTCTGGCACTTTTGTTTCTGCAGGGGAAAGCTATGTATGTGGTTCCATAGAACCCTTCAAGAAACTGGAGTATACGAAGAATGTAAACCCAAACTGGTCAGTGAATGTTAAGACAACTTCTACTTCTCGTTCAGTGCCATCTCTTGCCACTGCTAAAGGAGGTACTCCAGATGCAAAAGAAAATAAGGATTTCATTAGGCCTAAACTAGTCACTATCATCAGGAGCGGAGTGAAGCCACGAAAAGCAGTCCGGATTCTGCTCAACAAGAAGACAGCACATTCATTTGAACAGGTTCTTACTGATATAACTGATGCCATCAAGCTGGATTCAGGGGTGGTTAAACGCTTATACACACTAGATGGAAAACAGGTAAGAATTTTCGTGGTGATCATTCTCAGCATGAAGAAAATACAAATTTCCAAAAGGAAAAGAATAGTACATTAGTAAAAAAAAAAAAAATATATCACATGTTTCTAGAACATAGAATCAGGCCTTTCGCTGCTTATCCTATGCTTAAGATCTGCGAACAAGAGCCTATCATGAAGCATTACTTAGCCTCAGTGATGGTCTTGCCATTTATGATAAATAATGGCTCTAAATCTGTCAGCTGAAAGTGTGATGTGGTTTTGGCTCTGCATGTCGGAAACGTAGGATGTCATTTTACAGAAGCTCATTCTGTTAACTTGTTTCAGATTTTTCTTGCAGCAGTTCTATGAGTCATTGTACTTGCCTTTCCATAAACTGTAAGAACATACAATGAAGATGTACTTCACCATGATAAATGCAGGCCTACTGCTGTCCAGAGTGACCAAATGATGAATCTTACTGCAGCTAGAATGGACTATGAAGAAGGTGGAAGCTTAGAAAATGAGTGAGCTTTTTCCCTTTTGCAGGAAAACAGGTAGGGTTATGTATGGTGCCCACATTTATTGAGGAGTCTGTTGTAGGTTACATGTTATTTCTTCTTGACACCTTCAAGCATTGTCTCTTTTTTGCTGATTTATTAAGTTCTGGTGGGGTGAGATCTTTGAGAGGCTTCTTATTGAACTTGAGGATGGAGGGACAAGAAAACATACTACAGAGTAATCCTACTTCTTCGTCTTTCACTTTATTTGTAATTTATCTACGGACATATATTAATTATAGCAAAACTGGAGAAGCTGTTAACCTGGTGAAGGGCAAGACTAATTTCAGCATGACCTGAATTGATTTAGAGCAGTGGTGACTCTAGAGAAATAAGGCAGATATTTGCATTTACACATGTAACTTATTAAACTGAGGAGATTATAGCGGTATAAAATGTGGGTGGAAAGCTGAGTGACCAGTCTCCCTCAGAAGCTAGAAATTGCTAATGACCAAGATATTTCTGCTGTAATATAGCTGTTTTATAGATTCTGCCTCAAGGATTCACAGCTATACAGGTAACAGTGTAGCTGTCAGAAAATGCTGCAAAATATCCATGATACATGTCAGTACTTGGCTAGATCCAGTGGTGATCCTAACACATCTGCAGTTATGGTGGTTAATATGCAGGCATAGCTCTGGAAACAGTTACGGCAGTACCCTTTGATTTCAGAGAGGGCTGGTTAATGGACAAGGTGCTTATTCAGAGCACTGGTTCAAATTGGGGCCAAGTCTGGCTTGACCAGAACTCCCTTCCATCTGCTGTTTTGTATCGGTAACCTCTGATGCCAGTTACAGGCAGTAGTTTGGTTCTTGATGACTGCATACATGCCTGTTAGGATTCCATTACTCTGGCTTTCTTGGGAACTTTGACCTAGCGCAGAAATGTGGATGGGAAGTTCTGCAGGAAAAGTGTGTGTCTGGGGAAACTCTTAACTCCTATGCTTCTTACCTTGCCTCATGCTTCATGGTGCACTAAGGCTAGTAACTTTGAGGAAGGAGTTGGGATTTTAAAGCTGATCAGTGGTGGTCTCTGCTGGGACCTTGACAGAGTATCTTGTGTGACTATTCTGGTTCCTGTAAACCCTCTCAATAAAATAAGATTCATCTCTGTTTTGTGTTGTATGTGTAAATAAACTTGTGGTTTAGTTATGAAGAAGTGCAGCCTGGAAGGATGCCAATGTGGCCTCCTGTCTCCTGGATAATATACTCACTTTTTTTCTAATATTCCAACTCCCCTTTAATGGTTGTGCTTAAAATGAAAAAAATACCTTTACATCTGTTTTGGAGCTCCAACTGCTGGAAGTAAGTAGTAATATCCTACTACCAGGGGAAATGGGAAGCCCAGTTTTCTTGGTCCAGACGTTGTCAAAGTTCAGTTGAATCCTTTGTCAATTGATGGGATTTGAGATGAGTTTAAATTGGTGGTGTATTGGGACACTTGTTAGCTACCTAGCCTGAAACCGTTATGCCAAAAGGCTCTTGCAGGCGACTGGTGTCTCCACACTCCTTCGCTTTTTAGCTTGTTGAGATCGCATGGCTCGTTGTGTAGCCTACTGGTAAGGGGAGGCTTTGGGGGAAGGTGTCCGTTTGTTCTGACAGTGTGACAGAGACCTTGCTCACTGCACGTACAAAGCAACTTTGCTGGCAGAATGGGAAATGAATGATCCTGTGCTCAGCAGGAGCAGCCTGTTTCTTACCCCTGTGTGGGGAAATCATTGATTTCCTGTGCTGCTGGGCATTGCTGTTCCATTTTTCTCTGCCAAAAGCCTGATCTCCCAGATGGTGTTGTGGACCCAGTGATGGATTTCTTTATTGCTTAACTCAAGCTGTGAATGATTACTGGGAGGAAATGTATGGTAAATCCAAAATTTTGCCAGTAGTATTTGTAGTTGGGAACTTCTACTGTGACTCCTGCTGGAGCTTCTAAGGTTATGGAAAAGCCTGTGTTCAGTGGCTAAATCTAACAAATATTGTGATTAAATCTTTCATCACTAACTTAAAAAGCAATAAAGTCTTACAGCTCTGATCCAAGAAAAGTAATTTACTGTAAGGATAAGAGAACAAAGCTCTCCTAGGATTATCATTTGGAAATGTAACTTGGAGAAAGAATAATCTGTGCAGTCATCTCTTGTGAGTTATTTTATGAGGCAAGCACTGGAACTGCCTATCCATGCCAAAAATTGACATGAATCCTGTGTGTCTTAGTGCTGGCGGGCAGTGAGGTATGTATACTGTTGTTGGGCACTATCATTTGATGCCTCAGGCTAATAAAGAGGAAGTAGGAGGAGTCAGAATCTTAAATGGACATTAAAGTTAGGTGATTGTCCCATACTGATGCTACTCATTGGTGAACTGAGCTTAAATGCTCTCCCTCTAGCAGCCTGGTCAGATGTGATGTTTTGATGTATGTCTCTAAAAGACGTTAATAAATATTATGCTCAGAACAACCCCATGTACCAGTACAGGTTGGGGGTTGACCTGCTGGAAAGTAGCGAAGGGGAAAGGGACCTGGGGGTCCTAGTGGATAGGAGGATGACCATGAGCCAGCAATGTGCTCTTGTGGCCAAGAAGGCAAATGGCATCTTAGGGTGCATTAGAAAGGGAGTGGTTAGTAGGTCAAGAGAGGTTCTCCTCCCCCTCTACTCAGCCTTGGTGAGGCCGCATCTGGAATATTGCATCCAGTTCTGGGCCCCTCTGTTCAAGAAGGACAGGGAATTGCTTGAAGGAGTCCAGCGCAGAGCCACAAAGATGATGTGGAACATCTCCCGTATGAGGACAGGCTGAGGGAGCTGGGTCTCTTTAGCTTGGAGAAGAGGAGACTGAGGGGTGACCTCACCAATGTTTACAAATATGTAAAGGGTAGGTGTCAGGATGATGGAGCTAGGCTTTTTTCAGTGATATCCAGTGATAGGACAAGGGGCAATGGGTGTAAACTGGAACATAGGAAGTTCCACGTTAACATCAGGAAGAACTTCTTTACTGTAAGAGTGACAGAGCACTGGAACAGGTTGCCCAGGGGGGTTGTGGAGTCTCCTACACTGGAGATATTCAAGGCCCGCCTGGACAAGTTCCTGTGTGATGTACTGTAGGTTACCCTGCTCTTGCAGGGGGGTTGGACTAGATGATCTTTTTAGGTCCCTTCCAACCCTTGGGATTCTGTGATTCTGTGATTCTGTGATTAAGGGAGTGGAACATCTCCCTTATGAGGAGAGGCTGAGGGAGCTGGGTCTCTTTAGCTTGGAGAAGAGGAGACTGAGGGGTGACCTCATCAATGTTTACAAATATGTGAAGGGTAGGTGTCAGGATGATGGAGCTAGGCTTTTTTCAGTGATATCCAGTGATAGGACAAGGGGCAATGGGTGTAAACTGGAGCATAGGAAGTTCCACGTTAACATCAGGAAGAACTTCTTTACTGTAAGAGTGACAGAGCACTGGAACAGGTTGCCCAGGGGGGTTGTGGAGTCTCCTACACTGGAGATATTCAAGGCCCGCCTGGACAAGTTCCTGTGTGATGTACTGTAGGTTACCCTGCTCTTGCAGGGGGGTTGGACTAGATGATCTTTTGAGGTCCCTTCCAACCCTTGGGATTCTGTGATTCTGTGATATTTGATGAGAACGTAAGGAGCTTGTCTTGATGACAGAAGTAGTGCTTGGACAATCAGTACCTGAGGAAAGTTATGATTGCTAGGAAGAAAGCTCTTCTGTAGCATCCACTTGTTTCCCTATCTCTCAAATTCTTCTTGGTTTTGGAAAATTCAGTAATTTTTGGTGCACAGGATGCTTTGTGGGTGTTCCGTAGAACTCCAGGGACCTTGATTAAGTAGGTGTGCTTTTAGGAGCCATTTAAATTTTTTAATGCTGAAATAGCAGGAGAAATAAAAAAAAAAAAAGGGACCCCAAAGCAAATAAAATAAACCCACTAAAACCCCCAGTAAAACAAATCCCAAACTCGTCTCATTGTGTCAGTGGTAGTTCAGGGACTGAAACGATGTTTTTCAGTATTGGATTTAATACATTTAATTTAGTTTTGTTATAATGTGTTTCTTCTTCTTAGAAACAATGAGATGGTTTAGTTGCATTTCCTTATAACTCATCAGAATCTATATTTTGACTTAAAAATTTCTGAAAATTTAAAGTATAATTTGATTTGCAGTAAAAGAGCCACAATATACAGCTATTGCCTGATCATATAGCATGTCAGTGGCCTGCATTTAGTAAACTCTTGCAGTTCAGTTATTGATTCCTCAAAGCCAGGTAGGTTTCATAGCATGCTTAGAATACTGTACATACATTTTTATGGATATATTATGGGTTTTTTCCCTACTGATACAAGCAAATAATGCTGTTTGTATGCTAGGGGAAGAGAGAGAATCACTTCCACCTGTGGGACTCAGAAGTGTTGAAGCTTTATGAGCTCAGGTTAAAATAAAAACCTTTCCAGGTCTTGAACTGTTTTCCTTGCAAACTTTGCTGTGTAAGGAAAACAAAAATGGAAAGAGTAGGTTTAATGGCTGCCTGTAGGAGCACCAATCATGAGGGCATGCTCTTACTGTATTACTCATTTTCTTTATCTTTTTTTTTCCAGATTAAAAGTTTTTTTAAGTGCATGTGAAGATATTTTTAGTGTTGACCCTTCCTGTTATCATGTACTTGTGCTGAGATGGAACACTGTCTCATAGCTAAAATATGTCCGGCTTTACTGTAGCTGCACCTTTGCAGTTTGTTTTTTATCCTTCCCTTAATAGGAGGTGTCATTTTTAGTTTCACGTGCATTAAAATACAGTTTTGTAAAAGGCACTGTGTGCGTTTTACATCAAGGCTACAAGCTGCCTGTGAAGATAGAGACTGGTTGCTGTGTTGCAAGCAAGCTCAGTTTTCTGGTTTCTAGTTACTTGGTGTACTTCTAGAACATCAACAGAGACTAAAATGGGAGAAAAATAACTTTAACACTTTACAGCAAAATTGTGAAACAGTGCCATTTTTAGGGATGTTATGATGTGTATATTTGCACAAGGTATTTACAATTTGCATGTTTAGACAGAGACTAAAGTTTGGACAAAAGAGATTTGTTACCTTGTAGGTTCTCCATTTGCTTTTGGTAGAGCAAACATCTGGTTTATATGGGACCTGCTTATTTGAACAGGTGGTTTGTTTAGCTTGACAAGATGCAATCATGCAAATTATTTTTCAGTTTACACGTTATGCTGTTGGTTTGACTCCAGACAGATTAAGTGGCCAGAGGCAGAGATATCGGAATAAAAGTCAGGATCTGATTTACTTATTTATTTATTTTCATAAATACATTATTGCAAACCAAATTACCTTTACAAATCTATTAAAAATTTGTGGCTGCAAGCAAAGGGAACATCACAGTGATGGAAAGCTTGAAGCTTCATAGTGTAATGTGTTGTTGGTTTTTATTGGAACCCCACTCTAAAGGGAGTATCTTATGATGCAGATAAACTCCTTTTCTTGTGGACTCCTCTCTCTGGAGGCACCTGATATCTTTGTTTCTGGTAAAGAATTAATACTACAGTTTTGAGAAAGTACTCTCTCAAGTAGAAGAAAGCAACTCCACCTACCCCTAAAGTGAGCATGTGCTTTTAAAATTGTTTTGTTTTTAACAAGTGGAAAACATCTGATAATAGTATCTGTATATTACAGTAAATTCTTGGCCAAATATGCCTTTTTGTAGGATGGATTAAAGATCTCAAATGTCTTTAGACCTGGATTGTCCTTGGTACAGAAAAGCCTACATAAAGTAAGGTAGGTACCATTCATGAAAAGACATTCTCTGCTTAGCATTTGTGTAGCTTACGTTATACAACAATCTAGACAAAAGGAATGTTAAACAATAAAATTTATGTGCAGGGACTCCTTTTCTGTGTGCTCTGTAATTTTGATTCACATCAGTGTTTGTAATCAGTTCTATTCTTATTGTAGAAGGTGCATTTAATTTTAAGGGTGACTGGTTGTGCATGTTCTTTTTATTTGTTCGTAAGTTATAGTTACAATCCACTTGAGATGCATGCAACTTAAAATTATTCCCAGTTTGAAAAATGTGGACAATAAGTGCTATTTTATCTTGTGTATGACCTCTCTTGAGTGCAGTAACTTTTAACTTCTCTCTTGTTGAAGGCTTTGGAGCTCCCTGCCAGCCACAGGCATACAGGGGTGGTGTTTGACCAAGGGAACAGTGGTGAATTCTGTGAGAGACGTAAATGTGCAGCTACTGACTAATGGGGAGCAAACATTAAATAAAATGTCTTCTGCAGCTCATGCAAGCAGTTTAACAAGGAAGCAACAGCTAGGGAAACCTCTGTTTTTGAGGTGGTATTTTAGTATTGCGCTATCAGCTGCAGACCTGAAACCCAATGTGCTTGCACGGTACAAGCTGTTTTTTCCTAAAGGGCTTCTAATGTGAATGCTAGTTGGCCATACTCCTCAGAAAATGCCTGTGCTGCTTAATTTTGGACAGGAAGCTTCGAGCCCTGTCTGGGAGATCCTGACAGACCAGCATGTTATGTAGCTGTGAGAGACACTTTCCAAGAACAAAGAGTGTCTCTCCAGCTTTTAATGCACCTCACTTTCCCTTCTTCCTGCCTGCAGTATATTTAATCAAAACCCTTTTCCTTTCTCTGGAAGATGTTATCATTTGTGGCTTTGATGTTTTGGAAAAGTGGGTTTTTTTGTAGGTTTTTTTTTTTTTTTTTTTTTTTTACTTGAAAGGTGAAGATTTTTTTCTCAATACTGGGGAAAAGGCCCCTTCTTGAAGACATGATAGACCGAAAGACAGAACAAAAAATTCAGTGACTGCAAATTGCCTATTTCAGCGGGTGGTGATGAGCTCTGGGGGGTCTTGGACTACTCTTACAGTTCGTATTGAGAGAAATGGATTTCCATTACAAATTAGACTGTACTTTAACAAAAAAATCATGATAATCTGGTTTGAAATCATTCAGTTTGCTGGCAATTGGTATTATCCTGGTATTAGAAGAGAGCTGTGATAGGTCCTTGAATCCTTATGACTCTGGGTAGGCTGTTTTGATGTCATGGTATGACACTGACTAACAATTTTAATTGTCACTCAAAGTCCTCAGTAAAGGAGTGAACAGAAGCCCATTCCTAATTGAAAGCAGAGTGTTCATTCGTTTGTATAGGGTCGGTTCCTATTAAGCTTAGACTGACAACTCTGTTGCTCTGTCTCTAAAAGCTGTCTCACAATAGGAGTTTCCAGGGTTGCTAACTGACATCCCTTAGGAACTGTAGCCTGACTTTGAAAATTAAGAAGATGCCATCTTCTGTGACCTTTAGACTGGCTTTCATGCTGTGCAAATGAAAAGCTAGTGTTAATTGAATAAGACTGTAAAGTTGTGTATCTGCTTTGCTATGCTTTAAATATAATGTAAGGTGACATTACTCACTTGCAAGGATATCTAGCTACTCGTTAGAGAGTTTATGTGCAGCCAGAAGCCTTTTTTAAGGAAGAGTAATTTCTAACTCCTCAAAGTGGAGTGTCATGTTGTGTAAATAAGAGCAAGGGTGTCTTAGTGGAAAGGAGATGGTGTGGTCATTCAGAACTATTAGTTACTGTGATAAGTGTCCTTTTCCTCTACATCTGGACTTTGCTTTGTTGCTTTAAATGTACAATATAAGTAAGAAGAGCTTCTCATCCAGTTAAGTTCCAATTTGCATATTACTGACTAGTGGGGGGTAGAGGAAAAGTGAAAAAGAACATCCTGAACTGTATGTTCTTGTTGGGGTGTGTTTATGTGTATTTTTTTCTTACTTGTTTGGAAGAGGTCTTGGAAAAGTACTTGCCGATTTCTCTGATAATGCTGTATGATTATTTTGTGGAGAGAGGCATGAGATTATTGGCAATCACTGAAAAGAGTTTCCACCACTCAGTAACACGCAGTCCTCAGGATCAGGTAGGTTCTCTGTCAACAGCTGAAATCTTTGTGATGCTTTCAAGCAGTAGTCATCCTAAACTTTCTCTGTTTTAATCCCTCATCCTGTAAATTATTCTATTTTATGACTTTCACTGAATGAGCTGAGCTTAATAGTTTGAAGACTTTACAGTGTCTCTTGTCGAATGTTCATCTTCACTGTGATTTTATTTTTACTCTCTGAAGCTGTTACTGTTAGTAATATTTTTTTCATTGGCGTAAGTAAGTGTGGGGTGTGTATTTTCCTGTCATAGTTTTTTTAGCACATGTGTTTCCTTTCTTCCCGAGAAATTAAATTATACTGTTCATAGAAAAAATTCTTTATACTGCATGCAGCTTATTAGAATGAAAAAAAATTATATTTTAATGTAAGCATTTTAGTATGATTCTATCTTTGTAATGTAATGAATTTTTGCACAAATGTGGAAAATCTTAGGAATCTCTCTTTTGAAAAAAAAAAAGTTAATAAGCCAAGGGTTGCTAACTTTTTAATCAAACTTTGGTTTGAACAGCTACCTGAAACTTAGTGCATGTCCTTGATTATTTCATTTGCTTCTCTCTTCAAGGCCTTTTTGCCAAGCTCTTGGGTAGAAGAAATTCTTCCATGAATGATAAATATTAAGAGGGCAAATGACATAAATATTCTGTCACTAGTCATGTTTTTCTGTGAAACCTAATCCTTTAATTTTTCTCTGCCTATTTATAGGAACAAAAATCTTTAAAACGTGACAAAATGTAATTGTTACAGGCAGAATAGTTCTAAAATTACAGGCGGTTGTGGACATGCTAATGATAGCCCAATTTTGTTCCTTATTTTTCCAATTAAGCTTTTATGAACTCAGTTTCTTTTCTGAAACTGCAGTCAGCTGTGAAGCATCTTTAACATATTTTAAATACTTCCCATCTTTTTAAGCCATACACTTTGCTATATCTTACACTGAGTGGCAAGAAAGACAGATGTCTTTGGACAGTCTGCCTATTTGTTCCAGAATTGCATCTCGTGATTCTTTTTTGTAGAAAATGAGTCTAGGGCAATGACATACTTGCCAGGTGCTCATCAAGTTAATGAAGATGAATCCAGGTCTCTACCTCCAGAAGAATTTTCTTAAATGAGCCCTGCTGTGTATAGAAGCTGGAGTTGCAATTCTGTTTCCTTACTCTGTGTGTCTGAGGATTTCTGTTGTGAATTCACTAGAAGTGGGACTGAGACTTCCAGGATATTCAGGAACAACAATATTAGGTCCTATTAAATCAGCACTGTACAATGTATTCTGCCTTTTTGCCCCTCCATTCCTCTTCAAGTTTGAAACTGATTTGTTCAATCCTGTAGGAAGTATTGACTTAATCTCTTCTGAATCTACATTCCCGCTACTGTGTGCCAGTTCATGGGTGCAGAATGTCCAGACTCAATCAGATTTAGGAACTAATACAATTACCAGTAAGTTAAAATATTTCCGTTGTACTGAATGAAGACAGTAATGCTCTGAAAAGAGCTTAGATTTTTATAAACCAATTAAACTCTTTTGAGTCTGTTTTCCTGATGTCACCAGTTAATGGTATGTGACAAGGTGTGTATCACATTTTTTTTCTGAAATTTTAAGCAGTTTCTTTTACAGTTTCCCCTAAAAAACTTTTGAAGTAGGTCAGACCACCTGCTACAAGGAGGTGTTTTTCTTGAGAAGGCTGCTGAGGAGAAAATCAAGTTTATTCCATAGGATTGAATTCTTGAAGTAATAGAAAACCAAAGAAGTCTTGGGAGTCTTGAAGGATATGGGTATGGTACTTTATGCACAGATAAAACTGAGTGCAAATGGGTGTGAAATTATCAGAGCTAAGTGAGAATGAGTTCAGAAAGCAAGACAAAAGACTGTCGAATACTCCGAGTGGAACCAGCAAAGCATTTTAGGGCTTTGAATTCAGAGTTGGATGTTACTGAAAATAAAAACACCTGTTAAGTAGTTTAGGCTGATTGCTGCTTCCATATCAGTTGTTCTGGTGGATTTGTTTTTCCATTAAGTGTTGGATCTCAGAAACTTCTTTTAAATAAAACTCCTCTGAGCTTTAATGGCTTAAAACTGAATAAGGCATTGACTCACTGGGTGAATGGAGAGTGAAATTTGTTTGAACTGCTTTTTATTATCTTTTTGGCTTGGTTTAAGCAATGATTTTATCAAATCTGAGAGGCAGTAGGGGAAGATGTGGGCATCTTGTGGAATACCCACAGTAGAGTGCCTTTGATTAAAACTCAGGGAAGGCAAACATTGCCTGAAAGGCACATGCTGGCTCTTTAAGTAGAGGAATGTTTGCTATTTAAAATACCTTCACCTGCCTTCCCTTGCAGCCAGGCTATGTGTCTGTTTTGCATTAATTTGAATTGCAGACTGCAGCTGCTGCTCTATAACATGCATCCAAAAGCTAAACCTTTGACACTTTCTTTATTCTAGTTGTCCCTGGAATATCCCACTGTCTCATGTTCCCTTTCTTCATTTCTGATATGCCTCTGAATTATTTTTCTGGTTCTGAAAGTTTTCTAGGAGAGTCCTAAATTTTCTTTGAGTTTTTAACTACTGTTCTTGTGTGTTTCAGTATTCTCTCATTTTATTTGATGTCTGGTTTCAGCTCCTGTTTATTTAAAATCCAGCAATTTCTGACAAATGGCACTTTCTGTGAAGGTGGCTGTCTGTGTGAAATGGTCTCCTGATCACATCTAGATTCCACAGTCCAGCTCTTTCCTTCTGTTAGCATAGGTTGTTTGCTTATAATTGAGATTTCTTTAACCTTCTGCTGTTTTCTCCATGTATGAAATCTGTGTTTGCATCTTACACCCACACAAAATCTGAGTTAAAGCTAATGCAATATATGGAGTGTCTAAGTGGTATACTTACATGCTCCTTAGAGAGGAAATAACTTTCAGAAGGAGGCAAGTGTAGCACGCATGTGTTGTGGGACATGATCCTGGCACAGTAGACACTGATAATGAGAAACCCTGTGTAAACTCATGCATGCTATGATTTTGTGTTAGTGCTTCAGAATAAAAAGGTTAAAAATATAGAAGCTCATGATCGTGAAAATATCCATATATGACATTGTTGATTCTAATACGAAGTATTTTATTTTCTGCTCACATATTGCAATAGCTGCAATAGACATGAATAGGGTGAGTGGCCCTGTGTGGGTATGATGGTGGCAGCAGAAGTTACACCTAAGCAGTTGGGTTTACAGTGAGACACCAGGAATACAAAAGAGAACTGTATTATTTCCTGTTGTCTGAATAGTCCATATTGCTATATATGGATTATATGCTACTTCTTGATACTCAAATACCTCCTGTTCTCCAGCACATTCAGTTTTCTATATATTTGTGAAAAGGAAGAAAATTTATAGGCCTTAAAGAAAAAAAGGGTTGGACATTTCAGTTTCTAAACCAGAACGCATCTCTTCTGGGGCAGATTGAGGGGCATTGCAAATACTCTGGAGAAATCCGTTTAAATAGAGTGTGATCTTGATAAACTGGGAACATGGACTGCAATCAGTGTAAAATTTAATAAGGCAAATATGAAGCAGTTAATGTAGGAAAGAATGAAATGGCCTATTGGAGCTAGAGGAACAGAAACCGGATGAGAGTGCAGTAACCGTGACGTGAAGGTTTTTAATGCAGGAAGTGTTGAGCATTTCATTGCTATGAGATGGTGGAAAAACATATGTACGTAGGAGAATGGGACATAGAAGCATTTGTGCAGTTGGTTCAGATCTTTGTGAAAGCAGTTTTTGTCATCTGCTTTTTACATCAGGGATATGCAAACTAGAATTTCTGTACCTTATATAAAGACAATTGGACTAACATTACCACTGATTACTCTCAGAATGCTGAGCAAATGTTGAGAGACGCAGTATCTGAAGGCATGTAACAGGAAGAACAGGGCTACTCTAACTGACTGAGAACCAGGAACATTGATACATGAACTTTTCACTTTTTTGGTCAAATATAGCAACAAATAAACTGGTGATGAATGTTCAGTATCTGTGGTGTGGACACGCCAAGCAACTAGGTAAAGTCTTTCTGAGACTTCATTTCTATAACATAAGATTGAAAGGAAATAAAACCTTTTATAGTCATGTGTAAGTATTTCAGTAGTTAATAAAATGTCAAGCATTTTTCAGTTACAGTATTTGTCAAAATGAATAGATTTATCCAGTAACTTTCTGACAAAAAGCTACTCAGTTGAATACTTTTTTAATCAGAAAAAATCATTAAAACATGAGCAAAAAATAATGCTGTGAAGCTAAAATTAATTTTAAAATACTTGCTAAATTTTAAGTGTGGGACTAAAGGAGCAAATGGGTAAAGATGTATAGGAGTCATCACAGATTAATAGTATTTGTAGAAATAACATCACCTTGAAAAATGCTTCCAACCAAAATTATATTGCAGCTTATTTAAATCTCATTTAAGAGGCAGTATTTAAACGTGGTGTCCTGGTATGTAGCTTGCTGTGTTTTATACTTTGGTTGTTTCTGTGGGGAGGGAGGTGATAAGAACGAAAGGATGAGACTTTCCCTTCTCTGGCAAGTCTTCAATGACACTGTAGGAGGAGTAGCTTTTAAATGTGGCATCCCTGTAAAAAACGAACACTTCTATCTGCAGATGGAGGAGGGCTGTCCTAGAAAAGCAAATTAAGCTCTGGTTTCTCTTGTGCTGAGTGCAAGTCATCTTTCACAGCATACAGCAGGAACTGCTCTCTTAAATGTTACTGAAAGAGGGGGGAGAGAAACAGCTGAATGTCAAATTGTACCTCTGCAAGAAAAGGAAAGCTTTAACAGTGCTTCTTCTTTTATAGGTAAATAATCAGAAGGATCAGTGAAATAACAGGTGGGTGCTCTGAAAAAAGGCCTATATTTTGGCTATACTGATTGAAGCTCTTCACCACCACCTCCAGTTCCTTCCTCCTCCCTTGCCTCTAGTTTCATGCATGGCATTTTGTCCTGCTGTAGCATTGAAACGTTGTGATGTTATGCAGTCATCAAGCTTACTTTTTTTTTTTTTTTTTTTTTTTAATATAGCAGCCTGTCATGACTTAACATCATTCTGAAATGACAGGCAGCCTTACAGCTCCAAGTTAGCTCCTCCAGAAGAACCTAGATATAGTGTGTGGGAAATTATTGTATGCCAAATCAATGGTAGTCTGTCTATGCGGTGTTTCTGTTCTTTGGGAACAAAGCCTCCCTGAAAACGTGCACCACCTTACCTTGGATTTTATTCTGTATTATTTTAGATTAGTCCCTGGAACTGAGTCTTTAAACTTGGCAGGAAACCCACCAGATTAGAAAAGGTGACAATCCATTTTCAGCTTGTCAAGTAGAGCTGGAACAGTTTCCTGAGGTGCAGTGGGTGTGTGCTGTGTTGGAAAGAACAAAGACACTACTTCTTCCTGCAGTCCTAATCAAGGGTAGGCAGAAGATGCTGGATAACTGTTAAATGGGGGGGCTTATGAGAAGTAAAACTGAGACATTTTTCCTTTAATAAGGAAATTGCTCTTTAAATTAGTACTTAATCACTTAGAAGTAGAGATATAGAGGAGAGGCTGGTTATTTGACAGTAGACATGAAGATGAGCATGTAACTGGATAATCTTGCTTCTGTGAGGAAAGATACAGAAGCTGAGAGGACAATATAAAGTTGCGATGGATGATGCTAGTGGACTGGAACAGTGAGGCTAAACACAGCACAGAAGGAACAGCAAGAAGAGAATAATTTGTAGAAAGCAGTATACTGCTATGGAAGAGACTTGAAAAGTTTTACCCCGCTTTACACAGGAGCCTGTGTTACATATAGGTCAGGATTTAAAATCCTGTGAAACTCGTACAGGAACCCTGGGAGTAGAGGGGTTATTGGTAGGCACTGCAGAGGGAGAAGCAGCTGTCTCCTTCCAAATTCCAACTAATGCATCCCAAAGGAAGAGAGGACTCTAGACCCTGGAAGGGTAGATGCTTCTCCATTTCCAAAAACGTAATAAGTAATTTAGAGAGTCTTCTAAAGAGTTAGGCGCTGAAGCTGTAGCAGAAGCTGCATAAGGTCTTTTTGAATAAAAATTTTCTTTTGTCTTGTTAGTGAAACCATAATTTGGTGGGTTTTCCCCTTTAGGCAGCTCTTTTTTGTAGGCTTCATGTTCTCAAAAAAACCCAACCCTGTCAGTGCTTTTGTAGGCTTCATGTGCTCAAACTTCCTTTCTCAGAAGAGACTTAACTGCTGTGAGTAATACCATTCTGAGTCAAGTGGCTAATGCTAACAAGTATTTTGACAAATCCTGCAACAGAATAATAAACTAAATTAAGCAGGGTTTTTTTGGTACTGCTTTCATTCATAAAATTTCATACCCTGTGAAGATTTTCTTCAAACATCTTATCTTGTGACAATTTAGAAGGAAGTGAACATGGAGGAGAAGCAAGACTGTCAGCTACTTACCAACACTGCAAAACCGCTGGTCAAACTCTACTCTTCCTAGTTTTCTCCCTTCATATAGGGAAGATGGGGTCTAGGAAGGGGCAGGGAAGCAAGAGGAGAGGTTGGTCTGGGGGTGCTTTTTCCTTCCCAAAAGCATAAAGTTATTTCCTGAATGAGGACACAATGAATCTATATATAACAGAGATTACTCTCTCTTCCCCCCCTCCCCCCCCTTTTCTTTTATGACCCTGTATAATTTCTGGTTTATTTCTTCAGAGATGCCTGCATAAATCTGCTAGAGACTGACTTGCCCATCTGGGAAGGGCAGGTTGGAACTCTTTTGTGTGCTTACGTATATATACACCCACAACCCAGAGCTCACATAGCCTCTGTTGATAACAAATAAAAAGATTATTTTCTTTTCTGGTGATTTTGTTGTTGTTTGTTTCTTCCAGGCAGTGTTGTCTGTGAACAGAAACTGTGCTATCCTAGTTATTTTTTCAGGTGGATTTTCACCCCCCATCTTCTCCCTGCCCTTTGTTGGTGTGGCTCAGATTTCCCTCAGCATAGTGAAGTTTTTTTTTTTACTGGGAACTAGGACTGAACAAAGCCTGTCTGGACTAGTCCTTCACTATGCCATTTGGCTTTAAGGGAGAGCAGGTACAGCTTTTGAAGACGAAGATGTTGCTAGAAAGTTTGGCATGGTTCTTCCCTGATTTTGCACCATTACATATAAATGCATATACATATAATTGTGCCACTTGCTTCAAAATATTTGTTAAAATCTTTTCAGGGTGTGCAAGAACTTGTCACCAGCAGGGTTATTTTAATGTTACTGCTGATCTTCAGAACTACTGAAGTGTGTTGCTATCATATCAAAATGTGAAAGCCCTTATTTTTAGAGGTTCTGGGCAAATGTTTGTTATTGCTTATAGAATCATTTAGGTAGGAAAAGACCTTTAAGAACATTGAGTCTAACTGTTAACCTAACACTGTCAAGTCCACCACTAAACCATGTCCCTAAGCACTATGTCTATATGTCCTTTAAATACCTCCAGGGACGGTGGCTCAACTGTTTCCCTGGGCAGTCTGTCCCAGTGCTTGGTAATCCTTTGGTGAGGAATTTTTTCCTACTATCCAGTCTAATCCTTCTGTGGCACAACTTGACACTGTTTCCCCTTATTCTATCACTTCTACATGGGAGAAGAGGTTGACAATGACATCCCTGTAACATCCTTTCAGGTAGTTCTAGAAAGTGATAAAGTTCACTCTGAGCCTTCCTTTCTCCAGGCTAAAGAACTCCAGTTCCCTCAGCTGTTCCTCATAAGACTTGTGCTCCAGACCCTTCACCAGCTTCACTGCCCTTCTTTGGACACACTCCTACACCTCAGTGTCTTTCGTGCAGTGAGTGGCCCAGAACTGGACACAGGATTTGAGGTGCAGCCCCACCAGTACCAGGTACAGGGGGATGATCACTGCCCTAGTCCTGCTGGCCACACTATTTCTGATACAAACCAGGATGCTGTTGGCCTCTTGGCCACTGGGCACATTGCTGGCTCATATTCAGCCGACTGTTGACCAAAACATTTCAGAATGATTAAAGATCCTTAATCCAATGAGTGTTTTAGGATGAACAATGAAGAAACTGTTAAAATAAGCATCAAGCTGTGTATTCTTGATTTAACATATAACAGCTGCCTTGTTCCAATAAGTTGATAGTTTGATGAAAAATTTGAGTTATAATCTTCAGGGTAAACTGAATTCATATAGGCAGTGAAGAATGGATTTGTCACAGCGTGGAAAGTGTAAGCATAATGCTGTCAGATATCCACATGGAGTTTTATTGACTGACTTCCTGGGATCAAGGGAAGTCCAAGAAGACTTTTGACCAGACCATATCTTCAGCAGAAGAGAATTAAGGCTTCCTAGTGGAGAGTGTATCTCCACCTTCCTCTTTGAAGAGCAGAGAATGCGCAATGATGTATTTCAGTGAAACAAGTTAACAGCTGACATGCTAATAAAAGCTTCTTGCACTTCGGGACGCAGGGTGTAAAGAGAGAAATAAGGTACCCACCTTTTAGGCTCTATGCTAAGGTGACAGGCCTCTAACTCTTCTAGGCATTTAAATAGCAAAATAGTTAAAAAGTATAAAACCACTTCTGAGATAGATGGATAGTTTTCTTACATATCTTAACGCTTCTGTCAAGTGAATTTGATCTGCTTTCATAGGTGTTCTAGTGTTCAGTGTCTGGTTAAAAGAACTTAAATTTCTTACATCTTTTGTATTTCTGTTTTGAGTTTCTCTTACAGGTAACTAAAAAGTTACTGTAGTTCTGTTAGAGTACCACAGTAGGAAGAACTTCACTGGGAATATTTGGTACTCTAACCCTTCGAGCTATAGAAGTTGAAATTCAGTTTCTAAAACTCTCTGAAAGAGCTGTATGCAGTAGTGTTTATCAGGTCATTAGAGTGAGTTTTTCTGTGGTGGGAAATAGGCTATTGGTGTGTAATGTAGTAGACTGGAGAAACTTCTTACATGCACCCTGTGGATCAGAAATTATTTCACTATTACATTAAAATATACGGCATCTGTGCAGAACTTTTTCATATAGCAGGTAAGATTTTAAACTAAAGGAACTCAGGGAATTGTTCAGATGGGATGCATTTTTTTTTTTTCCCTTTTATAATTCCTGGTAATGGATAGATGTGCAGCATTTCTCCAGAGCAGCTGCTTTCCTTCAGCTCCACTAGGTTTTACACACAATCACCAGTGAGAGCACTGGTTTTCACAGTTCACTGAATAGCTAAAGACAAGTATGGTTGTGTGACTGTTTTCTTTGATTTGCAGAAAGCATCAAGAAGATGCATTTTCTTTTAAACTTGCTGACATCTCCTTCAGTTCTGGTTTTGTTTCCCATGGAAATAAAGTTTATGGACTATTTCAGTTCTAGACTAATACACTTTGAACCTATGGGTTTGCTTAAGTTAGGCTTGAAAGAGCAATAGCAATTTTGAAGCAGTTTCAATGACTTTGTGGAATTTTATGGGTGAGTAAAACAGGCTTGGGTCTTTGCAATGCTGCAAAAGGACTTTTCCCTTTGTGAAGGCAAGACAGACAGCACTCTTGTCGCTGATGCTGTGTTTCATAGAGTCATAAATCACGTAATCATTAGGGTTGGAAGGGACATTTGGAGATCATGTAGTCCAGCCCCCCTGGCAAGGAAGGACCACCTAGAGCAGGTTACACAGGAACATGTCCAGGGGGGTTTTGAATGTCTCCAGGGAGGGAGACTCCACAACCTCCCTGGGCAGCCTGTTCCAGTGTTCTGTCACCCTCAGCATAAAGAAGTTCTTCCTCATGTTGAAGTGAAAGTTCCTGTGTTTTATTTTGTGGCCATTACTCCTCGTTCTGTGCTTGGCACCACTGGAAAGCATCTGGCACCATTGTCCTGGCACTCTCCTCCTGAGAGATGCTCCAGGCCCCTGATCATTCCTGTGGCCCTCTGCTGGACCCTTTCCAGTAGCTCTTTGTCTTGTACTGAGGAGTCCAGAACTGTATACAGTAATCCAGATGTAGCCTCACCAGGGTTGAGTAGAGGGGGAGGATCATGTCCTTCAGCTGCTGGCCACATTCCTCCCAATACACCCCAGGCAGTAAACACAGTTATCACCTAATCCGAATTCTGTGGAGGTGTCATGATAAATTGGAGAGTGCTGAGGTTAACATGGCAGGAGGAGAATCCATACTGTGCCTGTCAGTGGGAACCTGCCATCAGTGAGTTTGTGTCCCTGAGCAAATGTACTCAGGCTTTCTTCATCTCTCTTTTTCTTGGGTACATCATGCTGAGAAGTTGCCTGTCTAGGCAGCTGAACGTACTAGTTTTCCGTTTGAAGAGAGGACTTGTTGTTACAGTGATTTCCTTTCCTGGGAAATACAGCATGTGGTGGGGTTTTAATCCCCCTTGTTCACTGGTAAAAATATATGCCTTGAGCATGCTTTCCACACGTGCATATACACAAAATGTAAACATGGTCAAAATGCATTAAGACGGCTGTCTCTGGCATCTCTAATTACTAAAGAAGATAAAATATTTACTACTACTAAATATTTATTAATGAATAAGAGACTTGAATATACATTCTTTAATGAAAGTGAGCTATGATGTACAAAATTGTTCTGCTTTTTCACTATGTGAACCCTTGCTTTATCCAGCTTCCCAATATTCTGGGCACACCCCTCAGCAGTTCTGTGCTTTTCTTCCCCTGAGCTCTCTTCTTCCCTGAAAGAGAAAACACTGGCTGAAATAGGAAGCATTCCTCTTCTGCTGCGGTATAAATCTTCAGGTGTATTTGCCAACTTGAATCAAAGAGAGACTGGGGCTTCTTACTGCTGATGCAGTGAAGCATCAGGTCTCCATAAACACAAATTTACAGAAATAACAAAAATTGTAGCTAGTAATTTAGTATTTTATTTGTTTTAACAGTGGGAATGCTGTAGAAAGTAATACAGAGCAAGCCCACCCTGTTTAGGGTTGTCTTTACAGTTGCTTTGTTTCAGAGTTTTTATAAATGAATCTTTCCCGTTTCCGTGGCAACTCAGTTGTCTGCATCGGTTGCCAAGGAACAGCTTCAGCTGCACAAAGGACAGGGACACTGCCACACAGTGATTTCATTCTTGGCTCTAATAGGCAGTGGAAGTGGAAGGTTGATATTCGATGGAGTATGGCCTCCATGCTGACTGTTAGCAGGAACTTTATTATTCTTAAAGTTTAACTGAGGTATTGGCTTCTCTTTGTACTGCAGCCACTACAAACCTCCTGTTAGATGCAGTTGCAGGACTCCTGTGGAAAGGTGTAACAGTTACATAGACATAAAGCACTGTAAAATGCATGTTTTCAGAGCATCAGATCAACCATCTGATTAATTGTGATATTCTCTGGTTAAAAAATTATTTATACAATGCAAGGTAAGCCCAAATTCTGTGTTTTGTAGAGAGCAGTTAGTTCTCTTTTTACATATGCCAGCAAAGACAGGATTAAAAGTGAGCACTATTAGAGTTACTCTTGGATATTAGGATAACTCTTGGACACATGGCTCCCTAGGATCTCTGGAACTCTGAAAGTATTTTCTTATTTGACCTCTGGTTAAACTACAATCTGGATTCCCATCTGATCTTTCTTTTAAGAAGCACAAACTGGCACCTGTCATCAGTTCATCAGTTTTCTAAAATGCATGCAGATAGAGGGAGCATATTGTGAGTCATGATTCTGTGTTAGTGTAAAATCTTATTTTTGAGGCTGCCTTGCAGCCGTCAGTTCTGTGGCTGTGAATTTCTGAATGCATGATCTCAAAGTAGCGAAGGAATTCATTTGGAATTTGTTACAAAATAATTACATATTTTCAAAGGAAAATATTAATTTGCTTTTTAGTTTTGTAAGTGACAATAAGGACAAAATATTGTATATAGACATACCAATAAATCCGGTTCTGTGACAGTGAAAGAGAGAATTGAACTTTTCTTCAGAGGCTGGTGTAGAAACAAAAATAGGGTCTTTTGACCTTAATGTAGAATCTGTACCTCAGATTTAGTCTACCTCCTCTCATCGATTCTCTGGTGAAGTGCCATTACTATACACTGTTACGTGAGTGCTACTCATCAGTGGGTTTTGAGTCAATTAGCATTTGTAATAGCTTCAGGAAGGGTGAAGTGAGTATTGTATAATACAGAGTAGTCTGTTATATACAGACATGCGGATACTCCTGTGAAAGAGAGAAGCTGTTGCACAGTGTCTGCCCACAGGTGTGTAAGAAAAGAGGTCAAGAACAGTTGTTTGTTCCTGTAGTTAAAATGTCAGGAGGAGTTTACGGTCACAATGCAGCTTACAGAGTACAAGGAGAAGCTGGGTAACTAGAAATTCAAGAACATCTTTAGTTCTATGGTTCAGTCAAAAAACTATGTTAGCTGCGGCCAGTTTGCTTTTATAGGTACTGAGTCAGGCATAGTCTCTTAAGGTAAATGTGGCCAAAAAATGTTATTTTCCAGGTTTTGGACACTTTTTAAAGCCCTCTGTCAGCCAGTACTAGCCCTGCTTATGTGAACTGGCGTGCCTGCAGGCTGACTTAGAGGAGTTCTTTTAGACTCGGTTTAGCTTAGAGATGCTTTGACCTTGGAAAACTGGAGTTCAGTCCCTGAAGTGAGTTAGTGCTTCTGCATGTTATTCTCAGCATGATGGATTACTGTGTCACGTGCAGTTTTCTCTCTGACTGTTGTTATCACCTTTATTACTGAATTCATTATTTTTTAGATTTCTAAGTGGAGAAGTGCTGAAACCTTTCCTGTGTTGTAATAAAAATAATCTGTTGCTTCATAGTGAGGATATTTGTAAGGAAGGCTATAGTGCAATCAGCACAGATAAGCCTGTTGGAAATCAGAGTGATAACTTGACTTATATTAATGTTTGAAAGGCTAGATAACAGATTTCCAATATTGTATTACACCTTAAGCAAGCCAACTACATTTTGCAAGTTAGGAATAAAGCAGTAGGCATGGTGATGGTATTTCATAGTGCAGAACAGAGAGCCCTCAACCTTTTTTCTCCTAGTTAGCTGTAATCTGAAAGCTTTGAACAGAGAAGACAGAATGCATTGGAAAAATAATAGAGCAAGTTACCTATCTTTTAATGAATGCTGTAAATAGCAACCTATCCTTCGTACTTGCTCTCTCTTTCAAATGCTGTATTCCATAATACAAGCTCTACAATGTTCTTTAAAAACCATTTGGGTATTATTAAATGGGGAACATCAAATTCCTTTTCTGTGTAATGCACTTGCCCAAATAGCTTTACAAGTCACTCGAGGCATGATTTACTTAAAAATTATATGAATCAATTAGATACTAAACCATACTTAATGTGAAAGTTATAGCAGAGACTGATAAAAGCCAGGCAACTAGATTAAGTATTTGACCTAAACCTGTCCTTTTGAGCCAGATGTAGGGCAGCACTTGGGCTGTACACTGAGTGTAGATACACTGAACTGCACCAATGTTTTCATCTCCAAGTAGGTTGATTAGAGAGCCTGTGATCACTGTTTAAATATTTATTAAATAAAAATGTTTGTTAGAAATACCATTTACAAGGGAGAAAGGACATTTCAGTATAATTGAGCACTACTTCCTGAGTTATTATTAGACCTTTATTTAAATGAGATCAGTTATCCAGATTGTTTAGAACCTGGTCACACTGGGGATTTTTTTTTTTTCCCCTCCTTTTATATAATGGACTTTAAAATCCTGATTTGATACAGCAAATCCACACAAATGTTTTACGTAAAGTGCATGTCCTGTATTCCATCTCTCTTTATTGCCTACCCTGCCAAAATCCAATAAACTGCTGACTGCACACATGAATAGAAATTTCTGAAAGAAGTCCTTATTTTTGCTAGGTCTGTAGTGGCCCAAAAGAATGTATTCTAGAAGAAGGCTTAAATGGGGAAAATGTTTATTACCCATGTTGGTGCAGCTTTGTTGGGATGAGATTGCTCTATAATTTGCTTACATGGCCTGGTGTGCTCATATTGTCAAGGCCTGGCTTCCCAGCCTGGCTCTGCAGTTGTCAGCACGAAAGCTTCACCAACCAGCCCTGTCCTGTGTACTCCTCCCATCTTTTGATACTGTCAAAGTATCCTTCTGGTTTTGATCCTTGGTTGGAGAGTGTCTGCGTGTGTTTAGTCCAAGTTCCTAGTAATTCAGTTTTATAAGAAGGAACTGATGGTTTAAAGATGTTTGTGTTGCCTAATGTATCTTATGGCCATACCAGTCTGAGCCAAAAATCAGTCTCTTTACACTGCCTCCAAAGAATCTGGAAAAAGAAAAGACACTAAAGTTAATCAGAAGTATTTCACAGCACATCTTAAGATTCACAGAACTAAAGCTTAGTTTCAGCCTGTGTTATGTATTGGAGCTGGGCTGTGAGATAATTCTGTAACCATGCTACATAATTCTGTAACTTTGCCTTAAGAAAGGAGACAGCTGATCAAGTAAATAGCTTCCTAGAAATCTCTTCGGATAAATTTCCCTGTCTTCACAGGGAAAGAATATCTTCAGACATTCAGAAGAATGTTATCACAGAACTAGGACTTTCTGAAATACCACTAAAGCCCAGCATTTCTGTGACTGGAATTTCTATTTAGTAAGTTGTCAGTACTTGCTATCTAAATAGTGTACCATTGAAATAAAGTTACTCATACTTTATTGCTGTTGATTTAATAAGGGCATTGACACCAGCTGTGTGATATAGGGGAGTCTATGCACTTAACAGGTTGTTGACCCTTTTGACTCTTGTGTTAGAAACAGCTAAGGATGTAATGTTGGTTTTACATATCAATGCATAAAAAGGCACCCAAAAGAACTCCTGTTTTGTTCCAATCCTGCAAAAGGACTCTCCATATGAGATTATACATGCCTTCTTTAGTTATTGCCTGGCTCCAGGGCTGCTCCAGTTTTTGGGGAAACTTGTCTGTTCCTGGTTGTTTGGTTTTTTTTATTCAGGCTGCCCCTTCAGAAATTAGGTAAGTAAAGTGCACGGCCTCTGCATTTCTGACAAGTTGCTGAAAATCTCATGATCCCTCTTAGGTTATTTTTTTAATACTTTTTTCTTTGTGAGAGTCTACTCTGTATGCCACCTTGTTATTTAAAGCCCTGCAGTGGCGGCTTAAGCTTCTTCAGGTATTCTATATAAAGGACCTTCCATAAGCTCCTAAAACCTAGCCTACCCAATGAATGTGTATGTTTGTTAGTCTTGCTGGTTTTAAGTGTCACATACTAAAATTGATTTTTTTTTCCTATTATTAATTTTTCTGCCATTTTAAACAGCACGTAGAAATTTGGTTGCATTAAACTTATTTTGGTTAACAGAAACATAGCAAACTGGGATGCCCTCAGCAAGATCATTGAATCACAGGCTGGTTTGGGTTGGAAGGGACCTTAAATACCATCTGGTTCCAACCCCCTGCCACAGGTAAGGACGCCTTCCACTAGATCAGGTTGCTCAAAGCCCTGTCCAGCTTAGCATTGAACACTGCCATGGATGGGGCAGCCACAGCTTCTCTGGACAACCTGTTCCAGTACCTCACCACCGTCATAGTAAAGAATTTCTTCCTAATGTCTAATCTAAATCTACCCTCTTTCAGTTCAAAGCCATTCCCCCTTGTCCTATCACTCTATGTCTTTATAAAATAAGGAACAGGAGGACATAAATTTGTTTCCTTATTATAAACTTGTGCAGTTTTCACCTTTGAGACTTTTTTTGTCAGCTTATGTTGTGAGGCCTTAATGGCTTTAGCTCATGAGTCACAAAAGCTACATCTAATATTAGTGACATTTGAAATGTGCACACAAGACTATACTGCCCAGGGTCTGAAACTGGCTTACAGGATTATGTCTAGTTTAGTTCAGCCTCACCCCATTATATGGGGAAAAGCTCCAGAGTAGAGTATCATACTTCTGTGCTTAATCACCCAAGCTGGGTCTTCTAGACTGCCTGCAAACCTGCTGCTTTGGCTTATGGAGCAGCAGATGATACTGATAGTTCTCTTGCCCTTTTTCAAAGGGTGCAGAGAAGGGTCACAGCAATCACGAGGCTTCAGAAATACTCACTTTCTTTTGAACATGCACAGGCTTGGCTATGTTTTCACTGCAGTGGCAACAGCCCATCTTGTGATTTGAAAGTGAAATTATATTTATTGTTCACATCTGTTTCCAAAGGGAATTCTTGCAAGAAATGGTTGTTTCAGGCAAAATGCTCTGTTTTCTGAAGTTGATGGATTATTTTTTTTTTTTTTTTTTTTTTAATTTTGGGTTTAAATTGGGGGAGGAAGCGAGCCTGGTGACTGTGGTTCAGTTTGTGAGGTTTAGCAGCAGGATAGTAGGATAGTCTCAGGGGCTGTGGTGGGCAGTTTTCACAGATGTGGCTCTTGCTCATCTCAATATGTGCAGCTGAAATTGCTGAAGCCAGCTGCAGGGACTTGTGGGGAGAGATCATTTCAGATTCTGTTCACCATCAGTAAATGTCAGCTTTGGAAGGGCAGCGTTGACTCAGCCTGAGAAGCGCAGTGTCAAAGGACGTGAGTAGCAGGATGTTCTAAGCAAGCTGAATGTCCATTGGCAAGGTGTCTGCAACTGCCTCTGGTACTCGGGGTAATTGTCCTTAGAGGGTTTTATTTACAGCTTCAGTGAGGTAGATTACATGGGTTATGTGTATTCTTTGGAGTTTGGGTAGGATTTATTTAGTTGTTTTACAGTTTCTTGGTTGCAGACACTAGGAAGGGTTACTTTGTGTATTGAATGTTAGTAATCGTGTTTTTACATGAACTTGGTCAGTTATTCTACTTAGGGAAGATTTCTTTACAGTAATTTGGCCATGAATTGCCTTTGATCTGTGCATCAAACCACAATGCTTTTCTTCATTGCTCTCTCGTGATTGCTCTACAATATTTTGAGAATTCTTCTGCTGTGAATCATTATTTGGCAGGTACATGGAGAGCTGCAGGATGTAGCTGAAAACTGACAGCTTTCCACATCCTGCTGATCTTGGCCACATTGCAGAACAGTGGTGGTCTCTTGTACTTCTGACTTTGGAGCCTTGTGTCGTATCTTAGTCAAACTTTTAATCTTGGTTTTGGGCTTATTGTCACAAAAAATATTTGGATTAAATAAAATGTCTGCACAATGTATTAACATATAATGTCTCTTGTTATAATGGTCCTCAGGTAAAATTCCAAGACAAGGAGCTGTTTCTGTTAGCATGGCTACTTTCTTAGCATTTAAACTGGGAACTATATCAATCTCTTTATCCGAAGCACTCTCAAATCAAAGACCAAATGTTTATGATCAGTTTACAAATCAGCATGCTTATTTTAAAAGTAATGAAAAAGAAACTTTCACTTCCTTCCCCTGCTACTCCCTGCCTTTTTTTTTTTCCCCCCACCAGATGCTCTTCCAGACTTTGAGCTGGGGATAGGTAACAGTTCCTTGGTACTGCACACTGCATGCTGAAATTTAGATTGAACAAGGATTGAATGAATGCCTGAAACCAGAAGTGGGAGCTTTGAGGAAAATTACAGAATATTGCATAATTCTTGATTCAGTTGTGCATTGGCAATGGGGAGGAGTTAGATTCTCCAAAATCCAAGCCAGGGTTATGGTATGGAAAACAAAGCACCCAGCATGTGCAAAAATGAAAACCATATGCAATGATGCAGTTGCCTTTAAACAGTTGTAAGTTAGAACGTGAGATTGCAGTAGAGTGTAAAATGCATGCAAGTAAACATGGTGTGTTCTTCCATCTCCTGCTGGTAGATTACTCCTTGGTGCAATTTCACTTCACAAAGCAGCTTGCAGTTTTTCTTGGGCTGCTTTGTTACTCAGCCCAAGTAATTTTATTTTATTTTTTTGACTTTATTTCTAAACTGTCCCCAGAACCTCTCTATAGCAAGTTAGTGTCCGGTCATAAACAAACTAGTGGAGATTACTGAGGTCTTAGAAATGGTAACTTTAGGATGCACCAAAAGCAAATGCTAATCAGGCAACATGGTGTTTGCAATCAGATTTGGTGGCAAATGCAGGAGACATCAAACATTCTGGTCAGTGGCCCATAAACTAATGGTTAGGCCTGTCTGCTGAGAGGCAACATGGAGTTTGTGAGACTCCTGCTGCTACTCTTCAGAAACATCTCTACACTCCTGGCAAGATTTTTAAAGGTCTTTATACGTACTTAGCTGCCTGCAGCTAGTATTCATCTGAAAGCCTTATTAGATGCCTACCAGTATCATCAGCCACCTAAATACCTTTTAAACTGTTCACTGCAGTCTCTGTTGGGATGAGTCTATTAAATTTGGCTCTAAAGCTCAGGTCAGGTAGAAAGTACATATAAGCAAAACTAGGCACAATTTTGGGAACTGTATGGTGGCAGGGTTTGGTTTTGTTTTTCAGGGTGTACTTCGCAGAGAAACTTGGGCAGGTTTCAAAAGAGATTATCAAATAGTTGTTTCAGTGAACCATGTAAAGGTTCCACTTCAGAGAAGCAAGTAAGGAAAGCCAGCTGAAAAATGGATTGGCCTTGGAATTTCAGTTCAGCCCCTGGTTCTGGTTGATAGAAGCAAAGAATGGTTAGTATTGGAAGGGACCTTAAGATCATCTAGTTCCAACTCCCTGCCATGGGCTTAAACTTTCTAAACAAATGATGGTGTGTCCATCCCACTTTGTTTTTGCAATGAGGTCAGGGGCTGTCTCTAACTCTCTGCTTAACATTCTCATCATAGCAAGTGATTCTTAATCTTAACAGCAGCCTAATATACTAGAAGTAAGAGATTTAAAAAAAAACAAAACATAGGGCAGAGCAGTAGAAGGCCCTTAACCCAAAGGGACCTAGGGCAGACACTTGACTTCATGGTGGCTTCCCATTGGTTTCTCCTTAGCAATTCCTGGAATAACCCAAAGTCTTCTCTCCTGCAGTTCAGCTTTTCAGCTCTGCTGCTTACCTTCCCAGTCTTCCTTCCCAGCCTCAACTCAGGTACTGCTTGGGCACTGCAGACTCTACTAGACAAACTGCCTCAGTATTTAGGAGAGGATGTAGGTTGTCTTAAGCCATAAATCGCTTCTGTATTTTTTCCAGAGTACATTAAGATTCATAATCCATCCCTAACCATTACCATTTAACAAAGCAACACATAGTTTGATCATTTGCAGAGAGGTTTGCTGGAGGAACTATTTTTAATGCAGGATTTATGGGATCCTTTCTCATTATCCTTTAAGTATGGCACCTGCAAAAGAATGTTCAGGGAAAATAGGGTGGTGTTCAAGGATGGAGGAAGGCAGCAATACACGAAAGGCTGAAGTACTCTTCCAGTCCCACATCAGCCTCTGTAGACAAAACTTCATTCCTAGCCTAGGAAGAGAAGCAGGGGCAATAGCTCAGTTGGGAAATTAAATTTTGACATTAGGAGAAGCATTTTCATTAGGAAGGCAGTACAGCACCAGAGAAGTTTGTGCAGAATTAGTATAGTCTTCATCCCTAGACTTTTTTGGAGCTTGAGTCGATGGAAACCACGAGGAAGAAATAGGAGTCTGGCCTAAAGATCTCCAGAGGTCATTTCCAACTAAATATCTATGGTTCTGTGAACACTATTCTTTATTTTTTTATTGGCCTCTTTGGGTAGCCCAGCAAGCCCAGCTTCTGCTGTGAACTGGTGGTGAATAGCAGTTCTTCATTTGTAGCCCACAGTCAATGTGACAGACCACATTTCTCAGGGCAGAGTGTACCTTTGAATGTTAGGTACATTGCAGCTACTCATCTTGAATCCTGTGTATTAGCTGTGTAATAATTTACCCATGTAGAGGTTTGATAATCTTGACATGTCATTCTCTTGTATGCTTTGTAAATCACAACTGTTGATACTTAGTCATTGTTGTCCTTGGGAATAATTTTCTTTTATTCCTCAGGACATCTCACTGATCTGCATTATCAATCTGCTTGCTGATGGATGAATATGTGCAAAGATTCAAGATTTGTGCAGGTGTGTGCGATAAAACTTCATGGAACATGGATTAAGTAAAAATAAAGAGACAGCACACTGGCTTTCCGTGATACATAGATTCTTGAGATTATTTTTCTAAAGGTTATAAAAAAAACCTTCAATTTTGCATCCTTTCTTAGGATCCACAACATCCAATCTTCCATCTGTTTATCTTAGAAAGAAACAACAGCCCTCTTAGCCTCAAAATCCTAAGATAACTAGTTCATATTCAGTACAAATTTGACTTCTAGATACATGAGTTTGTGGTATCTGTTGTTAAGATTAAATATATGTAAAGTAGGCTTATTTTTTAATATGACCTATTGACATAGTATGTTCATATGAAAATAGAGGATATATAAATATATCTTGTACAGAGCACTTTATATCTTAAGGTTCTTTCCAACCCTAACCATTCTGTGATTCCATGTTAAAGCTTGTCTGAGTTACATAAGCACGAGCTTCTGCATGGTGTATTTCTAGAAATACTGTCATTTTTATTTCTGTTTAAAAATTGTACATTTAAGTGATTTCTAGGAGGTGGCATGTACAGATGGTAGTCTACCTCCCTTCCTTTTTTAAATTTTTCGATGACTTTACCAAGGTACCTTCAGTCCTCTTCCAGAACGTTTCAAACATGTCTCTGGAACTAGCTATTTGTTAGTTAATACAGTATCAGTTGTTAGATCTGGAGCATAAAATGGTAACTGCATCTCTCCCATCATGCTATCCTTGTGGCTCTTCATTATGTTCTTACTTTTGTGCTTATATTTAATTAGGTATTTTTCTGTTTATCTCTGAGCAGCTATGGAAGTCATTACAAATGTAGTAGAAATTTGCCTGGTTTTGAAACTCAGGATGAATTTTAAGATGCTAATGTTCAGTGTCATAGAGAGATGAGATTTTTTTATTACCAGCTCAAGCACGCGTGATATAATTAACATGTTTCATCCAGAGTGAATCTCTAGAGCTTTGCTGTCAAGACAGAGCAGCATCCTAGAAAGCAGTTTCCTGTTTGGCTGGGGTTCTGTTAGCAGCACTGCCAAAAGATGCAGTAGTATCCTCTTGCCTCTTCTGTGCCAGAACACAAAGATGACTGACTGGGATTTCAAAAGCATTAAACCCAGTAAAAAACTGGGGGATGGAGAGAAAGTACTACAGCTGGCCAGAGGTGGAAGGGTAGGATGTGACTAACCTCATGACAGCAGCACTAATGTGGGTTGGCTGCAGGTGGTGGTGGTGGAACTACATCCTAGCAGATAGCTGACGAATATATTTGAGTTATGTTCATTTCAGAAGCCTGTAATTTAGTCACATTCAAGAGGGTTATCACAAATATTTCAAAAGTCATGAACTTGGCTTTAGCTTCCTAACCAAATGGCGAGTCTGTGCTCCAGATTGTGGAATTATAACTGCTTCTCATTGAAATGAGAGTTCAAAGATTTTTAATATGAAAAAACCACATGTCAGAATTGTAGTTAATGAGGCTTCCCACATCAGGGTGATGTGAGACTTCTACATAGCATGGGAAGTTTTACTCCAGATGCATCATTCCTTGCCAAATTTTGAAGAACATTTCAATTTTTAGAAGAGGATTAATATTTTTATGAAAAGGGGAAACACAAGGAATAAAAGGCAGGGGGAAGGACAGGCTTCTGGTCAGAACAGGATATTAGTTGATCTCTTAGCACTGATGGTGCATTACATAGCCCTGTTGAGCTCACTTCTGTGTGTGGAGGATAAGCAGACTTTGCCTGCTGGGGAAGAGACTTTTCCAACTCTGTTCCCTACAACAGCAGCTTCCAAAGGGATAGTTCCCATGTGACTGGTAATGCTCAGTGTATGGTGAAGTCATGTGGAGTTTGTCTTTTATATAAAAGCTTCTTGGTTTCCTTTCATCAGTCTTCAAAATTCTCAGCTTATTTATTTATTTGCCACTTCATGCCTCAGGGGAGAGGGCTTTAATTTAGAGATACTGCTTATACGACCAAAGCAAATAAAGGTTATTCAGCAACCTCTGTTTCCTAACTGAGTGCCCTTTTCAGCTTCTGAAATGAAGATGATGTGCATGGTAAAACATTGCACTGGAGTAGCAAATAGCATTATTTTTAGAAGATGATGTTTTGGCGGTAGGAAAGTCACAAGAACATGGGCATAGTTGTGATCTGTTCTCTAAATAAAGCAGTGTTAAAGTGATGAACAAGGAGGAAATGTTTTTTATGGCTTTACAAAAATCCCTTGTGGAAAGTTCTTAACTTGTGTGCATGTTATGGTGCTTAAAGCTCAGGGAGTTTGCAGCCCATTAGAACAATTCTTTCTGCTTAGATGGGAAAAAGTGCAAGTACCTGCCTTAGGCCACAGAGTTGGCTGATGGAAAGATCAGTGTGGCCTGCTTCAAGTCACAAGTAACTGCAGGCATACACTGTTAGGGCTTCACATGAATAGTTGCTTTCATGATTTACTTCTTATTCCACTTGATCACTTTTAACTGTTACTGCAACACATTGGGATTTTAAGGCCATATAAGAATCATTTCTCTGTTCCTAACACTGGAGAATGAAAAATGCATTGCATGTGGCCTTTTGGGATAAACCCATCCAATATAGTAGTGAGTTAATTACAAAATACTTTAGAAGTTGTAACCTTTTCTTTCCTGAAGAGAAAGGTAGTCTCTGCTAGCATCATTTTTATTTAGATGATTCGGTTTTCCCAGTGGTAAAATAGTCTGTTTAGTTTTCTTGTTTTGTTTTTAGACTTAGGATGTTCAACAAAGGTCAGTTTTGTGGGTCTCTTCAGGATGTTTAGCTTTGAAGTTAGGAGTAATGCTTGTTTCTATGATTGTGTTAAAGATGCAGAATAACAAAAATCATGGAGTCCTTCACTTTTCAGTTTTATGGAAACAGATATTTTAAGTAAATTTTACTTTGTTCTATTTTGAAAGTAAGAAAGGACAAAGCAAAACAGAAAGCTAGTTTTCTGGTTTTGATAAACTTTAAGTCTTACAGTACAACCACAGAAGGCTTTTCAGTGGTTGTCTGTAATCTGTTTTGGCAGTGAACTCCTGTGCAGCCTCCCCTTCCAACAGTCGTTTTTATGTCTGTCTTTATTTAAAGTATCTTCCTTGATAAGTGAGGAGATATGTTAAATAGCTGAGACCTCTGCTCCTCTGTCAAATTTGAGTCAAGCCAATGACGTAAAATATTGCAGAGATAAAAATATGTGGTTTGCAGTACACTGTGTGTTTGCAAAAGCCTGCTTCCTTACAAGAGTCGATTGTTCAGGATTTTTTTTTTTAATACGTTATTTTTTTCTTTCCTGTTTTTATCCAGTTATTTGAAAACCTCCAGATTCAGGTGTGTATGGCCTTTAGTATAAGTTTGTACGTAGGTCAAACTTTGTATTGGAATAGTCCAAATGATGTATTAGACTCTGGTTTTTGCTTGTAACAGCATGTTATGACTGATTGTATGGTTTAGTATTCTGGCACTGTGTTCTAAAACTGGAATAGCTGTGGACATGCTTCCATTGCTTTTGAGAAAGAGAGAATTGCATGATGCTGAGAAGCATGAGTTTGCTTTTGGTATTACAAAATCCCTGTGTTTCCTTTCTGTCTTCAGATTACTTATTACTTTTGAAAAGGTTTTGCTGTTTCTAATGACGTTTGTCGCACAAAACTTGCTTCATCGGGTAGTTCAGTGTCTTTGAAATTCAAACCAGAAAAGTAAACATGTTTTCTTGCGTGAATGAGTAGGACCAGTTAACAGAGAACTGGAGAATGGAATGGCTGGAGCACCTCTAGGAGTCTCATTGGTGAAGGATAAAGTAAAATACAGACAGCCACATGTGTCTGCAGGTACCATACACAATAGCAGATGTTCTCAGAAGATAGGAGCTCTATCATTATTCAGCACACTCATTTTTTAACACTTTTTCTAAGAAGCTCAGAAAAAAATATTGTATTAGGGCCCAGACAGTTGGGCTCTGATTAGCCTTTGTGCTTTCTGCCCTTTACAGATTAATATCTCCCTCTGGAGTATGTTGAACTGAGAAGTTATATTTTTGGGATATGGACAGCCCATGACTCCCTCCAAGACTGCACTGTGAATGGGGGCATGGTCAAGGAAGCATGTTTGTTGTTGCTTGGTAGGTTATGATGTTTTCTAGACAAAGATGATTCCCACCTGATTTCAGGTAATAATACTGTTTGGGTAGAGAAATTAATCAAATGAGCCATCAGTTTTTTGGATGAATAGCAGAGTTGAGTAAGTCTCCAGGTAATTTTTGTGAACTACTTTGTTAATACTTTGTGCTGATCTGCTGTTGTGAAACACAACTTTTCTTTTGAGCAGAAGCTTCTGGCGTAAAGGGCAGTGGCACAGCTGTGGCAGGCCAGCTCAACAGGGAGTGACAGTTCTCGGGGTATCTGCTCTCCCTCTGTACCACCAGCTGGCGGAAGGCTGGTCCAATCTGCTGGTACCATTAGCATCTGCCTTTCTGGGTCAGGAGCTTTTTAATACAGAGCTCCAGTGACCGCAGCCTTTGTGGAGAGTTACCTGAGCTAGCAACATAAAGGGAGGGAAAAAGTACGTTGAAACTAGATCCCATGCTGCTCTTCTAATTCTTAAATTCTTAAATGTAGAGTGATTTTGCTGTTTCCATTTACTGGATTTCTGTAATTCTGAAGCAGAGCCCTTAGCAAATCACTTAGGATGTCATAATATGGCTGTGCTGTAAAATCACCAGTTTTTACTCTGAAGCCTTGGCAGTACCTAAAGCGTCTGCAAAAACGTAGAAATGTGTCTGTGTTGAAGTTGAGGGGAAGTGATCTTTTTACAGCTGTAAAAGCAAAGGCATTGGAGATATGTTACTAACTTTAGCGTTTAATTGATGTGCTATAGCAGTGATAGGAGACTAACTCCTGAAGTCCCAGGAAAGAGAGAAAGAACTGTTCAGAGCAGGAATTAACCAACATTAACTATCTTTCTGACTTTTGGAATAGAATTTCCAATTTTGTTTTGGATGTTGAAGTTTTCTACATCAGAAAGGGAAGAATTAAAATGGCAGATTAAAATCAGAGGGTGGAGAGGAAGGATCCTCTAAATTAGAGAGGGTAGAAAAAACTCATATAGAAAGCAAGCACTGCAGTGGAAGAGAGTGTTTGACAAAACAGGTCAGAGAAAAGGATCAGTTAATGGAGAAACAGTGAAGTTCAGAAATAGTGAAACAGTAGAGTGAGAAATTTTCTTGGTGATGCCTGAAAGGATCCAGCTGGCTGGAAGCACCCACCTTTACACTGGAAAGGAGTATTTCTGTTTGGTTGCAGGTCATTTTCCCCTTTTGTGACTAGGCTTATATTTTTCTGTTGCAAAGATAACCTAAGTTCAGCATACTCACAGGAATATGCCATTTCTAGTGAGAACTTCACTGAAGCGGAGCGGTTCCTAGGCAGTCTTGCTGCATGTGTTACTAATGATCATTTGAACTATTTCGTAGGAAAAGCTCCTTTATAAGTCAATGACCTAGAGTTTGTTATGAATCTGTGTATGTATTTATTCAGTAAATAGATCATTAAGAATTTAAATTCAGCTCTCAGTATCTCTAGGCTGAGGACTGACACACATTGGAGGCCTAAGGAGAATGAAAACAGGAGCTAAGGCAGCCCAGCCCTGCATGGGAAAGTAAGGAGCCGTGAGCCTGCTTCCTCAGGTGAGATTCACTTGTCTCACTTCAGATGTTTATAGCCTAGCCTCCTCTGTTTAAGCTAATTGTCTAGGCTATTGTAATAGCCGGTGGAAAGATATAGGCATTTCTAAGGCATGACTCGTGATCTTTTGTAAGATGAGATGACCTGAACCTGCAGGAGAGGATTGTTTCTTTGTGAAATGGAGCTTGAGGTAACCAGAGTACATGTAGATGTTTGCATCATGGAAAGCCACAGCTGGGGCAGAAGAGCACCATGGTGCTGGAGGACATGTCTGGCACTGGACACCGCTAGAAGCGAAAAGACAAAGGCCGTAAGACTTTCTGCTACCTGTGAATTCACCCTCCAGATCAGCAGCATAATAGATCTCTTAGAGGAGGCTACTCTATCTGACAAATGGTTGGTTTCCAGTTTTGAGGGTGTTTGTTGGTTTTATTTAATCCCTCTTGGGAGGGAGTGAGTTATATAACAACGTGTCAGTACACCCACAGCAGCAGAGTGGTGACAGTCACCGGGTGCGAAGAGCAAACCCAGGATGCTGTTTGCCCTGAAATTTTAAATAAAATGGGCTGTTTGGAGGTGTTTAATTGCAGGGTTGGCAGCTCCAGTTTTTCTGTCCTGAATTTTGTGGTAGTCATTGTCAGTCTTGAAAATGTGGCTTCAGAACTCCTGCAGCTTTGTGTGAGAATCTGTATTGCTTTTTTAATTCTAAGCTGCTAAATGTTAGGGTTTGGAAGAAACTTTAGAAATGTGATTCACAGCATTTTATCTGTATACTGATTTTTATTCACCACTGAAGATCTTCCATCTGCTTTTATGTTACAAAGTTTGGGGCTGCCTTCGTGGATTTTGGGCATGTTGCTTTGTCAGTGTTGTAAGAATTTTTGATTTGATTACGTAGGCAGGAGTAATCTGAATAGTTCAAATTTTTTTCTAGCACTCAAACCCGAGTATAATAGAAGAGAATGCAGACTGGGGGTGCCTTGCATTTTTTGGTAACATAAAAAATCTGGAAAAGTTGTATTTTTTCAAGAAAAATAACAGCTTGTAAGGTGGAGGTTTTTTCAGAGTTTCAGTTTTTACTCACTGTGACTATGTGTGTCTCAAAAGAATAACTGACAACAAGAGAATTAGATTTCTGGTAGGTTTTCTGGCCTATGAACATCTAATTACATTTGTTAACCTGAAGTAAAAAACAATTGTCAGAAAACAGGACATGTCGATGTAATTATTTTCATTGTTTATCTTGTGATAGCAAAATGCACACAGATCAATATAACAATCCCTGTTAAATGTTTCTGTTCTGTAAGACTTGGGGAATGATGCTAATGCAAATGCTATTCTGAAACTATCCTGACGATAGTTTCAGAAGTTTCACTGGTCATAGTGAAAGCACCAAAGGTATGGAGGGGAATCTGCTAAAAGCCAAATTATGCTCAGTTTTTGCATGGTGAGTATCAGAGAAGGTACTCTGTTAACCAGGCCTTTCTGTAGAAAGATTCTGAAAGCTTTCCTTTGAGCAGTTCTGAGTGTCCATCAGGCCTCAGTCTGGGAGAGTGTTGTTGATCTGATAATTCTTGCCTTGGGCTTTATAAGGTAATAATATCCACAGACCACAAAATCACTTCTTCTTTGTCCTTCTGGAACTATGTTATGTCTTTGTTTTGTTGTCATGGTTTAACTCCATCTGTCAACTAAGCACCACACAGCTGCTTGCTCCCAACCAACACCAAAGCAGGATGGGGGAAGATAATTGGAAGGGTAAAAGTGAGAAAACTTGTGGGTTCAGATAAGAACAGTTCAGTAATTGAAATAATAATGATAATTTGTAATGAAAAGGAAAATAACAGAAATAAATGCCAAGAAAGACAAGTGATGTAAATGAAAACATTGCTTACCACCAACCAGCTGATGTACAGATACTTCCTGAGTGGCAGCTGCCCGGCCAACCTTCCCCTAGTTTATATGCTGAGCACAATGCCATATGGTCTACGATATCCCTTTGGTCAGTTGGGGTCAGCTGTCCTCGCCATATCCCCTCACAACTTCTGCACCCCTAGTGTACTTGCTGGTGGGGTGATGTGAGGAGGCCTTGTCTCTGTGTAAGCACTGCTCAGCAGTAAGGAAAACACCCCTGAATTACCAACACTGTTTCCAGCACAAGTCCGAAACATAGCCCCATACCAGCTACTATGAAGAAAATTAACTGTATCCCAGCCAAACACATACTACATTTCTGTAGTATGCTTTTTTGTCTATTACCTTTAATAGCTTAATATCTTCGGTGGATGTTGTCAGTGCACTTCTCACCCCCATATCGAGAGCAGGAGAGCTGTATGTCTTACACTTTTCAGCACAGATATCTCTAGATCTCCACGGATGATGGCAAGAATTGGAAACATGAGCAGGAGTATGTGGTCAATTTTTCAATGAATTATTCACTTGTGCAAGAAGGACCGTTGCTATTTTGCATACTTAGCATCCTAAAAAGCCTTAATTAAAGTCTTTGTTGAAAGTCAATGTTGAAATTTTAAGGAAGGAACTGGATCAGTCTTTTCCACTGAACTCCAGCAGGCTGGACATCCCATTACAAAAGGCATGCTGATGCTAGTGTGTACAACAAAGATTTCAGGCTTAAGGTCTTGCCTGCAGTCTCTAAAGTCTGTCACTGTTGCCAACACAGAGTCCTGTAGTACCAAGATACTTTTAATTGAGAGGTGGCATACCATTGAGTTAGTAATTCACCGATTTCATGCTTGAGTTCCTTTAGGATTCCTGGGTTGAGTGCCGTCTGGTCCTGGTGAGGTATTAGCATTTGTTTCCTTGGTTCCTGTTGTATTGCTCATATAGTCATTGCAGTTTCAAACACATCCTTGGAGGCCCTGTCAGGAGGGGTCATGACAGGGAAATCCTGAGAAATAGCGTTGCAATATTATAGCAATAATGTGGTAAAACTCTGAGATCTTACAGGAAGGGGAAGTGATTTTATTTTAATAGAGAACTGGTTTCATTCCACGCTGTTACACTTGTGTTCTTACCAAGATACTTCTGTCCACACAGTTTAGCACTGAGATGTGTGTAACCAAGTTGCTGGTTCAGGGTGCATTGCAGCGATTTCCAAATCAGCACTGAAATCATTCCAAATCAGACAGGGGACTCCAGCTGTTGAGTTCTCATCACAACTTTTGTACCCTTAGTTTGGCAAGCATATAGTTAGATCCATCTGGTTAGTGGTTAGTTTCTCTATCCTTTCTCGCCTCTACATCATCATGAATTAGTTGCAGTTTTAGACTTCTTTTCCTGATCTGAGTACACGAAGACACTGCATATAAATGTGCTGCAGTCTTGCTGGCTTGCTAATCTAGGTGCCATAAACAAATGCCATTCTTATATGGCCTCTTCTGTTTTTCCTGGTGTTTCTGTGCTCAAACTATTACTATTTATTCTTCATTCATATCAATGTTAATACTTCTATCACAGTTTTTTAGAGAGGCTTCTGGTGCTGTTACTGTCACTGCAATGAATCTGGTGAATTTTCTGTAATGCGTTTATCTTCTGAGTATTCCTTCACTATCCTGATGATGAGCTGCACCCCAGAGGTTCTGGCAGACTTCTTGTTCCTGATGTGCTTGAAGAAAGATTTATCATTAGTCTCTGCCAATTGTTCATCGGATTTTTTGTTTGTTTTGCCTGCCCTGCTGTGTTTTACATTTAGTTTGCCAGAGTTTATGATCTATTGAGCTTTTTTTTTTTTTTTCTATTTGGACTTGACTTCAGCTTTTTTTGAGGGTAGCCTCACTTCTGCACTGCTGATTTAACTGTTCTGGTTTCCTTTCTTCCTTTCTCAGGTTTTACTTAATAGGAAGCATGTACCTGCCTTGTCTTTCCAGTCTCATCATCATTCATAGTCTCCACAGTGCTTGTAAAGATTTAAGTTCTTTTTCTGTCCCTTTTGGATTCTCTTCACAAGCTCCCTTACCTTCTTGTGCCTGCACTCTAGACTGGATGCAACTGTAGGTTTATTTTTCACCTCCACTGCTCTTGTTGGGAATCTATTGCATGAAGGGTTTTTCAAAATCTTCCAGCTGAAGAGCCACTCTATATTTAGGACCAAATCAAGCGTTGCATTTTCTTTTGTGGACTTCCTACCCAGCTGCTCTGTGAAACAGTCACTGAGTTAATGCAAAAAAGTCATATCCTGATAATGATGGGATATTTGTGATCTGCATTGAAAGGAAGTGATCTGAAGTCTCCCATTATGGTACTGCATTTTTGTCATATCACATTAAATGTTGCTGTTCTGATTAGGTGGTTGTAAGGACCAAAATATCTTCCTGGTTTAGCCTGGAATCTAGTTCATGGGTATGTTGCTTTAATTGCAGAAATGACAGGTTTATATATTTAGAGTAAGGGGAACTGAACATACTTGTAAATCAAAGTTGTACTTTATTTAGTATAATTGTAGAATAGCTGGGATCAGAAGGGACATTTAAAGATCATGTAGTCCAACATCCGTGTCCTGCCATGGACAGGGACATCTTTAACTAGATCAGGTTGCTCAAAGCCCTGTCCAACCTGGCCTTGAATGCTTCTGATGATGGGCATCTACAACTTTCCTTGGTTGACAAACAACTGTCCCAGTATCTCACCACTATTGTAAGAGCTCTTCATTGTGACCAATCTAAATGTACCCTCTTTCAGTCTAAATCTGTTGTCCCTTATCCTGTCATTGTAGGCCCTAGTAAAAAGTCTCTCCCCATCTTTCTTATAGGCCCCCTTTAAGTACTGAAAAGCCACAATAAGGTCTCCTCAGAAGTTACCTTCTTCAGGCTGAAGAACTCAAGCCCTCTCAGCCTTTCTTCATAGGACAGGTAATCCAGTTAAGAAGAGAAATTCTTCCTTTGTGTGTTAAAGATGAATTCACTTAATCCACTAGACAGTGTTGAAAGCCTCTAAAGGTACAGTGAAGAAAAAACAAGTGATACTAGTTCTCTTTAGATTCTTCAGGCAGGCTGTTTTTCAGCCATGTGTGTTCCCAGGGATGGTATAGTGTTCAGGGGGACTTCAACTGCTCTGGCAATCCAGAAAACAGTATTGTAATATGCAAAGTCTTGCAAATTTTCAGCAATTCTTTTGATGGGCAGTGTTGAAAGCATCTCATGTTGAATATCCTCTGTATTTGCTTCTGACTAAAAGGAAGAAAGGGGTGGAAGAGGGTGGTGAATTGGATGGACAAGGTATTAAGCAATGGCCTGGAAAACATACTTCAGAAAATCAAAGAATTTGTCAAAGTCTGAGAACAGAAGATTTAGTGGTTTCTTAAAGACATGCTGTAAGGGCACAAGTACAAGCTGTTTCTTTGGGAAGAATAGATAGCCATAATTGTCACTGCCTAATTGCAAGTTATTCATTAGTCTGAAACTAAAGGAGCCATGGAAAAAAGGGGTACTAGTTCAGCTTTTGAACATGTCTTAGAAAAGTACTCACTTGTAGAGACATTATTAGAAGGACTCAGTACAAAACAAGACAGAGTTGGCAAAACTGCAGCAAGAAACTATTCTATAAATATATTAGTAGCAAGAGAAATCACTGAAGAAAGACCATGTCTGTTAGGCAGAAACACTAGAAAGTTGCCGACAGATGAGAGGTTGTAAGGACCGTTTTTACTTCATTGATCAGGATTAAGTGAGTGGACAAGCACAAAGGGCTAAGATGTCAGAACACAGCCTGGCATGCATACACAGAGGCTTAAGCTTGGGGTCTTTTCCTAAATGCTCTTATGGCAGATAGAAAGTTTAGACAAATCACTAAAATGGTTGATACGATTAGGGATGTTATCTGTGAATGAACAGAAGATAACCAAAATTCTGGAAGACTGAAAAAGGACCAACTTAGTGCCTGTTTCTGAAGGGAATTAGAAGTGGAAATATAGAACACAACTACTGCCCAGGCAGGTTAACTTCTGGAAAAATACTGAAACAAACGATTTATGAGTATTTGGAAGAAAGTGAGGTGGTGAGAAACAATCCACATAGACTTGCCAAAGACAAGTCATTTTGAATTAGTTTGTCTTCCTTCTGTGACAGAGCAACATGCCTGCTGGGTATGGGAGAAGTAGATTAGATATATTTTGACTGTAGGAAAGCTTTCAACACGTTCTAGTGCTCCTATGAACAGGATGTAAAAGTACTATGTAGCTGAAGCTTTGTACAAAGAAGACATAAAACCAGGCTTAGTGCATCATTGTGCTTGTTTGTTTTCAGCTGCAGAGAATTTCCTCATTTTGGAGTAACCTGGCCCAAATCTGCTACTAATTAATATTAATGCTGTGAACAACAAGAACTTTTAATTAAGATCTGTCCTGCAGATTGTATCAGAGATAGAAGCTATGTTAGAGAACAGATTTAAAACCAATGGTTTCTTTTTTTTAACACTGTAAAAGCTAAGTGTGAAGTTGGCAAGAATAATCAAATACCACATGGAAACTAGTTGCTAGTTAAGCAGGTCTGAATAGAAGAATTTTGAGGTTGCAATTGATTCAGGCTGGACACTAATTAGGAATGACATCTTGTTGGAAAACATTGCCATTGGCTGTATAGGCAGAGTGGTTATATGCAGCACTCGTCTGTCTTGGAAAATACCGAGTAAGGAGTGAAATGAAATGTGCCCTGCATGAGGCTTCAGGCTTCAGAAAAGATGTTTGACTGGTTGGAGACAGGCCAAATGTAAGAGCACCAAGAATGAGCAAAGATCTAGAAACCCTTCGTGACATGACCCATAGCTCTGGCAGTCTGTGCCTGCAGTTCTTGTTCATGTTGCTGAACAATTTAGGCTACTGTTGACTGTGAATTACAGTAAATCTTGTATATAATTACGGGTTTTATTTTTTCTTTTCATGTAATCTTCACATAACTGTATTAAAAAAAGGGGGAGGGAAAGTCCTCATTCTGAAAAGGTTCTTACTGAGATTACAAAATATGGTACTTAAAAAATTGAGAAAGGCCATTTGTTATGTGCATAAGTATTTTCAGCCTCCACATGTGACTGTCGGCCGTCTTTTTAGTTATGCAGTTGCATATTGTTTTTTCTCATACAGGTTTCTCATCTCATTTACTGTCAGGAAACAAGATGCTGGTTTACACAGAAATCCAGCTGTCACGGTTTAAACTCTGTCAGCTACACAGTCTTGTTCGCTCACTCCCCCCACTTCCTTCCCCCCCCGCAGCACCCAGAGGGACGGGGAGGTGAATCAAATGAATGTAACTCCCACGGGCTGAGATAAGAACAGCCCAGTAACTAAGGTATAACACAAAACCACTGCTGCTACCACTAGTAATAATAATAATGATAAGGGAAATAAAAAGGGAAGAGAATCCAATACCACCCGCTGATACCCAGCCTGACCGAGCAGTGAACTAGCCCTTCTGGGTAACTCTGCTGCATCCTGGGCATGATGTGCTGTGGTATGGAACACCTCTTTGGCTAGTTTGGGTCAGGTGTCCTGTCTCTGCTTCCTCCTGGCTTCCCCTCCTCCCTGGCAGAGCATGAGACTCACAAAGTCCTTGGTCAGACCAAACATTTGAGCAGCAACTAAAAACATCGGTGTTATCAGTGCTGTTCCCAGGCTGAAAGTCAAAAACACAGCACTGCACCAGCTACTAAGAAGGAGAAAAATGACTGCTACTGCTGAACCCAGGACACCAGCAAAGGTGTGTTCCTCCTAATCACAGAACTGTAGAATGGTTTGGTTTGGAAGGGACCTTGAAGATCATCCAGTTCTAACCCCTCTGCCATGGGCAGAAACACCTTCCACTAGACAGGGTTGCTCAAAGCCCCGTCCAGCCTGGCCTTGAACGCTGCCAGGGATGGAGCAGCCACAGCTTCTCTGGGCAGCCTGTGCCAGTGCCTCACCACCCTCACAGGGAGAACTTCTATGTTATATCTAATCTAAATCTACCCTCTTTCAGTTGAAAGCCATTCCCCCTTGTCCTATCCCTACATTCCCTTGTAAAAAGCCCCTCTCCCGATTTCTTGTAGGCTCATTTCTGGAATTGAAGACTATTATAAAGGTCTCCCCCTGAGCCTTCTCTTCTCCAGGCTGAACAAGCCCAGCTCTCTCAGCCTGTCTCCATAGGAGAGTTGCTCCAGTCCTCTGATCATCTTCGTGGCCCTCTAGACTTGCTCAAGCAAGTCCATGTCCTTCTTAAGTTAGGGGCCCCAGAAATGGATGCATTACTCAGGTGGGATCCTGCCAGTGTGTGTGTGTTTGTTTGTTTAATTCATGCGATTCTACTTGTATACTACACAGTATTGGTAATTTCTGTCAGCTTACTCAAGGAAGTTAATGAGTTTGAGCATTTTAATATCCAATTGGTCACATTCTCATTGTATGGTTTTAGTATAGAGGATACTTAAGCAATTATTGCCTTAATATAGCCAAGGAGGTGAAATTACTTGTACTTTATTGCTTGCATAGTTTTCCATGATAGCTGGTGGTATATATTGGTTAAGCTATGTCAATGGCCGTATTAGAAACAGACTGTTCACTTGCAGAACATGAATTCAGTGTGGTATCTTTTGTTCTTCCCATTCATGCTGTAAATTATATTTCATTAATGTGGTGTAAGGAAATTAATTATATGCTATGCACAAAAAGATTATTATAGTGATGTATATAAACTCATAGGTAAGCAAGATCTTTTTCTGATCTTTCTTCAGTTGATGCAACTTTTCCAATGCAACTGGAAAGAAGTACTGGTCTGTGTTTTGTATATAGAAATGAGTAACACTTGTAAGAGGCACTTACACTTCAACACTGTGTGCTGAAGGGCAGGGGCTATATATTTTTGGAAGGTGACTTTCTTGAACTACGTGTTTTAAACTCAATTTCAGTCTGACTCCATTCAGACAAGAGAACTTTGTTATCTTTTAAAAGTGAATGATTTATACTTGCACTGTGCCATTCAGCCCAAAGAATCTAGAAGTAGCTATAAAAATGCAGAGTATTGGGTTTGCAAAAAGCAAATCTGTTTCTTTTTGCCTATTATGTCAGCCAGTTTCAAACAGGAGCTGTGCAGTGAGAGGCCGTAATTACTTGCCAGGAGGGATAGAGGAGCTTAAGGAATCACAGAATCACAGAATCCCAAGGGTTGGAAGGGACCTAAAAAGATCATCTAGTCCAACCCCCCTGCAAGAGCAGGGTAACCTACAATACATCACACAGGAACTTGTCCAGGCGGGCCTTGAATATCACCAGTGTAGGAGACTCCACAACCCCCCTGGGCAACCTGTTCCAGTGCTCTGTCACTCTTACAGTAAAGAAGTTCTTCCTGATGTTAACGTGGAACTTCCTATGCTCCAGTTTACACCCATTGCCCCTTGTCCTATCACTGGATATCACTGAAAAAAGCCTAGCTCCATCATCCTGACACCTACCCTTTACATATTTGTAAACATTGATGAGGTCACCCCTCAGTCTCCTCTTCTCCAAGCTAAAGAGACCCAGCTCCCTCAGCCTCTCCTCATAAGGGAGATGTTCCACTCCCTTAATCATCTTTGTGGCTCTGCGCTGGACTCCTTCAAGCAATTCCCTGTCCTTCTTGAATTGAGGGGCCCAGAACTGGACACAATATTCCAGATGCGGCCTCACCAAGGCTGAGTAGAGGGGGAGGAGAACCTCTCTTGACCTACTAACCACTCCCTTTCTAATGCACCCTAAGATGCCATTTGCCTTCTTGGCCACAAGAGCACATTGCTGGCTCATGGTCATCCTCCTATCCACCAGGACCCCCAGGTCCCTTTCCCCTTCACTATTTTCCAGCAGGTCAACCCCCAACCTGTACTGGTACATGGGGTTGTTCTTCCCCAGATGCAAGACTCTACACTTGCCCTTGTTAAATTTCATCAAGTTCCTCCCCGCCCAACTCTCCAGCCTGTCCAGGTCTCGCTGAATGGCAGCACAGTCCTCTGGTGTGTCAGCCACTCCTCCCAGTTTTGTGTCATCAGCAAACTTGCTGAGGGTGCACTCAGTTCCCTCATCCAGGTCATTGATGAAAATATTAAACAGCACCGGTCCCAGCACCGACCCCTGAGGAACTCCACTAGTCACAGACCTCCAGCTAGATTCTGCGCCATTGACCACAACTCTCTGCCTTCTTCCTTTCAACCAGTTCTCGATCCACCTCACTACTTGATCGTCAAGCCCACACTTCCTTAGCTTATCTATGAGGATGCTGTGGGAGACAGTATCAAATGCCTTACTGAAATCAAGAAAAACTACATCTACCGCTCTACCATCATCCCTCCACCTAGTCACTTCCTCATAGAAGGCTATAAGGTTGGTCATACATGACTTCCCCCTCATAAAACCATGTTGGCTGTTCTTAATGACCCCCTCATCCTTGATATGCCTAGTGATGGAGTCAAGAATAAGTTGTTCCATCACCTTTCCAGGGATGGAGGTAAGGCTGACCGGTCTATAATTACCCGGGTCCTCCTTCTTGCCTTTCTTATAGATTGGTGTGACCTTTGCCATCCGCCAATCCTCAGGCACCTCGCCCGTTTCCCACGACTTACCAAAGATGATGGAAAGTGGCCTAGCAATGACCTCCGCCAGCTCCCTCAGCACCCGTGGGTGCATTCCATCCGGACCCATCGATTTACAGATGTCCAGATTGCATAGCTGATCCCTAACCCAATCCTCATCTACCAAAGCAAACTCCTCCTTTGTCCTGACTCCTTCTGGGGCTATAGAAATCCGGGGCCCTCGGGGAGAGTCTGCAGGAGTAAAGACAGAGGCAAAGAAGGCATTCAGCACCTCTGCCTTCTTTATATCCTCTGTCTCCAGGGTACCCACTTCGTTCAGCAGTGGGCCTATATTGCCTCTTGTGTTAGTTTTATTTGCTATGTATTTGAAGAAGCCCTTTCTATTGTCTTTAACCCGACTAGCAAGATTGAGTTCCAAGGAGGCCTTAGCTGTCCTAATTGCCTCCCTACATCCTCTAACAACTGTCCTATATTCCTCCCAAGCGGCCAGCCCCTCCTTCCATAATCCATAGATTCTCCTTTTCCACTTGAGTTTGCCCAGCAGCTCCTTGTTTAACCACGCCGGTCTCCTAGATCCCTTACTTGACTTCCTACTTATTGGGACGCTCCGATCCTGAGCTTGGAAGAAGCGGTCCTTGAATGCTAACCAACTATCTTGAGCCCCTTTACCGCCTAGTACACTTTCCCATGAGACCTCCCTTAGCAGTTGACTGAAGAGGCCAAAGTTGGCCCTTCGGAAATCCAGAACTGTGGCTTTGCTAGGTATTCTATTCCTCCCACACAGGATCCTAAACTCCACCATCTCATGGTCACTGCAGCCAAGGCTGCCATTGACCGTCACCACTTCGACCAAACCATCCTTGTTGGCGAGTACTAAATCTAGCAGCGCTGCTCCCCTAGTTGGTACGTCCACCATTTGCATTAAGAAATTATCATCAATGCACTCGAGGAACCTCCTAGACTGTGAATGACTGGCTGTGTGAGTCTTCCAGCAAATATCGGGGTAATTAAAGTCCCCCACGACGACTAAGGCATGTAGTCGCGAGGCTACTTCCAGTTGCCTGTAGAAAGCCTCATCAACTCCTTCGTCCTGATCAGGAGGTCTATAATAGACCCCCACAACTGTATCACCCGTGCCAGTCAGCCCCTTGATTCGTACCCACAGACATTCCACTTGCTCCTCATCCGACCCCGGACAGAACTCAATACATTCTAGTTGCTCTCTCACGTAAAGAGCCACTCCACCACCTCGCTTTGCTGACCTATCTTTCCTAAAAAGGACATAGCCATCCATGACCACATTCCAGTCATGTGAACTGTCCCACCATGTCTCTGTAATCGCCACTAGATCATAACCTTTAGCCCGCACACAGACTTCTAACTCCTCCTGTTTATTCCCCATGCTGCGTGCATTGGTGTACAGACATTTCAGGGAGCCAGTCCTAGTACCCTTTTTCCCCTGCGGGACAGGGTCTAAAAAGCTATCCTTTCCCACAAGTGAAACAAGAGATTGATAGTCCTCCTTAGCCCGCCATCCTTCAATCCCTAGCATGTTCCTCTTGGGCTTGTCCCCAGCAGGCCCTGTTAAATCCCCTCCCCCCTTCATAACTAGTTTAAAGCCCTGTCAATAAGCCCTGCTAACTCCTGCCCCAAAACCCTTTTTCTTCTCTGGGACTGGTGTATCCCGCCTGTCACCAGCAAACCAGGTGTCCCATACAGCAGCCCGTGACTGAAAAACCCAAACCCCTGCCTTTGGCACCAGTCACGTAGCCATACATTAACCTGCAGAGTCTTCTTATATATCCCTTCACCCTCGCTTGCAACAGGTACGGAGGCAAACACCACTTGCGCTCCAGACCCTTTAACCAGCCGTCCCAGGGCCCTGTAGTCTCTCTTCATTGCCCTTACGTTCCTCGTAATAATTTCGTCACTGCCAACCTGAAAAACCAGCAGTGGGTAGTAGTCAGACGGCTGCACCAGTTCAGAGAGCTTCTTTTTAACATCTCTAATCCGAGCCCCAGGCAGGCAGCAGACCTCCCTGTGGGGTGGATCCGGTCGACAAATGGGCCCTTCTGTTCCCCTCAGAAGGGAGTCACCCACCACAATTACTCTTCTTTTCTTCTTGGTTGGAGAAGTTCTGAGGTATGTGGGTGAGTGACTAGCCCTGGGTGACTCACTAGATAGATTTGCCTCACCATCTCCATTCACCTGGCCCTGAAGTTCCAAGACCTCGTACCTGTTATTCAAGGGCAACTGGGAGGGAGGAAGGGATTGTGAGGGTTTTCGCTTACCTCTCCGAGGAGGAACCTCCCTCCATCCATCCTTGTCCATTAAGCTCTCTCCTTCTGTCTGATGGTAGGAGGGAAGGGGATCCATATCTTGTTGAAGCACTTCCCTCTGCCCTTGCCTTAGGGTGTGGTTCCACCAATCTATTTCACTTTCACACTCTCTAATGGCTCTCAACCTTTCTACCTCCTCCCTCAGTTCAGCCACCTGCCTGAGCAGGTCATTTATTTGCTCACAGCAAACACAAGCAGTATCACTGGCTCCCTCCAATACAAGTGCCAGGCTCAGGCATTCGCTGCAGCCAGAGACCTGCACAGCTGCATGTCTGCAGGAAGGCTCAGTCTGAATACCTTTCCTGTGAAACTTTTGTCGAGCAACTTAAAGATTTCTGATTGTTAAACTGAAGTCCCTGATTTCAGCCATCTTCTGCATGAAATCCACAGACTGAAAAGCTCAGGAGTGATGGTGGTCACAGCCGTGCTTGCATTCTCTCCAATATTTCTCTGTAAGCTTCCAGGGGTTGTACTAATGAAAGCTCCTAGCATGTCTGCAATGCAGTCTGGAGTGTGACTGCAGTTCCCTATGCATATTCTCTGCCTCTGGTGCAGGGCACTGGAGGCAGTGAAGACCGAAGCCCCTATCTTAGCAATGGGAGTGGAGCGCGCATGCAATGGAGAAACTCCCATAGTCTCTGTTGGCAAAAAGAAATTGTTGTGTATTAACCAGTTTCCTTTCATTACTCCTCTCCCTAAACATCTCTCTCTACAAGCATGCTTAAACTTTCTAATAGTTAAATACTAAGCTTCACATATTCGTGCAGATTGTGCCTGAAAGCATTTTAATGAGTCTGTCAGCTGAGTGGCCTCTGACAAAAGGAACTGTAGCTGTTCTTGTCAGGTAGCTTCATAGATTGTCCTGCAACAAACAGCTGAACAGAAGAGGATAGTGTTTGAGTCAATTATGTTGCTTGATTTTGTCAGCTGGCATATGGTATTTGCAGTCTTTAAATTGGTTTAAAACATAGATCTCCTGCTGTGCTGATAGCTAAATCTGATTATTCAATGATCTGGCTTTTCCTGTAAGATACCAGAATTAAACAGGGCAGCATATTTATTGCAACATGCACCAGGACCTCATCAGTGTGTCCTTTAATGAGGAATTTGTGAAACCAGCTTTGTGGGATTAGAGTACTGGAGGTAAGGTTTGACTGTTCCAATGTGCCTGGCATTTATGAGGAGGTAATAAAAGGTGTCTAATGTGCTACCCTAGATATTATTATAGCTTCACTCTGAAGCAGTAATAAATACCTGCTTACCAACTACTGTAGAACAATTTAGTAATCCTCACTGCAATATTAGACACAAAAGTAACAAAAGTACAAGCTTCAATATTTGGCTTTCCGTCAGCGTTCATAAAGAAAATGATGACTAGGTTCAGTTCTGGTCTCAGAAATTTGCAGACAGACATAGAAAACATAGCACATTTGTAATTTAAAACTTGCTTCAGACCCTTTTTCTTCCACATTACATTGTGTTTCTCCAGTTATAAGTTCATTGAAAATTATCTTTTCTGTTTGTTTTGGTGTTTTTTTTTTTTGTGTGTATAGCAGATATTTAGATGGTATTTATCATCATCTGCACCTAAGAGATGAGTAATGTAACAAGTTTTGCTGCATAGCTCAAAACTCTGCAGTGAATGGTCCTGTCTCATAAGTTGCTGAACAGTCTCAACCCATTGAAGACAAAAGTAGTAAATTTCAAATGTGCGAAGTAAAAGGATTTAAGTAAAGAAAATGCTTTTTTCTAAATCAAGTGTCGCTTATGCCCACCCACAATATTAATTAACATTAAATTCTTTTAGTTTTAGAGAGGAGCTGCATGGCATTCCTCCCACTTGGTAAACCAAATGCATATCCACAATGGTTTTGCACACACTGGATTTACAGGTCTTTATGGGTCATGTATATTGCACTTGTACAGAAGAATGGTTATCTCCTGCTTGCATGGGATTAACTGTTTATTCATAGTACATTTGTTCTGTGCTTGTATGACAGCTTTGCTGTTGCTGGGGAGCAGTGCAGGTGTAAGTACCTGGGGATGTGATAGGCTTGAAGGATTGCACAAAGACTCCAGGTTAAGCTGCTGCAGCAGCTGCCAGGGCAAGGGATCCAGCCTTTGCCCTGAAGACCCTTTTCTTACACTTTTAATTTGCCCTGAGGAAATGAAGCTGTCTGCCACATAACTAAATGAATTCTCCCTGGGGGCCCAGATCAGCCTCTGTACCACAGGTTGAACAGAATAAAATCTGTGTGATTCCTTCAGCCTGTTTCTGTAAAACATCTGAAGCTTGTGCTGTGAGCAGAAAGATTTGCAAATACCAGTTGCACAAAAGTATGCAGGAGATAGACAAAACTCACAGTGATGTTGTAAATTTTAAAGTGAAATATCTGTGTATAGTCTGTGTGCCATATTCTTGCTGATTCCTGGGAATCTTTTTCAGAGCTGGCCTTGGTTGGTGATCGTCAACACTGGAGTTGTGTATCAGTTATGTCCCCAGGTTAAGACATCATGGGATTTGTTCCCTGCAGTGTTTCTAGCTTGTTTAAAAAGTAATCCAGGAATCAATTCCTTCTTCAAGGTTTGTACTATGCTCCTGTGTGTGTTAGCACTAAGAAGTTATGATGGTGATCTTGAGTTCTCTCTTCTCATGATTCTGCAGTTCAGAGAAACACATACAGAATTTTAGTTCTTCAGTGTGCGCATAGTTGCAAGCTAATTCTTACTTGGATTAAAGAATGGGATCTGAAAAGTGCAGCTGATGTTGATTGCAGCTCTTTTTCTTATACGATACTTCAAAAATCTGATTCCCCCTTCTAATATAAAGAAAGTTATGTCAGTAGTTGGCAATACCAATTAGGGGTCTTGCCCAATGCTGGACTCTGTCAGAGAAGAAGAGTGGGAGGAGACTGTGTCGGAAATAACTTGTCCTAAATTAAGTTCCCAAACCCCAGAAAATACTCTGCTTGCTATGTGGATAAAACCTACCCTTTTATAGTTCTAGAGAGAAGATGATAAAAAACTTGAGTAACAAAGTGATTTTGACATGGCTAGATGTGCAGTTTTCTCAGGGTGACATCTCTGCCATGGCTGACTGACACTCAGTAATGATGTGCACATCCCTGTTAGGGAATACTTGTTTTCTCTGTTGAAACTCTCCTGCTCTGTTGCTCACACCCTAGCTCCAAGTGCCTTGTCTCTGCAAGGGGTGTGTGCAATAAGTAAATGCTTCAACCAGAACATGCTGATGCTGGGCTGTGTCCGAGTGCAGTGGGCAGCTGAGTTAATAAGTCCTGCTGGATTGCTGCTGACTCTGGCATGAAGCACAGTGTGCAGAGATTAAAAAAGAAAAAAAAAAAAGTAAAGCGAGAGTCTGCAAAAATACATTGAGACTCTTGGTGGAGGAGTTTGTAGTCTAAAGTTGTATCTGTTAACTAAAACTGCTTCATTTTAAATGGACAGGAAAAATCGGTGATTACCAAGGCTCCTTTCTTGGTTGAGAGATTCTCAGTGTGCATATTACATGGAACCTAAGCAGGATCAAAGTTGGTACTTTTCGCTTGCACCCATGTGTGATTTCTAGGTGCATCTAGGATATGGCCCATGCAAATGTAACCCCTTCCAAGTGTTTGATAGTACTGGGTGGCAAGGGAGGTTGTCAAAGGCTGTATACCTCCAGAGCAAATCAGAGTGAAGAACTGAGCTAGAGGACATCTAATTTGTTAAGTCTTATTGAGTCCTTTATAAATGTGGTGATAAACTTGTTTCATAACTTTTGGTCATTTATTCTGTCTTTATGTGTATGTTTTTTTCTCCTGAAAAATTTATTGTGCAGGAAATGGAAATACTGTTCTTGAAATTGCTGTTGCAGTCCTAGTAAATATAAAGACTTTCTGATAATCACAAGTAAAGAAATTTAATGACAAAAGGAGACATGGTCATAGAAGAAATAGCATATATTCCTGTATTGTGATTACAAAGAAGAAACCGAATTTATGTTGCTTATGTCAGGCTAGGAGCCAAACACCATCCTTTTACATTTTTAAGGCTTGATATCAAATGCAACACTTCCAAATGTCTGCTGTCCCATTTCTTTTGTTAATCATTCTGTAGAAATAATATCAAGTTTTCAAAGGACAAATGTTTGTTTCCTGAAAATCAACAAAAACGAGTTACTCTGACGTCTTGTTACCTGAAACCATTGACATACTGTTCACTGTAGCTGGTAACACACCCACGTCATTCATAGTGCAGTAGGGCATTTGCACAAATACCTCACTTTGAGGATTTGTGGGCATTAACTGCTGCAGCAGTCTCAATGTAATGCAGTTGCAGTTCCCAGAGTGCCATGTCATGCTCTGCAGGGTTGGCATTGCCATAGGGTGGTGATGTTACAACCAAACAACCAAACTAAATAAGAAAGCTAAATTAGCTTATTGTCTCTGATTCAGATCCTATTTAGAAGTTCTCATTTATTTGGCTGATATAAAAACATTTACAAACTAATTTTGTTTCTATGCTGGAGTTTATTTTCAGTGGCTCAGACATAGACACATTTTTCCTCGGAACAGCCTGTAATTCCTTATCACTTTCCCACCCTTCTGACTGAAGTATTTCAGTTAATTTTGTCAAATGGCCTTTCCAGCTGGGGGCTAGGAGAACACAGTGTACCCAGCCTGTGATTGCTATTCCCCCTGATTACTGAACATGTGCAGTGTCTTATGGATTTAAGGGAGCTGAGAACCTCAGAAGAACAAGGTCTGTGTGTCTGTCTTGGAACACCAGGACTGACACCTGCAATGAGGCTTTTGTGGTCTGGGATAAAAAGCAGTTAAGGAGAAAGATCAGAAGAATTAATGGGATTTGATATGTAATCTTCTCTCAGAAGAATCCTTGCAGGCTAAGGGGATGTTGATGGTTGTTGGAGGGGGTTATGGAAGTTCACTTTTCTTAGTGGACAAAAGACTGCTGTTGACAAGTGGTGCCACGGAGGTGCTGTTTGTGCTCCTCCAAAACCTTTTGACTTCTTAGAATCTTCTGAGATTTCTCAGGTGTGTACCATCCGAAGCATCTCAGACCAAACCTGCCTTCTGAACGCGGCTTCTTTTGAAACTGCTTAAAGCTGGTGTTGGCCAAAATTCTATGAGAGTCTCCTGAAATGAGGTCCTGTGGGGAGCCAGGCTCCCTGTGCAGGTGCCTAGGGTATGACATTTTGTGTGGCTTGCTCCTGTTTGGATGACAGGAATACAAGTGTCAGGCTTTCTTACCAGGCATGAGACATTCTCTCAGCAGCTGTTCATGCTAATTTAGTCTTCCTTTGCAGACAGATCTTTTACTTTGATTGCTTGTGCCTTTGTAGAAACAAAACTTGAACCACCCAGAATATCTTCATTTACTCTGCAAGACTACTGTAGTTCATCCTTTCCACACTTACCATCTAAGTTGCAGTAAATGCACACTTACAGTTTTCTAGTTGTTGAAGGGGGCTTCCTGCTTTCATTTAATAATTTTGCGTTTAGTACTTGTTCTTTGCATTCACTCACATGGGTGCTAATGAACTCATTTTCAGAATAGTCTGATTTAACAGGGCTCCTTTTATTCCCTAGAGCAGTATGTTAAATATTCAGATTTCCTGATTGCTTTGAATATCTTGGCTTTAGTGATTATGCAGAATTATTCTAATATCCCTGACTTAAAGAAGTAAAATTGCATAAAAATAAAGCAAGTGGCTGGGTGATACAGTAGGAGGCAGACATCTCTGGTGGAAGTTACCTAATTGCAGCCATCATTGCAATTAAACCTAATGTTTGCTTCCAGTCACGTCAGTTCTGTGCATTTAGTTGGCAGGTCCAGCTGCCTGAACGTCAAGTGAGACTCCAAAGTCAGCCTTCAAAAAAGTACGGATGTAAGATCTATACCCAGTTGAATTCATGAGGAATCAGGGTATTTTGAAAGCTATTTCCTCTGCTGTAGATACTATTTTGCTGCAATTATTATTTAAAATATATTGATACTGCTTTTTTGGATTTAAAGTCACTCAGAACAAAGAAACTAAGAAATACTCTTCTCTCTACAGGCATTTTTTTGTCCTTATTTTGATGCCTTTTCAAGGATATTTTAGGACAGTGTGGTGGTTGTTTTGTTAGTTTTGGGGTTTTTTTTTGCACTGTAGTGAATGTTTCATAGCTGAAAGTGGTTGCCCTGACTTCAGAGGTGGGACTTGCAGCATTTTAGTTGCTTGTCTACACATATGCCTTTTGGCCATAGTATTTAGCTTAAAATAGCCTGTCATAGGGTTGAAATGAGTTACCATGTCTGATTATTTGTAAATCCTATCCATCTTTCTCAGTGCCAGTCAAAGACATGATGCTCATCTATTAAACCTACACAATTTTCCACTTAAATACCATGAACAGAAAGGGTCCCATTCTCTCTCATTTCTGTGTGTGTTGGCATGCCAAACTTGCTTGTTACTATGAAGTTTTTATGACTTTAGTGTGATAACATCAATTTTCTTTTCTCATATTCTCAGTGTTTCCTTTCAAGTCCCTGCATTTTAAGCATCTGTCCCATCAACACTGAGACACCTGAGTGTCATCGCGTGGCATGTGTGGGACAGCCAGGTGATCAGACCTAGTCAGCATGGTGTGTTTTAGTCGAGAACGGTGAGTTCTGCCCTGATAATCAACCCTGATAACATAGCACTATTCAGGGTTTTTATCAGATTCTGGCCTCATAGACAATCCTGATTAGCACATACAGCTGATTAACATTAGGCATGCAGATATGTTTTTACTCTTTCCTCCCTGAAACACCTTCATCAGGAATTAACAGTTTTGTCTTGGAAACCGGTGGCATTTGTCTAGGAAAACAGAAGCTTCATCTAACCTCAGTTTCAGGAGCAGGTTTTAGCTAACCATGTTTGGATTTTCCAAACTGCGAATCTGCAAGGCCTTCCCACGCCCAGATCTGCACACACAGATATGTGAAAATCAAAGGACATAATCTGGTAGAAATTCTGCTATCATTATAGGGTATACAAGATGATGAGTTTTGGCTGAAGTGCATTTTTCTAACAGGCAGCATCTGGCTTTTAGTATTAAAAATAAGTCTGTGAATAAAATTCAGGCTATTCACAATGTGTTATCATACGACTATTTTTCAGGAACATTTGTCTTTCAGGTACTGGATAGAGTGATTCATTTCTAATGATAAATATTTTGCCTCTTTTGCCGAATCCATTGTTTTAATTCTAGAAATGAATCAATGAGGACAGAGCTTTCTATTTACAGCTTGCCCAGCTTAGGTTAATGAGCCAAAACAAAATATGCACAGTGTTGGCTGTAAAATAATAGATCATTTGCTGTGGGCAGAAAGCACTCTTCTCAGAAGCAAAGGAATTGTTAGGGCTAATCAGATACTTTTTTCTTTTTTTTTTTTTTTATTAGAAAAGCTAATTCAGGAATGAGATGACAAATAGACATATGAGCTATGTATTTTAGAGGATGATGTTGGCTGCATGTTCTGTCCTTATTTACCTCTTTTGAAAAGAAATGAGAAGACATAAAGAGAAAAGAAAAAGAAAAATAGTCTTATGCAACATGAAAGAAGATACTGTTGTCCTTTTGTTCCCAGTGCCTGCTAGGTTTAGGAAGGAAGAGGACAACAGCATTGCTCCTTAGGTTACAGTTCTGTCTTTAACATCCAAAACTCATTGTGCAGCATTGTTTGGGGTTTGTGTATGTGTGTGTTGTCTGAAGGTGCAAGATCACCAGTCAGTTTTGGGGCACTGTGTTTCGAACTACTCATAGCTGACTTTGAATGCCCTGTCACTGGAAGAGTTCAAGGCCAGGATGGATGGGGCTCTGAGAAAACTGGTCTAGTGAAATGTGTCCCTGCCCATAGCAAGGGTGGTTGGACTAGATATCTTTAAAGGTCTCTTACAACCCAAACCATTCTATGATTTTATGACTTGAAATATACAGCTCCTGCCCTTTTGTGGCAGTTTGCATGAACCTGCCATCTCAGTTTAATATTCATTCCTGCTGTAATACATTTTCAGAGCAGTGTTAGGTTGACCTTTCTTATGGAGCATTATAGACCATCTCTTTGACAGTATTTTCATGTTTAGATACAGGTGAAACAACTTAAAAGTAGTTGCTCTGTTCTCATTGATAACTCTGCTCAAAGGGTGTTACAGCTTTGTGCTCTCCTTAAGGCTGCCTCTTCATGGGGTTAGGCAGTCAAAACTGAAATTAAGTAAGGAAATACATGTAAAATAATTCTGTACACAACAAATAAATGCAGTATCAGCAACTGTGAGTATTTAACCTAACATCTTGGTCTAAGTAAGCTAATTTATGCAGAGAAATCTTGTTCTTCATTATGGCTGTTACCACAGTGAAGAATTAGTCTCTGCTAGAGATTGCATTGCAAATGAGGACATGGAGGAGGAACAGGAAGAGGTGTGTGTGTGAGGGCACTGCTAGATTTCTGTGTCATGTGTGTAAGTCTCTACACCTGAAATATCAGTCATTAGCTTACATTAAACTCTGGAGGAAAAAAAGCTCCTCCAAACTTCAGTTGGTACCTCAAAAAACCAGCAATAAAAATCACTAGTATCTTGCAGTAAGTTGTATTACCTTGCCATTAGTAAGGCTGGAGAGAATTAGTCACTTTCTCCTCACTCATCTTTTTTAGACTTCTGCGAGGAAGTGAACTGCAAACAGGATTTTTACTTTGCCAGCAGGTTTTAAAATAGCTGTCATTTCTGTCCTCTTTTGATTTTAAAAGAAATCAGGCTTTTAGATACACGATTGGGGTTTGTTTTGTTTTGTTGTTTTTTGTTGTTTTGTTGGGGTTTTTTTATTTATTTTAAATTCAGCATTATAAAAATTACTCCAGTATGAGTCAGTGCTTTGCTACTTGCCTTTTACCAGCTCCTTACCTTGCTTAGAAAAAAACAAATCTGAATTTACCGTGTCATGGGTACCAAATGTTGCAGACATGATACTGAGGGCTGAGCACTTTCAGGTTATTAGTTAGCAGCCCCTTATAATAACAGAAGAGTCTTTAAGTGAAAGTTAATTTCAAGGACTGCTTAATAGAGTTATGTGAAAATGAAGAGATGAAGGTGTCCCATGGGAAGCATGTGGTAGGTGTGAACAGTGTGGTGGGTCAGAGGCACAGGACTGTAAGGGCAGGGGGACTTCTGGGGTGAACATGCTGTGTAGTTATGTAATGTGAGAAGTGACGCTGCTGCTTTTCTCTTTGTGCTTTTGTGGTGAAAAAATCAGATATTTGACTGAAAATCTAGGGACAATTAGAGGATAAAAAGGGTGCCTGATCCTCAGTTCTTCAACCTAGTTCTCCCTCAGCATAGGTGGTTTGCATTTCTGTGCATGATCAGAGTACCACATGATTATAGTAACTGACATTTAGGTTTTCTTGAGTACGCTAACATCTGGGCTAGAAAATTACGGTACTTCGTGTTAGCTGGCTTTCTAAACTAATAATGATCTGTGTTGTACTTTTCAAAGTGTAACAGCATCATTATAGACTTAAGTGCTGCTGCCCAGAATAGTTTGACCTGGTTGTTAGAGTGCTTTCCTGAGGAAAGGGAAGTATTTCCTGTAACCATTAGAATGTTGCTTGTCTACTACCTTTGACTGTGTCGTGGTTTAAACCCAACCACAAACCTCGTTCACTCACTCCCCCCCTTCTTGCCCTCCCCCTGCTCCTGGAGGGACGGAGAGGAGAATCGAAAAGAATGCAACTCCCACGGGTTGAGATAAGAACAGTTTAGTAACTAAGGTATAACACAAACCACTGCTGCTACCACCAATAATAATAGTGCTAAAGGAAATAACAAGAGGAAAGAATACAACACCTCAGCACCAGCTGACTGATAACTCGCCCCACTCCCCCCAGCCGAGCACCGACCGATACCTCGTCCAACCCTGCAGTCCACTAGCCCTTCGGGGTAACTGCCAGTTACATCCTGGGCATGACGTGCTGCGGTATGGAATACCTCTTTGGTCAGTTTGGGTCAGGTGTCCTGTCTCTGCTTCCTCCCAGCCTCCCCTCCTCCCTGGCAGAGCATGAGGCTCAGAAAGTCCTTGGCCAGACCAAACATTTGAGCAGCAACTGAAAACATCGGCGATATCAGCACTGTTCCCAGGCCAAAAAATGAAAACATAGCACTGCACCAGCTACTAAGAAGGAGAACTGCTGAACCCAGGACAGACTGAAAGGAAATACTCTTGTTTTCCATGATGGAAAGCCTTTGGCTTGTGACAAAATGCTTGGAGTGAAGCATTTAAGATTGGCAGAGGTGATATTTAAGGTACATCCTTCCCGCCCCCCAGTTCTTCATGTTTCCTGTTAATTGCTTAGATACTCTATTGAGTGCTTTCAGTTGTTTCAGACCCTGTTCCTGAGAGATCTGACAAAGTACATCACATCATACAGAGCCTTTTACTCTTTCTACTCTGGAAGATAAATGCCTCATTACTCTTTGTCAAGGTTTTGTTTTTTTTTGAGAACACCTGAAGTTACTTATGTATTCAAAATTTTTGCCTGCCTATTAGGAGCTTTCTTCTTGCATGTGGCTTTCACTCCCCTTACCTCATTAATAATTTTCCATTTCCTTTATCCCTAAAAGTATAATCACCCCAAAATGCACTGAAATCAAACTTTGAGGGTTCTGAGATGTTGGAAGCCCAGCACAGGTCTTGGGAATACTGTAAGGATGATGTTTCTGTAAGTTGTCCATGAAGTGCTTATGTATCCAGCCAGCAACATATGAGTTCATTGTTCCTACACCCAGTTCAATAACAGGAAAAAATAAACTGTTGCAACTAGACAGTGTACACTTGGGAGTGTATTTCTGTTTTAAAATTTAAAAATATTTTTGCTATGTCATAATTACACCATTACATTACAGATATCTCCTCCATGCAAATTTTCAGCAAAGATTTGTACTGGAAGTATTATAGTTGTTATGAACATTCCAAAGTTGAGGCATATCTAATGTGTTGCTCTGGTTTTCCTTTTCAGGAAGATGTGGCATCATGATAAATGACTACCACAGGTGTTAGATTTTTACTATGCCTCTGAGTAGTGCCTGACCTTTATTGGTGCATAGTTTTATAACTGTGCAGCACTGAAATAACGTATTCTGGGTTTTGGATTCTGTGTTAATAATGTCAAATAATCATGGTATTAAAAGAAAAGGGGAAAAAAAAGGTTTATGCAATTAACTGCCATTTACATTTGTGACCCTTACAAAAATGTTAATGCTCCTGTAGTCTGCGGGGGCTTATTTCCTCTTGTGTGAACTTTTGGTTTTTGCTGGAAGTAGGAGCTGGAAACCTGTTCCCAAGCACTAATTTTATCCCACGGATTCATCCAGTACCATTTAGCCAGCTCTGATCCAACACCAGCATACCTATGTAATCTTCTATTTCCAAGGCAAAAATTGCAACCTAGCCTCAGTTCAGTGCTGCTCAATACTTCTACTGCACTTTGGAGCTCTTTGAAGCTGGTGCTGGCTGCAGCAAACTCCATTCTTTCCCTTCCCGTATGTACTGTGCAGAGGAATATCAGAAGATACCTGTCTTCTCATCAGTCCTGCAGAAAAAGAAAAAAAATCAGGAAGGGACACATCCACTCATGCTTGTGAAGTCTCTAAATATTTCCCTTTCCCACCTTTTGTAACCAAAATGTTCCTTTCCCTCTAGAGGAGGGAAGAACTATGCCTACTTCTCAACTCTGATTTTGTGTTGTAGGGTTGGAAGTGGTGAAGGTGGTCAGTCAATGGAAGATTTTCACTGGCAAGAATTTGAATCATGTATTTTCTCATCACTAAGGGAATAACTCCCCCAGGATGCAGAGCCATAAGAGACCACAGTACTGTTCATTGCTGAGTACTTACGCAAACTCTGAAGATGATTCTGGGAAACATATTGCCATATTATTCTACAGTCAAGCTGTAAAAGACACACAGTTTATCAACTTCCATTCAGGACTATGCTGTGGAACTGTAGCAGTTCTTATAATAACGGGTCATTTGAAAAGCTCAGCAGGAATGGGATGGAGTTCACTGATGATTGCCAGCCAGCTGTTGGCTCACTGAGCCTTGAGCAAGGATGACCAATGTGGCTCCCAGCATGTATGCACGCTGCGCTGCCCAGACTGCCCCTGCTCATGGGGTGGCAACAAGTAAAACTTCTGGTGGTGTTTCTGAATTTCCCAGCTCTTCTGGGTCTCTCTGCTTTGTACCTGTCCGTAACTTTGAGGGCTAGTAGATAGAGCTAAGGTACTCTTACTGTAATTTCTGAGGCTGGTACTTTCAATTACAGGGTGCCTCTAGTGCCAGCTTACAATGTTTTGCCTGCTGTCTGGAGTGGTGCAGAGCTGAAATACTCGCCACACAGTTGTTACTCCAGCTGAAGGACAGGCTAACAACCATGTTGGAACTTGCACCCTTTTTGTTGCAATCATATTGTATGCTATCTGCTTAAACATAGATTGAATGATCTGCAGTCCCTAAGCAAAGCTTCTCTTGATACTGCCTGTGCAGATGTATGTGAGGCTGATAAGCTGATTGAACTCTCCTTGTATTTCTTCTTTTGAGCTTAAATAGTCTTACAAGCTATTTTCACTGCCTTAAATTTCTTACTGAGTACATTTTAAAATGCATCCTCAATCTTGTAACCTTCCTTTCTGTGTCACTGGAAGCATTTCTTTTTCCAAAGCCCAGGTCCATTAGTCATTTTGCCTAGCAGGCCACGCAGAGCCATTGTTGCTTTAAAACTTTATCCACTTTTCACTGAGAAATCAGATGACAGTGTCAGTACCGGGCTTTATTGGGCCTGTGATTAGACAAGAATGCGAATTCATTGTGACACTTGGTGAAGGGGGAAGAAAAGATTTCCGTGTGGATAAAAGCAAAAACTAGAGCCTGTAGGAACTTGCTCAATGACACTATTTTTTTCTAAACTAAAGACCTGTCACTTTATGTATGTGAAATTTTTTACTATGCAAAAGGCAGATGTGGCTGTAAGGAGAGCAGTAAGGCATTTTAAGATACTTTGATCAAAATCTAGTGGGCAGAGAACTTAGAGCAACAGAATTCTTTCACAGTTGATATTTGACTTTTAATCTATGTTTACAGTAGATACATATTTACATATCAACTGAATAAAAAAAATTCAGCAAGGAATTTATTAGATAACCAGGTCAGAATGTAGCTATGTGAATTTTCTGTATGTTTGCTGAAATTAAATGTTCTTCTAAGGAAAACAGCAAGAAGTTTTACTTGTCTTAGCTACTTGCAGTGCCTCATTTGAAAAGGCCTGTGAGAAGCCTCACTTCATAGGTTGACAGTCATTGAAGAGATACTTCCATTTGAAGTGTCTGGTGTTTGTTTTTTTCTTTGTTGTGTTTGGAGGTAGGGGGGAACATCTGTAGACTGGTATTGTATAAACATATGAAAAACTCAGTTACTGGGATTTTCTGGTTTGGATTATTGTTTCATAAAAAAGCCATCTGTATCTGTATCCTTATGTTCCAGCAGACGGAGGTACAGAGGTAGAAGAGAGTAAAGGAAAGGGTGATTGATCTCACCTAGCACTGTCTAAAGTTCAGTGTACCTAGACTAAGCTAATTGTTCAGAGATAAATAGATATTTCCACAGGGCAATTCAGTTCTTCTTGGAATAAGCTGATATGACTGATTCAGTAAATTACCCTTTTAGGTTTGCAGTCTGCTGTTGAGTGTGCTCTGTCCGCAGACAACCAGCTGAAACCTTTCTTGACTTGTGTGATATTTGTTTTTAAAGTCACAGGGTAGTCTTTTGACTTATAATTATTTAATTTTGTAAAAAAACCCAAAAAACAACCCTCGCAGCCCCCCTTCCCCTCAAATACCTAACCCCACCCTCTCCTGTAAGGTCTTCTAGGTAGAGAAAATACTAAGCAAATCTTAAAATCTGTGGTTGAATTGTTATTTAAGCTTTGCTGGAACTAAATGCTTGTTAGAGGACCAGCATATTGGTCTCTAACAGTGAGTCGTATGTCTCTTATTTCTGTGTCTTTATTTGATGGTAGGCTTTCTGTTTTGTTTAGAGATAGTAGGAGAGCTGGGGAGGAAAAGAACAAGGCATTTCCCTTGGCAGAAGTGTAAATGCAGTGCTGGCTCACTGCATGCTCTTTAAGTCACTTTTTCAGTCACATTCTTTAGCTTCATCCAAGCATCTAAGTCTCACTATTGTTTCTGAAGGAAAGAGATGAATTTTAAATCTAAATCATGACCTGGAAAACTGGCACAAAGACTTGAAGACCCTGGGCAGTTTACCTGTTGTGCCAGTACTCTCTCCATCTTCCTGATGCTACAGAGAGAAATTTCATAATTATCACCAAAACAAGCCGATGCATTAGTTGTCTACAAAATACTATTTGATGTGAACAAGAATTTTCAGAGTCCACTAAGCCTTCAGTCTATTGCCTGACTGTAGCATCTCCTTTTTATTGTAGAGTGCAAGTTTTGGAGACTGTATAGGCAACATATTGAATAATTAATCTGCACCACCTGCACAGAAGAATGCAGTTACCTGCTGTGATGCCATGTTATAGCAACTTCCCCAGCACTTTTCTGAAAAGGTCTCATCCATACTGTGCACACAGTCAAGATGGCAGATTATGTGTTCCCCAGACGTGTCCCTTGCTGCTCCTTTGCTTGTGTCTGGAGGCTAATACAAGGGTACTAGGAAATCACTTCTTAAAGCTTGTCAGTTCAGTACAAATAATTGTGTGGAGAGCTTTGGGCTGAAAAGTCTGGAGGTAAATTTGCTCTGATACCTCTGCATCCCTTGCAGCCAGGCTGGAGGCCAGGAAAGATAAAAGGAAGCTCATACAGAATCAGTCATCGTGATCCAGTCATCTTATATACACATACTTGACTAATCATTCTACATCTTCATCCAGATCAGGTTCTTGTCACAGACTGACTTTAGTGATCTGAAAGTTTGTTTTTTTGGGGGGGGTGTGTTTTTTTTTGGGGGGGGTGGGTGGGTATGGGGGTGGTGTTTTGTGTGTAGTTTTTTGGTTTTGTTTTATTGTGACAATTATGTGTATTATTTTGACTGATTATGTGGAGGTAAGAGGACTGCTTAGGACATGACAGAAAATAAATAATGAATTAGCTATTAAAAAAAAAAAAAACCAAGAGAATATTTCTAGGATAGAGCATGTAATAAAGGGGGAGGAATGAAGAGCTGCTTCCAAAGACAAAGAACAGTATTGTGGATTAAGGCAAGGGGCTCTACTGGATGTCTGGGACATCCTGGGTCACCTAAGCTCTAAGAAAGGGGATGAGCTGGAAGCAATCTCTAAGCATTATGTGCTTAACCTTTTCTCCTCTGCTTTTTGAGTGCTTTGGGGAAGAATGAACAGTGTTGTTTTGGAAAGAAGTTGCCATTTTGAACTGTTTACTCAGTCACTGGTAACAACTAAGCAAGTCTTAACAGTTAAGCTTGTCATAGATTATTCCCCCAAAAACTGTAGAGGTGCAAGGTGGTACTTACAAAGGTGTGAAGGCAGGAGAAATTGTCTTTAAGGAGCGTGTTGGTACGACAATTCTTATTAGAAGTGTGGCATCTAAACTATAGAGTTAACAAAGAATCCCTAGCAGCAGTAAGCAAAAGAACATGGATATATATTTCTGTGAACTCTCAATAGCATCTACACTGCGACTGATAGTATCATGGTATGTCAGTTAATTTCTCCTAAGGTCAAATTTTGTTTTTCATCTTCCCCCTTGTCCTGCCTGTAGGTCTATGGGAAATATTTGAAAGAAGGGTACAAGTGGCTGTGCTTCTGAATTTAATGCAAAATCTCCTGAAACAGAGAGACATTTCTTAATAAGTGTTGTGATTAAACCCCAGCCAATAACTCAGAGCCATGCAGCCGCTCACTCACTGAAGACAATGCTTTCTTCTTCTTCTTCTTTTTTTTTTTTTTATTGTGAAGAAGATGCCTTCTAGGAAAGATGACTTGAAAATTCTTCTCTTACATGCTACTGTGGGATTCTGCACCCCTTGTTTAAAACTTAGGGCATGTTTGACGTATTACACGTAATTAAAATGTATATAATGCAAGGATACTACACCAGTTAGAGGAAGTTAGTCTTGTATACCTGTGCCTGTACCGCATTGTCCCTATTTTGAAATAAACCACAAATATGACTTCTTTGCCAGTATAGTATTTTTGGATAATCATCTGAACTAATGCAATTTTTTTAATAGAAGAAAATTGTTCAGTTTCTATAGCTGAATGAGAAAAAACATGAACCTCACAAGTAATCTTTTTTTTGTTGTTGTTGTTACTATTTTTTTCTGTGTGCACAAATCTGAAAGTTGTTCCCTTCAACAGCTGTCATTCGGTTCTCTCGCGTGTACACATCTTGAATGACAGTTGGCAACATAGAAATGTTTAAGTGAAGAATGTGGCTTCATCCTGCATGAATGGGGAATGTAATAACTGTCTGGTTGACTCCCAGATATCAGAGTGCCGAATGACTAACTATAACCAGGGCTGTGGTAATTCTCTCCTAAATTTAACTGCTCTCTACCAAAAAAAACCTCACCCCCAAACCCTGTAAATGCACAAATGGTAGAAGCTACCTTAATGGGAGGAACGTTTATGTTTTTTATGGGCAGAACATCTATTGAAGAATTACTTAGCAGCAGATCCTGTACTACTGTACAGATTGACAAGTGGTGTAATTGTTTAATGGTGGAAACAGTTCTGAAGCTGTTGGTTAACATGTCTTCTGTTCTTATTACATTTTGAGTGGTTTAGTTTCCAAGGCAACTGCTCACGTCAGCATACAGAGGTGCTTAAAGCTATGAGAAGACATTTCCCAACAAATCCTTAATTTAGTGACAAAACATAAAGGACTAACTTCCGTCCTTCTTTCCAACATCTGCAGAGAATTCAGGATTCCCTGTGAGCCAGCAGCATGTCATGGTAATACAGAGATTTACCAGAGAGGAGTGATTGGGATGAATACCTAAGTGAGGCATGGTATTTACTGATGGAAAAAATATGCCTTTGATAAGATCTCTTTACTGGGAGGACTAGAAAGTGAATAATGAAGAGATCGTAATTGTTGTTGTTAAGGCATTGTTGTGGTGAGGTTTTATCTTGGTATTGGTTTTGTCTTCCTGTTGGAAAGAGAAAACTGGATTATTGTAAAGCAGCACATTGTGAACACAGTGCACAGCACTGTGGAAGGTGCTATATTTACAGATGGTACTTTTCCTGGACCTATATTTCTTAGTCAAGTAGGTCACTTTCTGAACTAACTGGGGCTGCTTTCTTGAGGGAGTAGAGTAAGGCTAATAAGCATCCTAAAACTGTGGAGCTGATGAGCCATTACTGCAATGGCTTTAGTTCAAAATTCCAGTGAAGTACAAAAGAAGTACTATTTTCAGTGCCTTGTGAACCAATAGGAGGACTTTGTCTGTAAGAGAGCACAGTGGTTATCTGTTAAACAAAAAACAAGAGTAATTATCCATGGGTGGAAAAATTAAAATCTCCGAACAGTCTGTTGTGGTCACCCTGATCTGCCATAATAAGCAGAACAAAGGGGTTTGATCTTCTTCTTTTGGCTCCCAGACTTGTAGCTATATTTGAATAGTATCTCCTATAGCATAAACACTGATACTTAAAAACTTTCCGATGATTGAAAAATCCCCCATAACCCTTGATAATTACTGTAAATGGCTTAATATTATATGGTGCACCTTTTGATAAGAATTTAACCAGCTCCAGCTTCCAGTAATTTGTCTTGATTAGGTCTTTGGCAGCTAGAGAGAAATTCTTAATTAAGTTTCTGTTTCTGGTATAGTTGCTTAGTCTGTAGGCCTTTTTACCTTCTCTTTGACACGATGAATACATAGGGATCCTTGAATGTTGTAGTAAAGGGGTATGGTCTGATCCCTCAGTTGTTTTTTTCTAAACTCTACAGTTTACTGTCAGTATCCTACAGGAGACAATGTTCAAAGAACATCTGTCTTAGCCTGAAACACAGAAATACCATCACTCTATACCATTATTTGAGATCCCATTTTATACATCCAAACACTGTATTTGCTCTTTGTGGTCTTAACATTACAGCAAGCACTAACGTTTACCAGTTCACCCATCAGAGGTAGCACTCCTCATTTAAAACAACTATTTCCACATTCTCAAAATATCAATTAGAAATCTTTCCCAGTTGTCATTCATTATATTTCCTTCTTTTAATTGCTTGAACCGCACATCAGCAACCATCTTATTTCCCTAGAACCCAGTGTCTGATTGACAAGACATTTTAATTACCCAGATAACGTTGCTCAGCTTCCGCGATTGTTGGACTGGACCCTTTTTCCAGTCTTTCTGGACTTCTGTTGCTTCAGAGGGCCTCATTCAGCCTCTTTTATGTGTCTTGAATTCAAGGTATCCCCAAGTTTACTGGTTCAAAACTGGTACTGGAGCAGCTGCTGTTTAGCGTCCTCCTTTGATGATGATGTTGGGGGCATTATTTCATCCTTTATATCCTGGCTCATGTCACTTACCTAGTTAACAGCTCACTTGCAGAAGTTTTTTCTTTTCCCCCTTTTTTTATTTTGGTAACTGAGAGGAACCTCAAAGAAATTCACTTTGCCATTCCATTTATGTTGTCTCCTGTTTCCATGCTGCACCATGCTACAGGTAGAAAATTGAGTCATTTCTTAATCCTGTGGTGCTACTAATTTGTAAGCCTGCTTGTCAGAAAAGTCTTCCATGATTATTGTAATGTTATTTTTCATCCTTTCAAACATTAGTTTTCTTCTGATGTATAGCCACCAGTCAGTACAGGGTTTTGTTTACTGGTCAGTGGCACAGTGATCATGGAAGAGAAGGGAAACTCTCCAACAAAGCTATTTGCTGCTCCCCAGCTCTGCATATTGCCCTGCAATATTACTAACAAAGCTTTGCTGCTCTCATCTACTCCTCTGCTCAAGCCAAAAGGGATGAACAACTGGCTCAGTTACTGAGCATAGCATCTGTAGTCAGGAGTACAGAATCTCAGGGATGGTCCTGGCATGTACATTACATTGTACTAAAATATATTTGAAAAACCCAGTTACTAAAGAGATGGTCCTCAAGAAAACATTTCCCAGTTAAGTAGAGGTATGGATAAACAAATTAGGGTACTTGCTTTTCTTCCCTCCAGTAGAGGAGCACCTTCCTCTTTTGAACAGTTCAAGTTCTGCTAGAATTCCTGCAGATCAGGAATGGTCAGACTGTGTTATCTTTGCTTCTGTTTAAGTACTTCATGAATGTACATAGGAAAATGTTTTTAAAATCTTTCTGTATCAGTTTGTTACACAAATATTTGCCAATGGAATGAAAAGTGTGTTTTGTAAGTTTCAGGAATATTAGGAAATCTTTAATCTGTTATACCAACTGCACCAATTTATACTTATGAGAGGTAATATTTATGGAATTATTACTTCTATTGAAGGGTTCATTGAGAAAAAAAAATGCTTTAGTTATGGTGAGATGTTTGCTTTCGCGAGGGACAGTTTTAATGTCTTTCTTCAGAATGTGTACCATGCTGTTGAAGGGTAAATTAAAATCTAATTCCTAACCTTGGAAGAATTGTATATTGGTTATGATTAAGTCCCACAGGAAATCCCAAAAGTTTGAATAATTGAAGAGGTAGTGCTCAGAATAATAACAGCAAGTGGAGTCTCAACATGAAGAGTGTTAAAGGAACTTCATGCCTCATCTCTCTCCTAGTGCTACCGATACTGAATACTGTGATAGATTTAAGTTACAACTTGTAAAGGAAGGTAGAAAAAATATTTCCTAAAATTATATATTGAGACTATTTAAAATGTTTAAGAAGTGAAGTATTGCTCCATCATGGGTTTTTTTTTCTGTGAAGATTGCATGGCTGTGTAAATTAACCTGTTACCCCTTTTCATCCCCTCTGTTGCTGCAAGCTGGTGATTCAGGGTGATTTAGGAGTGTCACGTGGAACAATCATGTTTACAAGGTTGTACAAAACTGAAGAGTCAATATGTTTAAAAATACATCCTTTTGTGGATTTTCTTGAAAGAAATCTTAGTTTTGCTGCAAATGGGATGTGGAATATTTCAAGAAATAATAAAAATGCTGTTGAAGAAGCAGAGACTATACATTATGTTCTTATTTTTGTGGTGATTTTTTCTAAGACTTTTGCAGTTCATATTTGTAAAGAATTTTTCTGCTGTAAATACAAGTACCCTTTGAAATGGATCAACAGCCACTTGCAGACTCAAGCACAAGCTTGTAACTGATCATGGGGAATTTTTATTCTTTGGGAGATTCTGAGCAGAGTTTTTTTCTTAATTGGGACAAAACATCAAACTCATTTGTGGATGGAGCGCTTCAAAAACATCAACACTGTTTTTGTTTAAAATATTGATGAAATGCCTGTGTTCTCACAAAATGTTTTAATTAAACCAAATCCTCATTTCCCAATGAGAAAAATTCCAGTGTTTTTTTTCAATCTGTTTTGCACAAAAGCACAAAGCTCTGAGTTAAAATCCACTTGCTATAGTAGGAATTAGTTTTTGCATGCATGACAGAATTGAATTTTGGTTACTTAATGAGAATATCTTTATCATGCATAAAAGATAAACCATTCTGTTGGAAAGTTGTTGGCTTGCAAAACTAGTATTACTAGGTTAGAGTTTTGCTATCTGTTTTTCATGTCTATCTTGAGTCCTTTATCAAATTGGATAAGATAACTGAGCCCCTTTGGTTAGGAATCTCACGCTGAATTTACCTGAAAACAAACATCAACGTGTTTTGTCAAGTCTTAAGCAAACATTGCTGAGGGAGGAGATCAGTGAAGCTCAGTTTGGAGCAGTTAGGCAGGCAGAAGAGAAGGACACTCAGCATTAAACCTTTGCTGCAGCAGGGTATGGAGAAATACAATCCCTTGGTGCTGGTTTTGGAGTGTTTTTGCTGAAGGCACCACTTCAGCAGATATCCTCAGCAGGTGTATTTACAGTTGTTCATTCTAAGTTGTTAATTTTAACAATGACTGAAAAATCATTCCTTATATTCTTTTGGCTGGTAAAATTCAGGTTCCAGCCACCCACTAAGATGGGAGAAGCGCAGTGAGTATAGCACATCCACATGCCTGCTGTTGTGCCATTCCCTGAAGGGCATGGGCTGCCTGCTGGTGTTGGCACTCAGCTGCCCATGGCTCTACATGTGTGCACAGGTCTGCTTTGGCTTGCTTTGTGTTTGCATTGAGGTTGCTGGCTGACATTTGAGATGCATTATCTCCTTACCATCAAAACAGGAAAAAGAAATACTTGGGTTTGATTATAATAATGTTTACAAGGCAACAGTATGCAGCATTTTTCTATTAGGTTAAGGGGAGCTGTTCTGGAAGTTTAAAGCATCTTTAGGCTTGGTTTTTAAGTATTCCAATACAAATGAAATTGAACAACTACTATCTTATTACATGAATCAAACCATGCTACCATTCTACTTTGTCATGTAACCATTGTAGCTAACCCTATCTTGTCATGTTGGTCAGTTTAACAAAATCCATGCTAGAACAACTTCCCAAAACACTTTTGCTAGGGAACGGTTTCAGTGCCAGGATTATGCTCATGTGGCAGGAGCCTCTGCTTCTCTTTGCTAAAGCCTTTGAAGGTAGAAGGCTTTCGTTTTCCCATTCCTTTGTAGGTGTTTCTGCTTGCATGTGTCTGCACATCTACTGGGAAACCCTAGTACCACCAAGCACCAAGCAGCTGCTCGTTGTGCTCTTCTGCAGACTGCAGAAGGAGCAGAACTGTGGAACTGTAGCTGAAAATTGTCAGTGGTTAGGGTCAATCTCCAAAAATGGTCTGTGATTAAATTCAGCTCAAGTGATTTTATTATAATTGCAGGCTACTATTGAGGACTTCTGACATTCTTTAGATCTCCCTTGTATATGTAGTAAGGGGACCATACGGTGACTTGTTTCCTGTCTAGTTATGTAGACCTAATTATTTATTTCTCAAGCTTAATCTTTAGCCAAAAAAAAAAAGGGGGAAGGGGGGTGGAGAGAGGGGCAAAAAATAGGCTGGACCACAATAGACTAATTTTTAGTTAGATTAAGTTAAACAGATCCACTTGGAAATAAAAATGTACCTTTTGATGACAAAGCACAGATTTGCTGGTGTATTACTCAATTTTTCTTCCATTAAAAGATGTTTATTTGTATGGTGATTTTGCTGTGTAATAATAAGATCCATCTTTTCCATCTGCATGTGTCAGAGGCTGGACTATTCCTACACCACTGTTGCATTGTTTTGCTGGCTTTTTTTTTTTCCTTCCCAGCATGTTCTTTGATGGATTAAACCTTCACTGAAATTATTGTTCATATAGACATAGTGGTGGTAATTTTTTTTTTTTTTTTGGATGATGCTATTCTTAAATCTTGCAAACAACGTGTCAAACTGCAAAGTTCAGATTTTTGGAGTCTTGAAGACAAGCCTTTGGGCAATTTTTTTAAAGGAAGGCTTATAGAGTGATAGGGTAAAGTGTTATGCAAGACAGGATTATTAGAAGTTTGTATGATGAGCAGCTGCTGCCACTGGTTTATTAATGTCTTGCTCTGATTCAGAACTGTCTTTTGGAAGATCAAACTGTGGCTTTGGGGTGCTTCTAGAAATCTGTATAGTTCTTTGCACTTCTCAATATTTTTGTCAGCTACAGTGGGCACTGCTGCAGATTAGCCCTGCTGCAGCTTTCTGCACTGGCAGTGTCTGCTTCTCAGGCTGGTGTTCGGATTCTTGCCACTGTAAAAAGCATAAGTCATTTATGTATATAGCGCTTAGAGAGTTACTAAGGAGGTTCAGTTTGCGAAAGGCTTACAGACCTGACATTTGATGGACTGGTTTAATAGATAGCCACCCAGCAGAGCTCAACACCAAGGGTGAGGATCTGGGGTTAGTAATGTTACCTAAATTGCACAGTAGTCATTACTTCAATATCTTTTATATATAAATCCTCTGCATTTCATTTTGTGTTAAAAAACACCCACAAAATCAACTGTCACATTTTCATCATTTTTTGGGAACTCTGTAGATTAAGTTTTTTTCTGAGTATTATTTCTAGCATATAAGATTGTCTTTTTAGACTTCAAGACTGCTGCAGTTGCATCTATAAAAGTGACAGGTATGGTTGCACCCTGAGTTACTTGGTGGGTTGCAGTAGTTGAACATAAGCTGTTCCTGTGCATCTGTTTTGAGGCACTGCTGTTTTTTAGATCCTTGAAGTCTTCCATTTCATCTGTAGTCTCTTGTTCTGACTGTGGACAGTAGAACTAGAAAAATCCTGGTACTTCGTTGTTCAATTGTACGAAGTACGGGGTCTGCTAAAATACCTTTTTATTTTAACTTTGTCATGTGATATCTGTATAGTCTGTATTCTGTTATTTGTGATATCTGTAATAGTATTTTTCAAGCATCCATAAGCTGGAGCTGACTTGTATATGTTGCAGCATTTTTTTTAAAGACTTCTTCCTGGAAGCTAAGCATTTTGAATTGATTTTGAAAGATGCTATTAAAAGGTAATTACTAGTGGAAGTACCAAATAAAACGAAAGTTTCAATTATTCAGGCTTCTTAGAGGAGGCAAGGTATGGAGACGGGATGGCTGTATTGGTAATTAGTATTTTTCAAAAGACCAAATAAAAACAGATGAATGCTTAATGAAGTTATAAGTGGTGAATTTTGCAGCATTTGAAAGAAGCATTGGCTGTATACACCGATACTTTATTTAAACATAAGATTCAACTTTTATCCTGATAATGTAGGGATTCTTACAAAATGATAGTGGAAGATAATATACACAGCATTAATTAGAGAGAAATATAAATAGGATATGGAACTCAGGATGTCTAATCCTAAGAGGAATCTTGCCTTAAAACTTCTCAAAATTGATGGAATCCAGAGGCTGAGAGGGTCATTTGACTAAAATCTGAAGGACAAGACACATGTGATGAAAGATCAAAGAAAGAAAGCTTGGGAGAGAGATGGAACAGGAAGGATTCTGTGCAGAGATGCTGACAAGTTTTAGGTGGAAGTGGGCAGGTAAGAGGGAAATAAGGCAACTGGAAGCAGGCCTTTAACATGGATTTTGCTTTGAGGTAATAAAGTAATCCAAGCTGAAGACCTTCACCTCTGTGATATTTCTGTGTGCAGAGGATTTGTTTCCCAAGGTGGCAAGTTCTTAAGGAATGGATGTAGGGCTAATGAAGGTTAAACAGTTTAGTTTGGATTCCAGAGGTCAGAAGTTCACACCAGGCTAAGATTAAATTAAAGCTAAGCCTTTAGCTCTAATGGTTGGTTTAGCTTTAATGGATGGTTTCTAGATTTTAAAGATGTTTAGACTGTATGAATTGGGCCACTAGAAGGAGGTTCTATTCCAACAGCTATGTTGAGAAAACATTATTTTCACTACAGGGGTGTTTCACTGCCATCACGTGTAACGCTACAATAAAAAAACAAGCACAGGAACAGGCAATGAAAAGGAAAAGCTTTCAAAATAAAATCATTGGACTCTGTATTGATTAAAAGAGTATTAACCATTCTGCCTTTATTTTTTTTTAAGTTTTGCCTGTTTTTATAGTTTTCTTCAGCAGAAATGTTATCCTCCACATCTTTTTCTTTAGGTCCTAGTGCTTTTGCAGGTTCTTCAATGTAGAATAAGCTTCCAGGAAGAGATAAGCAATGTCTTCTTGATGCTATTAGCTGAAAAAAGAGTTTTATTAATTTTCTAAGACATTCCAAAACTTATGTATCAAAGTGTACAAGCCAGCATTGGCTGTCTTCTATAAAAAAGACATAGCTTGTTACCAATATCACCTCAGTCAGTGAACATGTTTGGGTTTGAGACAGGTGAAACTTCAGGTGGTTTCATCTGTTCCTTGTCACATTTTGATTTTCTTTCTAGAAACACGTGAAGTGCATTTACTAAGCTATTGATCATTTCAGTTTATGCTTCAAGCAGTGTTTGTTCATGTTCTGTGGAGCATTGATGAAAAGTCAGTCCATGGCAAGATGAGAACAGCGTCTTGGCTTTAATGAAAAATAGCAGTGTGAGTCCAGGTCTTGTTTTGTTTTCAGTTTTCCTTGCACTTTACAAGATCAAGAAACATTTCCTGTAAAAAGTGTCTGCCACCAGAAAGCAGTGCTGTAAATAAAGCACATACTTCTTTAACAAGTCAGTTCATCTGTCTTTCTTTTTCCGAAGTGACAAATTGTGTAATACAAAAGGTGAGCTTGATAAACCCGGGTTATCGTATATATTTCTATAAGAACTTAAAATACTGTCTAATATGAAAAGAATTAGTGCATTTATGGTTCAATGCAGTTCTAGGTTTGGGGTTTTTTTCTGGTTTTGGTTTTTGGTTTGGGTTTTTTTGTTTTGTTTTGCTTCTTCTGTATGGGCTCCTTGCCCTGAACTGACATATGAACTGGATGTAAATTGGTTTTGAGTCATATTTAAGAATGTTATTCACTGATGAGATTCCACTTTTATAACGCATAATGGAGGCAGATTATTTAGGACTGTTTTTTATAGTGCTCAGTTTAGCTCTTTACTGAAGCGCACAACCCCAGGTGTTTTTTTCAGGGCTGTCCAGAGTGGGACAGAACATATTTGGGCTGGCTTCTGGCCACCAGCTGTCTTGTTCCCCATGCAACCTTCTGTGGAACAAACCTGGCCCTTTGTTTAGCACAGGTGCGATTTCCATCTCTGTGCCCCCCCTTCAGGCTGGGTCAGGAGCTGTAGTGTAGCCCATGGAAATCTTTAACCAGAACCATGGGCAGAAACCTCAAGTAATAAGGAACAAAAACATATTGCAAAGTGCAATTCCTGACTAAAACTCCTGCATTTGGTTAGTTAAATAGGTTCTGTTCTGGCATGTGGCTTTCAAATGTGTTGGGTATCATAAGGGCTTTCCTCATAGTTTGAATTGTAGGGGGCTGATTGCACTGTTTCTGCTAAAACATGATATCTGCAGCTTATATCTAAGGTTGTGCAATTCTTGTGGCCAGTGTTCAAAGTATCAGTTTTACAGGATTTTAAGGCTGTTCATTAAAGCTGCTGTTTCCCATCATCCTGATGAGGTCTACAAACCTAAGCTTCAGCGAATTTTTATCTTTGTTCATTCTGAAACCAACTAAAATTACCCACTTCTAGTGATCCATGTGAGTGCTAGTGATATAGATAGCAGTAGCCTGAAGAACATAAAGGAGGACTACAGAGCTCTGGGAGAGGTGGTTAGGGGCTCTGAAGCTCAGGTAGTCTTTTTGTCAATTCTCCAGGATACAGGGGAGGACTCCAAAAAGGCTAGAAGGATTAGCCAAGTTAATAAATGGTTAGAAGGGTGGTGCCATAGTCAGGGGTTTGGGTGTCTTCAACACAGGACCCAAGTTTGTAGGCCAGGTCTACTGGGGGCTGGTGGAGCTGCACTGATAAGGGGAAGAGTGGTTTTGGTAGGAGGCTTGTCAGGCTGGTCAAGGATGCTTTAAAATAGATGTGTTGGGGGAGGGAGGCATCCTTCCATCCCAACACACCCAGTCAGTTGCCAGCATCTATAACAAATGCTCGGAGCAATGTAGAGATATTCCAGCCGCTCCAGCTTCATGTGGAGCTCGTCTCAGATGCCTCTATACAAACGCCCGTAGCATGGGGAACAAACAAGAGGAATTAGAGATGTATGCACGTCTACGGGGGTATGATATAATAGGCATCACAGAAACATGGTGGGATGGCTCCTATGACTGGAGTGTTGGAATGGAAGGTTACAGGCTCTTTAGAAAAGACAGGCCTGGCAGGTGGGGAGGGGGAATTGCCCTTTATGTTAGGGATAGGCTGGAGACTATGGAACGCTGTCTGGGGACAGGTGAGCAGTCAACAGAGAGTTTGTGGGTCAGGGCTAAAGGGAGAACAGCTATGGGGGACATTATTGTGGGGAATCTGTTACAGACCGCCTGATCAAGGAGAACCTGTGGATGAAGCACTCTACAGACAGATAGGAACAGGCTCACGCTCGCAGGCCCTTGTTCTCATGGGGGACTTCAACCACCCTGGTATCTGTTGGAGGGACGGTACGGCCCAGCACAAGCAGTCCAGGAGGTTCCTCGATTGTGTGGAAGACAACTTCCTTCTGCAAGTAATAGAGGAGCTGACAAGGAGCTGGTTGGAAATGTGATGCTCCAGGGCAGCCTTGGATGCAGCGATCATGAGGTGGTTGAATGCGAAATCCCCAGGAGAGTGAGAAGAGCGTGCAGCAAGCTCACTGCCCTGGACTTCAGAAGAGCAGACTTTGGCCTCTTCAGGAGCCTGCTTAGTCAGGTTCCATGGGATATAGCCCTGGAGGGCAGGGGGGCCCAAGACTGTTGGTTGATATTCAAGGATCACCTGCTACAAGCTCAGGAGTGCTGCATCCCAACTAGAAGGAAGTGCAGCAGGAGGGCCAGGAGACCTCCTTGGATGGATAAGGAGCTGCTGAGGAAAATTCAAAGGAAAAAAGAGTCATATAAAAGGTGGAAGCAAGGACAGGTGGCCTGGGAAGAATGCAGGGATGTTGTCCAGGAAGCTAGGGACCAGGTTAGGAGGGCTAAGGCCCAGTTAGAATTAAACTTGGCTAGGGATGTTAAGGATAACAGGAAGGGATTCTATAGGTATGTAGTGAATAAAAAACAGACTACGGACAACGTAGCCCCCCTGAGGAAGCTATCAGGAGAACTGGCTACCCTGGATTTGGAGAAGGCTGAGGTTCTGAATGAGTTCTTTGCCTCGGTCTTCACTGGCAAAGGCTCTGACCGCACCACCCAAGTCTTGGAAGGCAGACGCAGGGACTGTGAGAATGAAGACCTTGGGCCCAGTGTAGGGGAGGATCTGGTTCGAGAACATCTTAAGAACCTGAACGTGCACAAGTCTATGGGACCTGATGGAATCCATCCGTGGGTCCTGAAGGAGCTGGCGAATGAAGTTGCTAAGCCACTGGCCATCGTATTTAAAAATTCATGGCAGTTGGGTGAAGTTCCGGCAACTGGAAAAAGGGAAACATAACCCCCATTTTCAAGAAGGGGAAAATGGAAGACCCGGGGAATTACAGACCAGTCAGTCTCACCTCTGTGAGTTCGGTGGAGAAGAGATTCAGAGCAGTCCTGTGGAGAAGGACTTGGAGATGTTGGTTGATGAGAAACTTAACATGAGCCGGCAGTGTGCACTCGCAGCCCAGAAAGCCAACCGTATCTTGGGCTGCATCAAAAGGAGCGTGACCAGCAGGTCGAAGGAGGTGATCCTGCCCCTCTACTCTGCTCTTGTGAGACCTCACCTGGAGTATTGTGTGCAGTTCTGGTGTCCTCAACATAAAAAGGACATGGAACTGCTGGAACAAGTCCAGAGGAGGGCCACGAGGATGATCAGGGGACTGGAGCGCCTCCCGTATGAAGACAGGCTGAGAAAGTTGGGGCTGTTCAGCCTGGAGAAGAGAAGGCTGCGTGGAGACCTCATAGCAGCCTTCCAGTGTCTGAAGGGGGCCTATAGGGATGCTGGGGAGGGACTCTTCATCAGGGACTGTAGTGACAGGACAAGGGGTAACGGGTTAAAACTTAAACAGGGGAAGTTTAGATTGGATTTAAGGAGGAAGTTGTTTACTGTGAGGGTGGTGAGGCACTGGAATGGGTTGCCCAGGGAGGTTGTGAATGCTTCATCCCTGGCGGTGTTCAAGGCCAGGTTGGATGAAGCCTTGGGTGGGATGGTTTAGTGTGAGGTGTCCCTGCCTATGGCAGGGGGTTTGGAACTAGATGATCTTAAGGTCCTTTCCAACCCAAACTATTGTATGACTCTATAAAATCACAATTAACAGCAGGTGGATGATAGCTGATACTGAATGTCATAATCTCTAGAGTGACAAATTCTAACTTTTCCCAATACGTAAAAATCTTGAGTAAAACAGGCACTGGGATGTCGCCATGACAGCTAACGTGTCATAGTCTCAGGTCAGCCTCTTCCCTCAGATCACCAGTGCTGTCATCCACACCAGCGTTCAGAGGCTTTTCTCATGCCTGAAGCTCTGATGAGCTCAGCCGTCATGCTCACATAGAGTATAGAAATATAAATGTTAATGGAAGTGTTCAGAAAATTTTTAAGTCCCATCTTTTGACTGCCACAATGTTCTGATGTTACTGGGTCGGTCTAGTTGAGTTACCGTGCGTTATTCTGCTCAATGAAGAATATTGAAACAGCATGTAATTTCTGCTTCCTATGTATTTTCTTTTTTTTTAGCCTGGAAATAAAATAAATATGGCAGTATAATGCATTCCAGTTACATAAATATCTTTCCTCATCTGGTTAATTTTCCTTCCCTTCTCAACTTCCTACTGACTTCTTCACCAGTTTCCATCTCCAGGCAGAAGTATTTGTGACCTGCACTTTTAATCCGTAAGGTAGTTAATTATGGCCTAACATCTAAGAAGCAGAAATGCAACTAGAGTAATTGCTCACCTGCATTGTTGTGGAAATGTCTAGAAATGATTGCCAACCTAATTTAAATGCTTTGCAAATAAGTTCTCTGTGTGATGTTATGGATACACAGTTACTTGGCACACAGCAGCAGCTTAGTGATATGATATCGGAGTGTATTGGATTCTTGAGGGACTGCACCTATGGAAGGGACCCACGCTGGAGCAGTCTGTTCCGGAAGGACTGCACCCATGGAAGGGACCAACACTGAGAAGCTCATGAAGAGCTGCAGCCTGTGGGAAGGACTCATGCTGGAGTAGTTCATGGATGATGGTGTCATGTGGGAGGGACCCGACGCTGGGGCAAGGGGAGAGTGTGAGGAGTCCTCCCCCTGAGGAGGAAGGAATGCAGTGACACTGTGTGATGAACTGACTTCAGCCCTGGGTAGAGAATTTGGGAGTAAAGTTGAGTCCAAGAAGAAGGGAGGAGCGGGGAGAGGTGTTTTTAAGATTTATTTTTTATTATTATTCTACTCTGAATTGATTGGTAATAAACTGATTTCCCCAAGTCAAGTCCAGTTTGCCTATGACAGCAATTGCTGCGTGATCTCTCTCGGTCCTCATCTTGATCCGTGAGCCTTTTACTGTATTTTCTCTCCCCTGTCCAGCTGAGGAGGTGAGTGACAGAGTGACTTTGGTGGGCACGTGGCATCCAACCAGGGTCAACCCACCATATGGAGCTTGGCTTGATTTCAGCTAGTGCATTATATTATTTTGAATCATGCTGATAATGCCAATTGTCTGGCATTCCAAGTGACAGCAGGTGAATGCTTCTGAAATGTAAGGACGCTGCTCTAATGCAAAAAGGATTTTTCTGTGCAATTTAGCACCAAGATTTTAGTAACTTGTAGCTTTCAATGGGATTATAAGAGATCTACATTTAATTTCAGATTTTTTTTTTTTAAAACCTTATTAGATCTACTTTTCATGTAAATTCCCTTAGGATCATGCAGTGCATTTCAGCAGAGGGACTTTTGATGACCATCCAGAAATTTAGGATTGGAGTTCAGTGTTGCTACTGTTCTTCTCTAAGTTCTTGTGGGTGTAAAAAATGTGTGTGCACCACACCAGTGGCATCAAATACCTGCCTAGGTCTGTTAACTGGGATGCAGGTGTCAAATACATCAAATGTATTTAGGGAAGAATAATCTACATTCTAAGAAGTGAAGAGATACTGCACTGTGTTGACTGTGTGGTGTGGTGGCTTCTTGCTCCACCTGTGCACTTCAGAAAGGTCAATCTGAATTTGGCATAGTATGTATACTGTGACATCTTGCAGGATATCACATTGCTCATGGTGATTCAAAGAGTAATTTGTTTAACAGTAGAATGGTCTTTATCTTCAGGGTTTGTTTTCTTAAACTTGTTCTTACTTATTCAATTTGAATTTTATTCATAATTACAGAACTTTACAAATACAAAAATAAATGCAAGTAATGTTCTATTATTTCTTTTTAATTGATAATGTGCTGCGATTTGAAAATAGTCATTGGAATAAAATGGCAAGTTGAAAGGAAGATAACATAATAATAAATAGTAATTTAAAAGTTAAAATAAACAAGATGACCCATTAATCCGTTAGATTAATCCAGATAATGGCAGCAGTTTCATCTACAATTAGAACTGTAGTGAAATAATGTAGAAAATATTTCCCACTAATAAGATTCAGAAGGGAAAGCTGCAGTGCTCACATACTCAGAATGTAACAGCTTACAGGATGTTGTAGGTTCTGTTTTTACAGACAGAAAAGATGATAAATTTGAGGAACTTAAAATTGCCATAGAAGCTTTAGGATGTCAAGTGTTCCTAAGTGTGGAGATATTTTAAGGACATAATTGGGGGTATAGCAAGAAGGGGATGGATCATAAATGAGGGAGACAGAAATTGCCAACAAATAAGGACAAAACCAGCAGTATTCTATGGAGTTTTACTTGGTCAACTTAAAAATCCCACCCAGTACAGGATGCAGGAAAAATGCTATTGCTGAAAGCAGGAAAAGCATATTGTCATATCTGTGAGCTCATACTCAGCATTTCCCCTCTTTGAGCATTGATGGGAAAATGCAGTCATTTGGTGCTACTTGAGTAAGGAAAAAACATGAGTTTTAGTAGATACAGAAGAAAGATTTGCCTGCATTAAAGGACTGCCCTTCAGCAGTTTGGGTTTGTTTTTTCTTTTTTCGACAGAATTTTCATGTTAGATCTTGCAGCGGAATGAAGACTTTTATGTAGGTAGTTATTATTTCAGATAGGAAGGAATGGTCCTCCTGGATGAGCAGTTTTTGTCACAAAGACAATTAATATACTTCAGAATACACTTGGGAGAACTTCAGAGTCATTACTGGCTTTTAATTTCTTTCCGCTTTTGCGGCAGCTCTTGTAATGAGAACAATACAATTTGAAAACCTGTATTTCTTCATGCAGCCTGCAACTTTTATTTCCTTTTTTTTTTTATTTATTTTTTTTATTGTTGTGAAGTCCATTACAGAACTGACCCAACATCTCTGGAAAAGGACTGTATAGCGAAGGTGGTAGTTTCTCGTGAGAGACAGTTCCTTCTGAGAGGCGCAGATGCATGTGCAGGGCAGCTTTTTCAGCAAGGGTGGCCAACAGGGGACTCTGCTGTAGTGAGATCAGATGACACTGTGCTACCCTGCCTCAAGACTGAAATACTAAAACAAATTTGAAGCCCTGTCCTGTAAGAAATGCATATTAAGGACACTGAGTATCTGAAGCCTTTCTTGGCAGGGCAGCCAGCTATCAGGGAGAGAAGCTCTCAAGTACTTATAACTATGGAGGTAATTGGGTACTGCAGGGACAAGCATGGCATAAGCTGGCATTAAGAGTTGGAAGTGTAGCTGTGGTGAGGGTGGTAGGAGACTTCCTTGTGTCTCTGATGGTGATGCCTAGGACACTTCATACAACGCCCTTTTCCTCTTTTCCTGTTTAAAAACAATGTTTCTTTCATGCTGCTACTGTTGTGAATGGCTCATGAGTTTTCTCTTCATATGAAGACTGTAGCCCTTTCTTTCCAAGCAAAATGAAAGCAACTCATGCGCTGTTCCCTGAGAAATCACCTCTACGAAGCTCTGGGTAAACGTGAAATGTGAGCTTCCTGTTGGCTGTAGATGCTCGGTTTCTTGTTGGGACTCATGCAGTTTCTTTCCAGCCTTGCCTTACAAGAAGACTTACTGCCTTCGTTTTTACTAGTACATATACCCTTGACTAAGGTCAAATGCCACTGCATTGTTTCTTGATACCAAATATGTGTATCTGATATTATTTAAATAACCCTTATAAAATAAATACTACCATAGTGAGTCCTCTTTTTAGTGAACTACTAAAATACTTAAAAGCTTTTCTGTCTAGTTAAAAAAAAAAAAAAGTATTAAAAGAAATGAAATACCAATCCATATTTATCTTTTCTACAGCCCAGAATTTCTTTACTGTGAGAGTGATGAGGCACTGGAATAGGTTCCCCAAAGAAGTGGTAAATGCTTCATCCCTGGCAGTGTTCAAGGCCAGGTTGGACAGAGCCTTGGGTGACATGGTCTAAGGTGAGATGTCCCTGCCCTTGGAAGGGGTGTGGAACTAGATAATCTTAATGTCCTTTCCAGTCCTACCTGTTCTGTGATTCTACTATTGTACTGCTGCTTCTTGACGCAGCAAATTGTTAAGAAGTGATGTGACAGTGATGTGTAGAGGATGGGTGGGTACAAGGAAGAGATCCTTTGAGAGTGTAACAAGAGCAATCTCAGTGGACATCAAGAGGCAAAACTGAAGGTGGAGTAGGCATGGAGATGGGAATTCTGAGACTGAACACAGCAAATGCTTCCTGCCTGTATACTTGAAGGAATGCAGAAAATGGAGCAGTAGTTGCAGAGGCATGAGAAACCAGGGTATCTGATTTTACCTTCTTCCTTTTCTTTTGCTCTTTCTGGAAAGCCTACTTCAAATCTTAAACCCAAAATCTCTGTTCACATGAGGTTAGTCTTTGTGTTGCTCTATGTCTAAACTCCTGCCTTTGACAGTGCTTCTCATGGAGGTTTTTCCACCTTGGAATCACCTGGCCTTACAGCAGGCAGGCAGGGGCAGCTGGTCACCTCCATTTCCCTATTCCTGCCTTCTTGAATAGACCCCCTCCCAGCCTCCTCACTCTTTCTTCTCTATTAAACAGCTTGAGAACTCTCTCTGTTTAACCTCTGCCTTGGTTATTTTTTTCTGTTAGCAAAAGGGAAATTAACCTGCCTTTCATATCTTGTCCGATTTCTCTGTAGCTTTATCCAGCCTTTCTGATTGTCCCAATTCACCTTGGTATCCCCTGTCAATCTTCTGCCTCTTACCCTGTCACTCATCTTCTCTGTACCTGGTAGTCCTTTAGTGCTGTTGACTTTGCTGCTGCTTTTAGTTCTTCCATTGGTTATCCCGTAAGGGAAATTTGTTTAATCTTTTTCCCATTTCAGTATTTTTCCCTTTTCAATAGTAATTACAAAGTACTGTAACACTTTGTCTTGTGATGGGCCTGGTTTTGGCTGTTTAGTTAATTTCTGTGGATCTCTGTTATTTAGTAGAGCTAAGCTTTTTTTTTTATTCAAAATGGTGGCAAAGTATAAGACTATCAGGAGATATCCACTGATACAAGTGGAAAGTGGGGAATATGCAGAGTTGAAAGCATCAACTGCTACAGCGCCAACAAAACAACATTCCCAAATCTCTTTACAAATAGACTGCAATTCAGTTTTTAAAACTCAGAGGTGAGTATGGTTAAAGTGGCTATGTAAGTGGCAGCAATTCATTATGGTGTACTAGCTAGATACGAAATAAAATATTTTTTTATTGTGGAAAATTTGGTGGTTGCTTGAGGTTGGGTTTTTTTTGTTTTTTTGTTTTTTCACATAGAAAGAAACAGAAAAATGATAGCTTGAAACAGCCTTCAAAAATTATATTTGTTTTTCTGAACAGTGAATGTACTGCCAGAATTGAATGCTTTGTGATAGTGTTTGAAATGTACCATTACTCAGACACATGCCCTATGACAGCCATATTACTTGTAAGCAATAAATCAGCTTATCTTCAAACAAATTAAGTCTGACAGCTGGCCTTTCATCACTGCCTATCAAACTAACTGTCAGATTGTTCAACTCATTAACCTCCTGCTTAACTCAGAATCCAGTCTGGGTTTCATACGAAGTGAGGTCACATTAGCCTTTTAGCATCCATTCTTTAAGGAAGTTCCTAAGGGTTCTCCTTCTAGGAAGAAAGCTTGAAATCCCCTTCCCGCTCAACCTAAATCCTTTAACCCCATGGCAAAATTTGTGGGACTGTCAGAATTCTTTGGTGATAGTGACAACAGGGAAATGCAAGCAAATGGTTTTGGAAGGGTGTGTGTATATCTTGTTGTTGTCTAAATATGCAACTATAGCATTGCGATTTATGCTATTTAAAGAAAAGTTGAAAATAAATTCCTTTGGAAGCCAACCTCTAATTGCTGAACACAGAACAACTTAGGCTGGGGTGTGTTAAGTAGCAGTGCCTGTTACCTAGACAATGGGTAATAGCATATGTATCAATTACCCCGTTTACTGGGCATATGTGGGTGGATATTAGGGTACATGGCTATAACTTCTGCAGATGTGAAGAGGAAGCAGAGAGCACAAAGGAAAGTGTTTCTAAGGAATGGTCTGGTTACAAAGAGTTTTCAGCTGAACTGTGTTGCAGGTGCATCAAGCAGTATTGACTTTATAGTCTTAGGTTTTGGACAATACGCAGTATGATCTTTGCCCAAATTATTTATAGACTGAACTGGAACACAGCCTGATGAGATTAAGAAGTGGAGCATAAACAGAGCTGTTGCATCTTTTACTGTGCAAACCTTGCAGAACTGGCTCCTATCTCACACTTCCCTGAAATCCTCTGTACTGTTCTGTGGTCTTTCTTTGACCCTTTTGGTTTCACTTGACTCAACCTTCATCACAGGCATGAGATCTAATGCGTGATAAGATGCCCAATGGGTCTATAGGTAAGTCTGTAGAACAGAAACATATAGAATTTTAGCAGGCATGAAGCAGACTTGAATTCAGTGAAACACTTTTATTCCTGGCAGAAGCCCTATGTTAGCACAAGTAAATAAAAGCCTATTGGTTCAAAAATAGAGGTGAGTGTGAATAAGGGAAACAAACAAACAAACAAAAAACCCAAAACACCAAAAACAAAACCAAAAAACCCACCCAAACAAAAAGAACCCCAACCCCTCCCCCCAAAAAACCCCACAAAACCCAAAAGAAAGCCCCCAAACCCTCAAAAACCCAGCACACCCACTCCCCTCAATCAAACCAACAAAACCCCCTGCAATTAAACATTTTAAAAATCTGAAGTTATTTGGAAGTTATAGCTCATAAATGAACAGACTTATTTATTTTGGTTATGACTGTGCCATTTCTTGTACATGAAATACCCAGTATGAATTGCCAGTAAGTTTTTTTACCTTCTACAAGTTCAGATTTCATTTCAAGGTTCACTTGTGTGGAGCTGTATATGTCAGCCAAGAAATTATGATCTGAATTGTATTTTGAAATTTGGAGCAGTAGTTGGATAAGTAAGGAAGCATCATGGAAAGAAAAGGTCTGCTTAACCTTCATTAATAATGAGTGAAAAACTGAGAAACAGGTGGTGGGAGTTAGATCGGATTCATAATGAAATCCCAGAAGGCTCTGTGCTAACACTTGTCCTGTTCATCATGGCTTATAAACATCTGGCAAGAGGGACCAGCGTTTGGTTGACAGCATGTTTCTTATTGGGAAAGTCAGTGGTAAAGCTGGTGGCCAAGACTTGCACAGGTATTTCATAATATTAAACAACTCGCCAGAAAGAAAGCACAAATGTAACTTGTCAGCAGATGAAAAGTGGTGAACCTAAGCACACATTCAGTAATTTCTAAATCAGCAGTTTCTTTTAAAGAAGAAGATCTTGAAGCTGAAACTGATTATATTTTGAAAGCTGCAGCTTCAATACCCAGCAGCGGTCAAGGACAAAAATGGGGTGTTAGAAATGGTTTGGAGACAAAACAGCAGATGCTGCTGAATGCCCACAGTGTTGTAGTGGCATGCACACTTCTCAAGTTGTGCATGCAGTCCTGGCCAACTCTGTTTTTTTCTCTGATGTACAGAGAAAGAAGAGTAGAGGATATAAGGGAAAAAAAAAAAAAATAAAAAAAAAATGAAGGACCTGAAATTTTTCCCAAGACTGAAGCTTTTTATCATGGAGAGGACAGTGAACAAAAGGGAGGGCCATACAATCGTGAATAATGTGGGAAAGTTGAATAGGGAGTTACTGTTTGCTGTTTCTCATAGCATGAGCAATAGTTGATAGTTCTCAAATAGAAATAAGAAACAGTGTTTACATTTATTTAGAATCATAGAATAGTTAGGGTTTGAAAGGAACTCAAGATCATGTAGTTCCAACCCCCCCGCCATGGGCAGGGACACCTCCCACCAAACCATCCCACCCAGGGCTTTATCCAACCTGGCCTTGAACACTGCCAGGGATGGAGCATTCACAACCTCCCTGGGCAACCCATTCCAGTGCCTCACCGCCTTCACAGGGAAGAATTTCCTCCTTATATCCAATTTAAACTTCCCCTGTTTAAGTTTTAACCCATTACCCCTTGTCCTGTCACTACAGTCCCTGACGAAGAGTCCCTCCCCAGCATCCCTATAGGCCCCCTTCAGACACTGGAAGGCTGCTATGAGGTCTCCACGCAGCCTTCTCTTCTCCAGGCTGAACAGCCCCAATTTTCTCAGCCTGTCTTCATACGGGAGGTGCTCCAGTCCCCTCATCTTCCCCTGATCATCCTCGTGGCCCTCCTCTGGACTTGTTCCAGCAGTTCCATGTCCTTTTTATGTTGAGGACACCAGAACTGCACACAATACTCCAGGTGAGGTCTCACAAGAGCAGAGTAGAGGGGCAGGATCACCTCCTTCGACCTGCTGGTCACGCTCCTTTTGATGCAGCCCAGGATCCGGTTGGCTTTCTGGGCTGTGAGCGCACACTGCCGGCTCATGTTCATTTTCTCATCGACCAGCACCCCCAAGTCTTTCTCCGCAGGGCTGCTCTGAGTCTCAAAGGTTTAGTGTAATTTCTCATAGAAAAATATAAACCATAAAAAATATTAGTAGATTCTAAACTTCGTGAACTGTTAATGCAGTGAGTTAAACATATGTGACAAGTGGATAGGTAACTTTTGTTCTGAGGTAGCACACTTAATCATCCTTTTTAGTTCCTTCTTACTTTCCATCCCAACTTTAAATTAAAATGCTTATGACTGTAAGGTCTTATGTGATGCCTGTTATTTAAACTGTAGACATACTTGAAAAATCCTGAATGATACAGTTATATATATCAGCAGATGTGTGTGAGGGTTAAAAGTCCATTTTATGTTTACAGAAAAGGCCAGAAATTTTGTTTGAATGTAAAGCTACTTTATCTTAGAGGCTGGACTCTTGCCCTAGTGTTATCAGTTTCAGAGTCAACAAAATCAAATAGGTTTGCACTGATTCTTCAGTGATGATATTCAGTCTCTCAGAGAGATTAATATCTCTAATTAGCTTCATATGGCATTAGAAGTAGGGGTTTTTTTTATGAGATTGGGTATTCTGAGGGCAGAACAGTTCCTGCTCTGCTTAGGTTGTTGCAGGCATATTGTCTTAGGGGATGTTGCTGTCGTTTATGTACTCTGTGTGGCTCAGAATGATGATTCAAAGCTCTTGGCTCTATCCTTTTCTTTTAAAGATGAATTGTAAAAGGGGAACATGCAGGGACATTTGACATTTCCAGGGAAGAGAGTCCCAATGTAGAAACAGACTGGCTTTACAAAGTATGCCAAGTGCATCATGTTTGTAATAGTCCTCACAAGAAATATAATCAAAGTTCTCATAATAAAACTTCTTGTTCTAAATCTGTTTTACTAGGAAAAAATACCTTGTGTACAAAAGGAAGAACTTGCTGCATCCTGTCCTTTTTAGATCCCAAAAGTTTGTATTGTTGAAGAGAATAAGAATGTAAAACCAATTTGGTTTAGACGCATTGTGTCTGCTCTCCACATGAAATCTCAAGATCAGCAAACACAGATTGTCTTTGTTACAGATAATGTCATCTTTACAGAGAGGTGACCAAATAACCTTCAGTAGACTGATTTGGAGGTAGACTTTTCTCTGCACAACAAAACCAGGAGTATCTAAAGATCTTATCTAATGACTCAGAAAAGTGCTTAAGTCTTGAAATTGTTTTCATCAATGCCAGAAGATACTTGAGTAGAACTCACAAGTTTCTGTCTAGGCTTTGGGGTTCTGAGACTTTGCAAACATTCTTATCTGTGCTGGTTTAAAAGTATGCTGTAAATACATCAGCTTTGGCAGCATAAAAGGGGGAAGGATATTTGTTTTCCCAGAAGTGGGGAATTGTATTAATTTTTTGTGTGAATACTGTAGTATTATGGGAGAAAAATATGTGAAGGGGCTCCAAAGGGGTCAGTGGCCTGTTGAGTCAGCCTCCCTTTTCCAAGGCAGGACCAACTCTTAGCATGTGTTTGTCTAAAACTTCAACTGCCAAGAGATTCTGCAAATTTCTGTGGAATCTTTTCCTGTATTTTACTGTGCTTGCTGTCAAAAAGATTTTCCTAAAGATAAATGTAAATCTTTCTTTCTTATAATGAAATTTCTTCCTGTCCTAGCAATATATCCTTTTCCTGTGCAGTAGTTCTTGCTGAATACAAATGCTTATGACCAAGCAATTTTTTCCCTCCAGACTAAACAACTCTATTTTGTTAATTTTTATTTTTTTCATGTCATTTTGTACATTTTTCTTTGTTTTTCTTGAACTTGACAGAGTTCCAGCTCCTGACACTGGAATTCTCTTGTTCACAACATTACATCATTTGCAGGTCCCCTGTAATGCTTTTTGGTCTGAGCTAACCAGCACACTCCTGTGTTAGAAAAAATGTTCAATTTAATTGTATAGATGACACCTGAGGGTCCAAAATAGCACTGCAGAATGATTAGAAATGTATAAAACATCATTTGCATGCACTTCTTACATATTAAGACTATTCTTGTCTCACAAATCTCATCAGCAATGACTTTATCATATTTCTTTTGAGGTTACTGACTCAAAAAGTCCCAAACCTGTTAAACATCATCAAGCCCAGTACCAGTACCTATGCACCCCTGCTGGAAATCCTGCCTTTTCAAGGTGATTTCCCACTTGTAGCTACTGTTCGAGAACTGTTGTTCAGCCACCTTAATCCAATTATTATGCACTTTACTGATACTGAATATTACTAGGTTTTGAATCAGAACGTCCTGCAATAACAAGTCAGATGTCTCATCAAAGTTTGTCTGTTGCATCTATGTAGTTACCTTTATCAACCAAATTATTTCATCAGAGAATAAAACCAGATTTATTAGACAAAAAAATATATTTATTGACCCTACTTATATTCTTATCCTCAAATTCTTTATTTTCCAGATGCACTGCTTTTATCAGGACTGGTGTCAGGCTAACTAGAGTGTATCTGCCAGTGTTATCTGAAATGACCTTGTGTTTTTTATTTGTATCCTTACCGTCTGTAAAAGATTCTCTAGCAGCCAAATTTATATATCAACCAGGTAGATTATTTTTAATCTAATCTCTTCTAGACCTTTTGATTATACTTACCCAGCTCTTCCGAATTCAAAACGTTTGGTTTTGTAGCAGATACTTTCTGATACTCTCTTCAGTTATCAAGGGACTAGAACACAGTCTGTAGTGACTTGATGTAACTTTTCTGCCACTTCTGAAATGCATGATAGACAAACCTTTTTTTGCATCTTTATTGACAACTTTACCATCCTGATCCATAGAGAACCTATGCTGCTGCTTTTATTCTTAATTTGCTCAAACATTGGAGGTGAGAATATTTGACATATTTGTTTGCTACTTTTCTGTCCTTTAACAGCTTTTACTGTGCTGCTGTTTATTCCTTTCTTTTCCATTTGTGTTATTTGATAACAGATACTTTAAATTATTTAACCCCCAAACCAAGAAAGGCTTTTAGCCCGGGTTATCTTAATTGGCCGTGCCACAGGTTCTGGACAACAACAAAAAATAGTTGTACTATTTTTCTGCAGTCAGTTATGCTCATAGTTATGGAAGAAATCTGTAGCCACTCAGAGCTGGGGAGTGTCTTGGAGCTGTGAGTCTGTGCTCATGCATTCAGACTCGTTTCTGTTCTCCAGTAATTTTCCAAATGTAGTTATTGCTTCAAAGGTAAAGCACTCCCAGTGACAATTTACTGTTCTTTACCCAGAAAACAAATGTGCTATTCAGTAATTTTTGTTTTGGGATTTTTTTTTTGTTGTTATTGGAAGATTATTGTGTAGAATGTTTTAAACACAGATGCCGTGAAATGCTGCTGTTAGTTTCACAAAAAGTCAGGCATACATTTCCTGTGTTGAAGTGTGGGAAAGTAAAAGCTCGGTCACTGTGCAGTGGTGGAAAAGAGCATTGTTCATTCTTGTGGAAGGGAAGAAGAAAATGGCAATTGAGATGAAGTCTGATTCCGTACTGGTCTCTGGAGAATAAGTGTTTGGGTGGCTGGTGAGGCAGACGGGCAAAAGGGCAGATGAGGTTGAGCTGCACTAAAATACAAGATGTACCTGGAGACATTTTGAATCAGAATGTCATTTCTTGGCATTTTAACCGCTCTTCTAGAAGAAATATTGCAGAAGGGAAAAATGAGAATGAAAATGCCTTTCAATAATGCTTTGTTGCATGCAATTATGCTTTTTCATACTACTTTTTTTTTTTGTCTGTGTTTCTGGCTGACATTTAAATAAATATTTTCATTAGGGTCGATCAGAAGCTAAAATTAGGGATGCAATTAGAATACTTAATAAAACTGAACTTCTAGTTTTCCTGTGCTTGGGAATGTTTGTTGTGTTGGGAAAGAGTATAGACCTCAGAACTGGGATGTATCGCAAAGGCAGTGGAGAAAGAAAAGCACAAAGAAGATTGGCTAAAGCTCTCTTAAGGTGTAGATGATGAGGCCCTCACAACAAACTTCTGCGTCTTAAAGTAGCACAGGTACATAGGACGTTCCTGCTGCCAGTGCATGAGATAGGCTTCTTGTACATGAAATCAATCAGGCCTGTAACATCTATGTGCCTTCTCACCGAGCCATTTATTGAGAAGCTGAAGGTGTGGAAAATTGCGACTGTTTTCCTTGAGATGCTTGGATGAGACTGTTGCCTCAGAAAGTGTGAATTTTATGGCACTGTTTGACATGTCAACCATTTGAAATCTAGCATGTGAGATCCCTAGTGTTCCAAAGGCCTGTGAAGGTGAAGAAAGAAGTAACAGTGTTTAAGGATATGGAAGAGCACAAAAAAAGCCTTCTGCTGCAGAGCCCCTGTCCCACAGGCCTGTTCTGAATCCTGCTCTCTGTCTCCTTCCATATGAACTGTCTGTCCTTCACAGTCACTGATTCAGCATCTTTTAGAAATTGTGGAAGGCCAGAAAATTACCAACATTTAAGTAGTTTAGGATGCCCTCACACAGCAAAGCAATGTGTATTCTGCTGGAATGGTGGCTCACTGACAGCTACTGAAAAACTGCAGGTGCTCCCTGCCTCTTTTAGACACGCAGTAGTCATTGGATAGACCTGAAGTCAGCAAGTTTAGGTGTTTTGAATTTATCATTTCCCAAGTACATAATGATGTGTAGGAGAGCTCCTCTGGCTTTGTTGTCCATATCCTGCTTTATTAAGTAACAGTAAAAAAAACAACTACACATGATCAGCAAAATCCATCCAAATGTAGCTACCTCTGTCCTCATCCACAGTTTAACCACTGCATGAAAATTAAAATTGACAAAAGGATTCTCTTTTTCCTCCTGTTTCTTCTAAAGGGTACCTTTTGGAAAATACCATTTTGACATGCATGTGAGAGCCTCAGTATTTATTTGCACTGCTGCCGCAGGAGCACACAGTAGAGATTTCCGCACTAGTTTTAAATTACTAACTGATGCTGGAAGCAGTGTCTCTGCAGCAGCACACGACCCAGTATAAGCCACTTTACAGGCTAAGAAAATTGGGGCTGTTCAGTCTAAAGAAGAGAAGGCTGCATGGAGACCTCATCGCAGCCTTCCAGTATCTGAAGGGGGCCTACAAGGGTGCTGGAGAGGGACTCTTCTTCAGGGACTGTAGCAACAGGACAAGGGTAGTGGCTTCAGACTTTAACAGGGGAGATTTATATTGGATGTAAGGAAGAAAGTCTTTTCTGTGAGTGGTGAGACCCTGGAACAGCTTGCCCATGGAAGCTGTGAATGCCCCATCCCTGGCAAGTGTTCAAGGCCAGGTTGGGTGGGGCTCTGAACAGCCTGGTTTAGTGGTAGGTGTTCCTGCCCATAGCAGGGTGGTTGGAACTGGGTGATCTTAATTTCCTTTCCAACCCAAACCGTTCTATGATTCTATGGATTTACCTCCCTAGGCAGTCACTGTTTCCACAGGGGAGGCATGTCCCCATTTGCCACTGCAGAGAAACAGTTATGATGCTGTCTGCCACTGACTCCTAGCAATTTCTTTTCACCTTATTGTGGTGTCATATTTCTCAGAGTCAAATCAGAAGATTATTCTGAAGCATAAGAATAAGCATACAGAAATTAAAATAGCCTGAAATTCAGGGTCAGTAAGTTAAAATCCAAATCTTATGCTTAATTGTATCAAAATAACATCACACTTCTCTATCAATGTGTCAAGACATAGTTGGAAGCCTTACTGATAGTGAAGGTGAAATGCATACAAAATACCTACTGAATGTGCTCTATCTTGTTCTAGTCTCGCTATTTTAAACCTCATTATAACTGGAAAATTACCTTGCATAACAGCATGCACTACAAGAACTGAAAAGGTTTGTGAACAGCAAATGGCAGTCAAGTTCCATCGCAATCAGCTGTGCTGTTTTTAGGCCAGCTGAGTACTGCTTCTCAAAAAATTTCTATGGTTAAAATGTGATTGCTATCAGTGTGGTGGTAGAAGCTCACAGAAAGAAGTGAAATTTCTTCTGGCATTGCTTGAAGCAGGCTTAAAACGCTCGTGCTGAACTGTGCTGGGAGTCCAACCTGAATTTTGTTTCAGGTGATTAAACTCTGTCCAAGTCTAACTTAGTGATATGATCTCTCACCATTTATATTACTTTTTAAAAGAAGTAAAGTTTTCACGAGAAACATAACTATTGCTTCTAATATCTCCTTTATTTAGGAAACACTTGGAGTTTGATAATGAACCTAGAGGCGGTATTTTCTGAATAGCTACCATTTTTGTAGAGAATGAGCAGCATTTGAGATGCTTCCCAAGCCTAAAGATTATCTGGGGCACCTACACTATCTGAGAACTACAACCCACTCCTACAAGGCAGAGGAAACTGCAGCATTTGTGCTTCTCTCTTGAAGCCTCCAGCTGCCCCACTCAGTAAAACAGTAACCCTTTCTGGGAGGGTAGGTTGGGATGCTTGTTTTTTAACCCAGCAATACAGGGAGAATGGGGACACTCTCAGAAGATCAAGACCCCAGAGAGGGCTAAGTGGCATTCACTTACAGGGCTAGATTTCACTAGAAGATGGTTGGCAATTATCTTTGTATTTTATGATGTGGAGGAGGAACGAAGACTGGAGGTGAGAGCACATGGTAGTTGTGGTAATATAGGGGAAACATCAAGAGCCAGTTGCTGTTCTCTCTCAAACACACATGAACACACATTTATATTGTTCTTTCACCCTTGTGCCTTTGTCTCTGTAAAGTCACTGTAGCTTACATCAGAAAATATAGTCTGCAAAATTTATTTAATAAAGTGGAGTAGAACTGTCCTGTTGCTTCAAAAAAATATTTTGAAACATTGGTAACATTCAGGATAAAATTATAAACCCTCTCCTTCTTTAGTCAACTACAAGCCCACAAACCAATCCTGACAGTAAGATCCAGGTGAGTAATCACTGGGAAAAGCCTGCAAACCTGAAGTCCTCATCCGGAAAGGTCCCGGCCTTAACATCCTTTTGTGCTTTTTGAACAGTGGTCTCTCACCCTTTATCACTTTCTGCCTCAGTCCTTGACCTTCTTGCTCCTGTCCTTTACCCCATCCCAATTCTACACCTCAGTGCTGAGCTCCAGGCAGTTGTACAGTCAAAAGCAATTCCAGGTATTTGCTTGGGTTAGTGATGCCATTTGAGCACCATCCTTTTATGAATCTATTTGCAGGCTCTGCAGCGCAGAACCAACTGGCAAACACATAGGGAAAGGAAACAGAGGAAACCTGGCCTGAGTCACAGGCTCCTGTGAACAAGGAGGAAGATGAGAAGAAAGGCATTGGTGTGCCGTGCATCTAAATGGCTACAGGCAAGACTGAAGCTCTGACTGTGCAGGACGGTTGCTGGAAGGCAGCAGGGGGTGGGACAGCTGCTCTGTTTTGAACTTGTGGACCTTGTGGTTTAGAAAGGAGCTGAGAATCATAGAATCACAGAATCACAGAATAGTTTGGGTTGGAAAGGACCTCAAGATCATCCAGTTCCAACCCCCCTGCCATGGCCAGGGACACCTCACACTAAACCGTCCCACACAAGGCTTCATCCAACCTGGCCTTGAACACTGCCAGGGATGGAGCATTCACAACCTCCCTGGGCAACCCATTCCAGTGCCTCACCACCCTTACAGTAAAGAATTTCTTCCTTATATCCAATCTAAACTTCCCCTGCTTAAGTTTTAACCTGTTGCTCCTTGTCCTGTCACTACAGTCCCTGACAAAGAGTCCCTCCCCAGCATCCCTATAGGCCCCCTTCAGACACTGGAAGGCTGCTATGAGACCTCCACGCAGCCTTCTCTTCTCCAGGCTGAACAGCCCCAACTTTCTCATCCTGTCTTCATACAGGAGGTGCTCGAGCCCCCTCATCATCCTCATGGCCCTCCTCTGGACTTGTTCCAGGAGTTCCATGTCCTTTTTATGTTGAGGACACCAGAACTGCGCACAATACTCCAGGTGAGGTCTCACAAGAGCAGAGTAGAGGGGCAGGATCACCTCCTTCGACCTGCTGGTCACGCTCCTTTTGATGCAGCCCAGGATACGGTTGGCTTTCTGGGCTGCGAGTGCACACTGCCGGCCCATGTTCATTTTCTCATCAGCCAACACCCTGAAGTCCTTCTCTGCAGGGCCGCTCTGAATCTCTGCCCAATAATCAAGTGTGTGATGAAGAAAAAATGCTATCTAAAGGAAATGAGATCATGGAGAGGGACTGTCAGTTCTGCATATTGAGGTTATGTTTGAGCCTGGTTGCTTTCAGGACATTGCAATCCTAAAATAAAATAAAATTAAAATTAAAATATAAATAAAATAAAGCAAGATTTCTCTCTCTTGTGGCATGATTACCTTCAATGTGCTGATAAGGTGACTTTGCTTTGAATAAGTTAAGATACTTATTCTACCCCTGTGCCTCTTCTTTCTTCCACCCTGCTGCGACAGAGCTCAGCCTCCCAAACAGTAGTGGTTTTCCTGCTGAGCTGCTTTAGTGAGTGCAGGCACGGGCTGCTGTCAAACACAGGTCTGGTCATGGAGGGAGAATTAGAGAAGTTTTAGGTATCCTGTCACCCTGTGATTTAAACCCTCTGTTTGACAGTCCTCAGACTTCAGGTTTTTGTTGTAGCAAAGGCGGAAGGGAGTAATGCAAATGTTATTGGGCACTCGGTGAGGCTGCAACATGATGGGGGAAATGACTGCAAATGGCAGAAGGGTTAAGTGTTAAATCTGGGCTTTCAGTGTAGTTTGGATACTTATTTGAACTATTTACCTAGGGCATTGCCAGCCATTCCTGTTCTCTGCACCTCACCTTCATTCTTGTTGTCTGGCCATCCATGAGATACTATGGCCTTTATTCTCCTTATACCAAGGAATCAGAGATTGAGTTCTGTTGCAGTAAAGGGGCAGTGGCTGTGGTGTGCTGGCTGCCTTACAGGCATCCTGAGGGAGGCCTTCTCCCTAACCTTGGCTTCCGAATTTTCCTTCCAATGTGCCTAGAAGGGGATTGGAATTCAAGTTGTGCTGATGAACTTTAGATATGTAATACTGCCAAAGGTCCTTAGAACATGTTGACAGCTTTTTTTGAGTTTTGTACATATTTAGCTTTTTTGTAAAAGCAAAACAAAATTTCCTGAGTGACAGTGTATTAAATAGCCATTTTCTTCCTTTATGCTGGGTGCAATGCAGTTTTCACTGCTACTAATAGTTCATGTATAAATACATTACTGCATTATAGAACCACTGTTTAATACTCATAAAGTCACTTTGGAGACATTGGCAAGCTTTATCCACATTTTACAGAGAAAATGGAAACATGGAGAGATGAAATACAGAATACCCTCTGATTCTGGATAGCCAAAATGGTGTGTCTGTACTCAGGCTCCCAACTATGCAGCCCTTTCCAACAGTCTCTTGTGCAGCACAGCTTCATTGTGTGCAGCCGCCTCAGCCCAACACTCTTCCTCTTCCCCTGTAGTCTCATTTTGTTCAATATGTACCTGCTAGCTTTTCCAGCAAATGAAGAGCAGTCCTACAGATAATAACTTTCTTCATTATCCTCTTTCAAGGACACCTGCCCGGGGGACGAGCTAGTGTATGATCATGTAATTAAAGATTGTATAATGTCCATTCCCCAGTAGCAGACTAGGGGGAGTGCAGCAGCCGCAGCCCCTGGCTCCCATTCTAATGCCGCAGTAGCATCTGGTGGTTGGAACAGCAATTGCACATGCAAGAACGGGCTTTTTCAGTTTCTTGTGCCATGGAGCTGGGAGGGGCACAGCCTCCTTAATGTTGCTTTGCACTTTCTAGGGCTAGAAATTGCCCTGTGGGGACAGAGAATTAGAAAAAGACATTGTCTGATTCTAATATGCTTTTGCAGGATGTGCGTTTGAATAATGTGCACCCACCTTAAAATCTGAGCAAACTAGAGTTTTCACAGGGAGAGAAATGAGGCTTTTCTTTGACCTTGGTGTAGTCCCTGCTCCAGAGGGTGGAAGGGCTGAATCTTCTGTATGAAACGCTTAAGTTGATTGAGTTTTATGCTAGTGGATTACAGAAAAATGGCTGAATAGATGCTGCTGAAGGTTTCCCTGCTGTTTTTTGGGACTGACACTGGTGTAGAAAATGTCAAATGGTTGAAGAACTCCACATCATCATCAAAGATGATGATTTATACTATCTATACATAGCACAGCCAGCTCTACACATTGCATAAATTCTTCCTTCTGCAGAGGAGAAATTAGGAAAAGCAGATTTCATGAAACAAAAATAAGATTTCTTTCAGAAGAGATGTAGTAGTTTAAAATCAGAGCTATTCTTTGCAATGGTGCCCCAGTGGTATGTTATCCATTCTGGTTGCAGTTCATCATCAAACATGTTGGAAACGGCAAAGATTATAGTACATTCTGAAAATATCTGTAAGCTGTTTAGCCATAGAGCTTGACTTCAAAGCTGACAAAATGCTGTGGCCAAAAGCTGTGTGCTTGGCCCCACTTATGCCTAGTGAATACGGACTGTGAGTTAGGGCTTCTGATTGCCCTCAGGAATGTCAAAGACTCTGAGCTTCTCTCCCTTGGCTCTCCATGGGGCTTGTTCCACCATGAGATGACAGGAGAGTTTCAGAACAGTGCCACAGATAGCCCGCTGTTCCAGTCCTGTTGCAGCTTGCACATTTTTTCAGCTGAAAGATTCTCGAGTCCTTTACTTCTCAGTAGGTTGTGGGAGATCACTCCAAGTACTCAAGACAGGAAGGAAAGCAAAAAAGTAGATAAGCTGCACTAATGTGGTCACTAGATAGACACTGGGGAAGAAATGCTGCAGTGTGCTTCTGCAAATGAGCAGTTCCTAGTTTCAGTGTTTCTCCTGTTTTTGTAAGCTGGGGAGGATCTTTACAACAGCACAGTTGAGCCTTTCCTGCTTTTCCTGCCAAGCAGAGGTTGGTAGAAGGCTTTGGTTGCAATAGCCCATATTTTTGATAGTGCTGCACGCTGAGTTTGACTTCAGGCTCTGGCAGGATGATTTCCCATTGGTGTGACACAGCTGGTCAGGGCTGTTGTATCTGCCTTCTTAGGCCGCATTGTATACTAACTTGCTGCTTTCTGCTGACTCAGCTTAGCTCAAGTGGACTGCTCCCCATGCAGTGTGACTTCCACTCAAGTAAATCAGAGGTATTATGCTTCAAATCTTATTTTCTCCCTTAGTATCTCAGTATTGTATGACTTAATAAAAACTACATTGTTGACTTTAGTTATTTCCTAATAGGAAAAGGAATGATGTTAGCTCAAATGTTTTTGAATATTGTGTACTCTTGCTTTAATATCATGCCATTGAACAAAGGCCAAATGGTTTTCATTGATAAACTTTTCATCTCTTACTTCAGGTTTACAGCAGAAGATTTTGGCTCTTTAGTGCTCAAGAAAAATGAACTTCTTTCTTCCATTACAGTTCTTACGGAACACTCTCCAAACTCAGGACACATTGTAAATGTAAAAAATATATCTGTACTATAACACATTGATTAAACTGACGCAAATCATATGATGGCTTCTGGAAGGTCATGCTGAAATTGATCTTGGAACAGAACCTACAAGAGTGCGTTACTAGGCCTAGGGGTTAAATCTCTATAGCCCAAGTGCTACAGGGGTATGAGCCTTTATTCCCTTTTAGGATTTAGTGCATTAATTAGTCTGTTGTGGCTGCTAATTAGCCCTTCCCGCACCTCAGTCCTGCACTTTTAGGCCTGTGATTTTCAAGAGTTGTTGTCACCCTGTTACTTCAGAAATGGTCAGTTATATAAATTACATTTTATAAATGGGAAAACAAGAATTTTCTAAACTTGCAGGTATTTTTCATGCTGTAAGGTATTTAAAACAGTAGTAAATACAGGATTATGCTCATTAAATTAATTGGAAGCTGCAGATATTGAAAGGTCAAGTGTGTTATGCATGATAGCATCTAATGGAAAATAATACCAGAGGAAGGTGTCAGACAGCAAGGCTTCCTTTTGCATCATGTAAAATGGAGTGACCACACAGACCTTTCTGCTGAAGGACCATGTATGCTCACTTCTTAGTGGATTCAGACTGTCTTGTGCTGTCTCTCTGCTGAGTTACTTCTTGATACCCAGTTGGAGAAGGTAAAGGCTGTAGCAGGTAGGCACACAGTGGCAAGCTTATAAGAAAGCAGGAGAGAGAAAGCAAAGAGAAGTTACAAGTTAAATATTTCCAAACATAGCACTTAATAAAATCACACTGTCGTTCAGAAGATCAAACAAACTCTTCAGTGGGTTCACAGTGGTCATTTTGGCTCCAGTAAATATCACCAAAAGTCTTTTGTGTGTTTATCTTTGGAAGTTATAAAATAGTACTCCATGACATTGTGGAACACCTTGTTCCATGCTGGGGTTCCTTGTTTTTCTTCTCATGAAAAAAGCGCATGTGTTCACTCCATCGGTTGTCCAGCTCCATGCTGAAACCCTGACTGTGCTGTGGTGAAAAGTTCCCATGGCTTTGTTTATCTGCCTGTTGCTTTTATTTCCTATGAAAGTTACAATTTGTACTTGCGAGTGAGAACATGCTGTCATGGTGGTTATGGATCTGTGCTCAGAGGCAAATGAAGAGCATCATGAAGGGAGAGCACTTCCCGTTTCCTGACAAATAAGAGAGTTAGGTCTGAGAGACAAATATATTTTCTATCATCAGCCCATGTCACAAATGTCTCACTTCAAATCTTAGGCAGCTCCAGACCTTAACTACTGTGAATTACAATAACGGAAAGATTCAATTGCAACTTCCATTTTGAGTTCCCTAAATTAAATGTGGTGGATCAGATCCTCAGAGGTCGTAAAGGCTGGGCAGTGGTTTTGTTTTCTCCCCCTCTCCTCTATCCTTTTTTGCAACAACAAGGCACTGGCAAGTTTGTGTGTCTGCACAAAGGTCATTTAGTAGACATTCTACTCCACATGAGGCAACCTGCACAGGAAGAGCTCTGTGCTTTGTCTAGACTGTCTGCGTATTTCTTGACATGAATAAGAGTTGGCCTTTATTGCTTGCTTCATCTTATCCCCGTGTTATGCTTGGATAAAGCCTCATCTGTGAGATATGAAGAGACTTTATAGAAATGGCTGTTTGTGCAGTGGAGCGTGCGATCCTTCCCGCTTCATGGTAGTCTGAGAGAGTAGGTAAGATAGAAGCAATATGAAAATGCCATGTAGGGTTAGTGTTAAAAATGATCTACTGCTCATTGTCCCCTTTCCATGTAACAAAGTAATCTCTGTTCATCTTTTATTACCCTTCAACCTCTTGTCACACTGGTATTAAGCCTATTATGTGAATTAAATGTGTTCTGTAAACTCAGGTCAGTTCTTAATGGACAATAATTTAAATTATGAGGTACGTAATTGGTTATAACTTACTCTAATTGACATGCTTTTCCCAGGACAACTCCAGTGCTTAGGCAGCAGGAGCATGGATGTTATTAACCAGGGCAAGTGTGAAGGATGTCCCACTTTTATGTCCTGTTTTGTTTCCCTGGATCAGATTCATGATAACTTTCATCCAGACAAAATGTCTTTCAGGTCATGTATATATAAGCACCTTCAACCTGAGAATCATCCAGAAAATTTCTGCCTACCTTAATTATATTAAATTTTAATGGTTTTACAGGCAATGATTTATAATGAGCAGGCAGTAAAAATGAGGTGACAATGCAGTGTGTGTGTTTGCTGTGTCTTTCAAACATTGGTCACAGACTCCTTCCTTCCAAGGAAGCTAGTTTTAGGTCAGCATTTAAGAAAGAATATTTTATATTCTTACAATTACCAGAAACTTGAAGCCCTCATATATGAAAGGGCAAAAATGAAAAAATTCAGAAGATGTTACATGTAGTAATGACAGTGCATTGAAATTTTTTCTCTTCTAGCCCGGGACTTAGGACTGAAAAAATGTTTTCAGATGATGGACTGCATCTAACATATGTTAATGTAATTTGCCATCTTAAAATTGTACTGCCTTTAATTTATATAAAAGTAGAGAAATAATTATTTCTCTTAAGCTGGGCAGACAAAAAGTAGATATTTATTCCTGCAGAATGGAAAGCTCTCATGCGTTTTAAAGTACTTTTTAAAAAATAACTGCAGCAACTGTGAAGGCTTTTAATTATGGAAGGATTGGAAATATTTTCTCCTTCTGTTTCTTAGTCTCGCTCAGACCCGCCAAAGGTTACAGTCACCTGTCAGCCAATGAAAAAATAAAGGCAGTTTCTTAACAGGAATCAGATACTGGGTTTATACACATGAACAGTCAAAAAGCACAAAAGTTTTCATGTCCTATTAAGGTATTAAATCAGATTTTAGGTTATTTTTATTTGTGCCCGTTTCAAAGTTTCTGTGAAGTATTTTGTGTCATTCTTAGAGTGTAAAACAGTTGAATGTCACCTACTGTTTTTTCCTCCTGAAAGTTCCCTGTCTGCCTGAGTATTTAAAATGTAGCTTAATTCCCATACTCCCAGGGAGTTTTGTTCATTTTGCATGGTGGTAAATGCACTTTCTTTGAGACTGCATGCATGGATTTTAATCTGCTGTAATGCTCTGGATTTCTGCCATTTCCTTACTGCAAATGAATAATGAATAAGCTGTGGTTGGAAAGCTAATGGTTCAAGATGAAATCAGGAGCTTATTGCAACATGGATGATATTCATTTGTCATCTCCATGGAAACAGCTGTTTATCAAGAAACTGAGCTAAGAATGCAACAAGAAAGTAAGCAATTGTTGGAATGCCAGGCTTTTGCTGAGAAGCAGATTTAGTAAAGAAATGCTAGGATTGCACAGGAATTCATTATTTTTGAAATTGGGTTTCTTTTTCGTTCACCTTGAATGATATGAATTCTGTTGGTTTGAAAAACACCAGTAGAATGAGGCGCAAAAAGCACAGATATTCTGGGAGATGTCTCCCACTTTCACCTGTTGTGGTCCATATGCCTGAAAGCACTTGTAGTTCCAGAGCCACAGAGTTGTGTGGCCTTCTTGCATCTGAAGTATAGCAGCAGGGCCTTCTGTGTATAACATGCCAACTATAAACTTAACTGAATTTAACAGTTAGTGCTGCTTAGCAACAGAAATAATTTTCTGTTGGGTAAATTTGAGATAGAGCAAATGTATTTCAAAGTTAACTGAGTTAGGGTTAAATCCTTTATTTCTGTTAGTGGGAAACAGGGGCTTGCAGACGAGGGACAACAGTAGAGTAGGTATCATTTGTCAGGACTGGGCTCACCACTACTTCTCTCAGACAGTTTATTCTTTTCTGATTTAAATAGTCATAATAGTGCAAGCCTCAATCCTGAAACTGATTAATATGTCATTCCATAACAAGCTTGAGCTTTTATTTTTTTGGGTGTAATGTGGTGGACTCAATACTTTTTTTTAGAACTCTTAAGACAGCTTTAATTGCATGCCAGGAGGTAAGCTCAGAGCTTGAGATGCAACAGAAAGAACATTGAAGGCTTGTTTTCGAACTTTTGTTTATGCTGTGTTTCAGCCTTTGGGAGCAGGGAAGAGCTTTCCCAAGCTTGTGCTACTCTCCCAGGAATGCCACATGCCCTAGCTGGGGCAGGTGATGCAGGAGGGAGAACAGTCTTCCCTTCCCTGAGTTTGACTGAAGTTCCCTTAGGCAGTTACCCCTCTTCCTCAGGAACAGGGTCAAGGATAGTTTGCTTTCTGGGAGTGAGGTTAATCATGACACGTACCTTTGTAATTTGATGTCTAAGTAAAGTTGGTGAGGAATTTCTTCACAGATCACAGGCAAAACTGAGAGGGATTGGTGGCTTTGAGGATTGTCTCCAGTAAATTTTGTACCTACAGTCTGTTCTGTTACTTATTTCTGTTCCACTTTTGTTTATGAAAGTGACTTACACCTAGCTTGGGTTTTTATTTTTTGCTCTTTTAAAGAAGTGAGCTGTTTCGGAGAATGCTTGGAGCCTCCTGTCAGTTTTTACTTCTAAACCTATATAAAGCCTGCTTACTATCCCTTACAATTAGTTTCAAAACTCAGTTTTTAAAAAATAAGCAGAAATTAAAACTTGATTTTGCAGAATACTTACTGTGTATGTGGCAGCTTCTCAAATGAAACATACATTTACTTCCAGCATGTTAGCAGACCTCATGGTGCAGAGAAGCATTTTTACGTTGATACAATCAGTGCAATTTACTGTTGCACAAAGTATGGGTAATAGTATATACACCTGAATCAATATCCTCCAGCCGTGTTGCCAGTGTTTTCCTGTATTGCCTCTTGCCGTGTGTTACTATGGAGATAGAAAATGCTTCAGCAGGACCTGATCGTTCGCTCCAATTTACAAATAGTTTCTGCTGTTACTTTCCAAGGGCAGAATATTCTTTGACTACCCAAGAGTGAAAATCAGGAGATGAACAGGCAGCAGAGAGAAAATACAGTGGGAATAAGGGATTTGCGGCAGCAGATACTAATGAGTAAAAGAGTGAGAGTGAGAGAATGGTGGCCGGAGAAAGTGAACTGAAGGAAAAAAATCACAGAATTGCAGAATGGTTGAGGCTGGGACCTCTGAAGGTCATCTAGTCCATCCCTCTGCTCAGGCAGGGTCACCTACAGCAGGCTGCCCTGGCCCATGTCCAGATGGCTTTTAAATATCTTGGAGGCTGGAGACTCCACAGCATCCCTGGGCAACCTGTGCCAGTGCTCGGTCACCCTCACATTAAAATCTGTTTCCTGATGTTAAAAAAAAAAAATGAGAGAAAGTGTGAGGAACAAATTTCTCACTATGAGCACTAGCTTTGGTGATTGCTCATAGCTGTAAGAAAAGCTAGGTTTATGCATCTGAAATGTCAGGAAGAGAGAAAGGCTTTCTCCTGGGCAGAAACAACCAATTTCTCACCCTTAAAAATAGAAGTCACTAGTTCTGCAATGAAAGCTTCCTTCAGGATATAGGAGAGTTTGTTTATGATATTTTTTCCCCTTTATTTCTCCATTTATGTGCTATTTCCCCCTTAAGCCTGTCTGGGTATATGAAGCCGAGTATGAAGCCGTGTGTCTCTTTGCTAGAGAGTATAGAAACGCCAACTGAGCGCACCGCGGTGAGTGCTGCGCTCGGGGAGGAGAGGGCAGCGGCAGCCCAGGGCTCCGCGGGGCCGCAGCTCCCCCGTGTGTGCAAGCGGGAAGTGGCAGCGGCACCGAGACCAGGGTCTCTGCTCAGCTCCAGCCTCGCTGGTACGGTGCCTCCATGCGCCTGAGTCTGCTGAGTGTCAAGCCGGCTTAACTCCAACCAGCACTAAGTACCACGCAGCCGCTCGCTCACCCCCCATTCCCCACTTCCCCACTGTGGGATGGGGAGATGAATCGGGAAAAGGTGAAACCCGTGGGTTAAGAGAAGTTTAATAATTGAAATAAAATATAACACTAATAATGAAAAAGGATTTTTTTTTTTTGAGAGATAAAACTAAAAAAAAAAAAAAAAAACAAACCAAACAGCAGAGGTGCACAACACAATTGCTCACCATCTGCTGGCCGATACCCAGCCCAACCTGAACAGTGATCAATCCCTTTGGGTAACTCCGCCTAGTTTATATGCTGGGCATGACGTGCTGTGGTATGGAATACCCCTTTGGCTAGTTTGGGTCAGGCGTCCTGTCTCTGCTTCCTTACAGTTTCTTGTGCCCCTCCTCACTGGCAGAGCATGAGAGACTGAAAGGTCCTTGATCGGGGTAAGTGCTACTGAGCAACAACTAAAAGATTGGTGTGTTATCAGCACTGTTCTCGTATTGAAGCCAAAACACAGCACTGCACCAACTACTAGGAAGAAAATTAACTCTACCCCAGTTGAAACCAGGACATTGAGTGTGGGAACGACAGGCATCCCCGCTTTTCAATAAACATTCAGACTTACTAATGCTCACTTTTAACATTAAATAAACTTAATTAAAGCCATGATAAACCAAGCTAGTTGATCACATGCTGTGGAGCTGGAGTATGCAGAGGGTTTGAAGCCTGCACTGGGTAAGTAAAATTGAATTAAGACCTGTGGAGCCACTTCAGATGGGCAGAGACCTATTTAGCCCCATTTAGAAGCATTTTTTGTGAATATTCCTGGCTGGTTAGGAGGCTCTTTTGGTTCTTTTTCAAAACTGAATTAATTCTGATCACTATGAACTCAGTAAGGCAGACGGTAATCTTTGCACAGGAAATATTTTAAAAGATGCCTCAGGTAGTAACTTAGAACTTTATGTTCTTCTGAACCTTCAACTTGGTTGACTTGTGCCATCCCAAGCAGTGAGTGGGTTTTCTCCTCTCATATTTTTCCATCAACTTTTGAGTCACTTGAAAGAAGTTAATACATTACTTCTGTGATCAAGTTTCTATTTGCATAGGCAAGTTCTAATGTAGTCTGGAGGATTTTTAGATATATTTTATGAATCTATTAGAGGTCTTTTCTGTTGCTGTGTCTCCATTTTGTCACTCTCATTCACTAATTTGCAGGTTTAGGAAATTTTGAGACAATTAGGGATGCCAAGTAAATGTATTTATGAAGGTTATTAACTAGTAAGGCTGGTTTTTACTGACACTCAAAGCTACTGCGACTATCAGCACTAAGACACCTCTTGAAGGTAATTCAAAACACTCAAGTTTTGCTTCTGCTTGGAATCACCGATCTTTAAATCCATCTCCGTGGAAGACCTTTCAGTTCATAAAGTTAACTTTTGTGAATACATTCCCTCTGTGTGTAGTAGCACAAACACAATTTATTATAACTTAGTTTCAAAGGAGTACAAATACCTCTACTGTGCCCAAATCAAAGACTGATAAAACACCTTTCTGAGTCCTATCACTGGCCTTACACTGGTGGTGCTAAACTCTCTGGCTCCAACTGAGAGCTTATGCCGGGTCCTTGTAGGTTATTCCTGTACCAAATTACTACTCTTAAGTGGACAAAAGTCATTTTGTATGCTTTCAGGTTCATTTTTGTTGCAGGAAAGGAAAATGCCCTTCTTGTAATAAACATGCCCACAGCCTCTTGGCTTATGAAAAGAAGGATAATACTAAAGGCTAATCATCTTGAGCAAACGGCAAAGTACCTCTGTAAAAATGCAAAGGGATGGAAAGAAGTATCTTTGGGGATTGAGAGAGTTAGTGATTTTAAATAATGAGGAAAGCTCATGTAAGGGTGTATTTTTGAGGGAATTTTTGGCTGTTATAAATCTGCTAGAAAATTGTAATTGTGCAGTTAATCCAAAACAAATGCATCTCATAGACATTTCTGCCTGACACACATAAAGAAGACTAACTATGCAGAGTGTCCTTGAACAGCTCTGTGCTTGGCTGTGTTCTGCAAGCATGGGTGTGAAACTCTTGATTTTTCTGTGTTCATATTCCCCTTGTTCAGGTTTTCCTTTAAGCACCAAAAAGATTTAAACTTTGGATTCCAATATCAAGTTGTTACTGTGGTATCTCTTCACGAAGAAAAGCATCTCATTTTTTCTGAAGTGTTACCTGCACTTGCTGAAAGTAATTAACTACACTTCCAAACTAATGAAGCCAGTCACAGTAACTGGAGCCTTGCCATTAATATAAGTGAGAGTGTTTATCCCCTCTCACATGCCTAATGTTTGTGAATATCATTCAAGGACTCCTTGAATAATCCCAGCACTAAGACTGGCTCATAATTACTTCCATCCCCATCAGAGTGTATCACCATCTGTGGGCTGTGTAGTATGTTCCTTCTTGCTGCTTTTATCTGACTTGATAATTTTTTTTAATGCTGCACTAACGACCTTACCCACCTTCGACATTTGATGTATCCACAGCTCCATCTTTGCTTTCAGGTGGTTAGGATACTTACCTTTCCCCCCTCTTTGCTTCTGAGCTGACAACCCAGTTCTTTCGCTTTCTCAGTTAATAAAAACCCACCACCCAAACCTCCATAACAAAAAAAAAACCACCACCCTATATGCAAGTACAGGAGTGAGATACAGGCTATGAAGTTTCACACTCATGCCTAGACTTAGGAGAGAGAACCAATTTGGACAAACCTTCATCTGTGGGGGGTTGGGTTTGGTTTTTTGGTGGGTTTTTTTTTCTCATAGGCCAAACATATTCTGCTTCATTATGTTGGCAGTTGCAAATTGTATCCTAGGATCTTTAGATCTGTTGATACTGATACACATGGGATGTGCATAGAAATGTCTACATATCTAACTTGGTTTCCTGAACTGTTCTGGATGTAAACAGTGGGTGCAGTGTGGAGGTCAGCTGTTTTCTTGGGGATCTGGCCCTTAGTGCTGCAGAAATACATCAGTGAGTGAAAAGAAAATTCAGAAATGCAGCAGGGCATTATATCACAGGTATAATTGCTTGTGGTGCAAATTTACCTTCCCAGTATGGTGCTGTTTTCTGTTGTATCTTTCTCTCTTGAACTTACCTGTGCCTAGCAGCCTCCAGAATTGCAAATGCACTAGTCTCCTGCACTTTGTAGCGTGACTCCTTTCATGTTTCTTTATCACATCATTCCCTAGAAGATGTAGGATTTCAGAAGCAAAGGATTTTTAGCTAAGGCTATTGAGTTCATAATAGTAAGATTAGAACATAGGTGATACAAGTCGAAAGATTGTGAAGTTGTGTATGGAACAGCCAAAGTGCCTAATGTTTTCTGGACTTCTGGGCTTCCAGTTCAACAAGTTATTTGGGGCTGCAGTGCCTGAGCACAGAGTGATTAATCTTTTTTATTTCATTTGGGTTTGGAGTCAGTTAGTCTTCAAATGTGTTTTAATAGTATATAATTTCCAAGCACATCTGTTGCATGTAAGCAGTGCTGCACTGCCAGCAGAGATGTGCATCTGCATCGAGGTGTCAGTTTGATATATCTTATTATGTCAAAAACAATCAAAACACTTCCAAATTCCTTTGGCACTTAATATGTCTCCACATGTTTCTCTAAGCCATGCTACAGCTTAAAATAAGTCACCCTAAAGGTGCACAGATGAGGATAAGGTTTCTAGCAATTAAGCATGAATGCAACGCTCTTCGCTTGTGGAATCTATAAATATGCAGCTGTTTGGTCAGTGATAAATGTGAGATGGTTGAATGGCAGCCAAAAATTTTCATTTACATGTTCTTAGGAACAAGTATGTCTTAATGATATTGGTACCATTATATTCTAATAATTTTAATCTTAAAATTAACAACTCTGAGTAACTATTCTTAATAAAAATACACCTTTTCACAGTTTACAGCTGATATTAAGATTACAGTTTAAATATTAAAAAAAAAGTTTTCTAGCAAAATAGAATAAATTTTGAAGGATTTTTTTCTACGTCATTGTGCTAGAACTTCCTGATGTGCTTGAGAAAGCTCCTCTTCACCTCCCATTGAGGTGTTAATTTATTCTGTGTTTTGCTGGCCTGGATTTAGCTCATTTTATCTGGTTGTATCTTTCTGTCTAGCTATCTCTTATTAGGTTTCTTTTTAATTCTCAAATCTTTGAGAAGTCACTTGTAACTATCAGAGCTTCTTGTAAAATCCTTTTTCCAAGTGTCAGTCTGAGGGTTTTGATTACTTTCTTGGATGCCATCTCTAATCCTGATGGTTCACATCATTAATTGATTAGTAAATTCTGCTAATTTTTTACTTGCTAGATTTACTAATATCCCAGAACTTGCTGTACTGAGAAACTCACAAGCAATAGTCTGCATTCCAGTAAGAAACATTTACATGGGAAAGCAATCTCCACATTCAGTGTGGTTCAGAAATCGTAACAGTTGTGGTGAGCCTGCTAACATTGTTCTGACTGAAGGCGTCTCTTCCACGAATCTGGGATTAAAATTCCAGGTTTTTGTCATTATTGCTTGTGTCTGCTCTTTCTTCATCTGTAAGCTTTTGAGCTCTTTCACATTGTAAATTTTTGTTGGTTAGATTCTCTCTGCACATTTCTTATCTTTGCTGCTTGGTCCTAAGGAGCCAAACCCAGTGAGAATGGCTTTCCAGTTACCAGAATCCCACTGCGGATTACACATGTAGACCCTGTTTATGTTGCTTAGTAATTTTTCTGAAGGACGCAGTCTTTATTAATGGAAATGCCTTGAATTTATAGCAGCTACAAGCAAGATGAATTCTCTGATTAATTTTCCAAGAAATACTCTTGGGGGGGGAAGTATATAATTTGAACAGTGGCTTTGGTAGATGGATACTTATATATTAATACTAATGTTTATTTAATATGCTCTCTATCCATCTTGTTAACATCTGTTGTATTAATGGAAACTATTGCCAAATAGTTTCAAGAGTGATGGTAATGAGATAGCATCACCCTCTGAATGTTGTTTTGGATTGGACTTTAGATTTATTGTCCCTGTTCTACACTTAGAAGAAAGGGAATCTCTCAATTTTCAGTTTTCTTGAGCATAAAGAGCTTTAATAATTGAATCATTTGATCTGGATATTGAAAGGATTACTATTATTGTTCAGCCCAACTGACCCTCTGGAATTTAAGGTAGGTATTCAGCTGTTTGAGGTTTTGCATTTTCTGCAGTTTTATTGCCCTTATCATTACATGAAATGCTACATTATCAGCATACTTGTGTTGGTTTTGTACTGGTTCCAGCTGCAGTGTGCAATGACTTGTTGAAACCTTGACATCTGTTTTCCCTTTTCCTTCTTTTTTTAGAAGTCAACCATGTCGCTCTTTTTCAGTGTTGCATGCTGAGCCTTGTGTACCTAGCAAAAAGGCATCGTACATCTCAGTTATGTTCTGGACAGTATATGATGGAGTGCTGTCCTGCATGCTCTTTATTAATGGTTATGCCTGAAAGAATTGCAGTGTACAGCACTATCATCAGAATCCACCATCAGTCAGTAAGCGAACATGAGATCACTGTGTCATGGCTATTAAAGTGATGCCTACCTACATTGTAGCACTGTAATTTTGGAACTAAAATGCTTTCAAAGAAGGAAAAATAAGTCTCCCATCTCTAAAGGTATTTGGATAGTTAGATGTTACTGCACAGTTCATTTGCTACTTGAATCACCAGTTGAAATATGGTTCTACTACAGGCATAAGGTGCGATGGTTGGTCCAGATATTAACAACTCTTACAAATTCCGTGTTTCTGCCTGCTTCTGCAGTGCACAGTCTCTCTCTCACAAGAATAAGAAAGCCAGAAACATTCCCACGTTTGACAAAGACATATTATAAGGTGGATTGCTCTGAGTCCAAAGACCAACCAAACAAAAGGGATTCTTTGTTTTTAGGGGGCTTTTCAGGAAGTGCCTCCTTGAATTGCCACCAGGTGGACCTGATGACATGCTACTCTTCTAGTTTGGATGCTCTAATAATGGTGTGTAGACTATAACTTTGGCCTTTTGGTGTGTCAACCAGTGATATATATACTGCAATTTCTGTAAGAGAGGGGTTTGCAATATCTAAATCATGAACCACAACAATTACAAATTGAAGATTTCCATTTGGATTTGGATCCAGACAACTAGTAAATTTTATTCATACAATTCCCAGATAAGTGGTGTCTCCTGCAGTCCCAAAGGGAAGATCGTGTGATCTCCTGGTATCTCGAAAAGCAATTACATCTTGCTGCCACAGTTCCCATCAGGGAAGGTAGAGAGCAGCATCTTGCCAGCCAGGCAGATCAGGACCCAGCTTATAGCTTCCTCCTGAGCAGGAGTTCATAAAAATAAGCAGACCTCTGGAAAAATACTTAGTTGATTGTGGTGAAAAATGAATCAAGGTCTCATACTTTCCTTATAGAATGTTTTTGATGGATCTCTCAATTGAAAATAGAAATAATAGTGTGGCATACTTTTAAGTAAAATGATGAGAATGCCTTTGGTTGAAAAATCGTGTGAATGTGAGGAGAAAGTGCAATCAGGCAGCTTCAGTGATCTGCAAGAATTTTGAAAAGAATATTTTGAGAAAAATTGATTATGTACACCTTATCTCTTAAATTTATGAATGAAATCCAAGTTTGCAAGATTTGGGGGGGAAATACATTAAAACTACTTCAGAAATAGCAGACCCACTAACTATCTTATAAGGAAATGGGACAATAAAATGTATTTATTAAACACAGCAAGTGTGACTGAGTACACTGTTTAATTTCCTCTAGCACTGGAAGTTTAGCTGAAAAATATTTTTATCTGTACTTTAAAAAGACATTTCCTTTTTACCTCCAAACCTGCAATTATAATTCCCAGAAATTGGCACCTGACTGCATTTTCCTCTTGAATGAATTCATCTAGCTGTTCTCTGCCCCCTAATTTACTTACTCTAAGCAAGTAGAAGGATAGGATTAAATCATCAGCTAAAATTTGTCATGAAATGTGAGCAATAAAAATTCATGACTGATTGTTCTTGCTTGTTTTAGAAACTTTACACACAGACATGAGAATCTAGTCCAATACTCTGCTATTGACTGCAAACATAACAAAACTGTGGATTTTAGTTTTGTAATATATCTGGCATGGTATTCTAAAAAGTAAAATTATCCAAACCAATTAAAATATGTAGCATTTTCACTTGTCATATGTTTGACGATTGAAAAGCCACTTGGGTTTTCTACTGAATGGCCTTCAAATTGTACGTTTTTCTTTCGTAAGAGGTTTTGTCCTACAAAGGCCTTCCCCAGCCAATGAAATCTCAAGTGTCACTGTATTATGAAGAACACACTGACAAGCACTTAAGATAGTTTAAGAAGGCTCTGAAACCAGCAGCTTTTGTTTGATTCCAGTTTCAGGAGTACAATGATTTGAATGGCAAATAAGTAAAAGTAAACACCATCTTGATAAAAAGGATATTAGTCATACTGATGTTAGTGGATGAACAAGCTTCTTTAGTATTTCTCGCTCATAAGATCATGAGCAACATCTTCTGTGCTTAATTTTTCTGTTCCTGAGTATTTAACAGTAGATTTTGGTGATAATCACAAAATTAATAACTCACAAGGGCATGGTACTGCATTTATCTTTTTCAGCAAAAGTCAACTTGTATAGCTGCATAAATTGTTTCCTTTGTGCATAAATTCTGAAATTCAGGTATATTTCAACAGAAGTCCACAGAACTGGGTGAGATAATATCGCGGTTTTCCTGGTAATAACCTGCAAATGTTTTTGTTTCATTTGCCTAGTCTTTGAAACTGCTTTAGTACCTCTGACAAGGCTTTACTCAAGCACCTAAATTAAAAACAAAACATATTCTGCTTAATGATCAGAAATTAGAGCAGCATTAATTTTCTGGTTCTTAGGATTATCTAAGTACGCTATTTGCTCTTAAAATGGATGCCACCTGTTAGGACAGAAATACAGGAGGGCTGCTGAAGTCTGCACTTTGTATATTTGACTGCTGAATGGTAGCATTGTGCTGCAACTGATAAAGAAAAATACATGAATATGGCAGAGAAAAAAAAATTAATCCAAATGTAGTTGAACTCTCATATCAAAGTCCTACTGGCCTATTAGTTACATCTTCTGCTGTTAAATCAGCCATTTTCTCAATGCTTGATAATTCTGAAAAGACATCCTCTGTTTAGCATTAATTTATTTTAAACATGTGAGGAGTTTTTTCTTCCTTGTCTCTTTACAACTTTTGTTCTGATGTTTGAATTGTACATCAGAAACATGTTGAACTGTTGTGCCATTGCTGTAGGATTAACAGAAGCATATTTTACAGTGAGTAGCAGGATTCAGTTTCCATCAAATACAAAAGAAGACTGTAGGTTATGCGGCCAAGTGATTCGTTATTTAAGAGAAATGTTTAGCTAGTGTATGTGTTCAGCAAGACCGTCTAGGCTTGGGGGCTGCAAATTTATCTCCCTTTTAACTGTGGTGTAGGAATATGTATTTGACGGGAAAAAAAGAGTGCTTGGGGATGTGCTTCTGACAGATGGACACCCTGCTTCTTAATACAGTGGACTTCTGAACCTGAAGGTTTACTTTCCTGTTTCTTTGCCAAAACATTGCTTAGAAATTGCTGCAGTCCTTGAATTGCTCATTAAGTCCTGCTTACTTGCTTGAATAAAGCAATTCAGCTTTACCTTTTGTATTTTTCGTAAGAATTTAAAATATTTAAAGTTAATTAAATTGTCAGTTTCAATATAATGGTAAATAATGTTATCAATAATATACAATTATGTTTGAGATAGCACCTGTGGTATTTGCTTTCCCTGGATGTGGAAGTATTTCTGACTTATGCTGCAACATGCAGGTACCTGGCCAGCTGCTGCTTCCAGTAGATGTTACTGAGCTGCTGGGAGAAGAGAGCATCCCTCTATCCTTTCTCAATAAGGCTATAAGAGGCAATAATAATGCCTGATCCTGCTTTCTGTGTCACCCTTTGGCAGAGAGTGGAGGACGTACAGCTGCTTTGTGCTCTATCAGCCTCTTACCTGCCAAGAAAATGCTGTGGGCCAAGTATTGCTCCACAAACAATAGTATACAGCTTTGACTCAGAACTTAGAGCAAATGTCTCTCTTTTTGTTGACTCTGTGGGGAGGTTGGATAAAGCATTATGTGACTTGTTGTACACAAGTCATTGCTTGTTTGCTAGTTTTTTATTTGCTGCGCATTCTACAGTAGTTTAAGGAGTAACCAAAGCCACAAGTTTTGACTTCCCGTCAAAACGTAGGATATACCTTGCTGAAATACAAATTCTGATTTTGTAGGGAATACCAAACAATACAAATTTTGAAGCTGTATGAGAAGCAGAGTTAAAACTTACTATTCAGAATTTTTTAACTATTCTTAGTCCTGGGATGTTGCTTTGGAGTATAGCAAATTATGGGACCTTGAGTATGAGTATCCATATAAAGAGGTACTAGTGTGATGTTCTTACTATGATTTTCTCCTTCAACAGTTCATCTCATCTAATCTATTTAGACAGAAAAATCTCTGCAGCACATAAACCTCATTTTCTGACTAAATAAAGTTATTGGCATCTGTCAATAATCTGGAGAAGTGAAGTTCCCCAAAAGGTCAAGATGAGTCAGTTTGTGGATAACACAAAACCTTTGTTGACTCCTTATTGGCAACTTAATAGTTATCAAATTTAAGGATAAAATGCATAAAACACAATGAAAAACTATTGATCGCGATGTAAACCTTACCAATGCAGATTTCCTTGGCCTAAGTTGTGTGTGACAGTGACTCTTGAAACAGATATAGCAGAAATAAAAGAGGCTCTGTAAAAACTCTACTGACAGTTGTGTTTTTCTTAGATAGCATGAATGTGCAAGGCACTCCAGTTTTGTGTAAAAGCTCATGCTTCATTGGTCTTCAGCCATTAGAGGATTGGATGAAGCTAGTAAAGGTGTTTGTTCACCTCACATATAGTAACTGTAAGATCTGAAATACTTCTAAATACTCCCCTAAAATGCCTGCTAATAGTTGCTTTGGGTGGACTGGAATGCTGCAGGACAGGAGCTGGCTAGTTAATCATATATACTGAGTTAAGGTTTCAGTAACAGTAACAAAGTATTTGAGACTGTAGGCAGAGGGGCAAAGTAGTATCCTGCATTAGGATGTGAAGAGGAGCACACTAAGATTATGGACTTGGGAAGCCAGTAGTTTTACAGGTTATACTGTATCCTCTTAAATTGGAAATATCGGAGGTGTAGAGTTTTCTGATGATTGTAATCTGTGACATAGTACACAATAAGAAAAAGGAGCCAAAGACTAAGGCACTCCAGAAATTAAAGAGTGGTTTGAAACAGCAGAGAAATGTACTGATTGCAGTCTTTGCAAGCAGGAGAATAACTAAATATGGTGCCATGCAATATCTCCCAGAAGGGATATTTCCACTGAAATTATGTGGCTCTGATAAATTGGAGTTATATTGAGGATGAGGAAGAAGCATTTCAGAAAGAAGCTTTTGTTGAATTTGCAAATACTATTGTTAGTGAATTGGTGGAGAGATTGTAAAGCTCCACAACTTTATGCCTGTGGTGCTCTTTAGAAGGTGCTGAAGAGGAGGTTTTGGGAGGAGAATTATATTGTGTTGCAAGAGTGTTGTAGCCAGGATATAGAGTGAATGGAAAGAGTGTGCTCAAATAACTCAAATGTAGGGGAGAAAATGGAGTCTGGCAGAAAAGGAAATGGGAGATGCTTTTGGCAAGGTACATTGTTGTGGTGTGTGATGTAGAGAGCCGAGTTTAAAAGAGAGAACTGAAGTGAGAGGGCAACTGTCGTGTTTTAAGTTAGAGGTGGCTGCAAAGAACAGGCATCAGTGCTGGTGCCTTTTGGAGGTAAGAGGTGAAAAGGAAAACTAAATTTTAGTACACTGCAGGGTTTGAGTAGTGAAGTAGAAGGACAAAAGATGCAATGAGCCAGTTAGAAAATTTAAGAGCAGCAAGTTTACATTTGATACAGGAGACGCAAAAGAAGGTGAAAGGAGGAGATGCCCACTCTAGGCTTGATAATGCTGCCCCTACATTTTTCCTCTTTCCCATGTGAATTTGTGTTATTTTGTCCCACACTAGCTAGTCAGTGCAATTGTGCGTTGGTGCAGCTGTCAAAGTAAGATAACATTTGCGGAGGAGTAATTTTTGGATGTGAATAGGAGCTACATTCTCACTGTTCTTATCCTGTCTGCCACAAATCAGTTCTTGACAGGAAGATTTTTAACTGGCCGTGTTTGTGGTTCTCATAGAGAAACCTTTCATTAAACAGTATTAGTGTTTCTCAGCACTGCATTCATGCATAAGCCTGTGGGTTCCCTGTTGGGAAATACCCCCGGTCTCCTCAAATTCAGTAACAAAAAAGCTTGTTTACTGAATTAATCTGTCAAAAAAATTGTATCTCACCTAATATTTCAGGCCAAGGTATAACAGTTATAGTCTGTAGAACTGCCAAGTTTCTGTTATCTTTATCTGAACTGTAGAGGATTAATTTGAAAGTTTGTTGTCTTTTTTTTTGGTGTCACAAATGAAACACATTCCTCAGGAAGAAGGTGATGGCACATTTGCGGAACCTGGGATTTTAATTTAGATTGATTTTCTTAAGTATGCTATCATTTTGAGCAACACATAAAAAAAAAAAAAACGAAACAAAACCAGAGGATATTAAGATTAGTGTATAAAGAACAGTGTGGAAAGGTTTTTTTGCCCTTATGAAAAGCTCTTGCTGACCAAGACAGAAATATGTATTTTAACCGAGGGAAACAAATACTTCACTCCTTGTAATTTATTTGACAGGTGTTAGCTAGATAATCATCAGCATATATGTACTCCCTAGGCCAAGCAGTGTGTGACGCAGAATGGATGTTGATGAATATACAAACTGTAGAAGTAAACTGATGCTGCATCTTCCAACAGTTTAAAAAGTAGAGCAGCCCCTGTACTGGTGACAGAGGGAACAAATGGAAGAGCAGTCAGTTGTGAGCTGGTGCTGATGAGCAGGGCTGAGGTGGAAGGTGTGTGTGGGGTGAAGCACAACTCCCCTGTGTCTGAGGGTGCTGGTTTGCTTTTCCTTTCCTCCTGTGAGGCAGCAGGAGGGCAAACTGTTTCTGCTGACTTTGAGTACAAAAATTCCTGTTTCTAACTATGATGTCATCTTGTGTTCATCTGTTTTGGAGGCATTTCAGAGACATTAATCCGCTATGTGGCCTCACAAGTTGGTTTTACAGTTTGTAAAGACTAGCTTCAGCCAGCTGAACCCCTACAGTAACATCTCTTCATTTACAGAAACCCCTATGGTAACATCTCCTCTTCATTTACAGAGGGCACTCTTGTCGTGAGAATCTCATGGTAAAATGCTCTTCACAGAAAAGCTCTCACAGCTTGGTGATGCAGTTGTCACCATGGAGATTTCACTCTAACAGAAAAGAGCAAATTCGTTGCTGATCAACTTCAGAAATGTGTAGCAGATACCTCCTATTACCTTTGTCTAAGCCACCACCTGAGGACAGAATTTGGATCAGAAGCTGAAAGAGGAAGTACATATATGCTGATCATAAATTATATTTTTTGTAGACAACTGGGTCTCAAGAAGTGGCATGTGTTTAATTACAGATACATGTGAAAGTGCATAGATAGAAACCCCAGTGCCTGAGCCAACAGGAAGTATATTAGACCAGCCTTAAACTTGAATGAAATATTCAAATATGATCTGTGAATTCTTGTTGAGATCTAATTCCTCCCCCTCAGAAAGGGTATTTCTTGCTATTATCCCATAGGCCACACAGAATGGGGTCAACTAAAGTTACAAAACCAAAAAAAAAAACCCAAACAAACAAACAAAAAAACCAAACAAACCCCAAAATAACAAAACAACAAAACAAAAGAAATTGTGATATCAAATTTAGAAACTATGAGTGTTTTTCTTTCCCCTTCATGAAAGCCTTTTTGATGTTTGGCTTTCTTGTTTCACAGGAACAACCTAATAAGCAATTGTACCAGTATGGAATGATTAATTTCTGATTTTACTGAAGCTGTGATATTCTTCTGAATGAGTAATGGTTGGTTGTTTTGCTGGCCTTTCTGCTAAGAGAAGCTCTACACAGTAAGGAATATATTACAAAACTGAACAAAGCATTGGGAAAGCTAGTCTGGAAAGCAGCCCTATACTGGCTGGGAGATAAATATAGTAATGTAGAAGGTCTCTTCTGTTCCTGTAATTCTGCTAGGATTATGTAGTTAAACAACTGTGTTAATACTTATACAAACAGCTTGGACTTGGGGGTACTGGTGGATGAAAAGCTGGACATGAGCTGGCAATGTGTGCTTACAGCCTAGAAAGCCAGCCACATCCTGGGCTGCATCAAAAGAAGCATGGCCAGCAGGTTAAGAGAGGTGGTTCTCCCCCTCCTCTCCTGTAAGACCCCACCTGGAGTACTGCCTCTCCAGTTCTCAGGTTCTCAGCACAGGAAGGACATGGACCAGTGGGGCCAGAGGAAGGCCCTGAAAATGATCAGAGTGATGGAACACCTCTCCCATGAAGAAAGGCTGAGAGACTTCGGTTTTTTTCAGCCCGGGGAAGAGAAGACTCCAGGAAAACCTTTTCTATTCTGTAGGACAGAGGTTTTGGTAGGGCCTTTTGCAATTGGACAAGGAATAATGGTTTTAAACTAAGAGAGGGTAGCTTCAGACTAGATGTAAGGCAGAAATTTTTTACAAGGAGGGTGATGAGACACTGGAACAGGTTGCCTAGGTAGGTGATAGATGCCCCATCCCTTGAAAATTTACGTTCATGTTGGATGAGGTTCTGAGTAGCCTGATCTAGCTGAAGATGTCCCTGGTTCACTGCAGGAGGGGTTGGACTAGATGTCCTTTAATGGTCGCTTCCAACCTGAAATATTCTATGATTTTATGATTCTGTGATTTATTAGCTCTTAGGAAAATCCGTAGCTGTCATGAGACTTCTTGCTGAAGTGGTAGATGGTAGTGAGATCAGTCCAGGATCTAATCTGAGATGTTCCTCCATGAAGCAATAGACGAAGAGTGTGGGAATAGATAAATAAGTACTGCAGTGGTGGTGGTTAGACGGTTAGTTTGGTTAAGGAAAATAAAATAGAGGGGAAACACCAATAAAGATCAATTTATATCTTAAAACAAGGAAGAGCTTTGTTTTATTGGAAAAATCAGTCAGGAGATAACAAAGTGAAGCATAGTGAGCTGCTTCAACATATGAAGAGCAAAAAAGACCTATCTAGGAATTAAACATTGAGTCTGAGTGAACCAAAATGGGAAATGAAAATGAAAAACACTTCCATAATAAAACTCATAACACTTGGCACAAAATTAATGAGTTAGAGTCCTAAAATCATGAGTCATTTAAACACTGAGGTTTTTCCAAGGATAAAAGGGTGTTTTAATGTCTTCTTCACTGTCAGGGAAATGATAATCAAACTCAACATGAGATTGTTTCAGGTTCAAAAAGGCTACTTTAAAATAGCTTTAAAACTTCCCAGCTAGCTGGCTACAGGATGAAGTCTGGAAGGCAATTGTCACTTACTCTGCCTGCCCTGTCCTTTGGGCTGCTCATTCCCCACCAGCCTCCATTACCTGTCGCCCTTGATGTGCACTCCTGCCTCTCAGCCCACGTCTCCTCCTTTCTTTATGCCTTGTGTTTTCCTTTGCCATCCTCCATTTCTTTTTTCAGGAAACCCCCATACCCACTTACTGTTTGAAGTTCTCCTTGTATCCTTCTGCATATTTTTTGTTTTACAACCTCATTTCTTTGTTCTTACTCTTCTTTCCAGCCCTCAGAGACTGTAGTGCTTGAGGGTGCCCCAGCTTGAGGTTTTATCATTGCTCATCCAAATTTTCCAGATTTTAGTGTGTGTGTTTTAAAACGTGAACGCAAGAAGGTCCCCGATCCCGCTATAGCCAGAATAAAACAATTGTCAAATGTGATTTAATCTCTAGCTTTCATTTCATGCTTTTAGAGAAAGGATTGATTCAGTCCCTCTCTCCGTCCCTCTCTCCCTCTTCTTCCTCTCCCTTTTTATCCCTGGCCTTCCCTTCTCTATTCCCTCCTTTCCCCATTCCCTCTTTCCCTCCTCACTGCTACCAACTGGTCTTTCTTACTTGTGGTGAGAGAATAAAACCACATAATGGCTCTACCAGCTGCTATTCTTACTCTTCCGTCATCTGTGCTCCAAAACATAAAGCATAATTTCTTACATCTTTTGTAGATGCAAGAAAAAAGGGTCTCCATAACAAAGTTAACAACTTCAAAGAGGTAAATATTAAGGGCTTAAATGATTCAGGTCAGTCAGGAGAAAACTAAAGGCTCCACAATACTTAGATTTCTCATTGGTTCCAGCTACTTGCCTGTTTTAAAAAAGAAAATTGAAGGTATTTTTTAAGGTGCATATAGTGTCTGTGCAATGGTGTGAAGCCAGTCCTGTGGCTGGGCTGGAAGCCCAGTTTGCTGCTTTGCTCCCTGTTCTCCTTGGGCAGCTTGACTGCTCGGCTTCCTGCTCCCCCAGAAGTGTGGGTGCCTAGTCCCACTGGGTTTCTGTGTCCCCTTGGCTCTTCTAGTGAAAGCGCCACAGCAACTAGGGAGATACGAAATAATCTGGAGTTCTTCCTAGGCAGACATCTGTGTTTCCCACTGGAAGGACATGCGGAATCTTAAGTTGTTTGCTAGGACAAAGATGTGTGGGGGATCCAAATTTCAGCCTGTACAACTTGCTCAGGTGAGTTTAGGCATACCAAATTCTTCTGCCTCTCCTCTGTTTTGCATTAGGTATGTACAGGTCAGCCGTGGCGTCAGCTAGTCAGCTAGTCTTTTATGTGACTTCTGTATAGCCTGAAGCCTGTACTAGTGATTGATTTTCTTTGCTGCTGCTTGTCATCTTTCTCACCATGGATGCAAAGGATTGTAATGCATGAGACTCCCTGCTGTCTGGTATTCTTACAGTTATTTATTCATTCCCCTACAGAGCATGAGAGGGACACCACTAGCTTTAAATATCACCTCTTTGCCAGAAAGTTTTTTGTTTACAAGTGTCACATTTTATTTAGTACAAAGTGTGTGGCAGAAAATATTTATGTTTTCAGTTTAGTTTTACGGTAAGGTGTATCTTTGACTGCTGCTGTATAAACTTTATTTTCCCCATTATGAGAAATGTCTTGGTGGATTATGAAAGATAAAAACTTATTTATGAAAAAGAAGGAGAAGTAGATGTATTCCATGACTTGTAAACAACGAAAATGTTAAAGGAAGGCTTTTGTAATTTATTATTTTAAAAATTTACTAATTTTAAAGCTGATAACATGCAACAGAGCACACTGGCCTCTTAAGCACTGGCACAGTCTGGTAGGGGTGATATAAATCCTTGATCTTCTAAACCATAACTTTTGAGGAGCTGTGTTCTCCAGAAGTGAAAATCGGTAATAAAAAGCAGGTCCTGTTGCTTAACTGATGACTGAGTGTGAAGGGAAAGTGCTTGCAGATTTCCCTTCAGAAAAGGCTGGAAGGGGGTGCCGTGTCTTTGTTAGATGCCTGCTGGGAAGGACCATCAGTGTAACCTCAGAGGAGCATGAGCTGTGGAGTGTAGCAGGCCAGGGATGCTGAGACAGAGAGGATGGAAAATGCAGACAGCAAAGGGCATCTCAAGGCTTCCAGTAAATAATATAAAAGGATGCTGGAAGCCTGAAGAGAAGATATTCCGGAGGGGGATGGTTTTGGAGGGAACTTATGCTCTTGCTATAAGCTTTCTAGGAGCTAGAATTGTAATTCCTAAATTAGTAAAATCTTAGGAGGCAAGAAAAACAGTAAGAAGTGTATGCAGTTTTATATGCAGAATAGGAAACTGAGAGCAGGGAAAAAAGAAACAAGCAGGAGAACACTTTAAATTATAAGCATAAAGTTTAATAAAAGGATATCTAAGTCCGAATTAGTTTTTGTTGTGCTAATCTTGTTTTCTTTCTTATTTGCATGTAAATTGCACTGATTAAACCTGAGATGCTGCAAATATTGGCATAGTTGAGCCTTGTTAGGTCTTGCTACCTCCATTTTAATGTCTGTTTAGGCTTGGATGAAACCCTCTTAACTGAGCAGAGCCAAGCATTTTTGAGTTTTATTAAATCCATGCAATTTTTTAATTCAGATAGGAATTTAATTTTTATTCATGCATGTTGTCAAAATAGCTCAATTTTGTGCCTAAGGTCATTTCCTATTCATTCAGTTCTAATACTGTGCTCAGTATAAACACAAATGTAAAGGTTATCACTCCCCAGAAGAGTGTCAAACTAGGGAGGCAAACAAGAAATCACAGGTTTTTTAATGCCATTCTGCAAATTAGTAGCTTTGTACATGCTGTGGGAGATGTGGCAATTTCAGAGGAACTTGACTGAAGGGAAGAGATGTTTGAAGCTTGGTGGGAGTATGGGGTGGGAAGATAGGCAGGATATGTCTTGCAGACAAAAAAAAGGATGGGAAGTAAATGAGTTTGTAAAAAGGTTGCTGATACACTAATAGAACATAAACTGAGTAGGAACATGGTAAAAAGCTCCATCAAATATTTACATTTCTGATGGTGGTGTTAAGGTACTGTCTGGTGTTAAGATGACAATGGTGTGTGGAACAGGGCTGTGGTGGATCTGAATTTAAAATTATGTGCATTGTTTGAGGAAAGAATAATTTGGGGAGTACCTTTGTCTCTTTGCAGTTATTTACTTCATCTAGTTGTTCTTCTCTTTATTTCCTGTTTTTTTCGTTTGCTTTTGTTCTACCTTTAAAACAGTTTTAATGACAAATTTTGTTCTGCAAGCAAGTCACGACAAGTGCCACAGTTTTTCTTCCTCAAGATTTTTCCAGCATAGAGGCTTGTCACTGTTGTAGAAGCCAAAGCCTTCAGGCACGTTTCCGGGAAGCATGATATGAACTTTATAACCTCTAGATACCAGTGGGTGCAGTTTGGGGGGTGCATGTTTTTATGTCAAAGTCTGGCAAAATCTCATTAGCTATTTTTTTCACTTGTGTTTTTGTATGCTTTAGAAGCTGACTTTCCCTCCCCCAGCTTTATATGAGGGGGCGGTCTGGCTCAGCTGAACTGTTCCCAACTATGTTGTTAATTTTTAGAGATCCTTAATGTGTTACTTTCCTGTGTGTACACTTGAAATTTATTTGTGAAATTATCGTGTTCAAACATTTGTACATTATTTAATTACAAAACATTGTGTAAAAATAAGCAAATACAGCCTTCTAAAATCCTCTTGTAGATGTGAAGCAGGAACAGAGTTTACCAAGTGTCTTTGGTTTTTTTAAAGGTAATCAGATATCTAATTTGTTTTTTTTAAATTTGTCAAAAATGGATCAATAAGTCCATCCAAAAAAATTAGGTTTGGAGAAAGTTACTGATTTTTTTTTTTAAGAATAACAATATGAAATCATGTGAATGGAAATACTAAACCGTTAGGTAGTGTCTTGTGAACCAAAAGCTGTTGTAAAGAAATCATAGAATCATAGAATCGTTTGGGTTGGAAGGCACCTTCAAAGGTCATCTAGTCCAACCCCCCTGCAATGAGCAGGGACATCTTCAACTAAATCAGTTTGCTCACAGCCCCATATAACCTGGACTTGCATGTTTCCAGGCCTGGGACAGCTACAGTTTCTCTGGGCAACCTGTGCCAGGGTCACAGCACCCTCCTTGTAAAAAATTTCTTCCTTATATCTAGTCTAAATCTACCCTTTTTTAGTTTAAAACCATTAGCCCTTGTCCTCTCACCACAGGCCCTGCTAAAATGTCTATCCCCATCTTTCTTATATTCCCCCTTTAACTGTTGAAAGGCTGCTATAAGGTCCCCTTGTAAATCTCATGTATGGACAATAGTTCAATACCAGCATAATCCTGGCTATTCATATTTGGGAATGGAAAGGGATTATCCTTTACTCAACACTGTAAGTATCTTTCCCAGCTCACCTCATTGTTCATCTTGGCACCTTCGAAGAGACTTCACATTGATTCTGCTGGCAAAGAGGAAGAGTGTGTTAGGGTGACTTAGTTCACCCATACAAGTTTCATGCCCTGTCAGGGAGATTTTACTGCAATAACTACATTTCATTCTGCATATAGAGCTGTAACCTCATTTCAGTGCACCAAAGGATAGAGATGTGGGCTCAAAAGCAAATTAATTACCCAGTAACTACTGAATGGTGTACCCTTACCTTGTGCGTAAACAAAAGGCATTTGCCTCATACCCCATTTATGCATCAGGTAATACATGTGACAGTTATGGCTTTCTTATCTCTCTCTTCCTGCAGTGTTCGTAAAAGCATTTCTCTCTTATAACAGATGGTCAAACCACAGCTTTGAAATTTATCTGGAGATGAAGCTCTGTTGATAGCCTTTAAAGTGAAGTGTTTTCATGCAGATGAGGACAAGGAGGAGTTTGTTCTTCTTACAGTTCTGGCTATGAGATATTTCATACAATGTCTTCCTTTCTTTTTTGCTTGCAGGTGATGTGCCTTCAGGATTTCTTCGGCGATGATGACATTTTTATTGCATGTGGACCAGAAAAGTTCCGTTATCAGGATGATTTCTTGCTGGATGAAAGTGGTAAGATGTATTTTAAAAATGTTTACAAAACCGGAGTATAGGGCAGATTTCCGTATCATGCTAATTAAGCCAAAACTGTTTGTCCTAAAATAGTTGCAGAAAGCGCATAAATATTTTTATTCTTTAAATACTAAATACTGAAAACAAGAGGTAACTGAAAGCAACAATAAAGTTGCCAAGAGAAACGTGCAGCGTACTACTTCAGCCTGAATTTCATATACCATAGAAAGTAGTCATGTGTTTGGTGGAACTCCTTTGTTGCAAATTCGTGCATAGAGTTTTGTGTTTAATTTTTCTTTGAATTTATTCTTTTTCCTTATTGCAGTTTTTCAACCTCACAGTCCTTACAGTTGACATATAGATAGTGCTCCGCAGGTAATACGATAAAGGAAGATGGATAAAATTCTGTGGGAAAGATAATCAGCAAATGCAGACAAAGTAATCTGAGAAAATTGAGGGAGTTCTCTTTTTTTTCAGAGGTCGACTCATGCAGTAACGTAACCAGTGTACGTAATCCTTTAAGGAAAATACATATTTGATTTGCAAATACCATTTTTGTTACAAAGAGCTTTCCTAATCTAGAAACTTCAGTAACAAGAAAAAATCTAAAAGATTTGTGCATTTTGCAAGGCCCAGCAAAGGTTTTATTGCCCCTGCGGTCTCTCTCAGTCCCCAGGGTGTTTGTAATCCACTGGTATCAACTCCTCTCACCTTTTTTTTTTTTTTTTTTTTTTTTAAATCTCAAAGGTCTCAACAGCTGACTGGAAAATCAGAAAATATTTTATTACAGTAGTAACTTCTTTCATAGTCATCATGTGCGTATTTGTTTAACTTCACCACTTCCTCACTGGTTTGGATGCAAATGCACATTCAAAATGAAAGATGGTGCAGTTGTACTTCCCTGACTAACCTGTGAAACTGGAAGGGTTCTTGGTTTACCTGGATCCAGACAAATGCTCCATTAGCTTGTGTAGGAGCAGAAGGAGCTGACTTGTGCAGACCTTATATTGTGAGTTGAAGGATAAGTCTGGAAAAGGAGGTATCTTTGCTGCTGGTAAAGGAACAGCATTTTGTATCAGGCACAAGCAGAAGCAAGCACACATTCTGCCCTCTTCTAGAGGACCTTATAATATGGAAATAAAAATCAGATAGTGCAGCATATCTGTTCTTCGCCGTAATTGTACGTGCTTCTAAACTAAAATGCACTAACTATGGAAAAGTAACTTTAGCCATCGTTAGGACAGGAATTAGAAAGGAAATGGGGACATATTTGGGCAGCACAGGGGTTTCCGAGGTGGTAATGTAGCCAGCACAGCTGTCCTTGCCTTTAATGAGAAGACAGCCAGGTAGCTGACTGCACAGTCTGAATTCGCTTGTGTCTCTTATCTGAAAGATAACACTGGCGGCTGCCTGGTGTCTCCTCACAGTGAATCCTGTGGCAGTTTTTCCAGTGCTGACTCGGGGAGAAACGATGACAGCAGATTTGTCTAAATCCCTTTTTGAAGTACGGTGCTCTTTTTTGGATGTCTGATGTCAAAGCACAGACATAACCTGACTCTGCCTAGTCTTTATTTGTCTGACACATCACTATCTCTTTGAGTAAGCACTATCTTTCTCTGGAACACTGGTGCTTAAAACCATATTATACTGAGCTGGGGAAAAAAAAAAAAAAGAAAAGCAGCTTGGAATCTAGGCTGAAAGTCCAATTTCATCAATTTGTTTTGGTATTTGCTTTAAAGATTCAGTGAACATTGACTGTTTTGACTACAGGAGCAAAGAAAGAGCAGAAAATTAGACTCCCCACTGTCTCTAATTCTTTTGTGAAGTATACTCAAGTTTTTTGGGATATTTTTTCAACTAAGTTTAGTATCAAAAAACTTGTTTAGGTTGCTCGCCATTAATAGCTGATGTACCAACTAGATATGCATCTAGTTAGGCTTCTCTGAGGTAGGAACAAAATTTGGAGAGAGAATTAAAAAACAACTGAACTTTTTTTTGTTTGGCAAGTGAAGTCTGTGTGACCACACTATGGGTTCATGTGTCCCTCATAGTTAATCTAAGAACATTAAAATTATTAGTAAGTGCTGTCAAACTGTGCAAGGCTTGGAAACCTTGTCTCTGCTTCCCTGTAAAGCAGCTTGAAGCAACATTGTGCTGTTCTCTGTCACCACATCCCTCCAGCATTTCCCACTTTCAGCCGGTTAAGGTGTTGTGGCTCAAGAAATAAAGAAAAGCAAAAATTGAAGGTGGGAAAGAAAAGCACAGAGAATAAATGCCTAAACAATCAGAGCTCTAGGTTTCTGGGAATTACTTATCAGGGAGGAAGAATGCCTTTGTCCTGTTGTCTCCTGATACTAGAAGTGAGCAAGAGACAAAGTTTCTGGGATTGGAAAACCAATCACCTGTACTGGGATTATTTTTAACTAACACCATGTGTCAAGAGAGCATGTTTATCTGCAACTGAGCCAGTCCCAATAGATTTCTTCCCCAGTAAATAAAACAGTCCTGTTGACAAGGTAGATGGTAGATGTTTGATTGACTCAGTTGAAGGTGCATGTTTTGAACAGTTCATGTGAATTATGCTCCAGAAATGACTGGTTTGCTTTTGTAAAGAGGTCTATATCCCTGATTTAGCTGTTCTTAGCTACATTGTATTCCTCTAAAGTTGCTTAAAAACTTTTAGGGTGCAATTAATTCCACCCTATCAGAAAGGAAAAGTCTAAAGATTCACGAGTCTGCATTATTTTTAGTTGTCTTTATCCTGCTTCCATGGCTTGCTTCTAGCACAGGATAACACCTTTTAAAAGCCATAGAATCAGAAATTTAGAAACAGTCTAGAAGTCAGTGAATCAATCTCCCTGTCTAAGTGTGGGATTAACATTACCCATTTCATTTCTGACATACACTTCTAACATGATGCTGTAATGGCTCTGATGAGGAGGAATCTGTAACCTCCTGAGACATTCTTTGACAGCGGTGAACTCTCCTCACTGTTTTTCAGCTATCTTACCCCAGATTCCCTTGCTATAAATGAAACCCATTACTAATTTTCTTATCTACTGTGAACATGGAAACAGATGATTCGTTTTTCTTTGAAAAATTCTGTGGACTTCCATAAACCACATCAATTTTATCTTGTTTAGGCTGAAAAATTAGTTCAGCCTTTGTTTTGACTTTAGGCTTAAACCTGTCCTTGAAGGAGAGTTTGCTCCTCCTTTTTATTATGTCCCTTCTTTGTTTTATGTCTTTTCAGGAAGAGGCACTGCACATTCCCTTGGCAATCTGTTAAGAAAAGGCAGTTAATTAGGGAGCCATCAAAGAGAAAATCAAGCAGTTGGCACATACATTGCAGTTTCTACTCTCTTCCTTCATAGATGATTTTCATATTGAACATGCTATAAGAGGAAGTACAGAATCAATAGGCACCACCCACATCATAATTCCTAGCAGTCATCTCTATATTCAACCTAATCAATAAATGCAATAGCCACACACACTTCTACCAAGAGAACTGCAGATGGGACATGAAGATGCATGGGAATGACCCTAAAATTAAGAAGTAAATACTCCTTGTTTGTCAAGCATCAGTGGCAATGCTACTTTCATAGAAAGTTTTCATGGGAAGTGTAAGCACAAAAACATTACATTAATGAAGCATGCATTACATCTGCCAGCTTTTAAGAAGGAAAAATCCTCAGTGTAGAATATGGCAGTGGCTGCTTCAGGCATTGTTAGCTTGCAGTTCTGGAAGCTTTCCCAGAAATCCCAGTTTTGCTTTAGCTCTTTTTGAAGAAGAGGTCAGAGGATGGTTTTCTGTAGCTCTCAGCTGTGTGTTGGCTAAGATTAAGGTTTAAAGGATACGCTCACAAAAATATTTGTAATCAGCTATTATTTAGGCACCTAAACAGGATTTGGCAGTGTAAATAACTCATGGGACTGTCCCTAAATGAGAACATCTCCTTGGCTTATATGGATATTTCTTTCTTAGCACTGTAAAAGATGAGAGTTTTTTGCAGATGGCAGTATCAGACTTACTTATTTTTTTTTTTAATTAATTTTTTTATGTTTAATTAATGTTGGCTGAGTTCTTTGGAAGCTTAAGAGTTGCAGAAACCCAAGTATAACAGAATTCCTCACATACTGAGACACATCATGTAAAAAGACTGTGATCTCAGCTGACCAAAGCCAGTGTCTGCCTCCAAACAGAGCATAACCAACATAGAATGTCTGGATGTGAAAACAACCATAGATTGCTTGTCAAGAGCACATATTATTGTTATGGAAACAATGATGAGAATGAGTCTCTTCTAGGGGAAAATTTAGACTAGGATCTTTGAAACCTAATTTCACTTTGACTTTGCTGGCCTATCTTAGTCCTCAGCTCAGTATCTCTGTGCCAGAAGTGTTACTGCTTCATCCTGCCAGCAGCAGATAATTTGCCAGGAAACTCTGAGTCCTGTGGTGTCCGCACATATGCATGTGCACGTGGAGGCATGCACACGCATCTAATTCAGTAACTGCGGTTAGGGTCAGGAGTATCATGTTTATCCCTGTTAATAACTGTCAGGTTTCTGTAACCTCCATTACTCTATCCTTCCTAAAAGAGGGAGGAAGGGGAAATTGGTATAGTCCTTGTCTACCTTGATTTATAGGACAGAGACTGATGTTTTAAGCAGCTTTTGGCTGGACTTTGGATTGGAGAGCATGCTGGCTGACTTACTCTGTCCTCATTAAAAACTCATGCTTTGGCAATTGGAAAGTAGTGGTGGGTTCTGGGGACTTTGAGATATAACTTTGCTTTCAACAGAGGCATAAATATAAAGTGTTCCAGTGCAGTGTGATATTTTCAAATGTCGACAACTTCTGGGCCTTGGAGACGGATATTCTGTGTATGAGGCAGGAACAAATGCAGGCGGGGGGGAGCAGTCCTCTGACTGTGAGTACCATTTAGGCTAATGGTTCAGAAAGGGCAGAAGGAAAGAAGCTGATCGTCCTGTGGATTTGCTTTCAGTGTCCCCTTTATTTTCCTACTCCAAGACCTCCAGTTTCATCTCCACCGTCTCATAATGCCTTAGACACTTGCACAGCCCTCTCGGCTCCCTAACATTTGGCATGCTACTGCTTGTCCTTGTCTTCCTCACAGTAAGGACTTTAACGGGGTCTCTCTTTTATCCAGCAGTGTGACAGTTTCACAACTTTCTCCAAAATGACGGGAACATCCCCTCACTGAGACCTCCTGCATCCAGCCATGCTGAAAGTACCTCCTTACCCCGGCCCACACCCCAGGCTAGCCTCTGGCTGTGCAGAAGTACTTGTCCGTAGGGCAGTGTGTGAATGACTCGCCTCAAATGCTGATCTGCAGTTAAAATACTGAGAACAGTATCAGTATGTTCACATGATCATCAGGTGGCTGGTAATATAATATTATGTGGTGCTCATGAAATAAAATCTGTAGTAACGCTTAAAACAAATGGGCTTTTCACATGAAAAACACGTTCACAGAACTTCAGGATTTTTTCTATGCAGGATTTCTCTTTTAATATTTGGCTTTTTAGAAGATAGGTTCTTGATTACGTAAGTCCATTTCTGTATCTGCTGTCTGCAAGCTGTTTGCTTTGAATATACTCTGTCTCTCAAGTCTACTTATTTGAGATATTGTTTCTCACTTTTCTGCCTAAGCATCACTATCAGTGAAAGTCTGGTCACTTAAATCATAAATCTTTGCTCCCCCTGTCTGGTAGATTTATAGATGTGAATAAGGACATTAGAGCTTTCAAGAAGATTATGTATGTACTCTTCAATCCAGATTTATACTGTAGTGCCTATCTCTTCTTTCCCTTTCCCCACCTCTTCACCATGCATGCATGTATATTTGCAGTTATCACTTTTCATCAATGTTGCTATGAAAAAGTTGCCTGTATGTATAACTAGGAAAAATCATGATCATTTAAAACTAATGGAAGTCTCTCATTGAAACTAGCCAAACAGTAAGACTGCAGTTGATGCCAATTCACTGTGTTCCTTTAACCAAATGTTCTTCAATGTGTTTTCTTCAGTATTTGCTTTCTCTGATGTCTGTTAAAAATAGCATGAATGAAACACCATTCAATATATTAGAACTGATGGAAATCCCACTTCATTTGCATAAGGAGTTTTGAGTGTGCATGTTTCTCCAACATTTTTCCATTGTAAAGCTGATTTTGGATATAAAAATACCAAAACTTCTGAGTCCAAAAATATCAAGCATTTCTCAGTAATAGCTGCATATTAATTAAATTGCATTTTTATTGGGAATTTATAATATAAAACTTCAGCTTGTTTTAAATAGAAGAAAATTGTTATTAAGCATCATCAGTATTATTATCTTAATGTATGTGAGGTTTTATTCATAACAAGTAATGTTAATATGTCGTTAATAACAGAGTAGACAATGCATTTGTTGGTTTTGTGTAGCTTTTGATATTTTTGAGCTTTCATTTTATTTTTCTGTTGTAATTTATTGAACTGAATCTTACCAGAGGAATATTTAGATTAATCAGATTGGTTCAGGAGATGATTTTTGTAACACCACATTTTAAGCTAGTTTCCCAAACATCTCAGTTGTATACCCAAATGCAAAGAGTGTAATTCCAGTTTTTATGACCAGTCTCATAAACAAACTTTCAGTTCTGGGGAAGTAACGGAGAAATTTGTTAGACATAACAGGGTAGATCTTGGCACTTGAGTTCTTAATTTGGCTGTCTGCTATCACTTCTTTCATGGAAGTTGCTTTATTTTACAGCCTTTGATGCTACTTCACTGTTTGTATAATTTGTATAATTTTTTATAGGCCACAGGTTGAGTTTTGAGTGTATGTTCAATCTGTATCCTTAGAGGATGGTATTAACTTTGAGTGTTTTCTGGAGAGACTTTTATCTTTTGTTTTTCCAGTTCCAATGATGATGAAATCAGCAGACAGTAGCTGTGTATTATAACCCTCTCCACTGAGTCTGTTGTGGAGTTTGGTGACAAGCGTAGAGGAGTTTAACATCAGAGATGTTAGGAATTACCTTTCCCACGTGGTTATATTTGTACTTTTCCTTGTCTTTAATTAGCTGGGTGAAACAGAGTGTACTGTGTTGGCTTTGGTGAACAATATCTTGGCAAGTATATTTGTGTTTTTCACAGTTTGCAGATCCTTTCCAATGCTGGAAAGTATTAGAATCTAATCTATTTTTGAAAATATGTACCCTGTAGTCCTATTGTAGGAGATCCTTCAGGTGACTTAGACCCATTTTCTTGAGTTATTACAAGTTTGTGTGAGACAGCTTCAAGATGAGTAGTTCTTGTAACATCAGCACGTCGTTATTCAGTTTGAGAAACTGAACTGTGCTGTCTGGTAAACTGTATTAGGATATGCCCTGGAGACCTCTTGGTTTGTTGGGTAGTATGGTTGTATCAGAGATATTTGTATTAAGAATAGATTCTACTCATCATCAGTAAAATTGGACTTCTTAAATCGCCCATTTAATTTTCTACTTCTCATACTAGATACAGACTTTATACCTGGAGTTTTGTCATGTCTTGAGTAAGTGTGTACACATTTTTTTAATGCCAGAGCCATCCACAGATTCTCTTTTACTGGAAAAATCTTTCAAAAAGAGAATAATTATTCAAAATCCAGAGTTTGTTAGCTTTTAGAAAGCAGAAACTTTCAGAAGGAATATGAGGAAAATGTATTCATTGAGGGGCTTTTTTTTTTTTTTTTCCCAATCTTAGCAAACACTCAGCTGTAGTACAGCAGCTGAGAGAGAATCAAAACCTACCTGGATAATATTTCAAAGTGTTCAAATCAGAAACTGAGTACCTCAGTGATGGGTATTTGTATTTATATACTCATACATACTTACTGAGATGCTGTGTATGCAGACACAAATATGTCAAGCATAAAGGGTTTCACTGTCCTGCAAACACAGCCGGTAGAAGATCTCTGTAAAACATCTGTGTTTGTCTGCACTGCTAACCTGATGGCTCACAACATTTCAAAATGCAACCTACAGAAATTTCCCATTGAAAAACTCAAAAGTATTTCCTGAGGGTTCAGGTTGCTTTTGTGAAGAGTCACCTTGGAATATACCTTTTTCATAGCATAACTCCCTGCAGGAGGACTGGATGGTAATATTATGCATAAGGTAATCTAAGGCTGCGTAATCATTAGGAAGACGCATGTTGCCATGGAATTAAACACCCGTAGGTGGTAGGTCATGGAGCTCTGGTTTGGATTCTTTTATTCTTCCGTCAGAGGGTTTTTTGGTTTGTTTGTTTTTCTATATATGTATATAATTTTGTTCTATAGGATTTGTAACACTTGTGCTTTTTAATTTTGGAAGAAAAGCTTTTAGGGAGCTGACCTGAGTTCTCATTATTTAACTGAAAGACCTGGGTCAAGGAAAGTTTTTGGAAGGTTCTTAATTATTCTTTATAGCGTGGAGGGTGGTTAGAAGACAAAGAAATTTAAATCACTTAGTTTTTCCTGTTACTCTGGAATAGGAAAGAAAAATTTTTCACAGGTACTTAGAATTGTTAAGGTTGTCTAGGACAAAAAGGAAGACAAGTTACAGAGTTACAGAGCTAGGTAGTTTCTGATGACGACACCATGTTCAGGAAGTAAAAAGCACCTTCAGGAGAACAATTTTGTCGAAGCTTCATACAAATTATTTCTGTCTTTAACTTTACAGGCTCTTTCTGTTTTGCAAGCACATATTAATGTCTAGAGAATAGGTGATTGGAGAAAATTGAAAGGACTGATCTTTTGTATAGCAGTAGTACAGCAGGGTTGGAAGATAAGATATATTGTTTTCTACTTAAAAAAAATAAAATAGGGAATTATGGAGAATACACACCAGGGAGCCTAACTTTGGAATCAAATAAATTGCTTAAAATTATCGTTTAAAAAAAAAAATCTTAAATTTATATGTAAACATTTAATAATAAGGGAAACCTACATAAATAAAACCAGATTGATTTTTTAAAAATCACTTGGGGGAGGACCATTCTCCTGAGATTCTGCTGGGAATCTACTGGGATCACAGCTCAGACTGGATGCAGACAGCTGTGTAGTTTTACCAGTGGGAGGAATACTAACGTATTATGAGAACCCTTAAACTTCCTAGATGCAGGTTAGAGACAAAATGCTTCTAATGCTAACTGAGAACATTTATTCTCTTTAGATTTAGTGTTGTTAATGATATTACAGAAGAGCTGTTTAAGAAAAAGCTATTAGACGTTGTAATTGCACGTTGATTTCACTTATGTTGAATTGAAGATTAAAGAAAACAAAACCCTTCCAGCAATTAAGTGGGTTTTTTTCTATTAAAAGAGAACACATTGAAAAATCAAGGTAATTAGTGAATTCAATTGCACTTCAGAGTTTCGGGACTTGAACATTGAGGAGGTTTGAAATTTCAACCAAAAAGCCATCCAAAATCTGGCTTAGGTTTGCACTGGTCCAAAATATATCGGTGAGATCCAACTCAACTATCAGAAAATTAAAAGCCTAAAAAGAACTGGTCAGTAAAGAATTTTATATCTCAACCTAAGCATCAAATGTTCACATAGTCATATTTGCCAAAATTGTGCTGATTTTGACTTTGCAAAGTAAATTAAATTAGATAAAGGTTTTAGCCAGATGAGGACATTGAAAACAAAAGCAACCAATAAACAAAATGCCATGGAGTCATGATACAGTGTAGTAATGACAGATACACTATTTCAATATTTTTGCCTCTGTATTCAGAAAAACAAATGAGAAAAAAAGATACATAATGAGGGAGAAGCATCCTGTCTGATCAGAATCTTTGGAGAAATAAAAATTACTAATCCTAAAGACTGCAGAAGTCAATTGCAAAATGCATGGTGGTGTGCATATAAGACCTGTCACTGTTGAGGAAAAAATACGTTTGTATATGCTACTAAGATAGTAACAGAATTTAATGCTGCTACACCTTCCTGTAAAGCAAAAGAAATTCATATTAGTAAAGCTTGTCTATTATTTCTTTACTGATCTAGTTCCCATACTCAATATAAACAGGCTCTTTAGGACATCATCCTTATGAACAATCTCATCTGTAAACTTCAAAACACTCCTCTGAACAGTCTATGAAGTACGTTGTGATATACAGAATGAAAGATGGTTTCATGGGCTATTTCCAGCCTAACATGAATTTTCAATCTGCCATTATTTAAACTTTCTGAGGAAAAAAAAAAAAAAGAAAGTCATTCGGACTTTACACACCTCAGTAAATGTTGTGGTGTTAGCAGATGTTCTTAGTAAAACCACATTTTCCAGCTATCCACTGTTAGCCTATTGCCAGGATGACTCAGACTGTTTACTTCAGTTTTATCTAAATAATTACAGCAAAATTTAATTGCCTGAACCAGATAGCATTCAAGGAGAACCCATTAATATTAGAGACAAAAGCTGCCCAGGGATTTTTTAAATTAGAGACAGTCCTGAAGTCCTCAGGTTTTTTTTTAACTCAGGAAGCTGATTTCTGGGTTTTCTGTTAAGAGGTAAAGCAATGCTGTGGTAAGTCCACTGCAGCTGAAAGTAGCAATACCATCGTGGAGGCAGAAGAGGCGAAAATGTGGGTGGGCTGGCAATTATGTGTGCCTATATGTGCAGGTGGGTTTTGTTCCCCACACTGCAGCACAGCTCAGTGTGCGGGGCATGTGCGTCCAGGTGTGAAAGCGGATTTAATGTCATCGTATAACAGTGTTTTGCTTTAGTAAGAGTGCTGTATTTAATTGTTTGGTGCATGAGGATTTTGTCTGTAAAAATAAACTTTTGAGGAGGTCTGTGTTGTAGTAAGTTTGTCCAAATCTCCAGTTTTACTTTTTTTCGTGTAATCATTTGTCGACTCCTTTGACTCTGGTTTATTTGATATTTTTCTTAAGTTGCAGCTCAATATTTTTTCTTATGTACATGAACATTTGATGAAAAACATTCAAATTATTAATATCTGACACTGTAGACATTCTTTTTATTAAGGGCATGCCAACTAATGCTGTTTTTAAATAGCTGTGAAAATACCATGTGGTGGTTATTTCTTCAGACAAAATCACTTTATGGTTTTCTTCTTTAGAAATTGCTGCCTACTGGCTTTCAGTACTGTAATACAGGAATATTTGAGGGACTAACTAGAAAAAAAACAATCTGTAATATTCTGAATTCCTTGAGGTATGTTAAATAAGTTTATTTGCTGCAAGAGAGCCTGTGCGTGCCTATTTAACTTTCTTTAAAACCAAACCTACTGCATTGGACACTTACATAACAGTTTTTGTTTAAAAAGAACAAAAATATGGTTATTATAACTAATTCTCTATTTTTTCAGTGTTTTGAAAATTTCATTTCCTTTTCCTACCCATTACAAGCAGTCTACACCTACTTACATGTTTCTGTGAACCGAAACCAAATTCAGAACAGTTACAAAGGTCTGAATTTCGAATAATTGCATTCTTTAGGGAAGTTCGTGATTGGTGATTGGTAAATTGGACTAGATTTAGGTACAGCTTTTCATAGTGAAGACAGAGGAATGGTATGAAAGAGCCAACAGCTTTTCTCTTCTCCCCCTCTGTGATACACTGTTTTAAATGTATGGTTGGATGAGGTTTGGTAAACGACAAGATGAGAGGAAAACCTGCAAGAAATGAAGCAAGCATGGTGTTATTTTCATAGTAAGTATTTTAAGTACATAGCAAGGTAGCACAGAATAGCAAACATATTGTTAATACCTGATATTCTTGTCATGGGCAAGCCTATAATTAGCCTAAACACCTACACATCGATTGAGCTATACTGGGTGCTGAAACCAGTGACTTCCTAGTAGGCTGAAATAGTGTGATTCTTACTGGCGCTGGTCCACATTTTCCACCCCAAAACAAGTGTTCTTATATTTTGCATGCAGGAATGCAAGAGTCATAAAACTGAAGAGGTAGGAAGCAAGAGGAAGCATGTGTCTACAGTCTAGTGTAAGGACATAGAATCATATAATCATAGAATAGTTAGGGTTGGAAAGGACCTTAAGGTACCTAGTTCCAAACCCTTTGCTGTGAGCAGGGACACCTCACGCTAAACCATGGCACCCAAGGCTCTGTCCAACCTGGCCTTGAACACTGCCAGGGGTGGAGCAATTACCACTTCGCTAGGCAACCTGTTCCAGTGCCTCACCACCCTTACAGTAAAGAACTTCTTCCTTATATCTAACCTGAACTTCCCCTGTTTAATTTTGAACCTATTACCCCTTGTCCTGTCGCTACAGTCCCTGATGAAAAGTCCCTCTCTGGCATCCTTGTAGGCCTCCTTCAGATATTAGAAAGCTGCTGTAAGGTCTCTATGCAGCTTCCCTTCTCCAGGCTGAACAGCCCCAACTTTATCAGCCTGTCTTCATACAGTAGGTGCTCCAGCCCCCTTATCATCCTTGTGGCCCTAAGATAAGAGGTTCCTTGATACTGTGTCGTGTTAGAGATTAATCTAATGAATTGCTTTATTTCGAGGTATTGCATTCCCTGGATTTTTATTGCATTGAGCGCTAATATAATTTGCATTGCATTGTGCTATAATAGCTTTCATCTTTAGTGAGGTGGGATATTGAGTATTTCCTCTTGCTTTTATGATGTCGTTATTTCCAACTCTGAATTTGACCTAGATGCTTAGTAGGTATTTAGAACTTGTTATAGATGAGGTGCAGCAAAGTATGAGACGGAGACAGTGTGTGTGTGCAAACTGAATCACTTTTACTGAGTTTCTTCCCATATTTATACAAAATCACAGAAGCTATTTTTAGACAAGCTATTTTTAGATCTTAACTATTCAGCTGTTACCCTTGTTTTTGTACTAGCTAAGCTTTGATCAGTTCCAGCCCTACAATTCACACCATCCCCGCTTATCATCTCGTGTCCTCCCGTACAGGGTATGCTGCATACCAACGTTTGTTATTCACATCTGTGATGTTTTATGGGTGTTCTGGTTACGTCCCTCACATCTTCGACTGCCTGAGGTTTTTGTCAGGCCACCTGTATTCCAACAATGAGAGGCACTTATTGGTGGAGATACAGCTATACATAGCTGGAATGGCTTGTATTACGGAGGTACAATACTAGTTCTTTGAGTTGTTTAAAAGTAACTGGGGTATATGGGTACAGTGTGAAACAGGAGTCTTTGTAAGCTCAAGTGCAATATTCCTAAATATTTTTTATGCCTCTTCTTTATAAAGGGAAAAACAAATGCTTCTAGCCTGAGACCATGACAGGTTAATTATTTCAAGGTCTAATACATGAAATTTCAGGATATGAAAGACCGTAGAGGGACCTTGCAGATTATTATGTTTATCACAGTCTCTTTCACACCATACATTAAGAATGAATTGTTTGTGAATTCCTGATGCTGAAAATCACAGATTCACAGAATGGTTGAGGCTGGAAGAGACCACTGGGGGTCATCTAATCCAACTTCCCTATTCAAGCAGGATCACCCAGAGCACGTTACTCAGGATTGTGTCCAGACAGCTCTTAAAAAACTCCAGGGAAGGAGACTTCACAACTTCTCTGGGCAACCTACTCCAATGGTCAGTCACCCTCACAGTAAAGAAGTTCTTTCTCATGTTCAGGTGGAACTTCCTGTGTTTCAGTTTGTGCCCATTGCCCCTTGTCCTATTGCCTGGCACCACTATGGAGAGTCTGTCCCCATCCTCTTTCCAACCTCCTTTCACATACTTGATTAGATCCCTCCCAGGTAGATAGAACTTGTTGAAATGGGAGACCTGAATAAGGAGGTTCAGTAGTTGGTACCAGGAAGAGGTAGACATATGAAGTCAGTAGTGAAAACTTCTTCAGGGGATGTTTACCAGCTTTTAGGCAACTCTGTTTCCGAGATGGAAACTCCATGGATAGTTGCTTGTTCAAATTACATTGCTGCAGTTGAATGTAAATGCTGTTTCCTTTTTAAAGCAAAAAAATAGTCTTCATTAAGCTACAGGCATTTTGTTAGGTTTGGGGAGGTTTTGAACGTTAGGGAGGGTTTTGCCTGAATAGTATGGGGCAGCAGCCTTATTTCTTTCAACAAACATTCATCTGAAAGATTAAAAAAAAAATGCTTTCATTCTTGTAATTTATGTTTCAAATTACTGGATTATATGCTGAAGACAGTTAGTATAGTTCTTGTTACTGTCCCAGAATATTGACGTACCCGTGGGGTTCTTTTTCTTTATCACTGGAACATATAAGGGGGATTTACTTTCTCCAAGGTCTCAAATGGGTGGCATCAGAACAGCTTTCTATGATGTACAGTAAATTGCAATGCCTATATCTGTGTTTTCACATTAACTCTTCACATAGTTTTCATATATTTGAAAGGAACAATGAATGTCACTTTGAAATAGTACATAAAGTTCTTCAAGAAAGAGTAGAATAGAATAGTTCAGTTGGAAGGGTGTAAACATTCCTGCTTTCCTAAGAGACCAAGCTTCCGAAATATGTTTTTTTCTGTATATGACAAGTTTGGAAAAGAAGTCACTTGAAGACATAATTTCATGAAAAATGTCTATGATTAGTAAGACTGTGTTAGTATGTAGCCATGACAGTTTCCAGATGAGCAGTTAATCTCCCCAACAGGTAACAGGGAAAACTTCTAAACATGTTTAATGGATGCTTCCTGAATGAGATTAGAACATAATTCTCCTTTAAACGACACAGAAGCCCCTTAAGAGCGCGTTAAGAGCGCATAGCTTTCTTCTGAACAGTTCAAAATGTTAAATGCTTTTCCACAATGTTCTTAGCTTTGGTGGCCAGGTTCCCCCACATTTTCCAGAACTTTCTTTCCCTCTCCTCCTCCACACATATGAAATAGCCTTCCTTAACTCATCCGTAAGACATCTGTTTCAAATCTTTCTTCAATGATATTACTTATCATTAAAGATGAGCATCTTCAGAAGATGAGAATAAGATCTTCTGGTAAGCCTCATGATGCAGTTAGGTGGATGGGCAGTTGAAGATGCTTAACATGAGGCGCAGGTCTTTTTTTCTTCCTTTTTAAATAACCTGCAAGAATATTCCTCAAAACTATTAGCCCTTCTATCACCACAGGCCCTGCTAAAATGTTTGTTCCCATCTTATTTATAGGACCCCTTTAACTATTGAAAGGCCACAGTAAAGTCTCCATGGAGCGCAGGATGTCGTTGCCTTTCTGGGCTGTGAGTGCACATTGCTGGCTTATGTCTAGCTTTTCATCCATGACTACCCCCAAGTCCTTCTCAGGGCTGCTCACAACTTCTTTATCCCCCCGCCTGTATTAATACTGATATTGACGCAGGTGCAAGACCTTGCACTTTGCCTTGTTGAGCCTCATGAGGTTCACACCGGCCAACTTCTGGAGCTTGTCCAGGTACCTCTGACTTGGTGTTTTCCAACATACCCTTTAAATGTGTGTCTCCTTTGCACTGTACTCCTGCAGAAAGTACAGAATAGAATTCGGCATGTGTGACACAATGAAAAATACAGGATAGCAAGTTCAGTGGCTATATGAACTTTCACATATTATTGATGACATTGCAAACTCACAGTAGCAAACAATTCTAGTCCATTTACAGACTCCAGTTTAGAAAACTATTCCCAGAAGGATAGCAGATTCACTAACTCTTGGGTAATTATTTCCTAAAATCACTTCCTGGAAGATGACTTGAGTTCAAAGGTCATCCATCACATTCATCTGGGGGAAAAGGCGGTTTAGGTAGTATACATGGGAGAACGGAACATATGATTCTGTGTAGCCATCTTGTTACTACTTTCCCTTACTGACAAATTCTGTAGAACAGATTGTGTATTCTTCATGGGAGTGATTAGCAACTCTTATATATGGGAACAGCTTCAATAAACTAGTAAACACCTGGTCATGTATATTTAATATTAGTCTTAGGTATACTGTGGTGAGTTCTGACACAGCAATGTCCGTGCTATGAGAATAGGAAAAGTGAGAGGGAAAAAAGATCCTCATCCTAAAACATTACTTTTAAAAGCTTGAGTGCATTCTTCCTACTGCAACATACACTTGCTGTGCATTTATCTTTAGAAGAAGCGTTGCTGTCAGGCCTCCCACTCAGAACATATTTAGACACCACATCCTGCATGTATTAGAACTGCCTAACTAGGCAGAATATGCGACTGCCACCATTGCTACTGAAGTTGAAGTTGGCCTTATTTTCTTTAAAGTTGCCTGTGGTTTGCAAACCCAGCAATGAAGAAGGAAAAAAGAAATGAAACAGTAATATGTATCTCCTGGGTATTTCAAAGCCACAGAGTGGTAATTAAAATCTCAGACTTAAATATCTGATACCAGATTTAAATATCTGATACTTGGGGGTATTAACTGCCAGGCTGGCCGCACAGAAAGAGTTGTGGTCAACAGCTCAGTGTCCAGCTGGAGACCAGTAATGAGTGGTGTCCCTCAGGGATAGGTGTTGGGACCGATCTTGTTCAACATCTTTGTCGCTGACATGGACAGTGGGATTGAGTGCGCCCTCAGCAAGTTTGCCGATGACACCAAGCTGTGTGGTTCAGTTGATACGCTGGAGGGAAGGGATGCCATCCAGAGGGACCTTCATACGCTTGTAAGGTGGGCTGATGCCAACCTTATGAAGTTCAACCATGACAAGTGCAAAGTCCTACACCTGGCTTGGAGCAATCCCAGGCACAGCTACAGGTTGGGCAGTGAAGAGATTCAGAGCGACCCTGCAGAGAAGGACTTGGGGCTGTTGGTCGATGAGAAACTTAACATGAGCCTGCTTCAGTGTGCGCTCGCAGCCCAGAAAGCCAACCGTATCCTGGGCTGCATCAAAAGGAGCGTGACCAGCAGGTCGAAGGAGGTGATCCTGTCCCTCTACTCTGCTCTTGTGAGACCTCACCTGGAGTATTGTGTGCAGTTCTGGTGTCCTCAACATAAAAAGGACATGGAACTGTTGGAACAAGTCCAGAGGAGGCCACGAGGATGATCAGGGGACTGGAGCACCTCCCGTATGAAGACAGGCTGAGGAAGTTGGGGCTGTTCAGCCTGGAGAAGAGGAGGAGACCTCATAGCAGCCTTCCAGTATCTGAAGGGGGCCTATAAAGATACTGGGAAGGGACTCTTCGTCAGGGACTGTAGTGACAGGACAAGGCATAATGGGTTAAAACTTAAACAGGGGAAGTTTAGATTGGGTATAAGGAGGAAGTTTAGATTAGGAGTAAGGTCTTTACTGTGAGGGTCGTGAGGCACTGGAGTGGGTTGCCTAGGGAAGTTGTAAATGCTCCATCCCTGGCGGTGTTCAAGGCCAGGTTGGACAGAGCCTTGGGTAGGATGATTTAGTGTGAGGTGCCCCTGCCCATGGCAGGGAGGTTGGAACTAGATGATCTTAAGGTGCTTTCCAACCTTAATTATTCTATGATTCTGCGATAAAACAGTGCATAGATTAGCTAGAAGCCATAGCTTCATAGATTAGCAGTGGCAAAATAAAAACAGAATTGTCTGGGGGGAGTTTTCATGGATGTTAGAAGAACTTTATCTGAATAGGTGTTGATTTATATGTATGAAAACTGTCAGTTTTTCCAGTATTTCCATATACTGTTTGTGTTGTTAGATACTTGAACTGTAAGATGCCAAGAGATTATCAAATGTGGTGCAACTATCACTGGTGTGCTTTATGCACAGTGTTTAAGCTGTGCCTTCTTAGAATATAGCTCCTTATCCAAGGAAAGTGCCTCATCTTTACTGGCTTACCTTGTCACAGGACAGAATATGGTTCATATTGTGTAGAAATGGTAGTGAGTAGCTGTTAGAGCTTAAGAAATTTCATGCAAATACTTTGTAGCCTGTCTTCTTTACCTTCAATGTATCTCTAAATGAATCAGTTGGTGCACTTGTTTTCCTCTACTCTGAGTGGTAATGTGTAGTCTGTGATAGAGAAGGGAGGAAATAGAAATGATGTGTGGAAATAGCTGTGACTGGACTATAATAAGAGCAGATACATGAAAAGGAAAGAACTAAAAATACCATCTGAATAGGCGTATATATGTGTACATACACAAATGGGAACAAAACTTTAATGGCCAGTATACAGATTCTGTTTCTTAGGGATTCATTCACCTGAAGGGTCCAAGTGAGAGATGCTCAATGGTGGTTGTACAACATGGCACACCTAATCACGTACAACATGCCCACATCAGTGGGCAGAAGCTATAGAGGAGATGAGTCCTCCATGGTGCAGGCAGAATCTTCAGAAAATATCTCTGTAAAGTCTGAAGTATTTTAATCACGTTAATCACTTCCACAGGTTTGTATTTTGTCTAGATCTTTGCTTACTTGATGAGTAAGAATTTTTATGGAATCAGGTGTTTTGGGATCTGTTCCAGTCCTCTGGCTTCTTTAACCTGACAAATAATAAATTTTCACCTAAAAATTTCTAAGTTCTGGAAATCAGTTGAGGACTTTAAAGCTGAGTAAACCAGCCTAGAGACAGACAGTAAACATGGAAGATTTCAACCCACAGCTAAAGTGTTCATGAAGTTTTATAAGCAACTGGTAAACAGCATTTTGTAATGGGAGGTGTCAAGCAGCTTCAGCTATAACATTGAATTGAATGTTCCGTTGCAGTGAACTGTAATGTTCCTCTGAATGTCATCTCAATAATGTGTTTTTCTCAGGAAAGCTCATGATGTGGTATAAGCAACGTTACACACGTGAGTTGCAAAGAAACAAAAGTTCTTGTCACCAAATATCTTACCTTTTAAATGTGGCAATGTGCTAAATATGAATCACAGAATGGAATAATTTAGTGTTTGCTTGTGCATTTTTTATATGCAATTCAGCAGAAGCACAAAATTTTAAAATTGCTATTTTGGTTTAAAAATTTATCTTAAATAGTGCCGCTAATTACAGCAACAAGAAAACCATTGCGGTTTCTACGTTGGGGTATCTGTTAAGTATGGTGTCTAGAGAAGAATGCAGGTGTGTCATCTAGGACTTCTCATGCAGTTATTAGCCCTAGGGTCTAAGTCCTCACAAAATTCACGTGCTTGGGGATGTCTGAACATGTAAATCATCAAAGCAAAAATAATAAATAAATAAAATTTACTGGACATCTTTTATGTCTAAAAAGAATTATGAAAAAGTTCAAAAATTTTCAACATGTTATCAAGAGTTAGCAGCATTTAAGGGCAGGTTAGATGAGAATTTGAGCAACCTGGTCTAGAGGAAGGTCTCCCTGTGGAGGGGGAGCTGGAACTAGGTGACTTTTAAGTTCCATTCCATCCCAAACCATGATTCTAAGATCTACGAGTCTGAGCTGGTTTTGGTAAAAATAAAAGAAATATCATATTATTAAGATATTTTTTTTGTTATGACTTTATAGAGGAAAAAGGAAGTTTCAGGTAACGATGTTTGAACTGTTCAAGAAAAGGTCATTTTAAAAGCAAGTTATGCGGAGCTAAAAGCCTTTGAAAGATGTAGAATGAGAAGATAAGTTGGAGCTGTGAGTATCGTGTTATTAAATCTGAGGCCTGGAATAGAAGACAATTCTGGCATTTGGTTTTAAGCCAATAGACATCTTTGGACTGAAAAAATAAGTTATATCTGGCCCTCTGCTGTCTTTAGTACACCTTCTCTTCACAATGCGAATGTATGTACTGCAACATGGCATGCATTTGAGAGGGAAATTTAGCTCTGTGGCGAAAGGAGACTGTTTTCTAACACAGTGTGACTGTTAACGGTAAACCTCAGTGTTGCTTGTGTTATTTTCAACTCATCAAATGTGGTTTCTTAGGAGTTCCTAATTGTCCATTCTTCCCATATAACAAACCCTCTGCTTCATCCTTCTCTCTGACCCTTTTCAGATCACGCACTGTTGATCACACTTTCCACAGTAGCATCTTCACTGTTAACTCCTGCATTTTCATCTCCTAGCTTCTCTCTCTACTCTCTCACTGCTTCAGTGTATCATCACAAAAACAAACCAATCCCCAACCTACTCCTAGGGAAGAGGGGAGAGAGATGACTATCGTCAGAATAAGTCTCAAGATGTGATAAGATGTTGGTAGACAATGTATTTGTTTCTGGCTGAGTAGTATAGTTAAAGATGGTCTTCAAAACCGTTACTCAGTTAAAGTTTCTGTGTCCTGGGAGTATTTATGTTAATGGGAGAAATTTTCTTATATCAAGGTCTCTCAATATTTTTTTGATGGTACTACTCGTGGTAGAAGCAAACTCACTGTCAAAAAAGCAAAACTTGATTACAGGTTTGGAATATTTAACGAAGGTGGACATTTAAGCATTCACTCATACTCCTTACATAAGACTTATTTCCAAATTTAATTTTCCTGTTCGGCTCAGAGTAAAAAAATAAATAATCAAAATCTCATAATTAAAAGCAACCCTAAAATATCATTGGGTAAATATGTAAAATTATTTATTTAAGAGAAGATGGGGAAAATAGGAAGTCTTTTTAGAAGGTTTTTCTACAGCCAAATACAGTCCAAGAGGAACGTCATCAGCTAGTATGTATTGTCAAGGTCCCTTCATAGTAACTCAATGAAAATCAAGATGTACAGGCTGAGAATGTGCACTAAAGTGTGCATATTAAACATCTGCTGTTTAAAAAAGTTCTAAAAATATTTAGAGAGTGAAATAAACTGTGGAATGTCTGGTTTTTGTTATTTTCTTTTTTCAGACGTTTAGTCCTCTGGACCATAAGTTGAAAATATATCAAGGGCGTTTAGTTACAGAAACCTTAAAACCTAAGATGTATGATATGTTATTAAAAGAAGGCTAGCTATCCACTAAAACAATTTGGTCAGTTTCTTTGAGGTACTCACTATGATGTACAGGTAGAAAGTGATGGAAATTCCAAAGAAATTAGGGGAATGGTTTTGTAAATTGGTAGAAAGAAAGTTGGTAGGACTGGTTTGTTTATGGGTTCATTTTCATAGCATACTTTAATAGATTTTCTTTACTGATGCATATGCTAAAAGAATCCTTTGCTGTAGCCTCCCTGCATTGCTTCCCAGAATCTGAGAACGAAATACAAAGTTGTTTTTCATACAGGTTTATTTTAATAAAGGTGCAACATTGCTAGTATTTGATCAGGTAAACTTGAAGAAAAATTACCTAGCTTAGGGAAGGTCAGACTTCACTAGGGTAAGTGCAGGGGTTCTTACTACTGTGTGCAACATTGCTCTTCTTACTTCAGGTCATGCAGCTGATAGTTTTTGGGCTGCATGTCTCATAATGTCAATCTAGGTCCTGTACCTGATAACAGCTTGGTCTGATTGGTTAGTGTCCTTTCTGTGTAAGATGAAAAGGGGAAAACAGATAAGACTGTTCCTTGTCCTCTTTGTTGCTTGATAGATTGTAGAATGAATCCAGATAAATGAAGCATAAGGCTTTTGCTTTATGTAGGTGTTCTCCACTTCTATAGTACCAACGCGGTACAAATCACCACATACTTTCCCACCCCCTACGTATATAAATTAAAAATGGCTTATGCCTGAGATGTAAAATTAATCTTGTGGAGATCAGCAACATGTTGCTATGCTCAAATTCTATTGCTTCCATAGAGATTCATTTTTCATTGCAAATTGCTAGGGAAGCCATAAAATATTTAGATACCTACGTATGTAGAAATCTTTTGTTGGATACAATTGTGTCCATATATAAAAGATCAGCAGTTAACTTTGGGGACTGGATCTATGCAGAATTTAAAAAACAAATAGAAAAGCTAATATCTAATATTAATGCTGTAGAATATTCCATATTATTTAAACTAACTTTCTGATTAAAATGAAATTAATTGCTCATTTGCCAGAGTAATAGAAAGCAATGTGTTGTGTTAAACCAAGGATGGAGGTAAAGTTCTATTAATCTAAAAAGTTTCCTCACCAAGCTGAACTGGGAGAACAATGCACATCTCTTGTACAACTCTAGGTTCTTTATTCTCTCCATGGTGTAATTTAGCAAAAAGAAAATGCCACATACACCCTCTTAAGATACATTAACATGTGGAAAGTTGTGCAGAGATAGACAAAGATAACAGATCAGACCAAATTCTTTGTAGTCTTCTTTGAACTGCAGTTTATCCACAAAAGCCTTACAGAAATTCTCCCATACAGATGGATAATTTCCTCTGAGGTCCATCCCTACCTGTTTAGGTGATACTTTATTTCTGCCTTTTCCCTCCAGTACAGGAGGTGCAGAGGAGCCATACATTTCCATGACAGTTAGCTGCTACTTATTCCACCAAGACTCTGGTATCACTGGTGGACCTTCACACATCCAAGTGATAAGTTTGAATTTCTGTCCCCAAGAATCACAGTTCTCCATTTGACTCCTTGACTTTCTCCTGTCTTGGCTCCCATGCACTAACCTCTCCTGTCTTAAAAGGAGTTTAATGTTTCCTGTGAATTTTCTTCAAACAAAGAGTCCATTATTTAATCCAATACACCCAGATGTTCCAGTTAGACTCTGGGAGGGGGTGGGGAGTAAGGAGAAAGCCAGAATCAGAAACAGTAAAACTTTCATAAATGGCTATTCTGTTGCTCTGTCTTTTGAAAATGGAATATGGGCCTGCTGTGTTCCATAAACACATGCATTACATTAGGTACAAACCAACGTATTTCGTTCAAGCACATCTAAATATTAGAGGGAAAACAGCAATGAGTTATGGTTGCAGGGAAAAAGTAGGGGGAAGAAGAAAGAGTTCTGCCTAGTTCAGTGAGTAATAACTTGACTGGTAGACATTTATAGGATAATATTGAAAGAGCAAACAAATACGTCATCTAATTAGGAAATAGAGAGAAAAAAAAAACAAGAAAAAAGAGGAACTGAAGAAGACATATACAGCAATAGCTATAAAAGTGCCTGTTGAATTGCTCTTCATAATGAAGAATGGGGAGCACAGCGCAGTATCTTATTTACACAAGGTTCAAGGTTTCTCTCAAGTTACAGAATGCAGTATTTGTGCCAGCTTAAAACCAGGAGTAATGTTGGTGTTTGTGTTTGGTGTGCTTTGTGTAAAAGTTCTGAGTGGATATTTGTCATTACTAGATGCATAACCCTTTCTCATAAAGTTATTATGTTATCCACAATGAATTCACATGGAACATATTGGTCAGTGTGTGTATGCTACCACATTAATAATGATTTGTGGGATGATAGAGATGATTTCACCTAATTCAATATGGGAAATCAGTGAGATCGTACATCATGGTACAAATTATCTTTTATCTTAAAAGAGAGTGGAAACACTGCTGTTAGATTTATGTGAATGGACATATGCTTTTGCACTTAGCTGTTCTGAAAGCAAATTGGTAAAACAATTTTCCATACAGACTCATTTGAATTTTCAGATCAATAATTACAAAAGCATTTATTCTTTTTAGGGGTCCTTCTTTATTTTTTTGTCATCATATCACTCATTAAATAAATAGCTTATTTTAAACCTCTTTAAATTCAATTTTTTTTAAATTCTAAAATTATTTGTGTAGCTGGCAGACTTTGAAGTTTGCATACGCAAGCAATTTCAGCTGCTTAAAAAGTACTTGCACATCAGTTTAGCTGTAGCAATTGTTCATGTGCACATAATTTAATCTTTTATTGTAGGCTTAGCTAAGCCATGTTGCATTAATTCACTTTTAGCATGGATACATGCAGATAATTGCGGTGACTCAGCTGACACTCAGTAACTCAGTAACTGCAGTAACCTGATCATCTACTTGAACACGTTGTTTTTAAAATTACAGTTCTAAGCCAGACCTAACAAAGTTTCTCATTTCTCTTGCTTTTTGAAAATACTATTTCTTTTTTGATTGGACAGGGATCCTTTTTTTTTGTGTGTGTGTGTCTGTGGTTGGACCAGCAAAGTTCTGCACGTTAGTTTGGGGCCACAAAGTGAAAGGGGTTACAAAGAGCTGCGTCTACAGCTGTGGCTCATACTTCTGTGAAGAAAGAAGTCAAACCTCCTTCTCTGACAGGGACACAGGGAGCAGGAGCACTCATCAATGAGTTCAATGCAGACGAGCACTTTGGAGCCACGAAACAATCTTCTGTCCACATGGGAGTCTGCAGGAAAGGGTGGGAGGTTGACGGCTTTATGGATCTGGCCCCATTTCATCTTAATCTGCTCTGGCTCCTGATCTTTTCAAAGTGTCCCCATTGTGCGTGTGTTTTCTGCTAAACATGCAGAGAAATTTTTAAGATCAAGACCATATGATATAGCAAGATTAATCTACCCTTTGGCCTTCACCTCTCCCTCCCACTGGGGGAGAGGTTTGGTTCTGCTAATTTGTCATGTTGCTTTTTTTTTTTTTTTTTGCTCCTGCCATCATCTTTTTTTCCTCCTCATGGTTCATCTAAATTGGGGATTTTGGCCCAAACACTCTCAGCATATAATGAAGATAAATAGAATTCTTCATGTCCAGTACATGAATTTTTAAGACATCATTGTTTATTTCACCCAGTTTTAACATGGAGAATTTGTAACTCATTTGTAGAGTAGAAGTGTTTTTTCACTTTTATTATATATTGTGGCTGAGTGAATCCCTGTAGGTCTGTGAAGCAGATGTGTTAGTACAGCCAGTGTAACAGCTTCATTCCTTCCCTCATCTTCTGCAATGCAGTCAAGTTTCAAATTGTTATGATATGCAGTAATTAAATATGAATAAATAAAATATCACCAGATAATGAAGCTGCAGTCTGCTCTGTCGTGTTAAATCATTTACAAGGTGCCTGTTAGTAGGGACTGTGGCTGATGATGTCTTATGCGTCAAAGTCTCTGATTAGTTTTGGCAGCATTTGTGTGAATTTTTCTGTAGTAGTTGCATCAATAGCCAGAAAATAATGTTTTGCCTTAATAAAACATATATCCTCCTGCCTCAACAATCCATTCCTTTCATGTCTTCTGACATCTGAATAATAAATGGAATTGGACCAGTTTTACAGATAACAACTTTGTAATTCAACTGTGTTACCTTATTAGGTATCAGTATATAATTTGCAAGCTTGTTAGAATTAGGCTGGGTTTTGGGAAATAGGTCAGAATACCTCTGTTTATCTATTTGATGTGTTTAGGTTCATATTTACTCCCACAAAATATTAATTGCAGTGAAGGAATGGAAGAAATAATAAACAAAATGAAAATCTTAGTTTGCATTGTCTGTTTCAAAGCAGGACAGGTGTTAATCTAGTTATTTCACTGTATTCCTCTCACCCGTGAGAGGGCCACAGAATATCTAGCTTATAAATTTGGAGAAGGCTGTAATTTGTTTTCATTAAATGTGAATATTAGTCTCCTCCTCTTCTAGCAGGGAAGGCAATTTATGCGTAAGTTTGACCACTTTAAAGGCTGCTGCCTGCTTGAAAGAGTGCAGGGAGCTTGAATGCTACTGGTCTTACACAGCTGTTTCAATTGGCCGCTTAAGATGTATGGCTCAGTCCATCAAGTGGTCTTTTCAAGTCCAGCAAGTGGTCTTTGCTCCACTGTTGTGGAAACAGCATTGTCTAGTGGTGATCTATAGGGTGATGGGTTAAGATTAGATAATCAAAATACTTCAGGGTTTGGTTTATCATGTTCTCTTGTGATTTATCATTGCATTTGCACAGGTTTATCTTTATACTACATTTATCTTTTTTCCAATATTTATTTATTGTTAGAATTACGTTTCCTTAAAGCAGTACTTCTAATACTCTATTCTTACGTGACTGATGAACCACACCTTCTGTCACATGGAGAAATTTGAGTGGGACTGATTATTTTTCTTCAGTACTATCACAAAGTCTAGTTAGTACTAGAGATGCCCAAGTGAGATTTCAGTAAACCCTCTCACACAGTCAAGCAGACTGTTCCAGCAGCCCAGAAGTTAACATGTGGTAATGCTAATTTACCTTTCTGATCTCCATTTTCATGTAGCTAGATTGCTACCAGTATTCAAGTTGAATCCAGAATGGTATCTCCATATCTCTACACTCTAGTCACAAAGTAAACTTGCCTCATTAAAAAACTCCTATTTTTTCATAGCATTCTTTCAGTGTAGGAAAGCATGCTTTCTGCACAACAGAGTTTTGGCATCCAGAATTACTTTTTATCTCCACAGGTTTTCATGCAGGCACATGTAAATGTGTAGTAAGCAAACAAAGCCCAGCTTGTGGCACCTAAATAGAACCACATGCCACAAACCTCAGCCAGCAACACAGCTGCTAGCAAAGCTTCAGTGTGCACACATCCCAGGAGCAATATCAGCAGCTGCAAGCCCAACAGTATTTCTGGCAGTGATGTTCTCCACTTTAGGCCTGGCCATGCTTTGCATCTCGTACCCATCTGTTTGGTTTGCATTGTGTTACATCATCCTAAATGCAATATTTAAACTATAAAATCATCGGGGTATCATACAAAAGGGGAAGCTGCCTTGCACAGGTCGCCTCAGCGAGAGCTTTCTATTCATAGAAGTTGGTGTCAGAGAAAGTGCAGAGGCTGTTTTGTGGGAGGAACAGACATCTGGGAAGCTGGGACTGACACTAACAAAGCCATGGGGAGGTTAGAAGCAAATTGGAAAGTTAAGGCAAGGATGTTTTGCCTTCAGTATTTCTACATTTTGGTTACAAAGCAGATTTATGATGCTCTTGAAGAGTTTCTTGGGTTCCAAATACTGGTAGAATGGAAATCAGGAATCTAGGAACTATATTTTATCATTGGTATTGTCTCCTAATTCAGTATTTTGTGACTTTGAACAACATTGCTATATGTGTGCTTAAGTTTGTGAGAAAGAAGTCATGTTTTCTCTTAGAATGTCTAGAAGAAAGTAGGTCCTGTGAATAAACCTGTTTTTTAAGTTAAAGTTCTGGGTTTATCTGTTTGGAATTCTTGAATATTCTTATAAGAAAAAGTATATTAGAATGACTTTTTGCAGGAAATTAAGTGTCTGTGAATATTGATAGAAAAAGAGTAAACATTGGATTTGCATCTTGTCTTTACTGGTAGCTGTTCCTTATCTGTTCAGAAACAGCTTCTGAATGTTACATCGCTTCCAAGACAAGGAATATTCTTACTTTTGCATATTGAATAATCCCAGACTTCTCAATGCATGTTTTGGGGAAGTAAGACTTTAAATAAAGAACATGTCTGAGAAAATTGCGGGTGACTCACAAAGAATGATATGGCAGAACTTGTTAAATTAATTGTTTTTTATCTTTCATAGTTGCTACCTGACTTCATCTCAAAAGCAGCCCAATGTTTTGTCACACAAATGGCAGCCCTCATCAAACACTTCATAGAATTTCATCTTCATTTGAAAATTCAGCAATGGATATGGTTTCACATTTGACTTTTATTTTTTCTTTTTAATAAATGGAGGATATACAGGGCTAGAGATGTTTCTTGGACACCACCTTGCAGAATAAAAAAATTAAATAGGTCATTGAATTAAAAAAATAAGACCCTATGAAACATATTTGTCTACTGTATCGTTGGGCTTAGCATACTTTGTCAGTTGTAGTAAAGGCTTTCATTTCGTGGGAGAAAGTCAGCTCAAACTGGATTTTTCTAATATCAGCCAAGTTTGCAGCTCAGAATTGAAATAATTTTACAAAAAAAAAAAAAAAGACTTTAAAAACAACAGTCTTGTGAAATGTTAGATACTGTCATAAATGATGCCTGCACTTTTATAAGGTAGAGTGTAAAACATTGCTTCCAACAATAACTTAACTGAATGTGTAGAGATACATATTTGATACATATTGATGCATAGTTAGCACTCTTCCTTTCCCCCTTTGCCTATCCGCTGCTTATTTATTGTCATTTAAGCATTAGCTGCATAGTAAGCTGTGATCCTTGCTTCCAATGTTTAAAATCCAGACTGCTTCAGAAGATGGTATAGGCTAACATGTTTTCGGTGGGTTGGCATGACAACTTTTCTTGAACTGGGTATTATGTGTGAGCTTCTGTTTTCATCTTGTTTTTTCATCTGGACATGCCTGTATAGGGAATGAAGAATGAAGGGTGTATTTCTCGAGCAGATTCAGTTATGAAGGATGTAGATAGAGCCTAGATCTATCTAATCAAGCGTTCTAGGTTGAGGAGGCATGGTTCAAACACAAAATCGGTTTAGACCTGTCCAATGAGAGTAAAAAAGGATGTAATCCATGAAGATGGTAAGAAATGGCTTCTCTCAGTATTAATTTCCATCAGCTGGCTCAGAAGCAAAACCCTGGTGAGTTCCTGCGCTAATTCTCTCCTAGTTTGACAGTAAGCCCACTGGTAATTACTCTGGTTTGGTTTTCCCAACACCCATCTTAAAAGCAATTTCTGTAGATGGTATTTTCCTAAATTGCAGCTTGGGTTTCAAAATCCCATTTAGAAAAGTTTATAATTTCTACTCTCCCGCCCCCATTATGATGTTATACAAAGGCTAATTTGACACAGTTTTTTCTTGACAGAACTATTTAGGGTACTATATAATTACGCTTCATTCAAAGGGTGGCCACAAAGAAGATGGAGACTCTCTTTTTACAAGGAGGGGTGATAGACACAAGTTTCTCCAAGAGGCAGTCCGGCTGCACACCAGAGGAAAATTTTTCACAATAAGAACAATCAGCCATTGGAATAATCTCCCCAGGGAAGTTGCAGATTCCCCAACATGGGACACTGTTAAGATAACAGCTGGACAGGGTGCTGGGCCATCTAGTCTTGGTCATGCTTTGCCATGACAGGTTGTACCAGATGATCGTTGAGGTCCCTTCTAACCTAGTATTCTGTGATTCTATGATATAATTTCAATATCTGCCAAGCTTCAAATGGTTTGTTTGCTTTATTGTTTTGTTTTGTCACAGAATGTAGCGTCACAGAGTGGTTGAAGTTGGAAGGGACATCTGGATTTCATCTAATCCAGTTCCCCTGCTCAAGCAGGGCCACTAGGAGCCGGATACCCAGGATCATGTCTAGATGGCTTTTGAATATCCCCAAGCTTGGAGACTCCAGCAGCTCTCCAGGCAGCATGTGCCAGCACTTGGCCACCATCAGAGTTAAAAGTGTTTCCTGATGTTCAAAGGGAACCTCCTGTGTTTCAGTTTGTGCCCATTGCCTCTTGTCTTGATACAAACAAAAGAAAAGGAGCCTGACTGCCTTCTTTATACCCTCCTTTTGGATATTTTTTTCCATAATCTCAAGTTAGTCTGACTGTTCTGCAATTCCCAGTTTTCTGATTGTCCGAGTTTTAAAGATTGGCACTTGCTTTGACTTTTTCTAGTCTATTGGAACTTGACTTGTCCTTCAGAATTCTCAAAAAATAGCATCTGATAGCTCAAAGATTCTCTCAAGTGTGTCTCTAAATATTCCTGACATCTAGCTAATTTGAAAATGTTATCTGAGGACTCTGTGTAACCTGCTCTAAGTGCATTTTGTCTTCTAATCCCACTGTTGCTAAAGTTATGTTATCTGATTGCAGTTAGTCTTTTTTGATGAAAATTAAACAAAGAAATAAAACGGTTTCTCATATTCATCTGTTTTTAATGGATAGTTGATTTTTTAAATCCCTTTTTTTTTTTTTTTTTGTGCAAGACTCCTTGGTAGTCTAATTAGCTCTGTAAGTGCTTTGGGAATTTGGTTTGTGCTTAACTTGTGACTATAATATTTATCCCAGTGTAGTGTACTTTGTTCCTTTGAAAGAAAAAAAAAAAGACTTTTAAAACTTAATACTGCACAATGAAGTTGTTAGACTAAGTGCATTATAAATATGTAGATTTACTTGAGAAAAAAACATCAAAGCAGAAATAAATAGGACATTCACTTTGAATAGATGTTTCCTTACCACAAATCAGTTACATGTAAAACTCTGTAACTTCAGGAGACCTGATTAAAAAGTATTAAAAGTTAACTGTTTTGAATGGATGTTTCTTAGTAACACCTTTAGCTGATGTTTCCCATTTAAAGCCAATGTTCTGGAAATGGGATTTTTTTCTTTTCTGACTGTAGAGAGGCCTTGAGCTTGTCAGCTTCCAAGAGTCATATGAAATGGAAGCAACCTGAAAACACCTGATACTTTTCAGACTGCAAGTGGTAGTACCAAAACACCAGAATTTGTTGGACTGTAGAATTGTCGCTTCTCTTAGGCAGGGAATAACAAAATAAAAAAAAAATATATGATGGAATGCCTTTGTACTTGATGCTCAGGATGATGTTAATATTTACCATATGGATTGGTTAGGAAGTCTGTTTATTCTCAAAGTAAAGAACAAGATGATTTTTAATAGGTAATGTTACAAATGTTACCTCTTTGTGCTGAACTAGAAAGGAAGCCATTGATCTTGCTGAACAGAAAAATTAAGAACTAATGTATATGTACTATCCTCTTGTTTAACTTCCAATTGCATGAATAAAGCATTGCCAAGAAAAATGCCATCCAAAGCGTGCAGATAAAGAAAGGCACTTCAGTGATGAATTTTTCGTCTTACTTCACCAAGTGTATTTGAGCATATCTGTTGTTAGAGGATTTACCCAATAAGCAAGCTTTTGTCACAGAAAGAAAAAGAAAGTCATAAGCAAAGTCAGGGAACATTTCTTTGCTTAATGAAGAATAATGCTGAAGCCATAAATAAAAACAATGTAATTGTTGCAGTTGTAATAAGTTGTGTCATCTTGACCATTTCCAATTAAAAGTAACTTTCTGGTATTTTCGTCAGTACAGCTAGTGTGGTAAACCTGTGCAAGTAGTAGGTGGGTGTCGTGAAAGGAAGACTTGGACGACTCAATAAGAGTTAACAGCAAGCTTCATTTATTGCAAGTCTTAACACCTATTTATATGGTTTCTAACTAGGTCACACATATTTTGTTAGATACAATGTAGCTTTACAAGGACACTGTTTATGGTTTCTAATCAAGTTATACATATTCTGCTAGATACAATGTAACTTCCCGAGGATGCTGTGTCCTTGGTGATAACTTGCTGCTCAGTTCTCCTCCTGGTCTTAAACCTGTTGATTGTGGTGTTTACCACATTCCAGCTGCAGCATATCTATGTGACCCTTTTCGACAAACCATTCCCTCACGGTCTTAAACCTGTTGATTGTGGTGTTTACCACATTCCAGCTGCAGCATATCTATGTGACCCTTTTCGACAAACCATTCCCTCACGGTCTTAAACCTGTTGATTGTGGTGTTTACCACATTCCTGCTCCACCAGCTGCAGCATGTCTATTTGACAAGCCATTCCCCCACAGGTGGGTTCTGAATACAGGGTCAAACTAATGAACATTTATATCAGTATTGGAACAGTTTGGGTTGAGTATATTGAACAAGGATAATTAAAATCCCTGGAGATGAAGCAGAGTATGTGGCAAGACACATAAGACATGTTAAAAGATTACATGTTAGTGGTGTGTTTTAAGTAATGACAAATAAAATTCCTATTTCAGCTTGGTCTCCAAGTTTCTTTAAAAAAATCTGATAATACAATTTCACTTTCAGAGATTCATATTTTACACAAGCAAATTCATTCACAGTGGTTCAGTAGGAAATATTTCAGATTCATTTAGGCAAGCAGGTTTTGAGGAAGTCTTCCAATTTTGGCTGCCTACAAATGCAGAACTGGAAAAATAATTAGATATTGTGCCTTGCCAGTGAAACTGCTGCAGTGATGAAAAATGTGTTTTAACTCCTTATTAACACTGCTGTGAGGTGGAATTTTTAATTATAACAGATTCCTTCTCTGTTGAAAAGTAAAATCTAACATTTAGTATAGTCAAAATATTAACCTGAAAGTTTGTGTGACATGATTCTGACAAAAAGGTTAGCACTTGGAAAAGGCAGAAAGATAAAATCTACTCATACACAATAAGATGATGAAATATCTTACTGTGTATGAGTAAGATATCTCAAAAAAAATCTTGTGTAAGATTTTTTTGATTAAGATAAGATTAAGTACGATGTCTCAGCAAAAGTCTTTGTTACTGTTTGTATAGAGTAGAAAGGCTCATCCCCACCCAAAGACACTGCTTCCAATTAGGCTATGTTCACCAGTACTCAAAAACCTATAATTGTATCTGGTCATTCACAAGTAAGATTCATCTTTTCTAACTTACATGCTCCTAAGATAGGTCACAGAAATTATCATGTTCCATTAACTGCAGAAGGAGCATGGGGTGAATAGTTCACACATATACATCATATTTTTATCTATCTAGTACTAGATGAGTTCAGTCCTCCCAGCAGTGTCTAAAAGTTATTTAGACATGAGCATGTTTGAAAATAAAGTTGGAAAACCTTGAAGCAACATTTTGATTATACGTAAAATCTACTAACCATTTTAGAAAAACATTATGGGCAACTTCACTGAATTCAGAAACAAATAAGGACTTTGAAAATTATACATTAAAGCAGAATAAGATATTAATAATAATACACTAATTCACATATACCTTCCTTATTACTAGCTTAAAAGTCACTTTTGCAGTAGTACATGCATCTGTAAGCATTCTTGGCTTGGATGAAACCTGCAAGAGCTATGTTCCTAAGAGCTAGCAAGATTATTTTATTGATTTGCAGTAAGACATAAATGGCTTTAACTGTTCATGTTTTATTGTATGTGGCTTTTGCCATGTTGGTAAATACTTATCCTAGTTTCAACACTGGAAATTTTTCCACATGAAAGAAAATCTAACTTTTTCTGTATTTTATACCCAGTCAAAGCATGGTTTTGGCAAAAAAAAAAAAAAAAAAAAAAAAAAAAAAGAGGCTATTTAGCTGTTTCTACTACAAATATTCAGCTGAAAGAGACAGTATTCCTAATCTTTATCATGAGTGGAGGACTGGTTACTGGTAAGAAATCAAATCAGAAGTTAAGATGTCTCAAACCCCCATGCATTTACAGTGACAACTTAGTGCATAGGATAAAATTTTAGGATTTTTGTATTCTATGCATACATCACTGTCCATCTGGATCAGGAAAACACTGAATGGGAAGACATGCAGAACAAAATCGAAGTAGGCACAACCATGACGATAGAAGATTTAGAATTACTTAAACCTCTGTGAAACACCTTATATCCCTTTAATTTCTGGAAACTGTAAGACAGTGACCCTTTTGAATATGGTGTAATTACAAGTCATAGCTGCCACTGATTCATCAGTAAGGTTGGGTGAATCGCAGTGTCACTAAATAGGATGGTACCATTTCCCTTTTGCTGAAGAAACTGAAACTTAGTTCTGCAAGCAGAGCATGACTGCTTTTAATTGAAGGCATGAATGCAACTGAAAGGTAAAATCTTATTAGCTGCAGTAGGAATTAGCAACATGGAACAAATTACTCTTAACATTAAAAATTAAAATCGGTAGTGCAATTGGGGTAGTGATCTACTCATTGGCCTGAGGACATTGCTAGTGAGGCTAATGTCTTTCAGCAGTGGAAAAAAGTATCAGCCTAAGGCTTACAGTAAAATGGCTTACCAGCAACCACAGACATCCTTGATCCTCCCTCCTTGCTTATCTGTAGGATACAGATGTTGTTGAAACCAAGTTGGATGTTCTCATCTTAGAGAAGCAGATTGGCAGGGATACCAGAAAATAAATACCTATCCCCTCTATAGGGACCTCAAAAAAAAAAAAAAAAAAAAAAAAAAAAAAAAAAAAAAAAAAGGCAAGCACAGCAGAGAGTGATGATTTAGGCCAGAAAGAACTCACGAAGGCCAGTCAACAAGCTGACAAGTAAGCCTTTTTGATCTTCTGGTAATTTGGATAACTTTAAACAGTCTTCTCTAAAAACACATTAAATTTATTCAGTTTATGACACATTTATTGCAGATTAGGTACTTTCTGCTGCTTTCTCGCCATTGTAAAATCTAATGAACATAGAAACTAATGAAACATTTTGGAAATGAACCATCACAGAGCTGGAGACTGGAGGCGTTACGATTCTGCGTGTTAGCATTCTGTGATTCTGTTCTATTCTAATTACTTCATGCTTACATTTTATCCATTTGACAACAGGAAGAACCAAGAACTCAAATGTAAATATGTTGGGGTTTCTCTTAGTTGTACCAGTTCCTACTGCTCATTGACACCACTGTGTACTCTCAGGAATTTCTTGGTCCTTATCTTGTCCATTTGGTTTCTCAGTAATGTCAAGTCATAGCCTTGGAGTATTTCCTCTTTTTCTCAGCCTTAGTGTTGTTAATGTCAGTTAAATGCCTCCAACCTCTGCAGTAATATTCCGTGCTATAAAGGGACTGCAGTGTTGGTCTTGCTGCCAATAGTCTGTACTTTTCTCTTCTACTTTGTACTTCTGTCTGTAGTTATACAAGAGAACATATTGAAATATTTTCTGGCTGGAAAAACATTCTTATTTATGTGGTGTTCTGAGTTGAAAGCAGAAAGCCTGTGATCAGACCTTTAAGTTGACATTCTTTTGCTTAACGTTACTTTGGGTGTCATCATTTTGTTCCTTTAATCTTAGTCAGCCAGTGGTGAGGGGAAGGACTGGGGCTTCATGCTACATTTCTTTCCTTGCTGAACATAATATAGAAATACCTGGTGTTTCTCTTGGCTGGGCATGCCCACATGAGTGAGAAAGGCAGTGTAACTCTCTTCTGTCAGGAATTCAGATCTATTTCTGATACAGTTTTGGCTTACCAAGGACCCATTGTATAGTTACCAGAATACTGTTGAAGAGAAGATACATATTTATTCATTACCAGTACAGATTCTGTGAAGAAAATATGGTTTTAAAAAACACGCATTTTTTGTCGTGTTTTCCCTCCCTCTTTATGTACATCTAGTTCTCCTACAGCAACATGCGGATTATGGTAATGTCTTAGAGGAGACAACCAGTGGTTGTGTGGTTACTGAGTGGGATCTTTGCCTGCAGTAAAATTTTATTTTCCAAACTAAATGTGACAACAGAATTACATACATAAACTGTTCATAGGAGGTGAGACCTATTTACAACAAACAGCATGGTTGCATTCTACCCATGACTGGAAATCCCTTTAGACTCTAACTAGTCATGAAGATGTGAGTTGCCAGACCCCAGTGTGCACTGAAGTCTTGCCCACATGGTTCTCCACATGCCATACCTCAGCCAATGTCATTTATGAATAAACTTCCAAACCCATAGGAAGCATGGTACTTGACAAAATTTACCATAGCGTTCTCAGTGGTATTTAAACTACTACCTTTTAAAACTTTGTGACATGTGAATTATTGTTGAGAGGAAAAAAAATTGTGCCAAAGAAGTTCATAACTGAGCTCAAAAAGGTTTGTACAAATACAAAAATAGGTAAAGTGAAAAAATTTACATGACAAACTAACGAGAGAGTTGCCCTGACAGCAAAGAGTGCTAACAGCATCTGGGGCTGTGCAAACAGAAGTAGACTCAATAAAGGCAGGGAAATACTTAGTCTCCTGTGCTCTACTCAGGACTTGTGAGGCCATGTCTGGAGTACTGTGTTCATTTTAAAGTCCCCAGTTCAAGGAAGACATCACTGAATAAGAGGCAGTTAGAGGAGGATCATCAGGATGGTGGGAAGCTATAGCATGTGCCCTGTGGGGAAAGCTGGTCTTATTCAGCATGGAGAAGGAGATGGCTTCAGAGGGACCTGCCAGCAGTCCCCAGTGCCAATGGGACATCCTCTCTTCTCCATCAAGATGATGGAGTCATACTCCTTTCTCCCCTTTCTGAAGAGAGGAGTGAGATTTGCTGGGTCTGTCCCAATCACATGTCTATCCCAATCACTGTTATCTTTCAATAATTACTGTAAGTGACTTTGTAATGACATCAGCCAACTCTCTCAGCATCCCTTCTTGCAGGGTGCATCCCATCAGGTCCCATGGACCTACATATGTCTACTTTGCTAAAGTATTCTGTAATCTCTCCCTCTTCCACCAAGGGTAGATCTTCCTTTCTCCAGGCTTTCCCCCTGCTTCTGCCACCTCGGATTCCTGAAGACCAGACTTGCTAGTAAAAAGTGAGGCAAAGAAGCCATTAAGTACTTGAGCCTTTTCCATATTCTGTGTTACCAAGGCCCAGCCTCATTCAGCAGTTGGTTCCGCCCTTGACATCTCTCATCAGGTTCAATTCCAGTTGGGCATTGGTTTCCCTAACTGTGTATCTGCACGCTCTGACTTCCTTCCGGGTTACCTGACCCTATTTCTACCTTCTTTGTACTTCCTTTTTATGTTTGAGTTTTGTCAGGAGCAGCTTGTTCCTCCATAGAGACATCCTGGCATTTTTGTTCATCTTCCTAATTGTTGAATGAAATCTGTTGGAGCTTGGAGAAGGTGGTCCTTGAATGTTAATCAGCTTTCTTGGGTCCCTTTTTCCTCCAGGGCCTTATCCAATGTGGCTCTTTTAAGCAGATACCTGAAGGATCTAAAGTCTGCTCTCCTGACTTCCAGAACTGTGATCTTGTTTTTTGTCCTCCTCCATCCCTTCACAATCTTGAACTCCATAATTTTGTGGGCACTGCAGCCAGGGCCGCCTTCGGCCTTCACATTTCCAGTGAGCCCTTCTTTTTTTTATGAGTGTAAGCAGAGCATTTCTCCTCACTGGTTTCTTTATCACTTGGACCAGGAAGTTGTCACTGATGCTCTCCAGGATCCTCCTGCACTGTTTGTGCCCTGCTGTGTTGTTCCTTAGGTTAGTTGAAGTGTCCCCCAGGTGGACCAGGACTGTGAATGTGAGGCTACTTCAAGCTTTGAGCAGGAAATTGGACTAGAGAACTTCTCATGCCTAGCCTGGATTATCGTATGAACCCATGATTATTGTTCATTTCTCAAATTATCATATGAACATATGGTCATCTGTGTTTCTGCTCCAGTGGGGAGATTTAATGTTCAGCTAGCTGTGAAAGGTAGCTTTCTCATAGGATAATATGCCACTAGTACAGGGTTACTCAAATAACAGGTCATGGTCTGTATGTAGCCCATCAGGACAATATTCAGACTACTCTTAACATCACCCTTTCTAAGGAGACTGAGTGAAGAGTGGTCAAATACCCTAGTGGGTGCAGCCAGCTGCCAGTCTCCGTCTTTCGTAGAAATGTTAGCACCCCTCCATATCGTGTGAGCAGGAGCATTTCTTGCTGGGAGAGGAGGAAGATGGTTGCAAGATACTTTTAGCCTCTGCAGTTCAGGTCACACACACTTCACTTGCACATGAGTGACAAAACTTCAGATGAAGAATAATAACTTTTTAAAAAAAATGTTTTTCTTTTATTTCTGAAGGTTGGTTGAAAATTACTGTCCTGGGTTCAGCAATAGCAGTCATTTTTCTCCTTCTTAGTAGCTAGTGCAGTGCTGTGTTTCGATTTTTTGGCCTGGGAACAGTGCTGATAACGCCGATGTTTTTAGTTGCTGCTCAAATATTTGGTCTGGCCAAGGACTTTCTGAGCCTCATGCTCTGCCAGGGAGGAGGGAAAGCCAGGAGGAAGCAGAGACAGGACACCTGACCCAAGCTAGCCAAAGAGGTATTCCATGCCACAGCACGTCATGCCCAGGAGGTAACCGAGGGTTACCCGGAAGGGCTAGGAACTGCAGGGTTGGAGGAGGTATCGATCGGTGCTTGGCTGGGGGAGTGGGGTGAGTTATTGGTCAGCTGGTATTGAGGAGTTGTATTCTTTCCTCTTGTTATGTCCTTTATCATTATTATTATTGGTGGTAGCAGTAGTGGTTTGTGTTATACCTTAGTTACTAAACTGTTTTTATCTCAACCCGTGGGAGTTGCATTCTTTTCAATTCTCCTCTCTGTCCTCCCGGGTGTAGGGAGAAGGCAAGAAGGGGGGGAGTGAGTGGATGGGCTGTGTGGTTTATGGCTGACTGTTTAAACCACAACAATTACATAAGGTTTGTCTTGAGTATTGTCCTCAACAGCATTATATCACTAGGATGGAAAGATAACCTGAATGTGCATTTAGCTGACTCTTCTTTCCTTTCATACCACTTTTCACCTTTCCAGTACTGTGAGAGGAAATACACATTCTACAGAATCTTATCTCTACCCTCATTCTAACTCTGGGTGCTTATAAGGTATTGAGGGAACTTGGATGAGCATTAATACTTATAATAAGATGAGAGTTAAACTTTATAGCATGAATTGCAAGAGAGGGATGCAGATAGTTGTTTTCTTTATATGTTGGAAACAGAAAAGCTTTTTACATAGTAAAGTATATTACAAAAAGTAGTTAGCTGTTTTCTTTACAGACTCTTCAGTTTTTCTACTAAGCAAATGGTTATATTCTAATGGTTCTAGCTTGATTGGGTCATTCTACTTGAGTCTTGTTGTTTGTTGACCCTTGGAATATTCAGTTCCCTTACCGATGAATTCTTGCGAATGGGGCATACTCTGGGATTACATCCTAGTTTTATAAGATCAAATAAGTTGGCTGCTAGGTGTTTGGACATTTAAAATCTTTGTTTACAATAAGGTAAAGAACCTGTTAACATTCCACATATATAGATGGTTTCTGGAGCAGCTGTTTATGCCAGCACATCAATGTAAGGTTCCTGCTGTGGTTACCTAGTGAAATCTAATTGAAAGCTTTCATCTGATTCCTCCTGTTTTCAGTTGGTAATTTCCTCTTGCAACAGAGTAAATGTTTTTCTCCGTTTCCACTCATTGTTCAGTATAAAATCAGAGTAGTCATCAATGAATCACATAAGATGTCAAAAGAAAGAAGCTACTATTGGGTATCAGGAAGGTGGGAGAGTTTGAGAAGAAAAGCTTCTCTGGGAAGACCAGGGCGTTTATCTGGCCCTCTCAGCTGTGCTGGATAATCCCTCAGTAATACATCAGTTCTTGCTTCTATTTCCTTCAAGAACTTGACAAAAGACAAATAGTTAGGGCAGCCAAGAGAAATACTTTTCATGACATCATTCTCTGGTGGATATTTTTAAGTTATTTAGTTATGCTCAATTTTATTTCTTTGTTCTTTAATATGTCTAAACCATGTTACAGACTGAACTGATCTGTGAAGACTAAATAATGTGCAGACTCGTACATGGTATTTTCTGACTAGGGAGAAAAAAAATCTTGTTTCTCTTAACCTGTGTTGAGGAACCCTCAACCATGGAAAGAAAATGGGGAATAGGTCTGATATAGTACTGTATGTTTACTGGTGTATTTTTAAACAGGTGAGGTATACTGACATCGTCAGGTGAAGACAGTATAAGCATTGCTGCATACTTCTAGTTGTATGTGGGCTAAGAAGTGAAAATATTTTTTCCCCCAACTGTATAATATGTCTGGTGATTAATTCAGTATCCATTACAAGTGCAAGACATCAGTGTTTTACACACTAAGTTCTTTCATCCTCTGGCCAAGAACCATTTTGCAGGCATAATGCAAAAATGCCTAGAGCTGTGTGGGTGTATATAGACTCTAACCTGAACATCTTGAAGTGTTCTCAAGTGGGAGGGTAATTTCGCCTCTTCATTGATTTTACTGATGTTTCTTATGAGCAAGTAGTGCCATTTCCCTCAACCTGTGATGAATCGCATGTGCTATACAATGTGGGCTGTTGCTCACCGGAGGATTAAGCAGGAGCAACAAACCTACTTCACTTTCTTCAAACCTTTCATGAGTGACAGACACCTGCATCATCTTATACAGTCCTAACATTTTGATGTATAAAAGCAGCCTTCCGGTTCATCCAGAGGAGACTGCCTAGGTCGACAGAAGTGCTTACATTGCATTTGGATTATTTACAGCAAAGAACACTTGTGCTGAAATCCTCAAAAGCAAATAAATTTTATGTATAGTCTCAGCACTGTTAAATTAAGCTATCCTAAGTACCTGCAGTAACCATGGTATCTAAAAGTCTGGATTACTGCAGCAGTTCTTTGTCTGAGATGTGGTACATACTGTACTTTGATTTTAATGGAGCCATTTATACAGATTTTATATTTTCCTATAAAACTCCTCAAGGTGAATGAAAACAAGTGTGGGCTAAAAGTTTGTGCTTTTCAGTGCTTTTTCTATTGCAGAATTTTGCTGGCTTTCTTAATTGCTAAATTATGCAGTTTCTTTGTCTTTTAGAATGTCGGGTGGTGAAATCCACTTCCTATACCAAAATAGCTTCGACTTCCCGTAGAAGCACCACCAAGAGCCCGGGCCCATCCCGACGCAGCAAGTCTCCTGCTTCTACTAGCTCAGGTAAAGCACATAAGAAATCTTCCTTAACAACAGCAACCAATCTGTTCCAATACAATTGACAATGCATTTAAAATTCCATGTTTCTGAGGAAAAACATTGTATATATGAAACAGTCCACAGTAAAAATTCACTTGTTTTCTTAGGTGTATCTGAGATGAAGCGTCTTCCCAATACGAAATGGTTCTTCACTGTTCTATAACTCATGATTTGGCATTACCATGGTTCAGTTTACTTTATTTTCTGTGCATGATTTTGGTGCCAGTACCTAAGCACTGACAAAAGAAGGTATTCTTTGTACTAGAAACTGAATGAGCACAATGCAGAAAGTAGTCCGAGTTACACAGCATAAGTTCAGTGGTTGATTTTGCAATCGTCTGTTGTGTTTCTGAGAGTGTTAAGAGGCAGCAGTGAGGAAAGGATAGGTTGAAGACAACAAGAATATTGAGGAAAGGGCGGCAAGACAGAGAAAGAATGCAATTATGGATGTGAATGTGAGGTGCAAAGATAGCTGAGGACCAAAGAAGTCAGAGTTGACCTAACAAGTCGGTGGTACAGGCTGGAGAAGACACAGCAAAAAGCTTTAGAAAGGTCAATCTGAAGGGTCTTGATTTGACTGCCTTTGGAGTTGCTCGCACTGAACAGTGTATGACTAGTTCCTCCCTGCATCTTTTTCCAAAGCAAAACAAATAACTAGACAAAAAATGCATTTGGTAGTTTGCCAGTATTGGTGCCTAAAAATACAAGTAATACTTGGTGTGTGCCAGTTGAGTAGTCCCAGTCCAGCATTTCTAGCATTGCTTGTAAGTTTGGATTTTCCGAGAGGCAAGTTAGAGCTATCTGAAAGTCACTTCACTCTTTCTGCCCTGTCTTTTGCCAAGAGGGAAGTGAATGTCATACTGAGTTCTACAACAAGCACCGTAAGGTCTTTTTTAGGGATGTGATGAGAACAATGGTGCTTCTAGCTGGTTTCACAGAGGTGGGGGCATGGGCCACCTGGAACCATATTTTTTACAGGAAGACTAATTTGAGAAAAAATGCTTTGTTACTCACAGATGGAGGAAAGTGGGAGAGACAGAGATGAAGGTGTAGATGTGGGTAGCAGGGCTGGGGGGCAATGTGCCACCTGCACATCCTAAGAACAGCTGAAATAGAGAAACCTGAAAAGAGGTAATGGTAAAAGGTATCAAGTGCTAGGAACAAGGTCAGAGTAGTGCTTTCTTAAGCATATAATAAGTATCTTTCTTTGTAGATAGGTGGAACAGAGTTTAACTTTAGCAGGGGAGGCCCTTTTCAGTGTGTGATTGTTACGGACTCTCTCTGGTCTTTTTCTGATGAATAGTCATTTGGGAGTACAGGTAATGGACACTGAATGCTGTATGTTCACTTCTATATGGAATAACTATCCTGCTATGCATAAAAAATGTTTTTGCCATGGGACTAGCAACATTTTTGCCATGTTGACTAAGTGATGCCTTTGTTGGGTTTGGTCCTGAGCGAAATAGTACTGGTTTTACATAAAAATGCAAGGGAAGGATAGGTAAGTAAATCTTAATTTCCTGTAGGTCAGTTTCATGGCAGGTCTGAGCAGAGTACCATTACATGTTCAATTACTGCAAAAGATTAGGGAATTATTTTACATCTTTTTTTTTAGAAAAAGTAATGCTTTCATTATGCCATAATAATAATGTATCATTAAATTTCTAGCAAGAAAAGAAACAGTGTAGTGGAGACATTAAAAATGCAAACGATTTTGGATGGTTCTGTGCTTATGACAAATTTACCCATCTTAAAAATATCCTTTGTAAAAACGATAAAATTACAGGAAACAAACACATACTAGTCTGTCAAAAGATGGTCCATGACCTGGCCTATTTGACATAATCATTTGGACACTGTAATTAATTTTTCTTAGAGAAAGACATTGGGCAAAGCCCTACAGGAATGTATAGGATGCTAACAGAACAGTCTGTCAACCGGTAGGAGCATGGGTGAAGAGTTTGACCACCCTGTCTGTAAAGAATTGCTTCCTAATGTCCAGTCTTAACCCTAATAATAATATAATGTTATTGTGATGTAGTGATATTGTGGTATAGTGATGCTAACATGTCATCACTATATTTTACTTTATTTTAGTTATTAAATTGTTATAAAACTACTGTTAGGGATTTTTCTTTCATTAGGGATAAATACTAAAGAAAAACAATAGATTCTTTGCTCAGATCAAAGATCATACACATTCCAAAATGAAAAGGTGTATCATTTTGTGAAGAGTTGTATCATAAAAGAAAGTTGAGAAAAGTAGGGGTAAAGGGCAGGCAGAAAGCATTATTGATAGTGTACCCTTGAGAAAAAAGCAAAGCAAGCTTTATGGAGAAGAGCATGTTGATAATTAGAAAAAAAACCCTCATTCCTCTTGTTAGATTCTTGCTGTATTTTGAAAAGGCTACTCATTCTTGCTACGCAAAAAGATCAGATGGCTGCCTTAGTCATGAATTCATGTCCATATCAAGCTGATGCACATGGATAACTACATGGGCCAAAACCAAAAAGTTGCATAGACAAAGACTGTGTCAAAAAAAGAATAAAATCTCAAATTCGGATATTAAAACATTATTTTTCTTCTCATCAGGCACAGGATAACTGATTGGGATTCATTATTTTTAGAGTTAGTGCAGGTACGGTCATAGGGTCATTTCCCCATTGTTAGGGAAGCAGATGTGTAAGTGAGCCTGGGACATGTAGATAGTCTGCTTTGATTTAAGCACTTAAATACCATCCTCAAGAACTATTTCCTTTCTTTGACATAGAATTTCAAGTGGTAAGTGGATTAAACCAAGTTTTGGGTTGAACTGAATGTTTATGAATACAATGAAGTCTACAAGTCCTTTGTTCTGAGCAAATAACCATATGGGGTAATGAATTTTCCAAAATTCAGTCCAATAGCTTTTGAAGTTGTTTACAAAAATTAAAGGGGTTATTTTGTGGGATTGCTCAGTTTATTGATTTTCTTTACTGTCTTTGTCTCATTTTCACATCTCTATGTTTGGAGCAGTACCATTTTATCTAAACTGATGCCTTGAAGACAAATTCAGTAATGTTAACAAATGATTTTTAGAGAAAATTCTTCTTAAAGGCCGGAGTGTCCCCTCTCCTGGAAAAAACCCCAAGCACTGGGGGCAAAGAGCTCTTAGTGACATTCCCAAAGTTTTTAGATAACTTCACCCTTTGGAGGTGCCTTTCTCTCTCCATTGCCTATAAAGGCAGCATCCTCATCAAGCTTGAAAGCCCCATACAGAACCTGCCATAAAAACACTGTCCAGCTTTGCAGGTACATGGCCATGGGAGTAATAACATGGGAACAATGGGATAAAAAATACTATCCCACAGGCTCTGTGGACAGCCACAGCAGCATGGGGGAAAGAGTAGAGCTATGAGTGAAAAGCAGGCGGCATGCTTGGAGAGAAAGACCCTTAGTGATACCAGAGGCTACGTTAGTGCTCAGTGCCATGCAGGTTCAAATCTGTGCTCTGGTCAACTGAGGGCAAGGTAACATGTCAGTCTGTAAGGGAATGGGAGACACACTCTTCCCACCCTTTCTTGAGCTATACAACCTATAGCAAGCAAAAAAAGCTGCATAGAAGCATAGAACAGTTAGGGTTGAAAAGGACCTTAAGATCATTTAGTTCCGCCCCACCTCACACTAGACCATGTCATCCAAGGCTCTGTCCAACCTGGCTTTGCACCATTTCTTGATATATTTAAGAAGAATGTGTGCCTTTCCATAGGTGTTCACTTTTCTTTCTTCAATCTATGTTTTTTTTCATTTTGTTGTGGGTTTGTTTGTTTGTTTGTGGGTTTTTTTTTTTGGGGGGGGGGGGGTGTGTTTGTTTGTTTGTTTTGTTTTGTGTTTTGTTTCTGAACATAGCATATGCTTCATGTGCTTAAGATTTTCCTGGTAGCCTCCCTGGCTCCTGAGAGCAGATGCATCCTATTTCTATATAAAAACACAGAATCCTTTTTTTTTTAAGAGTACGTGCAAGCTAGGAAGATCTGTGGTAAGGGCTGACTTCTCCATTATGTGTTGTGTTGAGTTTTTTATTTACATCTGACAGTGTTCCAAAACAGTACCACAAGACAGCAGTCTCGCTGCAGGAGGACCTCTTTCTGGTTTTTCACAAATGCATTTGAGGCTTCTGATTCAAAATGCTTTCAGTCTAAATAGAGAAGAAAAACAGAAAGATAGTATGACCTCCCAGGCGGGCAGAGGGCTGAAGTCTGGTGCCAGGTTGAACAGATAATCCTGCCTCTATTTAATTTTCCTGATGTCTTCTTAAAGGCTGTAAAACAGTTTGATTTTTTGTTTGTTTGTTTAGTTTGTTTTTGGTTTTGTTCTTGGCATCAAGTACTATTTAGGAAAGGACATCAAAACAGAGATGTTAAATTTTGGTGAGATCAAGCGTCAGCTTGTTGCTGGTGACTGAAAATTATGAACGTCTGACAGCTACTCAGTACCTGTCAGCTTCTGCCCAGCTACCAATTAACGCCATTGGTGGCAGCCCCAGTGCAGGTGAAGAGACAACAGGTTTGAAGAAAGCAGTGCTTACTTCTTCATGATCATTAGTTTTAAGAGAAGCATGAGACTTTTGGAATTATTGTACCATTAGTCCATTAAATTAAGGAAAGGTACTGATTTGGATGAACTCTTTTTAAGCTTCTGAAATGCCAACTCTAACTTTCAGGGTTTGCTGTCAAAGACAACTATTTCCTTTTTTTTTCCTTCTTTTTTCTTTTCAGTTTGAGCACCTCCTTTCAAATTTTTTCCTTCTCACTTTTCCTCCCCTCTGAGCTATCTCCTGTTCCCCTCAAACTTCCCCTCCCCCCAGAATATTTTCAATGCTTGAAATGTTATTTGTAACAGCAACTCGTTTGGTGTGGAGTTATTTAGGATTTTCAGTTATTTAGTTCAGCAAGCATCTATTTCAAGAGTAACAGGGTTGATATGTACCTGTTCCGAATGACAAAGGGAATCTATGTGAAGAATGAATAAAGTAGGTGGTATTACCAAGGGCTGCGTGGTTGTTGGGGTTTTTTAACAGTGAAGCTACAGGTCAAACTAAAGCCTGATCAAGACTGTAGATGTACCCTAAAGAAAAAAAGGGGTTTAGGATATGGAAATTGGATCTTACTGAAAGCTTCTCTAGAGCAGATGCCTATGCTATTCTCAGGTAGCCAGGAAAAAGGAGGTAGATGTGTTCTTCTGAAAAAAAAAATCATGTTTTTATTTAGTTTGATAGTTGATCAACTATCCTAGGCTGTTATCCAGAAGCAGTTTTTCTTCAGCCACCTGACTCAAGAAGGTCTTTTGGATCCCAAAGGAAGGAACATGATGTATCATATTGTCTTTGGCGAGGTGACATGTTTTTATTCACACGGTTATAGGTACTCAGCTGACAGATTTTGTAATAAATATGATTAATCAAAACTTTCCTGGAGCCAAGAGTACAAACCCATGGGAGCGACGGAGTCATCCTACAGACACAGGGATTTCCATATTATTTTTCCTTTTATCGTGGCTTCCTTTTAATTTTTTTATTTATGGTGTTTGTATTTGATACAAACCATTAAAAAATTAAGTTCTATCATTTTATCACCTGTAACAACAAAAAAAAAAAAGAGTTTGTAAGAGAAATAGGTTTGGCCAGACAGAATAGTTTAACCTCCTTAAAGGATTAAAAAGTTAAATTGCATATGAACATCCTCAGAGTTGGTACTCATTCACACAGACTGATTTGGGAATCCTAGTATTTCCAATTAGGCAAAACAGTTCAAAGGAGAGATTTTTATTAAATCTCATATACACATAGATGTTCTCTTCATTAGGTACTACGTGAAATTAGCCAAGATCATAGATGTCAGCCGTACTCTAATGAAATGGAAAAAAAAAAAACGAGGCATTTACCCACCTTCTGAGGCTACAAAAAAAAAAAAAAAAAAACCAAAAAACCAACATTGATTCCAAGGAACAGTATTTTCAAGAAAGTCTCCTGTCTTCTGAGATATAAGGCATGTCTGCAATGTTTAGGTGTCTGCAGCTATTCTCTGCTTGATAGTGCGGACATAGCTGACTTCAGATTGAGGTAGAAGTGTTATCATAGTGCATGCTACAGCATGGGTGTATCACACAGCATATCACACAGCATGGGCTGAGCTCTGCACTGTTTGGGATACATTGTACAGCTACCACAGGTACCAGTGACTTGCAAGGACTCAGGTATTGATGGCTGCTGGGATGGGAATGTAAACCTGACCTGAAGGTGACCCTTTCTGCTGACATTTCTCACCTGTTGATCTGTTGATCAGATGAAGGCTCTGTATGGGTCTACCAAGCCTTGTCTTCAGTGGCAGACAGATCTTGCATCTGCATAACTTCTTGACACAAACTCTAAAGAAGATTGAATGTAAAAAGGACAGTTTTAATACCAGTTAAAACAAATGCAGTACTGATTATGTGGCATTTTTCTCAAGCAGTTGCATGCTTAGGTAGAACATAAAAAGCCTTATCTTTATGGGAAGTGATAATGAGGGCATTTGCTCAATGTAGTGTTCTGGACAAACTGTCTTTTGGATTGAAGACAAAGATGACGAGATGTATACAAGCAGAATACAAAAGCAGAAGGAATTAGAAGGCAACGTATGGTTTGTTCCCTAACTACTTTTTAACTACATAATCTTATTGAGACAAAAATGTTGTTTTGGAAAGGACAGTGACAAAACTACAGGTGTAATTGAGACAAGATCAACTAGTGATCTTGTATCACCGTTTTCTAGCTGACGGTTGCTGAATATGACCTAGACATAATGTGATTTCTGTAAGTAATTTTTCAATTCAACTTGTCCCATAAGTAAGTTGTGGCTGTGAAAAAAAAAGCCTGCACGATTCCTTTCCCATTGTCTCTTCTTGCCTCTTTGCAAACACACTTGTGTTTGGCAAACTACTTTTGTAATCACAGAGTTGTCTCTCTGTTCTGTAGAGTACAAGATGCTAATGCATCAACAGACAGTTTTATAGGAGAGTATGATTTTAATACAGTGCAATGGCACTGGCAGCTTCTCAGACTGGCACTTGATACTTTAATACAGCTTTGTGCACTTTTTGGTTTACTTAATAAAAAGATGCCCTATCAAAATTTATTTATTGGAATGCCTTCAGAGTATTTTTTGTTTGTAGCATTTTCACTGGTTTATAAACTTCATCATATGAAAGCGTATTTTGCATTTATCTCAGTAGATGATGGTATCCAGGTTTAGCATTCTGCTTTATGGGAGTTTCTGCCTTCATGTGTGTGCCAGTTGCTGGAAAAGCAAAGACAGGTCCTTGCCTTGTTATGCATCCTCAGCAAGAAAGGACAGTAAGGAAAGGAGTTCACAGCTAAGCAGTTGCATACATCTGCTCAGAGCAGCCACAATAATTTTGTTATTGTTTTAGCCTTTTAATACAGTTTTTACCTGTGAAATTCTGAACAGATAAATCTTTTTCATGATACGATGAGAGGGTGTCATCTGTTAAGCTGAAGTCTCTGACCCCTGCCATTTTGTGAATAAAGAATGACAAGAAACCTCTTGCCTCACTCAATAACATGATTAATCACAACAGTGATTTACCAATTTCATATGTCTTTATCTACAGCAAGGTTCCTTATAGGCATATGTGCTGTATGAGTCAGTGAGAAATGCAGTGCAGATACTGGACAGGATTGCAGTTTCCAAACAGAATGCATTCCACCTAGAACTGGATTTTAGAACTGTTTGGACTATATTTCTGTACTTACATGGAATACATTATTATTAAAAATTACAGTTTTTGTTCACTTAATTATTGCCATGCTATCTGGTCATGAGTGGCATATGTAAGAATGGTATAGTGATTGTAAATGGAGTTCAGGAAGGAGGGTCAAAATCAGTCCAGTCTCTTCCTGCTACACAGCACCTAATATCAATTCTATTTGCAAATAGTATAATGACTCAAAAAGAACTAGATTCAGAGGTGGAATGGCCAGCAAGCCATATACAAGGTGATAAAAAGGAGGGCTCCTGGGGTGGACTGGGGAATTATTCAGAATTATCATTTCTCCCCTGCTGTGACGTCTGTCTTAAGCATTACATCAATAATATCAGTAGTAATGTATATCTCCAGGTATGCAGAACATAATTGTGGTCTGAAGACAGACAAAATGGTTTGCAGAGAGGGTTTATTCTGCCAGAACGTAAAGCCTAAGTAGGGAGGTGGTAGAGATTAAATGACTTGTCTGATGTGCAGGTTGGGAATAGAATCCGTCACCCAAGTCTTTGTTCAGGTTGACTGTAATGTAGACTCTGTATGGCTTTCAGTTATCAGAGTTTATTTAATGGAGTTCTACTCTTGAAATAAAATCCACCAAAATTCATAGGTGGGGGAATTTTGATGATTTTGCTTCATCTCCAGCATATCCTAAACCTCTGGGTGTGTGGGTTTGGATTCACCTTGCCTAACTTTACAAGTCTACACTGCAGTGAATACTTCTAGTACATTGTTCATCAGGTCCGTTTTAGATGGTTGCTTGCAGATGGAACAGCTCATGCTATGAGAGCAGCTTGGTTAAAAATAAGGTCCATAAAACTACTTCAGATGTAGAAGCCAATAAAATAGGTACCTAAAGATTACTAAAAGGAATCTCATCCTCAGTGGTAATATTCATGTCTAGAGTTTCCTAAACAGCTCTCTATGAGGAGACCTTGTACACTCACAAAAATCCTGGTATGTGTTTTAAGTATTTATCACCTTTGTATTTTGGATATGGATAAGGAGGTGAGCAAGCTCCTTTTAAATCTCATGACGGCCTTGATCCATTAATTGGGCTCTTTATTTCACATATTACAGACAGCCAACGCAAGCACAACTATCATAATTTTCCTTTTTAAAAAGTGCTGTTGGAGACAGCATTGGTGCTTAGCTTAAACACTCTTAATGGTGGCAAGTGAGTAATTTTTAGGGTTTATAATACTTTGTTTCTTCTTGATACTACTCATCAAAGTGGTACATGTGGGAAATACATCAAGAGTTAAATACACCAGTGAATCTATTTATCTAGTTCCACCTGGTAGTCTCAAGTCTTTGTCTTCAGGACAGAAAAACTGCACTAGTAATTCTAAGAAAAACTGTTGTTGAAATTTATGAGGAAGGAGTCATTCTGTAAGGAACAGGAACTGGTGCCTTGTGCTACAATGTTTTATGAAAGTGTACCTGTTACCTTAAGTTTTCTCATAATAATAAGACCTAAGTTGGTTTAAAGAGAAGGCAGAGCACTAGTATTGTTACACAGCAGTCTTGAGAACTAGCTCTATGTGAATAGTAGTAGTTTCATATTAGCTTCTAAATAACACCAATTTTATTTACAAGAAGTCCTTTAAAACTTTAAAAGTTTGAGATTCCAAAAAGCTCATTTTTCATGTCTTCATCTTGCCTTTTTCCTCAGTTATTTTGGAAGTATTGATAATAAGTTTTATTTTAGCCATTTTGGCCAGACCTACTGAGTGCTTTGCTGAATACTGTATGAACTTCAGTGAATGTGTCTGTATGTGTCTGCTTTCCCACACACACTTAGTACAATATTTGAACTAGTTCTGATACATGCAAACCATTGTCCTCTGTGTAAAGAGAATCCAAAGCCTAGATGAGTGGAATGGTTTTCTAGAAAATCAGCTTACTGAAATCCATTTAATGTATCTTGTTGTTCCTATGATTATAGAAATATGTTGCTCCTTTTCCTTGAACAGTGCCTTGCACAAAGTGATGTTGAGATTTGATACTCATAACACCTAAGCACTATTAACTGATCATTATTTATCAGACAGTATAATGTGTTTCACTGCTGCACGTGACATGGTAGGTATACATGTTTCTTCCTATAATGTGTAAGCCCATTATTAACCAGTGAGAAGAATGTATTTATGTAAAAAGTAAGAAAAATCTATTTAAAATCCCTACTGCATTATCCAAAGGAATTAGCATTTGCTTGATTGCCAGTCAGCCAAGGTTTTACAAGAGTTATTGTCATTTTGATTTTTGGATGAATCATTTGGTATATTGCCCCAAAGGCACCTCATTATGATTCAGTGCACAGCATAGAAAATTGCTTTGGCTTTCGGGGCTCCATGGAAAGCGAGTGGGGGTTGCAGTGGCTCAGCATTGTGAAGCAGCAGCATTGTGCTTAATTGACACCTTTGATGTATCCCTAAGACAGCACCTGCACCTCCCACTGCTGCTCTGAAGACGTCAGGCTTACGCAGAAAAGGCTTCTGCTTATGAATCCTGCATCGCATTCAGCTCACTCTGTGAGCAACCCCAGCTATCCTTAACTAATCCCGTTGCTTCTCAGTTTGGCTACAGCTTGGCTTAGTACAGAGCAGGAATTTTGCTGCTTGCTATTGTCAGGTTAAACAGTAAGATTTTGTCCATGTTAGAACACATAGAAGGTAAGTCAAATGCCTTGTTGTTATCCTAGTATGTAAATATTCTCCTAAGATTCAGAATCTGGGAATCTGATTGTTGATTCTTTTTTCCTGGTGCTGATAAATGTGGACTGTGATATAACAATTGCTTGTTGAAGAATATTTACTTATATGTGAGATACATGCTTTGTAGTGTTTCTGTCAGTGATTCAGTATGAACATTATTGATAGCCTCTCATGTTGTTGTAGTAGAATTCTGTCCTCTGCTGGTATTGTTTTGTTAATTTAATGAATAATGTCACATGCATGCAAAAGATGGCTTCTAAAATGATCAGCACTAACATATATGAAGGAACTTACCTATTTGAGAAAGTGGGATGCTTTGCTGTAAGTCAGACTTACATGCCTCTACAAAGCCCTTCTGGGTTAAGTCTGAGGTGACGTTTGGGTGAGATAGTATTGCAAAAATCTCTTCAGATGAATGAGTGAGGAGCAACAACCAGCTGATATGTTCTTGCAACCAGTATTGCTTTAAAATTTTGGTGGGTGGCGCTTCAAGCCATAAGTAAATGGAATTAAAATGTTTACATTAGCAAATGTTTGTTAAGGTTAACAAAGCACCTTGCTCCCCATCACTTTCAAGTACAGGAACAAATACAATGCAAGAAAACATGATCATGTTCTCTGCTGTTGACTAAACAATCTTTTCAGGTTTGTTGATCACTTGCTTGCGCTCTGTATAAAAATTGGCTTCATGAACCAAAACTCTAAGGCAATAGTTCTTTTGTGAATTACCTTATTTAATGTTTAAAACATTAAGCAAAACCAAATTAATCTATTCAACAGAGAATGAAAAGAAATATGTTGATTCAACTATTTCTTTGCTTTAAATAATGCCTTGTATTTATTTTTTCCATTTATTGTTATTTTAGTGAATGGAACCCCTGGTAGCCAGCTTTCTACTCCCCGCTCTGGGAAGTCTCCAAGCCCATCTCCCACCAGCCCAGGAAGCCTACGGAAACAGAGGGTAAGGAAATAAGAAAACTGATTTCTGAGCATGGCTGGGGAGAGTCTGGCATAAGCATTGTTATCCGATAGGCTTCTCCCCACTCCTTGTGTGTAGAGTCATAGGGTGGAAGAGCCTGGCTACAGTCCTTGTTGTTTTTGTACAACACACTGAAGTGGAATACTACTGTTCTGTGTCTGTCCAAAGGCTAAGTATGCTGCAAATTTGTTTCTCCTTCAGGGGAAAACCAGGGATATCTTTCTCCTGTTTTACGAAACTTTTGTCTTGTTTTGTTTTAGTTTCTTTTACCAAATGTTTCACAACTGGAAGGAAATGTTCACATTGTCAAAGACATATTTTGTTTTGTTCTTAATTTGCCATAGGCATTATGTCACTTACAAAACCTACAGTTTTGATTTTGAAGCAAGGTGAAAGAATGCACTGTGGAATTTAGAAGCAGATTAGCTGTGGTATCATAGCCTTGTGCAATGAAGATACTATCAGTACCAAGGCAGTATAAGACTTGTCAATTACTTTGTTGGACCAGAGTTACTAGTAGCTGTAGATTCTCCCTAGTTATAACTTACAGAGGAATCTACAGTGTACCTAAGTGTGCATCAAGAATTAAGGTAGTACCTATCTTAATGCTGTAACCCACTGACAAAATATTAGTCGTTCAACCCAAAAAGCTCCATATGCTGATTAAATTAATTGTATCTGTTCAAAAGCAATGGGGCAGATATCTATGTGTCTTCTCTTCTGCTATTTTCTAAACTGTGATACGTTCTCAATGAAAGCATCCCTAAGACAGTACTGTGTATCTCAGGCTTATTTATAAACACAGTTTGAACACATGCTTTTTCTGCCTTTTCAGTTTTTAAATAAAGACATAATTTGTGTCTCTCAAAGTAAAGGGATTAGGTACAAGATTGGCAGTGCTGGACTTTAGGGGCTGTTGCTGACCTGATTCTCCAGATACCCAGATCAGGAATAGCATGTAGCATGACATAGCTTCTAGCCCGTGGACCCTTCTTGCTGTCCAGTGGATACCAGGGAGCTGAGGAACTGTGATTACCCAAGTCTTACCTCAGGCTGGGATAGAGCCATGGGTTTCTGTGTGACTAGTTTATAGAAATGGAAGACAAGTGTGATCCTGCAATATGAAGAGAGCGAGAGAGCAGCAGCTTGAAGCCTCAGGGTAGTGTTGTGGTTTTCATCACCTGGTACACAGAGAGTAAAGATGAAAGTTTCTGTACCAGGGGTAAGCTGGTACTAAAATCTTCTCGAATGCTATGTCTTACACTATTGTTTATTCTTACTGTCAAAACTTATTAATGAATCATTATTAAGTTGCCAAACAGGGAACAGAGTCTCCCAAATGAATTATACATTATTTAGGTGGATGGTACCAGTATACAGTGGATTTTCATTTGCTGTAAGGCTGTCTCATTTCATTGGTAACTTTCCTAAACTTTGTTTCCACCACTGATACTTCTCTCCCCACAGTGAAGAGATGTTTTTCTGTTAATGTGAGTGGGTGGGTGAGTGGGAACCATGTGGTCAACACCATTAGACACAAGGGGGTTTTGGCCACATTTTTTCTGACTTTCAAATGTGGAGAGGAGAGCAGATGGGCTTATCCGGGTTCCTTATATGGAAGTGTAACAGGATCATTGAGTGGCAGTATTATGGATGCAAAGGGCTGTGTAATGGTAAAACAATCATGTTGCTAACTCAATAGAAAATAAATATTGAAGTAAACTAGAGGAGAGATAAGACATTTTTAAAGAGTTGAATTCCCTGCTCAGTTATTAATATCCAGCCTCCTTGACCTCAGCAGGGGACCTTTCATGCTTGTCTGGCTTTATTTTGGACAGATATTTTTATTTTCCCAATGAAACATGGAATGCATTAATGTAAAAATAGATCCCAATCATGTAAAAATGCATTGCAATAATATTATTTAGGTTACAAAATCAATTGATCAGAACTTCAGGGATAGGAACTTTACACTTGCTCTGAGAATTTATTTCAGCTCCTTTCATGTTTAATTTGAGAAGTGAATGAGCTAGAAGTTTAGTGAAAAACATATGATTGTGTTGTTAAAGGCCATAATGTGTACTCCAATGACTACGTTAGTTATATGAACAGCCATTAAACGGTGCATACTAATCTTAATTTTCATATTAGGAGTATAAATGGTGTTCTCTTTGGTTTTAGTACCAACTTTTGTATGATGCCATTTATGTTTTATTTAGGACAGGTGATTTTATGTACGATATTTTCATAAGCAAAATTTGAACCCAAGCATTTTGCTTTGTCTTTGATGGCTTCAGATACAGGGCTGACAAGGAAGCTATGGGAGGGTTATTCACTAGGAGGTTGTTGAATTGTTGGTATCGTGATAGATCTACAAGAGAGGAGACTGATTTCAGTGCCTGCCTTGTCTCCAGTGTTTCAAGGTGAGGTATTCCTGCTCCATCAAAAGAGTGTTGGCTACTAGAGCCACACTCTGGGGTTGGAGGTGATGGCTGGGTTTCTGACTTGTCTGGGTTTCTCTTTACATGGTGTTTGAGGGAGTTACTGCTTTCGAACTGGAATGCTAGGTCCTGGGAATGCCAGCTCAGCTGCGTAATTTGTTTTTTTTCTGCCCCTCTCTTGGTTAGAGTTAGAGGAGTGCATGTTCTCTTGTGCTGTTAGATACATGGGATGTCAGTGGTGTATACTGGGTCAGGAAGGCAATAGAGAACACTGATTCTAGTATAGCCTGATTGTAACTAATCCATCATCTCTTCAGCATCCCCAACTGAGTGCTGTGAGGGAGTTGTAGGCTTAGTGCATCACAATGCTGAGGGGTCTGGACAGGCCGCCAGGGTTTGTCCTGGGAAGTACAGGTGCAGGGAATTTATGCTTTTGGATTCAGAGGCACCAAAGCAAGGTATTTGCAGAAACTGGGTATATCTCCCTCAGAGTAGTTAAGTCCTGTAAAAATAGTAGAGGTGGTAGAATTTTCCAAAGAAAATATTCCATCTAATTATGGGGTTCATTAGGCAAATTAAAATATGGATCAATCATTTTACTTACTGGCCTTTGACTGAAAGTTTTGCACTGATGTAAATAAAGCCAAAAATGCTGCTGTGGTACATGCTCATGAAACTAGTACTCATGTAACCCTAAAGATAGAATTTTTCACCCTCAAAAGCCACAACATAAAAAGATAAAGTTTTATCCTTTCTCACTTGCATATGTGTGTGCCTGAGGTTTTTCCAGAAATTCAGAAATCAGTGAAAGTTACATTTTAATACTCTTGGGAGAAATTCAATCTATATTTAAGGAAAATAAGATTTGAAAGAATAATTTTTGGTTGTAATACAAGGACTTCAAAGTGAACTAGGAAGCAGTTATCAGCTGTCTGAGCAAACTATTAACCAATTATCAGCTTCAGAGTATTTTAACTTGCCGGCTGTGTACTATAGCTATACTTTTCTGTAGTTTAATTCTTTCTTTATATTTATTCTTAAATAGGAAATTAAGAATTTTGGTTTAAAATTATTATGTATTTAATAATGTATTTCCACACAGGATTAAAACATCTGAAATTCAGACTTATAGCAGTTCAAATAGAGTTATTGTGTTGCACATGCATATAGTTCCTACCACAACAAAGTATGGTTAATGACCCAGACTCAGAAAAGGTGACATGGCTATCATAACAATAAATATAAATAACACATTTTATTTGATTAGCCTTTATAATGCTTAATGAGCTTATTTTTCCTCTGTCTTCTAATCAGAGTAATTAACTTCGTTAAGGTAGACACATACTAGGCATCATACCTGATTTTCCGTTGCTTGCCATTATCTTAAATGTTTTTTCTACTTGCCTAGAGCCTACAACCTATAGAATAATAAAAAGTAGATTTAAGGTGCCTCTCACCTAATCAGAGAGAGTTGGATTGTATGTATATAAGGCTTTTTTTAGCTATATGTGGCCAAGAAGTCTTATTCGTTCAGCAAGTTTTGTCTTTTTATTAATCTATGCAAAATAATAAATAGGTTCTTATATTTTTCAGAAATACAGCTCTTAGGCTAATTATAGGCAAGGAAAATTCTTGCAGAAAGGAAAAGTTTAAGAAAGTTTCAAGTATTTAAGTGTATATGAAAAAAACCAAGAGAATATGATACTGAAATTTCATGCATTATTTTGCTTTGAAGCAAGCATAGAGTTAGTAAAATAAGCACAAAACCGTTCCATAAGTATTAAAAGTAAGTCACCATAAGTGTCTTCTTTGTACGTTCTGAATGCATGGGTTTTATATTTAGAGAAACTAAGCCATTACCTTGAAGATATTATTCAAAAGTTAGTGCTACCCTCACTAGCAAATTAAATTCCTGTTTTTCTGTATTACATATTAGAAATTCCCAAATGGTATGTGCTGAAAAGAAATTTTAATAATTAGATAATTATTTAATATTCATAATGATGTGATCTTGTCTGTTTAAAATGCTTCTTATGTCTAGATAGTTCACAACAACATAGAAATATATCTGAGAGCTGATTTTCACTCAGAAAGGGCCTCCAAGTAAAACATAAAAATACATACATTGTTGAGATCCTATTAAATTTGAAATTTGTAAAGCATTCATTTTAGGAGTCCTTGTTTTATAGTATAGCTTTTCAATTTGTTTATTTTTGTGCCATTTTCCTGTGGTTAAAAAATAACAAGCAAACCCCAAATCAAGATCAACCCTAAAGCTGGCTCCATCAGCCTTCCCATTCCCATGTGTTCTTGTATTTCATCTTGTAGTTGTTTTGTTATATTTTGTAAATATGTCCTATACTTAAAAGATCCACCAAAACACTTTAAAAGTGTCAGAATTTGGCTATGAGTTGTTCTGGGCACCTGCCTGCACAGCACCCATCTAAACCATCAGTGATGCTTAATTTCACCTCAAAAAGATAGCACTCTGTCCTCTGCTACTTCTCTTTGCTGAACTTCTTTCATTCAGTGCTACTGTGTATCTTGGGGAGGATTGTTGTGCTGTGTAGGTTGGACAGGGCAATGTGTCATCCCCTAGCACCTCTGGCATTTGAGGATTATCTGATCCATCAGAGAATGCTTGGGGTGGGTGTTTTAAAAACAATGAATCCATGTACTCAAACTCTCCCTCTTTTGTCAGGAGCTGGTTGCTTGGCTACCGTCAGAAAGAGCCTGTCATGGGGGTTTTACATGCTGTCTTTTTACACATGCACACAGACAGAAACACTGTGGAAAAGAGATACCATTATCAGTGCAATATAGGTAATGGCAATATCCAGTGTCAGCATTCTGTGGCTCTAAGGCTGCTGGATCCATGCTATATCAGCATGGGGTGGCAAGTTTTGATTACCTTATGCAAGGTAAGCACTTACTTTCTTACTGCTGTATGCCAAACAGCAAAAAGGGAACTGTATTCCCTTTAAACTTAAATTCATAGTGCCAAATTTCCAAACAATTAGGAGACTCCTCCGAACACACAAATATTGTCTTAATAGTTTTTAATAGGACAAAATCAAAGAAAAAAATAATTGTATCTTAGAATGTGTTGTACTTTGGAACTCCAACATTATTTACTAATCGTCTGTTTGTTGAATAAAAATAATTAAATGACATTAAGCCAAAAATCTGAGTATATAGAATATGTGTGTTTTGTGTTAAACAGTATCTTCTGGTCCACAGTAACAAAAAGAAAGTAAGACATTTGCAGTGCAACAAATCAAACACAATAAACAAATCTATACTGCACTTCATCTTACAGGACCTGTATCGCCCACTCTCTTCGGATGATATGGATTCAGTAGGAGACTCAGTGTAAAAGAGAAAATGGAGCAATGTTTATGGTTTGTGATTTGGTGAAGGTTTAACATTTTTCAAGAGAATAGCTGCTAATTTACAGTTATAGTGAATCGCACGAAAGAGTTTTGCATATTTAATATTAAAAACATGGGGCCAAATTAATTCGGGGGGGGGTGTATTTTTGGCTCTACCACTTCATTTTAATGAAAGAATTTGTAATGAATGAGCCATTGAATATGTCCGTCAACTACAAAACAGCATTGTGCACACTTTAAGGAACAAAGATTGGATAAGGTGAATGTAACGCACAAATCTATAATGGGCACATTTATGAATAGCACTCTTTTTATAATCTAAGGTACTGATTATATGTTCTGTTTTTACCATGGGTATCTTTATTCATTTTGGTATGAACGGTTAATGAATACTTTGCTTTTACCAATGAATAGGTAAAATGCAGAAAAGAAAAATCCTGACATACTAAACTGCTTGCACCATGCTGTCTGATCCTGACACACATATTTGGAACACTAAGTTTAGTCTTTTTCTCTAAATGAAAAGAAAATTAAGAAATCTTGTGTGGTCACAGGACAAAAAGTAAAAGCTTCCAGAGCAGTGTTCAAGTTCTCTTCACTGCATTACCATCTGATGACTAAACAGAAGGGTGTTCACAGGCAACATCAATGTTTTACCTGGCAGGAGCTGTTAATACAGATCATCTGTGTGTTGCAATATGGACAGATTTCTAAATGAGGAAATCTGGGAACACACTGGCTATTAGCGTCATCAGACACACATATGATACCTTTTGGAAAAACACAATTTGCCTGAGAAACTAGTGATTATTTTCACTTACTTTAAGAACAGGAACATTGGCTTTTTATTTGCTGTGATAAGGCATTTTATGCATTTTAAAATGAAAGACTACAGAAATGGTGGTACTGTTAATCATCCTCCTATTGATCTAATTTCTCTGTTTTCATAATTCCTAGAGGTGGTCATTTTGTACGGCATGAATATGCAAAACTCTATTGTTAAAGTAGGTCATGCATTATAACCAGCTGCTTAACAAATTATCTACTAATTTTATTTGTTTTCTGCTGCTTTATTGTGGGAATCTTAGTCTATTTTAATGCACGTAATAGCAATATTTCCCGTCATTGCATATTGCTTTAAATTTTATGTGTTGTATTTAAGACCATTGTGTAGCGATCACACATTTTTTACTCTTACACCTTTCTGTTCAGTATCTCAAATGCTAATGATTTAAGAATTAGAAATTAATGTGATTATGATCTTCAACAAAAATCTATAGAGATTATATTTTTGAGCTACTTAGTAATGATTTAATATATTTTGAAATCAGGAAATTTTTCTTAATAGCAGCAAATGTTTAGCTGCCACATGCCAACTTTTAAATGTAATGAAATAATTCCTTTACACTGATTTGTCCATAATAAAATTCAGCAGCTAGAAAATGTTGGCATGTGATGCTACATCTTCACTGTATCAATATTGTTTTCTTTATGGAGGATATTTACAAAAAGAAGTAAAAGGGCAGCAGAATACAAAACTTACCTTCTCGGGTTTCAATACCTGGTTCCAGTATCACCTGGAGAGAAAGTCATTGATCTGGCAGGTTTGCTGAAGCAGTTAGGTCATTCCTTTTGAAATGCATGTTTTGCCATTCCTGCTTCAGACTTCAGATCTAAAACTGTTACCAGTAATATGAGCAGTCGTGCCCCCCCTCCATACCCTGATCCTCTAAGGCTGCCCTGTTCTACTGAAAAAGTTTGCAGCTGTGAAGTTACTTGCATTTTTGCCTCTTATGAGGTAATGTTTTTATAAAATATATTACGTATTCCCAAGAAACTCATATTATGTAAAGGTGCATTGGGATCAGTTCCCAAATATTCAGACAACTCCACGAGATTGAACAAAATACTTCCTGACATTTTGAAAATTGTTTTTTTTCCTGTGAAGAAAATAAATTCCAGGAATTTTGATTTTCCTCCCCTCTCCCTTATAAGCTACTGCTGTGTAAGGCAGTTTATTGAGAATGTTCTGTGCAGACAGCACAGATTGCCAGCAAACCTGAATCCCACAGCTTTTCTTAGCTCTGGAAAAGAAAAATGGACCTTATATCAGTAATTGTTATCATAGCGAGTTCTCCATCAAGACTGTTTCAAAGAATATGCTAGTCCATAACATTTAATCATTTCAGCATATGACTTGTATTAAGGGGCTATTCAGGGGCAATATGTATCAATATTTCATTTAAGGAATGGAAGTCCCTTAGAGATTGAAAAGGTATACTGTTTATAGACTTTGAGATGCCTTTTGTGTGGAATGTAATTCCCATTATACATGAGCATAAATTAAATGTTTCTTTTGAGCAACACCAGAAGGTTTCAGTTTATGGGTGAAACTGAAATTGTGTTTCTTGATGCTGTAGTTCTGCTTGCAACAGCACAGGTTTTAGTTTGTTCCTAGATTTCATCAACCTCATTAAATAACTTAATAGCTTAAGCAACTTTATAGTATTTGACCCTCTTATAGTTCTCTGTATGCTGCATTATTTGTGCCTACTTTAAGGTGATTATGATGTAGCTGAAGAGTCTTGTATAGATTGTGAATGCTTTCCTTCCCTTTGAGCTTTATGAATACTTGTGATTATTTCCCTAATGCTTTCTGCAGCTTTTCAGGGTTTTTTTAATCTCTTCTTCTTTTATACAACAAAAAGTTCACATGTGAAGCACAGAATGTGTATGTTTATATTTATATACACACACATATAGATTAATTGCTTTGAAACCCATGTACAGTTGTGTCACATTTGTGGCTTTAAACAAATATGTGGGGAAAATGTATTAGTGGGAGGACGTTCATCTGGTGGGATTTGCTATAGCTCTGTTAAAATCGGTGGAGCTGCCCCACCTGCACTTGCTGAGCAGCTCCTCTGAGGAAGTCTGCCCAATTTTAAGAGATCTCATGTACGAACAAGGGCTAAATTCTGCTGAGTTTGCAGTTACTGGCAAAGCCACCATTGACTGCAAGGTGGGAAGGATTAGGACCTTATGCACAAATATATTATATATACACAGACAAAACATTAATCATAAATTTGAAATGGTATTATTTTGGTATGTTCAGACTTGAATTTCTAGAATTGCACTGTTTAAAAGTTTTTAACTCCTGCAATATTCAAAGTTATTTTGTTGAAAACAGTAAAATCTTTAACCTTCATTATCCAATGTGAAAATTGCTTTTCAATTTGCAAAATAATTCAGCAACATCACATTATATCTGCTTATTTTTCACTTTAAACCATTTTCACAGGGCATATATGACTGTAAAATGAAAATTCTGGGGCATTAATATTATGGCTATAAGCATATATTATAAGAAAGGCTATATAATGTGAAACAACCTTGAAGAACACCTGGCTTGAGATTGTGTAGTATAACAATTCAAATAAATAATAGTGTTTGCTTGCTTTTACAGTTTCATATTTCACAGCGGTGTGAAGTATGTGAATTTTGTATGGTGGACTATGTTGCAAAAAGTGCCCTCCAACTCTAAATGTTAAAATGAAGTAACAGTAATATAGAAAAGAACCTCTGATCAACTCAATTTTACTGTTTTGTCAAAAATAGCAGTGAAATGAACAAACAGGAAGTCTTTGTGGTGCTACACAGATTAATGTTGTCTGTGCTTTTTCTTGTATACAGTTAATGGTATGCAACCAAATGAAAGACTCATTATTTAATCTTCACTTTCAGTTTATTTGTTAGTGACAGAACGAGAACTTGTAACTATGAATGATCAACAGAAAAATACCTTATGTCATGCAGTCAAGCAGTAGCTTTACATGCAGAGCAAAGCAAGCAAGTAGTTGTCACACTCTGGAAATGGGTGTGCTTCCTGCAGAAGCCCCTCCATTCCAAAAGGAGAGCTTAACAAGCAGAGCAGGGGCTATTCTGAGCTGTGTTTGCTGTTGTAACACCTTTCAGCTGGCTCAGTTTGCCTGTTTCACCTTGCACCTGATCTCAGACTGGCTGAGCTCCCTCACTCCCCATGGAAGGCAATGGGTATGTAGATACTTCTTGTGTACGCACACTTAGCGAAGGGTTGTTAAAAACACACACAGTGCACACATAGTTATCCGTATGCATTTTAGTGTCTGTATTTGCGCATGTTGATTATATTCAGGTTTGCTTAACTTAACCCTCAGCAGTGAAGTACGAAGAAAGGTGTACTGTATTCAGCGTGTACTTGTTGTCTGATGTTCTCTGAGGTAATTAGTTTGTGGTTTGCCCTGCAATACAGTGTTTTGGAATTTGAACTCTAGTGAAAGAGGAACTAATGATGTTTGTGCTAAGGCCTCTTCATTTTGTTAGTTGCACTATGGTATTGTAAATATTGGCACATTTACAACATAAGTTTAAGATTTTACAAAATTATGCATACAATTATTTTTTTTTCTTTTTCAAAAAGTGCTTAGATATTTGCTTTTTAAAATATACCATTTTTGTATTAATGTGATGCAGGAAACCAAAAAGAAACCTGTTGATTTATCAACAAAAAATGTAAAACTTGCAAATGAATGTTTTATTTCATATAATCAGCTGAAGAAAATCACCTTAATTTTTGTGCCATTGTTTCATCATACTGTGTTGTACTTGTGTTTCATATTTGACCATGTCATCCTGGTTGCAATTTGTTGTTTCGGTAGATTTAACATTACTGTAGATTCTTGTACGCAATGTAATAAATATATTTAAAAAATGTACACTGTTCAGTGAGTTTATTTTGGAAACGTGATTAACAGGCTTTAAAAAAATAGTTGCAGTTGGTACTGGAGTTGGATCAGCATTGTCCATCTGATGATTCACTTGGCATATGGGATTCAGGCATCCTAGTGGGTCACTTTAAATAGTCAATGTATTTTGTGCTTTTTTAAAACCCAGGCTCTAGTGTGTAGATGCGAAAGATCCTTCAAGGAAGAATTTGGCTTCTAATATGTTTTTTTGGAGACAGTAAATATACCTGCCTTGAATTGCTTAGGGGTAAGCGTGTGTGTTTACGATGGGGTAGACTTGAAGTGAGAAATTAGTAGACTGTCCAAAGCAAGGTGCCATCTCCCTGCTGACAAGTTAGCTACAGCAGTGCTCCTCTTAAGGCAAGTATTAGGCAAATAATGTCCTGAAAAGCTAAGAGGACTGAAACATACCCATGGTGTTTTAAAATAAGTACCTTGTTTTCTTGATATATCTTTCCACTTTTTAAAAATACACATCAATAGCCTGGTTTTATTTTTATTTTATTTAGCAGGGGCAGGGGAAGAGAAGCATTACAATTTCTGACATGTCATCTGCCAGTCTGATGCTTCAGCTGATGTTCAGACACTCTCTTAGAGGGATCTGTGAGCCTGATAAAAGTTCTAGTTTTGAAACCCACTTGGTTGCTAGTAAATAGGTCTGCTTAAAACTAGTGTGCAGACATAGATAGAAGCAGTATGATAGAAATGAGGAAGAATAGACACAAAATAATTGGGGTTTCTGTCCCTACCAAGTAACACTTAAGAATACCAGAACAGCTTTTAAAACTCAACTCACAGAGATAAAAAACAAAAGTGGTGATTGCTCTGTGCCCTCAATTGGGTGGAAGAAATAAGAACCTCCTTTGATGGTCTTTCAATTTCTATTCTATAGTTGAGTGGAAAACTTTACCTGTGTATAACTTTAGAAAAGGAAACCCTCTCATTGCATCATTGTACATGTGACTTTTCATGTTAACCACAGTATGGATACAGTAATGACAGGTCAACTTCCGATTCCATGAATCTGATACTTTTTTTTTAGATCATCAGTCTCTTCTGGAGGATTCCAAAGGTCTAGTGAGCCTACAGTTTGAATTATGGCTCTGCTTTGGAAGCAGCTGCTAGGAGCTGGCGGAGGTTAGATATAAGTTTACTGTTAAATACTGTATAGGAAACTATGTTGGTTTTTCAGAATTGCCTTGTTCCACAAATCAAATGAGTGTATAAGCAGTTGATGTTGCAGCTTAGTAAGGGGATCCTAATAAAACAAAGTACTTGAAAAGTCAATTTCAATCTGTCAGCTTGATTTACTTGCAAACTCTTCCATTTGTCCCTCTATCCCTCAAAGAAGAAAATCAGCACAAGTTCCTGAATGACACACACCTGAGTATTGCTTGCGTAGCTTAAACTTATCCTTTCTCCAAGCTGTGTAAATCCTGAATTGCATAGATTTCCCTACGTAGGGCCTCTCTTTAGTCAAGTGTCTAACAAGCCAGGGCAGGATTTAAAACTGTGGATAAATAGCAGGTTTGCATACATTTTTTATTGTTCCTTTCCAGATGAAGCTGTTTATAAATAAATTTGGATCTTGTTTAGTGTGCTGTCTGAATTTGAAAAGAAAACAATTACATCATTTCTCTTTCTATACGTTGAATTTCATTGGCTTCCGTTCTTTCAGCATGCAGATTGTGGATTTGATATTTTTCCATGAAGTAATTCTTTGCCAGCTCTGTACTGTTTACATGTTTACCCCTTCTGAGCTGTCTGGGAAAAAAAAAAAAAAAAAAAGTACACGATTAAACAAAAGAAAATCAAAACTATTTTTCACTAGTTAGACTTGGGAGAGGGAGTTTCAGTGTAACCCTTTGCTTCTCTCTAAATGGAATAATAAAAACTGAACTTGTTTCTTTAACACTGGCATCAAAATATATTACTGTTTTAAATATGTTGTCCTCTGCTTTACCTTTTGTTCTCTGAAGATGTACCATTTTGTTGTATTGACTTACTTATTTCTTCCTTAATATGTATTGCATACATTTTTTGAGCCCTTCGGAGTCCTTTAATACATGCACTGGACTGTTTTCTTGATTTTCCTATTAACAGTGATGACATTTAGGAATTGGCTTTGTCAGGATTTCATGACGGCTACCTTGCAAAAGTTATTTATAACGATGCTGAACACTAGTATGGGCTCCAAAAGAGGTGAGCGTGATTCCTTAACTGTTTAGATCTGGGTTTAATGCTGTTTATCCTTGCTGAGCTGAACATCTAACACATATTACTGACACACATTGCTTTTTGTATGCTTTTAAATTCTGTAAGATTCTTCAGAATAGGGAAATCTTAGGAGGCATCATTTAAAGACATTAATAATTCTGCTATCCTGGGTCTCCTTCCTGAATTTACACTTTGTTTACTAATTTTACTCTTCACTAAGGCTGTTTCTAAAACAGCAGAACTCAGCATGAGATCCAAACTTAGTGTTACACCTGTGTGCATTTCTGTTACTCACATTTCATCCAGATGCTTCCTTCATGCTAGGAACATACAAAGGGATCTATTGTTGAGAGACTTTCTAGACTCCATATGTGCTAATAAAGGTTTTGAGAGGTTTGGAAAATTAAATGCAGTGTTTGGGGTTTAAGATTCAGGAATTTGATTTGCCTTAGCAAACTTTCTAGTCATACTTGTTTTAAGTTTCTTTTCATAACTGCTGACACTTGTAGTCTACAAGAATAATTCCTGCTGTTGAAGTGGGATTTTAAGATTAAATTAGGACAAAGGTGAGTATGAGGAGAGAGAAATTACAGTAATATTTATTTTACTCCCTTTTTTCGTAGATTTAGCACAATTTCCACTGAGATACAAGCTATTTACAAAACAGTTGCTAAATAAATCTCCCAGTGAGACACGGATGAAACTTTATAGTGCTAATGTTTCCATTCACATCAATGAGTCGTGTGGTGTGCTGACCATCTGTTATATAAACCTGAATAGGATCTGAAATCCTTACACCGAAGACCTGACTTTTTTATGCCATCTTATAGAGGTGTGCCATAAAAATGGCTATGTGCTGGCAACCTGTGCAGCTGGACCCCTTTAAATCTGTGTTGTAGTGATGACATTTCAAGCACCTCAACATCTCTTAAAATTAAAGCAGCTAATTGCATTAAGGTCTGTGTATTGAAGTGATTATATTCGTGCTTAGAGTTTGCTTTTCCTCACTCCCCATCTTCAATGTCCCTGATGGGGTCCACAGCTGTGAGAGCGACAGTGTACGCAACAGAATGCCTTACGATTGGCAAGCCAAGTGGAAGGAACAACGAGACCCACAAGGATTGCTGGACTCGGAGGGCTTTCAGCTTGTGAGAACAAAGAGCTAATTAAAGTCTAAATAAATGAAATGTCCTTCCAGCTGAAGTAAAGATAAATAAATAAATATCTCTGTGTTGTTCCAGAGAATTGAATAAAGATGAAAATATTTGTTTCCTGTTTATCTAGTAACGTCTCTTTAATGGTGGAAGGGGGTCCATCAGGAGACTTGGTGAATATGTGCAAATGTACAGTTTCTTATTTCTTTTTAATCTGTGTTTTAATAGGAGGGGTTCAGCAAAGGTAATGAAAAGTATGTGATTTCTTCACATTTTTCAACTAATTTAAAAATTTTGAAGTTTAAAGCTTTTGAACTCTCAGTATGTATTTTTAGCAAGTCTCTGCTTAGCTACTGTTACTTTTCACTGGTGAGCTCTGCTTCTAGTCACCCACTGGTGCTTTGCATGCAGATCTCACTGAGGGGGCTGTATGCTTTGTTTGCAGACCTATAGTATAGTAAATGCTACTAGTGCATTGCTTTAGTTCTTCAGTTACAGATATCATCCTAGTCTTCCCATTCTTATGTAGAGTTGATAAGTAAAGAGGTTATATATCCTTTAAATTTTCTATGGGCCACTTTTTTTTTCCTGTTTAATTAAACCTAGCCTAAATACATATTTAGTGAGCCATACCTAAGACAGATATATAAGAGTGAATTTCATTTCAGTTATGTGTAGGCCATTAAGACCACAGTTTTTAAATACATTTGTCTTTATAATATGTATTATATATGTATGTAAAATATATTTAAATGCATTTGTAAATATATTTGTATTTAAAGTGTAGTGCTGCTGAAGCACTTTGCTGAAATGAGCCCTCCAAGGGGTCTAATTTTGGAAGGAAATGACTTAGCAATCACAGTTCTTAGCTAAACCTCATCTTGAGGGTCCTTTAGAAATTAGGTTCCCAAACAGAAATTTGAATCTCTCTAGGCACCCATTCTGAGAAGATGTGGCCACCAATTTTGGTCTCTATTTTCACTTTTCCCACTCTCAAGAATGAAAACAATGGGTGCAGGACTCTTGTAAAGGGACCATCAGACTGCTAAAGAAAGCTGCTAAAGAAAGTGGTGTGTGGTCGGCAGTCTTGACCTAACATCTGCTGAAAAGTGTAATCTTATTATTTAAAATAGAAAAAAATAAAAATCAATAAAGCAGTTGTTTAATTATCTGTTGGAAACCTAGCACTAACCTTTTTGTGTTGTACCCCTTAACTGTTGTAAAGGTTCATTCCTGATGGTATATGTAACAAATATTAAACATATTTAAATTGTAATTTATGTAAGAAAATACTGTGGAGTGGGAAAAGAAGCAAGAAATTGGATGCCTGGTCTAGGAAAACAAACAGACCCAGAAGAATGAGTAGAGAAAACATGTTTTTCTGCTTATTTTACAAGCAGGCGTGTAAAGGAAACAATTCTCTCATTACATGTGTATAAAAATAGGCTTTGAGGGTGACTTCTCCAGGCATGAGAACTCCTAGCATTTTCCCGTTACATTGATCTTCATCTGCTCATTTGTTCAAAAAATGAACCAGAGGTAAGTTTTTATGGACAGGTCCCGCAGTTTAGCACACCAATACCATATACATAAGCACGTCCTAATCATGCAACAAGGCAGCAATATCTTAGTGAACTGCATAAAATCCATTGCTGCTGACTTCTCTTGTCAAGAGGCAGCAAAATTAGTTCAAAAACTGATTAATGTCATTTTTAATTCTGGTCAAAGCTTAGAAGAAATGCTTTGGATGGATGAAAACAGTGAGCAGGGGTTGATTGAAAGAAAAAGGGCAAAGAATCTCATGGTAGATGGGATGTGCAAGCTTTCAGGATTATTTAGTGAAAAATGGGAGTTTAACCTTCGTCTAAATCATCTGACCTTAATCTGTTATGGGAGAAATTAAAAGTTAGTCTGTTCAAATGAACTTGGCATACTGGACAGCTTTTAACTCTGCTGACTGCCTTCTCCCTGGCTCTGTACTCTGCAAAAATCCCAGCAGCTGCAGCAATAGTTATTCTTGCTCCAGTCATCAGCTGTGCTCTGTGGTAGCAGAGGAGAGAGGTTGTTCCATATATGCTGTATAAAATTTGTGAAGGGGATTGGCACCCTGATTATGGGCATTTAGATACCTTGCAAATATAGATAAAAGAGGCTGATGGTGTTTGTTAGTTACATGCAGTACAGCCTACAATTTATGTAATATGCAGATTGAAGGAGGTAATTAAGTACAGCAGCACTTTGTAACCTTTCAACATGTGAACCCAAGAAAGTTTTAGTTTTGGAAATCCTCTTAATACTTAGCACTTATGTTGCAACATGACCTGAGCTTGATTTTGCTGTAGGTTTAAAGGACCGCTATACATTTGAGCTGCTTCTTAGTTTCCTTTGAAGATGAGAGAATTCTGATGATATGTTTGTATAGTTGTTATGCAACACAGGATAAAGTTTTGGGTGAAATCCAGTCCATGTCATATGTCTGTGTAGTTTCATCCATCTGTATGTGTGATGAAGCAATCTTCCTAAAGTACATGCCTAGAATCCATATGTAACTGATAGACATTGATACGTGCTTTAGAAGTCTTCCTTAGTGAGATCCTGCCTGCTATAGTTTTAGCATCCAAGATGGGTGGCTACAAATCTCCTTCTAGTGATGATAGAGACACCATCCTCCTCCCATTAACTGTATAGGCAAACACAGACGCTGCACAAGTACTTAAAACCAGGTTATCGACTCATGCCTCAAGTGAGCTATACCCAATCAAACAGTTTTCCAAAGAAGAAAACATTATTCACCCCGACATTTTATTTTTTTCATACATTAACATAATGATTGCTACCTTCTGGAACACAACTGGGGCAGATTTAACCAGAGGGATGTTTGCAAAAGTAAGGAATTCTGCCTGTAACAAAGCCAACTTCAGTCAAAGGATTCGCTTGTACTTCTAGTGGATGCCGAGTTAACGGTGTTGCTGAGAAAACAGTCTTCTGCCTGCAGAGGGCATACAGCTCCTCAGTTTTCCCTGCCAGAATACAGGTAGAATAGGGAGAAACTAATAGACTGTACATAAATGCCTTACTGCACATTACCACACATAATGGATCAGAGATGTCTCCATGTATGCTAGGGTAACAAAAGTATAATTTCAGTGGAAAAATTGGACTCCTCCAAGCATTCACATATCCCTACACCAAATTAAATCTATATAGTGAACACTGAAGTCTCTCCGGGATGTGTGTCCAGCAGGAATCTGCTGTGGGTACTCATACTCCTTAAAAATCATCTGTTTTCATTTGTGTCTCTCCATTTCCAGAGCTCCCAACACAGTGGCTCCTCTACCTCATTAGCATCCACCAAAGTTTGCAGCTCTATGGATGAAAATGATGGACCTGCAGAAGGTAACATTTGAAGGCTGACATTTCAAAGCAGTCAGTGTAGTGATAACAGCAGCTGTGTAGGAAATGAGTCATTCTTCCTGCCAGAGAAGGTGGGAGCTTTGTGGGTTGGATGACTCTCCATGAGGAGGTTCATAGGTCTTAGCAAACCAGTTAGGTTCACTGTGGTTCAGAATTGATCTGGACACCACTATTGAGAGGTGTTTTTGTTGCAGGATACTCAAGATACTAGTTCCGCAGGTGATGCAGTGCTGAGTGGATTATTTTAGTTATCTTTTGTCTCATCTATCATGGTGCTAAAGAACATACTGCAGCCCTGGGTCTTCATTCAAAAACTATTAATCTTACCCCATATTAGGGCTTTGACCAAGTTGGCTAAGGGATAAGGTCTGCTTGAATACTGCCACTTTACACACACAAACACGTAAGTGTGTTTGTATGTTCCCATCTGACAGTACCTCTACATGCTGCCTGTGAATTCAGGCAAACCACAGCTCCCTTGTATCATAATATTCACTTTTAATATTAAACTGGAAAAAAGGACAGATAAAAATACAGTCAAAAGCACAGTCTTAATGTAAATTCAAGTCACATTTCTGGGAGGCATTTTTTTGATGTTATGATATTTAGATGGTAGTTTGTGTCATCTGCAGTTTACAGTCAGCTTTTAGAGGCATGTTAGGTATTTGCAACAAGCTATTTCAAATACATTTAGAAATAATGGTACATGAATGAGCACTAAAACACATGAAACTACAAACTTTTCTTATGCTTAGACACTGTGTAATGCAATTTTACCTAAACATCTGGTGCCCAGGTTGCATGTGAGGTAGTATTATTGAGAACATTTGTTTAAAAACTAAATATTTAATATTGGGGGAGGGGGAGAACTAGCACTTAGCGCATGAGGAGTTTTATGGATGTCTCAGTTTACAGGATGTAATAAAATAAGTGCTTGAGTGTTGGACTTCTTTGGTACATATATTTAATCATGCTGTGTCAAGGAGTTCCAGCCCTTTTTGGAGGCTGGTCTGCGCTTGTGCAGATCACAGGGGCCTTTTCATAATTAAAAAAATACAATTTTGGTTTTGTCCCAGGGGCATATTGCAATGGGAATGGTAAACAATGTAACAGTCAAATGGTGGTATGTTTGAGCCCCCAAAAGTCTTATTTTTCATTATTGTATCTGTGTGAAACCTGTTGAGTATATACAATGTCAGCAGCATGGTTTCACTGTACAGTAAGTGGGATACTGACTCTGAATGGTTTCCAGGCTCCAAAGCCATAGACTTAAAATGCATGTTATGTGCAACATCTGTGTTTCCTTCACTAACAATAAAAATGTACTAATGATTCTTTCAGAAGTGTTGGAGGAAGGTTTCCAGGTTCCAGCATCGATAGCTGAGCGATATAAAGTTGGAAGGACTATAGGAGATGGAAATTTTGCTATTGTGAAGGAGTGTATAGAAAGGTGAGGAGCATAATACACTTATTACTGTAAAAATAATCATTAATGCCATTGTTTTTCTAGATCATGTTTTTAGTTGTAGATTATTGGACATAGAGTCAGGTATTGTGTCAATGCCAGATGGAAAAAAGAGAGTAATGAAAAATAAAAATGAGTGAATCCAAGGCACAGTCTATGAATTTAATTCTTTGTGGGTTTTATATGTTTTTTTCTGCTGCACTCTGCACTATTTTACCAGTTCTTCGTGTTAAATCTTTCTGGTTGTACTGAATTAACATCTTTTCTTGCAGTATATCCTTGCAACTCTCCCTTTGCAACATTAGACTGATGAAACATTTCACATGTAGGTGAATTCTGTAAGATGTCAGAAAGTTTTGTGTGTGCAGTGTAGTGGTGGTAGTGAACACAAAGAACTCACTTTAGATCCATCTATTCTGCTGTCTGACACTGAGGAGTAACCTGTTCCATGTTTATCTTTAGTTACATGGCATCTCTCTGCTCCTTGCCTGCTTTATGCCATTATATGAGCTCCATCCAACTTTAGGAGACTGCACTGCAGCCATCAAAATCTGATTTCTTCAGTCCGCTCTACCATTAAAAAGCGAGAACAGGCCCCCTTATGACTGATGACTGATTTTAGACACCCACTTCAGATTAGCCACAAGTCACTTCAGCTGTTCCTGTTGCTAAAAAAGTGTCCAGGTTGACTGTCTCAGGTGTCAGGTTTTAAGTCTGGCCAGGCAGGTCATAAGCCAGGTTTGAACTGCCTCTACCCAATATTAGAGTGTAAAAAAAATGGAACAAAGACAGATATTTTCTGAGAACTATGGGAGCCTTTTGGTGGTATTGTTAAAAATAGGAGAATATGGGGTAAAAAAGATAGTAGGTATTTCCTCTGCATGTCAAAGGATTTTAAGATCACTCATGTTATATAGTAGTAGTTCAGAGAAAGCAAAAACAAAATCCAGAGCTAGAGATGTCCAAAAGAAGGAATAGCACTGTCAAGGTCTGATAACAGAATTCCACAAGTGAAGTTGTATATGCCCTGTTACCATGTCCTAGAGAGAAGACTCTTAGAGGAGACTGTAACTTGACCTCTGGTCTCAAAGAAAGGACTTTAGCTTGCAAGAATGTGATATTAACCCTAGAGACTGAGAAAAGATTAGATCTCATGGCAGATTCTGATAAATTAGCTTTGCTGGTTTTAAACCATACTCTCTGGAAAAAGACAGTTCCTGCTCAAAGTGTCTGGCAAAGTCAGAGACCATGAAGACAGCTGTTGGGGAAGGGGGAAGAGCATATTTTGTATCAGCCGACAGTATGCTTGTGGGACTTGGCCAAAGCTCTCAGGAGCCCTTTAGAGCTCTGTCAGAGTGAGTTCCTGGTGGAGCTGGTCATCTTGAGGGTGATAGCTCTTCAGATCAAACCCTGGGGTCTGAACACTAGACTGGGGAATCTGGAAACCGAAAGGAAGCAAACCAAATAAGACGAAAACAAGAAAGCACTGAAACACAACCCATGGAGGGGGCATGACTGATGAAAAGCACAGGTGTAAACATAGAACTAAGAAAAGAGAAAAAGGCAAGCTAAAAGTAAAGTGAGCAGTGACTGGGAGAAACAGATTACAAGGCAAAATAATAAAAGGTTGAGGTTTTGATACACTGTCATTCAGCTGAACATGCTAGTTGTGCTGAGAGAGGGTTCAAATGTGCATCTTACAACTCTTCTCAAGCTGAGAGAAAAGGCACAATCAAAATTAAATATAGGTCCTGCCACATCTAAAAATAATGCAGATTACAATATCCTTGAGACCTAAAATGAAGACTGTTTCCTGCCCTCTCGTCTATGCCACTGGTCCCAGAATTATCTGCTAATACAATGTACCTAGTGAATACATGCTCAAATGGCATGATTACTCAGGTATTCCCAGATTCATACCCCTACGGTCTCTGAGCTGTACCATTCCAAGATCCCATTTGTATCAGAGTTAGTACTTTGGAAGAGCCTGAAAATTACAATAGAATTATTTCTGATAGTTTCCACTTCTAAAGAGTGTACTGTTGCCATTAGAAGTGCGGAAAGACAAATTAAAGGCTCAGAGGGTAAATTAAATCCAGTATGTGTAAAACCCCTTCAAAAACATTCTTCGCAGTCTTTCTAAGCAAAAAGCACCTCACTTCAAAGTCTGATTTGTCCATCATTTGCAGAGACAGAATTGATGGGGTGATACTTGGGACAGAGGACTTTTCCATTTTCCTCTGATGTACAATTCCTGTGTGCATTAGACTTCAAAGGAATAGCACCATGAGGTGTTAGGCAAGTAGGAATGGGTCTTGTTACACAACTTCACTGATCACATGGATTCTTCTTCTCCATAGCTGTGGAAATCAGCCTGTGTGCGCTGGTTAGCCACTCTGACACTTCAGACGCATTCACAGGCATTTTCCTCTGACAACAACCAGTCCAAACAGAAACCATAAGCCATCCTTAAAATTTTTACATGAGGACTTCTAAGTCCCATTCTGTGCATCTGTGAACGCACAGGTATGTACACACACAAAAATACTTAATACACACACAAAAATAATGAAGATAGATATTGTCTCCAGTGCAATGGAAATTTCTGTGGGCTTTGCAAAAAGTTAGAACAGCCAGGGAATGTGGCACGGGGCCCTGTTATGTACTAGAAGTCTAACCCTGTGTCCTGCTGTAGAGTTACAGATCCAGACTTTAATACAGCTATAACGTGTTTCCCACTTTGTGTGGCCCCTTTTCATTGTTTGGGTGAGAGGTGATATGCCCATTTCACTCTGAGCTTCTGGCATGGCCTGCATACTCTTTGGCGGGTGTGTAAGTTGCAGTGCTGCTGACAGACTGTGGTTCTGCAGCTTTTTAAGGGAAAGGATTTGCATTATCTTAGCTTTAATTTTCTTTTTACGAAAACAAAGAACAGTCAGAGTTGTCATCTGGTCATTACAAATCTACTTTATCATATGTGCAATTTGTCCTGTGGTGTTTTCATATGTGTTCATTTTTAACTTTCAGATACTTCCAAATTCTGACATTTCTTCACTAGATCAGATTTCCCAGTGTTTTGGAGTACATGGAGTCTCCCATGGCCAACAAAAACCATCAATTTCCTTTCTCATGACAGAAAGGAAGTATTCCTAGGGCAGGCAAGCAGCTGGAAAGAGACTCCTATTGAAAGAGGGCATATTTTGTCTGAGTTTGAACGCCAAATATTGTAATTTTTAATATTCCTTCTCCTACCTCCTCCTTTCATTTTCCAAAAATAGTGTCCCTATTTCTGCCTGTCTTCTCACTGATCTGGCACTGTAGCCACCAAACAGCAGCACCAGGAAGGGGCACCCCACATGGAGTGAGGACCATTTCTGCAGGCTGTAGCATTAAACTCCTTTGTGTACAGATCTGCAAAGATTTTCATTTTGCTTTGCTGAAGTCAAGTCTTGAACAGCCATGCTGTACATTTTTTATAAGTCATAGACATCATCATCCGGTGTGATTTCTTTGCACAGCCATTGAGTGTCTTAATAAAGCCATTGCTGTCTTAATACAGACTGTCTTGGCTCCCTGGGAACTCAAACAGAATTAATATTTTGGGCTGGTTTGTTTTTTTTATTTTGCTGAAGTCCTTATTTTTCCTAAAATTAATATAATGGTACATCATTGCCAGAGTTCTCCATGCTTAAATACGGCAATGAAAATACCCAATCATTTTCCTAATGCAGTGCTTTCACTTTATGACTCACTTTGCGTGTGTTATTTGACAGACTGTGCATATTTTTAGGCATGTTCATTTCTCTAATTAACTTACTATATATTAATTCAATCTATCAGTTTAACTATGTTTTGCTAAGTGAACAATTAAAAAAAAAACTCCCCATATGCTTGAGAGGTTATTTTTTTCTTAATTGTTTTTTAACAAAACATATGCTTAAGGGCAATATAATAGACTTCTGTAAACTGTTTAGATCTTTATTACAAAATGAAAGTGTTTCTTGAAGAGCTTTTTTCTTATATTGCCTTTTCTCCATTTAATCTTATAGTGTAAATAGAGCTTGTGAACAGAGCTTCTTGGTTTCATCCTTACAACCATCTTTTGGTTTTGTAACTTGATTAAGAAGTGGAAGTTGATACTGTTAACTTGTCTACAGGCTTATTTTCCTATGTTAGCATTCTATATAATAACTATCTATAAATGCATAGGAGTGATAAGTATTGTATGGTTTAAAAAAACCCCACACTCAGTCAGAAGGAAATGTGTCCTCATGTTCAACTAATTCTCTGTAACTTCTTACTGTCTCCAGAACCTTTCATATTCTGTTCTAAACATCCTATTTAATTCTGCTAAATATTATATACTTACTGAATACATAAAACATTATTTCAAAGACTGACTTTTCTATCATAACAGTTGTGAGTGCAGATGTACAAACAAAAGATTTTTCACTTTAGGTCTAAAATGAAAAATATGTTCCATAGCTCATAGTATTCTTTATAACAGAAAACAGTTTTGGGGTTTTAGAAGGTTTGGATCTGTAAATACTGTATAATGTTTTCACATAAAACTGCAGAAGAAATAACAATTATTAATACAAAATGGAAAAAAAACCCAGGTTATTCTGTTTTGAAAACATTGTAATGTCCTCATTTAAAAAAAAAATGCTTACTGCTTTTTTTCCTCAGGCGTACAATAAATTTAGATCAAGTTCACAATTCCAGTCAAATCCAAGCTTCATTTCTTGACAGAACAATTATTTGAATGGAATTATTGCCCAGACCTATTGTGCTCAAATGACAAATATTAACTCGACTGAGAAAAGTATTCAGTGTGATTGAACATACAGATTTTTCTTTTCTCTTTCTTCAGATCAACTGGTAGAGAATATGCTCTGAAAATAATCAAAAAAAGTAAATGTAGAGGAAAAGTAAGTATGAAAAACTCATAAATGACAAAAGATTTTGATTTTTTTTCCCAGGAAACATTTTGTGACATTTTGTGAGATCAGTTTGAGAAGCTGTTGGTATTTGTCTACTTCCTGGCAAGTGTTTGTTAGAATACTTTTGATTGAAGCCTTTGCCTGTCCTCTGGAGATCCTTGGAGTAGCAGTATAAATGGCTGTGATGTGGCTATAGAAGTGTGTATTCATTCTCCAGTTTGTTGGTTGTGTGTGGGCACTCCCCTTGGTCTTTACCCCTGTAATTATGTCCTCTAACTTTCAGAATTCCAGATGCTATAGAAAACAGAAAAATAATACTAAGAATTATATCAACACTGGTCACTATGTCTAAATAGTATGCAAGATTAATCAAATTGATGTCATATTTTTACCAAGTGACTGATAGCTTTTGAAATCTATAACAAAAGATGCTGCTTCGGAGAAAAAAACTTTAGAAACTTCCATATTTAACTTTTCTCTGTTCATGTGTTTCTTTTTCTTTCAGTTATCACATGGATGTTGTTTCTAGACATGCTCCTTTCATATTGCTGGAGGCAACATCTGTTACCTTTTTTAAAAACCCTGAGGAGTCTGTGCAGGTCCAAATTCTCTCTGTTTTTTTTTTTTCACTGTGAAATTTTTTCCCACCAACTCATAGTCATTAAAGATTTCTTTTGTGTGGCAGGAACACATGATCCAGAATGAGGTATCTATTTTAAGACGAGTTAAGCATCCCAATATTGTACTTCTGATTGAGGAGATGGACGTGCCAACTGAATTGTACCTTGTCATGGAACTTGTAAAAGTGAGTATTTTGGAGACAAGCTGTTTCAACCATACTGAGAAGTTTTATTGGTACTAATGCTTACTAAAAGTCATGGAGTCACAGAATAATTTAGAATGGAAGGAGTCTCTGTCCAGCACCCTACTGAAAGATGTGTAACATACTGTCAGATTTTTCTTTTATAACTTTCAAATATTTCCAATATTTGTCTTTCTGTAAGCCACACTCTGAACAGTACTTTGAAGATGACCAGTTTTATTTGCTGCCCCCAAAAAAGTGTCTATAAAAAGTTTCAACTTAAAGAAATGCATCTGCCTTGAGGTGAATTGAAAATGCCCCCAGTCTGAATATCCAGAAATACCAGCCTTCAAAATTCAATATTCTTTGATAAAATATAGTTTAATTAAATTTTATTTATTTATATTAAATTTAAACATTATTACCTGTCATTTTTCTCTGTTGATTTTTATTAACACATTGTGAGCCTTGCCTTCTTGATAAGAATCTAAATTTAAAATGGAGGAGGGGGGAAATGAAAGAGAAAAACCTGCCATATAAAGCATGGCTCTATTCTGAAAAGTAAGTTTGTGAATGCAGTATTCTATACTTGGGACCCTATTTATTTCTTCACAGTAACTTCCAGATCTCATGCACTTATTTCACTTGCTGGTGGAATGACATATTCAGAATGGATTATGAAATTCAGAGTAGGTCATCTCTTGCCCCAAAAACTGTCAGCTGTGCAGTGCAAGAAGTATTAATTTAGCTCTCAATTCTGGTACTAATACACAAGTATGTCACTGTGCATAAAAGGTGGTAAAAATACATTTGCATAAATTGTACAAATTAGGACAGAAAACTGCTGAGGACATCTTGTCCTCCATACTTATTTTAACAGAATATGCCTGCTTTTCACATTCACTAAATTAGTGATTAGTGATTCTTCTTCCTTCCTCAGTTGTTCTGTGGGAAGGACATCTTTCCAGTGGCCACCCCTATTTCTGTATCTTGATAAGCATATTCTCCTGGGACAGCCTACCATGCCACCTCGGAAATCCACAGTTTTAGGTGTTTTAACAACAAAGATTACAATAAAGCTGTGCAGCTGCAGCAGCATTTGTGTGCAGGCACATTGTATATGCATGCTCAACACTTGTGAGCGAATCAGGTAGTCTGAACTCTGGTATAGATCACTTACATTTAAATTAAATTTACAGGTGTTGTCACCTTTGGCAGACATTCTCTGTATCCATGGTTAGAAACAGGCATCAGCATAGGTCATGAGAGAAAGTAATTTTGGCAAGCAGGACCATTATCTGTTTTGCTGTGGTTGTAGGTGAAGATTAGGAGATGTTCTTAATACAGGCAACTCACTGAGATATTAGATAGGTTGATCCCAGGTCCAAGTGTTTCTTAAAGAACTTCTCAATCTGTAGGCTGAAATACAAGACCAAGGAGAACGAAATAAGTTTTTTGTTTTGTTCCATCATCCCCCATGCTCTGTGGCAGCACCAGTGACACAAGCTGTGTTCCCAGTGCAGGGCTGCGAGTATGTCAAGTATGGCATTTGAGTGGATGGCCACAGATTTTCACAGTCCTTTTGGTGTGTTGGCATAGTCTTATCATCCATGAGAAGCTCAGGCAATGTCCTACTGCTTAGAAGATTGCAATGTCATCCTGTTAGGTTTGAGCCTGCCAGATGTCCCGCTTGGCTTGAGTGGTGCTGTGGAGCTTACGGTACCACTAACTCTACTGTCCACCACCTCCAAGCTCTGAGGAAGCAGTCTGGGACATGCTGGTAGCAAGGATCTGACAGGGTACTCGGCATCCCCATTTTGTCTCTGGTAGAGAGGTTAAATCCTAAGCAAAAAGCAAAGTACTGGCACTCTTCCACATCACAAATCCTTCTGCGTAACCACTGCCAGAAGAATTTCCCCACTTATTCATAGTCACAACCCTCTCTCACACTCAGGAGTGCAATGTGAAGCAGCACAGCTTCATATCAGATGCCATTAGACATCTAATACTATTTTAACCATAATTACTGCGCTTTTCTACAATAAGTGAGCTCACTTGGAGATCCATGCTATTGTAGGTTTTTTCCAGCATTGATAAGAGCTTGTTCAAAGCTGCCTCAATACTTTCGCATGATGTTGTAATCTAACGTAGCCACGGCTTCAGCACGCATTGACAAATCCTTCATCTTGGCCCCATGAGGTGTGCTAAGAAGTAAAAGCTGTGCCTTGTCTAACATGGCAAGACATAAGTACATAGCTGGTTTTATGGGTGCAACCTGCTGTGCTATTCATGCTTGAAAGATGTTCAAATTGTAGTCTCCAGTGGATTTTTAATCAAAGTCCTACTCAGCTAAGTAAGAGAGGAGGGGACTGACAACTCTTACAAAATAACTGGCCTACAGATCTATATAAAGAAAACCATCCATTATATTCACTTTCTGGAAAAATCTCTTTTCTTGCACTCTTTCTTCTTTACTCTTTAGAATTTCTGCACATACTTATGCTTTTAGTTATGCTATAGAATGGCTTTATAGACATTTCTGTAGTTTAGATATCCTAGAGAGCACTTGTTTAATGTTCTTTTATGTGGAATAATAGGAGAAATTTAGAAGAAATATCTTGATCTTGGGAAGTCAGCCTTGTTTCTTTGAAACAAACATCTATTCCTTAATATTTAATTGACAAAAAAAAAAAACAACAAAAAAACCAACTTGTTGTACTCTATGGGCACCAGGGAAGGTATTTCTGGAAAGACATTAATTGTTAATTCACCAATTGCGAACTGTTACCATTTCGTAGCATACGCTGTTAAAATTGATTAACCATCTGTTATTGACTGACTTTTGAAGACCTGACTTTAAATCAAACTCACAGACAGGAAAGAAATTCAAGGAGAAAGGGCTTGATACTGCAGAGCACGGTTTCAGTTAATACCACCCTGCATTAATTGGCAGTAACATGTTTGACATAAGTGGCTGCTGCAAATACTGCCCTCACCTCATGGCAGATAGGCCATTCATTGCTTTGTAAAGTGTAAGAAAAAGCACTTCATAAATACAAATATAAACACATTGCAAGTGGTGCTTGTAAAGGAAGCAAAGACCAAGTTTCTGGCACATTGCCTTTTTACAGCGAAACAAAATTGTTATTCAAACCTAACAGGGGTTTGGCCAATTTAACAAGCAAGATTTATTGCAGAGTTTCCTTTAGTGCTTCAGGATATGATTTCACTTTTGCAGAAGAAAACAGAGATTATATCATTTACATAACAAGGTAATAAATAAATAATTGGTTACTGTACTTCCAAGTATACTTCCTCATGTGCACAGATGATAAAAACTGCATTCAGATGTTGCTGATCCCATTTCACTCCAGAACCAGGGATTTAAGACTGAAATGTCATTCTGAACTCACCCCTTGTGCCTGAATAAATGATAGTGACCTGCTGTGTGAATCAGCTAAGCAGAACCTTGCAGGTTAAAGTGCTCTTCAGGGAAAGGGAAGTCTGAAAACAATTCTGCCTGATATAGCTGTCAGCTCTGTTAACTCTTTCCAGGGTATCACCTCTGTTTTCACTGCAGAGAATCCCACAGCCTAAGTGTATGCTGTCTTATCAGGCTACATGGTAAGAAACTTTACTGAGTAAACTGCTTAAATGGAGAAAATTATTCTGCTTCAGCTCGGCTTGACTGTCTGTTAATGTGCTCTGCAGCCTCTGTCTTTTTCTGAGTTTCCTATTTTTTATTTTTTTTTAACGTGCACGTGGGCATTTTTTCTTTTTTCTTCTGACTTAAGGCCAGAACATTCACTTCTCTTTTTAAGGTTCAGCTTCTTTCCTTCTTGCCCCTTACATCTCAGCTTGGATAGTTTTCTTTGTTTGGAAGCAGATCTTTTGCTGATGTTACTGACACTTCTCCTGAGCATCTGGAATATATTAGATAAGACCAAAGATCTGTCTAATCCACTACCTCATGTTAAAAAGCAGCTGGTACAGGGACTTCACAGGAAGGATCTTATGGAAGATAGATTATTTATCCCACATCTTTTGCCACATGCTGATATCTAATACTTAGGGATCAGATAATGCCATGAAGTACATGGTATTGTACTTTTGCCAAATATTTGGCCTTTCTCTGTAATCCTCTATCTGGTTTAGCTTGGCCTTTTTTTCCTCTTTTTCTTGACACTATGTATCCTGATGTGTCTTGATCAGTCATCAGCCAGAGCAAGAGGTTTTGATGTGGTCCAGATTTCACAATGGTTGGCTGCAAGCAGTTTCCAAAGCTGGGGTTTTGCATCTACAGTGGGAGTAAACCTGCCCTGGCAGGCTTCAGCTGCACCTCAACAATGCAACATCTCTAATAGTTTGTTTGCGGATTTTAACAAGTAGGGTCTTTTTTTTCAGGTTTGAGTCTCTGGTGTTTGTCTTTTCCTACCTTTTTCTCTGTAGCCATGGTTCCTGGGAAAATTATGGTTTTTCTTTCTTTCCCCCTCTCCTTTCTCTTAGTGAAAACAAGGTTTGCTCTGTAGCTGAGCTTTTTTTTTTTTAAAAAAAAAAGCAAATAACTTAAGGCTGTTGATAAAATCCCGAGAGCCGGAAAAGTTGAGCTTCATCTGTTCTCTTCAGAAAATACCTACCTTTTTTCTTTACAATAAAATCTTCTGTATTTATTTTTTATCTTCATGTTTTGACTGCGGCATGGATTTTTTGTGCTGGTTTTGTAGAATTATCCTTCTCCCCACAACTACCTTTTTTTTTCCTGTGTTTTCTTTATGGTTCTGTTGCTTTGATTTTGGCCAAGGGCCCAATACCTCTGAGTAGTATCTCTCAAAAGATTTGTTTTTTTCACTCACTCTGGCAAGATTCAAGATTCCTCCCTAATTTCTTCTTTAAACTTATTTTTTAGTCTTTCTCCAAGCACTTCCATGTTCTTCTTCCCACTTGCCAACTCAGCTCTGGAAATACAGTCCAAATGTCATGGCTGCCTTAGGTCCTGATTAAGATTATTTCAACTTTGAGAATTTTACCCAATTTTCCTTCTGTTCTTCTTTCTTTCTTTCTAGTTTTTCTTTCACTGGAAGTAGCTTTTAGCTGCATTAGACAGCACAATGAGATGGAAATGACACAAGCTGCCATCTGTATTTGTAGCTGTGGTGAAATACTAATAATAATTCTTAAGTGTCTTCCAGTATGACTGTCTGACATATATGCTGGGAAGTTTTTCAGTGTTAGCTTCAAGAAGCATCACACTACCAAAAACTTCACATCTTGTCCAGACAAAGTGGTTTCTAAAATCCACGTTTTCAAAGTTTTATGAGACGGAAACAGACTTTTAAAATACACTAGCAGTGATGACAGGTAGCTGGTTTGAGTTTTACTCAGAGTTCCTTCATTTTTCTGGAGTTCAGTCAGGATTTGGGCAAAAATTTGATATCAGCCTATTTATGATTATAATAAAAAGTGGCAGGGCTCAGTATGTGGCATCATCACAGGCATGCTGGCATGCCAGAAATTCACAACAAGGGCTCTGAACACACAGACTGTCAAGTGCTGGACATGTTACAAAAGCAGCAGCAGGTGGGAATGGTTTGCAGTAGAGACTCCTGCCTCTTGGCTGACCAACTAAGCTGTGACAAAGGGTTCTGAATTACTGATATGTTCAACTGCCGTTATGGGGGATATTGTCACAGTACCCGCAGTTTATAGCTCCAAGGAAACTGTCCTACTCCTCTGTCTTCCTCCTCTATAAATGATGCTCCTTGATTTTCCCTAAATTTTTCGGTCGTTTCACAAGCAATATTGCTCATATGCCATGGTCATTTTACTGCAGGGAGGAGATCTTTTCGATGCTATTACTTCCACCAACAAATATACAGAGAGAGATGCCAGTGGGATGCTTTACAATCTGGCCAGCGCCATCAAATATCTTCACAGCCTGAACATTGTCCACAGGGATATTAAGCCGGAGAATCTACTGGTAAGTGAAGGTTCTACTTTTGGCATTGTTGATAACTTGGGAATGTGTGAGAGAAGGTCTGCGCTTCTGCCTCCTATCACACACCTGCCAAGTTTTTTCAGTCTTTTAAATCATTGGTCTTTTTTTTAACCTTAGCTTTGTAAGCGCTCCTAAGAATAACAGCTATCACAAGAAGTACAGTAACATAAGCTGGTATGTCTAGACTGTTCCCCAGGACACAGCAGCAAAATTGTTCCAGTGGTCAATAGAAGTGACATTTTAGTAAGCTGCAGTACAATTTCAAGCTTCTCATAAACAAAGAGCTGTCCTGTCCTCAACAGGCTATTCTGTACTCCTGCAGCTGCCTACATAATTAGTAGCAGTTCAGTTTTACAAATATTGTGGATGTAAATGTTGTACCCTAATCATGAAGTACATCAGAGCACAACCAAGAAGAAACTTCAATGTTCTTCCTTTCCTTGCTGCATCTTTCAGATAGTCCCATAGCACTTTGTATTCAGCCACTTTCTAACATAGACAGCCTAAATCTTCATTTTCCTGGGTGAATCTGTATAACCCCTGTCCACTGAAGATGGTGAAAAACATACCCTGGCAACAAGTAGTTGTCCTGAGAATTTTCATTCTTGAATGCAGCAATTGTGTTGTCCAACTGATACAGTTTTATTTCTTCTGATTATTTCAGTGTTCTCTGAGTTTTCCCAAATTTGCCAACATGTTCTAGTACCAAGATGTCCCAATTCTCCATATATTCTGTGGCCATAAAACAGCGCTTAAGGTACCTAGATTATCAGTTCTCTCAGTTCCATGCTCTCTGGCATGGCTTAGTGCCTTTAGTCCTGATTGACACTGAAGAAGTTTTATGGGGAAGTTGACTCAAGTCGATCTTACTGAATTTCCAGGGAGGGGGATTTTTACAGTGGAGGTTCCTCTAATGGCAGGTGCCTTTATAGTTCCGGGTGAGGAAGCAGCCTGCCCTCATTTCCCAGAAACTGCTAAAAACATGTCAGGTAGAAGTTTCACTAAACACTAGTGATTGATCCTGCTTTCACAGTCCTTGTCCTTGTGTTCACAGGTAACTGCATGCAGAGGTCATTAATGCTGTGACATGGTCTGGGGCAAGGCTTGCCCTTCTGCTATCTTGACATGTCTCTAAAGTCTGAAAACAGCAGAGTTAAGCTTTTGAGGGAAGAGGCAAAGGAAGGCAGGAGGTGGAGGCAGTAGGGAGTGGATTCCACAACCAGGAATGATCAGACTGTTTGCATTGTAGCTGATTTGATTCTGAGTTATTTTTCCCGTGCTGTGTGCATGTAAATGTCCTACATCGATATTCATAGTGAGCAGTGAGGATGCAGCACTTAACCTCTTGCAGCATCCTAACTCTTTAAAGTCAGTATTTGAATATTAATTCTCTAAGATTTATCGTGTCCTTGAAATAAACAAATGCTGTTTTAGAAGAATGTTTTGGAAACAGCCTCATATGAGTTCTGACCCTGTCTTGGATATTGGCAGTCTATGGCCTTAGTGTCTCTTGAACTTTCTACTTTTCTGTTCTTGTCTCTCAAATGGGATGCATAGTTCCTCCTATCACAAGATTGAAATTAAGGTTATATCAATGGCATTTATAGAACACTTGCATAATGCCATATGAGTCTTCATCTTTCTGATGATAAAGACTTTCTAATTGCCCTCTCTGGCCTGCCTTTTGCTTGCAGGTCTATGACATTTCACCTAAGTGGTCATGGCAGTATGTTTCCCTTGTTCTTGTGCTGTTGCTTTCATGCCATTACTATCATGGTCTGGCACCTGCAAACTCCAGTGGTGTTTCAGTAAGTTCTCCTGGCCACCAGTGTGAGAATCAGCCCTTTTTCCCCTGCCCTTATCCGACTCACAAGTTGTAGCTTTAGGTTTAGAGCAGCCTATAATGGACCTGCCCAGAGCAGAACAACTGACTGGAGGGAGGGAGAGAGAGCAGCACCTTCCTCTTTCTCTACTTTGTTTTTAACTTTTCCCCAAAAGCAACAGTCATGCTTAGAACCGATCTGTGCCATCAGCTACAGACCCTGCTGATAAACCTTTGTGTGTGAACCTCTCTCAGCATCCTATGTGCAATACCAGTAATAAGTGGTTAAATATCCCTTATCTTCAGAATATGCAAAGCCCACCTAACAGTTAACTGTCTAAGAGTATGCTGAATACCTGTGATGTTTTAGCTTTTTTTTTTTTTTTTTGTTCTCTAGAGAGTGTCTTCTGTGTTTGAATTGGAACATTTTTCATAATTGCTGCTATTTAGCACGTTTATTTTGTCAAGTCAGGGGATGTCTTTATAGCCATATAATAAACCCTAGAGAATGACTTCTCTGACTGCTGCCATCTGCGCTGATCACAAAAGCAGCTTAGAAACTATTGACAGTCTTTATAGTAATAGGATACATATGGTGGCACACAATTATGTGTGGCTGCATTCAATTAGTGTTGTACAATTACACAGTTTTATTGCTTAGTTAAAACAGTGAAAGCACTACATAGTGGGTAATTTGCACTAATCCCCATTTCTTTAATTGCCCTTCAGTATTTAAATGCAGTGGAACATATATAGCATTTATTCTGAATAACATGAGTGTTAAGTTATCTTTCACATTCCTTGACTGGCAAGTAACATACCACAGCTTCACATTGGGCTCCTTTTTATATGGAGTTACAACAGGGTGAGGAAAAGTTACTTTCTTCAATTTAACAAGTCAGCTGAAGTAGTTTTCCAAGGAAAATAATTCCTAGAAACAGATGGGGCAAAACACTAGAAAATGCACTGTATCAAATCTTCTGCATTGGTAAATATTGCCAAGCAGGCTTCTTCCGCAATTAGCTTCTAGGATATAGAAGTCATACAAGGTGAGGTCTGTTGAATGAAGAAACTTACGAACGTTCACTAGGCTAACACGACTCAGAGGGTTTTGTAAGAGATAACTGCATGAAATAGAATAGGAGATGCTGATTAGACTGGATTCAGCTCTTCATGCCTAAATACACACTCCGCATTTTTTAGCAAGTGAATATTTAAAGCTCTAGTCTCTAGCCTTTAATTAAAACTGTTGTTGAGATTAGATTTATTACTGCCATTTCAGAGAGCACTTTCTTTAGTTTCAGGAACCAGATGTATTTAACAATCTGTGTTTTTAATAGAACAATAATTGCTTTTTTTTTCCAATGCTTTTCTATAAGCCTATCTTTTTTTTTTTTTTTCCTGACTTTGCAGTAGCAGAGAAATGGGAATCCATATGAAATTGCTGGTCCTCTGAAAGATCCAGTTGTATTATTAAAAATAACATAAGGAAAGGAGAGGGATTTTGTTTATTCTGAATATCTGCTTAAGGCTCTATCAGCTGGTAGCAGGGATTCAGGACAGAGAGGGGTTTTCTCTTTAGACATAACTAACATTAACAAAGGACAAACTGGGATGTAAAATATATATCATTATTATTAGCTATAGCAGATCTGTAGCAAACAGTGGTGCAACTTTGAGATTTTATTTTTCACAAAGTAAACATTCACATTCACAAAGTAAACTGTTCAAGGATTCATTGTGGAAGTAATTGTGCTTTTGTAAGGAGATATATAGGATTTTTCCCTGCAAGTAGTTGTAGATAAATGTGGTTTCTGATATAGGAGTAGCTGGTCAAGATGGGTATGATTTTGGTTTTGATTGTGAAGTATGATATCTTCTATTTTTGTGTGGTTGTTTACTGGTAATTGTTGTCAGGATTGGTGAGCCAGACTGCATAGAGCTTTGATTTGGGTTGCAAAATAATAAAGTGCCTCCTGTAAACTGTTTCCATTTTTTAAGGTGCTGTTGTGATAAACAGAATTAAAATGCATCATAAACAATTTCAAAATGGGAAGCAAGAACCCAAACAAGCAGATAGATTAGGGAAAGACTCATGGTTTAGTGTTTTAATTTAGATACTTTTTTATTTTGAACATTTTTGGTAATTTTCCAGTGTTTGCAAGTTAGAAGTTGTTCTTTTGCATTAAGCCAGGTTTTAAAATGTGTATTTTTTCTGATGGCTCCAGCATTTTTCTTGTGGCTATACCTTAATCTCCCCTTGCACCCATAAAAACCCAGAAGATCATGTTTTATGACAGGATTTCCAAGTATGCTTATTAGCAGCCCAACCTATGTCCATTGATAATTATGGTAACATGCCACTAAGGCACTGACTGGTGTTTAACAGTCATCCAAGGAAAGGACAGTGTTTCTAGGTGAAACACTCCAGCCAGGCTTGTGTCTTGTGACTTCAATACAAGGGAAAGAATCTGTTGTTGCTATCAGTGCCGTCACTGTTGTATTATCTCAGAAGCTGAAAATCCTATGTAAGCCTTTAAGCTCTGTGCAAGTAAAATTAATAAACTCAAAAACCCTACACTGCGAATTGCTGTCAGTGGGGAGTTAACCTGGGAATGTCACTACTGGAAGGTCAGACCTTTGCTTCTGGGCTCTAGCTTCTAGCTAGCTGAGTCCTTTGTTGTCCAGACAAAAAGACAAGTCTTTCCCAAACACCCTGAGTACATTCAAGGGAAGTTGTCCAAATACCAAATTTTCAAAGCATAAAGAAAAGTATGTTGTAGGTTAGGAGGAGAAAAAAGACTGTAAATTAGAAGGCAGTTAGTAAATCATACGATAGTTACCTTAATAGTATTGTGTTAAACCTTTGAATTTTCATCCTGATTTAGGTTTATGAACACCAAGATGGAAGCAAGTCCTTGAAGCTAGGAGACTTTGGTCTAGCAACAATTGTGGATGGACCTCTATATACTGTTTGTGGGACCCCAACATATGTAGCTCCAGAAATCATTGCAGAAACTGGGTAAATCACTTCTAGTGATGATTCATTAATGTGTACGCCATGGAGCGAGTTCTCAGCAATAAGCCAGGCAGGAGTTCTTGCAATTAAGAATTTTATGCTGCCTTTGCTTGAGTATGATGCAGAATCATGGCTTAGAGAACAATTTATCTGGGAGGAACCTCAGGAGGCTATCTTGTCCAAACCATCTCAGAGCAGGGCCAACTTTGGAGTTATATCAGGTTCCTCTGCCAGTTGGTGGCCTCAGACTTCTCAGCTTAACACTGAGTTACTGACTAACCACTTGAAGATACAGTAGAAGTAATTCTTAAGTTACCATTCACTTAATTTGATTTCATTATCACACACTGTCATCTTCTGATTTGTTCCACAGAATAGGTGCCTGCTAGCTTGAGCAGCCTTCGTCGCCTTTGCAGGCTTCATGTTAGGTGAAGGTAGGCATCACTGTCTAACTCGAGAATACAGTACAATAGCTTCTCTACACTCCTACATTCTGATCCAACATAGTTTTAAGTTATAAATGTGAAAAAAGATCTTAAAATGGAACTAGGATAGGCAGATAGGACCTAGAGAAAGTTCAGATAAGAATATATAAGAAATTATTAATAATTTTGAAAATGTTTCCTCTGTTCTTCTACTGTATTTCATAGGATTCAAATGTCTCTAACCATGTCTCTCACACTTCTAGATATGGCTTGAAGGTGGACATCTGGGCAGCGGGTGTGATTACTTACATCCTACTCTGTGGGTTTCCTCCATTCCGTGGGTATGGACTGATCTATTCAACCATCCTTACTCTGTGAATTGGTCCCTGTGCTGCTTTTGCATTAAGCACAGAGTTTCCCACTGGAAACAGTACTCTACTCGTAGTTTTTTTTTCCTCTGCTCTGCATAGTAATTTACACAAACCCCATAAATGCCTGTGATTTTACTGTAAAATCTGTGTCTCATGTTGTTTAGTTTAAACTTCATTGCATTATAAAACAAGAGCCTTCATTACAGGTTCTGTGTGCCTTTGCCTGATGTTTAAAATACACACTGAAATAAGCATCTTCTTTCATGGACCAAATACAACATATTTTGTGGTTGATAAAAGGTAATTAAAATGTAAGACACTTAAAAAGGACATATGAGATCTTTCCTGCCCATCAAAACAGTTGCAAAGTTGCTGACAATCCTGAAGACAAGCAGGTTACCTCAGAAAAAATGTACCAAATGCATTTTGTTTTACTTCACCTTTCACACCTATGATTGTGTGCCTGGCGGGAATTAACAGCTTCCAAAACCATACTAATTGATCATCAATTGAAAGCAATTTCAAGAAGCCTATTGAAACCATCTCTGGAAATAATTTCTTTGTGGGTTTTGTTGTTGGTTTTGTTTGGTTTTTACTTTATAGAAGTGGAGATGACCAAGAAGTGCTTTTTGACCAAATTTTGATGGGACAAGTGGATTTTCCATCTCCATATTGGGACAATGTTTCTGATTCTGCAAAGGTGGGTTTTATAGTAGATGATACTTTCTTTTCCAATATTATTCCTAGTGCCAGTATCTCATGCATGGTGTTCTCTCACAGTGCTGTATTTGACATGTTTCATACATGTCCTGCTACACCTATAAATTCCTCTAGGTCACTAGGTGTGATGTCGTTTGATCACTCTGTCTGTTAGACTCTGGGAGGTTCTGAAATGGATCCCATCTCTATATGATGTCTCACACAACAGAGACACCAGCAACCCTTACAGATCAAGAAAATTTCGAAGTAACTTCTTATGGAAGTATGCTTCTTAGTTTGAAAGCTACCTGGGACTGCACTCTATATGTACTTATGATGGGGACCAGGTACAAACCTGGAGCATTCAAATATTATATAATAACATTATAGGGAGGCTGGTTTCCCCTTATTAATCCCATTAGATGGCATGTCTTGTTTCTTCCTGTCAAAGAACCAGGCCTTGCATTGCCTGTAATTCCTTATTGTTGTCAGTGTGATATGAAATAGACTTGTTCTGGCCACCAGATCATGGCCCATAGCCTCTTGGCAGATGCCACAGAGGAGGCAGAGCTTGACGTGTGCTAAAGCAGGTACAGTCCTTTCCGGATACAGACCCTGCCAGAGTTCATTACACTTGCAGAGCAGATCAAGTGTTCTAACTCCATTAGTGCACTGGAGCAACAGTTCAACTCAGATTCTCTAGGGATCTGGCATTCACTATAGTTATGTGTATACATGTATATATAGAGAGAGATAATATATATGTGTATGTAATTAAAAAAAAGCCAGAGCCATAAAACTATTTATATTTATATATAATATTTATACAATTACCACGTCATTGTGTTGTAGCAGGCTCTATTTCATAGCAACATTAATGAGAACTCTGCAAGTCCTTTGCAAGCATTCTGCTGTGAAACTCCTTCTTTTGAATAACTCAGTCTAAAATTTCTGGTTTGAAGCATTAACCTATTTATTTAACTTCTCCTTGTCACTAATTTGTCACTTGTCACTATTAACTTTGGGTTTTGGTGATACCCCTTTATTTGCCGTCATGCTGCCATCCTGTTTTCTGAGCAATCCACTCAGTGGTCAAATTACATACATGTTTATTTACATGCTAGTTGCAAACTAGGTAATTTCAGAAGAAATCAAGAATGAAAAATGGGTTTAAGTGAATTTTTTTTAGTATATTTTCTATGTCATTTATACAAGAGCTTGAAGCAAAATTCTAGGTTTGCTGGCTTTTTCCTACAGAGGAATTAGCTTAATGGGAGGCTAACCTAATTTCATGCAACCATCTGTTTTGTACATTATGTACTAAGTGCTTTTCTCTTAAACGGTGGCTACAGAACTGTAACTCAGAACTGTCTTCTAGCTTTTCAAGATACTGTTAGATATTGATTTAAAAGTTCAGCTTGAAGTTCAGCAGTTCATAGTTCTTTTTTTTTAATAATCTTAACATATTTCTGCAGTTGGCAGTTCGCTCTCTCTTTGAGAATTCATATATAATCAGCTGAAAAGAACTTTAGTGAATTTAATATTGACTTGTTCTTTAAAAGAGTTTCTTAAGTTTAACCCAGTATTCCACTTCTCAGGAACTTATCACGATGATGCTTCAAGTAGATGTAGATCTGCGATTCTCAGCCTTGCAAGTTCTTGAGCATCCATGGGTTAATGTAAGTATTTTCAGGCTTGTAGATGCTACTTGTAATTTGGCACCTTTGAGCTCTTTTCTATCAGGTCTTTTCTATGCCCTTTTGGAGCCAGCACATTCTAAAAATGTTTCAGATTTAATTGGAAATAAGCTGTGTTCCAGTCTGGTTTAGTATGTCACACATGCCTCAGAGTATTCAGTATTTTATGCATGCTCAGCTACATTTTCTCTGAAATATTTTGGGCTAGGTTTTCAAAAAATCTCAACCAGTCATGACAAATTTATACCTCCAACAATCATCTTATCGATTCAGTGGCACATTTTGCTATCCTGAAATCAGATAGACACAAAAATCTGGACAGTCATGATTAAGAGATACTGAAATATAGTCAATAGTGTTAAGCCTTCTTGAGCCAGCATGAAACAGGGAAACCTTTAAAATCATATTTAGCTTCTGACATTGAAATATACATATATTTATGTGCAGCCATATTCATTTAATTTGAGTTACCATGAAATACCTGTATATGTATTGTGGCTTGTCTCTAAGCTACTGGACATTTGCCATAAAAGTGGTAATCAGTGAGGTGGCGTATGGATAAATATGGCAGAAGATAAACATTCCTCTTTAATTAATGTTGAGACAAGGATACTACTTAAATATTTTTTATTATTTCATACTATTTAATATGCCTTAAAATATTTGTATGACAAAAAAGAAAAATTGGAGAAAATTGAGATTCAAATTCAGAAAGGAAGATTGAGAAAAAAAATACATTGGGATGAGCAGAGAAAAAAAATAAAGGAGGAAGAAAGCTGCTTCATTTTGTTGGTTGAAAGTTTGAGTATGCAGTCCTCCCTGGAATGCTATCTGGTCCCCCAGCTGCTGTATCCGAAATCTTTTTCTCACTAAAACACTATCCTAAAAATTCATATATACGGTAACTTCGAATGTTAATTTATTAATTTTTATTTTTTTTTTAATGAAAGTGTCCTCCATATAGCCCAGAATTGTGGTCATCGCTTAAGTGTTCACCAAGTATCTTGAAAGCTCACTTCTTGCCCAAATTTTTTTTCTTAAATTGCAAATGCTGTTATCATGCGGAGCACGTCTACAGTGTATGAAGAATGCAAGGATCCAGGACAATGTCTGATGAAAATCTCTTCTTTTTTAAGATGATGTTCTAGCAGCTGAAATATTAACTTTCCTCAGTGCCAGGTGTTGTCCTTGGACACAGTGTTCTGTCACAGTTTATAATGACTTTTGGTGACTGAGGTGTCTCTCTCTCTCCACTGGAGTGCATTTCTGGAGTGCTGCTGAGGAAGAGATGGAAGTGACTGGTCAGAAGCTGCAGAGAGGCCAGGTCACCCACAGTGACAGTCCGCACACTGCTGCTGAGGTTACTGAAATATCACATGTTTACACCACATAAGGATTTGATCACTTATCTCCCTCTTTTTCTGAAAAATATATTGGAACTGTTAATGCTTCCCCCAAGCACCATTTTTTTTTTTTTTTTTTGCTTCAGTTATACCACAATGTATTTTAGGATGACTTTTTAGAGAGGTGTATGAAGAAGAGGTGTGGCTCTTTGTCAGTAGCGTAATGGTGATGGTGTGCAGGTGACATGAAGGTCTGCTTTCTGCCCTCACTAGTGCCTGCTGAAGGGAAAGGACGGGGAAAGGGGTTGGAGACTAAAACTTTTTAACACTCCAGAGGTCCACTAACCAAACCTAAACTCTGATTATTGAAGAACCCTGGCAGCTTCCTGGGTTTCTGTTCAACAGGTTAAAATGTGGAGCCGTTTGCCAGAGGATGCTGTAGAGTCCAAGTATAAATGGATTTCAAAAGGGAGTTTGATACATTTTTGGAGGATGAGCCCATTGGTTCCTATTAAATACAGGGGTCTGGATACAACTCTTGGCTCACAAAGTTCTTAAGTACTTGGTTGGCAGAAACTGGAGTATATACCAGGGAAAGTTAAAGATCTACTTGTCTTCATTAAATGTAGTATTTCATAAACAGTGACTACAATGCAGAGCTGGAAACAAAATACCGTGTTCAGTTCAACTTTGGTCTAACTCTGTTGCGGTTTTTCTAGTTTTATGCTGATTATAATTCCTTGCAATCAAAATCTGTAGCAGTTCTGTCCATAAATAAGCAAAATTATTCCATGACGGTTTTGTAATTTCTTCTTTTCTGTCCAAAATTTTGTAATTTCTCCTTTTCTGCTTTTAGCAACTGAGACAAATAAGTATTTTGTCTTCAGCAACATGCAAACAATAGTTTGTAACGCATATCAAAACCTCTTTTGAATTCTCTTACATATCCTCCAGATATTTTTTTCTGGAATGAGAAAGGGCGGCAGTGGGACCAATTGAGGATGGTGCTTGAGTACATTCCAAACGTCGATCCTGTTTCAGGACATAACACATGGAAGCGCTTAATATGAAGCATAAAATTGACTAGATGGCGCTAGAATCCTAGTTCTCTTAAGGAGAAATAAGAACAAGGTTGAGTTGAAACAGGTGCTTGAGTGCTTTTGTGGAAAAGAACGCTTTCCTGAAGTGAGTCTGGGAAGTACGGAGTAGCAGGGACAGCCTGCTAGCATACAGAGACAGAATGATCTCATGGTGGTGTCAGAACACTGGTAGATCTGACCTCTCATCCCCATACCCTCACCTGCTTGACCAGCTGCAATTCTGCCACACAGCTTCCTTGTACCTCATTTTCCCAGCTTCAGCACAAGGAATTAATACACTCATCCCTGTTTACAAATGGCTCTGTGATCTATGTGTTGTAATTACCTGGGTGATTATCTGCAACTTCTATAAAATACTGTTTCTGAGAAGAAATGGCATAAAGGGTTTTCACCTAACAGTTGATTTTCCCAGATAACATTTAAATACTTTTCCATGGCATTAAATGCTGGACTTTACTTTCTCTTCTCTTATTTCAGTTTGGAACCTATTCATAAAGTGGTAAACTTGCAGCTAAAATACTGGATAGGAGAGCTGGCTTGAAAAAAAGGCATGTGTTTTCTTCAGCAATTTTGAGGAACATTTTCTCTCTTTGATCAAACCTTTGATAGAAGTGTTATAACTGCTTACACTGTATAAAACCATTTTGTAGATTGTAAATAACCATTCTGCTTTATAGCTGCTTACTATGTGATTACTTGGTAAACTGCTGAGATTCCTGGAATGTGCTTTGACAGTTTCAGTAGGAGCCAACCCTCATTTCAGTTTCAATTTTTGCTATAAAAATAGCTGGAATCCTCTTGGAAACTGCAAAACTTGTTCTGGGCAGAGTGAGACCAGTAAAGCAGTTCCTATGTCAATAATACCCCAGCTGTTTTCAATTCAAAAAAACAAAACCTGAAAAGATGTTGGCTGCATGCCACTGCCACAGATGGCGATCTTGAATTTAAAATGCAATTCAGCAGCAGTTCCTTGCCCCCTCCATTTAGTTTATTTGGATTTGTCTGTCCTATGCAGTACACTTAGACCTGGAAACATATCCATCAGTTTATGCTTCCCCTACAGGGACCCCAGGTCTTTCCTTTACCTGCTCAAATTCTTTGCAAAATCAGAGTTATAAAAAAGGCTGGAAGCCTGAGGTCCGCATTTTAAACATTGATGATATTGATAACTTAAATTATACTATACAAGTTACAGGACAAGCCTACTCTCTTTGTGTTATATAAGTAATAAATATTTCCTTATACAGCAGTGAATGCTGAAAAGAGTGGATTGCATTCTGTAAATCCTTCTCTGTTAAAATAATCAATATGTGGTGTGTTGTTGCTGGAGATGGCACACACCAGCCTGAAAAGAATTAGCAGAAGTGGAACTTTTACATGTTTCCCTAACCGTGTCTGCCTTTTGTGCGCAAAAGAAATTAATAACAAGGCAGTAAGTAGTACTAAGCTGAGCATTTGCGATGAAGGTAATTTAAAAAGACATTTCTTATTTGGCAGCTTCAATACCTTTGGTTACGCCCTAGGACACTGACTAAAGAAAAATGCCTTATAATCCTTGAAGGAAACAGAGTCCAAAAGGTTTTCCAGCACTTCTATTTGTTCTAATTTTCTGCTGTTATTTATATAATGACCTATTCATCTGATGCTTTTAGACCTGAAAAGTAAAGCTCTTGTGACAGGCTTGTGAAATGGATCTGAGTGCTTCAGGGCAGTAGGAATCTGGAATCCTGAACTTTGGTCTGTCTTTTCAACACTTCTTTCTTTTTTTGAGTGGCAGTGCCTGCTGACATAGAAAACAATGCAAATATGAAAACAGTGTTTGTTAATGACTCATATGATTCCAAGACCCTCTGCCCCCTCCACCACCCCCTTTTTTTTCTTCTTTTTTTTCTCTTGGAAATAGACCAGGAAAGGTATTCTATGGAAGTTATTTTTTTTAAAAAAAAAAGGTATCTTAAGATCCCAAGCAGTTTACATTGTCCAGTTGAAAACTCAAACTCTGGACCAGAGTTTTGAAACTGTAAATGATTTTTGACTGCTCAACATCTGAGACATGCTCAGGACAGCAGTTCTTTAAGAGCATCAGCAATCAACGTTTTCTGAAGCTGATGACCCTTTAAAGTTCCCAGAATTAAGCAACAAAAATCATTAGTCATCTTTAAAAGATCTTGTCCCGACTGCTGAGATGAAGCTGAGATGAAATTCTGTGTTCCTAATCCAATGCAAGAAGAATTTCCTATGGTAAAAGGTTGAAATAGAGAAAAGGAACAATTAAACTCTTTAGGGTCTGACATCCTTTCCATTACAGCAATCCGACGAAATTCTTGTCAGCAGTGTTTAGTCTGTTCTCCAGTTCTACAACTTACCCTGCTGATTCTGGTGGATCTGATGGGGTTTTCTTAACTTCTTGCCTTTTAAGGTGCAGAGCAGCTTGTTTTCTATGTAGTTAAACAGCTGTCATTTCTTATCCTCAATATCTATTTTATTGCTGGCTGATTCCCGGAGCCGGCAAATATATATTAACTTGTTTATAAAGCACATTGGAATTAAAGAAGAGTTCACTACTAAACATCACGTAGCACTAACGTAGTAAGAAAATTTAATAACAGTACAGTAATTCCTATATATCCCTATGCTGCATCTTAAATTGAGCTGGAAGATACTTCATTTAAAAGCTGGAGCCCAAACTATGTGTCTCTGGTGCATTGCCACTGGAACTGTGGGTGTGGTGCTACACCAATAATATATTACCACAGTCTTGGTAACCATTGTCTTCTCCATAATTTAGTCTTTTGACAAGATGACATGAACATTTGGCAGGCTTTCATGTCAAGAAAGCCAAGGGAATGATTTTATTTATTTATTTATTTCGCCCCCTATAATGAAGAAGAGTTCACTTTACAGACTATCTTTCTTCTGGGAAAGGCAAGGTCAGCGGAAAGCAGGTTATTTTTAGGGGTCAATACCACTGAGCCAAGACTCCCCAGTGCTAGACAATAATCGGCTACTGGGTTGTATTGTTTTGTGTTTTGCAGCTGTGTGCACTTGACCATATTTTGCCAGCTGAGACATTTTGTTAAGGGGTGAGTGAGGGATCTCTAAACACAAGCTCCCCAAGCTAAATAAACAACAAACCCTAACCAACCTCCCTAAAATTCCCATATGCTCACTGAACTCATGATTTACTACAGCAACTCTGTAACACTTTAAGTGCGCTCAGAATTGCTTCAAAGACAGAAAATGAAGTCAGTCATCTCCATGTACTCTGATCTTGTCTGTTGTTTGCCTGTATTCTGCTAGGATTTTGCTTAAGTGGAATTTAAGAACTTTTTCATCATGTGTGTAGTTGATTGCTACACACACCATGCAGTACCAGCTTGGGATGACCATTGTGCATTTTGTTGCCTATTCTACCTATTCTGTATATTGTTGCCAGAGATCCTGCATATGGAGGTGTCTCGGCTCATTGCAGGGGTTTGGACTAGGTGACCTTTGAAAGTCTCTTCCAATCCAAAGTATCCTATGACTCCTGTCCTGTGATATTCTGCTTGCAGGGAAGTCTCACCAAGCAGTGACTTTTTGCACTTTTTTTCAGGCATAAGGCTCTTAGCAACAATTTCTAAAAAATCCCTTTCTTCCCTTGGGCTTGAATTCAACCCACTGACTTACACAGAATTGCAAACTCCCTTCTTTCTGCTAGGGTTTTGCTTCAACATTGAAGATGCCTGCATGCCTCGGCGCAGATAGACAGTTTTGCTGTGCAAAGAGGGGTGTTTCAGCTGGGAGGAGGCACCTTCTGGCCCAGCTGCATGTCTTCTGGGCTGCAGCTCTCACGCAGCCGGCTCGCCTGGCATGCACAACAGCAGAGCATGTGTCTGCCTCTGGCCATGCAGTTGTGTGCCTACTTTCACCTTAGCTCAATTTGAGAACATATGCCTTTCAGCAAAGAAGAAGAGGCCACCCACAGCTGGCTCACGGTCCTTCTCTGCTTTCCCAGGCAGTCTATACCTCTGATTGTCCTGTACCTCTGATTGTTCCCTGGGTTTCATCACCATAAGACTCCCTGAGCTATGGCTGCAATATTCAACAACCATAGAGTCCCTGAGTTTGTAACCTTTTGATGAGACAAGGACCTTATTGGTGTCTCTCGGAGCTTTTGGAGATTCTTTCCTGCATCCTACCAGAGCAGGGCCTATGGCTTCTCTAATCACTTGGGCACTTTCTACTTTTGAGGTCATTGTATTTACATTTATGTGATGAGTAACCAGAATCATACACATCTCCCAGCTTATCAAAGCTTTCAAGCTTTGAAATATTAATGAACTTAACAATAACTGTGCAGTGGTAGTTAACATGTGGTAGAACAATAAAATATTTAACAACTATTATTAATTAACTTTACTTAAAGTCTGAGAGGAAGGTACTGGATAAATTGTTTTAAAAAAGGGAGGCTGGTTCGTGCCGTTATGTTATCTTACAAATACCTTAGATATGAAGACAAAGATTAGAGACAAAGATTAACATGTATTTCATGAATAACTTTTTTTGTAAACTTTTCTATATTAAGGTCCTGTCAGAATCACCTCACAATTCCTTTATTTCACCTTTTCTCTCTGAGGTTTTATCTTGCTTTACTTCTCTGCAGGATGATGGCCTTCCAGAGAACGAACATCAGCTCTCAGTAGCTGGGAAGATAAAGAAGCATTTCAACACAGGCCCTAAACCGAACAGCACAGCAGCTGGAGTTTCTGTCATAGCAGTAAGCATCTGAAATACACAGCCGCAACACTTAAATTTATGTGCCCACAAGACAGCGTGTGTCTAGGACGTGCCACCAAAAGAAACTGGAGAGGGTTAATCTTTAGATAATTCTAATGTTTAATTAATATAAATATAGACTGGTATTCTGCACAATTTCTTCATTTGATTCTCCTTGTGAGTCACATTGTTATTTAACAGCTGTAGGAGATACAGTTCTGTACACACACTTCCACATTTTACCAGATCAGTAGACCTAACTACAATGTAGGTTCAACAATTTGATCTATGGGATCATGGCATTTTACTTGGCAGCAGAATCATCACATGGATTGAGGCCACACAGAGGTTGTAAAAAGACAGCAGAACTATAAAATGATAATTACTTAAAATCTGTAACAGATAATCTGTATGGCAGCCTAAGTTTCTCTCCTCTGAAGACATCAAAGAGAGCTATGATTCCTCAGTGCTACCTTCATAGTTGATGTGAGTCTAGCTCTGCAGATTTAGCTGAGCAGCAGCCGCATTTTATTGTACTGCCACATGCAAGGTGCTTCCCTTTGGGCATCAGAACTTAATGGGGTAAAGACTTAATGGAGCTCCTTGCTGCCTTCTGCCATGTTGCAATTCCAGTCTAGGCATTCCAGGTTAGAATGTGTCAGAGCTTCTGAAACCAAACTTGACCAGACTTTTGACCAGGCTTTACTGAGGTTTCAATGGCATCCTCAGGGTAACATGCATCCCATGCATTTGTATTTTTTCACCAAAGATGAACGTGTGCATTAGATATACATGCACACAGAATATATGCAGTGTATTATGAGATTATTCATACTAATGCCATTGAAAAGTAACACACACATCCTTCACATTTTTGATACATCTGCCTGTGTTTGTAAGCTTTTCTTTATTACTCATGGTAATGTTAACACTCCAAATAGTCACTGAAAATAAGTGACACGTTAAACATAACCATTCCCATATCAGATTACTCAGTGTTCATTCCCAGCTTCCATAAGTTGCAGGTGGTGTGACTGCACATGTACTTTCTTGTACTGTTTCCACTTTCATGTTTCTCAGCTCAGCCCCTCCAGTGGTGAGTTAAATCAGCATGAAGTAAACTCAGCTCAGCACATGCAATCTGGCTCACAGGTGTGAACTGTTTGTGCAGCAAAATGCGTATCTCTCAGTTATTTGGTTTAAGTACTTAAAATTTCAAGCTGTGCCTCTCTCATGTTTTTTCTTTACTCTTTCCAACCCTGAACGTCCTCAACATGGAAGCAAGTTGTTCTTCATGCTTTTCCTAGATTTTCTCAGTCATCAGCTAACATAGCCAGCATTTATTTATTTTCATTTTTAAGCAATAATACTGCAACAGCTCTCCCACAACTAAAACATCACATACCCATTGCTCATCTGAAATGCAGGTATGTTCTGTATAGCCTAGCTGAAACTGTGTACCTTTCGAATGGACTGCCAGCACGCTTGTCCATGAGAATTACTGCTCAGATCCTCCATGCTAATAACTTCAAAGCTTAAAAGCAAGAAATGGTGTCTTTTTCCTCATCCATCCCTTGCCTCCTTTATGTTTTTAATTTCCCCACCCTCCTTTTTTTTTTTCCTTTGCCCCAGTTGCTCTGCCAAGGAATTGTTTACAGCGGTTTGACACTTGAGTAATGAAAAAGGCACTGTAGTGAATCTTTCCAATGCAAAACATTATACGTTAGGGGAAAAAAATGTATATGTTTAATTATATTTTTAATGGCTTTTATTTATTTTTTAGTGTTTGGAAATTTTACAGATTAGTGATCATCTCTATGGGTGAACAGCGTACTCTGGCACGATTAATCCTGCAACTTGGCCTATAAAGTAGAAATGATTAGAATATTTTTACAGAGTTTAGCGGTTTGATTAGCTTGTGTCAATTATTTCCTAGAAACTTAGAAGAGATGGGGAAGTATAGACTTCTTTAGTGTTTTGGTAATGATCCAGAAAGCTGGATGATTTTGATTTTAAGAATAAATTACCTTTATTTTCTACAAAGCTAATTTAATAAGTAAAATAAAGCCAAAAGCAAAACAACAAAGCCTTTAATTGTTGTTTCTGCATTTGAAAGCATATTTAATATACAGTTGATATGTATCTCATCAGGGGTTTACGGATGGACATCTTCCTTTAACTGTGAAATCTTAAATATCACAGAAGTAAACCCTATTAATGAAGACTGCTCTGCATTTAGAATTTTCACAGTATATACAGATGCTGTAACATATTGTTCAGCACTAAAGATGTGCACTAATTATATTTTCGATTAAAACAGTTTTATTGTGCCTGCCTGTATGTTTACTGTAACTTTTTGAGAGACTGCTTGTGTATATAATATATAGAGATGCTTTCTATATATTACATAACACATCTTTGTCTGTGTGTGTGTGTGTTTGTGGAAATATGTTAATATGTGGATATATTTATATAGTTATTTAATAGTATAAAAGATAAATATTAGTATTATTTTCTTTATAACTGTTTATGCATAGAGATAGCTATTCTGTGGTATTCAGTTCTTAATTCGTCCTCACACTGGTATGCTATTATATGCCTGTTTTCTTCAGTGGAAATAAGTAACACACCTCAAAGATCTCAAATGTTATCTATCATATGCACCAATTAAAACTCTAAGATGAAAGTTAAGTTTTTAAAGATGTGTTTGTGGTCACTTTGACCTAGAGGAAGTTTGAAGCCATGTGTATTTTACATACATCTGCTGTGGCTACTGCTTCCTTCAGCAATGCCCAAAACCACTGCATTGACTCCTTCAGTGCAGACTGATGTCTGACTTGTTGATGTGGCAGTCTTCAGTAAAAGTTTTCTCTGACCATTCAGGGCAGAGACATTCTAGAAGTTCTTGCGCATGTGTCCAGACTTCACATTGTCCAGATTTGAAAGGGTTTGTCAGTTTGGACAAGCTGCGATAATGAACATGTTGTGCATGCCTAGCAAAGTAGTTCCTTTGCTGATGTAGCAGAAGATGAATCCTTAAACAAAATTAACTGTACAGGCAAAAAGACTTTTCTGTTGATACATTAATGCATCATTAAAAGTTCTGACAGCATAACTATGTCAGTTGGGAAAAAAAATCCCTTAAACCAGCATAGCTCCACCAGCAAAATTTTGATTGGAGAACTAGCTTTTTAAATAGCAAGAGAATTAACAAGTCCCTAAAAAGCACTGCTTGCTGATGAGAGAGTATGTAGGAGAAAGATCACTTAATTTCCACTGTTCATCATAATCATTGACTACTGGTCTCTGCAGGACACAAGGACTGGGCTAGTGCCCTTTCGGTCTGTGTCAGAATGGCCACATATTTGCAGGATCAGGTTTCTCATACAGCTTTCCAATAGGAACAGTATTTTGTGGTTCCGTGATGTTGTTTATAAAACACTACCACAGTGAAAACATAAAACCAGACTTTACTAAATAGTCTTGTTTTAAATTTGGGGATAGATTTGTTTCCTTCAGTTGTCCAAGGATGTCATCCTTTTTTTTTTTTTTTTTTATTTTTCTTTGGACACAAAAGAATATCCTGTGGCTATACCCTCTGGCCATTCCTGACAGTGGCTAAAGCGTCCAAGAGCCAAAGTCACTTTTTAAGAATGCTTCTGTGATCCAGAGGTGTGCTGTAATTCCTTGTATGAACCAAGCATTGTTTAATTTGTGTCCTTGTCTGAAGTGTTAAAGCTTTGCCTATATGTTGTCCCTTTTGTGCTTATATTTTTGCCATTGTTAAGACAGAGGAAAGACTAATAATCTTCTGTCAAGGTTATATGAGGTCTCTGTCTTGGCAATGAGAGTGAACTCCAGCTGGAGAACCAGATGAATTGAGTAGACCAGAAGAGAAAAGCTGCTCGGAAAGTTGGTGTAGCTTTGCAGAGTCCTCGCTGGGCTGGGGACACGGGCGTGGGACCGCTGCCTGCAGTCCAGCAAGGGGAAGGCAGCAGGTGGATCATTGCTCTGCAATCTGCTGATTTTAAAATAAAATTGAAATTACAAGTGGCATTTTTAGAGGTGAGATTTCCTGGGTGGTGTGGAAGAGGAGCCAAGCTTAGTCTGTGAGTTTTGCTTGGCTTAAAGATGAACACATGCCTCGTCTATCCCTTCCCATCTATTGTCTATGTTGTCCTGGAATTGTTTGTCCACGATCAGTTTTCTCATGGCAGGATTTCCACACCGACTAAATTGTTTCAACTCGTGTTAGGAAGCAATTCGCCCTATTTTCTCTGTATTACTTTTTAAATATTCGATTTTAGGGCAGTATTTTTGATCTGCTTTTCAAGAAAACATCCCTTTTGTGTATTTTATGTGCAACATACAAGGAAGCCAGTAGATGGCAATAGCAGACCAGTGTACATAAGCCAACCGAAAATTAACTGTAGGTACGAGGTTCTCGTGGCTTTAAATAGGAAACGTCCTTTAAATAATTCTAAATAAGATGAAAGCGTCATTATTTTAACATAATTCGATAAATTATTAAAATCTACACTTGCAGGGGAGTCATCAAGAAAAATTTAAATTTGGAGTTATCTCCTAGCTACCCTTGAAGTGTTTGGTAACTGGAAATGTGTTGAACTGCTTTTCTGAATTTAGAATTAGAAGCTGTCATCAGTATTGGAAATATATGCCATGCTCTTATTGAAGCACAAAATGGCCTTTTCTCTTCATAGGGCAAAATATGAAAATCATCACAACTAACAATTTTAAAGCAGGCAGAGTGTCTCCCTCAAGATATTTTCCCCTAAAATTTCATTTAACTTGGCTAAATTATGTCTCCACCGTCTGTTAGTGCAGAACAGAAGGGTTAGAGGAAACAGCACATTTTCTTTGTCCCTATGCACATGATTCTGCTAATGATGAATTAAACTTAAAAGATCTGTATTCTTCAAGGAATAGCAGGAGCACACTTTCCTGGACACAGTGTTAAGTTCATTTCCATTTTGACTTTAATTGGTGCAATTTTAAACCAAATAGTTTTATACTGTTATCTTTTTGAGCATGAGGTGTAAGCTGAAATGATAAACAATGTTATTCATGGCTCTGAGTAGTTCTACTCTCCAAGGTTAACACATTTTTAGAAATGAATTACCATGATTGATGGGGTATCAAAACCTGATTCTTTTCATCTTTACACATTCCATGATTATGAAGCAGTCTAATTTAAGCCTTGTGTAGTCTGTCTTGCCTGCTCCTGTTGCATTTTTTTAAAAAAAGCAACATTAAACCTCTCAGTTTAATTGCAAAAGATAATTTTCCATTACTGGTCTGTGCAACTTAAAAGGGCACTTCCGTCTTTGGAGGTAACAAGATATTTTGTCAGATTTTTAAATGAATGCATAATGCGTATTAAGTAACCTATTTCACAAACTCCATTTTAGCTTGAATAAATTGGCTTCTAATTTAGCAAGACTGAATCTAGAGTTAGCATCTTTTTCTTTTATTTCTTTACTTTCTTTTTCATCTCCAGTACATAGCTTTAGGATGTTAGATAAGTGCCTTCTGAAAGTGAAAACAGTAAATATGCACTAAATAAGGAACAGCTTGCTCTGGAGTCTGAATTCTTTAGCCTAACGTCGATCCACTGAGTTGCCCCATTTCTCTCTGCTCAGCTGGACCACGGGTTTACCATCAAGAGATCAGGGTCTTTGGACTACTACCAACAACCAGGAATGTATTGGATAAGGTATGAGATGGTGCAGCACCAACAGTCAGTGTTTCCATGGCAACGTGCTGGCAGTCTCCATTAACCAGTTCCTTCAGTGGATAAACATGCTTTTTGATTTGTTATCCGGTCCATATGCTGCTTTATCAGTTTCGTTTTAATCTTGATTGAGATGCCACACCCCTTCATTCCTTTTCTTCACCCATCCCTCACACCCACATTGCCAGCTTTCTCCTCATCGCACATGCTCAGTATCAATTTCCCCTATAATTAAAAGGACAGTGTATATAGAAAATGTACTAGATATGCTGAAGTATGCACCCTCCCCCTCCCTATTGCTTGTTAAGGCATCTGTTTCCCCTATGCTCCTGTTTTGAAACACAGGGAGCAGCAACAGGCTCTCAGCATATATTTTCCTCTTTTTCCATGCAAGTGGAGCTATATACTGTCATTTTAAACCCACTGAACACAATCCTTACCTTAGATCGAACAATGCATTTACATAACGCGGGTGGTAGAAACTCTCCCAAGTTCAATGAAATACAATGCATTGTATGTGCTGGTAAGCTTGTGTTTCTAACAATGCGTTCTTTATCTTTTCTTTTTAAACCCCTTCTAATACCTATTTACTTTGATTTTTTTTTTTTATATTGCATGAGTCTTTTGAATATATTTTTCTTCATTGTGTAACTGTGCCAGGGTTGTTGTTAGACGGCTTGACCTGTATGACAAAATGGGACTCTGGGTGGGAGGGGTTTATTCTAGTGTGGCAGCAAGGAAGGATCCAGGTCTGATGGCCCACACAAGGCCCACATACTTCAATGAATCCAGAGCCCTGGTATTTCCATGAAGTGGTTATTTGCTGGCTTTTTTCCTTCTTGTGACTCACAACCCGTGTTTTGATAGCTGGAGAAATTTTTACAAGTTTCTTGCAAAATCTGCATTTTCTAACACTGCAGTAATTGGAGCCTTTAAAAATTCATCTTTGAGGTGTTTGGAAAAACTCAGCAAATTAAGCACATTAGTGAAACTGCAGAGATGGTCACTGCAAGTATTTCCAGTAAATTAAAACTCCCACCCTGGATCACTTCACTTGAGTGCATGGATCGGGCTACAGCATGGTTTCCATAAAACCTAGCAGTTCCCTGAGCACACATTAAGGGTTAAGTAGATTTTGATATGGATGTTCTGGGGAAATTAAAAAAAAAAAAAAAAAAAAAAAGTCCTAATTTTCTAGCAAAAAGTAGAGAAGTGGTTCCCATTCATCAGCTGAGCTGGCTAGCAAGAATTGGGAAACACTTTCACTCCGAGTGCTCAAGTGTGTAGCAGGACCTGTAATTCTATCCTATCACACTTGCAGTGGTGGCTATAAACCTACCATGGCCTGCAAGATAACAGCAAAACCTGCTTGGTCTAGCTTGCCACTTGGCATCATGCTTCCCAGGTTCCATCCCTGTAATAGAGCTGAGAGGCAGCAGCACAGTATTAGTGCTTTTCTGGTTTGGAGGAGGGGGGAATGGGCTCTGAGTGCCCAACTTTAGTTGAGTGTGGATTTGATAGTGCTAGAGCAATTTTTCCTTTCTGCTTACAATAATGGCATTTTGTGTAAAGCAGGACTTTGTCAAATAGTTGCAAATTTAATGCCTCCTCTGTAAAATGGGGGAAAGCTCACACGACCTTTATTCATCTTTCTGGAGCTGAATTGCTCTCCATCATCAGCATACACTCCTCCTCTGCTTTATAGTTTTTATTTTACAAAAAAAAAAAAAAAAAGGAAGAAATCTGTCTTTCCATTTGTTATAAAACTGTGTTTGAATCTTTTAAAACCCCAGCTTCAGGGAAGCAGGCCACCAGAAAAATGAGCCTATGATAAAAGTGAGGATCTCCTCTCAGATTGGCCTTGACTCAGTTTAACTGCATAGCCCAGATTTTGAAACAAACCATATGCATTTTGAGAAGGTGGGGGCGGAGACTCTAATTCTGAAATTCGGTAAATAAATAAACGCTATATAAAAAAAAAAAAAAGTCATTTGACTAAAGCACTAGTAATGGCTTCCATCAGCATACAAAATGACACATCCCTGAATAATGGGCTGGAGCAGATGGGTGATAATCTCTCTTATTCATACATAAACTGCTCTGTTTTCCAGCTGGGGGCAGTAACAACAATGTTTATAATTAGTGCTTTCTAAACAGAGCCCCTACTGTGGAAAGGCAAACTGGGAGAGCAGGGCTCCTAGGTGTAGATGCTTAATTAGGAATTACTATAACAGGGGATACCTCTGAACAAGCACTGCCCTGTGTTCTGTCCTTATTCAACTCAAAGGAACAAGCAACTGCTGGAGTGACCAACATTTTAGTTTAAATAAAACCGATTTGTTGTAGCAAGTGTTTACATTTTAGTAGCACATATGAAAAGGTTCCTCAATTCCTGTCTATAAAACAGTTAATTTATCGCAGGCCCGTGAAAATTAACCTGAATTCACAAGTACAACCAGGTCCCAAGGAGTATTTAATGCTCCCTTTGTTAGTGTTAAACTGTTCGTTTCTTCTCCACTCCTTTGATCGTTTTCATCCCTAGCAGTCTTCTAAAATATCTTTTTAAATAGCACTGTTTCCTCCTTCAGTCAACCTGAAAAACTTTCCCTTTCACTGCCTAAAAGATTTTCCTATTCAAAGGGCCTCAAAGTCCTAATTTTCTATGCAGCTATTCTGCATCCTGATTTATTGCCTTTCAGTAGGATAATATGTGCAAAAGTGAATTTTTTGAGATATTAAGGTAAAACAAACATTATGTACAGTGATAGCTGTTGTAGCAGGTAAGAGATATAATGCCTGGAAAATCTTACATTGGTCCTTGAATATGAGGAACAGAAAAAACACAGGGGTCAAATCAGTAAAATCAGTTGGACCCCAGGCTGATACATGTTTTATAATTAGCCCACCTGATGCTGTTGTGGATATCAGCCCTGCAATCAGAAGTGCTGGAAAGGCCAAGTCAGTCTCAGTAGGGGATGAGACCTGGAGGTCCCAGTTAAACACTGTCAGTCTGCACTGCCCCAAGGTTGCTGAAACATTAACAGCCAGGAAAGCCAGCCTTGGTGTAGGTAGGTAAAGCTGATGGTGCAATCACATCTTCATTCACCCCAAGTAACTAATGTCAACTCAAGTCAAAGACAGCAGGGATCACCGATCTCTAAGCAGAAATACTATGTTTGCGATTTTTTTTTTCCTCCAAAGTCAGCCCATTCTCTGCTAGATCTCTTTGTAAAAAGGTTAAAGCAAATGCATTTATCTTTTATGATTTCTCTCTAGTGAAATATAGCACCAGTGACCACAAACAGTCAAAATGGCACCTGCATTGTCCTTCAGAAATATCATAACTGATAGATTTACTTATAAGAAACTTTTAAGATATACTTAACTGAGGCTTTTAAGAGGGGTTTTTTTGGCTTTCTTGTAACTAAGCCAGAATATTAAAAGTATTTCAAGCCTTCCCTTTAGTCCCGAGTGTTGCAGTGTCCAGTCCAGAGCCTTCTTCAGCTGCTTTACCTGTACCTCCTAATGGCAGCACATTTTGAATGCAAAACTTTACATAACTTCCCAATGTTTTCTTCGACCATGAATTTCCTTACTCCTTCTGGTTTATGTCTAAGTCTTAGCATTATTTTAATCTGCTACTGACAGAATGGCCTGAATTTTCTGCCTTTTCTGGCCTGAGTCTAAGCATCAAGGGAGCACCACAGTGGTTATATCTAACATAGCAGGAAATATTAGTATATGTAATATTAATATATAAGTATACAATGTTAACATATGTTATTTTCTATATATGTACAGATACTATATAAAAGGTAAAGGATCAAAATAAAACCCAGGAAATATATGGGAAAGTCATTAATGATATTATTCATGTAATGACAATAGAAAGGAGATGATTTACATTGATGCTTAACATAATCATCAATCCAGTCGATAATTAATAAAATACTGGATTTTAAAATATAGTTCTCACTAACACAGTTTTAAATGTATCTGAATATCTCATTTAAAAACCCGTAGTTCCATCCTCCGTGTTTAGTTCCTAATTCCCACAACTTTGCATCTGTCGAGTTACTTACCCCTCTCCCCAGTTGATACAAGTCATTTTCAAGTCAAAAGTTACATTGGACTTGACATGGGACAAGGAAGTTGGGAATCAGTCTTGCTATCTGTAAAGTGCCATTTTGAATACCTTAAAACCCTCTGTAAACTGAGTATTGGTAGAAACATGCAAATATCTAAACTCATTTAAAATCTTTCTCCTGCTCTTTGACTAAGAAAACCACAACTGATTCACAAACTATAAATAAAATTCACCCATGCAAACAACTTGGCACTAACTCTCTTCCACATGTAATTGAAACCAGCTGAGGAATTGTGTCTCTAAAAAGGGGGGGATGTCAAAGAGTAAACACAAACTTAAGTATAGCAATAGGAATTCAGCAGTTATATGTGTAGAATACTTGTCTTTGTATTCACCCACCAATACAGTACAAAACATGCATCAAATTGATTTGGTTTTCTATCTTTTTTATTTTCATTTTAGCTAAGTTTCATGCCAGAAGTTACATGGTGTGCTAAAGCACTGGCCTTTTGTATTTGGAGGTCTAGGTTCAAATCCACTCGATTAATTTGTCCCCTCGATGTGGTCATTTGCACGTCTCCAAATCACCGTGTAACTTGACTTAGTTATAGCTTGTGCCTGAGGGGCAAAACTAACCTGTGTCTTTCACTCCTGGACTGAGGTGCATTGCTAAGTTTGAAGTACACTCCAAAAAGTGTCTTGATTCATGAATCGATCATATATATATGTATGCATATATATATATACACATATATACATATATATGTATATAAAACTTGAGAAATCCATGGAAAAAATTAAAAAAGGCTGCCTGACTCATGCCACAAGCATTGTTTAATGGTCGTTTTTACAGTAAGGAAACCTGCTGATGCATACCTCAAGGTATTGAGGTCACTAGCCAGAAGCTTAAGGAAATAAGAAAAAATTATCTAGGTGTGAACATTTAAATATGTGTGTACACATACGTGTATATAAGAGAATGCACTGAAAGAAAAATATCTGTGTTTCAGTACATATGTCTGTGTAATTCCACACACTAAACAAAGCAGCGCAAAAATTGCAAACAAATTGCAAATATGCTGCTGCAGAATGAAAGCGATTGAAGGGACAGTTTTCTGAGATTAATGTATGAACAGCTGCATCCCCGGTTCAGTCTCCTGGCTGGTATGAATAATGGATGGGCTAAGAGGCAAAATGCACAATAATGTTCTTTTATTAATGAAATGAATATATATCTATATTTGGTGGCCAGCAGTAAATTAAGACAAGTGAAAAGAAAAAGTCACTTCTCACATTCATAAAATCCATTTACTTCAATACAATAATTACTGACCTGACAGAAAATATCACCCCACAGCTAGAATAAGGTGCTTCCCACTGCAAATCCAACACGTATATCAAAGCAGTTGTAGTTTTTGAGTGTCTGTTCATAAACACAGAGTTCAACATTTTCCAAGGAAAAAAAAAAACTAATTTGCAAGTCCCAGGAGTCTCGCAGCCTCAAGAGGTAGGAATCAGGGTAGAGACACTCCCTATGTCAAAATCCTGGAAAAAAGCTAACTACGTCTTAGCATAGAGGTGACAGAAACAAGGATTTTAAACTAATGCTACATTACTTCAAATTAAATGCATTCCCAAAAATTGCTTGTTAACCATTTGGAACTGGGTGTCAGGATTACTAAATGTTGATGCAAAATACATTAGTGCTTAATGAAGTGCTTCAGACCCATCAGCACCAAATTATTAGAGGCAATCCACTTATCTGCTGCTGGATAAGAAGCTCTGCATTTCCTCATATGGATTGTAGGAGGACAGCTGCATATCTTAAATGACAATGCTATCCTTACATTTTAGTTGCCATTACTGTCATACAGTACTCAAAGTTCTCACTCTCTCACCTGGAGCCAGGGGAAAAAAATGTCGAAATGTGATAATGAAAATGTGGGATTTGCAGCCCTGTGAAGTTAAGTGCACTTCAGATCCTCTTATTATTTATTGAAAGAGTAGCTTCAAGTTGAAGTGCCATAGAAATCCATAATGGACTGGTTCATGCACCAGTGAACCACCCAGCTGAATAGTAGATGAAATAATTCGTCTCTTAAACCAAGGCAATATGTGTAAGAGGCCTATGGTACAAAACCAGTAAGAATAATGAAAAAGCTGATTTTTGGAAGATACCATGTGCACAAGACGGTACATTAGGTGACAACTGCTTGTACAAAACACATGCGGTCAATACTCAAATATATCTTACTGTCTCTGCATTCCAAACCATTAATCTATTATATTTTTAAATTCTTTAGAGGTAAAAAGTAACCATGACCTTATTAAGTGAAAAATAGTACTTGTGCAGAAGTAGACTGGCAATACGACCCAGCAGTATATTAGACACTGGAAGTGCAAAACATCATCAACTGAGTAGAATAAGCCAGATCTTGCAAGTTCTGTCAGTGCTCTGTCTGTGGCCAGAGGTGACCTGTTTTTTGGTTCTGGCGTGTTAAATGCTAAAGGTTAGAATACAACCTGTGTATTTTTGCTTTCTCTAGTTATATACTTCCTTTGTTGGCTCTCTGTAGCTTTATACATTTTTATTCTATAAGCTCTTTGAGTGAGAAACACTATGAATGTCTCAGACCAGGAGAGTAACCACAGCAATGCCCCTGAGTCTACAAGCGTGTCTTTGCAAAGACCAACTAAATGAAATTTGGTGGAGATTTTGGATAAAAATGTAACGAAACTCATCATCTCTAAATATCTCAGGAAGTTTCTGAAGTGTTAGGAAGCCAGAAATATGGTGCTGGATCAAGTGAGATCATCGGGATTTTTTTGCTTAATATTTTTCATTATTAAGTCAGGAAGTGCATTTACATTTATCTAAACAAATGCATTTAAACAACAGCCCCCAAAGGTTCCCCAACAATACTAGCAAACTAGTATCTTGGGGTCTATTTTTTTAAAGACACCTTTAAAAACGTGTCCTTATACTCAATTATCTAAGTACTTTTGCTATTTTAGAATTCTGTCCTTCAAAAAAAACAATGTCCTAGGCTAAATTTCAAAATTAATCTTTTATGCAAAGTATTCTATTCTGTGTAACTTATCTCATTTTAAATACCTTCAGTTTTTGGCATACGCATTTACCATTCTCATGTAGCAGGTTTTAAAAACAATTTTTTAATTTAATACAAGTATTTTTATTTATTCAACCAGAAATGTTTGACTTTCTCAGAGGAGAGTATCTGTTACCACAAGATGATGTGATGTGGTTTAAACTTTAAATAAATGCTTATTTCCTGTAAGCATAGAAAATCTTTTAAATGGAAATCTGTATTTTATAGAGTGGTAATATATGCCATTCTTTTCAATTTTCACACAGAATTACATACTGTATGCTGTATATTCACTATATGTAAAAGATCTAGGTATTTTTCTGTTTCACATTAAAAATAATCAAAAACTGAATTGGTTCAAGGCTAAGAACCATAGAAGGCACTCAAAATACTAATTAGAGCTCTTAACTGAAAGATGAGCAGTAAACAAAGAAACTCAGCAGATGAAAAGTGTTGCATTTTGTAGCAATTATTATTTAAAATATGGGGAAGAACTTATCAAAGCTAATAATTTTACCCCTTTAAAGTAGTGCTATGTAAGTTCTAGACACAAAGATAATAGTTCAGCCATTTAGCCTAACTAAATCCATTTGCTGTAGTAGCTCTGGACTCTTGTCCATCTTTCCGTCTCTGTTACATCATTATTGAATGCTGATTGCATTATTTTAGAGCATGGATTGCTATAATGCTATTCTGCACCAGTATGATGGATTTAGTTTTCATTTTGTTCTCAAAAATATGTTGGCTATAAAGACATCTCCGCTCTCCTATGAGGCTCACACTATAACTGGTAAATTTTCTAGAGAAATCAGTCATGTATGTCTCAAGAGAACACAATAAATCCTTTGAAGCAGAATAACCTTTTGGCTGCATTCTTTTAAAAGAGATTTTCATACTAGGGATAAATTTTACAAGCCTTACCAGTTAAACCTATACAGTGCTCAAAGTTATATTTGCCTCCAGTAGCATGATCACATAATTGTTTGCATTTTGTATGTCATCTGTGTTTTGCTTTTTCCGAAACAATCAGGAACCGTGTTTTAAGAAGGCAGCCCTGCTCCAGAAGACAGTTAACTATGTGTCAAACTGCTCTTGCTGAATCAAGGCCATCCTGCTGAACTTGTAATTTTACAATGATTTTAGGGACTGCAGTCTAATAAGCCATACTCAAGAAAACCAGTCCCATGCTTGAAATCATTAGTCAGACTTTGGCTGCCCTTATGTGGGTTGCAGTCTCACCATGTAAATGTTCCAGAAAAGCAGAAGGGACGTGGCTGGAAGTTACAACTATCTTATTGAGACTTGCATTCTCAGTAGTTGCAGAATGAGCAAAAAATAAGGCCCATGAAGAAAACATCCTTCTTTCCCATTCCTAGACACTCTAGATAGACCTAGATAAAATTAGTGGAGTATTTAATGTGATAGACCTTGATCTACAGGAGGAGATGGGGGTCAGGCTAAATGGGTCTTTCTGTCAAAATTAAGCATTCTCCCTAAGAACATCCATAGAGCAGCATGAAAAGGTGTCAGAGAGATGGGTGGGCTAGCTCCCTTCAGTGTTTGTTTTTCCCTGTTGTCTGACAACTTCATTACAATTTACCTTTCTTAGCTGATTGCACTGACTTGAACATGGGTAAGCGTGGATCAGCCTTCATTAGGTCAATTCAAAAACAAGCGAGTATCTCTGCCTTGCCTGTAGAAGCAGATATATACATTGAGAAGGCTGGGGTGGAAGGTCATTTGGTATTTGGCTTGAAATTTGAATCTATTAAAGGATGAAATTCATAACATCCAGAAGTAGAACATATGGCATCCATATATATGGTACTGTATCTGCTTGATGATGTCACGCTACCTCTCAAGGTTTGGGAAATGCACTTTCTAAAGCATTTAGCTATGTTGTGGGCTCAGCCTTTCAGACCTGAAAGAGACAGAACAGGTTTAATTTGATCCGAACACTTATTATCCCTGGTATTTGCAGGCCACATAAACTCATGGTTTTCATTAGCTTTGCATTTCACACGCAGCCTAATTTCGTTTATTCTTATTTTATGCCCCTGCCAGACCACCGCTCTTGATAAGGAGAGGCAGGTTTTCCGACGAAGACGCAACCAGGATGTGAGGGGACGTTATAAGGAACAGCAAGCTCCACCCGAACTCAACTCCGAATCGGAAGACTATTCACCAAGTTCATCCGAGACTGTTCGCTCACCTAATTCACCCTTTTAATAAAACACTTTTACTCAGAAGTCTTGGCTTTAACCCTTTGAGACCCTGAAAATCCTTCAGACCTGTGTGAAGTGATTACAGCTGATCTATCCAGCAGTAAACACTGGGATGGTGGAACGCAAAAGGGTGCTCACAGAATCTTTGTAAGAATAATTTCCTAATTGATTGAAATACTTGTTCTATCCTTAGATTGTAACTTGCTGCTAATATGATCCTCAAAGGGTTAAGGCTATTTTGCTTTTTTATTTAAAAATAGAAGCAGTGAATGTTTTCATCAGTGAAGCTAGGAACTGCAGTATGTAATTTTAGCCCATGTTAACCCTCTGAGTAACCGATCAACTTAAATCATGACAACCCACATTAGAGCTTTATTTTGGGGTTTTTGCTTTTATATGCACATATCTTTTATAGTACCCTAGAGTTCGTTGCCTGTTCCTGGCCAAATCAAGCGCACTACTGCTTAGGGGTTACAAATATAGGCTTTATAAATGAAAATAAAATTAACCAAACAGTATATTCTGTAGCAGCTCTTTCTAAACCTGCATCATACTTCCACAGGCAGTGACTGTTGTTGGAGGATATTATGCAGGCTAAATGGGAAATTCAGTTTAGGGTGGACTCATAGTTTACAGAATATGACATGATGATGGCCACAAAAGGTTGCTTCCGTATCGTTTGCTGCTAATGGCAATGCAGAGTCTTGGGAAATGGCTTGAGGACACGTTCTGTCATTTAATGGTATGTAATGATCTAGCTGAGAAGCTCCTGGTTCCTTTGACTCACATTCAGAAATGTACAGGCAACCTCTCAACATGACCTGGTTATCCTGGGAGAGTCATTTTTAAAGATTTACATTGAATAACACTTAAAATAGCTAAAGTACTTCTAAATTGGGGAAAATACAAGTAATTCCATATATATGTAAAGCCTGAACTGAATTAGCAAAAGTTCTGTCTTGGAATGGACCAACTAAAAATGATCACCAGTTATATTTGTAATATTTAATAAAATGTGCATTAACTTAGAGTATACACATTTCTGGTTTGTTAAAATCTCAACACAGCATTATAGAATTTTATTTAACCATTATCCTAAAGCTGGCTTTCACAGAAATATTACACTTTGTAGACTTTTGCTTCAAATGTGATAATTTAAAAGAAAAAAAATACAAAATTACTCAGAATTTCACTTGAATGAAAAAGGCAACTTCCAAACTCCAATTCTAAAATAAATAAAGAAAACCCCCTGAAATTTATACTTGTTTTTATTACTCGTGTAAAATGGAAGCTTTCTGCTCCAAAGTTAAAATTTCAGACAGTGTTTTTAAAAAGTCACATAGATGTGTTTGCCTCTCTCTCTCTGTCTCTCTCCTTGCTCTTTTTCTCTTTCTTTCTTTCTTTCTCCCTTTTTCTTTCAAATTATACCACTAGAAATATCAACATGCTGCCCAAAAGGATAAGCAGACTTTTCTGATCTTGCTAAAAGTATAAGTAAATTTTGGAGGAACAGGGCAAGTTGCCTACAGAGTCACTTCCATTGAGCTGTATTTCCTCAAGGAACTGTCCCTAAGAGCAGCTGTGGCAGCGCATGTGTACCCGCAGCTTGTTGGAGATAGTGTAATGCTCTTCTGCATTTCTAGTTGGAAGTATCATTTGAACTGTATTTCAAGAAACATTGAAATTCTTTTGTTTCTCCACCATTTGAAGTGCATCTTTCATTACCTCATAATGAAAATTTATATACAAAAAGCTCTAAATTTTTTAAACACAGGAATTTCATCTTGTACATCTTCACACAAGTGATACAAGCATTTCATACAGAATGCTTTTAAATTCACCCAATGTTAATAATCTAGAAATGAGACATTTAGTAGAAAACAGATCTCCAGATTTCCTTGGTAGGACAGAGGTATGAGCATTTCCAGATTTGATTCATCTCACCGATCATGGGCACGCATTTTAGGTAGGACTCATGCTTTGATTCACCTATTGCTCTCCATTGATGGTAGAAGAAACTGCTGGTGGAAGCTTATGTCAGACACCAAACTTCAGATTATGAGTTCAGTAGAATGAATCTCACCTTAAGTCATTGAAAGACTCTGATCTCTGAACATAACATCCATAGGCAGAAGGCCTGTGTACAGCCTCTGTTACTGGAACCTGAGTCATAACATATTAACCCAAGTAAAGCGAATAGGTGTCTTGTTGGAGAACTTCTCAAGGCAAAAGGTGAAAGGACAAAGGAACTGCTATGCAATAGTTCTCACATTTTAGATTTTGGGAAAGGGCTGTCTGTGGCAGATCTGTGCCCAGCTGACCCTAGAGTCACAGCAGAGAGAAGACCCTTGGTAGACAGAGCACAGCCACTGCCACTGTGATGTTACTGGTTGTAGTCTGATAACATTTGGATGGATTATTTTTCCATCAGGACAGGGATTATTTTTCCATAGCATCAAAACCTCAGCCAAGGTAAATCCTCCCTTGCCACTTACCTTCGTCAATTTACCGTAGGTCAGGATTACTCACATGTTCTTCCAGCATTGTTCTTTCCACAGTATATCACAGCCTTCCCTTTAGGACAGTTACAACTCAGCCATGTAAATGAAAGAAATATATTTGGTAATAAAAAAGTATCCGTTAATACCACATGCTGCTTGATTGTTGGGAAAATTTGGCAGTTTTAAAGCAAAGGCCGATGTTCATTCTTCTTAATTAGAGAGGGAAGTAAGGACAAAAAACTCAATATAAAAATATGCTTCACCTTATGCATGCAAAATATTATTCAAAAACCCATCTGGGATTTTCCTATCACCTTTGCTTTGCTTTGGAATACAGAGTTATCATTAGAATAAGATGTTTGGCTCCTTTATCTTACATCATTTTGTACTACTTAAAATGAACGTAAAAATAATCCTAGATCCTGACAACCCTACTCTTCCCCAACATTTTCCATGTTTCTGATCTTTGGTTCATGTTTTATGAACTTAACAGTAAAAATATATTTTTTCTTGTTATTTTTTAGGTCTGTGAGAAGTGGGTTTCAAATTGCTGATAGCCTCTTTTTTAGGCTTTAAGGAAAGGCATCTGAATATTTAAACTGTTTTAAAAGAGTTTACAATGATGTTTTTAAAAATATTCATGTATCCATATATATTTTTAAATATAGCCATATATATATGTCTGTATATGTGTATGGTTTCATGGAAATAATGGTTCAGGCTTGTTTGGCAGTGACTGCCCTTTTTCTTGTCTAACCTCTGAATTCCTGGGGGTAAGTGAAGACAGAAAATGTGGCCCTAAAAATATTTGAAACACCAGTGAAAACAAGAAATCAAAGATAATAGACTATTTCTAATGTGATAATCTGTGAGAGCAGAGAGCACATAGCACAGTGTGGTCATTTTACTATAATACTTATCAGTCCTGACTTCTTCCTTCATTTCCCTTTTGAATCATTGCATCATATTGTTGCTAAATGTGACTTTTTTTTTTTTTTTCCTAATGCTTATTATATATACAAGGCCAACTTCCTCCCACAAAGCCTGCGTAGTTAGCTGAGATGAATGGCAGTCCTGGTAGGGACTGTCTATCACTGGGGAGATGGAGAGGAGGGAGCACTTCCAAAGGGTGATTCAGGTCATCTAATATTCAGTCTCTGGAGATGCCTGACAATCCGATCTTAGTATTAACAAAAGTGTAGAACAGGATCACTTCCAGCTTAAATCCTCTCAATTAAATGTAAGTGGGGATAATGTGGACTCCAACCTAAGTGCAATATTTTAGTGAGCTTATATTCAGTGAATAATCTTTGATGTGAAAATGTAGTACTGATAGGTGATAGTACAGGATTAGTTAAATGGCACCGAGCTGGGCATTTTCTCATCTAAATGTATCCACCTAATAGTTATGCATCAAATCTACGGCAATCATCTAAGCTTCCCTTATAGCTGCTGGAGACTGGCTTCTTCAGTGGATAATTAAAACTCGAGAATGGATGAATAGCTCACTAGATGAGGTGTCTAGCCAAAATATATTTACATCATGATTCATTAAGTCATGACATATAAATTAATATTTCTGTAAGTTATAATTTTCATAGCATTAACCTACAAAAAAAAAAAAATCCAGAAATCCAAAATACTATGGTTTTACTCAGAGGGTTAACAGAAAAGCACTAGGCATGCTGATTACATTGGTGTATCCAAACTGCTTTGCTTTTTTAGCCAGTGTTTGCTGATTTTTTCAGAAAATTCTTGAAAAATTTAAAGTTTGAAATAACTTAAGTGTTGTTGTTTAAGGAATTTCTATAACCAAATCTTATTTTTAGCTTAACTTATCACAGGAATAATATGTATCATTGATGCAGTGTAAGTCTGTAGTTATCAATTTTATTAATTCCACAAGTGACTCAAGAAATTTCTCTTTTTTTAAGTACTTACTATAGAGCATACAATGGTGGCATAGGTGACTGAGCCTGTCTTTCTTATAGGTAAACAAACAATATTGTAATTTCAAGAAAGTTCTAAGAATCAGCTTTTCAGTTTGGTAGTGTAATAGTTAGGGGAAAGCTATCTCATGACATGCATTGTGTAAATCATCTTTGTAGATGAAGATTGTTCATATTAATGAACACATTCTTTTTCCTTGACATTGTAGCAGAAACTGTTTACTTGTTAATGAACAACCAATACATTAATTTGCTTCAGACTGTTAGAGGGGAAAGTGAGATTCCAGTCATTAACAATGTTATTGCTTTACAGTAGCCCTCATCTAATTTAAATGTGGTGCATACTACAATAAGCAAAGCCAAACCTGTGAATAAACTCCTGAAAAAGCCTGGTGGGTCTTTATTCAGTTGGGTGCTCGCATACAGTAGCATGTGGCAGCAGGAAGGCTTTCAAGAATCGTTGAAATGAAAGCAATATATTCACAAATAAGAGCTAAACTGCAATCCTTTCCCTATGGGGCATATATTTTAAAAGAAAAGGAAAAAAAACAAAAAGAAAGGAAAAAATGGCTCAGAGGTTTGCAGTGCCACTATATTACCACAGGGCAAGTACATTAAATCATTGTTATTTGCTAGCCTGGGGTATGTGTTAGAAAATAGCATCTTTTATTTAGTGTAGATAGTGGTCAGGGAGAGTTTTCTTAATATTACTGCAGCGGCTGCTAGTGCTGCCATGGTTAAGGATGTCTTAGTATTTCTATTGTAAACTCTTAGTCTCAAAGGTTTTTAATTTGATTGTAGAAATTTGCCTCAGGCAGAAACTTGGCATACAATTTTTCAGCTCAGAATGATTCTTTTCCTAAAATATGAGGGAAATCAGCTTGACCTCTTTGACATTTACTTTCTAAGTGTACACACACATTGACACGCACAGACATAAAGGCAGTTTTTATGCAGCTCATTTCAGATGTGTTACATTTTCAAGCATATCTCACAGGTCTTAACTACAAAGGTGACAGCTCAGAACTTTTGGGCATTTCAAAAACCAGGGAGAAAACTCAGTGATCAAGAGCAAAAATGTTCCACATGTGGGAAAGTTTTATTTTGACGTGACAAGCATTTAAAGTCTGCGCCCTGCTGAGTGCTCATATAATTCCTAAATCCACTAGTTTAAGTCATTTGTTGTAGCAAATGCTGAATGTGAGTATGATGAGTTTCTCTGTAAGACTGGCAGAAGAAGCAGTTTCATCTTGTATCTTAGAGTAGCACCATGGACAAAGCTGATGTTACACCAGCCAAAAGGGTCCACAAGAGAAGAATTAAAGGAACATGTTTTCTCTTAAGGGGAAAAAAATTGTCTGAATAAGACAGGTTAAAAGCTCACACTGAATAAGACGGGTATTAAAAGCAGTATAAAAAGCATAAGTATGGAATAATTTGAAACTATAAAAGTGCAAGGGAGGCATGCAGCATAATCAGTCCATGTGCAGAGCCAATCACCTACTAATCTGGAGCAAATTTTGCAGCTACAAACAGGCATAATTAATGTACAACTCAAACACACCCAGAGGCAGATGGAATTGAAATCCCAGTTCTTTTAGCAAACATAATGCAGACTTCTTCCTCATATATTCACTAAATGAGACCGTGTGTAGCTTTTTGAAGTAGTGTTACACAGGCTAGTGGTGAAATTAGGTGTTTAAAATATGACTGCAAATTAATTGTTTTTAATAGGAATTCTGCAGCATGCTTCTATCTTAATGGGTCCTTTTGGGAAACTACAGCTTTCAAAAAGTGATGTCTATGCATTTTATAATTGTTTGTGTATATACTTGAACAGTCCATGCCAAACAAAACTGAGTTGCTATACTGAGGCTTTATTTTTACCTACAGTTTTCTGCAGCAGGGCAAAAGGAAGGAAAAAAAGTATCCATGAAATAGAGTTCGTGGAATGACCCACCTTGATGGAGATGTCCTCCTGGTCCTTATTAGTGATTGACTTGAGCGATGAACCACAGCACTCAGTCATTTCCAAGTGTTCACCCTACCTAAGTGGATGGGGAGGGACACTGGACACAGTTAGGCCATATTTTTGGAATCTGCCTGCAGTGCTGCACATCTGTCAAACCATGAGTAAACGTCAGGTTGAGAAAATAACTTTATTCTAAATGACAGAGCTAGAAAAAAACATATAGGTAAAGATAAGCCATAAAAAATGTTGACTGGCATTTGGTAAATGGTTTCTGACCAACTGATCAAACATAATGATTCTATAATTTCAAGATTTTTTCCAGTGGAACTGTTGGAGCCAGGGAACTCCAGCTAATTTTCAGGTGGAACTTGACATGTTGATGAGAAACTTTCTTCTTGAGGTGTTTTTGATTTGTCCTTATATATGTTTCCTGTTGTAGGAAGACACTGGACTCAGAAATCCAGAAGATACCTTATATTTCTGTGTTCCTAACAGATCTTAAAGCTAGTGATGAGTTATACATACACATCTAATTTTAAGTGCCAGGAGAAAAAAGCAGTTATGAGAAAGAAGCCTAGCTTACTTGTCTAGAGCTACTCTCAAGAGGAGCTGACATTCCTACTATTACTGCTACTGCTATTACTAGTACTACCATCATCAGCACCACCACCACCACCGTTGCTGTTAAGAGGTAATTACTTTTTTTGCCTACACATTTCATTCGGTGCCTGAAATGCTTCAAAATCTGCTAATAAGACCAGAAGGATCTTATGTGAGTAATAGCACCTATAATTTTATTTTTTGAAACAGAATGCCCACAGCATAGAAGTTGGGATGCATAATATGGTGAGAGTTTGAGAACTGGTAAAAGACGCATTGACAAACAGAGAGAGGATTATAAATGAAATGGATCACATGTCCAAGGGAATTCCTGGTGCTGCATCTTGCGAAGGAGAGCGATTGATATTATTTTTTAATTCAGCAAATCCAAGCACATAGGAAAAGGCAAATTAGCCTTTAAGATATGAATTTATGACAATTTGGCGTTCATCAGGAGTCTTAACTAAGTGTAGTCTTAGTGAAATTACTTCAGTGTAATAGGGAGTTAAAATTTAAGGTGGGTAACATGAGATCTTGACAGCTTTTGTCATTGATAGTTAAGGGGTGGGAGGAATCAAATTGACTGACTGATGCTAAAACCAGAAGTAGTTCATGCTTCAAAGAGGCATTTCCAGAGAGAGGTAATCTGAAAAAAAGGGAGGAGGAGTACTCCTGTGTAATTCCCAGAGGTCAATTTATCACTTGCTATTTGTGCTGATCTTTGGTGTCATCTGAGGGGAAAATAATTACTCAAACTGGACCAAGGTTAAAGACATATCAACTACAACTTATTTTTTATTTTATTAAGGAATTAATAATAACCTTTTATATTCTGCCTGAAAGAAAATTGTTAAAGGATTAGTTGAGTGTGAAATTAAATAGCACTTTTCTCATGCATGCTAAAAAGCTATTTAAGGAAATTTTGGCCTTTTAAAAAGTTTCTAAATTATTTTAATTTAGAAAAAATTCATTTCTTTTTTAAAAATAAGAAACTTAGGAATTGCTGTGTGGTTTGAACAGCTTGGATGAATCCTTAATTTTCAATGTACTAATTAAATTATTTCTAAATGATACATATTCCTGCAAAAATAAAGAAGGAAGCCAAATAGCATTTTTCAAATCCTGTCACTTACACTAATAAATGTAAAGGAACAGGAATGACATCTGATATTATCACCTTAACTGGTAAGCTATTTGTTGCTTAATTTTATGGAAAATATTTGCTCTAAAATGGTAATAAAAGAGTAGAAATGGACAAATCACTTAATGCTTCAACTCTAGCCTCAACTTCTAACAAGGTCATGTTTCTTGAGCAAAGGAGCATTACAATATATTTCAATTCAGTCATCACAAGCAAGCCACTAAGGAGTTATATCCTGCTGCACGCCTGAGAAGCTGTGCGCAGGCTTTACAAATTAGTCATGCAGCCACATCTCAGTTTTCCCACATAAACCTCTGCACCAAAGCGAGTCTTGATGAACAAGATAATAAAAAAAAGAAGCAACTATTCCAAAAATCTGTACTTCATGTGTTAATTTCCCAGCACAGGAGGTGAGTTTGGATAAGCATATGGAAATCAAATATAGTTGTGGACTGACAGCCTTTGTATCTTGTGCCGCTCAGCACTATACATACCAATTCTCATGAGAAATGTGAATACTGTTTTACAGTGGAAGCCTGCTAAATCCCACTAATGACTGGAAGTTTCATTGTAAATGGCTGGATTTTGGGAATTAGCAGGTGAATGAAGAAACACAATAGAAGACTAGAGAATAATGCATTGCATAGTGTACTTTTTCATTTGTTCTGATGATTTAGTTTTAATTTCATACTTCATACATTATCAGCAAGTGTGCTGGAGTGTAAAAGCTAACAAATAAGGAGTCTGAGTAATATGAGACCCCATCAGGGCTCTCTGATTATTTTTGCTGAAAGGCAGAAAAGATGCTATTTTATCTATGTTGGTAAAAATGTGTATTTTGTACTACTCTCATTTACAAGTTAATAGTTGCTATTTAACAGCTTGTTCATGGAATGATTCTTGATGCAGAAGATAGCTGCAAAGCTTAGAGTCTGTCAGAAGATGTCTGTCTGTCTCAAAGATGATTTTTTATGTTCACAGAGATTATGAACTGACAATAGAGATACAGGCAAGTGGTACTTTCCCTTTTGGACTTTATCTTCCCAAATACAGTATCCTCCATCTTACTGAGAGTAAAAGATTTGGCATGCTAAAATGAAGGCTAGTGATATGTAAAAAGCATAAACCTTCATGAACCTTTGCTGTCTTCAAATAAGACTTCTCTGTCGGAAGAGCCTCCACACACCACCAGCCCCTCCAGGCCACTTGTTTCTTTCTCCTTCCTGCAATCCCCCTTTCTTGTTCAGTATAAGTGTTGTACATCCATGTGGTACAACAGATAGGAGAAATTGCTCCAGGCAAATACGAAAGTTTTACCCTTCATTAACTACCTAGTTCTGTTCGTTGCTCTAATACACCAGAATGTAAGGAAAAAGGGCATTAAAATAATGACTGCTGCAGTGGGAAGATAGGACTACTTTCAACAGCAGTGGTGGCTTAAATTGTAAATAAAAGTAAGGGGCAAGTATTGTGTCTGTTGGGATATCGTTCTAAACTTTTGTTCTTTATATCTGGACCTTTCAAGGCATTTTTTGTTTTGAATAATCTGAAAGAGTGGGGTGATGTGAAAAAAAAAAAACAGTAATGAAAGAAGAAAGACTCAGAGGAAATTGTGACACAGTAACTTGTGTTTAAACATTACATATGCTCAGTAAAACTGGGAACACGTGGAGAGGAGGAATCATGTATTGCCTGCAGATTGCCTACATGCTTCAGGTTTTTCTGATGCTTTCTAAAGGGCAATGACGGAAGACACACACAGGCTCTATCTTGCAGTCATTTTCCCTGGGGTGATAAATGTCACATAGCTTTATTATTTGTTGCCACTTAACCTTCAAGACAGGAAAAGGAAGTTGCTGGAAACCTTAATCCTAGATGCTGCCCTGGTTGTAGCTTTTTGCTCCACCCTAGAGCTGTGCTGGCTAGGCAGTGTTTTCCAGTCACTGTGGTTTACGTAGAAAACTAAACCCCAGACAACTCTACACCATCAGGCAGGCTTTGCACTGCTGGTTTCTGCCAGAAAACATAAGCATCTGTGAGGTTCCTCTGCGCTGTGCTGTCAGCAGCAGCTTATAGAGCCATAGAATCATAGAATGATTTGGGTTAGAAGGGAACTTAAAGTTCATCTAGTTCCAATCCCCTGACACAGACAGGGGCACCTTCCACTAGAACAGATTGCTCAAAGCCCCATCCAACCTAGCCTTGAACACTTGAACACTTCCAGGGATGGGACATTCACAGCCTCTCTGGGCAACCTGTTTCGGTCCCTCACCATCCTCATAGTGAAGAATACATAGTGAATATATAGGGAAGAATAGCTTCTGACAAGGTAAAAATTGGTGATGTCTTAAATACCTTTAGTCTGGCTAGATGAAGAGCAGTGAAATGTTCTTCTGAAAACATATTTGAAAAAATTATAATCATAAAATACCCACTTCTGCAAAAGAACTGAAAAATGCAGCTATTGGGGTGCTGGTTTGTTGCCTTTGGACTGGATCTGAGCACATGTCAGGTGTTAGGCACTAAACAGGGACCCTGTGGGCAGCTTGCAAGTTAGTAGTAAATGGTCACAGTCTTCCACAGAAAGCAGATGGATTTCGGTTTTGCTTTTCTTCTTTTAAGCAGGAAACTTTTTCAAAACTCAAACTTACTCCTGTTACATTTTTGCTGTTATTTCGGGGAAATGAGACTTCAGAAGCAAAAAAAAAAAGTAAAACCAATTAACAGGTTTACATAAAAGAACCATCCGAATCTTATCATTATTCTCCTGTTTGAGCAACAGGCAGATGAGAAAGGTTAAGACCTATATTATGTCTATCTGGTCATTCTGAAGTACAGATATACTGCACTCTAGGCAGATAAATCACCTAAATGGAAACCTTGGTAATTCACTATTCATTTCCTTTCACATAACATGGAGCTTAGTCTTGTTATTTTATATGCAATTGGCACATAGTCAAATCTATGGTACCATAATGTTCCAGGATATCTCCCAGATTGGTATCTTTTTTTACCAGCTCTTGGTATACACAGGTAGCAGACTTAAGGAATGACATTATAATTATAAACTTTTAACACTGAGTCAGTTTCCTGTTTTCAGAGGTTGCTGGATTTTTGATCAAAACCATGAATTCGCATGTATTTGTTTGAGCAGATACTGAACTTTGAAAAATAGGAAGTTTAATTATGCAATGTAGTTAAAAAAAAATAAAAATTACTGGTCCAGAGCTTCTCAAATCACCTGCATTGAAAGAAATCAATTTATTCTTTTCTGTTAGGCACCTGAAAAGATAAATCCACTGACCCTGAAAATATCTCTTTCTCTATTCTTGGCCACATCCATAATCCTCCTTTCTTAATAGCTGAGAAGAAAGTCATAATTAATATGCCACTAGAGAGTTTTCATTATTTCTTCAGAATTACCTCTTAATTTATTAGATTAGCCTGATTAAGTAATGAATTTGTCAGTTCCAGTTTTTCCATGAGAATAAGAAATATCTCATTTTTGACCAGCTGATGCTGAATTAAACTGCAACAGAGGAAGACATTTTGGCGTAGATTTCTTGTGTTAAAAATTCTTTAAAACCATCTTCTTAATACACACTTAATTACTGAAGTCTGCAGAGCCCCACAGACCCTCTTTACCTTCAGACTTTGCAGCCACTGAGCTGGAAGCAAAGCACAGTGGCCTGGCAAGCTCTTCCTCTTCACTGACAGACATGACAAAGGGAGAAAGGGTGTTGTAGACCACAGTCATGCTGCTATGGCACAGCAATTTGGTTGTTTACTGAAATGCTGTGTTAAGGTGCCATTAAATATGTGCAATCATTCTCCTGCAAAAGCAGTCCCTTCCATTGGCTGGTGGAGGATTAGATTCTGGGTTTCTTTTTCCCCAGTATAGGTCAAATTTTCTGCGCATCAATGAAGAACACCATCCGTCCTTCACAAATGTGTAGCAAAAACGTTTTGTGCTCTTTCTGTGTTCATTGTTTGAGGATTGTGGCCTTTTCCCTTTGGTGTTTTTGTTGTTGCTAAGAAAATACCTGTCAGTAATTAGTTATAACATTTTCTTCTATTTGTGAGTCTGTGGTGGATCAGAAAGTGTCATCCTTTTCTCTTTACATGTCAGGAGAAACTGGTCCATGTTCTCTGCAGTCTTTCCCATTTCACCCAAATGGATCAGTTAAGTAGCTAACTCACTGACTGCATGTATTAATGTGCTCAGTTGCCTAATTTGTGTAAAATATGTAGTGGCTGCCATTAAAATGTCAACCTTTACCCCTTATAGCAGCTATACTAGGAAGGAAGACTGTAAGATTCCTGCCTGTGACTCAAGGTTGATGGTACCATAATTGCCTTAGGTAGAAATTTTCTAGGGCCATTGGAAAGGTTCAGTGACTGGCTCTGTGCTTGTATGGGAATGTAGACTGGCAGAAACTGGTACCGCTGATAAAACCCTGAGAGAGGCTAAGAACTCAGTCTTAGGAGCTGGAGTGGGATGGAGACTGGTATACATATTTATATATATAAAAAATGATAGATGGAGAAAGCCAAACCACAAATAACCGTGTGGCACTGAAATTCCTAGAGACCAGCAGTTCACAAATCAAGAGAACATACCCAGTGAAGAGTGATGAGCTGAAAAGGAGAGCACAAAAACCTGACATGCCGTGAACCAAGCAAAACTTTCCAGACCCCAAGATTTCAGTGACTCAGTCTAAAAGGTTTGGCGGTGGAGGAACCGGTGAGGTCTGGCCAGCTGTTCTGGCTGCAGAGCATTTCATGCTGCACAAGCATGCAAATCGTATAGTGATGGTGAAGTGCAATGCTGTAACAAGAGGAGCAGTCCGTACAAGAGTGGAGGCAAGAGCTGGCTGTCCCAGATCCCCTCTTTGAAGAACTAGACTTCATGTTTTCCGCTTGATTCTCAAACCTGTGGATATTTTCTGTTAGGCCAAATAAAGAGGTGACAGCTGCTTTTGTTTTAAACCTCCTGTTTGCAGCATTGATGTTGTGTCTGCACTATGGGGTTATGCTCTTCCCAGGGGAGACTGCAGAGCAGCTGGTGCAGAGGAAACCCTGAAATACATCAAATGAATGAAGACTTTTAGAAGTAAAGCTCTAATGGTGAGCATGTGCAACCCTTGGTGCCCAGAAACTTTTCAACTTGCCTAAATCCAGGAGCTCTCTCTAACCCCAGTGAGCATCAGCAGAGTGGCCAATTTTATGTCCTTGCAGCAGAGCACAGAGGTACTAGAGCTCTTCAAATACACAACAGGAAAACGAGTTGTCAGTTTGAACAGCCAAGGCCTATGTGATGGCCAAGATCTGGTTTATTTGTTACTATTTAGCTTGAGAGGTGTTCTAAAGAAAGGTGGTGGTGGTCTGTGCTGAGGGGTGGCAGACAGCTCCTCTGAGGGGTGGCAGGACAGCAGTGCAGGCTGCTCCGCCAAGCCATGGAGCACACAGAAACAGGGAAACGGCTGAAAACAGGAAGGAATAGTCATGGCTTGACCTCAAGAGTGGTGGAAAGACGAGCTGGAGGAACAAAATGGGCTGGGCAGAGCTTGCTACAACCAAAGCAAGCCCTGGAGTTGGCTGAAGCAGAGGCAGAGTCGAAGGATCTATCTGCAAGGGAACAACGGGCAGCAGGAGGTGTGTTGATAAACCCTTTGCATTTCTATTCTGTCTGGTATAATCACTCTGAGTTTAAAGCAAGTTGGCTGGCCCGTATCTGGGCAGTTCAAGGGCTCTTCTGGGGCCTTCTTTCCGAAAAGAGTAAATTTTGGTGGGGCCAGCTCAACACTGTGTCTGACTTGAGACAGTGACACTCAGGGAGACCTTGGCCTTCTTTAAAGGTTTGCTTGTTTTCAAGCCCTTGCGCTCCACCCCTTCTCTGCTATTCTAGAGGCTGGGTACCATTACCAGTTCAGAGAGAGGAGCTCCCACCTGCCTGCTCTTTGTCTCAGAAAAAAACCCAAACAGACCCCACAATGATTTTCCAGCTAGTTTTGCTTAGAAGCTATTAGTCTTATGAAGAAAAGACTGGGGGGGACCCCAAATCCAAACCGCTGAATATTTTGCAGACCTGCAATATTATTCTTTTACAGGCTGACTGCACAAGTGACGCTGTCTTGCAAGCTTACGTGAACAGTTGCTTGGCTAATGCTCATCAATCTGAGGCAGGAAAACCACGCAAAACACTGTGAAAAGCTGACCCTGCTGCTTGTCCCTGTGCCATATGGCAGCAGAAGCTGGCATTGTTCTTTGGCACTCAGACCAGAAAGCTCTTTTGCCCCAGCCTACTGCTGTTTACAGAAATAGCGCTTCAGCCCTGACCAGTAATGACGTGCATGTGTCAGATGACAATGCTGTAACCTGCAGTAACCTTGTAAACCTGAGGCACAGCACAAACACTGGGAGAACAAACACACTGTAGCATTTAAGTAAAAAACTCTAAGTTTGATGTGGTTTAATTTACTGGAAATGTGTAGAAGGAATTCTGCTCTGTTTCTTATAGGAGAAATTTGGCTGGAAAGAATCACAGCTCTGTCTGGTCTGGGCCACTGGCTTTATCAGAGTGAATCCACCCCATGTAGAAATGTTATAAGCCTCCCAATGTTCTTTAGTTCCATTGTTAAATTCTTTGATAATTGTATCTTAAACTATTTCTCTTGGTAGTCTGATCTTTAACCAAATAACCTTTTGAGTAATTCTTTTTTCTTGTCATCCAGCTTAAATCTCATCTTTCTTAAATTTTAGTTTATGTCTGCTTCCCTTGTCTGCTTTTCCTGCTGAGCCCTCAGGTTTACAGGCTGAGTCATTCCTACTTGAGGTTTCTTCCCATTCTTTGCTTTGTTCTGCTAACTTAAGCAGTATGTTTCTCTTTCGTTCAAGAGCTTAGAATTTAAGAAACTCTCATTATCCTCACCATTTATTTTCCCACTTCATCATGTATCTAACCTACCATGTAATTCAACCCCCCTCCAGTGGCCTCATTTGGTTTTTTACAGAAGAACTGTATCTGGGGTGTGAATGATCCAGAGTTTGAAAAACAAGCTCTTGAATATTAATGACTGCCTTTTTATCTCCAGGATGACAGACGGTCAGTATCCTTCCTGACAGTAGGTTACCATGCACTTCAGCTTGACATTAGTCATACTAATTTGATGACTTTTAGTTTAAATGTTTGCTTGCTTGTTTGTATAGTGGATCTTTTACCTCTCTTCCCCTCCATACTTTTATTTATTACCTTTTTGATAGTTGGTGGATTAACTAGACAACAAGTGTTCCCCTGAATCTGAGCTTCTTTTTGGAAGTATAATGCGATAGGTACGTAACACAGACTTGGGAGCATTTCAGTCTGTTCAGAGTTGTGTAACTTTGCATGTCTTCTACCTTGGTGCCCTCTTTTTCTGCCTTCTATAAAGTGTGATTTAGTCTTCATACCTAATCTGAAGCAGTGAACAAAAGCTATTTTGGTCCTTAATCCAGTTTGAGCAAAGGATTGCTTTCCCTCACTAATATTCTTTAGTAAAAAATAAAGCTGTAATCCCTGTCTTGTGATCTCCTGATGTGCAGCAGGTCACCTACTCCTAATTAAATGAGCTTGTCAACAAAATATGGTCTCGTTACAAAGGGAAGGAAAATAACTAAGCTGTCAAACCTTTCTCCTCAAAGGCAAACAAATAACCAATGAAACCAATTCTTCTTTATTCTAAATCCATGAGCACCTACAAAGCTCAGAGTTGGAGATTCATTCCCCCATTCTCATTGTCCTTTCTCAGATCCATACACTGTATGTGCCTCATCTTTCTCAGTAGAAGTTCAGGACCAGTCACCCAAAACCCATTGCTGATTCACTGTGATTGATTGCCAGCTTCTCTGGGCAAATATTAGTAATGAATTATATACAGTCAGCACGCTATAAGCATACAGATTTCTAAGTGCGAAAAGATGGAGAAAGTGGGTCAATGAAAGATGTGTTCCTCACCAAGTCACACCAAGAAGCTGCCAAAAGGAAAGGGCAAGAAGCTCAGACCCCATTTAGCCACAGTCCTTTAGCCACCACTTAAGAACAGCAGGTGACTCCTAATGTAGCACTCTTTAAAATATTAGTAACTACTAACAAACTGTAACTAATCCAGTAAATTACTGGTAAAACGCAAGAGCAGACTGGAATTTATATAACATTGCTGTAGTTGGGAAGCAACTTTTATTCTGTTCATGAAGGTGAACAGCCAGTCTCCTGCTGCACAAAAAGAAGCATTTAGGGGTGAAAGTTGAAGCCAACCTATCATTTGGGAGGTTTAAAGGGTCCATTGGCTATAAAAGTTGAGCTATCCATTAAAAAGGAGACATGGGCAAAGCAGAAACTAACTGTCATCTCATCAGGAGGTAAACAGCAAATCTGATGAATAATGGAAAGAGGGAACTCTCCCATGTTACTTTGGTATAAGCAGATTAAGCATATTTTTGCTTTTATATTTTTCTGCCTACATCTTTTATAAACATTTGTGGAAGTGTTGTCTCTTTTGAATATTATGAATAAATGCATGTTTGTGTCTTTGCTTAGCCTGAAGTGAGGGGATTGCAGTTGTTTCCCACTTGTGTCTCAGGTCACCTACCAGCAGCAGCGAAGTGTTCTTTTCCCTGGCCTTTTTTTCCTGCACCTTGTCCACTGCATCTAAGGGATCCAGCAGATCAGGCCCATCTGAACCACATGGGGAGCTAACACGGGTCAGGAAAGACAGAAATACCCTCCAGCTCTCTGCTGGGGAAGCAGAGGCTTCCTGCCATGCTGAAAGGTGTCAAAAACATCCCTCTGGCTCAGGTATCACGGTGGCAAAGAGTGTTGCACTGGGAAACAAGAGAATCAAGTTTTTCTCTACCGTGATAGTGAATTTATTAAATGTCCCAAAGCAAAGCCATACTTTGACCCCAGCCTGCATGGGAGTGTAGGTTGCCTGGCTAAGGGAGAAAAAAGATCCACAGGAGGCAGGGTACGACAGCACAGCTTGGTCCAGGCCTGCACCAAACTGAGCTGTCTCGCTGTGGGAAGGTCAGACTTTGGTACAGGCTGAAGAAACACTGACCGGTTGCAACTGCTGCTAAAGAAATTGATGCTCCACAGATTTAACAAGAGGCCTCCAGAGGCAGAGGTACATGATGGTCCCTGGGGAGGCTCTGTGACCTGGCAGTGAGAGAGGTCTGTCTGGTCCATGGGGCAGGATCATGGAGAAACACAGATCAGTACCAAGTGAGTGTCTACATTGGAGCCCATCAGTCCAATCTGCATTTGTAGTCGATGCAGGGAAACAGACACTTACAAGACATGACTTTTCTCATCCCAAGGTCACATGAAATATTTCAAATGAATGCTGTATGACTTGCTTGGGTGTAAACATCTATAAGACTGCCCATGGCAGGGGGTTGGAACCAGATGATCTTAAGGTTCTTTCCCACCCTAACTGCTCTATGATTCTATGATTACTTGGGAATAATCGTTTCCAATTTCTCTGCTTTGGTCCACTATGTTGTTTACATCCCAAACTCTTCCATGATGTTCCCATAACGTTTTCTCAGTGGCAGAATTCCTCTGCATTTCTTGGTGTCAGGTGTTGTGGGCTCAGTGAACAATCAGATGGAGCCTGTTCAAACCACCAATATCTAAAATCTTTATTTCAGTATTGTCCTGGATTCAGCAGTAGCAGTCGTTTTTCTCCTTAGTAGCTGGTGCAGTGTTTTTGACTTTCAGCCTGGGAACAGCACTGATAACACCGATGTTTTTAGTTGCTGCTCAGTAATGTTTACTCTGACCAAGGACTTTCTGAGTCTCATGCTCTGCCAGGGAGGAGGGGAAGCCAGGAGGAAGTAGAGACTAGCCAAAGAGGTATTCCATACCACAGCACGTCATGCCCAGTATATAAACTGGGGGCAGTTACCTGGAAAGGCTAGGTCACTGCTTGGGTCAGGCTGGGTATCGGTTGGCAGGTGGTGACCAGTTGTGTTCTCTTCCCTTGTTATTTCCTTTATCATTGTTATCATTGGCAGTAGCAGTAGTTGTTTTGTGTACACCTTAGTTACTGGACTGTTCTTATCTCAATCCGTAGGAGTTACGTTCTTTTGATTCTCTTCCCCATCCCTCCGGGAGCTCGGGGAGGAAGGGGGAGAGTGAGTGGATGGCTGTGTGGTTTTTGGGTTGCCGCCTGGGCTTAAACCACGACAAGTATTTAAGTCATTTTGCACCCTCAGGTGTGATATCCTTCAGTGATTGCTTCTGATTATTTAGGTACTAACAGGATTTCCTAAGCATTCAGTCAGCCATGGGAAAAAAGCAGGTAGTACAATTCCTTTTCTCTCTGTTTCTGAAACAAGGCATGCACAAACCCAGGAGAGGTGCAGGAAGCAGGACAGCTGTTTTGGGATCAGGGGACAGTACAATGTCCATGGGACAAACAAGGCAATGAGAAAGATGTGCCGCAATGCTATGACTCTCCTGCCCACAGGTGTGACAGGCATGGACACGCTTTGGTTACAAAAGACAAGGGAGACACTTCTTGAGGTCATAGATCTCCTCCTGAAATGCTTCCTGCAAGCACTTCTGACAGGACAAAGGTAAGCACCAAAATCTTTGTGTGCAAACCTCTGAAATGAAACATGTGCTGAATAACTCCTGGTAAGTTAACACAATAACCTTGTACCAGTAAAGTACCCAACAGCAATTTTATCTTTTTTAATCGTATTGGATGGGTTGATAAAGAATGCATTCTTCCTATACAAATACTGCAGTAATTTCTGGCTATCACAGCACTGTTACTGAAAGGTGGAATTATGTCTTGTATCTTTAGGGCTATTTCAATTAATTCTTTAATATTTTCCTCTGTGATCTTGTTTCATTCATAACAGGTTGTGACACATCGTATAACCTGGCCCTGCAAAAAGAAATAATAATATATATCCTCTTCTACCAGTCCTTTATGTGGCACTTTTCTCCAATAAAAACAGGACAAGAAATCATTAAATGAGAGCATTTCAAAGACCCTTAGTCCATCTAATCTAAGGTATACTTTAGTGGAACATATATTTTCCTGCTACAAGCATTCAAGGGAAAGGATATTTGTGGTATAATCTTACGACAGCCACAAAACCTACAGTTTTGGGGGTTGGAAAAGCCATTCTAAGGGAAGCACTACACCGCAATAACAGTGCTTCCTCCACACCTCTCTGATGGTGCTGGGGACCTCAGCCTCAGCCCCAAGCTGCCATTAGTTTTAGGGTCAAATTTCAGAGAGCCACAAAGTCTATAGCTTCAGGGACAGTGGGGCTGGAAACAGCGTGCCCAGGGGAGCACTGCACTGCACCAACATTTTTGCCTCCATGTTTCTAATCTGGGTCAGCCACCTTCCTGGGGACCTCGGCCTCAATCGAATCTACCATTAGGGTTAGGTTGAAGTAAAGGTTCAGAGATCCAAAAAGCCCACAGATCCAGGTATGCTGGGGTAGGAAAAGGCGTGCCAATGGGAGCATAGCATTGCACCAGTGTTGCAGCTTCACAGTCACCCATGGTGCTGGGACCTCTGCTTCAGCCCCAAGCTGCCATTATCATCAGAGAGCCACAAAGCCTACACCTCTAGGAGCACTGGGTCTTGTTATGTTTTGCAGGGGAGTTAGAACTAGATGATCTTAAGGTCCTTTCCAACCCTAACCATTCTATGATTCTATGATCTCAGTTGAAGTGCCTGTTTATGGTGAACGCTGTGTTCTTAGCTCCTCAATTTAAATACTGGTTTGTTTTTCAGAAACATCATGTTTAACTATCTACTGAAAAACTTGTGCTTGAGAACTGTCATACTGCAAATTTGAGGGATAGAAAGAGGAAATAACCTTAAGGTACTTGAGAATCTTGGTTGTGATTTATCTTCTGTGATATTGTACGCTGAACTGCTATGGCAGAGATACGTGAAATCCAGAAGCAGTAATTAAAGCTAAGATCTCAAGGGGTTCTTTAGGAAAGGAGGGATGTATGTCTCATACCTGTGTAAATGCATCCAAGTTGCTAATGCTTGTACAGTCAGTTTACAGAAGCAGCCAGATGGGTGAGTACTGTGAGGTGCTTTATTTGCCTCACAATTTGATGACAGTAGCAAGTTGTGGCTGGTGATTAGTTAGCCAAAGATGCTTTGTCAGACCTTTTCATTAGTGAATGCCTCTGAGAAATTGAAAAGCTTTTGAATGCTGAAGAGCCAAGTTTTGTTTACATCTGGGCTATGGAACTGCCTTCCCAAGCAATAATACTCCCAGTGATTTGGTCAGACAAACAGAAATACCAAAGACGTGTGGGTAACTCTCTGTTTCCTGCTGTGGTCCTTTCTTCACAACCCATTTTCAGTCATCACAGGGACTCTCTTCACTGCTGCCAGTCTACCCAGTGATCTGTGGTCTCTAGGAAAGCTCTTCCCATCATCTCAGAGGTTGGACTCTGTCTATCCGTTGCAGCAATTTGTCTTCATGCTTGAAAACAAGCAGACTCTCCTCCTGGCTGTGACTTCTCTCATGTCAGCTGAAGCCTGAGGATGCTGATCTATGGTGGTGGCAATTTCTGCTCTCCCTTGGAGTCTCACATGGCTCAGTCTCCTCACAGGAGAATCAAGGAGTTGTGAATAGCAAAGGAAAAGCTCCAAACCCCAAGTATTGTCTGTTACCTAAGGTAGCAGCATTTTCATGGTGTAACTTATTTACAGAAAAGTGAAGAAACCATATTTTTGTAGTCATTATTTTTGATAATATCTACTGGACATTGATTGCAATGAGTATAAATGATCTAAATTTAAAAGGATTACAAATAGTTTCAGGGAAAGAAAATACCTCTGCACCTACAGAGTATGAAATTAGCAAGGGAACATTGATTTCAGCTGATGTTTTGTGACGAGAATTAGGCTATGAGTTGATCTGAATGATAAAGCTGAGCTATGAAGCTACTTGCTTCAATTACTGAAATGTGGTTTTAAGCTTTGAATTGTGTACCTCCTCATGACTGAGAAACAAACTCAAGTACATATGGTCTAGTATAAGACTGAGGCTTCCAAAGGCATTTTCTTAATGAGAATTTACATTCCCTCACCCCCTGACTTTCCAGTAAAGTGATTTTTCAGGTTGGGTTGAACGTATCTCCAAACATAAAGGAGAAAATTGAGTTTTATAGACCTTGCCATGATTCTAAGAGCTTTGTGAAAATGTAGATAAATATTTCTTGTGATTTTTTAATCTTAGGTCCTTAAAAAACACCAAATGAAACAAAGCAAACAAACAAAAAAAAAGGAAAAAAAAAAAACCCACAAACCCACAACCAAACCAAAAAATACGCCCACCCCTCCATCGTCCCTCTTTCTCACCCCCATATCCCAGGCAAGCTTCATAAGGAAAATGAAGTTTCAGCAGTTTCTGGTGAATATGGGCTGACTTTTGTGAGTCAGCCATGGCTGATTATTGTTTCATGTGGAAATTGGGCAAAACTCTGTTTTTCATGATGTCATGCTTCACACCTAGATTAACCACAATGGTTTTAGCTGAGTTTAATTTAGTTTCTTGTTTGTTCAGTTCTGAAGCGTTATAAAAACAAAAAACTATAAGGGGCACGACCCCTGTAGAAATGAAAACACAGCAAGGTCTTGCACTAATAGCAGTAAAATACTACTGCTGAGTTCAGTGTTGCTTTAGCAAATTCCCTGAACTTTTCCAGTCGCTTTTTATTAAAAAGTAAGGATAATTCTTCTGATCATTGCACCTGCTGCTTGTAATATATATATACTTGTACACACATATACATGCACGCACACACACACATTGTTTTTATGTATATATTATATACATGAATAGTGTGTCTTTCTACATCAGTAGATTGGCAAAACTCTTTGATTAAAGCTTAAAGACTTGCTTTAGAAGTTCATGTTACTTATTGATGATCCAGCTTACACAGGACAAATGTCCAGAAGAGGTACCTGCTGCGCAGATTTGGGGACTGGAAAAGAAAACAGTTTGTGTGTTTAATTCCTGTGAAGTGCCATGATACTTTAACGGAACTGTGTCTATGTCAGCTAAAAAATCCTCTGAAATAAATCTGAAGCGGGAAGCTTTTGCTGTTGCCATAAAGCAGTGCACAGAAACACCAATCACAAAGCAGGATCTCGTTGCAGAAGATGTTACGAAAGAGAATCAAAGCTCACGACTGTTCTGAAAAGTCAGAGGTAATAGGAGACTGTACCTAAGAAGGAGCTGAGATTTCAGCTTACTATACAACAGTTTTTCATTATTTCTTTTTCTTACATACCACTTCTTCTACCCACCCTTTTGTTGCCCCATCCTCCTGTTAAATTTGTCAAGATGGGGTTCTAGATTTAGAAGACCTGACCTTCGATTCGTTACCAGTTTTCTTTTTGTTTCAATTTGCTGATGCAGTGCTTTTTAAGGGGTAATAAGACAAGTAATTTTTACATTATTCATTGATTTTATATATGCGCTTAGAGGTTAAGTGAGATTAGAAAGGTGAGAAGAGCAGAAAATTTCAAGGCATCAGTGCATAAGGACTGGACAATTATAGTTCCTATCTGCATGCAAAGGAGAGGAAAATCACTAGACTAAAAAAAAAAAAGGTAATTTATAAGTAGGGGTTGGGGAAATAATTTACAAAAAGATACATTATCAATGTGTTTTTATCTGTGTGCATGTCAACGTTCTGCGTATACCCCATTGAGATAGTTAGCTAAACTTTCAATTCTGAAACTTGGTTTTGTTCCCAAATTTTCTGAAAGCTTTTTTTTTTAAATTATAATGGGGACCACATAATTTATTGGGTTAGAGTGACGCTGTAGATTCAAGGACAAGAATAAGGTGGACCGAATGAAGGTTCCCCCAGTTTTCCTTGGTTTTGCCACTTGAATTTGCAAGCTTACTCAGACTATTTTAATACAGTTTTTGCTTGGTTTTATATGTGTTTGAATCTTTTTAAAGGTATGATAAAACCATGGTGTTATGGATCCCAGCACATCTGTGTTTCTCATTTCAGTCAGAAAGTTAAACAACAGTTCCTGTCTCTTCCAGCTAATATCAGAAAAGGCAGTGATGTTTTAGGGAACTTGGAGATCAGATGAAGAATTGTCTTGCCAAAACACCTGGCTTTGATGGAGTCCCAGCAGGTTTATGCAAAGATTTTTCACAGTTGCTTTTCCATCTGATAGGGAATAAGTCCAGTAACTCTAGAGAAAGTGTCTGTTTGCCATGCAAGAATTAAACATTTTAGCTAAATCTAATAATTGCCCAGAATGTGATGCTTATTTCCTGGTTTCACTAAGTAATGTAGATGTAAAGATTTTTATCAAGGATACTAGTCTTCAAGACACTATCAGAAAATCAATTCACCAGGACGAGATTGGTTATGTTCACCCCAGACATGTGTTCTGTAATGTCAGACGGTTAATTAATATACCCCAGGTCTCCTGTAGACCTAATCTCCTCTCCATCTGTGTCTCATCTCCACTGATGCCGAAGAAATACTTGACAGTGAATTTCTATTTATAACTTTATGCTCCTTTTCAGTTCCAGAGCCATGTTTTGTTACCTGCAGGATTTGTAATCTGAGTCTATAAATAAGAATCAAGTGATTGTATCCAAGACCAGTCTGGCTTTAGATAACCATATTAAACATTCCCTGGGCTTGTAAAATTTGCCGCTACAATTAAAACAACTAACATTAGATTGAGGGCTATGGCTTCTTCATTTATAAATTTTATTTTATTTTTTTTTTACACAGCCAAAATTATTATCTTACTATTACTGTTTACACAAAGAAATTTAGTATCTGTTGCTCATTCTATACACCCAGAACTCTAAGATAGAGAAGAATATACTTTAAAAAAACTTAATTGCTTATCAGGTTGCAGAGGCCTGGAGCAGCTGATATATAACAAAGACCATTTTTCTCTATGTTTAAAAAAGTCATAAAGTCATTTATGTAGTAGCCTCAAGAGTATCTGTTTCTAAATTAAGTTTTAATTAGTCACACGCCTTGCTGAATTCTGAATTAACTCAGGAAAGACACCTGGGTACTATTATGGAAATATAATTATGACTTCTACCCAATGTGCAAAACCACTAAAAAAAACAACCTCAGCAAGACTTTAGAAAAAGGACAGTGACAATTCTGGAGATATTAGCAAGTCACCTACATAAATCAGTGGTTATTTCAGAACAGAAATAGTAATATATAGCATGTTCAGTTCAGGTTATCTCACCAGGAAGGGATATATTCATGACAAGCATTTAGAAAAAGGAAAATAGTTAATTCATATGCTGACATGTTTTGTTTAGGGCAGAAGAGAGAGAAGAGTTATAATAAAATATATGAAGAAATAACTGATAAACACAAGGTGAAGAAGCACTATTTTTACAACCATTCTCAGAATACAGTGATAACAGTATGCTCAATGTAGTTGGAAGACAATACATATCAAATGGATGTGAAAAAGTGTTTCCTTTTGCTGTACAATCTGCAGCTATTCTGCAAGATTAGAAATAGCTGAAAAACATGCAACAACTTCTTTAATGGAGTTGTAAAATAATCTCAAATACAGTAGAAACTTTAAAAGCAATTCTCTAGGGAGTATTTTTAATAAAAGATTGAAAGCATAATATTTCCGCATGTTTCAAAGCATGAACAAATTTACAAATGGTGGTAGGTAGAAATAAATGTCACCAGTAAGTCAGTCCATGACTGGTTCTCAGAAAGTTTCTTCTATCTTTCTTGACTGGTATGGCAATACCGTTAATATGATCTGCAAATTATTTTTTTTTATAATCCTTCTAAGCCCCACCTGTCTGGAGAAAAACAAGGGAAACTCAGTGAGTCAAGGAATTTGGTAAAATCACTGTCACAAAACTGACTCCAGTGTTAGAGAATTTACTAGGATTATAAAGGAATTTACTATAAAGAATGTAAATACTGTCCTTACTGCAGAAGAATTTACTATGTATAAGACCTGAAACAGTAGAAAAGGCATCCTCTAGTTATTAGGTGATGTATTCATTACATATGTACACAATTTCTTCTTTCTAAACTTCACAAAAGTACTCTGTGTTTGATTCTTTCCACATTGACATCAGATGCTGATGACAGTTCAGCATCAACTAGCTCTGAATAGATCTTGATCAAGTCTTTGTTCAGAGGATACACTCCTTCCATTTGTACACTGTTTATTTAATCCTGTTTCATTTACCTAAAAAAGGAAAGATTGCAAACTGATTAAGCCTCTTCGCACATCATAATTAGAGAACAGAGTTCACTGCTGTTGGACCTGCTGTAAAACGGAAGTGCAGAATACAGCTGTCTATTAACTGGAAAACCTTGCAGGAAGTATTCTACCCCTGTTCTCTGTAGCATTTACTGTTTTTCAAATTGCATTTTGCACTATTATAAGGAATTGTATTTGATGCTGTAACCCCCTTAGAAACCCACAATTCTTGTTGTTTTGGGTTTTGCTTTTTCTACCTGTCTGATTTCAGTATAGTTGCAACTCATTTTGCATGAGAAGTGACTGTTGGTGCATAGGAGTTTCTGATGAGGATTCTTTGATCTCAGACTTTTATCCCATCTTTTAATCCCATTGTGTCTTAGTTTGTTTACTTTGTGGTTTGACAGGAGAATTTGCATGCCTCTCCATATTTTCCTGAGTCAGTGAGATTTAAATATTGTTACTAGCTCTGTTTGAATAAGCAACACCTACATATGACATTAAAACCAAAACTATTGTCTTAGCCAAAGTTATTCCTTTCTAAGATGCTTGCTACACTGGCACCTCTATCGATGCATAATTAGTGTATCACCTTGTTTGCCTTTTCAGAATTTCAGACTTGGAGCAGTTTACTGAGAGCATAAGTAACTGATTATTTGATAACTCATTTTGGAGATTGTGAAAAAGGAAGAGATTCATCAGGTAATTGCAGGAGCTAATTCGGGTGAGGAATGTAGAAGGCTCATCTTTCTTCTAATCAATATGAATTCTTCCAGGGAAATGTAATGGTTGTGAACATAAAGAAAAATGGGTAAAAATGAGGAAAATCTTTATTAGAATTCTTAGTCTTTCTTTGTCTAAAACATTCTACCCCAATAAATGTTGGGGATAACCACTATAAAGAAACTTTGAGACTATAGAGACTTTGTGCCCTATAAGTGCAGGAAACTCTTTTCTAAAATATAAAATTATTTCCAAGACAAAGTCACAGGTACCTGTGTTTAGAAAAATGCATGAGTGACTGTGCACCGTTAGGCAATGAGGAGTCTGATGGACAGGAGACTTAGCAAAGAGTGAAATCAAATGAATTCCTTGCATCTGTGTTTTCTGTGGAAGGTGCTACTCAGAGGGTATTTCCTATGGGAAATCAGACGTTGGTCTTAAGAGAGATTGCAGTCTCTCAGGAGGAAGTTATGAAGCAACTTGAGAAAGACAAATGCAGTGAATTGCCAGCAGCAGATGCTGTTAATCTGAGGAGCCTGAAAGAAAGAAACTAAAACAGTGGAGATACTGGTGTGAACCTTCCATGTATGGTGATTGTTTTCAGGGGCTTAAAAGTAATTTGTTTCAATTAATTCGATAATTTTTTATTATTTTTTTTCCTCAGCAGAGGATTTTTTCCAGGATCTACTCCCTGGCTGGGCTTCCATGTGGTTTTTAGGCTGGGAGGATCAGTAGAGTGCAGGATGTGAGGAAGGGTAATTCAGTTGGCCTAGACCAGTGTGGCTGCTGCAAAGGAAAACCTTCAGTGCTTAGACTTAAAGGCAGACAAAGGAAATGGGGAAAAACTGATTCCCAAGTTAAGTCATGGGAAAAGATTTTCAATGAACGGCTGTTTGCTAGTGTCAAGATGTCAGTACTGAATAGGGAGTTGAATAAATCTGTAGAAGATATGTGATTGTGGGAACTAAAAATTATAGAGAAATAGGAAATACTCTAAACAGATTTGCATAAAGTGTATGTGGGCTAAGAAATAAGATGTTAGATAAGGTAAATAAGTCAGGGTTAAGGAGCAGATCCCGTATAAATAACGTATCTCCTTACAAAGCAATAGCTGGTGAATTCAGGAAAGGCTCTATGGAGGAAAAATGGGAAATGTTGGAGAAGGCTGAAAAATACAAAACTTGAATTGCAGCAAATTCTTGTGTGGAACACATTAGGTGAACAACAAACTGCTATGCAGCAAATGAGAGTGAGAATTGGAAAGGCAAAGGTTTTAGTCTGACAGCTCTTCACATAGACATTTCCTGTGAGCAGAAAAGCCATAAAAGTGAAAAGTATCAGAAACTATTTTTCCTGAAACATAGTAGTGGGAGGATAGTGGTAAACATTGTATTTATAAACTATATCAATGTGGATGTTTTCTGTAAATGTTCAGCTGTGACACTGAAAAGAGTGTTCCTTGTATAACTGCCATTTTGCTGGTCCTGACTTTGGATTATGTATTTTTAATGAGATAACATACAGAAAATAGGAAATGGAATTAGGTACCTGAAAGACTCTAATAAATTATCTGTGGGATTTTCTTTTCTACTTTCAGAGCAGGAATTGAGGAAGGGATATGGCTACCGGCACAAAAATTGACTGGATGGGGGGGGGGGGGGGGGGGGGGAAAGGAACAGAATCCATGAGGCCTAAGTTCTTCTGAAGTGGGTTTGTAATGCTCCAGTAGTAGATGGGACAGTGGATTTCATGGTGAAGAGGGTCTGCAGACAAGCAAAGTCCAAACAAGGATATGAGGGAGTCAGACAGCTAGCTAAGGAGAGCTTAGGTGGCGAAATATGCTTAAAGGGAGAAGACAGAGTTTGCCTAGTGAAGAGAAATAAAGTTTTGGATAGTTTTGCTATGCAGAAGAATGGCAGGGACAAACAGAAAGAAGATAGGTAACAACTGAAAAAGGGAAACTAGCTACCGCAGAAAAAGAAGGCAGAGCAGTCTATGTAGTCTGAGACTGGAGTGGAAAGAAGAACACAAGATACTCTTCAGGTAATTGTCACACTGAGAGAAATAATAAGACAGAATGATCTGAAGACAGACAGAAAACCATTAAAGAACATGAAATTTGCTTGAACATAAAAAATAGAGGTTTTTATGAATTAAATGGCAGGTCGTTACTGTGAGATATTTGGCCTGAACTAAATAGCTGTAGAGAAAAAAAAAGGATGTGCTTTGGATGCATATGAGGCTAAAAAGGATTCTGGAAGAAAATCTATGGGTCAGCCTTCAACTGAGGGCAGATGGTACTCCCAAATTCTCCCTGAAATAGATGAATGATAATTACCTGGGCTGGCAAAGTTACTCAAAGAAACAGAAACTCCATTGACCCTCTAAAGAATCCTCCTGTTTGATAGAAAAGCAGGACCAAAGTTTGACAAAGCTATGAAGACAGTATCCAGGTTTGAATTTTTAGAGAATCTTTGGGACACTGACAGCTGAGAAGAATTCACACAGGGACAATATTTTAAATTTCTCTACACATCCGTTAAATACCCAATTTTCTGGCTTTAGGGACTTAGGCTAGCAGAACTGGTAGGGAGATCTCCAGCCCTGGAAACAGAAAAACAAACTCAACAGACACTTTTATAGTCCCTGTGCTTCGATTTAATATACACAAATATGAAAATCCAACGAATGGAAAAAAAAAAAATTAAAAAGAACTCCTGGTGTCACAGGTGCAAGCAGATTTCAAGGGATAAGAGAAACAGAACAGCTATATTGGTCATAGGTCAGCTGCTGAGGAGTGCACACAGTTTAAAAAGCAGATGTAAATGTGAAGTTAGAAGGGTAGATTGTATATAATGATATGGTAGGCAATGACAATATAACGAATGGCAGTATGGACAAAATGTGAATCAAAATTTTGCCAGTCAAAAAGGGGTATTTGTTGGGGTGCTACCACGAATCTTGTAGTCATCCTACAAGTGCTCCCACAGTCTTCACTGCTTTTGATCAAAGCTGACAAAGGCACAAGACCTTTCTGTTTCCCTTGGCTTGCTTTCCTATTCCCCTTTGGCCTAGAGTGCTCTCCTCCAGCTTTACCGAAAATCTTCTTGCTAGTTTCTCTTTTGAGACCACTGGCCATAATGATTTTGCTCTTTGATGGAGTCCCTTGGCTGTGTGCTTGCAAGGTCTGTTTCTTACGTTACTCAGTTTGTGAACTTTTCAAAGCAGTCTTTGTATGCCACTCATTTCAGCAGTATGCTGCTTTGTAACTTTAAGTAAGAGAATTTCTGGGTTGTTAAGAAGTGCTTGTAACTTGTATAGTCATACACAAAATCCTAAATTGGGAGTTTCTGGACTCCATTCTGGTACGCAGTCCAACAGCATACCACAAACCTGAGAGGGAAAGTCAAATAAAGTGATGATAGGTACTTCCTTGTGGCTTCAGAGATGACGTGCAACCAACAATGTGAACAGCTTAATTTTGTGAGTTCCTGAAACCTTCATCACAAAGCTAGAGATGGTGAAACATTTGAAATGCTGCATCCTGTTCCTTTTAATAGGACTTTCTAAATCATTTTGGGTCACGTCCATGCTATAAAGAGTCTTTCCTTGAAATTCTACAACTGTTCACATTCTTGGTCTGACTGATATATTTGCTTTGTTCTATTATAGCTTAAATTTTCCAAATAAAAACTATAAACCTGCATTTGTATGATGTCAGTATCTTCCGCAAGAGGTTAATAAAATGCATCTGATTGGGTTTTGCTATAAATTTCTGCTCGATTAGTGGATTTAAAGCATCCTTTGACCCAACAGCTGTGAGGTTAGAGAAAGGAGGAAATAGAATCATACTTCTCTTGCTCCTAGGGGACCGCAGAGATAACTTGCTGAATCAACCAGAAGGATGCTCAGTACTTTATCTAATCCAACTTGCATATAGTCCCACCCTCAAGATGCACCAGTTTTCTCCAGATACATGCTGTATCTGCAGAAAGATAGAGGACTAATTATCACTAGAAGAAATCTCTGCAATCATGCTATTTATTCCTCTGTGTGAACCCGGCTGCTCTTCCTTTCTGTGTTTGCACTATACCTGTGGGGGAACACCAGCTTGACAGACCATGGATCATCTCTTACTCCCTTGTATTGCAATGGAACTTGATTAACCATAAACTATTTCCAGGTTAGTCAAGTAAATTTGCGAACAGATTTTGTGGCAAGTTGCTGGTATTACTTAGGAATGGTAAAATTTTAATTTGATCTATAGTATCTGAAACCTGTACATTTTAGGTTAATTTGTGTGTCTGGCTACCTTATCTGGACATTTTAATCAACTTCAAATGCAGATGTTAGGCTGTCTTTTGCCTGGTTATCGTCAAGTATTTAACATAAAATGCAGGGGTCTGTTAAGGATGTGAAATGCATCTCCTTCTGCAGTGAATGGGGGTGTTTCCAGGAGGGGCATTTTTTATGTAGAAGATAAAACTGCCTCTTCTACACCCAGCTCAGACAGAAATAATCAGTTTAATGTGAGTATGCACTGTCATGTGGTCAAGCTTTAGGTGGGAGCAGATTTACACAGAGAAATCAAAAGGGAATGGCAAGAGCCATCTCTTGCTGGATTCTGTGACAGTAAGTAGCCACACAATGGAAAGCTGCCAGCTCTAATCTCTAGTCTTTTCTCTAGTCTCAGAAAGTGCTCTTTCATTTTATAGAATATTAGTTTCAAGGCACCCTTCTGCATCCATTAAATATTGATTATTTTTTCCATTATAACAAGGGGTGTATGTAAACAAAGAATCCATATTCTAAGGAGCTTAAATGCCCCAGAGAATTACATTTAGTACAAAGATTTAGAAAGCCAAGTATCATACATTAGCTGCTAGAAAGCAAGGTATTTGGATGGTTAAGATAGGTAGACATCTCAAGTCTACAAATACTTTAAGGTATATATGTATGGAAAAATGGGGAAGTGCACTTTTGGTATATGAAAAGAAGCATAACGAGTAAAAGAAGAGTGGAAAACTATGGCTGCTGAGAAAAATTTGACAGGGTATTTGGCTGAGAAGTAATCTCCCCTGGGAAAGGTCCTCTGAACAAAGAAAAGCAGGCCAGAAAAAGGGCTATAAAAAGTTCAGAATTCTGTGCTGAGATATAATGGCTGTAATTGCATTGGTTTTCTTGTTTGTTTTTCTTTCTCACAGCTCTTGGAGTGAGTTTTCCAAGGGAGCACAAGTTGATTCTGGTAGGGGCAAAGACCCAACGTTGTCATCTACATGTCACTGGCAGCACTTCTTACTCAGCAGCACAAAAGGGATTGTGGGCACCAGAAGCCCGTGGGAGTATGGCAACTCTCTTCTCGCAGCTGAATGGAGCTCCATGATCCTGTCTGCAAGCAGTGCAGAGAGAAAAAACAGTATTAAGAAGGAACTTGCGGGATTCGAGATATTTACAGGACCCTACAACTAGCAGCCACCCTCAGCAAGTTTGCCAGCCGTTGAGAGCTGTTTGTCACAGTTGTCTTTGTGCCTGCCCTACTTGCCCTGCTTCTGGCCAGCTGAAATGGGAGAGTTGTCAATGAGCGGCAATTGCAGCTTGAGCAAAAAGAATGGCAAAAACACAATAGAAAAACAGGGCAAGAAGGTGACTGATAGAATTGCGATAGATTTGGGGGCTTGTTGCTTTTTTACTTGTTAGTGAGTAAAAATTTTTATGTATGTGGGGGAAAGAGTTGCAGATCTGTGAAACACAGCTCTCCACAGAGAGGTCTGTGCATGGGTTAATGTGGACAAGGGGCTGTCGTCTGCTGCACCACATTATGCGCAGTAGGAATGACAATAGGTCATGTCTTCTGGAAAAAGTTTTGGAGAACAAGGTCTAATTTATGCACTTGGGTACCCTGTTACAATGCTGCTCAGTGTGGCATCTGGGTGCGTTTCAGACATCTTCAGCTCCTGGGACTGAGACATTCACAAATAAAGTGAGACAAGTGGAAGTTGGGGAGGGTTTGGTAGGGAAGACTTTCCAAAAGTAGATTCTTTCCCTGTCTCATATCTCACCCCACCCCCATGCATTTTTATAGGGTTTTCACTCTAAATCCAAACATGCACCAGAGAAAAGAAGCAGTGAGATCTTAGGGTCAAAGGGTGAACTCTGCTTGTTGCAACATCTGTTCTTGCTTACACAGGGAAGTTACATGGGTGTAAGGAAGAGAAATCAAAAGAAGTACTTAAAAAATGAACATGAAATGCTGTAGAAAATAATTTCTTGTTTCTGTCAACTCTCCCCTCCCCCCTGCCGGTGCCCTTTTGGAAATCCTTAGTCACATTTTTGACTGAAGAGTCAGAAACGGATTAGAGGAGACTGTGACTAAACGCAAATTGGCAAAGAGAAGGAAAAGGGATTTTAGCAAAAGCAGAAGAGTTCCCGTTTTTAATAGAAAAAATCAAGTTTCCTTGTTCAGAGGATTTCATTGATGCATCCAACTGAGGAAACAGCACATGGTTTGCATAATGAGTTGCAGCTTTATTAATACAGAAAGCAAAATAAATGACAGGCTCATTTTTTTTGCTGCTCTAGATGGGGTTAGACCTGATACTGAACTCCTTGATTTTCATGATCAGCCTGTGCCTTGCCACCCAACCCTCTGAATCCTCTGCCCAGGTGCTGGGCTTGTCATAACATGCAAACTTTTCATAACAACATCACTGGCTTATCCACTGACTACTGAATTTCAGAGTCCCTTTTAGCCTAAAACATTGAAATATAAAGCAAAGGCAGAGCTGGTCTGCTAAACTAGTAAAAAAACCTGTGACCTTGTCTCTGGGAAAACTAAGATTAATGAAGAGAGCAATTCAGAACAGTAGCCAGTGGTCATATGCCAAAAGTGAGAGCTATCTGCACTGTGATTACTGGGAGAAAATCCAGCAAATGACTGTCTAACACGACAGTCACTGTCAGGTGTCTTGACGTGAAACACTTGACTGTTACAGGACCTGTTAAAGGGCAGGACACAGCTTCACAATCCTTGTTCCTAGGGAGAGATGTAAAGTAAGATGGCTTTCAGATATTAAAACTGTGTTCTTCACCCAGAATTGAATTATTTTACCTACCTGAATTCATACTGCACCTTCACTTTCCGTCATAGTTTCAGACTTTGTCATTGACTTTACTTGGCCTAGACTGACCTGTTTAAAGGCTGTAATTTCATTGGTGCAACATAGTTTAAATAATACGAATCAACAGACATAACTAGGAACTAGCAAAACATACACATATGTGCAAATGCACACAGCTACAGACACAAACCTCATCCTTAGTGGTGCTTTGCTGCAAGGACAAGAAAAAGTGGCACTGAGGAAGCCCGGTTGTTTGTAACGCTGTAGGTGTGTTGTACTGTGGTGCTCTCTTCAAGGCCTCCGTGCTCAGCACAGCAGCACCCACCTCAGCTGCCAGCTTGTGAGTTTGACTGCTAAAATGCAAAGTGCCTGAACACTCAGTTTTGTGTGTGTTGAGGTGGCAAACTCAATATTTTAATCCTCTTCCTTACACCTATTGGAATGTCCACACCATAGGCATTAGTGGGGGGGTGTAGAGCATTTTGTTTTGGGCCATCTTCTCAGCGGCTTTAATATTGGGGTTTTTTGCTTTTATGATTTTTTTTTCTTCTCCACCTTGAGAAACTGTTTATCTACAGGTCATTGTTCTGGTTTCATCTTCTCAGGCCTGCACTGCCAAGGTAAGCTCTATTTCAGAGTAGATCATAAAAAATCTTGTATTTTAAACTTATAGACAAAAGTAGGAAAGAGCTGGAGTATCTGAAGCACCAGAGAAATCTATCAATCTCTTTTTAATTTGAGATAAGAGTAGACAATTTCACAATCCCACTGGACATTCCCTTTTCTTGTTCTGGTCATCTCTGTGTCAACTGGTCTATTCCAATCACTTCTGTGAAGGAATTTTGAGATGTGAAGAGAGATAATAAATATATGCCATGGTTTACTGCTGCTCTTCAAATGCTTTCTACAACTTAGATGAAGTAGTGTGGCTGTCTTTTCCCTGTAACCTTTTTTTTTTCCGAGTCTTCTGGTACCTGTGTTTATCCAGGTTGCACAATAACTGAAGAACATGAAAAGGGAAAATATATGATTGCCTGGAGTGTCTAGCTCCATTAATGCAGGGTGAAACAGAATGGAGAGGTTGATATTTAGAATAAGGGTTTGATATTTGCAATCTTTTTCACTTACAATGTTTCTTTAATGTAAAACAGCGGTAGCAAACTTCAGTTTTGTTTCAGTAACCTTACTGATCTATCTCTGTTTGTAAAAACAGTCTGTTTTTTTTTTTTCAATTCACAAAACTAATCTTGGGGTCAGATTTTAAAGCGGGAAGACCAATGCTTGACACTCCAAAGTGCTTTCCTGTAAAAATGTCTAAATATTAATTTTTGCTACTGCCATGTGCATTCAGATGTTTATCATGTCTGTTCAGTACAGAGTAGGTGTGGACACACATCAGTGCAAGGCTGGGAGTTTCATCGGCCTTGAGGGTTTTCTCCCAAGGAGAGCTGCTGAAAAAGTGCCCCATTTGCCGCTAAATGGAAATTCTTGCTGGGTGGGCTTTTTGAAAAAAGGCTTTGGGTGCTATAAATAAAAGTCAGCTTCCAACAGCTGAACACTGGTTTGATTTTAGTAAAGTCTTAGTTCAGCACAGTAATATTTCCTATGCAGAAGAATGACAAGGTTGGAAAGTTTTATCAGTTATACGTCAGCAGGATTTTCAGTATTTTCCAGTTACTTTATAAACCAGTGATGTTCCATCTTGTGTGACCTTTTCCTGCTACCAGCAATCAGAAGTTGATATGTAAAATGAAAAGACAAAAATATAATTGATTGTTGTTAGAGCTTGAGACACAGGATAGAAAAGGGATGCTAAGAAAATGTTTAAAGATCAGCTTTTGCATTGGAGCAGAAGAAGGTAGAATCCATGTATCGCACCTTGCAGTGGCCACAGAGAAGAGTAAACGCACAGGCTGAGCTCTGTGGCTGCCTACAAGCTTTGGAACCAAAGCTGACCTGAAGCTGAAGGCTGGCACTGCTGCAGTGGTGGCTGAGTGAATTCCAGCTTGACCTCACATGACACCTGCGCAGTGAGCATCACAGAGAAATGCAGTGAGACATGTATTTTAATACCATTCTTGTAGACATGGTCAGGCCTAATGCACTGTCACAAGAAACATCTGCTGGGTTGACTTCCTGGAGCAGCTGAGGGTGTTGTAGGTAGAAGCCAAGAACCTCTTCAGGTGCAGTTTGGGGTCTGATCCCCCATGAGAACCACGCGAGAAAAAATATTGACATGGAACTGCCTCAGCTCAAGCCCTAAGGGAGAGCCATCCTCTGTCAACCCTGTGTAGTGGCCATTTGCAGACGCTGGTTATAGTTATCATGTTAGCTGACCTGCCAAGTATAGTTTACTATAATTCTGCCAAAGTCTTGCTGCTGTTGCTTGGTTCCCTGCTGGAAAAATGTGTAGCATTTTGTACTTGTCCTCATTAACAAAAATGTGGTGGCTTTATTTACGAGTACAATTTCTATTCTTAGCAGCTATCCTTGTTTGTGCAGGGTAGCACATCTCTGGAATCACTTTAGCAATACCTATAATAAACGATTTTGTCCTTCAAATATTAGATCCTTGCTGGCTTAAAAATAAAGGGTAAAGCTTCTCCTTGTCATAGCAGAGAGAAATATATATGAGGTAGGAAAGAGGGAAACACTCTCCTTAACAGCACCCAGTTAGAGATATACCTGAAATACATATGTGGTCCTTCAGGAAGAAGGAGATGGAGTCTTAAATGACTTTGTGGCTTCCTGGTTTCAGATTCAGTGAGTGGGAGGTCTTTGTCCTGCCAAACTGTTTACACAATGGCAATGTCCCTAGCCCTTGCCCAGCTCAGTCTGTACTGCAGTTCCACCTTCTGTGAAAGCTGATGGGCATGCACACGCATCAGCCCTGCCTGGAGAAGTCAGGCTGGATGGAATTCCTCTTGTCTGTTTTCTGGTATCCATAATGCAGATGGTTTTTTTGTCCACTGACTAAATGAATGCTAAAGTAACTGGTCAGCTGAAGCCCATGTGGTCATTCTTGTTTGCAGTGTTTGTGGTGGGATAGAGTCCTATTGGATGTATATGAAGCTGTTCTAATATGTGGAGGGACAGATGCTGTATATTCTAGATATGTTTAGACATACCATGAAGTCTGATGATTACCAAATATCATCAAGTTCCAGAATACAGATTAAAAACTTATGTGTAAATATGTTTCTTCAATAGTATGAATAGATGATCTGGAGATTGGTTTTTCATGTACATAACCCTCTACTTGTGTTACTTTATTTTCTTAAAGTAAAACCTAGTATCTCCATGAAGGGTAGATATTTATTGAATACTGATGACATGTAGACCTGACACAGGCCACCTGCTTTTAGTATTTCTCTTTTTGAAGGCAATAAAACCAATGAAAAGTCAAAACAGAAACCCAGGTACAGAATTCATGTTTACTTTTGCTAGACATGGAAAAATTACTTTTCTTTTAGGAACCACGGTCCTGGGTTTTGATACACCGATTGAAAGTTTCATGGGAGGTCAGGTAGGTGGCAGAGGGGAAAATAGTGAAGAAAAACCTGATTTTTGAAAGAAATCCTGAAAATGCCCTGTGCTGAAGCTTGGTGTATCAATGTAACTTCTATGATGTTTTGCATGTAGGATCAATAAACTCGTAACTCACTAATAATATTATATAGAGACATATATCATATATCCCATTGGTCCATCCTCTCCGCCCCCCACCACATCTACATATCTTTTAAATGCCTCCAGGGATGGTGACTCAACCACTTCCCAGGAAGCTTCTTCCAGTGTTTGATAACCCTTTTGGTGAAGAAATTTTTCCTAATATTCAACCTAAACCTCTCCTGGTGGAACTCGAGGCAGTTACCTCTTGTCCTGTTGTTTCCTACTTGGGAGAAAAGACAGACACCCACCTCACTACAGCTTCCTTTCAGATAGTTGTAGAGAGTGATAATATGCCCCCTGAGGCTCCTTTTCTCCAGGCTAAACAACCTCAGTTCCCTCAGCTGCTCCTCATGAGACCTGTACTCAATGAACATTGTTTGCTTTACTTGTCTGACATCCTTTCTCTTTCGGGAGCTTGCTGGCTCACAGGGCAACTCCCCTGTAGAGTCAGTAACAAGTTTCCACAGTGGGCCCAACACAAAACCTCTCATTCCCAGTGAGGTAGAAACTTAACTTTCCCAAACCAGAAGCAGTAGAATATTTGCTATGAGAACTGTGCTGACACTCTTCTAACTGGTCATTTCAGTGGCTTGAGAGTATGAAGTTCCAAATGATTAAATAAGCCAGAGAGTATCCATGTAATGGGAATGATCCCTGTTTGCTTATTCAAGAAATTTCCCTATGCAGAAAAGAATATTTTTAGCAGTATTCTAACTGTATACATTGGAAACAGTTCACATATATCACTTCTGTCATGTAGTGATTAGATCTGTGGCTGGGTCTATGACCAAATATTGAGATATAATGAACAATGTAACATGGAAAATATGTTTGACCCATTAAATAAAAGTGAGAACTGGAACTCGCAGTGTAAGTCTGCTCTCTGTGCCTGCCTAAAGCAAACAAGCAGAAAAGGAAAAGCATTAATGTGGAATGTGGATGAAAATAATTCAACAAGGTTTACTGCAAATAATATAGAAGAGAATTGGTGAAAGCAGATATAATTCCTATTACAGGCAGATCCCAAAGGCTGTAACACCAAGGCAGAATATACAGAGAAAAAGCAAAATAGTTTGATTTAATAGCCTTGTGTAAGATGTATGGAAAGGTGTATTTCTTGTATGGAAAGAACTATGTCCTTCTATTGTCATTGTACCTTCTACAGTTTTCAGAACAGATAAAGGATCTTTCTCCACAATCCTCTTTGAGGGATGGCAAAAAATTATTTGCAAATTAGCCAGCACAGGTTCTTTCTAGCAGAAAACGATGTGAGCTATTTTTCAAGATGAGGCAGACTTCAGGTTTTTTTCAGGTTCTACAAAGCAATTGTACTGGATTTTAACTATTTTAATATATTTCCTTTTATATTTCATATGTATAAATATATATATTTAATAATTCCAGTTATCAAGTGGAAAAACTGATATTAAGAAAAAAGCCTATTTCATTCTTCAGCTTAACAGAAACTATAAAACCTCTTTCAATTACACAGAATTGCCTTTAATTTTCTTTTTTGTGGAAACCATTTAGCTCACTGCAGTACCTTAATTATTTCATATATACAAAGGAATTGGCTTACAGTCTAATATGTGATTTTGGTAGGGAAATAATAGAATTAACTAGAATTACTAGGTTCCTTCTTTGAAGACTTACAGATGCTGCTTGCTACATAGGACTGGAAGCATTCTTTATTTTTAAGAGAAAGGAAATGGTTTTGACCAGATTACTCCATTATGGAAGCATTGCAGCTGCATTTTGGTAGTGGTTTTTTGTGTACCTACTCCATGTTATGGCTAACAAACAGGAAATTCAGCTAGCTGGTGCAACATGAAATACTGAATACTTCCAAAGGACACGCAAGTGCTACTTTGTTAAGGTGCTTTGCTTCACAGGCCACTGCTGTGGGTAAGCCTGCCATAGCTGACCACAGCATCTGCTACATGAGAGCAAAATGTGGCAGTCATCAAATCTTGTTTGCAATTGTATTTTCTTAATCTTGAAAACTGTGAAGTCTCCTCTGTACACTTTTTCTTCTCTGCTTCCTTTCTTTGTGTTCCTCTACATGTAATTTTAAAGTGAAAACATATGACTTACAGCCTAACTCTGTCCATTTACTCAGCTGTACCTACTTAATCAATTTAAATTGGAAGGAGAGTTTACCAACTTTCAAAAATAAATCCAGGACCAGTGCAGAGTACTGTATAAACAAAGGTCTAATTTAATTTTTACTTTTTAGAAAAAGAGTGTGTGTGAAGAAAATTTTACAAATGACCTTTCTGCTCAGAAAAAAAGTAACAGGGAGCATGATGGTTCTTTACTTGGATTCTTCCTCTTCTCAGGCCACAACAAAATTAACAAGCCCTGAAACAAAACTGAGCATTTAAATTAATGGCTTCTGGCAAACTGTCAACTGATATTAACTTTATCATTCACCACAATGACAGTTTGAAAAGCTTCAAGATAGGGCCTTTGCATGTTAGAATCCTGGTTAACAGATTAAATGAATTCCGCTTTATCTTTCAGTCCAGTACCATGGCCAGGACACCTGACTTACTAATCTTCTCTGACTTTAGGGTGAGTATCACTGACTGTAGCTTCAACTCAGACCATCATAAGACAGATGATGGCGGATAGTTTAGTTGCTGTTTTCTAGCAACTATTTTGCTATTTTTGCTGGCCAGTTTAGATCTTATAAATGCTAATACTGGAATAGGCTCATGACACACAATCCTAATCTATGTTTCGTGTGGCCTGAATTTTCCTGAAAGCAGAGAGTTTTAAATATTGACATTACGTCAGCTTCTAGTGTCACTAAGCTCCATGGGCATGTTTTGCTATGTTTTGTAAAAATATTTAGTTCATGCAGTCCTTCTCCTAAAGTGCTGCTGTACTTCCTCAATGGCAGAAAGCAGTATGCCCTCTAGCCAGGGCCAATGACTGGCTTGTCAGTGTATGCTTATTCCCATTGTTAAGTCAGAAATCTTTATAGTTTGCCAGCAAATAACAGCAAGTTTTGTTTATGCTATTGTTAAGCAGGCACAGTTTCATACCTAATGTAACAATGATGTCTGCAGTTTTCCCAGGGATCTATTTTTGTTTAAAAAAATAGCCACTTGCAAATTTGAAAGTATTTAGGATTTCAGATGCACTTAAAACACAGATGCCCAGTTAAATTTGAGGCTTTCATAGAGGTGTTTGAATACCTGAATGCAAAAACTAAAAAGACTAATTTCACAATCAATTTTGTCAAGTGCTTGAAACAGACACATGGAGCTAATAACACATGGAAAGGTTAAGACCATTCTGAGGTCCAAACACCTTTGTTTGCAAAACACAGTTCTCACATTTCCTTTATTTTGGTAGACGAGTATTTCCAACAGTTTCATTTCTGTAAGGAATTACCATGTCATTGAGACAGATATCATTGTGTCAGGACAATTGGAAGAGAAAATTAATCTTTGGATGAATCTTGGGATGGGATTCCTCACACCACCTTAAGCTGTCTCCATTTGAGTTAGTCATACTGAACTTTGTGTGCAAAAGAGAGAAACAAACTTTTTAAACCATCAGATTTCTATTTTAAGTGTTTGCTTTAGAATGTGAGGAATTGTGTTCTTGAAACTTGTTTATCTATCTCTGCTGTTGGTATAGGGAACTGAACACCACTAGCTCCGCTGTGGATGTTCATAGTGAATATGGGTTATACAAACTGAGTTGTATCTGAGCACCTTTCATTTCTTGCACTGTTGTCTGTTCCCAAGGACAGATAGGTCCCAGTACATTCTTCCCATTCACCTTTTGTTGTTTGATTTCTCTGTTGATGAAAACAACAGAATCTTGAAGCTGATAAACAGATATTTTCCACTATTCAGATTTGCTTCTTGCATGTCTGGTAAATGACATCTACATTTTCATCAGTTACAAGCTTACTGGTTTTGCCGTTCGCTGTAGAGCTGCTCTTTCAGAAATATGTGCCTGAAATGCTGCTCCTTTTTAAGGTTATTTTTTTCGCTCCCTTTCCAAAGAAGGTAGTATGTGTTGGTGAGGCCATGACAGTTGATTAACTCTGGTTATCAGGATGCTTTCTTTATTCCTGCTAAGTCTCTTGCAGATGTGCGGCTCCAGTTTATCACATCACTTTGAAAGGAGCAGCACTGTGCTCTTTTGACCTTTTGACCATTCTTCATTAAAAATTCATTGTTATGCTTCCCCCAAGAAACGTATATTACTCCTCAACCATGTTTCAGCCCTGGAAAATACTAAAATGCTTTTAAACCCATTTTCCCACCCAGAAAAACATTGCAAAACCATGCTTCTGCAGCACCTCCTACCTAAGGACAGAGTCCTTCACAAGCATGAATACATGAAAGAAAAGGAAATATCATATTCAAAAGATGGACAATGAAGTAAAAGGCTTCATAAATTACCAAAGCTCACACAGCGGTACCATACTGGTATATAGTACTTTTCACACGATGCTTTCTTTTTTGACATCTACTCCTGTGCCTTAACCACAGCAACCCATAGAAACCCATTCTCCTCTCTTTTCTGAGAACTGATTTATCACTATAAGGACAGTTTATTATACAGCCTCATGCTGTAAATCTTTCCTGCTCTAATGTCTTATAGAAGTCTGGCACCGCAGTCAGTTCCTGCTCATTTACTCTCTGGATATCAGGTATGCTGCTGATGTGAGAATGAGCTTCCTGGGAAGTCTCTCTTAACACAGAAATGTGAGAATCAAAGAACTTGATTCTGCTGGGATTTTTCTCATTAATCAGGGCTCTAAATAGTTTCACAACCCTTTCTTTCCTTCATCTTCATTTTTATTGCATCACAGGTTTTATAAGGAAGCTTTTTTTTTAATCAAAAACCCAGAAAACAACCAAGCAATAACTGTGAAGTACTGCTTCAGTAGGACTGTTTGTTCAACACAGTCACACAGAGGCGGTCTGCTTTAAAAATGTGTACAGCTTCATCTCCATTAAATATAATTTGTCTTAATGCAGGCAATAATCAACACTGCATACATCTGTGAGGGAAGAAGGAGGGCTGAGAAGGCAAGGGCTCCTACATATCCTTTCAGATTATTTCTGTAGTCTCATGAATTTATTTAGGGGCTTGGAAAGGGTATTTAACTCACTACAGGAATTGCTTGCCAGTGCAAGCAAGGCTTAATTCATAAGCAGTCTGGTGTTGTAGAATGCTTTACAGTCCTCATATTGAAGGTGCCCCTGTAGTGCAAAGTACTGTCAGCATGGAGAAGTGACACAGTAATGTGAAGGATGACTCTTGGAGGCTGTATCTGAATGGAAGTCATAAATGTAGCTGTGGCTCATGTAACCATGCCTGAGCTGGCTGCAAATAGGCTGTTCTGGGTAAAGCTGGCCCCATGTCCACCCTGGTCTGAAAGCTGACAGGGCACAATGGAATACGGCAACGACTTTTTCCCTCCCTATTATTTTACCTGAGCAAAAAGCACTGGTTACAGTTAAACTCCAGAAAAACTGATAAAACTGTTAGGATCTACAGAGTATCTCTTCCATAATATCTATATTACAGGGTACTTGGTCTCAGTGGGTTTCTTGTAGATCCATCCAATACAACTTGTTACAAGATAGCAAAAGTCTTAATATCTGCGTCTGTTTGTGAGTGGCCCAGTGTTAACCAAACACAAACACCGGGACACATGCATTTTCATACTCAATCATTGCCATTCAGTCTATTAAGTGGGGAAAGTTTTGCACTTATAAAGTTCCCAGAGATCCAGTTACAGCAGGTTGTCCACTGAGTGACGTGTCAATGTGAACAAGCCACAGTTTTCTGTTTTCAGGGTGTTTTTCTTTTCTTTTCTTTTCTTTTCTTTTCTTTTCTTTTCTTTTCTTTTCTTTTCTTTTCTTTTCTTTTCTTTTCTTTTCTTTTCTTTTCTTTTCTTTTCTTTTCTTTTCTTTTCTTTTCTTTTCTTTTCTGTTCTTTTCTTTTCTGTTCTTTTTTCTTTTCTGTTCTGTTCTGTTCTTTTTTTTATTTCAGGTTGTATTTTGGAATGTCTGTCCCATGTTCGGAGCTGTCTTTGGGAACAGTTCCCATTGGAAACCTTTCGTCCACAGCAGCTGCATTTGCTGGGATCAATGCAACTGACAATGAGCTCAGGGGAGTGTGTGGAAGGCAGCCCCCTCCCCACCACATGCAGGAAGGGACTTTGGAAAAACTCCTGCAAGCCACATTACATTGGACTTAGTCATTCATAAGGAAAATGTGTGGCTCTTGACACTGCAAGAAGAGTTCTCTGCTAGCGACCTGCTTAACCAGGCAAGGTCCATGGTGGGACGGATTTGCAGTTTGTTGCTATAGTAGAAGTGACCTTTCTGACATCCATTCACTTCACAGGGGGCTCCTCCTTCACTGGGAGTTCTTTTACAGATGCTGAGTGTCCTGGAGAGGATTTTTTTGCTGAACACTTATCTCAAATAACCTTCTTTTTCCTGCTTCAGCTGAGCTCAGTGTGGTTTCCACTTTGCTCCTGCCTCAGCCCAAATGTATTGAACATCTTGATCACATTAGGTTGACACATAAAATAGGAGAATGGGAGTGTGCTGGGGGACGGCAGCTCCTAACCAGCTTCTTGGTTAGGAGGAAGATTTTAGGGAGGTAGGCTTCCAAGTGAAAGGCTGCAGCCTTGGGAAGGGTCAAGGAGCTTCTAGTGCAGAGGGGTTTGAGCCTGATTTTCTTACTATGAGGGCTGCAAAAGAAATTAGTGAAGCCCATGTGGGTTTCTCTACACACACATTGGTTTTTGTGAATGTCAGTTTGGAAAACAGGAGTAATTATTTCAGGACACTGCTCTAGGGTTCTTTAGTCAGGTGGGGTGGGATATTCACAGGCCAAGATGTCTCTTATCTTCCCCTTCTGTGCAGCTCTCTGATCTGCTTCCCATCCACAGACCCTGCTATATCTTCCCAAAAGTTAAGTTTTAGCCTCCATTATTCTAGGTTGGAGAAACCTGTAAGACTTCAGTTAGCTTAATCCATTTCTTATGGTTTACCCTTTCTGCATTGTATTGTAGCTGAAGCAAGTAACTGCAGATTTCACTGAAGTAGCTCTGAAGCAGCTCTGGGTTTCTTCAGACATCACAGCATGTAAGACAGAGTTAAGGGGATGCAGAGGTTCCTCTACATCACCACTTTGGGCTGTTCATCAAGGGTTTGATCTGTTTCCATTTAAGATTACTGGTCACTTCCTGTTATTTAATTTGTCTTGGTAAGAGCCTTTTTAAGTGTTATGAAGCTTAGCACTGCTTGGGGAGAGGCACTTTTCTGTGTGCAAACAGCAGGAACTTCAGCAGTGAAAACCCAGATGCTAAGACAGAGCCAGTATCTAGAGGTTTGAGAATGGCAGTGCAGTGGTAAGGGTGCACAGCTGTAAATACTTGTGATTTGCCTTAAGTCTAACAGAAGCGCTGGAGACTAGACCTATAATCTACTCTGGTTTTGTGCATATTTGAAGTATGGCTTATCACATGATAGCTTTTGGACAATCCTTCTGGCATACAAATCCCACTTCTTTCCACTGGAGTCACTGGAGCTCCACTGCCTATGGGGGGATAACAGCAATGTGCTGTATTTAACTAGCTGTGACCAACATTTTGTTTTCTGTGCAACTTTCCTGAGTAAGAGGCTTCGGGTTTTGTTAAGAAGGCAAAGGATATCTTCATGTTTAAGGTTCTCCCTCTATATGAAATAACAACTTTCAAGAATCTAAAGGCCACCGACTCATTTTACTAATAAAAGGGGAAAAAGAAAAGAAAAGAAAAAAGACGTGAACTGTGTTCATATTTAAATGCAGATCAGTACAAGTTTGACTATGGATAACTAGTTTCCCTTCAGGTTTATCTTTATTTCATGAGCCATTAGGTCAGAACGTGAAGAAGGTGATTATTCTGCCCATCTACTCTGCTCTTGTGAGACCCCACTTGGAATACTGTGTACAGTTCTGGTGTCCCCAGCATAAAAAGGACATGGAACTGTTGGAACTAGTCCAGAGGAGGGCCACGAGGATGATCAGGGGGCTGGAGCAACTCCTGTATGAAGATAGGCTGAGAAAGTTGGGGCTGTTCAGTCTGGAGAAGAAAAGGCTGCGTGGGGACCCCATAGCAGCCTTCCAGTACCTGAAGGGGGCCTATAGGGATGCTGGAGAGGGACTCTTCATCAGGGACTGTAGTGATAAGACAAGGGGTAATGGGATCAAACTTAAACAGGGGAAGTTTAGATTGGATATAAGGAAGAAGTTCTTTACTGTGAGAGTGGTGAGGCACTGGAATGTGTTGCCCAGGGCAGTTGTGAATGCGCCATCCCTGGCAGTGTTCAAGGCCAGGTTGGTCAGAGCCTTGGCTAACATGGTTTAGTGTGAGGTGTCCCTGCCCATGGTGGGGGGCTAGAACTAGATGATCTTAAGGTCCTTTCCAACCCTAACTATTCTATGATTCTATGTTTGTTTCCGGTATTGTAATTTGCAGGACCCTCATTACATGACAAGGGAAATAATACTTCCTTTAAAGGCATATTAGTAGTTTATTGCATTTTCTGCATCAGCTTAGATATGCTTGTTGGTCAGCATAACTGCTGGAAATCTGCATACTTCCTAATGTTTAGAATTCTATGTACAATGGTATGCATAACTTGAAAATTATTAATATAAAGAACAAAAGTCAGCAGGGACATGTGCGATTTCACCTATTTTTAGTGTTCCATCCATACACTTGTTCAGTAGTGGTTTTGTCTTTTCCTGCGATATCCCCCCACTTCTATGTTATATGTGTATGTTGTGTGTACCCTGCCTGATAGCACTGAAAACTGGTAACTCTTGACAATTTGAGGGCAGACAGAGGAAGCATCTGTTGTATGTCGTGGGGATTTTTTTTTGGTGCCTGGTGATAACGCTGATACAGATACTTTGATCTTTAAGCAGTTTGACTTCATGGAAGAGATTCTGACTGTATGGACTCCTAAGTAACTTCCATCAGCTCATAAATCTGAATAATTCTCAAACTCTCCTACTGGTTTTATGATGTCCTAAATTATACAGTCTAGAGTATTTTTCAACTGTTCCACATTTCTAACCAAGTCTTTTGAGATGGTGAAAGCTGAGACTTTAGTGTTCTGTTTCCATGGCAGGAAGAGTGCAGGCAGCATTGTAGGCCTGAGCAGATGAAGATGGTTTTCACCTGCTTTGTTCTTGGGCAGATGTTTGTCAGGCTTAGCATCCATTCTACTTTTATGCCTTTATTACAAACCTTCCCTCCACACAGCATAAATTTTGCAGCCTAGTTGGGCTCTCATTGATATTGCAAAGGTCTTTCCAGGGCAGATTTGAATAAGGGACAGATATTTTAGTGTTTTTTGGTAATGACGCCTATGGTTTAGAATATGTTTGTTACCACTGGAATGCAGTAAAAGCCTATATTTGAACACTTTTGATGAAGGGTGGTCTGCTTCCAGTCCTGTATGTGTACAGTGGTATGTGAGCAGTACCCACCCAGAAGTCAGACCCTGCTCAGTCTTCTTCAAACTAGTCTTGACATTTAAAAACTGCTCTAAGGACTCCCTTGTATCGCAGATCAGCACCTTACAGACACAACTCCGGGCTTTCTTTCTCTGATAAAATCTCTATTTGAAAAGGTGTTTCTCCCAGACTTCTCAAATTTCAGAAAAAATGTGTTTTGCAGAAGAAATTCTAGTTTGCCAGTAATGTCATGATTAGGCACAGAAGGAAGAGGAGGAGGAGGACCTATACGTTGACCTCTCCCCCTCCTCAGAGCTCTGTTAGGCACTGACTACTGAGTCCTGGTCCCACTCAGACCAAATATGAGTTTTGGCCAAATTTGTTCTGTAGAACGGCTCCAAGTAGAGCTATTTCATTGTATTGTATATCAGCAGGTTAAAATTGCTGAGGCATCTGTCAGAGCACAGTAACTATCACTGCTTTCTTCTTATCCAAATCCTGTGTGGCCAGCAATGGCACTTTGCAGCCAGAGGGAAACAAAGAGCCATTACTTACAGTGTGCAATTCTGATCAGGATATATATTGATAGTTTGTGCTAGGAAAAAGGGTTTATGAGTGCCTCTGGCAACTGGTGGTGTGAGCTGTGCACCTATAAATTTTAAGTTGGCAATATCAAACAAAAAATATTCTCTGGCTGTAGCCTGAGGTAACAGGGAGTGGGAAAAGCCAAGCTGCACTACTAATCCATAACCACAGAAATTACCTCCATTCCAAAACAAACGCTACATAAAATTTTAAAATCTGGCCAGCATAATATGTGTGTTGAAGTGTCAGTAGTATAATTCAAACCAGCCTTAGAAATTGTAAAATATTGCATTTAGTCCTTTATATACTTCTGTATCAGGATTAGCTGAGAACAAAGGTTGACAGCTATTCAGGAGCTTTTTCTACTCAATGAATATTACCACCAAACCATTCGGCTTTCATGGGAATACTTGTTACCATTAAAAGGTAATATTTTAATGGTAATGCTTTAATGGTAATACTTGTTACCAGGATGCACCTACACAAACCCAGAAATATACTAATTTTCAGAATTTAGTTTCATTTAAAATATCATAAAGAAACATTTGTGAATTTCAATATAGTTATTATGGATTTCACAGTGTTATAGCTGGGAGATGACTAACTTTAGAGATTTGGCAGCGGTTGCATTCAAGAAGTGATAAACCCATTATATGCTCAGTAGATATGCCCCCATCTGTTGACAAAATAAAATTATAGAAAACATTGGACTGAAATCAAATTTTTTAATAACCAGTTTTCTTCCCCCTCCAACAATAAAATAAATTCAGTATAACAAATAAAATGTAAAATACACAACAATATAAACAAGACAATTTTTATTGTTTCATAAGAGATTTTGAAATTTCCTCTGTGGAGTTTCTCCAGGTATTTCAGGCAGGTGTTTGTGCTATTTGCAAGGCTGTGTTTCTGTAATGAATTTCATTTTGTGGGAACGTACTTAGCTCACCTCGCCTAGTTAAATTATTTAACAAAATAATTCTGCTTTGTCTCTGTTTGCTGCATCTGAGCTAAGGAACAGAAAATGGGACAGTGTTGGAGCTGTATACTTCATTAGCCTATTATGTTTAAAAGGCAGATATAAAATACAGAAAATATATGTTATTTTCTGATTTCTTATTCGGGCAGGCCTGACACTGTAAGTTTTGTTTTTGTCCCTCAGTATGCCTCCTGTCTCCAGACCAAAGGTTTGTTGGAGTATGTTGAGGCTTCTCTTCTGTTCAGACTGCAGACTCCTGCTGAGGATACAGTACTCCCCAGTATGTGAATAAAGACATTCCCTTAAATTAGTGTTTTGAATTGTCAGAAGTTGCTCAAGCTAATGACATATCTCTGGATCCAAGCGTGCTCCTTAAATACTGCTGGAATCGCTGGAGAATTTTCCTCACTATTACTGGTATCTGAGAGACACTTCTTCACCTGGTCCCGGGATCATGGTCTGGCTTGTGCGCCTTTTACGGAGGTGTGTTTAGCTCTTCCTTGGAGACCTTCAAGTAGGGTTTTAGTGAGTCTGGCACTTAATTCTGTAACATGAGCTTGTGGTTTAGATTTGCTGTATCCTGTGTAAGGAATTCTTTGTTGTAAGCAGGGTGCATTAAATCATCTTTAATTCAAATCAGGATACAATAAAATGCAAATCAATTTATTCATTTACAACATGCTAACAGAAATCACAGTTACAGGCACTTAGAAGAAATAGAGAAGGAAAAAAATCGTGCTGAAACCACTGCCACCAGGATCCAACTAGAAAAGTCCTTCTTGTGTTTGCCTGACTTGCAGTACATGCTTCCCAGATGTATTTCTTTGAGCACAACATGCTCCTCAGGCTTTGCTCCCCAGTGACAACTCGCTCTTGGCAGAGCATGCCAGGTTTTACTGTTTATCCCTCTCCTCAAGTCCTTTGTATTCGTACTCCCTTCCACCTCCCACCTCTCTACCCATTATCTCCTTTGACCTTATACCAGGGATACCTGCAACATGGCTCAGAGAAGGGCTGGCTGGACAGTGTGCATAAGCTTTAATCCATCCAGAGAACTGATCCAGCCAAGAATGAAGACTGAGGGGAATGAAAAAAGGAGAGAAGGTCTCTCTTTCCACCCTGATCCACTTCCTTTCCCACTTTACCTGGCAGATGGGAGAAGAAGCCAAAGCTGTAGTACAGGAAGTCCAGGTTTGGCTGGATCAGATGGAAGGGAGGGGCTGGACGGCCAACACCAGTTTGAAAAGCCTTAACTTGTATAGATATGAGGTATTTACATCTAAGCCAGTCACCCAGGGTGCATTTGTTACCAGTGAAGAGAATTAAGTATGTAATACCACAGGAAGATTTCTCTCACTAGGTATGCTAGATACCTAAGACAGGTATCTCAAACAGTTCAAATGACTCTCTCTCCACAAGTGCCCCTTTGCATCTTTCCATTGACTATAAAAGTATCCTGGGGTGATATGTGCTGATTTGGATATCTGATTTTAGCTGAAGCATTGGGTGAAACAAATACTGGGTTTTGTGGATGCATTTCCCAGCTGAGCATGTCCCAACTAATGGACTTGAAACCCACCTGCATATTGCTAAATAGCTAAATTATATTAACATATGCAACAGGTTCCTTACTTGATGTGCCTCAATGGGAATCAGTTCATTTGAGGGCTAGAATTGGTAAGCTTTGAGTCTCGATCTTCAGGAGATGTTTAAGAAGATGTTACACTTCAAAAGCTGATAAATCGGATATTTCATTCAGGGGGTCACCACAGACTTTTGTTAGAAATTCAGGCTTCAAACTAGTTCTCTTTTGCCCTGGAAGATACTGAGAAAACTATGATAAGCTTCAAGTGTAAGATATAAATAAATGTTGCCATGAGGTGTGTTTCTCTGGCATTTAACCAAGTTTGTAAGACGTCCTATCACTATAATCTAGATTTAGTAGTGTTGAAGTAAATTTAAAATGTTTACCTTCTGTATCTAAATACCTGTCAGTCTTCTTTTGCGTAAGATCTGTGTGATTATAATTTTTTGAAACATATGAATCAATTTTAAAATTAAAAAGCAACCCCACAATGTGTCACAACTAACTTGTAGGAAAGTGTCATTTTCTACTTACTGTAAATAGCACTGAGCGCTGATCTTAAGCTTCTTGTGTAGTAAGTGTCTAGAGCCCCTTTAGCCTCCGCATTCTCTATTACACATTGATTTCTAGTGTAGTGGATAGATAAGGAGAAGTGAGCTTGTTAGTGAAATCAAGGACTACATCTAGTCTTTCCTTAATTCACATACAGACTTTCTGAGAACCATTTAGCCTAACATTACCAAGTGTCACTTTCTACTTATCAGCTGGAACTGGTGCAAAAGTGGACTCACCAGCTCCGCTTTGTGGTTACAGTGACTGGTTTTGACAATAGAGAGTTCAGTCAGGCGGTTTTATGACAGCTCCACACTTATTTTCTTCCCTGATTTCACAGTGGTCTCCCCAGATAAGGCTTCGAAAGACAGAGCTAATCGGGCACTTGTCAGCAACATGGCTTTACTTGTTAAGAAGCTTGGGGCAATTGCATTACTCAGAGGATGGTGGTGCTGCTCCATGGCTTCTTTCATCTGGATAGTCCTACTTCAGAGAACATTATGTTAAACAGCAGTGTTTTGTATGATTTCTGCAGAACAACTTGATTCCTTTGCATTGAAAAGAGGACAATACAGTGCTGCTAGCAAAGCTTTGGAAAGCCATTCAAGGGCGTGAGTTGTCCTTTCTCATTATCCCATGGGAAAATTGGGTTGCTGAAACACCTAGCTGTGTGCTTCCAGTTCCCCATGTTTGTTTTCTGTCTCATATCACTTAGTGCTGATCAGTCTGGGTCCTGTTGGCACATCTAGCCTTCTTGGGAATTGCCTTTTGGAAACAGAGCTGTACAAATTGTCTGTCTGCTGCCTGTCAATCTTTGTTGAGTAGTTTATTGATAAAGTTGCTCTTCTTACTTGTCCAGTCCATCACCAGCACCAGCAGAAAAGAATTTTTTAAAGATTGTACAAAAAAGCTTCATGAAACTGTTGTAGTATTTGATCGCCTCTGCACTTCCATAATAAAACCAGTAAGACTGGTAAGTTTCTCTCTAGGCAACTGCCAGTATTTCTAGTAATTGCTGTTTAAACCAATAATAACCTTAGGATATAATGTAACTTCTTTTTTTTTTTCCTTTTCCCCTTAATTTTATATATTACATATTATACAATTATAAATAAGATTGCACAAAAAATATGTGAATAGGAAGAAAGGCAAAATTTAAAATTATTTGAGGTTAAAACTTGCTTTACTAAAACCATGGTTTTGAGCTAAAATTGGCTATTAGAGTTATTTGAACACTGTTGGGTAATACAGAACAGTGAGGATCCCATGTTTGGCATACTTTGCACATTTGGACGTAGTTTGCACTTATGAACTTAGGCCTAGGTGATAGAATTCTAGATAGCAGAGATAGCAGATAAATGGATAAACGGTAAATGGTTAAAAATAGTTAATGAACTCTGTATTTTTGCTGTTGTCACTCTAATCTTTCTTTAGCTGTTGCCTGTACATGAATAGTGATATTCTGTAAAATCCTCTTGAAGTTTCATAGAGTCCTCTTAGAAGTGACTTTATATGTAAAAATATTTTTTAAATTTATTTTTTTTACAATTATGCAACACCCAATTTATTACAGAAAGTAATGTTGATCTCCCTGTTTGACACTTATTAGATTTATTTCAAAATGCAGGTTTTATATAAAGTCTCTTCCCAACCAACTTGAAAAGGCATTGAGATTGATAGCAGACTGAAAAATGAAAGGTGAAGTATTCACAAGTTCATTGAGAAGAAAATGTCAGACAGGAGCAACCATAATGCCCCCTCAACCAGTCTTACAAATGAGGAGTTTTACTTCAGGCTACAAACGGATATTATGCATTTGCTTATTAGCATGTGTTGCAAGACACGTGTTACTCTGGACAATCCCAGAACATATGAAGAGCTCTAGTCAATACACATCATCACTGGCACTTAGGACACTCATTAAACTAGAAGGTATCTTCTTTTTTGGAGTAACAATTCTTCTGTCCAAGTTGCTGATATATATTCATCTGCAGTGACATTTATAAGATTGCCTTTTCTGTCTTCGTGGTTTTCTCCTCATTCGTTTTCCAGTCAACCACGGTGCATTCCAGTACATTCCTATCAGTCCTTTATTTTTTATTATAAGAAATAGCTAGCTAGCTAGCTTTTGTAAATCCTGTAAATCCATGAAAGCAGCTTTTTACTATTTATATTGTTGAAAGGCCAGCCTGTACCATAATCACAGAATCACAGAATCACAGAATCCCAAGGGTTGGAAGGGACCTAAAAAGATCATCTAGTCCAACCCCCCCACAAGAGCAGGGTAACCTACAGTACATCACACAGGAACTTGTCCAGGCGGGCCTTGAATATCTCCAGTGTAGGAGACTCCACAACCCCCCTGGGCAACCTGTTCCAGTGCTCTGTCACTCTTACAGTAAAGAAGTTCTTCCTGATGTTAACGTGGAACTTCCTATGCTCCAGTTTACACCCATTGCCCCTTGTCCTATCACTGGATATCACTGAAAAAAGCCTAGCTCCATCATCCTGACACCCACCCTTTACATATTTGTAAACATTGATGAGGTCACCCCTCAGTCTCCTCTTCTCCAAGCTAAAGAGACCCAGCTCCCTCAGCCTCTCCTCATAAGGGAGATGTTCCACTCCCTTAATCATCTTTGTGGCTCTGCGCTGGACTCCTTCAAGCAATTCCCTGTCCTTCTTGAACAGAGGGGCCCAGAACTGGACGCAATATTCCAGATGCGGCCTCACCAAGGCTGAGTAGAGGGGGAGGAGAACCTCTCTTGACCTACTAACCACTCCCTTTCTAATGCACCCTAAGATGCCATTTGCCTTCTTGGCCACAAGAGCACATTGCTGGCTCATGGTCATCCTCCTATCCACCAGGACCCCCAGGTCCCTTTCCCCTTCGCTACTTTCCAGCAGGTCAACCCCCAACCTGTACTGGTACATGGGGTTGTTCTTCCCCAGATGCAAGACTCTACACTTGCCCTTGTTAAATGTCATCAAGTTTCTCCCCCCCCAACTCTCCAGCCTGTCCAGGTCTCGCTGAATGGCAGCACAGTCCTCTGGTGTGTCAGCCACTCCTCCCAGTTTTGTGTCATCAGCAAACTTGCTGAGGGTGCACTCAGTTCCCTCATCCAGGTCATTGATGAAAATATTAAACAGCACCGGTCCCAGCACCGACCCCTGAGGAACTCCACTAGTCACAGACCTCCAGCTAGATTCTGCGCCATTGACCACAACTCTCTAACTACTTAGGCCAACAAACAGGTGGGCCAGCTCCAAATGAAGAATTAGGTGGACTGTAGGGGTTGTACTATGCCAGCCCTGGCAGCCCCAGGAAGTGTCCAGTGCACAAGGAACACACTTTTCTATAGAAATTTACCCATCATGTATTCAAAATTAGTGTCCTCTTCCTGCCTTAAGTGGACATGTGTCTCCCTTGGAGGAAGGGTTGGAAACCCTTCCCCTACTGTTTCATACTGCTGGCTTGAAACAGCTATGGGATTAATAACCAGATGGAAATGAAGGAGCAGAGTAAAGTAATTTGATTTAGCTCAGGTGTTTTAGCTCCAAACCTTATTGCTGCAGCCACTGTGTGCAAGGGCCACCAGTGCCGCACCTCAGCAGGGAGCAGCTGGTGCCTCTTACACTCCATCAACATAATCGCATAATGAGTTCGGGCAGTGACACCCGCCTGGCCCTGCCACCGCGCAGGGATTACACCCCTATCACAGCCAGCCTAATCCAGGGCCTGGGGGAGCACAGGTGTAACTGAGTACCTAATTTGGCCCTGAGGCACTGTTATTATTGGCGATGTGGAAGGTAGTTCGACCTGACACTTAAAGCGGGAGCCTGGGAGTGAGTCAGTAACCAGAATCTTCCTTGTTTAGGCCTAGAAATTGAGGGTGTTTGGGACACAAATGTGAAATCAGTCCTAACACTCTTGTCAAAATTTTCTGGACTTCCAGCCTGTGATATAAACGTTTGTCTCCTCTGATATGGTATTCGTATATTCTTGCCTTTGGTTTAATAAAACAAATATTTGGGTCTGTAAGTAATCCCTCCCCAGATTTTTTTTTTAAAGCCTTTTATCACACTGTCATGGCATGGGACATGTCAGAGAGATGGGACATCTTCAGGTGTCCTAGCAGAAGGTAGCTGCTCTGGATGCCTCTACACTGTTTGATTGACACGAATTGGTGTAATCAACCACTATCTCTCAGGAGGAGAAGGTGCTTTGGTTTGACTTTAGCAACTCTTGTTTTCCACGTTGCATCAATGAAGCCCATAGAAGCAACACAGGTGGCATCAGGAGACAGAGAACACCTTGTGTAGCTGCATATTCCCCTCAAGATATGGTGTCATTTAGTGTTGTCCTGGCTGACATTTCTGCTGCTTTTTGTAAGAACAGGTTTCTTTCCAACACTGTTTCACCCCTCTTCATTTCTTTAGTTCAGGAAATGTAGTGAAAGGCTTAATTGAAACAAGAACTTTTTCTATGGAAGTGTGCTGGTTTTAGATGGGGTAGAGTTAATTTTCTTCATTGTAGCTGGTATGGTGCTATATTTTGGATTTTTGCTGAAATCAATGCTGATAAAGTAGGGGTGTTTTAGTTCCTGTTGAGCAGTCCTTGCACAGAGACAAAGCCTTGTCTCACCCCACCCCACCACTGAGCAGGCTGGGGGGTACATAGGGAGTTGTGAGGGGACACAGCCAGGATAGCTGACGCTGACTGACCAAAGGGATATTCTAGACTACGTGCTGTTATGCTCAGCACATAAAGCTGGGGGAAGAAGAAAGAAGGGAGGGATGCTCAGAATGATGGTGCTTGTCTTCCAAAGTAGCCATTACACATGATGTAATGCTTTCCTAGAGATGGTTGAACACCTGCCTGCCTATGCGAAATGGTGAATGAATTCCTTGGTTTGCTTTGCTTGCTCATGTGGGTTTTGATTTGCCTGTTAAATTGTCTTTATCTCAACCCACAAGTTTTCTGACTTCTACCTGTCTGATTGTCTTCCCATCTCATTGTGGGGGAGTAAATGAGCAGCTGAGTGGTGCTTAGCTGTCATCTGGGGTTAAACCACAATGGGGAGAAAAACATCTCTCAGCTAATATGTAGAGGGATCACATTTTGTTTTTCTCCGAAGGTCTTGTTTGAAAGTCTCAAAATGGTTTCAGGAATCAGTAAAGATAAGTCACATCTGCTTGCAAATTATACACACCAGAGAAAGACATTAATACTTCAACCCTGGGATAAAGTGGGTCTGATATCCACATTTGCTGGTGACATTTTGGTCCTCTCGAATGACAAGAGAGCTGAGGACTTCTTGCAGAAATCCCTCTAGCCTGGAATGTTACTCAAGGCCACAAAATGACCTGTGGAACTGCAGAGGTGGCACTATATTGTTCTAGCAGTTCTTAATGAAAATACTGCATTGGTTTGAATGCTACAAGTAGACACCTCTTTCTTAGTAAAAATCATAAATTAAATAATAAAGACTACCTAATTTCTGTGTGCTCGAGGTTCTGCTAATGTAAAATGTCTCAAGGCAGTGTATTCTGTAACTTAAAGAGTTTAAAGGATCTGGATGTCTTTTGAAATACTGATTTTTGCTTTATATATATATATGTAACAATTAAAACACAAAAATCTGACCTACATATTAAAAGGAAAAATGGATCAAATTATGACAGGATCATCCTGATACAACCCCATGGAAAATAGAAGTTAATAAGGAATTTACAGATGAGTTAAAATAATGAGCTAATTTGTTGTCACAATAATTTGTAAAAAATAGACAGAGTTGGTATAGTTTTGAGATTACAGATGTGTTAAGAGAGATAACAATGGTTTTATGAAAAGCATTTGACTAATATTGCATAATATTTTGATGAAGAAATAACAATTACATCCATGTCAGTAGAACATAGTTATTTCAAACATCCAAAATTTTGTTGTTTTTCTTCTGGAATCGTGCAGAAATGTTTTTCCATTAGAAAACTCCTGCCAAAGGCTGAAAGCAATGGAAGATGCAGCAAAAGGGCACTTTGATTGTCCCGTATTTGCCCAGTGCAGAATCCCATTTTTCTTATTTTATTTGCTGTCAAAAATGGATTTGTTTCTGAGTTCATAAATTTCTTGTTGATCTGAGATTTTATATATTTTCTTTTGGAAAAGACTTTCAGTGTGTCTGCTTCAGAGTTATGCAGATGCTTGCTCAGGCTCTTAACCTTTTATTCTTTGAAACATGTATAGTCTGCATTTTAATGCTAACTTTTATGAGAAGTCCAGAAATCTTTTAGCTGTGTTGTAGGAAAAAGTATTGTAATAAGGAGGACTCCTACTGAAAATATGCTTAAAAGAAATTACTGCAGACATTGATGTCTGTAAAGAAAAACAGTCTTCAAGAAGGACTGGAGGTTTTATGCACTTATAAGTAGATCCACATTAAATGACTAGAAATAGACATTTCCAGGAGTTGCAGTCCCATAATATAATTGTCTACAGGCAAGATACAGAGAGATGATACTATATTCTCAAAAGAAGTGGTGGCAATGTAAGTGGTTTACCCTTCAAATCCTGATTTTTGAATGGCTACATCTGTTAATCTGGAATGGTTCCTATACAAATCCCCAGTTTATTCTAGAATTGTTAGTGGAGACGCCTTGTTTCTTTTTGCCTCTAGATATAAAAAATGGACTTGGCATTGTGCTCCTTGTTTTGCCCCAAGCCCAGATCCTGCTAGATTCCATGACTAGAATTTCCACTGTTCCCTTTATCCTCCTTGGTACAATCTAGCCTTGAGATTTAATTATTTCTTTGGGTTTTTTTTTTTTTTTTGGCCTGGTTTTTGCTTGAAAGTTCCTAAGTAGCATAAAGAATGATCCATAACTGAGCTGCCTTGCACACACACATGCTTGCACACATACTTATGCTGTAAGTGCCTCTGAAAGGCACAGTGGTCCCTTCCCTCCCCATTGCAAACACGTGGTGACAAAAGGGATTCCAGAAACTTCAGAAACAGGGAGAGACTTAGAAGCGAGGGGTTGAGCAGTAGGTTGAAAATGTCCCTGTAGGCACCTTATCTTGAAGAAAAATTGCAGGCAAGCAATCTTTTTTTCAACTTTATGTACATTGAGAACCCATCCTTTCACCCCTCCCTCAATTAAGACTGTACTTCGCAGAAAACCATAACCCTTGAGCTCTCTAGTTCTGTGCGTGTTGAGTTGCCCCATTCATTATGGACTGACATGGAACTCAGAAGGTACTCCTGACTAGTGTACTGGCCAGATCATCCATCAGTGGAGAAGCATCAGCATGCCTTTGGGACACTAATCCCAACCTACATGGAAATGTGGCATACATGAGTACACTATCTGTAGCCAGCTCCTGTGCAGGATCCATATTCATTCATTACATGTCTAGAATTTTATGTCCTAGATGAAAGCTTCCCACCTTACATTTGTAAGTGAATGCTGCAGTAGGTGTCTGGCGAGCAGGCTTATTTGCCACAAGATAGCTCTTACCATTGAGGGACTTTGCAAATTAGGGCATGAGCCTCTGCAGTGAGGCTCTGACAATGGAGGAAGCTATCACAATGATGGTGAGATCTTTTTACCACTATTCAAGGTATCCAGTTTCATGGATCTGAAGCTGGTATCAATGAACTTAATGAAGGAATGACCAAGGAGGACCCCTGACCAGCAGAAGCTTTTTCCAGTTGATATTGGTTTCCCATAATGTACAGGTATACGTAAGGTAGCGTACAACAGGACCATGAGACCGACAATGGCAAAAAGCACTAAGGTCTTGATGAGCTGAGCAGCTTTTATGTAAGTTTTTGCAATAGCTGTAGTCAGTGATCCAAAACCTGTAGTCACAGGGTATAGTGTTTAAAGAGGATAGGGTGGTCTTGTGGCTGGGAGCAAATACCAAGTCCCAAGCTTCATCTATCAGGACTGCAGGATATGGTTGATAAGCTGATGGTCATGGAGCTCAGACGACTCCTTGTAGGTGTCTTGGCTATACCTAGCAATTTGAGCAATTAAAGGTAGAGGCTTGAGAACTGTCCTGTTCTCATCTGCACAGTGTAACTGGCACGCAATTAGTCTATCACCCTATAAACAACACCCTGCAGTGTGCATGGGCTAGGATGTGTTAAGGGCTGGTCCCAGGGAGTCTGGTGGCATGGCTAGAGACTGTCATGCCACTTGGTTTAGCATCAGAGAAGGGCTCTGACCTGTGTTAATTACTAGGAGAATAATACTTCCACAACCACTGGTTCTGCCTGAATAGACAGTTGAAAGATAGGATATCCTTTTCATTTCAGGTTTTTACCTCCTGCAATTCATACTGGGACACCAAGGAGCTCGGTGAAGAGATTTGTATAGGTCTCCTGGAGCCTCACATGCGTGTGCTTTAGGCTGAATTCGTTCTAGCCCTCTGCGGCAGTTAAGGAGAGTAAGGGCATGTGATGGGTACCAAAAGAGACATGATTGCTGGAGAGAGAAACCGCAGCTTACAGCCTGCTCTTCATGGCAACTTAAAACAAAGGGTCAGAGGGTCTAGCAGAGGAAGGAGAGAGAGGGAAGGAACATTGCAGGAGCAGCACTGGGACACTCTGGGCCTATTTGGAAGAAATGGACCAAGTGTTTTTTTGTAGATGAAATCTGTCCCTCTCTGACTTCTCTCCAGCCCCTGATCTGAGGGGTCCTGCCCACAGTCCTGCTGCTTTCCTACTAAAACAGTTTCTTTTTTCCATTATTATTATTTGAAAAGATGTGCATGCAGGGACACTGGCCAACAGGCACCTTTTTTTTTTCCTGCTTGATAGCTCCGTACAAACTTAAATGTATCTGAACAGCCTTGGGCACTGTATCTGTAGGTATAACTGCACAGGGGGGAGACTGAAACCACTTTCAGTCATGCTTGCTGCCTTTTCTGGAAATCACTAGTGCTACACAGTGAGAGAAACTAAGTATATCGTTCTTAAATTTGCACAGCTGTGATACTAGGATTAGCTTTGCTGTCATTGCAACATTGCTGCATCCTGCCAAGACTAGGTCTCTTCAAAGTGTAAACAGACACGAAACTTTTAAGTCAGTTCCACTGGTGCTAATAGCTTCTATCTGTCTGTAATCTTCTGGCACCAGAGGATTTTTTTTTTCTCTCTGGTTTTGTATATAGAAGTGTATTCTCTGCTTGATATTAGGAATAGTAGGCTGAAGGTAGTTTGGCATTGTGGCACCCTTTGGCACACAGAGCCCTTTAATGATGCCAATCCTTTAATGAATAAAAAGCACTCCAGGCTCCAAAGTTTGCACATAGGTATTCATGTTAGCTGCCCAGGTCCTTGTTTCTGCAAGTGGAGTGCCATTGACAGAAAATTGTTTCTAAATAATGATACAGAGCAGTAGTGCTGTTTAGGCATGATGTCACCATAGAGGGACCCCTAAATCAAGTCAGTTGTCTGGCAGATTTTCATCTATGCAAATCCCTCTATAAACTAATCATATGGATACAGCTTATAAATCTTACAAGAAAGCAATCTCCAGGCTTGTTTTTCTTGTTGGTTGCATAGCTTGAAATGTAACTGTAGAATTTGCAAAACTAATCACTGAGCTTAGATAGTCTATAAACTGTACTGTATTGCATAGAGATATACATTTCCAGTACTTATTTCCTTCTTTAAATACCAGCTTTAGTCCATTCATTCTTAGTGTTTGCAAGTAACATACCCCCCTCAAAAAAGGATACCCCCCCAGAAAAAAAAAAAAAAAAAAGCTTAAATAAAACCAGTCCACAACTAAACTCTTGGAAAATGTGAGCATAAACTCCAGCTAGAAGTCTCCAAAGGAAATATTTATATGTACTAGATGTCTTGTATCTGGATGGGGTTCGCTTGCTGTTATCAAAAGTCAGGCCTTCAGTCCCTTTGTCTCCTTCAAATCCTTTTAGCACTGGCAGCACGAAGCTTGCTTCAAACATCCCGCTTGCTTGTCAGCAGGGATGATGCACTATATTATAACAAGCATTCAGCACAACTGGTGTTAACAGGCAGCATTTTTAGCTCTACAAGCACAACCCATGAGGTTCTCTATCAACATAATCATTATTTACCTGACTCTTCCAGGAAATTGAGCCTAACTAGTCTTTTCTCAGGGTAAAAATGCAGCAGCCTTTCATTGTTGTTCTTGTAGAGAAAGCAGCATCCTCTTTGATAGTGATAGCATCTGGCAAGGAATAAGGCTTGTTGCTGCTGCATCATCCTTCTGGTTTGGCACTGGCTTTAGTATAGTACTTAACCTAGGACTAACGGGCAGAAACAAAGCCAATAGCTGCACATTATTTTCATTGTAGGTATGGTTTAGTTGCACCATTTATTCTTAATGCTGCATCTTTCTTAGCTGGAAGATTGAGAGTTGAGAGACTGCATTTAAGTGGTCTGGTCAAAGCTGCTTCATCTTCCACAAACAGCTCTCAGAGACTCCCTGGAATCAGTAACTCTCATTTCTATAGAGTAAAAAAGGCAAGTCAGCCAGCTTTACTTTGTGGTACAAATGGGGCAACCGAGGCTTTGGAATAGTATTGTGAAACAAACTGGAGATCTCTCATTTTGGGTTTTTTACATTAAGAGACCTCGCAACAGATAGGTATACGCTAATGTAATTAACACAAACTAAAAAACAAACAAACCAACAGAAAAAACAAACCTAAATCCAAGCCCCTAAACCAACAAAGAAAATTAAATATTCTAGCACAATTGTAACATTTTTCTCTTAAAAAATTAGAAATTAGAGAGTAAAAGGCAACAGTGGTGTTTCTCCACAAAAAAATGTATCAGGCTGGTCTATGTGACTATACCAGCCTGTTAATACATTCCCCTTGTCCTGTGGCTCTGTGGAAACTCCTTTTTTTTAACTTAAACCATGATGAAGGTGGCATATTATTATTGTTGTTGTTACTTGTTTGAGTACCGGTAACTATGAACACCATGCAGTAGGATTTTATTTTATTTTTGTAAACCATGGCCAATTTCTCAGACAAAAGTTTGCTTGGGCATAAAACCTTCTAATCTGTGACTAAATCACACTTCACATAATGCTGACAGACTTCATGCAAACAGTACTAATTAAGATTACGGTAAGACTATTTTTTTGTTTAACTGCAATGGTGTATTTTTTTAATCGATTTGTTGAATAAAATATGACATTAGGGGTGATGCATAATAATGGAATGGAGGTTACGGCATATCAATCGTTTCACGTGCCACCATGACCATCCTCTCATCTCCTTTCTCATCAATACTTCAGACCAAAACAATCAAGTTAGGTTATCTATCTACTTCAAAAGCATTTATAAACAGATATTTGCTAAAATGTACACTGTATTCTAATAAAGGGTCTCAAATATTGGCTTTAGTTCATTTTGATAATTGTTTAAAGAACAATCTTTCCAACTGAAAAGGCAATGAGTGGGGTAACTATGTGTTGGTTGTTATCCCACTTTTTAGTCAGTCTCGGGTTTTCTAATCATAACGAATGCATTTTGCTTACCACTGCTACCTTAAATTAGACATGTGACATTTAGTAACTATCTGTCTCCACTTACTTGCTTTAACATTTTTAGGGACCTCAGCATTCCCAGAATGCAATTTATCTCACCTGTTCTGCTATGCAGGGAGTGTGGATATCTAACTTTCAATGCCCCAAGTTAATTCCATTTTATTAGACATCGAGAGATACCCAAAATGGCTTTCATCAGATCTTTGCTTTCTGAAAGGTCTATTATACAAGGTTATTGCTTGTTCACAAAGATCCACAATATTCCTTAAAGGCTCTGATTCTTCATTTCTGCTGATCAAAGTACTTTTAGTAGCTTCTCTTCATGTACTGACAATCAAAAGAGTTGCAAAACACACCCTGCAACCTCTGTTTTATTTCCTGAGACCCCAGGAAATACAACCACCCAGGCATGCATAATTCTTGGCATATACATATCATATAAGAGAGGATTTCTTAACACAATTGTTTGTTTCTAATGGTAATGTGAATGTTTTGACAAAAATTTCATTGAAATGAGAAACAATTACTGAATTCTTTGCATATTTTATTTTTCTTTTTGATTTCCAACTCACACACATCTGGCATATTTTACATCTTTGCAATAAAACATGGTTACAATAGCTTAAGGAATTTATATATCCAAAATATTTCACCATGATCTTAAGATGAAATGAACTTGTCTTCCAGATGTTCAATAGTCTCCCAATTCTAAGCTACAAACTCAAGATATTGCTTACAGACGGGTGATGAATAACTTAAACCATTACACTGATCCCCATGATTTCAGAATCTGATAAATACAAACAACAATGAAGAAGGAAATTCAGTGCTAAACTTACTAATACAAGGTGGATAACAAATAAGTAATCACATCAATAAATAATGATATGTTTTGGTGCAAAGTGCCAATACAAAGAATCCATTATCTTTTTAAATAAATGACTGCAAGTGAGTGTAAATTCTGAGAAAATTACATTCCTGTTACATGCCTCATAGCCCTACCGACACAATATGTACATCTATGACAATACAGTCACCAAATATACAAAGAAGAAACATGAATTAAAGTGTATGTACCCCTGGGTGTATAATTTGATCAGTACAATGTGCAGAAAATTATTCCGATAGTTATCATTACGGTATTGTAAAACATGAAGTGCCTTAGTCTGAGTAGCTTCAGGTGAGATTTTCAGAAGTACTGAAAAGAATAACCTCAGTCACCTTTACAATCAAGCTAAGGCTGTCAAATAAACCAAGCTGCTCAGAGCAAAAATAAGGGAAAAAATCAGTGGGGGCTCTCTTGCCCATGATTTGTTAATAATCCAGAAGTATAGCACTTTGACTGTATTGGGAGTCATCAAGCATTGCAAAACATTAAACTGAACTTCCCTCTTTGCTCCCTTTCTGTCTAGTCTTTGAATTTTCAAGGGAGGAATTTAATTTCTATTGTATAAAGTATAAATATGGCAAATGATGGCTTTTTATCCAAATGCTTCATGAGCAGAACTCCACTTAAGAGGGGTAAAGTCTAGATTCAAAAAGTGAAAAAAAAAACAACAAAACTGTTGGTGGAAATGTCAAATTACTGTTTGCGCCTAAATTCAACCCTTTAACACAAGCTGTACCCTTAGGAGATCTCCAGTTCCATTTGTGTGAATGCACCTGTTCCTTCAAGACATCAGGTTTAAAGTACATGCAAGTTGTAACTCCACAATAAAATTAAGAAACAGTTTTGTTCTTTATACAAGGTTTTACTTTTACAAAAGTATCCCTTTAAAGTTAAGATGTGCATCTGATGTACAAAGTATCAAACGTATTTTTTTATCTCAGCTTGAAAAGAGGCTGGAGATGGGATGCATGTTAGGTTCAAAGCCTAAACATTGAAATAACTGGAATCAAGGTTCCCCAGAATTTTCAAAAGTCTCTTGTGGCGCATCCTACTACCTTTTCTCAATAAACAAAGATATATGAAATAATTACCAAAACATCTCCTAATTCATATAATTTACATGATACAAGCTTGCTTTTCAGCAGCTGGTGTTCAGTTGTGAAAAAACACACAAAGTAAAATGGTTGCTGACTACAATGTACAGCTATTGCTGGGTGTAATGGAATGTACAACGGAGATCAATGCAGACGTGTTTTTCCACCAGAGACTACACCTTTCATTGCAGCACTTGTGCTCTCAGCTTTACCTGGGCTTTCATTTCTTCATTCTGCTTCAGTATCTGTTCTGATGTTCATAATGCCACCGGTTAAAATCTATATTAAAAGCTACGATGCTGCCAGAAGCCATGCCAGTAATCAGAGTTCTGAAAAAGATGGAAACGATGGTCCTGTTAATACTTTTTTTACCTTCTCAAGCAACGGCTTAGCATAAACAGTAAAAAAGCTAACAGAACAAGGCAAAAAGTTGCAACACTGTTTGAAGATTAAGTTCATGGGTGGGATTCAGTTTGCAGTGGAGACACTACATTTGGGCGTTGACATATAAGCCAAATTTCTACATTCCCAGTATGGTCAAGGGAGATCACACAATCACAGAATGGTTGGGGTTGGAAGGCAAGGCTGAAGATCATCCAGTCCAATGCCCAGCTAAAGCAGGTTCACCTAGAGCATCCAGGTCAGTTTTGAGTATCTCCAGAGAACAAGAGTCAACAACCTCCGGGCAGCCTGTTCCAGAGCTCTGTCACACTCACAAAGTAAAATTTTTACTTATATTGAGATGGGACTTCCTGTGTTTCAGCTTGTGTCCATTGCCCTTTATCCCGTTGCTGGGCACCACTGAAAAGAGGCTGGCCTCATCCTCTTGACACCCACCCTTAAGACAGTTGTATGCATTGAAAAGATACCCTCTCAGTCCTCTCTTCTCCAAGCTAAACGTGCCCAGCTCTCTCAGCTTTTCTTCATAAAAGAGTTGCTCCAGTCCCCTAATCATCTTCATAGCCACCTGCTGACCCTCTTCAGTAGTTCCTTGTCTTTCTCAAACTGGGGAGCCTAGAGCTGGGCACAGTAGTCTAGATGTGGCCTCACCAGAGCAGAGTAGAACAAGACAATCTCCCTCCACCTGCTGGCCACACTCTTCCTAATGCACCCCAAGACACCATTGGCCTTCTTGGCCATAAGGGCACACTGCTGCTGACTCATGGTTAACTTTGTCCACCAGGACTCCCAGGCCCCTTTTTGCAGAACTGCCTTGCAGCAAGTCATCTACTCATATACGAGTAAATGAGGTACATATTTTATTTATAGGTGATTTTGTTGCTTTACAAAATGGGTACATAGCACAGGAATGCTGAAACATGTAAGAAAAATAAACTGAAATGAATGCTGTATGATGTTTCTAATATCCTGTGAATTCTTTGCATGTCATGAGTTTGTATATTAGTAAGAAATACAAGACTGATGCATGATGCAAACAGCAAATCTACTCACAACCCTGCATAAATGCAGCATATAGACTTACATTATAACCACATTACACTAAAAGACTGAGGGACCAGTTTCATATATCTTTTATATTTACAGTTTGCATTTTAGTGACATAGCAGCGACACCAAAAATCTAGGCTGCATCCTCCTTGCTCAAGAAGGTCAAAGGAAAGGACTACATTCACTCCGGGTGGACAGATCCACTGATAATACTGCACATTTATAGTCTAGATGCAACCCCACGAAATTCTCAAGCTCTACATAGCTGAAAATAAAAAATGCACCACAAATTTATGTAATTGATTAAGACATTGGTTAATAGGCACTTCTGCACTCTAATCCAGTCTGACTATTCCTGTGTTCTTAAGCTAATGTAATTTCACCCATATTTTGCTTACTGACTTCTCTGATAAGTCTCTGGCTTACTGACTTCAATGATATAAGACCTCATCTTAATGTTAAGTGTTTGTGCTATGAAACTCAGGGAAAAAATGCAGTCAGAAAAATCAAGAAGATAATAACTAGGGCAATGGTTTTGTACCTGTTAATGACTGCATACCATAAATTTATACCTTAAAGTTTATGGAGATGTATAATTTGTAAAATTTTACCATGTGCATACAAATATTTACAACAAACTCACCTCTGATCATGAGACAGATCCATAGCTCTTATGCCAGCATCACAGCCAGGGTAAATATAGAGCTGCTTGAAGTCGCAGGCCTGCCATACTTCCACTACACCATTGTCTCCCCCTGTCACCAAGTTCTGCCCATCACTGCTCAGGAGGATGGCCTTCAGGAGAAAGAGGCAAACCCAATCACACAGTTAACTTTTATGGAAATAGGTCAATATTACAAAAAATTAATCAACTTATAAGCATCTAGTTCGCTGCGCTCACTTTAAATTTGAAGAAAAAGGCTCCCACTCCTCTTTCTCCCCAATCAGAAAGTGAAACAATTGTGTCATTATAAACATGATATATAATCAAAAGGTCTTTAACTGAATCTGCCAAGACTTGAGTTCAGCACATAACATTTCAGTGTTTGTGCTACAATAGTCAGTGCCATCACTAACACCTAAAGCGGAACAGTGATCTGCATTCCTAATGCTACTGCAAGTGCTAGTGACATAGCAGAGCCCTGGAGGCACAAATTCATGTCTGCGCTAATAAATGAAGAATGGACACTTTTCAAAGCATTTTGTTTCAAAGATGTATTTCCCACTGAAATTTAATTGCAAGCAAAAATTCCAGGAATCACGTGGGACCATGAACAATTTGTTCTTATTTACTCTGGAAAAGTTCAAGTGCATTTTTGCATTTGGAGATGGAAATGAAAGGATCTGTGTTTGAACAGGACAACATGAGGTGGTAATTTTGCATACGTGATTTCCTTTAAATCACATGGCACATAAATTCGATTTATTTTAAGAAATAAAGGTGAGACACAACAAATGCTTGTTTGCATTAACATTTACCCTGGTTGAATCATTGATCTCCATCTGAGCTAAGAGTTTGCCATTAATGCTGAAATTGCTGAACCGTCCTCGTTCATAGTAGATGATGCAGTGACCTTCACTAGATACTGAAATTAAGCGAGGATACAAGCAGTTTTCTGTTCCTTCCAGAGCTCTCAGCAAATCTCCAGTAATTGTGTGTACCAGACAAGGACCTTCTGTATATGAAAACATAATATAGCATACATTTCCTGCTTATATGAACTGTATATGCTGTGCACAAAGGCAATGCATAATACACATTTATATCACATTAGATGCAATGTTTGCTGAAAGAATTTAAAATATGTAACAGAAAAGGAAATGCACAAGCTAGCATATTAAGAAAATAGATACAACATTCCTAAAAGTTGTAATTTATTATTTTACTCAAACTGGTAGAAGTTTTCATTAATCTATCTTCTAAAATATTCTCTCCTCTTTTCAGGCATTTAGAAGCCTCCATCTCACTGTCTTCCTCCAACAGCATGAACTCTCTTTAGTCTGCCCATTCACACTAAACAGATGAGGCCCTACCAGTGACTAGTAGGAGCAAATCCCAGAGGGCATATAATCGTATCACTGCATATTTCTCCTATAGCCAATGGCAGTTCCTGTAGGTCCTCTTGCCTAGTGATACACTATATGCACAGATTTCAGTCCCAAATTGTTTTAATAATGGGAGTCATCTGACAGCCAAGAGTTAGTATGATATTTGGACTATAAGAGCTTTTAGAAGATCACACTATAACTGCACTACTCCAAAGGGATTTTCATATGAAATTTTAACGTCTTTTTATTACTTCTGATGAAAGAAAAATAACAACTGTGAAAATTAAAATATACATTTTAAGATGCAAAACTAGGCTATTTCCATTTCAAGATCTATGAAAAAAGCTCTTTTGAAAGTGAGATCTGTATTCCTACTAAGAAAAAAGAGTCTCTTCTGTGATAAATGTAAAGAGTCATGGTAAATACTAAATGTTTGTTTTTATGAATCACAAGATACTCCTGGACAGCACAGTAATCTCTTCCTTATACAACTGGCTCATGACCCTGAAAGTAAATTCATAGTGGCAGACTCAGCCACCTCATGTTAAGCCTTTCTAACTTCTCTGAAATTCACACAGCAGCTGGGTTTGCCCAAGTAGAATGAATCACAGCATCAGTGAATTTGTGTGTAAGACCTTCTGGTTCAGGTTTTTATCTGTGTTCGCATAAAGCCTCATGCAGAGAGACCTCAAGCCTGTCTGGGCCCATGGGATATGACTGCAATGGAATTAATTTATTTTCTCAAAAAGCTGAGATTTAGCTTTGAAAATACTGAAGTGCCAAAATGTTACAAGTGATGCTTCGACCATTACGATAATTACCATGTTAGATTTTTCAAAAGAAAAATGTAATACCTTCATAGCTAAGTGGTCATGGGCAAGAAAAGGCATAAAGAAAATATTATTTACGATGCTCTGTGAAGACATACTGACTGACTGCTCTTTTTGGGGGGTTATTGGATAAGAACGTGCAAGCATCAACCTGATGCAAAGGAGTTTTCTCAGAGGAGTCTTGTATGTGTGGTTTCTCTGCCTCTGCAGATTCTCAAGCATGTTATCACAGTGTGCAGCAAGCTTCAGTGAGACAGCCTCCCTGTGAGGGAGCACAGCAGCACTGAGGAAGGACAGCAAAGCAACCAGCAATGCCACAAAATGCAATCTTAGAAACTGGAAAGGGCAGAAACCGAAGCCTCAAAGCAGGCATCTGCTGGAAACCAGCAATAAAAAAGGGATTTTCACTCTGCACTTATATATGCACTAGAGTTTGAAAAGGAAGAACATGAGTAACTCAGATGACAGGCAGGGCCTCCATTGCACTTGATCAATCACAAACATATTATGGATTTGATGTAATTTGGTCCTCCAGCAGCCTTTACTTCTAAAATTACATAAATTACCAAAACATTACACACTTAATGAAGCAGAAGATAATAGAATACAGATTCCAGCAGTAAGAGTATATAACAGTGCCTTAAGAGATAAGAGATAGCAGTACTGCAAGAAAAAAAGACTTTAGGTTCAGTATCACTGTACATTTTTTTCATTAATTACTTGACTTTGCCTATGACTGTTATGTAGTATGTCATTACAACAGTTAATGACCCATTAGGATTTCCTGTTAAAAATGCCTTTACTCAATAGTTTCACACTCAGCTTTGAAAATAAACGTTGAACTCTGAGGCAGTATAAAAGATGATAACCCAGGAGCTCAGGCTGTGAGTAAAACCAGGCAGAACAAGCATCACATCCGTCCTAGCCTCAGAAGCAGCAAACTATTCAAAAAGGAGTACAAAGATATCCATGGGGATGAATAAAACTGGCATCACTGTAGACAGAGAAAGCAAGCAGCCAGATGTGGATGTAGGAGTGGAGTGGAAATGAAATAGGAAGATATATAATGAAGAAGAACCTTAAGGGAGGACAAGAGTAATGTAAAGAAAGGAAATGTAAAGAAGGGAGAAGAGAGAATGTAGCACAAAAGAAAGGAAGAGAGAAGAAAGAAAAGGGAGAGGCAAATAGGAAGGGAAAAAAACAAAAGACATGAAGTTTGTCAAATTAAGAAAAAAAGCTGAATGAGAAAGGGCAGTGGGGGAAGAAAAGTGCACACGGAATTAAGCAGAAAAGGAGAAAGTGGGCACAAGCAAAATAGAACAAATGAAGGAGAAACAGAATAAGGAAAGATGAAGCAAGCACTCACTGAGGCAGGTGCTTCATTTATGATGATTAACTGCTGTACAGAAGAATGCTGCAGGTATGGAAAGGCATTTTGAACATTTGTATTAGCAATTGTTGGGATACTCTGGACTCCATTGATAGGTATCAGGGAAGAAGTGTGAACAGATGGCAAGAAAGTTTAATAGAACCTGCAGATTCCTTACTATTTTGAATCCACCACAAAAATAAACTACTGGATGAAGTGCTGTCCACAGATCAAAACCCAAGCAAATTAACCCTGTTTCCCTTGCCAAGGAGATTGAGGTCAGTCCTACAAACTGCCATTCTATTAAGATCAGGGTAGGAATCTGGAGCTGGCTTTGCCAGCTTTTGATGGCTTTTTGATGGCTTTTTTTTTGATGGCTTTTGCCATCAAAAGGGTGGTTTTTTTTTCCAAATCAATGGATGTCATTATGAATTATTATATAAATTTTTATTGACTACTTTTCCAGATCTGAGGGGAATAGTAGCACAGGCTGATAGTTGGCAGGAACTTAATTTGTGTCCAAACCTGGTAAGTCCAGAGACTAAGCAATAACATTAGAAGTAAGTTACTGTAGATTCCCCCAGAAATACAACACATCTTAGCAGAGGAGACTTTGAATAATTAAAGTATATGTGGCTTGAGGGAATATTGAGAAGTACCACAAAAAAGGCTCTAAAAATTTTAAGACTTAAATCATAAAAACATTTCTGACCTTTAGCACCACTGATAACAAGTCCCAGCTCTGCACAGACCGACACGCAGACAACTTCATGGTCATGACCAGTTAGAACAGCGCGAGGAGCTGGATAATCACCTGTTAAAAAAAACAAAACAAAACAAGAAACGCACAAGAAGAAAACAAAAATAGCAAACAAGAGAGGAATGGCAAACCAGACCTGTTTTATCAACAAAAGAACTTTGCCGTAATTTTCCTTAAGTCAGTAAGAAACAGGGAGGCACAGTGTGCTTAAATATCTCATACTTAGGTTTTTGAGCAAAATACATTCAGATAACATAAAGTTTCATAAGCACAGCTTCCCAATACATTAAGAGAAATGTTTTGGTTTAGAAATGACATGTTTATAATAACCAAATAATAACAATACATAGCTGGTTTATGGCTTAAAAATAATGTGTAAAAGCATGTTTCAGATAAACAACACAAAGTGTGGTGGTGTTAAAAGAAGCTGTAACATACAGGTCTGCTGTCAGATATACGTCTCCAGACTTCTGCTAGGAATCTAAAGAGTAGGATGAGTTAAGGATGTGTATTAAGAATCATAATGTGTTTCATGAAACTGGTGGTAGGAAGAGAGGAACAGCACTGTAGTAAAAAGATACTACTGTTGCATAAACATTATTGATTCAGAGACATGTTGAATGCTTACAGATTAAAATGATACCTAAAAATGGTTATGGGTATACATCATTTTATATGTATCACTATGGATACCTATGCCATTTTTATCACATTTAATGTATTAAAAAGTAAGATAAATTACTCCCTAAATATTTATTTTTCATATTCAGGAGTTAAATGTATTTTATTTTGAGTTCAGGCAATTGGGCATTTATGGCATGTTTATATGACAAATAGCAACATTTCTGTTGTTTCTAATAATAACAGATGCTGACATCTTAAAGTGGAACTCCTATATGCAGTTAATTGCTCAGTATTTGATATTGCTTTGCCAGTCAAAATTAATCAGTAACAAAAAATTAGCAACTTGGTAGATATCACAGATTTCATCTGGTTATGATGAAATAGAAAATTGTGAAATCCCAAAGGACTGGAGCTCTGCCAGTGTAGTTCAAATACTTTAAAAATATAAAAGAAATGACCTAGGGAACTACAGATGAATTGCTGTAACATTAATCCTATGCAAAATAACAAAATAGTTAATCCACAGTTTTGTCAACAAAGAATTGGAAGCAAAAATTTCATTAATATCAGTCACTGCAATGAGAGTCTTGTCAAGCAAGCTTCTTATCTGTTTTTGACAGGATGACAAGCAGAGCTGATAAAGATGTCTATGTTAAAATGGCTTCCATGTATTTTTTTTCAACGTATTTGTGTTAGTAGAACAATGTTTAGATGTAAACCCATTTGATATGAAATTGACTCTGGACAACAACATGGATAGTACAGAAGCTGGTTCAACAACAAATCTTAGAAATTTTTAACCACAGAAAAGTATTTATTATTAGCTGCATATTAGGATATTGGAAAGTAGGATGTCCAGTTAGGAGCTGGGAATTGATTCTTGATCAAATACTAACAAATAAGATAAATACAGTATAATATAAAATCCTTGCTGATAAGATACAGTTGCATATAAAATGAAACAAAGATTCATGGGCAACTGTAAAATGAAGAGACAACATTCTTTGCACTGCCTAGTTAAATTAAAAGGTAGAAAAATGTGTTTTATTTTATTTATTTTGAATAAGGCCAGGAGAAATGTTGATGCTCCTGCCCAAGCACAAGCTCTGCTCACTGGAGAGGACATTCTCTTCAGGAAGACAGTGAGACAGAGAAGGATTTTTGGAGCCAGAAAGGAAAACTTCCTCCACATTAACTTTCAGTGCAATACCCTAGAATAGCAAATAGGTGTTGAGAACTATCCTGACACTGTAGACCAGAAAGATTAAAGTCGTGTACCCACATTTATAGAAATTAGTTTAAAGGAAGGTCACACAACTGATACAGGTAATAAGACAGGAGGCCGCACAGTGTTTAAAGTGTTTTCTTTCTTCACTACACAGAAAGCAAAGCAGTGACTTGACCAGTGCAGCTGGGAGTCACAAGAGTAAAAGATGTCAAACAACACAGAAATTTATCTTGTAGCTACTGGCACAGTGAGGTCCAGTGGGTAAATGGCTGCACACATTTCAACCCTGTGATAAAAATGCAGTTTCCTAACTGGAAAAACAGTTAAACACCAAAACAAACTAAAAAAAGGAACTACCCGAGCTGCTAAGCAATATTGCATGGGTTTCTGAAAGACATGCATTAGGAAAGGAGGCTTGGATAGACTTCTGTGGGTCTATGAATTTAGTCTTTTTTATTGCAGACATATCACATAAACTTGTTAATAAATTAGTGAAATGTCTGTATAGGTATATAACTTCAAAGGACGTTCCAGACCTTTCCTACTCTAATGGAGAGAAATATTCTGATTTTCAGTATGAATTTAATTCCTGTCTACCTTGTATCTATTTCTTCATGTGTCAGCATTGTCCTTTAGCATTAGGTCTTCTCCTTCTCTTGTGTTTTCCCATTTCATTGTACTTACAGAAAAAATCAGCCCTCTTGGTCTTCCTTTCTTCCCCTATTAAACAAACCAAACTCCTTTGAAGTGGCAGGCTTGCCATTTTTTAGGCATTGCAGCAACACATTTCGCTGCCTGTCTTGCTCCAGTTCTGTCTTAAAATTTGGGTAGCCAGAACTGTATGTAACAATAGTTCTTGAAAATTTAACATGAGTCTACAGTATTTCTTGCCAAACCCTAACATCTTCCCTCATCAAAATTTTAATAAGAATTCCATGTATTTTACCATCTTTCTGAACCAGCTGAGAACTATCAACCATGGATTTAAAGATTCCAGTTTTGGATGCAATAGTACAGGGTGGCTCAAGCTACCTGGTTTTATTGTTGCATAGCACAGACACACTGCGCTGGGTTCACCAGTAGCCGTTTTTCTCCTTCTTAGTAGCTGGTGCAGCGCTATGTTTTGACTTCCAGCCTGGGAACAGAGCTGATAACACCGATTGTTTTTAATTGTTGTTAAGTAATGTTTATTCTGGCCAAGGACTTTGTGAGTCTCATGCTCTGCCAGGGACGAGGGGAGGCTGGGAGGAAGCAGAGACAGGACACCTGACCCAAGCTAGCCAAAGAGGTATTCCATACCACAGCACGTCATGCCCAGGTTGGTAACTGGGAGTTACCTGAAAGGGCACGGCCTCTCTTCGGGGGCGTCAGACTCATTCAGCGGTGGTATCGTATTCTCTTCTCTTGTTATTTTCTCTTATCATTATTATCATGGGTGGTAGCAGTAGTGATTTGTGTTATACCTTAGTTACTGGGCTGTTCTTATCTCAACCCGTGGGAGTTACATTCTCTCAATTCTCCTCCCCATCCCTCTGGGAGCAAGGAGGGAGGGGGGGAGGAAAGAAAGAGGGAGAAAAAAAAAAAGGGGGGGGAGTGAGTGAACGAGCTTTGTGGATCGGTTTAAACTACGACACACACTAACACTTTCCTATCATTTATGAAAATAGCTACCCCAGTAAATCCTAGTTTCCCAATCTTTATCTCAGCCTGCAAGAAAAAAGTTGCTCTGGTCTGGAAACTAAACACGTGAATAGAAAACTGGACTTTACTGCTGCAGAAGCATTGTAGTTGGAAGAAACAGAAAATGTAACTCATCAAAGATTACCTATATTTTGAGATTTAGATTTTTATAACTTCCCCATCAATGCTGATGTTCAGAATCTCATCTCCTTTTGATTTTTTTTTTTTTTCTCCCAGTGTATAACAGAAAAGTGGGAGGGAAAAAGAAATTCAATTAAATTCAGAGCTTTCCACCTTTCTTTTCCTTCTGTATGTCCTCCTGGGAAAAAGAAAATTATGCTTAACAGTCATCTTGGCTTAAGCTCTGATTATAGAGGTATACACAGCAGCATCAACAGACTGCAAGGGTGAGACACTGAAATTATTAGATGGTTAGAAATTTTTTAAGGGTAAAGAAATAACGCAATTTCCAAAAGGGTGTTTTCCTTAGTGTTTCCCAGGAAAACACTTTAATATAATGAAACTGTAAAATGCCTGAATACGAAAAATGAACATATTTAATTGACTTCTTGATTTTTATCAGAAACAACTGCTTATGAGAAACTGCTTTTAAAAAACAACTGCTCTGAATTACAGATCTTTGAGTCCTATTACTCAGTAAATACAAATTAATAATGGCATATCATTAATAGGAGTAACAGTCTAACAGTAATTGAAAATGGGATTTTTCCTCTTAGGGCTCTGTGAAAAAATTATTCAGTGATACTTTCTACAGGAAAAGCTGTGGCATGGGGAACAGAATGTCAGTCATATTATATTTTATTGCTATGGACAGAAGCTGTGAACTCCAGGAATCATTTGAAATCTAGCAAAAGATTCTGTCACTGTCACATCACCACTGATAGATGCAGCCAGAGGTCAAAGGCTGAAGCTCTGAGAATTGCAGGTGAAAATATCCTACCTAAAGACTGAGATACCATCACTGTAAATTCCCTGTAATTTCCCCCAAGGAGCACCTTTGAACCGAATTACTAGAGGGCAGATAGAAAAAAATAAAAATCTGCATTGTATTTCAAAACAAGCTTTTCTACAAAGTCTAAAACACAATACACCTTCCCTCCTCTCTGAAAAATTTAATGCTTAATTCTGTTGTAAGGTTCTGGAACAAATGGTACTCTTGCATTGTAATGAAAATAAAAGAAAAAAAGAAAGAGAACAGACTGTTACCATTTCTCTCATACTGCTCTTTTCCAAGAATTATGTACAGATTGCTACGGGCACATATCTAGGAGTTTTCTTTGTAAAGAAACATAAGAGCACAAGGCAAATTTCAGCCTCTATTTCATCTCTGACTTTGACAGAAGCAAGTACAATGCTATAGCTAAATTATCTGTTGAAAATAGTTTATTTTACTATTTACTTTACTATTAAAACTTTTGAGGGGATATTCATCAGAAAAAAAAGACCTTAGAAAACACTATGGCTTTCATGGAAGTGAAGATGTAACAGCCTTCTGGAATTTCTACTCTCGGAAAAAAAATAATAAAAAAATCCTTTAGTTTGACGAATATGTAAGTCTGTGGGCAATAAATACGAATATTTCAAAGTAGAAAATATCCAATAACAATGTCCACTTCAGAGAGCAATAGTTGTAAAAGAAAGATTTCTGACCAAAATATAGTCATATATGCAAAATATTCCCAGCTCTGGCAGAACTGGTTTATTTGCTGAAGAATGTGAGCAGCATTGCATGTATCTACAAACAACTCACCCAGGTGGGTGGAATTTCAGGTACCTTGCACCTATCCAGGCCTTAAAAGGAAAAAATACAGTGGAGGAGAGGAGAGTAAGGATTTGCAGCTTCTCTTCCTATTTCTTCCACTAAATTGCTTGGGAACTTTGGCGAGTCGCTGAACCACCCTGCACTGTACAGCCCCAGCAAAGCATGGGAGCAGACATCTGTTGGTAAAATGCTAGCTATAACTGCATTAGTTCAGGTGTATTATTGGCTCATTGACCTTTGCATAGCAGTCTTACGAGAGAATTGTCTTTGGATACCACAGGCAGTGCCAGTAAAAAGTACACACTTGTTTTCAAATTGCTCCTACTCTGGCCGAACGGTGCTAAGATACTGTATTTTAAAAATTAATACCTAAATTGTACAAACATAAAAGTACCACAATAACTCCTTAACAGCCAAAGCAGATTCCATGTGTGCCAATGTGCTTTGCACAGGACCTTCAAACAGCCATCCAGTCCATTTAATACAGAACACATGGGTGGCTATTTTGAAACTGACACCCTTTCAAAGTCAAACTAGGGCAGATCAAAATGTAGAGCGATATAAAAGAATAAGTGAACATTCTGAGTTCAGAATAACTATTCCTTCAAGACATAAACTCATGAAACCAATGATGTTCACAATTTAAAATTGTTTAAAAAATATGTTATGCAAAAGGAACACATAATGGTATACTTCATGACAGACTTAAAAAAAGTGCAGGTTAACTTAACAAAGACCTTTTTTGGTAGCATTTACCCTCCCTTTCAGGTATATACAGAATACACTCACTTGCAGTGGATGAATTGTTAGCACCTCTGAGGATTATGTTATAATGCTAAACAAACCCAGCGCAGGGCTGATAGACACAATATTTTCCAATGGTCAGCACAGTTCCCATTAGAAAAAGCAGGGTTAACTCTCACACCTCTTGTGACTATCCTCTTGGAAGCTACAATAGGTAATGAGAGATGTCAAGTCCTAAGATCAATGAAATTTCAGGCTCTAGGGGCAAAACAGGAATAGCATTGATCCTCTTAAAGAACACCAGTCAGAGGGTGAATGTAATATATTGCACAGAGAGACTCAAGAGGATAAACGGCCAAGTCCAACATACTTACCTGACAAAAAATTCAATCAGCTTTTAGCACAAGCTGCCTAGCCTTCCCTTCTTTCATGCAGGAGTCCGATTCCAATTAAAGTGTGAAAATTAATTTTTATCACTTCCAAATTAGTTTCTGAATTTGTGTCTGTTTCAGATAAAAGCATCTGTCCTTCACTTTTCTGCAATTCTATCATCCACTCTGGTATCCTTTCAAAGACTTGGAGATAATTCTCATTTTCAAAGTCACTTGTTTGAAAGCAACATTCAGTAACGCAATCATAAAAACATAAAAATATAACAACTACAATGATACATACTGAACTCCAGGGCATATCATGTACTTTCTTTGCTCCTTTTTATGATTACTAATACAGTTGCTATGTGAAAACAAATTTGTATACAAATTAGCACTCAGTTAAAACAAATCCCTATATTTTGTAAGAGAAAAAATGTCAAAACACAAATTGTCAAATGCCATCACAATAATTTTTTCTACTCAATCTCTTAGAATTGCAAAGATTTACATTTGCCAGATCACTTCAGAGACTTAAAATAAGCAAACTATGTCCTTCTTAAAGGAAAACAGATTCCTTTCACTGTTCTCTCAACTGCAGCAGATTTATATAATGTGGTCATCAGCTTTATAAAGTGAAGATTCAGATTACCTATTTCAGATGGGCAATTTTACCCTAGAAAGTAGGTATCTGACCATGGCAAGATGACTAAGCTTCGTTCAGTTCAGTGTTTTTTCCCAGAGGTGATACTTAAGCAAAGATAAAGAAATAAGGGGACTCACAAACATACATAAAAACCTACATGCAGCTGCCCTTCAGCCTAAAGGAATTTGTGCCGTATCTCCCACTTTTCAGGAGCATCCCTAGGCACCAGCCTCTAGCCTAGTCTGGAAAAAGATATTTTCTATCAATCACTGCTCTTGGAGGTTAGCCATTGCATAGTCATGAAACCCATTTTTGCTGAACCAGAGAAATTACAAGTAGGGAGATTTGCCCTACAGACTGCTGCTGAAGTTTTGGTTCAAACTGCAGTTTTGGTTCCTGAGTATCTTGATTCAGCTCTATTTCTATCCAATCATTGAGTCTCATAATATCCTTAAACAAGAGCAAAGAATTTTGCTCTCCACCAAAGCTGGAGGTTCACAGCGTGCCCCTCCCACATTAATTTATAACCTGATAGTCAACATATGCTTGTGAATATGGGCATGTGGGTTTGAATTCCCCCAGTCTCTGGAGGCCAAGAACTGGAGTCTCCAACTTCCTGTACGAATATTCTAACCATAAGGCTTTTTACAAGTCATTTTTGAAGGCTACTTCATGGAAAACATCTTTAAAACCTGGTAAAAAAAACTTGGCTCTTCTCACAGTAATTGTAAGTGTCAATAAATTTTGACAAGTACAAACTGAACCAGAAATTCCTTTTTGATATTTGTTGTAGAGTAAAAGTGGTAACTTAATCAATGCATTGACTGGAAAAATTTTTTTAAACTATAAAATAAAGCTCACGATGCTCTCATAGGCAAATTTTTAACTACTGAGCTGGTGCAGCCACTAGCGAGAGTCTTATCCAAGACAAATTTTTTCTCCATTATCCTCTTTAAACCACAGCCGATTCTGTATTTCTCACAGGCAGAGCTGGGGTCACCCTCTGAGCACATGCCCACACAGGTATTTCAGGAGAATGCTCTGCACAGGTCCAGCAGGTTGGGTTATTGACATACATATTGTTTAATAAAGATTTTATCTAACCCTTGGGTATGGAATTTTAGCAGAATCAGTAAGGCTTTCGTCCTGACAATCTTCTTCCCCAGAGTATTTCACAATAAATGACTGTCATTACTATATTTTGTACTGAAATGGTATCTACGTTTCCTATACAAATGTTGAATTACATAAACTGTTTAGGACTGGGGCTTGCTTCTCTCTCACCCCCATTCTTCCCCCCTTTCCCTCGCCTTACATTTTCTGAAACAGCTAAGTTCCTTTTGGTAATTGGATGCATTGAAGCTGAAATTGATAATTAACTGTCTTTCAGCTTAAAAGATCATTATAAAGTCAAGCATATGACCCAGATAATTACTATACCTGACATTTTTCTTTGAATTCTTCACCTTCTTACAGCCTGTGGTATAAAATACCTTATCTGTGTCTCCAGATGACAGCTTTTAAAAAACCTAATCCCTCTTTTTTCCCCCTGAAAATATCATCTACATCTTTCTGGAAATTCATTCTAAAGATGTTAAGTAATTGGATTTGACCTACAGTGAACATCTCACTTTCATTTTTCCTACAAGATAAATCATAATCTTCTACCAGCAAGTATATAGGAAGAGTAGATTATGAAATATTTTTTTGCTACTTTGGTGGCTGTAACTATGTAAAACTTCAAACATATTTTCACAAGGATTGCTAAGAATGCTTCACTCCTGGAAATAAGCATCCAGGGAATCAGTCATACAACTATCATGGCTGTTCATATTAGGGAATAGAAACTAGTAGGTATTACTTAAGCAGAAAGATTTAGTAATTGTATTAGTTTTAAAAGGCAGAAGGTCCTTCAGGCACACAATCACTCATGTGATCTATTCTTATTGATGTATGTTCATGAAAGGTCAAAGTAGCTGTTAATAAGAATATGTTTACAACACATGAACTTCTGGTTTTAGTACAGTACTAGCACATAATTACCATATCCATAATAACTTTATTCCAATGAGTAGAGATAGCAATAATAGTGATGATATCATTGTTTCTCAGCACGAGTCTTCAACATGTCTGCAACAGGAGTTATTAAAAAATTTCATCAATAGATTGATGCTACAACAGTGGACTTAATCTGGTATTTAATCTTCCTGAGTTCTGCTACCTACGCCTGTGAGATGTCATTTGCCTGGACATAGCTGCAAGCAGTTTCCCATTACCCTGACTATAAGGTATTTTTCTTCAGCAAAACAGTGCCTTACATGTATAAAGGTAGAGACAGACAGCAAATCATATAATTTGCTTTTGCTTCCACTGATTTCTCTCATCTGATCGATATCCTCTTTTCATAAAATTAAAGATCTCCAAGGCAGACACTTCCACAATTACACAGCTAAGATATGAAACCTGAGACTCCAAAAAGTACCACTTTCTTGCAGTTAGATATGTTCATGATGACAAAAGTATCAGAACTAAAATGAACCTATCTGCAAAAGAACTGGAGCAGCCTGTATCAGCCAGTAAGGAAATGCTAATGGCAAGGCTGTTGAAGTCCCATATAATCAAAGGAAGTAAAGTCTTAATTTTCTTTTCTTTAACAAAAGAAGCAAGCTCTTATTTTTTTCTGATTTAGCACAGAAATTACTAATACTTGATACGAATCACAAAGCCATTCAAAGAAGCACAAAATGGCGTCAAGAGTGCCCCGACATGAAATTCCTGTTCAGACTGTTTCTCCCTATCTGAGAATTAAGTGCTAAAAAAAGCTCTGGAATATACATAAAAAATTAGATAAACTTGTTACAGGGACATAATTTTACACACACATACACACCCTTCATTCTCTGTTATAAAACGAAACAAAAGTCAGGTGAGAAAGAGGCTTCTATGTGTCTTCTCTTTGCTCTGCTTACGGAAAAATGGAAGAAAATTAAAACACAATAAAAAAACTACTGCTGCAAAATTAACAAAATATTTACTTGGTAACAAATAAGACACTTTTCTACCAGACATTCAGCTGAAGAAATACTTTCACTTAGATGTCCGTAACTGACAGGTCTACAACTGCCTCCAGTCAGTACTTGAAGCAAAGATCAAAATTGATAGTGATGGCTTTTTCCATGTTCATCCAAAGAGGCAATATCCTTGTGCTGAAAATAATCATCAGAATTCAGAAACTGCTTTAAATGAAAGTGATTTAGTGTTTTAGAAAACATCTTTAGTACATGAATAAAAGTGGCTCTTGTCTTAAGCTGTGGTTGTATTACTAGCTTGGTGAAGGGACCTTGTGAATTAGTTGTGAGCTTTAAATGCCCTCTTACATACACTAGTATTATTATTATCATGCCCTCTTCACCCTGCAAAGTACTGATAGCTAGTTCCCTACAAATTAAATGTAAACTTTTCCTGACATTTTATATTTTTCTATTTTCATTCAGTCACATTGCTTCACCAAAGGTTTGCTTGCTACAGAAAGACCTTTCTCACAGAGACTCATTTAATCCCATGGCATGTGAGATATTCCTTTTTCGAAAAGGCAAGCAGCTGATATAGCATGCTGTAGCACAAAAGAAGCAAGTTAAAATGCCAGAAAGTATTTCTGAGGAAAGTCAAAATACAGTGATATACATCCTGTCACTTAAAGGCCATAACCGTCTTGCTCTAACTTATGATGATATGATGCTGTAAGTGATAAAGGCAATTATAAATTTAAGAATTACTCCCATACTATTATCTGTCACCATGCACAGACTGTTTAAACATTTTTTGGGCTAGTACTCAATGAATTGCTTAGCATGTGGTGCTCTTCTTACACCAACTTTCAACCTGTAAGAGAAGTAATGGATATATTTGGTAATATTTTCTGAAGCTGACAAAAGGAATAATAAGAATGAATAGGCGTGACAGAAGTCCTTTCAGGAAGTTGTGTTTCTACAGAATACTTACTGCTGTTTGGATTGTCACCTATTATATGATGTCGGCCACTCCAGTACCAAAGCAGCAATGTAGCATCGCGAGACCCAGACACGATGTAGCAATCACCACCAATATAAGACTCTGATCTGGCAAGGCAAGTCACGACATCCCAGTGGCCAAACACAATCTGAGTTAATTTTCCTGGTGGGAATGCAAAGTGATACAAATTCAGGGGGTTTAAGTACTTGCAGCATTTAAGAATCATTCATTAACTCATTAACAAATATACAGTTCAAACATTTTTTGCCTTATGTCCCCTAATTAGAGTTCACTACATGCTAGAACAAGATTAGAAAACTTTTTTTTTTCTCTCTTTTTATGTTCCTATTGAGGGCTGTGCCCTATGCCAATCCATAGCCTAACCCTCATCTCTGAAAATGAAGACAGTGCTGCCATCACTGAATATTAAGTGGAATTACTGCTTCATCAGTATTTAAGCAATAGTGTTAGAACATTATTTGTGAATTTCATGAATGATATGCATAAGAGAGCACATGAACTTTTCCGTAATGGTGCTACATTATTATATTAAAAATATATATTTGTTTTATGTTGATGTCAAACTAAGTTTTACTTCATTACCTCCTTCTGTCTACTATCATATGCAGCTTTTAGCAATACAGTGAATAATATTAGACTCTGCAATCAAACAAAAAAATTAAATATTGTTTCTTGGTAGCAAGCTATGTAACCTACTTTCTTATTACATGATGATAAATAAAGGTGGAAATAACACAGCCATAAAAATATTGTAACAAAAATTTTGCTTGATCTTTTTTATCTGATTGATTTCCCGAATATAACTATGTTTTTCCAAATTTACCACTAACAAAATTGTGTGCCTGTTTTCTTTTACATCCTTTATCTTCCATAAAATAAGCATTTTAAAGCCTTTATGCTCAAACAATAATGAAGGGTATTATAAAAAGCCTTTTATCATTTATTGAGGGGGAAGCACAGGCATTAGATAAGGTAGTATTAAGACAAACATCCACTTTATGACACAAGGAGAACAGGTAGTTGTATTTAGGGTCACCTGTTTCTGTAGAATAAACTCGAAAGCTTTTGTCCCAGAAACCACAGATAAGAATATAGCGATTATCTGCTGTGACCACGAAGCAATGTGCATTGATCTGGATGCTCTGATCCACAAGGTCTGTGATCTGTCGTTTGTTCACACCCGAGTTATTGGCTGTAATGACATGCAAAACACATTTTACAAGTAAGCCATTCCAACACCTTCCTGTCATCCACTTACAGGAGAAAATGAATACATTTAACTTTCAATGAACTGTGAATTTGTTGTTGAGTAAGCATTTTAAATACGAACATTTAGAGCTGTCTATATGGGTGTCAGAAATACAAAACTATTGAGATTTCTGGTTTCCCTCTGCATAAGACAAAATATTTTACAGGAGATGACAATTTCTTATTAACTGCCTGATGCACTGCATAGTAAGTGGTAGTATTTTAAGTGCTCTGCAGAAGTACTCTCAAAACCCAAACTGAACTAGGGGAAAGTGATAGAAGCCCATTTTAAATACCAAGTCAATGCTAACAATACTGCAGAAAGTATATTCTAGATGATTGGCATCTCACCTACAGAAAATCTCCCAGCTTGCATTGTGTGACCTTGACATCCCTTATACCTGCAGACACTTAATCAGATCAAAGACATAAGGAATCAACCAATGAAACTATTCAAATCTAACATGCTTTTGCAACAGTCTCTCATCCCTCAAGCAGAGAGCCAGGCCATGGATGTTAATATCAGAACAGCCAATGCCACCTGGAAATTCCCCCAAAAGGAGAGAAAGGCAATGGTTCATGCAGAACCCTACCACCCTGTCAAATTGAGCTGCTAGGAAGGGCTGGGTTAGGTGAAATAAAACTCATTCTGAGAGACATGTTTTGCCCTAACATAGGAACAGGACTTCATGCAGATAATATTCTCAAATTTCTTTTGTCCACATTTTTGGTTATTCTACTTAAATTGCTAAAAACTGCATGAAATCAAAAACTCAGCCAATAAAAAACCCTCAACCAATTTTAAATTTGCTTGTAAAAATTAATACAATTACATACACATTCCAAGACACATTTTTAAATTATCAGACCCTCTCTGCCCATCCACTGAAAGATAATGAATGAAAAACAACTCAAATTTCCAGAACAGGTGGGCACAATATTTGTGCCCTAGCTTTTGAGAGGAAAATCTGAAGAGAAAACCATTGTCATTATATGAGCAAATGAAACATACAGAATGCGAAAGCTAGCTCTCCTGAGGTACTTGTATATAAATCTTTCAACCGTGAATATTGACACAGACAAAAAAGGAACTTTTCATCTGGAGAGGTTTAAAAATGCTTTTCTTTTTTCTTGCCAACGTTGCAAAATTGTCTCTATCCCCAATTTCTGTTTCAAAAATATGCCTACTGCGAAAAAAAACCCCAAACAACCCAAACCAAAATAAAAAACCCAAACCACCACAAAGCAAATAGTTGCAAAAGAGAAATAATGACCACTGGGAACACAAGTCCTGCATTGAATAGATTCAGCAGATGCTGTTTCTCAAAATACTTCACTTTCTCAAATATTTTGGGATTTGAAAAAAACAATCATGCCTTATTTTAAAATCCAGTCTTTCATATATGAATTTAGTAATGCTAACTAAACCAATCAAAATCATAAACTGAATGAAGAGAAATGGATCTGCTTCTGCACTGGTATATTCTGTATGGGCTGGAAAAAAAGGAAAATATGTGAATTCTACCAGATTCTCACATTTTGTTTTGCTAATGTGACCTGATAAGAGAACAGAATTATAGATATGGGTTGACAATGTGACTGACTTGATTGGTTGTTTCTTAAATACCAGCTGCTGATGATGTTAATAATAAATAGCACTCATGTAAATCATTCAGCATCAATAGCTCATGCTCTTAGTTCTCCAGGACTGACAAGAATAAATATTTTCCTATCTACTCTGTTAAATGAAGCATAATATACAAATATAGCTTAATCAATAATTCCTGACAATGCCGTTTTCAAATATATCGTTACATTCTCATCGTGACATACCAATCAATGGATCCATTTCAATTGGAAGATGATGGGCTTGATCCAAAGAATATCCTGGAGCTCCCCGAAGGCCTACACATGAAAGTAAGAATAAAGCACATAGGAACTTTGTTGTCTAAATTTTTCATATGATTTTTCTAGGTTTAAAACTGCATTATTGGATATATAAAAAAGTAACTTCTTACTACTACTACAACTTTGTTCTATGAATCTTTTAAGACTCCTTCCTTTGTGCTACATAAATATGCATTTGTTATTTTTTCAGTAATGTTATAGTAACTATAAATGTATGAGTGTGAACTTTACCATGATTTCTGAAGCCATAAACATTCATTAAACTTCCTTAACTCCTTTGAAACAGTGTAACAGAGATTTTTATTTTTTTTTACGTTTAAGCACTGTGTGAGATCTCATAACACAGAAATGACAAATAATTGGATTAAACATTGTTATAAGTTTTTTATACATGGAAGTGACAGAAACTCGGACCTTTTCACACATTTATCTAGAATTTTTTAGCAGGAAACTTGTGGGCTACAGTAAATTTGCCACAATTATTCCTATTATTTCTATCCTGAGCAGTCCTTAGGCTATTCAAATGTGCATCAGGTGTTGCATGTTTAGTGCTATCGGCTCTCATGCATGGATGTCATTGCTTTGGCTCTTCTGAGCACCTTCCTTAGCACATAAATCACAATGGTCACTAGTGCTAACATTTTTTGTCAGAAACTGCCATGTTGCACAGGAATATCCTCTATAAGAGGAGATACAGAGTTTTGGAGAATAAATTCCATCTTCTGCTACAGCAATAGTCAACTGGAGGAGGCAAAAGAAAACAGGGTCTATAGCTGGCCCTGCCATCTTCTGAAAAACACTGCTATGAGAACTTCCATTCTTTTTCTCTTTTCAAAACCAAAGCAGACGGGGCTTTTATTAGGTTTGTGTGGCAAGTTATTGGTAGTGGCAGGGGCTACAGTGGTGGCTTCTGTGAGAAGCTCCTAGAAGCTTCCCCCATGTCCGACAAAGCCAATGCCAGCCAGCTTCAAGACGGACTCACTGCTGGTCAAGGCTGAGACCATCAGCAATGGTGGTACTGCCTCTGGGATAACTTATTTAAGAAGGGGGGGTGGGGAGGGGGGAACTGTGCAACAGAAACTGCAGCCAGAGAGAAGAGTGAGAACATGTGAGAGCAAACAGCTCTGCAGACACCAAGGTCAGTGAAGAAGGAGGTCAGGAGGTGCTCCAGGTGCCAGAGCAGAGATTCCCCTGCAGTCTATGGTACAGACCATGGTGAGGGAGGCTGTGCCCCTGCAGCACATGGAGCTCCACACTGGTGGCCAGCGGAGGCTGTGACCCTGTGGGAAGCCCACACTGGAGCAGGTTTGCTGGCAAGATTTATGATCCCAATGGGACCCACACTGGAGCAGTCTGTTCCTGAAGTGCTGCGCCCTGTGGAAGGGACCCATGCTGCAACAGTTCATGAAGAACTGCAACCTGTGGGAAAGACTCATGCTGGAGAAGTTCATGAAGAATTGTCTCCAACCTGACACACGTTAGACCCCATGCTGAAGCAGAGGAAGAGTGTGAGGAATCCTCCCTCTGAGGAGGAAGGAGTAGCACAAACATGAGATGAAATGACCACAATCCCCATTCTCCTGTGCTGCTGCGTGGGAAGGAGGTAGAGCATTTGGGAGTAAACTTAAGCCCAGGAAGAAGGGAGGGATGGAGGAAAGTGTTTTAAAGATTTAGTTATGATTTCTCATTATCCTACTCTGATTTGACCTGTAATAAATTAAACTAATTTCCCCAAGATGAATCTGTTTTGCCTGTGATGGTAACCGATGAATGATCTCTCCCTGTCCCTATACCAACCCATGAGCCTTTTGTCATATTTTCTCTCCCCTGTCCAGTTGAGGAGGGAGAGTGATAAAGCGGTTTTGGTGGGCACCTGGCACCCAACCAACCACAGGGACAGATCTTTGCTGGTATTAACTTGGATTTGCTTGCTTCTGTTGCAAGATGGATGTGCAAATACCTTCTACTGTGTATAAACTCTAAACTTCTACTTCCATCCCACATCAGTAAAAGTGGTCTGTGTGTACATTTCTGTAGATGAACCTATCCTTTATACTAGAACTGTGATTTATTAAAATATATTATGGTAATAGTAGGAAATTTATATCCTGTCCTGGATTGGCCTTTTGCAAAATGAAAGACATTGCCAGGCAGGATGTAAAAGTTGAGAAAATCATCAGAAAAGAGTTTTGATTCTTCAAATCAAAGTCTTATTTTCATGTCTCTTCCTGTTACAATATAATCAGAAATAATTCTCTTTGCAATTTAAAACAGAGGTTTTCAGATGATGTAAAATTTAGCTCATGGTTGGTTCATGATGTGAATTCTCCATTTTGCAACACGACTTACATTTTACAAGAGTATATAGGAAAAAATAAAGCAAGAATATATGAAAAATTAAAACATAACAGTCACAGGCCAACACAACTTATATTAAAATGGATGACTTTAAACAACAGTCATTAAGGAAATCCTTGAAATCCAGGACACAGCACTATTAGTAACCTTGACTCCTTTCCAGTAAAGTATGGGTAGGAATTTTGGCTTCCGCTTATTTAACACTCTGGATGAGAAAGGGGGACTCAAGTACTAAAAAGCCTCCTCAAATGGAGGAGATGTGAATCATGATGGGTACAGAATACTTGTGCAGCATCCCTGAAAAATCCAGAGAATTAACTAGGAATTAGTCATTCCATGTTAGTCAAAAAAGTATTAAAATAACAGGTGACAGTTTCTATGCCTCTCAATAATTTATGACATTGGGCTCTTCCTTTGAGGACACTGTCATATACATATATATATATATGAACTTTGTCTTTTTTCCCACCTCTAAATTTTTTGCTTTCATTTTAAAGAAATGGGCAAAACATTTTTATACCTAATGCAGTTGCACCTGATGGAGTATCATAAATGCATGGATTTGTGAAAGGCAATCAAGTATCCTGTTCTGTTCCTGTTGCATTTGCTAAACCACCACACAAATTTTGTTTGTAAACAGAAACAAGTACCTTGCAAATAAATGTGAAATTCAATATTCATGGTAACATTATTTAAATGTTCAGAATATAAATAATATTAAGTCTTGTATTATTAGTCAAGAATTCAGAATTACATTAACTTTACTTGCTCTGATAGTTCCTCTAATGCATGACTATAAGGGAATTCCCCACATTCATTCACCTAATTAGGGCCTGTAACACCAGTCTTTGGCCAGCCTTGTGCATAAGAGGTAGGATCTATTTCACCTGACTTGAATTATTCACTAAGGAGATGTTTACATTTAAGCCATTGAAATCCCTAAGTAATCTAGAAGCTGATGGAGGTAGATAGCTTACCTAAATATTACAAAACCCTCTCCAGGGGTTTCCTTCTGTGTGTAAAGAGTGGAAGATTTTTCTTTTTTTTTTTGTCTAGTCCCTACAAAATTCCTAAGCCAGCTACTGAGTCATGCTCTCAAATACCAGGTACTTTCTTGTTTCTTCCAGGTGGCAAGAAACCTTTAAAAAATTCCAGGTACTTCAGCATAGCGGATATCACAGCAGGAAGCTGCCTTAGAAAATGAAACCTGTTCATTCCCTCATGCACTTTATAGCTTCACCACCTATTTAGCAATGCCTGGGACAACCTCAGCACCTGCGGGTCCAGGTAAGGAGACAGGACAGTCCTAGTGGCAACACAGAGATGTGAGCAGAGGATCTGGAAGGGAAATTTGGGATGACCTTGTTAGATGTGCTTTTGGGCGGAAATGAAGAAAAGTTCTCTTCTGAATAGTTTGGTGTCCAGGTACTTAGACTTCCTTAGGGTCCCACATTACCTAACGGTGACCCAGGGGAAGGCTTATGACAAGTTCCTGGATGGACCTGAAATCTCTCTCAAGCAGCAGATAGTGATGTATTCTCTCTAGCATGCCAGTATGTATTCCTGAAACCTGGGACATTTTAATATTGGCTGTGCCAAGAACAGCAGCACTTCCCTGGAAAGCATTACATCAAAGATCCTGATGCAACCACAAATCAATTGGCTGCCATGGTGATGTACTGTTGTTAGGGAGAGTGTTTCTAGGAATGACACCAGAGAAAACACAAGCTTTGATTATTTGACATAAACCAGAAAAAAGAAATACATTTTTGTGCACAGGCAGGTGAGTGAGATTAACCCACATCTGGCTAAATTGCACTCAAAATTAAAGCTGTTCTATTAAGGTCTGCAAATTTGAATGAAAGGTGTCCATGAGAACCTACCTACTGTGTTGTGCCACCGATTGACTGCAAAAAGCCTGCTGCAAGTGACGGTCACCACAGCGGGAATGGTCAGGTGGGGCAATGTGTTGGCTGCCACATGTGTGACTGGGGAATTTGATGGGAACTTCAGCACCATGATGACATCCTGCTGCATCTGATCTTTAAACATGAGTGGGCTCTGTGGAAGGAAACACTGTTGAGTAGAAAGGAGAAGAGAGCAGAAGAAAACAGAAGGGATAACACAATTAGTGAGGAGGTCTGAGGGAAAACGAGGTTAAAAAAGAGCAGGCAAGCATGTGCACATACAGGGAAAATGATGCTACCTGCACATCTACACTAGTGATGGAGGAGAGCAAGATCAGAAGCTATTATGGGATCATTACATGAGGGCAAATAGAGAATAGGTATGGTAAGGGTTATCATTACAGGGCACAAAATTACTATTAGCATTAATTCATATACAGTAACATGTAAAATTATACAGCAGTTAATATCCACACTATAGAGTTAAGATTCAAATAAAAGAGTTAATGCATTTTAATTTTTGCTTATAATTTTTTTATATGAAATACAGCACTTCTAAACAGAGACAACTCAGTTCCATGTAAAGCATATACTTATTAGGGTGTCTTTAAATAATTATAAACTAGTTTGATGATTCCACAAGTGACACAGTTTCTTGTACATGGATAATAGTACTGTTATTAAGTGCTGGTTTTAAAGTTATTATTTTCAACCACTGTTATAACAAATAGAATTATTTCTAGAAGTTCAAATAATAATTTCTACTTGTCTTTAAATTATTATTAAAAATATTATCCATATCTTAAATATAGAAAATAAGTATTATGTACCTTTGACATCTAGACATTACTTAAAATAACACAGCTAACACTCCCAGGTCAATTCCCACTTTTGCAGTGTACAACTAGATCGAGCGATTGCCTTGTAGACAGATAAAATGATTGAAACTACTGCACATCTTATTGTCCATTTACAAAATTTACAAGATAATATCTAGCTCTGAGCATTTAATCAAAGGCACTGAGGGGCACAGAGATCTGTCTTGTTCAATCTGGTTATTTCATGTAATTCTTTGCAAGAAGCACAGAGAAGAATGCATTTGGAATGAATTCTGGAGTTCAAATTGAAATTTGAAATATACATTGTATTATTCTGGAGGAATAGGCAGGAGGATTCCAGTATGATTTGAGCTCCAATATTTTTTCTCAAGCAGACATTGTTCATAAATCAGCCCCAACAATGCATCCTTTTAAACAAAGCAAAACAACATGCTCACCCTAAGAAAAGCCTGCAGTCATTCCCACTACTTGCAGAAATAATAATGTAAATAGGTATTTTTCAACTGTATATTTATGAAGATAGGGTCTTTTTATACAGTATTAGACAGGAAAAGCCAGGACTACAGGAAGCTAAAGCTATTCAAACCTCCACCTTGCTCTGCTAGATCTCTGCAAGCCCTTGCTGCCAGGAGAAAGTATGGCTGCATGGGCAATGGAGGGCATTAAAACTGTTGCTTAATGGGTGCTTTATGACCTAAAAAGGATCCTCAGATGCAAAGGGAATGCTTTCCCAGCCAGCAGTTACGTCTCACCAGGTGCATGGCAGAGCTCCGAGGTGGATGGGGCTCAATAAGCAACTGAGATGGCGTCTGTCCAAAGTTCTGTATCTGCGCCTCCATGGCCTGCAGGCAAGGGAGAGGGACTGTCATAAGCAATATGCATCAAGGAGAGAGGTCAACACACTGTGTGACAGTGCAGGCATATCCCAAGTCAACCATGAAAAAAAGTCCAGAAAATTCACCCGGTGCTCTCCTCCCAGGCTGCAGACTCATCCAAGTGTTAGTATTTTGCAGACAAGCTTTGCTTCTCCTTTCAAGCATGCTTCAGTTAACCAACTAACCATTCTCATTTCCAGTAACTGGCGTTATATGTGAAAATGTTAACCTGTGAGGACATGCAGTTCAGGTCTTGAGAGAGCTTTCTTTTTTTTTTTTTTTTTCGCACTAAAAAGAGCATATATACCTTAATAAAGTCCTTTGTAAGGAGAAAAGTATGAGGATCTCTAATAAAATAAGCCTCTGGAATCTTAAATGGGAGGAAAGAAAAGCAAACTGAGAAACAAAATTCATGTATAAAATATTAAAAACCCCAAATAATTACTATTTCAACAAGAACATTAGTAAGCTAAAACAAAAAAAATGCCAGAAACAAATTTTGACAGGCATATTGAGACTAACGTATAAGTCTTTCCAAGTTGAATACATTCACTGAGTATTTCATGCTTAATTTTACTGCTTTTTTTTTTTTTTTTTCCATGGGCTTTCAGGCTTCACAGGTTTGAAATGAAAACTTAGCAATTTTAGTATATTCTTCAAAACTTAAATTTACTTGCAGAATAAATCCGGAGTGATCCGATCAGAGTAGAATACAGCCCATATGCAGAGATGCTTCCACTACTCAAACAGTTCATTAAAAGAGTATATATTTAAGATATTTTCTTTAAAATGCTGGTAAAAAGATTGCAGCTTGTAAAAGAAATACTGTTAAAGAACACGCCTTATTTTTCAGACAGATGCTATTTTATTTGACCTTGTAAAATTGAGAATAAAGCTTTCACAGAAAGCTAAACTGGCAGATTTTGAAATGCATTGTGCATTATGTACCTATATATCTACTGTACCCTGCACTACTGACCCTTAATATTTTTCTTGTGAGCTTTATAAACTTTTTGTTTGCTACCACATAAAAAACATGAAAAAGCAACAGAAAGATCGCTGTCTTGGTAAATGACGTTATTTCTTTCAGACATAACATGGTAAGAAGCACAATAAATGCTTCATGATAAAGAAGAATCCTTTTAATCCATAGATTTTGTGATTCCTACAAACCAATCTGTGCTTTCCTCCACTTCATAGGATAGATTTAAGAACAGATGCTAGACAGAGATTTCCCCACAGGTTACTAATGTCTACCACTCTTGATGACCTAGATTGACAGGTACATAATCGAATACCACAAACAAACATTTGGCAAAAAAAAAAACTTAGAGCAAAGTCCAGTCAAGCAGCTGAAGGACTTTCAATGGGTTGTAGCCATAGTGCATTTGATGCCTTAATTATCTCAATACAGGTGATTTCTTGTTTGCTGACTAATTCAGAGTGAACTTCATACTCCAAGGCAGAGTGCTCTTAGGAACTGGTAAGTACCTTGGGTTTTATTAACATTATTTACTAATAAATTAATTTTAAATCATAGAATAATTTTATACAAAATCAGCGTGTGTGGGGATGTGTGTGGCCATATGTGTATAGATGTGTGCACATGTGTACATGTCTATACAGCAGCTATCTATATGTACCATACCATCAATACCTCTTTACACACACTTGTAGACATCTTCATTCATGTAGACACTTTTTATACAGGAACATAAAATTCACATCATGTCAAATTGAAAGTAGTATTTTCTATCTCATTCAGTACTTAAGAACTGACCTGCCTGGTAGGGAGAAGGGAAGGGAATGATACCTGTGTGTGAATTTCATTTTCAAAATTGCGAAGACTAATACTAACTGTATCAGGCGCTGCGTAATATATGCTTCCATGCAGATCTGTCAATAATATTTTCAGAAAAGCAATTTCCATTTTTCTTTTTTCAAATAATTAACAAGGTTAATTTAATTTTAATTTTTTAAGAATTCTGTGTTGAAATAAGAGTGTGAATAGCATTTGGCAGCAATAGTGAACAGAACTCAGATATTCCTTTCCCACCCTTTATAGTGATCTTTTATATGATACTTCTGTTTTCCCACAGGCACACTGAAATGAATTATTAATATTTTTTTTCACTGCAGCCCAATTCTAATTTATACATTTCCTTTCATATTGTCCAGTATTTTTATTGTCCAGCAAGTTCTAACAGTTTGCCTGTAAATTCTGCACACGTAAACTTTGCCTGCTCTGCCTCCCAGTTCAGGTGGATTTATGATAGTAATAGAGAAAGAGTAAGAGAAGTAGAATACAAAAGCTTAAGATATAACTGTCAAAAACTACTGTTACTTTACAGCTGAAAATATTCTGGTAAATACTCACATACTTTACACACCCATCATTTAAATTAAACATTTAAAAACATTTAAATTAATGCCAAGTCCTTCTGTATCCAGAACAAATGCAGAATCAAGACCTTGATATTCTGGGGAATATTGAATATTTTTGCTGGCTTGCACTTAACAAGACAACCTACTCCCCTACTGAATGTATAGTAATATTATCTTTTTCTTTCAAAAGTACCATTTGTAAAACTGATAACTCTTAGAAGCAATGTTTCTTATAAAATACCTGTAAAATTCAACTATGCACTGAGATTATACACTGCAAACCCCACAGCTGTGCACAGCTACAACTATTATTCCTTTCTGAAGCTCGCAACACTTAAGAAGGACAGAAAAACCTTGTCAAAACTTAACACATAAGACAAACATAAGCATAGGAGATAAAGCGATAAATGGCCTAAGGGTATTCCTAATGCTGCCTCCTATCAGATCACAACACAAAATAAAAAGCAGGTACGGAACAGATCTGTGAATAATAATGTAATACATTGATTTCTTTAAAAGAGAACTCTGGCTATATCTGAAATTAATCTGAACACTGGTAAATGTACACCATTTTTTCTTCTTGAGTTGTAAATCATCAAAATTCAGATTTATTTAATGGTCTTAAAATTTTCATTCTAATTAATCAATTCCTTTTCTCCCATCAGATCTTGCTTATTGTGAGCAAACTGCTACTCCACTTCCTGAGACACCCATTCTAGTCAATTGTATACAAATTTTAATAAAATTTCACCTTCAAAGGTCCTTCATGTAGAACCAATATAAGGCTGGAATTCAGTGGCTGCCAGATTTGGCAGATTTTGGAACAGCAAAATGACAACTATATTATTTGTTTTCTTAATAAGGTGTTGCAGAAAAGCTATTTAGTGAGCTGATTTTAGATTCCCTACTGCTTTTAATCCACATAAAATGAGATTTGTACTCCAGACACTCAGGGAGTACCTGTTAGGATCTGATAATGTATTTCAGAAAGAGAAAATGGGTCTTAGCCTAATAATCATAGGTCAGAACAAGGAAAGAAAACCTGCTGGCAATTCAAAGTTTAAAATGAGTTGATCTCACACATCCTCATTTATGCAATCCAGTAAAACACAACTTAATAGCATTTAATATTGGCCATTTAACAATTACATAGATTTGTATTATACGTTTACACATATTTCGGTCAAGAAATTAATATATCAAATCATCCAATCTTATGAATGATACTAATCATAGATACAATGAGCTATATCCTCAATGCATTGTGCTCAAAGGAAATAAATTATTGGTTTTCAATTTTTATGTTTAAAAGTAGACTGTATATTCACAAGGACACTGGGATTCTCCCCTGCAACCTGGAGGATCCATCCTTAGTGTCAGCTTCCTGGGGAATGAAGAGTTCAATACATCTGTTTTGCTCATTATGCAGTCTATTGAAATATTTTGGTTTTATTTCTTAATTCCGGTTGAAAGAAATACAAATCTAACAATAAATAATTCAAGCAATGTTTCTCTAGGTCTACAAGCTATTTTTAGTGGTCAAAGGCAATGACTCCAACAGTAAGCAGTGTAACTCAACAGAAGTAGAGTTGCAGAGCAAAAGCATTGGTCCCAGAATAGGCTATGATATTTCTTTATATTTGGAAGGGACCCGCAATGATCATCCAGTCCAACTGCATGACTGCTGACCAAAATTTAAAGCATGTTATAAAGGCATTTTCCAAATGCCTCCTAAACACTGACAGGCTTGGGGCATCAGCCACCTCTTCAGGAAGCCTGTTCCAGTGTCTGAGCACATTCTCAGTAAAGAAATGCTTCCTAAGGTACAGTCTAAATCTCCCCTGGCACAGCATGAAAACCATTCCTATGTGTCCGACCACTGGATACCAGAGAGAAGAGGAAGCCACCTTCCTCTTGAGGAACCCATGTTTAAACTGCCCACCTCAGGGTTTTCACACTAGGCTGGCTCCAGCGTGGGCTGTAGACCCCAACAGCAGAGCTCTGCTAGCTTCGCCCCTGGACCACACTGCTTCTGTGGCTTATAAGCCAGTTCAGACACTCCAAAACTGCTCTGCAGCATGAATGAAAGCATGATGGGTAGATTCACTTCAGAAACATAGACCAAATCTAAATGAAAATGCTAAAGCTGACTCATCTGAAGCATCACAGAAATGAAGGTCTTGTTTGCTCTTTGACATAGCTTTGCGAAAAGGGTGAGTCATGAAACAGCTTACTTTTGACATACTTTTTCTCTTAAAAAGTTTTTTTAAAAATGCGGGTAAATCACCATGGAAGATATCCACAGTCCATCTCATTTGCAAAGTCCTTTTGCTGAGAGGGATGCCTGGTGACTGCACAAGAAACATAAGAGCACTTTTACTTGGAATTACAGAGGCAAGAAAGAAAATCCTAAAAACAGACTGCATTGCTGATAGTAACACAATGGTTTTATTCTTATGTGAAGTGGCCTTGTTTTATGCATCTTCACTGATTTCTACCATAATCAGTTAAACTTTATAAAATATGTTTGATCTGATTTTCCCTATATTTTTATTACATTTTTTTTTAATACAGTAACTCTATTTATTACTAATTCCCACAGTCCTGGTGAGTTTTGTTCCTCCTGTGAACCACATTCAGGCTTTTCTACAATCCATTTTCCCCTGTGCATGGGGGCTGCGTCCAATGAAGAGCAAAAATTTGTAGGCATTTGAGAAATACGCACCACAGCAATAGTCATCCAGCTCTGCTTTCCTGAAGGTTTATTTCATTTTTGAATCCAAGTGAACACAGGAATCCTTTATGTGCTTCCCCACCTATTCTGCCAGGACGCTCAACAGCCCCCAAGCACTGTCTTCTTCAGAGCACACATGACTGACAGCCCTTTGGTGGGCAGCATAAGCAGCTGGAAATGTTACTGTTTTGTACAAGTGGTGTGAGATGATACTGCTTTTTTATTTTAATCTACAGCTGTTAAGCAGCACCAATATCTTCATGATTTTTGATAAGTTAGGCTAAGACTATTAATTTCCATTTTATTATTGTATGTTTGGAGCAAAAAAGTGCTGTAGTTTAAACACAAGCAATGACTCAACTAGTCTGGAGGCTTCAATACATTCAGTTATTTAATCAGGATACTCAAGGGACTGAAAGATGGGCAGATTTCTCCACAGGTCACTACTTTATTAATTTAACAATGGAGTAGGGGCAACCTTAAGCTCCTTCCCCTTACAGGAGGTATCTCATTGGATCCTGTGTGCAATTAAATGGCTCCCTAGCAGAAGACCGAAAGCTCAGAGCTGACCTTCAGCCTCCTCCCAGAGTGAGCCCAGCCCTGAACTTCTTCTTCTTCATTCCCCTGTGAAAAGAAATAGTACTACGAAAGGAATAAGAATGTGAAAGGCAAGATCTCACATTCTCTTTAGAGGCACAAATCACATCGGTGACCTTATTTGTCTCAGGGAGCGCTGCCTTTTAGCTTTCATATTTACCTCATTCAGCTACTAATTGTGATACCTAATTCTTCCCTTTTTCACCTTTATAGTTCTCCCAAGGGAGAAATATAAAAGAAGTCAAGAAGCCCCTGGCAGTCCAATATGTCTTCATGATGCAAAACAATTTCAAACACTCTGCCAGCTTAAGCAAGCATTTGGTTAATACACTCCAAATTGGAAATAAATTCAATACATCTCACAAACAGCAACAGAGAAGGTAAAGCAAAAATAACATAAAGATGGATATCCTGCAGTCAGGGCACGTTTAGCTGAGAGTGTTGCTTACTTTTTCAGACATACTCTCATTTGCAAAGATCCTGTGTGTCTGAGCACAAATACTTCCTCTCTAGCAGCCCACTCCCCTGAAAATCATGGAAAACTTCCTTACACTGAAAAGGGCTGATTTCAAGGAGTGAAATCCTCTCCTTCTTTCCCCTCCAGAAGAGAACAGAACAGAATAATCTCAGTTGGAAGAGACTTACAATGTTCATCCAGTCCAACAGCCTGACCATTTCAAGGCTGAACAAAAGTTAAAAGAATGTTATTAAGGGCATTGTCCAAATGCCTCTTAAGCACTGACAAAACTGGTGCATCAGCCACCTGTTCCAGTGTTTGACCACCCTCTCAGTAAGCAAGTGCTTCCTTATGTCTAGTCTAAACCTCCCCTGGCACAGCTTTGAACCATTCCCACATGCCCTGCCACTGGATACCAGACAGAGGAGACAAGACCTCTCTCTCCCCCTCTCCTCTTTAGGAAGTTGTGGAGAGCAATGAGGTCACATCTCATATAAAAAACATTTAAGTATTCTCATTTCATGCCATTATTTTCTTCAGTTGAACTATTGTATGTCTTATGTTCATATTAGTAATAATTCCTGTCCCACACAGATTGGTAACACTAACTGAAACTCTTGTGTGTTCACTGAAGTCATGCCAAATGAAATCATCTCTCTGTCATCATTCTCCCATATCTGTATTAAGTTTATAAAAGAAAATGTTTATTTCTTTGATTAGTAAGTTACTGAATACAACACATTAGTAAAGATTTTACTGCTAAGTTACTTTTGTGAGAGATAGCACGATATAATAATTCATCAAATATGTAACTTCATGCCATGAATAGTTAAGGTTTTGAAAAACCTGGGCAATCGGATTTTTTTTTTATTTGTAGATGACTGACAGTTTCCCTGTAATAATTTTTTGTATTATGTAATGGACAACCTCAGAAACTATTCCTCTCAAACTAACAAGTAGTTTTATTTTTTCTGAAGGCATTCCCTCATTTCTTTTAAAACAAGTATATTTGTTGTTGGTTTTGGATGATAAATATTTACGGGGGCTGACTGAAATAATTTCTCATCACCTAAACTCTACCTATATAATGAAACACTTCCATCAGCTTTTTTTGTTATTTATGCAAAAACACTTATTGTTACATTCAAAAGGCTACATGGACAAAAGCGCTATGTGATTTGTTGGGTGAGAGGCCAATATAGATGATCTTTCCCATCTGGTGTTTAGGTCTATAGAACAAGCTTGTCTTTGACATCTTGATTCTGCAATGCAAATTACTAAAATGTACACCTACAACACAGAATTTCCCCTGTTGATACTAGTACTTCGTATTACTCCCTTACATGATGGTAATCAAAGCATCACAACATGCAGAACTGTAGATGTGTCCTAGGTAGTATTTGCAAAACAAACTAAACCAGTTCCATTGCCTCAATGTGCCTCCTGTTGTATAAATCGTGTCACTAAGAGGGAGCACTCACTCTTAGCTCTTAGCAAGATCTTGCTCAGAATATCATCTTCTATTCTGGCCAAACCATTACATTCTTAGGTTTGTCATACCTCTTCTTCATATTATTACTCAGGAGTTTTGCTCTTAAGCTAAGCATTCCTTTCCTCTCCATTATGTCATTCTTTAACTAATTTGTTTTTTTGCATATAAAATACAAGGCAGGATGCTGAAATCTTAATTTATGCTTTTAAATCTTTGTGATGGATTTTTTTTTTCTTTTAAACAGAGCAAACTTATGACACAAATATTCTTTTCTGAAAAGGCTGCTAGGATTCCAAGCACATTATCTCCAATAGTGAAAACTTATTTCACAGCTTTTTTAAAGCAGAGATAAATCAGTTACATTTCCTTGAGTAAGAACTGGAAAAAAAAAAAAATTCTCTGAATTTTTAAATGTAGCTTCTCTTCTGACTGGAATCACTACTGATTTTCAAAGTCTACTAAAAAGGAAGCGAAGGAATAAAAACATTATATTAAAACTGTCATTAGCATCCCTTAGTTGGCAGTCACTAAAATTTACAGGCATTTAAAAAAAACACTGCTGCTGTCTAGGATGCTAGAATTGTTTCCACATGTGAAAAGCAGTGAGAAACAGCCAGAAAGTGTGAAGTTCCAGTTGTGCTAGGCTAAAAATTGCCAATAGTATTTTTCAAAACACCATCAACTGCATTTAGAAACCTAAATTTTACAAGTCAGAATTACGTAAAGTCTTGTCTTTTGTTTAGAAATGCCTAACTAGATTATATTATACAGTATCTCATTTAATTCACTAATGAAAAAGGAAGTCTCCAAAGTCAACACAAAAAATTCCAAAAAAGCTCTGGGAAGGTCGCAAACATAATTTCTCTGCATTAACAACCATATCAAGATCTCTCTCTTCCTGCAGTAATTCCTTCACTTCCTCTATAAGGCTCCCAAGGACTGCCTTCCTAATCTTTTCCCTTGCTCCTCTCTGTGTCAAGCTTCAAATGCCCTTTCTGTCTGCTCATGCTCCTATTGCACCTTAGCCTCTCTACCTTCTTCCCTCCCTCAAGAAGACAGTAGTTGTGTAAATGCCCATCTGCCAATGCAATTCCATTTTGGTTAAACAATACAGCACATGCAAGGCTTTATTCTGGGCAAAAATTACAGTAGTTTTAATTTTCCTATTATTTATAAGGAACAAAAAAAAAAAAAAAATCAAGCTCACGCATCACTGATCCATCACTATTTATACTAACTCAAATGTTGAGCCGAAAAGAGAAGCTCGCTATTCTGTGGCAATGAAGACAGTGTTATTATTATACCTTTATAGTCATACAACAATAAAGCTCCAGGTATTTTGCAGAAGTAAAAATGATGCAAAACAGAGATGGCACTTGTGAAAAATCCAGTTGCTTTTCCTCTCCACTGAGGCAGAGGAAAGAAGAAACTTCTGTTCCTGAAGATCTCCTGGGGAAAAACACATGGAACAACCTCTGGTCTGGACAAAACAGCAAAACTGAGCATCCTTTGCTTATTCCATGGCCTGGTCTGGAAAGCCTAAGCAGCCAACCTGACCTCCACTCACAGCTCTCAACAGGCCAATGCATCAAGCAGAAAAAGCAGTGGTATTTTTGAGGAAACTGTAGGAGTGACTATGAAAGACCTGCAACTTTCAAGCTGGGTGACCAACTGCTTGTGAGTTCTGCTAGCTAGGAAAGATCACAGAAGAAGAAAAAGCCTGGCTTTGCTGGTACCGTCACAGCTCCCAGAAGAAAAGGAAAAAATAATCAGTATGAAAATAAAATACAAGTACCCTAGACTTGTGAAGTGCTTTGGGGAGTAACTGGGAGTGAAGCCAAGGAAGTAGCATTGGGCTACTTCCCATGGTTTTAAGGGAGGTTGCTGTCAACTTAATAGTGCACTACCTCTTACACGTACAGAATTTTTACTCCGTGACGTAGAAGGCAGAATCTGTTAGGGACCACATCAGGTTTACTACTATTTATTAGCTCCCCTTGCCTTTAGTTTTGTTTAAGACACCATATATGTTTTTAATTGTCATTTTTAGGAGTACAGAGGCTTCTAAGTGTAGGCATCCTATCCATAAAAATGCAACAGTAATATCAGCTTCACTAAACTTTGAAACTTCATTCACTCTTTTCTAACTAATTTTTTTTCTTGTGACTAAGAGCTTTAACAGTGCATGCTTACAGCTGCTTTTAACTATGCTTTTTATTTTAAAAGCTAAATTGTGAGCTTTACAAATTCACAGTTAAACTTTTTAAAATCAACAATGAATGTATGTAAAGTTTCTGCATGATGAGCTTATTTTGGGAGGGAATGACTTTTAAGAAACAAAGTTCTTAAATTCCCCCATTTCATTCATTATTCTTCTGCCCATAAACTGAACTTACACCATTTTTAAGGAAAATGTCTCAAGTTATTTGCTTACTCTTCTTCCACTGCTGTTATACTTCTCTCCTAAATGCCATTCTCCTTCTATCTGTCTGAGGTAATGCTCATACATTTGCATTGTATGCTATAAAACTACTACACATTTACACGTCTTGCGTAACATTCTGACAAAATTTTCAATGTAAGAAATTAAAAAGGGAATGTGAATATTTAGGACAGCATTTAATTTCTGTGACTTGGTGTAAATTACATGCAACTGAAAAGCTTCGAAGAGTTAAACTGACTGACAAAATTTCCACCTATACTGTAGCAATTTAAAAAAAATATTTCTACATTAAGTATTAATCTGTCAAAATATAAAAACTTATCAAGATAATCCCGAATTAAAACAAAAAAGATGCAGTGACTTATGATGGAAGTTAATGTAATTGTAAGAGGCACAGGCTAATGCGATTACTGACAACATAGCTGCGTTCATGTTATACTTAGAGCTATCATCATAACAGAACACAGCAGAATAAAAGACGCAGGTGAAGAAGTCCAAATTATTCTATCTTCCCATAGAGTACATTCTTCCTAACAATGCATTTTTACTGTGTTTGCCCATTCTAGTTTGAAATGAATTATTTAATGAAGCTTCTACAATTTCTCTTTCAAGACTGTACAGCCAAAGTCCAGCCTATAGACCTTAGGAAACTTCTGCCATTAAGCCTGAGCTTTCCTGCCTGAAGTTGATCCTGTAACTGCTAGTTAACCTGGCACCAGGCCAAGTAATATCCCTATCTCAGCTGGTATGAGCAACCCTCCGTATTCCTGCCTTTCTGCTACATGTCCCCTTTCACTCTGTTATTTTCTGTCAAGCTCTTGAAATCCTCTTCATAAGACAGTCTTCTCTATCCTCTCATCATTAGGATGCTCTTTTCTGAACTCTCTCAAATCTTTCTGGTAAACCAGCATAGAGAATAATGCACCATGCTCATGAGGAAGTTCAACCAAAATATGAAAGTGGGTCCATTAGCAACTGTTCATACCCCATGGCAATTTGGCCAGTAGCTGACAAGAATTCAGATCAGAAGCAGGCAGTCTTTTGAACTACTGGGACATTGACATGTTTTGGTGCAGAAGTAAATAAATGAAGGTATAGGATCAAATCTATAGAACATCATTGTCTTGCAAAATAAGCATTATTAATAGCTGAAATAACAAGTAACCTTTACTTCCAGAAGGATAACTTACACATTTCAGAAAGCCATTACACAGAAAACAGTCAACATACTTATTTCTACTAATTTTACTATTAAGAATTTCCCCTGTAAGAAAACAAAACAAAACAATAATATGAGGAAAACAGGGAAGCAAACAACTGAACACGCCTTCTGACAGCTTGCACTAATAGAAGAGGAAAGGGTACTTAATCATTAAAGAATGCATTTTAGCTGTGACTTTTTTTCCTCTGGTTTATTACTGAAATAAAACATGACCACTGAAGGCATTTTTTAATGCTCGGAAAGCAGACCAGACTCGGTAAACTGAAGTATCTAGCATGCATGTTTTGTTCTTAATATAAAACTATTCAAAATTGAAAGTGCGACTCCATGTTCCACTGCTGCTTTGTCAAAAAGAAAGGAAAACTCCTAAGTAAAATCATTCTATGTTAATGAATAAAAAGGATTAAGTTAAGAATGTGGTAATACAGCATTAGTGGCTCTTTTTTATCTGAATGGAAAGTAAATGCTGGCTTATCTCTTTGCTCTCAGCTTTATCTTTCTATCATAAATCATCTGCCTTGTTCCCACCTTAAGAAGGTGCACTGAGATTTACCAAGCACATACTCTTGACTACAAATTGTGGTTATGATGAGGCTCCAACCATCTGCCAGCCTTCAATTTATCCACTGTAGGACACAAGAACTATCTCAGAGAACAGGAAGACCTTTGAAACTAACAGCTGAAAAAAGGACAGGGAAGTAGGTAAAGCATACATACTGAAAAGTGTCAAGTATAGCATTTATGAAGCTTCAGTATATATTAGAATTTCAGTTTATGCTGTTGCATTTAAAATAAATGTGCTCAGTTATTTTGGGGGTTTAGCTTATAAAGAAATAATTCTGTTTGGATTATTTCCCAGAACACATTCTTCAAAACTTCACTTTGTTCTTGACATAAATTGAAAACAATAATATAGATATACAATATACAGGCTTCAAAATGGCATTAAAGAGGCACATTATCAGTATGTTTAAAACATCTAGAAAGCTCAGCTTTGCATCTAAGTGAATGACTAGATACTTAGACTGAGTAATATCTGTTCCAATAAACTGCTGTGTGTGAAATGCTTTGAATAATAGTTAATTTATGCTGAGGTAATGACAGCATAATATAACTGAAATCTGTGCTAATAGGAAAAAAGAAGCCCCTTCCAGCTATTTCTGTTACAATCAGCTGCAGTAATTCTCACCCCAGATCTCTCTCTGTCTCTCACATATAATATTACTTTAAGTGTATGTTAAAATCTTTGCTGCTGATTCTAAAAATCAATAATTGGTACCTTTCATCCATATGGAGAAAAACAAAATAACCAGACAATAAAGAAGAAATTCTCATGTACAAGACCTGTATTTTATGTATTTCTGCAATAAAAGAGAGCAATTGTGGTTAATGACATTCTTTTTATATCAGCAAAACATTAAACTCAGTTTGGGTAAGACTCCAGGATGTTCTGAAAAAAATGCATATGAAACTTCTACTGTAGATGAGAACTGGTGAAACAATTTAATCCAAAGAATACTGAAAGTATGTTGAGACATTTTTCTGGGCTATGTGTTACTTGCAGACTCATCCTAGTGCTCTTTCGATGAATTAATTATCTTAAATAGTTATCAAATAGCATGGCTGAACTCTCATCAGCTAAATAACTTATGGACAGTCTTCAGTTTGAATGCTCAGTGTATGATTGGTGATGTACATTGAGTGGCAGTGCTTAGCTCTGTCTGGATGCTAAGCTTTTTAGTCACAAGTACAATGAATAATAAACAAATCCCAAACTAATATGCATTTTGGAACAAAAATCACCTATATGCCACAATCTGATTTACTTTCAGGAACAGCATATTTTCCTGTCTATCAAAAGATTCTGAAGTCCCATAAGCATGAAACGCTGTGATCCAGGAATGGTCATGAACTCAGATCAGCACAGATTCACTAAAATACTGATCATCTCTAATACATTCAGTAACTGGAGATATCATGATCAATCATTAATCTAAGTGTAAATTTTTTTAAGCAATGGTAGAGGGATGTTTTTAATTTGGAATCCTATGAACAGATTATGATTTCTGAATCCTTCTCATAAATGGCTTGTGTTACTTAGGGTAGGTGCTCCCAAGAAGTTACTTTGTGGTAAAAGTGGATGAAAAGCTCAAATGTTTCAATCACTCTGCAGAAAACTACTTCTAAAAGCACTTTCACCTGAACAAGAAACAAGTAAAAGAGCACACAATTGCGCAATTACTGTGTGGTAATCGACCTGATGCAATTTACACTAATTCTTTATTGAATATTCTGATTTAAGGTGTCTCCTCCTGCATTCAGTGTCTTCTGCAGGAATCTTTACCTACACAAATAAGTACCTTTTACCCCCAAAAAATCCATGTTTTTCTCACTGATCTACAGAGAGTTATCACAACAAAATGACAGCATGTAAAAACTCTTCCTCTCCTATTTCCAGAAGAGGATACTGAGCTCCAAAACTCACGAGAAAGACATAAAAAGTATTATATCCATGGATGCTCCCAAAGTGAAACATAAAAATATTTTAGTTTTCTGTTAATGATGTCTTAATGCATACCTAACAGACCCACAGGCCAAAAGTACTCCAAAATAATCAAGGTGGTTTTCCCTAAACCAATACACATTTTTGAGGGAATAAATAAATAAATAAATAAATCCCTATTTTACATGCTTGGGAAACACAGTATTTGACAACGAAGGTGGTCTAGGCTTCTCAGCGAAACACGACAACAGTTGATGCAAGTACATATTTCTTAGAGAAGAACTGAAGCCTTAGCATATAAGAAAATAATTTCTATTTTGAAATTATTTTGAGCTTTTACTTGAATAACTGTACTTACTATACAGATTCCTCCAAAAAGTGGATATTGATATGTCTTATAGCTTCCTACTTATTTCACCACTATGTGTATTCATGCCTAAGCAGGACTGCTCCTAGAAAGGAAGCACAAACCAACCCCTTGTATGGAGGCAATTAAGCACAACTGAACATGTAAGTGGCCAGTGCTGTGGGTACAATTCAATCAAGCAGATCCATAGGGGTGGTTTTGATATTCTTGTCACATCAAAGAAATGGCGCCCAGAAGAAAAAGATCTAACAAGTTAAAAATGAAATCAGACTAAATAAGAATAACTCTGAGCAAAAGCAAGAACAAGCACATGGTTGCAAGGGCTGGAGTTACCCTGGAAGCATTATATAGTGATATCAAAATAGTGTGTTAATTTTTTCCTCATAAATTTGCCAGGTTCAGCCACCAGGGAAAGGCTTGCATTCCAGCTCCCTTTGTTACAGATATATCTATCTTGCTGAGTCTTGACAGCCCTATCATGTCAGCCCTCTGTAGTAGCAAAGAGTGTTTCAGCAAGGAGGGGGAAAAAAAGGAAAGGAGAAAAAAAAAAAAAAAGTGAAAACTGATGTGATCTACTCTGCTTCCTGTGGGCATATTTCACTATAGCAGATCCAGAGGGATGCTTTGTTATTCCTGTCAGATCAAAGAAAGAGATAACAGAAGAAAACATAAGAGGAAAAATAACACCCAGAAATGAGGGTAGCTGAAAAGCACTGCAAGACTACCGCATCGTTATGACTTCTCAAATTATTTAAATATGCTAAATATCTAGTCACTACTAAAGAAATAAATATTGCATAGGCCATATGCTCTGTTAGCTGCCAGCAAAACTGTCCTACTAGGATTAGTTTACGGGTGCAGCAACTGCCTGTCGAGCACTAGCAATTTTAATCAATTTTCAATTTGCTGTGTGAGTTGCAAGTATGCTCAGGTATTTTGACAGGTAGCTGCTGAAAACAAATATCTGAGTCCAGTAGATTCACACTGCTTTCCTTTCCTGTGCACTTGCAATTCCTTTTGGACTGGGGCAATACAAGCATTTGGAAGATGCAGCAGTCACTGGAAAGTCACTGTACTGCAGTGCTAAGCTGTATTTGCAACTCTTAGAACACGAGGATGACACATTAGACTCAAGTCTAGCACAAACCAATAGCTATGTAGTACTTCACTCGTTTTTTTAAAAACATTTCAAATTATAAACAAGCTGAACATCTGAAACAAAAAAAAGAAATACAAATCTGGCTATGATTTTAAATAAATAAACAGAACACCCAAAATAGTACTTTTCTGCATGCTGGATGTGCTTTCAGTACTACCTGTGATTAATCTGTCATGCATTGACTGCCCACTTCTTTTGTGTTTAATCTACGAGGTAGTACTGAAAATAATTTTAACTCTTCTGTTGCATTTTCTAATAATCAGCACAACTGTGCTGCTCCCTTTCAGTCACAACACTCTGTGTCATACAGAAACAAGTTCCTAACTTGAAAAAAGCCATAACCCTATTGATTTCTGAGTGTCCAAATTTCCAGGTGGTTGGGAAAAATTAGGGTCCTAAAATCAATAGACATTCTGCGAGAAAACAGGGGAGGATCTATATTTGCCTAAAGAAGTGAACCAATAACACTGAAGCACTACAACTACAATTCTGACACTGTTCTTTATATATTAGCATTTTCAGCATCAAGCCCCTGAAGTCAGCCAGATCTGTCCAGTGGAAAGAATTTGGATTATGATGTAAACTAACAGTAAAGACAATTCCAAATAACATCTGATGTCCGATATAACTACTGTTTACATATTAAAAAGAGATACAGGCTTTGTACGAGGGATGTTCTGTCATGTTTCTCCACAGGAGAAGACTGTCATGGTAAAGTTCATTATCAATTACTGCTTTACAAGTACAAGATGAGTTAAGCTGTCATAATTTTCTCAGCCAGAAATCCTGTGCTGTCAAAGAATGTCAATTTTTAATCTGACAAAAGGAGGAAAATTATCTGCTATTCTGACCTCTAATTTCTTGACATTTTAATGCTGTAATTGCTGTGGCTTTTGCTGCAACTATGATTTCACCTGTCAAGTAAGAATGTATCAATATCCTTAAGCTGTTCCTCAAGTTTTAGCTTCCACCTCATTGCTTTTACTTTAAACAAGAAAAATTTTACAAATAGACTGCAAAAAGTTGCAATAACAATTAAAAAAAAAAGGAATAATTTGGGGCTTGAAAAAATATTCATCTTGTAAAAAATTTTTTGCTCCTCCTTATTCCAGCATGAAAAAAGAATTGCAGGGTGCAGAATAAAAGAGACTGTTAGAACTGAAGAATTTCTCAATTTGTAATCATAAAAGATCCAAAACCCAGAATTCAATTTTATACATTCTGTGGAGCAGGACTTTCATGTTGGCCTCATCACCACTTGAAATAAATTATAATTATCAAGTATTGTTTGTGTTACCAAAAAATTGTAAAGTCATTTGAAATAACAGAATCAGCATGTTTAAATGAAATCAGTATATTTTCAGTGCAGATCTTCAGTTGCCAAAGTGTTATTACAGGGGCAGATGTATGTGATTTCATAGACTCCAGTTATCTGAAACAATGCTACCCCAGCATTCCAGTTTCACATTATTTTTCCAGTGTTAAATAGTAGAGTTCTTAGAGGACTTCCTCATGCTCACGAGAAAGATGTAAGAAATGGCAGGCATGAATTATCCCACCACCGTTAGTTTTGCTTCAGCAAGAAGGCTACTGAAGTGACTACCATTCTTCATTTGGCTAAGAATGTATTCCTCAGTGGTTAAGTGAGGTGCTCAAACAACAGGTGAAAGGGGCAAGGTATAGCATGAACAGGGCACTGGGATCTGTAATTTTAAATTATGTCTTTCTAACACATCAGACCTAAATGAGAGGGTTTTTTATTTGGAGCCTTATTTCAATGGACAGGTCCTACTGGGACTCAGTTCAATATGAAGTTAGTTATGGCCACAGTTTGAGGAGCCTACTGCCATATTTGAGCCCATTGGCCTGATAACGGCTCCTGCCAATAAGGTAGTATTGATTGGATTATTTTACAGCCATTTATTGGGAACATTGACCTATTTCTGTGTGACAGAACAAAAATGTTCAAGTTTATTTAGAAAATACACATCAAGAGCAATTTGGATACTGAGAGATTAATTTTCCTGGATAACTGCAAAGCTCAATTCATTTTAAACTGCAGTGATTCTAAGATGCCAGATATCACCACCTGCCACAGTATAACATACAATGTTTTAAAGTGCTAGTGCTCCTACCTTTCTATTTCTGCATTTCTTCAGAGGCTTTAGAAGATCTTTTTGCTTTTAATCTCTTTTAAAAAGCCAGAATAAAGTTTAAAACAAAAGCCACACCAAAACCCACCACCTCCCCCAAAATACAACAAAACAATGTATATAGAATATCTGTGTATTTGTAGCAGAAACATAACATCCACATACTTGATCTACTAGATCATCAAGATGTGAAATGCTTTATTACTGGCCAGCAAATGCCTGCTAGTTTCAAAAACAGAGCTCAGGGAAAAAGAGGACGACTCTAAATCTGTCTATATTTACACGTGTATTGCAATTTCTCATTAAAAATAATAAAAGGTATTTTTTAACCCTTCTATGGCAAACCACAAATCACCATTATCTGAGATCTCTTGGAGGTGAAAGTGTGCTACTTTTAAATGCATGCATACAAGTTTAGGTATCTATATGTAACAAAAATTAGAAGGATGCATGCTTACTAGACATGCTACCTTCTCATTGCTAACAATAAATTTTATTTACCAATCTACCTAACTTGTGGCAATGAAGACGAAGCTGTGCTTTTTATAAGTTTGCATGGTGTAAATAGCATAACAGCTTTATGTCCTATTGACTGACAGGGCATGGGTTAGATGTACAAGTGAGTGAACAAAAACATCTCCATGAATATCCTGAAATTTCTGATGGCAAGTTCTGCATGTCAGTACAGCCACAGGAGAGCTGAAGAGTCTTACCATGTCATAAACTGTTAAATGAGGTGGACAGACAGACAGACAGACCTACAGACAGATCCTACAAACCTGGGGAAGTAGACTCTTAGTCAAGACATAGGAGTCTGCCCATGCAAAGCAGGACCTGAAACCATGCAAATCCCTTGTATTTATGGTGCTTGGCACCTGTTTTATACTTAAAAAAGCATTTGTCCTTCATGTATATCCAGTTTTGCACCTCTGATTCTTCTTGTGCTCAAAGTTTTAAACCGAGAAAGCCATTATGTAGATTTTAATGTTAAATATTTGAGGCAATGGGATTAAACCAATTCTAGCCATTCCTAAAACACTGTTTACAAAATATAAGCTTTGCAATGCACAGTGTGAAAAAAAACAGCTAGAGGTCTAAATGTTGTTTTAGTTCTGCTCCTCAAAAAGCATCACATGTAACAAGATGCAACAACGCACTACTAAAAAACAACATGCCAAAACCCAATACTTAGCTGCATACGAATGCTAATCTAGAATCTACTCCTTTCTGAAATCTGTAGATTTCTGCCTCCAAAACTGGAAAACAAACAAACAAACAAAAACCCATCGCCTGGCAATGTATAAATTATTACTGTTTTGCATACAGCAGATGGCAGCTATCTGGGGGAATGGAAGATTGTGTGTACAGCTTCATCACAGCAGTACTCATCTAGCAGCTGTTGCTTCTTCACACTTTTCACCAGATTTCAATTGTTTTAGCCAATGAATAGATGATATTAGAAAATGATCATTCAAATTAATAGTCTTACTAAAAACAAATACAGTCACTGGAATGAAGCATTTATCAGGATAGCTAGTACAATTTTTTTTTTTAATGTACTGATTAAAATGCTTACTTGTATATGAGCACATACATATCTTTCACAGATACATACATGCACAACATAGCAAACATTTTCTGTATTAGTAAGAATTTGATTATACTTTACATGATTAACATAAAGTAATCTGAATAATTGCTACTATCACTCTAGCAAATATATTCTTTTTCAGATACACATTCTCCCCAACATTATGTAACTGAAAAAGTTACATTTTTTTCCCTATGACTATAATGCAGCTTTTTCTTTCAGCTTTTCAGTTCTATTAAGTGAACTTAATAAAATTAATAAAATTATTAAAATCTAAAGAATAGATATTACTGAATATACAATACATAATTTGCCATATCATAACTGACCATTAAATATATCCGTAATTTCAAGCAAACAAAATACTTTGGGACGTGTTTTACTGCTAATTTAGTAATACTTCCCTCTGAAGTCACTTAAGGCCTAAGTTCTGAATCAAGTCACACAGAACAATTTTCTTGAACAGTAAATGATGGACACAGTACTATTTCTTGTGATATGACAGCAGTTTTTAGAATGAAATGGCAGTAAACACCTACCTCCCTGAGGACAGGATCAGTGATACTGTCCAGGTTCACAGAGCCTTCGTATGTTAGGTAGTGGAAAACATTGAGTGCACGCACTGCTTCTGGTCCTCTTTGCTTGTAGCCAAATATAAGATCAATCCACTGATGAAGCTGACATGATACAAATTCACTTTCCAGGGCCTGCAAGTGAAATTCAGAGTTAGGAAATAAATTCTATCTTGCAATTTCATGCTTAAATTATGTCTTACCTTTTCCTATTAACTGAGGAAACATAATGGATATCATTACATTTCCTGTTCAGGCTTACTTGATATATTTGAAATCCTTCACACACTGAAAAACAGAACTAATTACATTCAGCGAAACACTAAAAATATGTTATTCTTTGCTTCGGCTTTATATCATGCTAATTTTCTTCTCAGCTGCTGGGTTTCTCCTAGCTGCAAGGGGTTTTAATTATTAATTTTTTGGGCTTGTCAAGTAAGTTAGGTAATTTGTCAAGAATAAAAAAAGAAAAACAATTTAAAAAATATAATAAAAAAAAATCTTCCAACTCTTTTTCCAGCTATCAGTTATTGGTCTGAAATCTAAAATGGAAAATTGAGGATTAAGAAGCTGTAGCAGCAAAATAAGATTCTGAACTCCATATGTAAACTGTGACTGATTTCTCAAAGGCAAAAAACATTTTTCACACTCATTTTTGACATTTCATTGGTTCACTAGAGAGAACACAATCCATGACTACTTAGTTTAAAAATGGATTCAAGAATTACTATTCTTGTGCTCAACATATGGAAAGAGATTATTTATAGACAAAGGAAATGATGATAGTATTACCATTGAACCTGATTCAACCAATGTGCCTTTATCAGACATGATTGGCATCGTTAGTACACATCATTGCCTGAACTGGAGCTGAAGGTATTATACAGTTTCTTCATACCCCTTTAACTGTCATAGCTTCCCCTGGGCCTGTAGCTGGATACACAAATTATTCCCATATAAAGGTGGCATCCTGGCACACTTGCTCCTTCTTTCCTAATGCTACCTTCAGAGAATCATAGAATCATAGAATGGTTAGGGTTGGAAAGGACCTCAAGATCATCTAGTTCCAACCCCCCTGACATGGACAGGGACACCTCTCACTAAACCATCCAACACAAGGCTTCATCCAACCTGGCCTTGAACACTGCCAGGGATGGAGCACTCACAACCTCCCTGGGCAACCGATTCCAGTGCCTCACCACCCTAACAGGAAAGAATTTCCTCCTTATATCCAATCTAAATTTCCCCTGTTTAAGTTTGAACCCGTTACCCCTTGTCCTGTCACTACAGTCCCTGACAAAGAGTCCCTCCCCAGCATCCCTATAGGCCCCCTTCAGGTACTGGAAGGCTGCTATGAGGTCTCCACGCAGCCTTCTCTTCTCCAGGCTGAAAAGCCCCAACTTCCTCAGCCTGTCTTCATACAGGAGGTGCTCCAGTCCCCTGATCATCCTCGTGGCCTTCCTCTGGACTTGTTCCAGCAGTTCCATGTCCTTTTTATGTTGAGGACACCAGAACTGCACACAATGCTCCAGGTGAGGTCTCACAAGAGCAGAGTAGAGGGGCAGGATCACCTCCTTCAACCTGCTGGTCACACTCCTATTGATGCAGCCCAGGATACGGTTGGATTTCTGGGCTGCGAGCGCACACTGCCGGCTCATGTTCATTTTCTCATCGACCAGCACCCCCAAGTCCTTCTCTGCAGGGCTGCTCTGAATCTCTTCTTTGCCCAGTCTGTAGCCGTGCCTGGGATTGCTCCGACCCAGGTGTAGGACGCTGCACTTGTCGTGGTTGAACTTCATAAGGTTGGCATCAGCCCACCTCACAAGCGTGTCAAGGTCCCTCTGGATGGCATCCCTTCCCTCCAGCTTATCAACCGGACCACACAGCTTGGTGTCATCGGCAAACCCGCTGAGGGCACACTCAATCCCACTGTCCATGTCAGCGACGAAGATGTTAAACAAGACCGGTCCCAACACCGATCTCTGAGGAACACCACTCGTTACCGGTCTCCAGCCAGACATTGAGCCATTGACCGCAACTCTTTGTGTGCGGCCATCCAGCCAGTTCTTTATCCACCGAGTGGTCCATCCATCAAATTGATATCTCTCCTATTTAGAGAGAAGGATGTCGTGTGGGACAGAGCTGTGATAAACAGGTACTGGTGTTAAAATAAAGATTTATGGTTCATTGACCAAGTTTTTATACATGTCGTTGATCACATGTCCATCACAGTCCTGATTTTGTATGGTGTCATATACCTAATTCCCTTCCATCAGAACTAGTTCAGTTCAGTTGTCAGATCTAGGAACTAACTTTTGCTGTAAAAAGAAAAAACACAGAATCACAGAATGGCTGTTTGGAAGGGACTTCTGTAGATAACCTGGTCCAACACTTCTGCTTAACGAGGGCCATCTAGAGCAGGCTGTTGAGGGCCATACCCAGACAGCTTTTGAATATCTCCAAAGATGGAGGCTCCACAACCTCTCTTGGCAACCTGTGCCAGTGCTTGGTCACCCCCACAGTAAAAAAGTGTTTCCTGATGTCAAGAGAGAACCTCCTGTGCTTCAGTTTGTACCCATTGCCTTGTGTCCTGCTACTCAGCACCTCTGAATCACAGAATCACAGAATCCCAAGGGTTGGAAGGGACCTAAAAAGATCATCTAGTCCAACCCCCCTGCAAGAGCAGGGTAACCTACAGTACATCACACAGGAACTTGTCCAGGTGGGCCTTGAATATCTCCAGTGTAGGAGACTCCACAACCCCCCTGGGCAACCTGTTCCAGTGCTCTGTCACTCTTACAGTAAAGAAGTTCTTCCTGATGTTAACGTGGAACTTCCTATGCTCCAGTTTACACCCATTGCCCCTTGTCCTATCACTGGATATCACTGAAAAAAGCCTAGCTCCATCATCCTGACACCTACCCTTTACATATTTGTAAACATTGATGAGGTCACCCCTCAGTCTCCTCTTCTCCAAGCTAAAGAGACCCAGCTCCCTCAGCCTCTCCTCATAAGGGAGATGTTCCACTCCCTTAATCATCTTTGTGGCTCTGCGCTGGACTCCTTCAAGCAATTCCCTGTCCTTCTTGAATTGAGGGGCCCAGAACTGGACACAATATTCCAGATGCGGCCTCACCAAGGCTGAGTAGAGGGGGAGGAGAACCTCTCTTGACCTACTAACCACTCCCTTTCTAATGCACCCTAAGATGCCATTTGCCTTCTTGGCCACAAGAGCACATTGCTGGCTCATGGTCATCCTCCTATCCACCAGGACCCCCAGGTCCCTTTCCCCTTCACTACTTTCCAGCAGGTCAACCCCCAACCTGTACTGGTACATGGGGTTGTTCTTCCCCAGATGCAAGACTCTACACTTGCCCTTGTTAAATTTCATCAAGTTTCTCCCCGCCCAACTCTCCAGCCTGTCCAGGTCTCGCTGAATGGCAGCACAGTCCTCTGGTGTGTCAGCCACTCCTCCCAGTTTTGTGTCATCAGCAAACTTGCTGAGGGTGCACTCAGTTCCCTCATCGAGGTCATTGATGAAAATATTAAACAGCACCGGTCCCAGCACCGACCCCTGAGGAACTCCACTAGTCACAGACCTCCAGCTAGATTCTGCGCCATTGACCACCAGTGTAAATGTAATTTATCATCTAAACATCTATGTCAAACTTACTACTACTTACTGCATACAGGCAGAGCTGGCAGCAACCCTCTATATTATCTAATACTTTTAATTCTCAAAGATTGTGGATTTTTTTTCCACACACACACACACATACATCCTAATTTCTCTATTTTTTATACACTATCCAGCACAAACACCTTCCAGCTAGGACAAGTTTTCATGTCTGCCCCAGGAAAATTCATATTTTATAAGGGGGATAAACTTTGGAAAAAATGTGGTTTCATTTTATTCATTTACATCCAAAGGAGGCTGCCCCAGAAATAATCATCGGACATAGTAGTACCATGCCATGCACTGCCCACTGGCAGCAGTTCCCTGCCCAGCAGCCTACATGCACGAGTAGCCACAGACAGTGCAAGCCACATGAGACTGGCTCCCTGAGTAATCATGCAGTTGTTCCTCAGACATTCTGTAATGGTCCACGTGGAAGAGGAACTCTCTGCACTTTGGTGGAAAACTGGACCCTTTTCTATTGAAGCCAGTGACTCTTACTTCTGACAAAATGGATGGGAAAGCTCAAGCTTAATATATGACATGCAGCTCAGTTTTCAAGGGCTCAAGTTCAGCACACTGTAAGAAGCTATAAGGAAATCTTGCAGAGAACCATATGAAAATCTGTTTGCTTTTCAAAATCAGAGGTCATCATATACAAATTGCAAGTTATATTATTTAAATAGCATTAATAATACTTAATGCTAAAAGCATGTCTCCCAATAAATAATTAAGAAATGCCAAATCCTTAATTATATTGTTTTGTGTGCACGCAAGGTCATCTCATCAGTAGCTACATCATTCCATACAATCTTCATTGGACTTTTGCCTCATTTATCATGCAGGATGATAGCACGCAAGGATAACATTAAGTATGTCACACTAACCATAAATAAAGCATTTCTTAACTTTTAAATGCTCAATTTTTAATGTTCCTTTCCATGTAACAAAAATTAAAACGGAATTTGGATCCTGTTGTCAGGATTCATCTCTGACCAACTTAAAGCAAGCAGCCTGTTTTCTTCCTCCTCCAAATTTTGCATATTTATAAGTTTCTTCTGCGTCTGTATCTATCATTTTTTATTAAAAAGTATATAAAAAAAAACTTAAGTCTTTTCTTTGGTAAAAAACAGCATTGTTTTTTCTAGAATGCAGGGAGCATTTCAGGAAAATGGCAAAACTTTTGACTGTTTAAAGGTGGGACAGTAATTTTGAAAAAAATAAGCACTTGGTTCAAATGAACGTATTTCACCCATTATCTCCTTAACATCCTCACCCTGGTGTTAGAAGCAAAGAATCATAGAACAGTTGGAAGTGACCTTGAAAGGTCATCTAGTCCAACCTTCCTGCAGTGAGCAGGGACAACTCTGGGCATCTCTCTACCTCCTCTCTGGGCAACCTGTGCCAGTGTTTTGCCATGCTCATCATAAAAAATTCCTTATACCTAGCCTAAATCTATCCTCTTTCAGTTTAAAACCATTACTACATTACAAACAGGCCCTGCTGAAAAGCTTGTACCATCTCTATTATAGGTCCCCTTTAAGCAATGTAAGGCCGCAACAAGGTATCCCTGGAGCCTTATCTTCTCCAGGCTGAACAAGCTCAATTCTCTCAGCCTTTTCTCATAGGAGAGGTGTTCCAGCCCTCTGATCATTTTCACTGCCTTCCTCTGGACCCACTCCAACAGATCCGTGTCCTTCTTGTGCTGAGGGCTCCAGAGCTGGACACAATACTCCAGGTGGGGTCTCACAAAAGCAGAGTAGAGGCGTAGAATCACCTCCCTCGACCTGCTCGTCATGCTTGACGCTTCTTTTGCAGCAGCAAAATACATGATACAGTTGGTTTGGTGGGCTGTAAGCGCACATTGACAAGTTACGTCCAGCTCTTCATCCAGCAGTACCCCCAAGTCCTTCTCCATAGGACTGCTTTTAACACCTGTATTGAAATACCCCAGCCTGTATTGATAGTTGGGGTTGCCCCGATCTAGTGTAGGACCTTGCACTTGGCCTTGTTTAACCTCATAAAATTTCCATAGGCCCATTTCTTGAGCTTACCCAGGTCCCTCTGGATGGCATCCCATCCCTCAGGTTTGTCAGTTACACGTGGCTGTCGTTGGCAAACTTGCTGAAGGTGAACTTGATCCCACTGTTTATGTCATTGATGAAGCTACTAAATAGCACTGGTCCCAGTACAGACTCCTGAGCGACACTGCTTGTCTCCATCGACATTAAGCTATTGACAATTGCTACACTCTGAATGTGACCATCTAGCCAATTCCTCATCCAGCAAGCAGTCCTCCCATCGAATCCGTATCTCTCCAACTTAGAGAGAAGGATGTTAGGGGAACTGCGCCAAAGGCCTTACAGAAGTACAGATAGATGTCATCAGTAGCTCCTCCCTTGTCCACTGTTGTAGTCACTCCATCACAGAAGGCCACTAGGTTGGTCAGGCAGGACATGCCCTTGGTGAAGCCATACCAATTGTATCAAATCACCTCCCTGTCCTCCATGTGCCTTAGTATGGCTCCTAGAAGGACCTATTCCATGATCAGACAGAGAGGTGAGGCTGACAGGTCAGCAGTTCCCAGAGTCCTCCTTTCAATCTTTTTTTAAAGATGACTGCAAAGTTTCCTTTTTTCCTGTCACCAGGGACTTTATCTGACTGCCATGACTTTTCAGCTATCATGGAGAGTGGCTTGGCAACATCAGAAAATTCCTCAGGAGGTCACAAACCTGACCTTCTCTACAGTGGGAAGGTCTTTGCTCCTATAGTCCCTGTCTTGCAGTCTATCCACTCGAGAGGTGTGGAAAGACAGACTGTCAGTGAAGACAGGCAAAAAAGTTTCTGAGTACTTCTGACTTCTCCTCATCCATTTTTACCAGTTTCCCAGGCTTGCTCATCGTGCTAGGGTGGGGGTGGGGGTACACTTTCTTTGACCTTCAAAATTAGGAGAGTTATGAGAGTTGAAGGCCTAAGTTGTGCTTCCCTGAGGCAGTTTCTACTTTCATGACCAGCCCTTACTCAGCAGCTTGTCATTCCACAGAAGGTCCTACTGACCCTGGCAGGTTTGGAGAACTTCTATTTCACATGGATGAATGGCTCTTTAATAACTTACAAAATAAATGAGCTACTTTTTAACAGCAGCATGTCATGTCTTTGTCTCCAGTTCTTTAAGTATATTTATTGCCCTGCATCTATAGGTCTAACGATTCTTTAAAAAACCTTCAGGTACTTAGTTCCTTGGAGAAGAACCTTAGTTTCTAAGGAAACTTCAGTGAAATCTGGAAGGAGTGAATTTAATTATGTTGAACTATAAATTTCAAAACTCCACACAAAATTGGAAGTTGAAAGAGTTGCTGTGAGGATGTTGGCGGCAGCAAGGGGACTAACAGCACTGTGCCCGCCAGGCACAGTGTGGTGGAAGACTGGTATGGTGTGGGATTTGGGGCAGAGACCAGAGGGGAAGTTGGAGAGAGGAGCCAGCACTGTGAGGAGAGTGGTTCTGCATGGGCCTTTAACACTACACAGCCTTCAGCTGCAGGCTGTGATGCTGCTGCGTGAAGTTCATGGCCTCTCCATCGGGGTGTCCTGTGGGGTATAGTGCAAGGTAAAAACAATAGGCAAAGTGTACTCAAGAATGGGACACTAAAAGGCCACAAAGTCCCACCTGGACCTCAGTGGAGACAAGGCTCCTGATTCGTGTTTTAGCCAGGAGAAAGCTTCTAATATCACATATGACCTGGTCAGCTGGTGTTTCTCTCAAGTACTTCGGCAACACTACTCATGCGATACTTGCAGAATCCTCTCCCTAATTTGCTCTAATGCACAGGCTGCTTTCCCTCTATGTAAGTGTCTCCTGAAAATTTATGAGCTGTTCACTGTTGACAGTACATCATTTGGTTTCTCAAGAATATGCAATGCTCAGTAGGGAATAGGGTGAGAGATTCTTCTGTGTAAAAAATAATTTGTAGATACAGTAGGAACAACATGCAGAAAAAGATAACAATAATATATTCAAATGAGGCTGGTGATAGCCCTAAAGAACAGTATTTTTCAGTAATATTTTCCCTTTAAAACATTGTGGCGCTTATTTTTTTGAGCATATTTTTAATGTGACATATAAGGAAACTTTTTTTTTAGAAAGGCAACAATAATTATTAATTTTTTGAGCACATTTTTAATGTGACATATAAGGAAACTTTTTTTGTTTTTTTAGAAAGGCAACAGTAATTATTACTTCTTCAATTAGGTAACATTATTTATGTTTTTTTAAGATTCTTACTGTTAAACAGAAATGAGATAATATCCAGCTTATTTTCTATTATAACTGAAGTATACAGAAAACAGTTTTATTCAGGCATTCTCAAATTGAACTTGCTTGAACCACTGTCATTAAGGCTTCACTTTCAAATAGCATTTGAGTCAGTACTTTTTCATGGATTTTGTTGTGAGGAAGGAGCCTTTTGCGTTACTGTTTTCAATGGAGGGCTTTTTACTGCCAACAGGTAAACCACAGGGGTTATTATACATCTAGGGTGTGTATATATATGTATAAATATATTTTCTGTATATATATATATTTTGAAATAAACGTACAGGGGTTTTTGTGTGTTTGCAGGCAAGTGTATGCACATGTGTTCCATAGGCTGAAAATGAAACCTGTAGCAGTTATAAAATATAAACAGGTATTAGTAAACTTATGTTTATGTATAATATAAATAATTATATATTATATATATATAATATATATATATTATATATTATATAAATTTTTATATATATATATAAATTATATTTATATATATAATTATAAATATATATTTATATATTTATATAAATATATATATTTATATATATATATTATATATATTTATATATATATAAATATATATAAATATATATTATATTTATATATAATATAAATAATTATATATTATACATATAATATATAAATAATTATATATACATATAATATAAATATACATATATATATAAAAATATACATATAATATAAATAATTATATATTATACATATAATATATGTATAAATAAAGTTAATATAAGCCAAGTTGCTGCTTGATGGGATCAATCACTATAGCACTTTTCAGACATTTGTGCAGTATGAACACTGCACACTTGCCACTCATCCTAATTTGATGTTAAAATTATTTTTTACAGAGATTGCAGTAGGAGGCATTGGGTTTTATTTTTATGCACACTATGCGCTGTGTAAACTGTCAAGAATTCCGGATTAATGAAATACTCTATTCCAACCTCTTTCCAACACAATGTTTTGTGTTACCTGCATTTTTTTTGTGCATCCAGAGCAGAGGAAAGCTCTGATGCTGCCCCTCATTCGGACCACAGCTGCACCTGCCTGCCCTAATTCTGCATTTCCTGTCTTGTTTCCCTCCCCTGCATAGCTATATGCTGTCTGTCTCTCCATGAACTGCCACTGTATCTTGTTATTAACTTTTATTCAGTATGTTTAAAAATATCTTCTTAAAACTACTCTGAGACACTTCAGTTTTGTAGATCTGCCCAATAACATACCATTAGCTGTTTCACTAGCTGCGAGTGGGGTTTTTCTTCTCTCCCTTCACATCCATGCTCTGCAGCAATTGAATACACAGATTCTCTCTGGCTAGTATTTCTCTGCCTCATTTACCATTTCCTGTACTAACTGTGGAGTAAAATCTTTGACTCTTGTCTTAAAATAAACCAGGCAATCCTAATATCTGAAATTACTGTTTAAACAAAGGGATAGTTTTATAAAAGTGACAGAAGTGCATTCTACAGATCTGGGTTTTTCAGAGATGCCTGCACAGAAACTGATCCTTTATGAGATCATCTTCAAGATGTAAATAAGATTCTTCAGTAAGATACATATAATTTAAAAAAAAATTACTGCCATTTCCAAATTGCATCGAAACCCCTATTAGCTGAATGAGTTTTAATTGCACTGAGGACGAATCTTGGCAATACTCAAAATAAAATCAAAGCTATTACTGAAGAAATAATATCAAATCTTATCTACTGCTTATCTGGTAAAAAGGAATGTCAACTGCTGCTGAATGGTGAGGAGAAAAGACATACCTTCCAGAACCTCATAGCACAGAGATTTCATAATAGATGTTTCTAATGACTATTCAAGAAGCTTTTTAATTATGAAATACTATGTATGCTTCTGAATAGCCAGGGAACTGTACAAAAATGTAACTGGCAGCAGTAGAAGAGTGCAAATAAATCATTTCAAAGACAGAAAGAAAATTCAGTCTTAGTAACAGTTATGTAATTGGAACAAAATATGTATAACAAAAACAGGACACCATTTAGTCTCTCAAAAATATAATTTACAGTGAAAGCATTTTCCTCAACACTGTAATTTGCAATATAATATGTGCATAAGCCATAATGAAAATATCATTATAATTAACTTTGAATTACACAATCTTGCATCTTTTGTTTCAAAACTAAAGAATGCTTATTACAAAAGCTCTGCTTCAGTGTTTCACAGTGGTGTTCCCTGCCTTGATTGAACATGCTTGACTTACTGACTGAATCTGTTCTATTTCTGGCTCTCAGGACTGCTCTAAATCTGTGGGGACTGAGAGGCTGAGTAGGACTACAGATGCACATCTGTGAAAGGTTTTATGTGTAGGGTTTTTTTTCCTGGTAAACTGTGAGATTATGATTGATGAGCCCAGCATTAGGGTAATGTTATCAGGGACACTTTCTGGCTCTGTCCTTTGTGCCATCACCGAGGTCAAACCATAATCATGTTAGCATTGAACGTAGTGCTTTATTAATGTTTCATGAGTAACTCTGTAGTAATCAGTCTAGCTTTTTATGGATAAACAAAACTGCTACAACACCCCTGACCTATACACTGACTGCTTTAGAAGCTATTGCAAAAAGTCTTAAAAGTAACTTGAGAGAATATCTTTTCCAGCCTTTATAACAAGCCTAATTTTCACAAGTTTTAAAGAATCTATTATGATGGAAAACCATTTCCACTGCAATTTCTGTGTTTAGTTAGAAGTGTAAAACACCCAGCTGAAGAATCATATAAAACAACACCAAAATCCTGCCTGCCATTTATTAATTTGCACAGAATTTTAGTAAAGCTTGTTAACCACTTTGTTAAATCACATTGATTTATGCCACTGTGTCTCTGTGATGTTTTCTAGGCCGTTCCCCGTTCGCTTTGGTAAGTCTACGCATGAATGCTGAAATTCTTTCTGTTATTTAAAGAAAATGTTTACATTCATAAATGTGCAAGTATATAAGGATTTGTACTTACTCCCACATAAAATTACACATTATATGTGCCTGCAGCAAGTAAACAATATGCATGAACAGAAGGAAATAATGTCAGCTAAGGGAAAACAAGATCCCATTATATGTTCCACAGTACCACACATGATCCTTTCCACTGAAATTAAATGACGACCACTTATTTCAATAGACAAGGGATGAGGACAACACCTATGTGAAATATTCCTCTATTTTCTGTGGCTTTCCTGTAAACATGTTCTCTACTTGCTTTGTTAAGTTGCTGTAGAAATTCCAGGCTTGCACAAGCTTGCTGTGTTTTACACGTCAGCACCACACCCAGGCTTTTTTTTTTGTCTCAAGATAGATTCTTGAATAACAGCCAAAGCTTGGCCTGAGGATGACCTAACAGAGTAATACGTCTGTTGGCTGGTTCAAAACATGGAATCAGACATGAGGTAGGGAATGTCAAACTTTCCAATCCCCTTATATTTGTTACTTTGACCAGTACAATTCCGGTGACCAAAAACTGGCAGTTTGCTGGATACACTAATAAACTCCTATGTGAGGAAGTTTTTCTGAAAAATTATTATACACTCAAGCCACTACACTTTCAAAATGTAATTCCATTACTTGTTACTACACACACGATCTGCATTTTCTTGACAGGGATTATCCTGCTTTAGCTACTTGCTATTTTATAATAGCCTTTATAAAACACTCTTATATATCACACTCTTTAAACACTCCAAAGTTATTCACTTTAATTTCTATCCTCTGAACTACATCCAAATGCGAATACTTCTTCTGTCATCTAGTCTCTCAGCAGTGAATCCAATATTCCAGGTGCAGCCTCAAAAGAACCATAGACCGGTACAACTGTTTCCATCCTCTGTGATGCAATGATTTTCCATAGATGGCATCAAAATACACTTATTTCTGGTGAACAGAGAATTACAGTTTTATCTAATTGAATTGCTGCTCTTTGCCACCCTTCCCCTTGCTACTGCTCTAGTTTTGGTACTATTTTTGTTTCCAGACTTTGATTCCTATTGAGTATCTTTAATTTTTTCCTCTCAAGGTGATTTTCAGTGTATTTTCTGCATCTAAGTCAAATAAATCTATGCCTCTTTCTCCTGCTTTCTAGGCAATTCTCAACTTTATTATCATTTGTGAACATCATCAGACTGCTCACTTTAAGATAGCATATATCTGTGTAGAACTGAATTTTAACTACTAATCATGCTTTGCTAAAAGTAGATGCTGGGATGAATAAAAGCCATGCAGAAACTGCCTCCAGGCAAAACCATGTAATAACGGCATGATGCTCACATCTATGGGGACAGGAGTAAAAGACAGTATAGGAAGGATATGATGCATAAGTGAGGTAATTTCTGATGCTAGAGAGCTGAAAAGTACTCAATTAGCTGAAGACTGTAATTCTAATACTATTCTAATCTTAACATCAGTTTGTCTGTCTCCTTGCGGTCTGAGCGTAATTCCACGCGTATGGAATCAGTCCTTAGTGCTGCTACAGCTTAAAATTTAAATCGCGTTTCCAGCTTTTAACTATTAGCCTTTCTTGAAAGTATAGTCCTGAAGGAGCATTAATGCTACACTCTAAATTCATGCAAGTTGTTTTCTTCAACATCATAAAACATTTCTGTAGAGAGCTCCTATGTGATTTTCAAAAAAGCAGAAATTTCATGAGAGAAATCAAATAAACTAAAGGTAGCACTTTTCTTCAAGTGGTCTCATGTCACAGCACCTTTTATCCTCCTATTAATCATTCCATCTTTGTGGAAAGATGGAGAAAACAAAATCTAGGATACAAGAACGAACATTCTTTATAAAATTTCCCAAAGGGAGTCATTAATATGCTTCTCTCATTATATTCCCCGAAAGGTGGCAGCTTGTTTATCCCTTTTCACTAAAGTATCACACTTCTGTTCTTACAAATGTCAAAACTAAATCTCTTGGTCAACTTTAGTGTTCTCACTCCTTGGCCCAGTTCAGGTTTAGCCACAACCACAATCTTTTAAAAAGGGGCTATGTGCAGCAGCATGTGTACTCTGGAGACATGTACCTGTGACTGTGCCTCCCACATTTGAAAATGTGAATGGAATGTAGATACCCTTTGAGGCAATCTCCATATTTGCTAGTAAAACTGAATTTATTGCTACCAGCTGTGACAATTACTTGCTTTTAAAAATAATGTTACAATACATGCATCTATAAGAGAGATCAGCTGAACAAAAGAAGGAAAATGTTGTTCAGGTTCATCCTGCCAACAAAGGCTACTCCCTGGAACACACTTCTTGTACTCTGGGAAGTGCATTTCAGATGTCCCAAGTGATGAGGTTGCCACCACTTCCTTAGGAGACTGCTACACAAATATCAAACCATTTACTATTCTAAATGGAGGACACTTCTAAATCATATACATCTGGGAAGAGATTTGGTTTTATAATATTATTCTTTTGAATTTTAAATGGCCACTTTTTCTTTCAAGTCCCAAAGGACAATTTTCTTTAAAGAGACGGTTCTTGAAATTAAATTGCCAAAGTGATTAGAAGAAACACAACACTGCTAGACATACAATGCTACTACAAAAGCACTATATATGCAGTAATGCATAAGCTGAAAAGTTCTGCAACCGTATGGAAACCCACAGCTTATTCAACATATAGTCCAAACTCTGTAAGCAAGACAAGCAATACGATTTTAAGGAAGACCCATTTCCAGAATATAACCTTAAACTGAACTATTGCTGGCCAAATCAGAATATACCTTGTTTTCCTGAAAAATACGAGAAGCATATGTGCATAGTGCCTCTATCATTAAAAAAATCATCGAATTAATCAAAAACCATACAATATAGATAAATGTTTTTCATGCTTAAATTTTGCAGACTTCATGGTAATTTACATCAGAGCAGTTCTTTTGCAAAATTTCTTCAGAGACTGCAGTTACTGACTTATGTTCATATTTCTACACTTCCAGTTCATCTTCAATGAATAGGAAGTGCATAGCTTTGGTCAAGTAATGAATACAATACATCTTGCAAGATACCAGCATTTACAATAACTTTTTTTTTTTTTTGATGTAGAAAGTAGTGAGGAGGAACAGACATATTTTTCAGGCTATTCTGTACTGTCCAACTCATGCCCATCTCATGTTTTCTCATGAGAGAACAAATAAGTGAATTTCATTTTCCATGATTTGGGCATATGGAAGGAAAATCCACTCTAAAATAAAGCATTCTGTCAAGCAAGACAGAATGCAAATTCTCCTTCACTTTTTATTTTATTTCTATAAATCTAGTTCTAAAGATACGAAAAATGGCTTTAGTTTAGCTTGTTAAAACAGAGAACTCATTACTTAGGCTAAAGTTCAGCTTACCATCCTGTTGATACGGACAAAGTCTTCAGGCTTCTTGGCCCATGGGGGGAGATCAACATCATTCACAACAACTTCATCTTCCCTGATTCCTAGATTATAGCCATTACTGTTGACAAACATCTCTGGTAGGTAGTAAAACTCTGGAATTAACTCCTAGCATGGAGAAAACACACAATGAGAGTTCACATTTATACAGAGACGTTAAAGAGTGCTGCCAGAATCAGGCTCTGCTATACAAATTAAAGATTTTTTGGCTTTGCTTATGCACACTTGTTTAAGTGTTTTATAATCTGTTTTTTGAACTTAGAATCAAACATATTTTTTGTAATTAAATATTCAATCTTTGTTTTGCCCATAACTGTTATTATGAAAAGCATAACTTTTGAAAAGCAGAGCATACCAATAAAGGACACCTTTTCAGGATAACAGGTAGGAGAAACTGTATGCTTAGCCTTCAACATTATAAATAATGTCGTATATTTTAATCACTATTTAACTGAAATACTCAAAGGGAGGGAGGGAGGGGAGGAAGTTCCTGATATAACACTGTCTCAAATTTACTTCCTCTATATTCTTTAATTGCATAAGAAAATATGGCAACTTTATTACCTATATAAGGAGAAAGAATTCATGGTGAAATTATTTTTCTACTGTAAGAAAAAATTAAAAATACATGGAGGAAAAAGCACAAAAAAAATGTCCTTAAAACAAACACATGATATATAAACTGTGAAAGATCAATGACTAAGTAGCAAAGATCATCTGCACAGCATTAATATGTTATAGATAAGTTAGTGCAAAGTTTTTCCCAATTTCCAGGACAGCTAAACAAAAATGCATTTTGACATAATAAATACTGCCATTTGTTGCTGTCTATCATTTTAGCAGTAAGTACTGAACTGCAATAACAAAAAGCTTTCAGGCCTGCTACCTCTTTTCTAATATCCAGATATGGAGTAAATTCACTAAATTACATTATTAAAAGCTTTATTATGTTCAGCTGTGTAACATGATCAAAACTGATAACACAGCAGGTGAAACCTGAATCTCTCTGTGGTCCTTTCAAAGGCTGCAGACACGCGAAGCATAAAAAAAATCACTGCAGACACAAACTTATCTAATTAAAGCTGATCTGCAACTCCATAGAGAATAGACCAGTTAAAACATAGATGGTCCTTTCAAATATGTTCATTAAAAAAAAAAAAAAAAGGGTAATATTTATATTACAATTTTAAGTATGTTTTGGGAGGCAATTTACTTACTTCTTTACATTATTTTTAATATGCTGAAACCAGTCTGAACGCAGATTAGACTTCAATGCAATGCAAATCAATACCTTACCAGTGCAAAACATTAACCAAGTGAGACAAGCCTAAGCATGAATAGCTTAGTTTGAAATGAGCTATAATTTCAAAAAGCAAAAAAAATTAAAAAAATATTGCATGCAGTAAATAATAAAACAGCCGCTAGAGCAAAACCAAACTAAAATCAATCCTGAATATCCTATAAAAGAAAAAATATTATTTTACTGACAATCTTAAGTTTTATTATATACCTCTAATATACTCAGAATGTTTCTAAAAATAACCTTTGCCCCTCTCCGCTAGACAGGATTTGCTAACGCTCAGGTTCCTTAGGAAGCCCGTTTGCTTTCTCTAATGGAACCCAAAGAAGAATGAATGATCCTCACAGCAGGAGAAAACTAGACATTAATCTTTCCAGAGCTCAACAAAGTACTAGTAACTTGGGCCTAACAGCTGGCCACAACCCAACATGGGCTACCATACAAATCATTGACAAATTAAAAGCATTGCCTTAAAGAAAAGTAATATCTGTAAAGACCTCAGAATGATAAAATATCAGTAAGTCAAAATTAAATTAAAATTTAATATTTAAATGGAACAGAATTTATTAAAAAAAAGTAAGCGAAATTAATTTCTATTTTGTATAGAAACCTTGAAAAACATACCAGTTTTCTAATTATTACCATTTTGTGTGCACCTTGGTGGTGTACTAATCTGTAACGTCAAATAGCAAGCAGGTTTAGATTCCATCAAAGATACTTTAACTCTTAAATTTCCTTTTTCAGTTTTAGATATTCTAGGATCTAATTGTGAACTTTTACATGCAACAAATCTCAAAGATTTGTGCTACCCAGAGACACATCTAGTGTCTAACTGAATTCTACTAAACTTCTGATTTCAGGGGTATCTTGAAACAAAGGGATCTAAGTCATTAAGTATTTTTAATGGTATTTCTATTTAGTAATTTTATCTTTGTTGCTATTTGCTTTCAGTGTAATTTAATGTTCCTTTGCCTGGTACAGCACAAAACATAAATAGAAATAGAATAAATAGAAAGCATGCAATTAACTTTCTTCATAAGATTTATTATGTTGTATATGTTTAGTTTGACCTGTCTTACTCCTATGCTCTGGAAACTAACCAGTGTCAGACATCTAAATCCTCTTCAAATAAACTCTCTCTAGAACCCTTATCTTTCCAGTCACAAATCTGTTAATTCAATTTTACTTTTTAGTCAAAGTAACAAAACTAAACATCAAAGTAACAAAACTAAACATAGCATTTTAAAAAAAGGTAATGAGCCAACTATGTTACAGCCTCAGGATTCTCTTCGGTGTTACTTTTAGTGCAGCCTACAATTTTTTGTGCTTATTTGAGTACTGTTTAGCACAAATTGAACCTTTCCTTGAGATACGGACAATTTTGCATGTGGCCTTTCATAGATACTTACATATTTCCTGTACTTTGCACTAACCACTGTTTTTGATATTTGTGATATTCCTCTTGCAGTTTTGCTGTCTCCACTATTGATTAGACTAAGAAACCACAGCACTTAAAAACAGCTCAGATAAATTCACCCCCTTTTCATTTCTAGAGAATGAATGAATATAAACTAAAACAGAGAACCATTATGAAAACTTGTGGCACCTTGTAAGTATGAATTTGCTAATATTATGTGTTCACTTTTTATTCTGCTGAGAAAAAAAATTGAAGAGGTTTTCTCTTCTACCTCATGCCAATGGCAGGTGCCACGTGAGGATGGAAAGGTGAAGATTCACTTCCCTAGGGCCCCTGAGCACAATCCGCTAGGAGAAGTACAAGCTGGGAGAGGCAGACAGAGGAAGGATTATCAAGGACAATGCAGGCAGCAAGGATGGAGCCTGGGAGGTTGCTTGGAAAAGGAAGGAACAGACAGGAGCGAACCTCAATGGAGACAGTGAGATGACAACTGAAGGTCACAGAGAATTTCTTTAAGCAAAAAGCCACTGAAAGTTGTAAGAATGAACACAAGAATGAAAGAAAGGATAACACTAGCAATGGCTAGAGTTATTTTTGAAACCTATTAACATTTTTCTTAGCCAGAGTTTGGCTCTTTTTCTTTGTTTCCTAAGTGGGTTTGTGCTAGTTCATATTCTAACAAAGATTATGGCTAGAGAGAGACAGCTGTTTTGATGCTTCAAATATCTCTTTCAGGGTTACATTTGGAGAGGCAACCTTGCCCATTCCTCTGTTCCAGAAGACATTCAACTATACCAACTTCCCAGCCAGGTATCTGTCTACCCTGTTGTTCAAGAATTTGAGTGACAGCAGCTCCACAACCCTTCCATCAACGGATTTCAGTACTTTTTACCTGAGAAAGTTTTACCTATCACCTGGCCTGAATCATTCATTATACAATCTAAGAGCATTTCCCCTTGTCCTAGCTATCAATCCATCCCAGATACAGAGACCAAATCACTGTTTTCTATTTGCACAGTCTATTAAATGTTTGGAAAGCATTATCCTACAGCTTTACAGCCTTTCAGTTCCTACAAGTCCAAATGAAGGAAAATGATCTTACCTTCCGTATTGCCACATTGCTTAAGTTTTAGTTACAGATACGTAAAATATTATTTTAATCTCCCCAAATATCCAGTAGAATTATTCCTATACAGTGCATAACTTAATTTACTCCTATATGTACTTTGGCCTTATTATATTTTGTCACGCGTTCATCACACAGAAGCCAAAATAAATGTTTTTAACAACTTCTGTGGTCTTTATATCAGAGATTAAGATTGCATGCTTTTCTGACAGTATCTGCCATTTTGCATTCATTTTCATGCACAGTGCAATTCACCATACAACACAGCTTCTCACAAATCACCAACTCCATACTTTAGAAGCGTCATTGTTAAATTCACCCTGAAGATAGGGAAAAGGAGACTCAGAAACTAGCAGGGGAAAAATTTATCTCAAGGATGGTATTTACACCAAGGGATGGGACACAGAAGACCACCTCTCTCCCAATCAGCTTTCCACTTGATAGACAGAACGGCTGATAAGTGGATCCTTAAAACTCTTAGTACACCTTCAGTGGCACTGCTAGTAAAAGGTCGATGCACAGTCAGGTCTACGCAAAGGAATGCTTGTTTGAAGATATCATGATTTTGAGTTTATGTTTCAAGGTACAAATGTTCATGAAAGACAAATCTCAAAATACTTTTTTCCTCCACTACACACATTGACTTAGCCAATCTAAAGACACGATGAAAAATATCAAAAATAACAACATAAAATCTTTCCCAGAAGTTATAGCAGTTTGCAAGCATAAAATGAGGGAATGCAAAGAAAAGGAACACCAAAGACCAATACCTTTAAAAGTAAGGTATTTTTAAATGGTTACAGACCAATTAAGCATTTTAAGTGCATATTGTTATTGTAAGTCATTCAGCTGATATATAATTTTGTATTAACTGATGCAATTCAGTAAGTTTTATTGGTTTCTTTGCTCTTGCCAAAACATATCAAAGGTTCTAAATAAATCTTTCTGACTACATAACCTGTCATGGGTAATTTCTTACCACAAGAAATATCTAGAGTTCAAAGAGTTAATAAAAATAGGGATTCTAGTGATCTAAATCTATTTGCAGTAATTTCTGTCTAGTTGTCCTTGACATTTCGCGAGCTGGTAACCTCCTCTGCTCCCCTTTCATTCACAGTTCTAATAAGACAGGTTAGCTTTCTATCATTTAACAGTCAGCTACCTTTCAAACTGCCCGAGAAGCTTGGCTCTTCTCAGATGAAGAACGATGCAATAAAGCTACTGAGGGGTGTAAAAAAAAAGGTAAAATGAATATTATAACAGACATTTCTTGTCTGTAAATGGGATCTCTAGTTTATTTTAATAGCTATACTAAAACCCTAAGGTATAGTTAACAGTATTATATGCCTTGTGTCTTCATATAAGAAAACATCCCCAAATGCATTTTCTAATTTACAAGCCTGTGACAAATCCAAGCTGCTGAGAAATTAAACTTTAAAAATATGCCTTGTGGTGATAGAGGACCACTATTAACACTATCATAATTGTACACCACTTGCTTCAAATCTGACATTTCTGTTTAATATGTTTTGCTAAGGGTATACTATTTTATGGACTCCCAACAAAATCAAATCCAATCCAGACGTTTTCACTTTTCTAATATAATTCACTTTAAGGTTTTAAAGCTGCCATTTCTCTTTTTTTTTTTCTTTTTCCTCCAAAAAGGTTGATCCCCTGGCATCCATTAATTCCACAAGAGCTCAGTACTAGGTCAATGAGTCACTCATGAGTACTTCTATTAACTGTGTTAATTCATACTAGGTATCTTAATGACATTTTGTCAGAGCTACCTTTCTAAATTCTAAACACACAATTCAAAAAGTACTATAACAAGCTTGAGAGGCATTAGGAAAGATTAGTGCCTGAACAGGAGGTTCTGGGGAAGTCAATGTTACCAAAAACTGGAGCAGCAGGGAGGTGGAAAGTTAAAAATGTGAAAGCTGACTGGCCAAGTTATGGTCATTTCCGGGTGACTTGCTCAAAGGTCACTCCATGAACATTCATTCTTCCTCCAGCTTGTACTGATTATCTCAAGAGAAGGTCGATGTTGATAAAAGGAGACACAATAAAATAAACTGTTATCCAGGTTATCCCTTGTGTGTTACAACTTTAACATAGCGCATACTGTATTAATTGTGTTTCATCCACTGTAGGTGAACAGGTTCCTTTGAAAATGAACGAAAACAGTTGAAATGTTTGTCCCAAAGGAACAAAATCATCTAAGCAGATCTCTAATCATCCATTGAGCAACAATTTATCATATATTACATTTTTCAAAGACAGAGTACCTTTTCCCACAATTTGAGATGTAGCAATTATGGTTTGTTTATCTGACTCATCAAACTACTGCCATAGCCCTATTTTCATTACCTTAGTGTGAAACAGTTTAGTTCCAGAGAAAACTACACATACACAAAGGGGGAGAGGGGAGGAGAAAGGGGGAAGGGAGAAATAGAATGTCAGAAAGGACACGTGTGTGAAAAAAGGAGACTGACAGAAGTGCAGCTTCCTAATTCTTTTGCAAATGTCAAGTATTTGTTTTTAAAATTTTAATGCAGAATTTCTGAAAAGTGGCTTGGGTGTTTCTTTTAAAACTACATTGAGGCTGCAAAAGAACACTGTTGTGGGAAGCATCTGCATTGCTTAAAAATCTCAGTTTACTAGTTAAAACTGGCGTACTTCAGAAATTACTTAAGCACTTAAGAACAAAGCACCTGATAGTCCTCTTTCTTAACTGATAAAAAAAGAAATCAGAATACAGATTTTCCTTTCCTAAAAAAATAACTAAAAGTTTTTTTTGAATTATACCTTTTTAATGGAGAATTAAGGCAATATATATCATTATTTAATATGGTAGCTGAAAGCAAAAATTGTGGCCATCTTATAATACACAGCATTGAAGAATGTCAGATTGATTACACATGCTGTTTTTAAATTATTTTATAACCTGTACCACAGTAATTAATGAGATTAGCGAGATGAGAGATTAAATGCACTTAAAGCAGCTCAGATGAATTTCCGATATATGAGAAGGAATACATGAATAATGATCATTTGCTATTCTTAACAGTTTTCAAAGTTTGCTGCTTTGATGGATAGCCCGTATTCCACACACTTACTATTTACTATAAAAACTCAGTATTTAGGGTGGGAAAACAATTTACACTGTGCATGTCACACTGGAATCCACAAAGACCCCCATTTACCACTGTGTGCGCAGCCAGAAAAAGCTACACAAATATGCAGAACACTTTGACAGAGTACAAGATTTTGCACTCATGCGACCTCTACACATCTTCTTTTTTGCACACTATCCACTTTCTTACAGGACTGCTACATAAATATTACAAGTTGCCAGATTACTGAATATGAAATTTTGGATGTTTCACACTTCAGAGCTGAAGGTCCTTTGTTGTGCAAGACAGTGGTTGCTGCTCTTGGGAGAGTGGGCAAAATGGGTAGCGATTTTGAGGGGGCTCCTAGTGGTTCCCCAAACCTCACTGCTTTCCCACTCCCTGAAAACTTGACTGAAATGGTCAAAAAGACTGTAAGGCATTCCAAGCAGTAGCACAACTAAACTGAAAAAAAGTGGGGTATTTGTGGTATTAATAATAGTTCAGTTTCCCATCCCTTTGCAGAATGAACTCCAAGGCCTCAGGGAAAAGTTGGCCCTGATGTCATGGCATTGAGAAATGCAGTTCATTAAGATCTTAAGCAACAAAGAACAGCAACAATTAGCTGCTATACTCATTCTTGATTTATCGCTAAGAAACACAGACTCTGAGAATGGAAAGGGCCTAAAGGGTCAACTAGCACATCCTCTTGCCAATTCATGATTGTCCTCGATGCTTTTCCAGTGTTTCACCAGTCTACACTTCTAAGAAACTTGAGACATAAGGCGTTTACTACTTCCCCTTGCAAGGATATTAAAATTCAGAGAATACCCCATTTCACTTCAACTTTGCATTCTCTGTTGGTTAAGTAAGCATTTTTTAACTCTTACCCCTTTCCTTTGAGGTTTACCTCTTTGTTCCCTGACAAACAGTTCTTCTCCCTTTCATATGCTTCCATATTTCATAGTATTTATGTAACCAAGTCTTCACTTTTAGACATTAATTACCCCACACATACATACACACATTTTTCTTCCTGTATCCAACTCCTTAATCTGCTGCTTTTCTTATGGCTCCCTCCAGCTCGGGTATATACTTCCACTAGCTAGCTCTCAGCACTAAGAATTTGCTTTATCCAGCATGAATACATGTGAAAAATTAAAAAAAAAAAAAACAAACCCAAAACAACAAACTTGTCTTCTTGAAGAATGTCAGAGCTCTGAAACAAACGAGTAACTAATCAGACTGTTTCAAGTGGAATTTAGATGCTGTGAGATATTCTAGTTGTTAGAATGCTACGGATACAGCTTTGGTCTCACTATCAGCTTTCTGCTGTCCTGCTGATCTTCAAGTTTTCTTGTTAAACTGAACACTAAACAGCAAGAAAGTGACATATATTGCTTAAGCTACTGAAATATACTTCAGTAGACTTATTCCAGTAGTGGCTTTGTATTAATATACAATAAATTAATTTGATGATGCAATACACTGAGTGCTGACATTAAATACATTACAAATTCTTTTCTCCTTTCTATATTTTTTTTTACTTTTTGTTTTTTATTTAGATAGCTTGTGAACTTTTTCTCTTTGCTTAAAGATTTAGCTTTTCATATTTTTAAATATACTTTTGTTTATTTATCTTAAGCTGGATCCACTCATAATAAATCAATTCAAGGTCAATTTCTAAACCCACCTTAGCTGTATCTTCATCAATTAACAAAACCATATTTTAAACAGCATCTTTAATCCTGGAAGTATCCCTGAACAGTCAGGTCAGGGAATATCTGGAGAAAATATTTATTGGCTAACATACGTCATCTGTGCCTCCCATATTAGATTTTCTTTCGTGACTTAGCTCCAAGTCGTATTTCTCATTCTAATGGCCTAACAGAAATATATATATATATATATATCTAAATCTGACTCTCGGGCTTTATGGAACACTTACAAACATTTTCTAGAATACATTATTTTACAATCTTTTCCCCAGTGTAACTCTGACCTTTAATTGTTACTATTTCACCCATGTTATCCCCAACTCCCTCTTTTAAATTCAATGACACTAAAGAATATACTTACCACACATATTCAACTTTTGTGTTCCTTTCCTGAAGGTGAGTATTCAGTTTTGAACATCTTTTTAACACTAATTTTATTTTAGTAACTAACTTGGGAATTTTTAATATTAATACATTGTGTAATGCAACTGTTATTCCTCCATAATTCCCACATCCTTGCAATAGCTTCTGGCAGCAGTTTAAATTACTCCACTTGGTTCACAAGACTTTGTTTCATACAAACATTTCAGTTCTTTGTTTTCCTGACAATTCACCCAGTTGCTATTTTAGGAACAATCCTTCCACTAATTATATACCCTAGTTGAATACCATCCCTCTGTATGTCCACAAATATTACTCTATCTTTTGCAATGCCTTTGTGTATTGAACTGACCTCCTCCTGTGTACTAAAGCCAGGCAAGAATATTACAGTCACTTCCAACTGCCTTCCCTTATTCCTAGGTTTAAGGCGCTTATCTTTTGTTTCAGCCCCACTACTAGGAAGACATTTTCCCAGAGACTCTGGTGAAATTCTAGGAAAATCAGATTTCATTGAAAGGAAAGATCAAAATGACGGCAGTCTGAATTTGAAGAAACGGCTGCATTTCAAATACAGCAGATATATACTCAAATTCCTCCCAAGTTCTGAAATTTCCTTTGTTTTAGTATTTAAAATACTATTGAATTACAAAGGAGCATAAAAAGACATGAAATGGCTTAATTTCTCCTCTTTAAAAAGCATTTTCTCCCATATGTTAAGTTGTCCATACAATTTGCAATTCATTATTCTAACTAGTAACTGAATAATAACAAGAAGGCTTGTCCACGTACACATATACCAGACTGCTGGTTTATTCATGCAAACAGGAGTTCTGGAATAAAAATAAATCAACACATTTACATCTTCTTCTTTGGTCAGGTTAAGTGAAAAATACAATGGTAATGTGACCTTGACCTTAGCATTTCCTCATTTGAGTGGCAGTATCAAAACAGAAGAGAGATATATTCACTTTTAAAAAAATAATTTCTAAAACAGCAATTAATGGTGTGCTGCAGCCTTTGCTTACTTTATTACTAGAAAACGAGAATCAAGAAAGGACAATATTATTCAAAATATTATTAGATTTTGCTTTCTTTCTGATAAGGTCCCACATATATGAACAATAACCCTTTGTGTTTAACAATAGGTAAGGAATAACAACAGTAAAATCCCCCTGCTCTCCAGCTGTTTCTGTATATCATGTAGAATTTGTTTTAATCTAATGCGTATTGTTGCATAATATCCCCAGGCACATTCAAGTAAAAGCTAAAGCTGTACAGAAAAGCCAACATTTTAATGGGTCTTGTCATTAATGCTTTATTAATTGCCCCAGGCAATGCAACCCCAGAGCTAGGCAAGCTATAACAATATGACACTTTAAGGTCAAATCCAATTCCTGCTGTGTTTTATGGAGTGGGCCAAATATTGAGTTAACAGCAGGAAAGAACAATTTATTGGGCTTTTCTCCGTCTCCTGATTATCTGATCTAAATTAGATCAGTTAGGTTGGTTTTGTATAAAAACAAAACACCTTTTGTCCACTCAACTTCAAAGAATCTTTGTTTCTTCCTATTAGGACAATAATCTTTAGTAACATTCACCTTTTATTTAATGTACTGAATATAAAGATAAGAAATATAAAACCCTCTTTATCCCTACAAAAAATAAAGTCCATAAATGAAAATCCACCTTTATCAGTTTATTTAATATCTACAGAATCACAGAATAGTTTGGTTTGGAAGGGACCCTCAAAAGTCATCTAGTCAAAACCCAATGCAAAGAGCAGGGACATTTAAACTAGATCAAGCTGAATATGTTACCTTCACATCTGAGGTATCTCTTTGGCTGTTCCTCCAAGACCTGGCTACTGAAGAGAAGGTTCGATCTGGGTGGTCAAACTTGCCATCATTTGCATTTAGAAAGAACGTTGTAAAGGGCTCCTGTAGTTAATGAAATGAAGACAGATTAAGAAAACAGCAGAAGGAATCATGCAGCAGGTTTCTAATAATATCCAAATATTTTTTCAGATCAAAATACTTCATAAAGCAGAATTAAAGAAAAGTATGGCACCACATAGTTACATCTATGCATGGGTATCTGTACTGAATGTCTTAATACATTTATTGGCTCTAACCCATTTTGCACACACAAATACCGAGTTCTGCCCAGAAAGGATATTTTAGAATCATAGAATCATAGAATAGTTAGGGTTGGAAAAGACCTTAAGATCATCTAGTTCCAACCCCCCTGCCATGGGCAGGGATACCTCACACTAAACTGTCACCCAAGGCTCTGTCAAGCCTGGCCTTGAACACCGCCAGGGATGGAGCATTCACAACTCCCCTGGGCAATCAATTCCCGTGCCTCACCACCCTTACAGTAAAGATCTTCTTCCTTATATTCAACCTAAACTTCCCCTGTTTTAAGTTTTACCCCTTGTCCTACATCCCTAACAAAGAGTCCCTCCCCAGTACCCCTATAGGCTCCCTTCAGATACTGGAAGGCTGCTATGAGGTCTCCACGCAGCCATCTCTTCTCCAGGCTGAACAGCCCCAACTTCCTCAGCCTGTCTTCATACGGGAGGTGCTCCATGCCCCTGATCATCCTCGTGGCCCTCCTCTGGACTTGTTCCAACAGTTCCATGTCCTTTTTATGTTGAGGACACCAAAACTGTACAAAATACTCCAAGTGAGGTCTCACGACAGCAGAGTAGAAGGGCAGGATCACTTCCTTTGACCTGCTGGTCACGCTCCTTTTGGTGCAGCCCAGGTACGGTTGGCTTTCTGGGCTGTGCGCACACACTGCAGATGGCACATGTTCATTTTCTCATCAACCAACACCCCCAAGTCCCTCTCTGCAGGGCTGCTCTGAATCTCTTCTCTGCCCAACCTGTAGCTGTGCCTGGGACTGCTCTGACTCAGGTCACTGACCTTGCACTTATCATGGTTAAACTTCATAAGGTTGGCATCAGCCCAATTATATATTGACTCTTCCGTAAGACTAATTACTCACCAGTGGCAGACCTATGGAGCTTAGCTCGAGTTCACAATGGCTGCCTTCTTCACTGCAACTGTCGTAAACACCCTCTGTGTTCTTATATTACAATGCTTCTTTACCTCTTGTAAGATGTTATGCCAAAATAAAATCTTGCTTCTGTTCCATTTAACTTAAAAGACCTGAGCCTCACAGTGCACAGAACGGCTCTACAGTCATGATGATGCAGACTATGGTTGCAAGTTATCTAGCTCTATCTTTACTTTGGGGCAGAGGTACAGGGATGAAAGATTTAGAGTTTTTAGTTTTGCTAATTCTATCTGAAACCACACTCCCAATGCTCCGTAAATGGACACAGCTATTAACTTCTGGGTAGGAAGAGCTCAAATCCTTGAAAGTCTGGAGAACCTATTTTTATGTCACTGCATTCCACCACAGGGCAGGGGTTAACAGGGAAAAAACAAATCCTTAATTTGACAGCAGAACATGAATACTGAAATCGTTGCCGACTCCCTGGTTTTCCAACACCAGTCCATAAACCCTCAGATTAAACTAATACTTGGCAATGTATCCACATAAAAGAAAAACACTGCCAAAATCTGATGGGGAATGTTAGTAAAAGTATCCCTTTCATTAAACTCACACACAAATTTATTTCCTTGCATGTCCTGAATATTTGGAAATTTTGCTAAACAAAACAGTTCATAATTACCATATTGGAATTCTTATTACAGTATTTTCACCTACTATTTCAATTTTATTCTATATATCCTCTATTTCCCTTTATGAAAGTTTTGAACAAAGGAGGGAACCCCTCCATTAATGCAGCGATTCCGAGGGAATTATTTCACATTATACATACTGCATTTAAATTACCCAGAAAGAACATTGAAGTAATTAATTTTCTGTCGCATTTAAGAGCAATTAAAATAAACATAAGAAAAGTTTTGACACAAAGGTAGTGAAAGAATCCAAGAAGAGGAGGAAAACAAAAGAGGGAACTCAGACTTTCAGAGACCATTGTTTCTCTAATCTTTACTCTGCATGTTTTCCCAATTAATCTTTCCTATGATGCACAACAGTCAACACAGACTACTTTTTTTCAATAAGGAGAAAAACTTCAATTTCACTTTCTAAATGAGAAGGAATGGCATATCTTTCTTATTGTCATCATAGTGTGCCAGTACTTTTGAAGTAGCTTAGGGGAATTGTTTATATTTGAACAAAGATTTTTTTGTTCTTTTCTTTTGAGCCAGGACAGTACCTTAACTTTCAGTGTCCGCTGGTGCAAATTTAGAATAATTTTCCTTATAATAATGTGAGACATTCTGCGGCTAATTGAATAGCAGGTTTTTTTCCCATAGCTTTTTTTTTTTTTTGCTTAAAACATTGTAGATTTACTTTTAAAGGATAAAAGAATAGGTAACAACCTAAGAAATTTACTTTCATCAGTACAAATGTTCCCATCATAGAATCCTATTATGTGTTATTATAATAAAAATAATCAAATTAAATAAAAAAATTGTCACAATATAATTTCTTGTTGGAGTACTCTAACGAACACTCATTGCACAACGATTTTGCTCGCACTTGTGAATGTTGAGAGAGTGTGTGGCAAGTGAGGAAGAGCTTTATAATTTGAACAGAATATTAAAATTTAACCATAGCTAAGCTTGGTGAGCAGCACAAAGGCATCACAATGAACTGAAATACTGAAAGAAAAGAAATTAAGTTTTTATGTATCCAGATTTGACAGTGAGCAGTAAAATATAAACAAAAAAAGCATATAATTTATACCCAGAGCTAGCAAATGAAAAACAATAAACACAGAAATTGTATGATATTTAATTTATCCTAAAATTCTAGTAGTATAATTTTAACATTAAATGTATGTAAATTCTTTTAAAATTAGAATTATTTTGGTTTTAACTGGATTCCTTCCCAATTGCAACAGCAATCTTTGCAAATCATGCTATTTTTCTAGCTTACCCATACTGAAAAACTTTGTATATTGATATTAGCACAAATAATTCTGCCTTCTACCAACTCCCATCTATCACTTTTTTACTTTATAGGATACATGTAATTTGTTGTGAATATCATTGTGGAGCAGACTGTGGGTCACTGTTGAGGTTCTGAAATCAGCAGCAGTTGATGGATTTAAAAACGGCAGAAACCAGACAAATGATGTAATTACAATACATTATGTGAAAATATTAATCCAAAAATCCATGACAACATTATTTTAAGCATCCGAGACAAACACACAAAAGCAATAAGATTCGTAATCAAGGATTAAACTTTTAGTAGCTGAGCACTACGGGGTGCCCTATTATGTTATCCTGCTATGACCTGTTGTGCCTCTCTCTCTGGATTTTTAATCCTTAGAAGAAATTCAGAGCTTTCACTTGCTTTATCTCAAACCTCTCACATAATTTTAAGGTAATTTTTATTCTCCGGAAAGTCAAGTGCTTACATTATAGAAATACAATTCATATCTGTATTCAATACACTCATTTAAATACTGTTATTCTATGACACCGATTACTGTCGTTTCATGTAAAGGTTTTGCTACTATGAAAGCTATAAAGCTGCACAATATTCTCATTATAACCCCATCTCACTCATTCCTAATATTCTGAATAAAATTCATGCCTTTTTCACTGCAAACAAAAAGAGAAATTCTTGGGGTACTTGATTACGATGAATACAAGCTTGAGCTGTGGGAACAAGGAATTTTTCCATTCAACAGCACTTCTCTCACCTTTTCACAGTGCCTAGCCTCATCTGAATCAATTCTGGTGGGAGTAAGGAAACCAGAAGGAAGTGATGTGTCATTGTAAGACATCTTACATCAAACAAAAATGTCTTTTCAGCCATTGTAAGAGAAAAAGAGAGCATTTTGGGATTTCTCAGTGATCCACACCTTTTGTCTGATAGATCTTCCACTGTCCTGCTCAGACTTATCAAAATGAAGGCTCAGATTCACTTATGTTTATGAAAGGATTTCAAGTCCTCCTCACCTTTGACCTTCACTTAAAATTGGTTTCAGCTCAATCAGACCTGATGCATAATAAATCCAGAGTTTCTTCTTGTACAGGTTGTACAAGCACTTAGTCATTGTAACAGTAACTGGAAGCCAATTATTCTCTACAAACTTCTTAATTACTATGTTAGAGAATCATGCTCGTTAATACTGCTCTCCCTTTCAGTGAAGATGTATCTGATACACACAAACACAACTTCTTCAACAGCAACTACTGAGAGCTTTTTGCGCAATAACTCTAGCATATTTCACCTAAAAATCTGAAAAAAAATGCTGATATTTAGATTGTACATGATTCAAGCCAGAAGTCATTCTTCTGTCTACTTTTCTCTTTTCTTCTGTCTGCTTTTCAGGTTGACATTCAAGTCACTGGAGTATATGTCGTTCTGATGCAGTATTCTTGGTTTAATCTATTCTCCCTTCTGAAACTTCAATACTTACTAGTCCAGGCACAAAATGTGAAAAAAAACGGCTCTTGAATGAGGTAATAAGGGCACCTACCTATAAACTATGAATATTTAATTTATTAAAAAATTGGACTATGTAAAAAAAAACCTTTTTGTCACGGTTTAACCCCAGACAGCAGCTAAACCCCACACTAGCACTCGCTCATTCACTCCCCTTGGATGGGATGGGGAAGAGAATCAGAAGAGTAATTGTTTGATGAAGAAAACTTGTGAATAATCATAGAATCATAGAATAGTTAGGGTCGGAAAGGACCTCAAGATCATCTAGTACCAACCCCCCTGCCATAGGCAGGGACACCTCACACTAAACCATCCCACCCAAGTCTCTGTCCAGCCAGGCCTTGAAAACCACCAGAGATGGAGCATTCACAACTTCCCTGGGAAACACATTCCAGTGCCTCACCACCCTTAAAGATCTTACTTACATCCAATCTAAACTTCCCCTGTTTAAGAATTAACCTGTTACCCCTTGTCCTGTCACTATAGTCCCTGATGAAGAGTCCCTCCTGAGCATCCCTATGGGCCCCTTCAAATACTGGAAGGCTGCTATGAGGTCTCCACACAGCCTTCTCTTCTCCAGGCTGAACAGCCCCAACTTGCTCAGCCTATCTTCATACGGGAGGTGCTCCAGTCCCCTGATCATCCTCGTGGCCCTCCTCTGGACTTGTTCCAGCAGTTCCATGTCGTTTCTATGTTGAGAACAGCAGAACTGCCCACAATACTCCAAGTGAGTCTCACAAGATCAGAGTAGAGGGGTAGGATCACCTCCCTTGACCTGCTGGTCATGCTCCTTTTGATGCAGCCCAGGGTACGGTTGGCTTTCTGGGCCGCAAGTGCACACTGCTGGCTCATGTTAAGTTTGGCTCCTATAGAATAAGCATATTTTTTTGGCTTAGATGTGCACGTGATGTGCAAAAATACTTAACCATGGTTTAATTTCAGTAACACCTCAAAGGACAGGAAGACAGTGTTACATAAATCATGCTGTTCTTTGTTAGTTTTCATCCTCGTTATTAACCTGACTGAATAATACAGTTGACCCTCACATTCGTTATTTCTGTAGTTATCTAATTTTTAATCTACTTCTCAATTTAGAAAGAAAGCTGATAACTTTCAAGAAACAGATGATTTTGAATACAAACTTCATGTTTCTGGAGATCAGTGGGATTCATTTGTAATTACAGCATTAAATATTTCTAGGTTGAAAAATTTATTAGTGACAAAACTGTGGCAGAGATTGATGATATCAAAATCAATTAAACAGGACAGAACTGAGGCTGAGGCATAAAGTGCCTTTTATAAAAGTAGCCTGGTACATCACATAAAGGAAAGCAATAGAGGGAAATATAAAGCAGTAGTGAGCAGATTATCACTGAATTGACTCAGAAATATGATATTACAAGCAATATTTTGAAGAGAACTGACAGGAACCAGATTCATCTGTCAAAGCCAAAAAGCAAGATTAAAAAAAACACAAGGTCTTCTGCAACACTATATATACATACTTCAGAGTGACTGAAACTTTCTCTCCTACTGCAACTACTGTTTCCTCCAACACAAAGGTCTACGCACATAGATTATATAGTTTCTCCTCCTGGATCCCCGTTACTCTATACTATTTTGGTCTGCCTCTAGACTATGTCATTCCCAGTATACATTCTGTTGTAAGATTTTTGTTTGTTCATTTGCTTGCTTGTTTTCTTTCAGTTTATCTTTTTTTCCTTTCCTTTTCTTTTATTCTTTGGTCTGTGCAGCCCCCACCCCCTGATTTCACTTTCACTCCTCTCTTTCACTCTCAATTTGTTACCACTTTCTACCAAAAGCTCTTCTGTAACAAATCTCTTACAATGAATCTCCAATCTCTTGAAATACTGAAAGCATTTTTCTGCTTGAATCTCTGCATTTCTTATTGTCACTTTCCTCTTCTTGGACTAGACTACAATTCACCTGTTACAAATGTTCTTACACAGTCTTTTTCACAAACTCAAACCAAAACAGTAGCTCAAGAAATTCACAAGCAAGAAATCCTATTTTTACTTCCAGAAATCTCACTTACCCTTATTTATCAACTTCACTGGCATAATCTTCTTTCTTAGGATCTTTCATCTTTTATTTTGCAGCCAAAAATATTGTTCTAAGGAATCCTATGACTTTATAATCCCCGTATTTGTAAACTTCTCCTGTCTTCATACCAACATATTTTCAAACCTTTATTTTGGGTTTCCATATGCAGCCTTATCTGATCTCATCAAGTTACTTTTTTTTTCCCTTTTGTTGAGCTTTAAGCTTTCCCCACATCTGTCTCACTTTTGTTGTCTCCTCCCACCAGAGATTTCTGTTCTTAGCTGGTCACTCCCATTTAAAAAATCTTTAAAATACTTATCTAGGTGTGCCCACGTACTGAAATTCTCCCATTGTTGTTTTCACCTTCTTGCCATCAGCAATCTCTTCCCCAGAAAATACCGTTTTTCCTTTTCTTTTCTGCTTTATATTCTCACATATATTGTTTGCTCTAACATGCAATTTGTCAGGTCTATATTGCAAGGCCACCAAGGCAGAGACCTTGTTCTCTTGCTCCTTTAGGGCAGAAGGGAAAGAGAGCAAAAACACCTACAATACTACATAAACATCAGTAGTAAAAATGACACAGCATTAGCCTAATGCAGGAAATGAATACTCCTTGGTGAGTTGTACATTCAGCCTGTAAGCACTTTCAGACTTTTGCCGACTAGCAAGAGGGGACCTTTTGTTGAATAGCTGCCAAAATTAATAGATAAACATGCAAATAAGACTACTATTTTTAATATACTTTAAGGCAACACGGAAGCACATGTGAACCATAAAATATATTCACAGTACATGAATAATTTAGCAACACTCAAAAGCAGCACAGGGATCACCCCATATAGGAGTGTAATCAACGTTTAGTTTCCCACGGGTTAAGAAGTATATCCTGAACTCATAGACACATGACTTCTTCCCTTTTGAGTGGAAATACAAGCTATGTCTAAGGAAAGCTGAGATGAGTAAAAACTCAGATATCAAGCTTTGTGTGGCTCTGTTTTGCTTGGTCATGTGCGAAGCATGTTTACAATACACCTTATGCGGCAGATTTTCATTGGCAGGGTGTAGTTTTGAGTTCAGTAATACCTGGTGACTCGTTAGTTACATAGTCACATAGTGACTAATTTTTCATTAATTTAGGTTTCTCTGTGCAACCTTAAGTTTCTCAATTCTCTTTTTCTGTAATTCATTGTGTTAACATGTAAACTGAGCTCAGATTCAACCTATCTTTGATGTTTTGTCCCCTTCCTAGATCTGATTTTGAGGATAGATTTAAGCATGAGATTTCCAGAACGGAAATATAAGTTTGAATCTATATTTTTAAATTTCTGAAAACTGTAAATTTTTTTAATATAAACATATATATTTATAATGTAAATATATATAAATATGATATTTATAATATGAAACTGGTTCTATAAGTCCCCTCTCAATTTGACATAGTTTAATGGATTTTTTACAAAAGGTTTTTCTTTAATGTTGTATGTATCTGTCCCTAGATGAAAATAATAAATGGATATCTGACTGCTATCAGCTTTTTGTATGGGCCAGAGACTTTTTTAGGTGCATTTTCTTCATTATATGTGTCCTTACACCACAACAATTTTGTGCCTAAATATATTTCAGATTGTTAAATGAACATGAGCCGGCAGTGTGCGCTCGCAGCCCAGAAAGCCAACCGTATCCTGGGCTGCATCAAAAGGAGCGTGACCAGCAGGTCGAAGGAGGTGATCCTGCCCCTCTACTCTGCTCTTGTGAGACCTCATCTGGAGTATTCTGTGCAGTTCTGGTGTCCTCAACATAAAAAGGACATGGAACTGTTGGAACAAGTCCAGAGGAGGGCCACGAGGATGATCAGGGGACTGGAGTACCTCCCGTATGAAGACAGGCTGAGGAAGTTGGGGCTGTTCAGCCTGGAGAAGAGAAGGCTGCGTGGGGACCTCATAGCAGCCTTCCAGTATCTGAAGGGGGCCTATAGGGATGCTGGGGAGGGACTCTTCGTCAGGGACTGTAGTGACAGGACAAGGGGTAACGGGTTAAAACTTAAACAGGGGAAGTTTAGATTGGATATAAGGAGGAAATTCTTTCCTGTTAGGGTGGTGAGGCACTGGAAGCGGTTGCCCAGGGGGGTTGTGAGTGCTCCATCCCTGGCAGTGTTCAAGGCCAGGTTGGATGAAGCCTTGTGTGGGATGGTTTAGTGTGAGGTTTCCATGCCCATGGCAAGGGGGTTGGAACTAGATGATCTTGAGGTCCTTTCCAACCCTAACTATTCTATGATTCTATGATAGGAAGGACCCCTGATCATTACAAATGAGTATACCAGTATACCTACAGAATTTCTGAGATTTTAAGTTCTGGAAGAGCAACAAGATTGTGATAGAAGAGTATTTTCATGAAAAAGATAAAAATAGTGATGACAGAAGAGATGTGTAGCTACAGACATTAGTGAAAACCCGGATTCAGAAATACTTACAATACGAACAAGCCAAGCCAATGTAGAAGTAGATGTAGAGTAGTGGGTGTTGTAATGGTAAGGTGGAGTCTGGTCATCTTCCCATGTCTCGTACCGCTCTGCATAAAAGACTGCCCTCTTTGGGTTCAAAGCACCAATAGGCTACAAAGGGAAAAGAGGACAAATACATCATCAGCTGAAGGGCAGCATGGCTGCTATGTTGTAATTCTGCACTGAGATTTACTACATAGGAGGCTCTGCAACCAAACTATAATAATCCCTTCAGATTGCTATAATCTTAGAATTTTTTTTTCCAAAGGCTTTTTGTACTAGAAGTCATATTACTTTTCTTATTTTAATTGAAAATATAAGTGATCAACATCTGCAAAATTTCAAGATCTTCTTGAAGTATGAGTTGTTTCCCAATTAATTCAGTAACATTGTGCTAGAAATCAACTTCTAAAACTGCATTTAAAATGCACTGAGGCCAAACTAATATTTCTGTTGCTGTCATTCACCATAACCACACAGCTAATGAAAACTGACTTTTACTCACACAGGATACTTTGTAATGCACAGTTCATGATGAAAAGATTTCACGCGGAACTGCTGATGGTGTCTGGTGATCCTAAGCAGGAATACTTAAAAAACATGCATAGTCCTGCAGGACTAGATGTACTTTTTGACTGAACAAAAGCCATGTTTTACTGAGCAAAACAAACAAGCTTTGTATTTAAAACCAATAGAATTTGGAAATTATTCACAAATTTAAAGTCCACTCCGAGCATACTTAACCGACAATCCATACAAAATAGGTAAACAATAAAAGAAATGTAAGGCAATAATAGCAACTGTTTGTTTTCAAGTGTCTACTTAGGGGCATATGCTTTTCCATGCTTTTTTAATCCATTTTATCTCAGATTTTTTTTCAAAATGCATTTGTTCTTGAGTGATACAAAATTCACTGGGTTGAAAATATACAACAGAAAGCAACTAAAATGTTGAAATAAATAAATAAGTGATCTTAAATCTTTTTTCCAGATGAGATAGTAGTAGTGTATTTACTACTTATCTGTAACGAATGTTCAGATTTTAGCTTTTGTGGTAAAATTAACCAAACACACACAGTTTAATACTTAGAGAAGAGCACACTCCACACCAAATAATTGTATAAATTAATAATAATTTAAATAATTACTTGATTTATATTAATAAAAAGTAAGAGTTAGAATTTATATTATTAAGGAAATTACAACTTCAAACCAAACATATACTCAAGGACTTTTCAAGACCCTTTTCAAAATGCTAACAGGTATTCTCACATTCCATTCCATCACACAGTTTTTCTACTGAATTAAAATCCATAGTAATTTGGAATGGAAATACCAGTACATGGTCAATTCAGTGTGTTTCACTACACTATGTAAGTAACTGAACAGTTTTAAAGCTGCAAGTATTTTATTACTTCAGTGTTTCTATATTTTTAAGATGGCTGTTAAAATGCTGACACAGAATGTGATATTGTCCAGTTTTTCATAGTAGAGCTTGTTTTCAAGTAACATTGATGAACACTTACATTTTTAAATATTACGATTTCAGTATTCTTCACATGAAACATTCTGGATGCTTAATACTTTGCTGTGTCATGGAGATGTCAGTAGCTTTCTCATACATGCAAAATGTATGAGTAATCCCTAAAGATCAGTGTTATCTGGTGCAGACTGCACTCACAAAACATTCTTGAAAAAGAAGTATGAACCATTCCCTAACTCTTTCCAGGCTTATTTCTCAACTACTGGAAAAAGAAAAAATAAATATTTGCATTTTTGTTATGCTTGGTTTCGTTACACATCCTGCCACTGTCAGGAAACACACTGGCATAATTATAGCCTAAAAATTGCCAATATATATAAATGGTTATTTGACCACTTCCTTGAAAGAGTAACTTATGAAAAGAGTCTTTACCTATTTGACTGACAAACTGTGCACTCTGCTAAATTAATTTAGGGCTCTGCGTTGCTTTGGGGACTGCATGGGACCTACTGCCCTCATTAAGTACTGTGCATCCACTTCTCTGGCAGAATAAATTCTAGTCCCCAACAGCACATTTCAAAATTTAAAGCAGTAATTCACACTCTAGTTTGTTAAGAGGAAATGTTCACCCCCTCTGAGAAGGAAACTAAAAATTGCAGCCAAACTGTTGAGACTGAATTTTGTAACAGAAAACTACCCTGAGAATCTCTCTTCCCTTCACTGTGAAGGTGCACCTTACCCTACACTACAGCAAATTTTGAGGCTATGGAAGACAGAGGCACCATCTGTCACAATATTATTGTACGTACATGATTGAAGGCAAAGTAGACATGGGATATGGCGATTAATGCAAGACTGAAAATCAAAACTCCAGGCCTTTCAAAATATATTTGAAATTGATCAGATGTCTTTCATCAAATAAGGTCTGTGTTTACACTCTTCACTGTGAATTGATTACAGTAACAAGAACTGTGAAGCATAACTGCTGCTCAAAAATAATTACAAGGTATTTTATTTTGTAGACCAGCAAAATTTTAATGATGGCTTAACCTGTAGCTTTAAAAAACTCCTTTAAATATATATATATGTATATATTGTTGTACTTAATGGAAAAGCTACTTTCTCTCAAGAAATGGACAATACTTTTCCAAAGTCACATAAAACACCAACACAAACACACCATCGTGTTTTCTAGGTTCTTCAGGGAGAAGTGTTATTTCAATTTAAAAGATAAAAGATATAATGTTTTAAGATGGTGCATTCCCAATGCCTGCACAAGTAGCTAAAATAATCTACTTTCAGAAGACACATGTTCAATTTATTAAATGATAAACCTAAAAAGCTGTATTCTGAAGATTACCTTCATCCTCATCAATATTCTTTTCAGAGTCAGAATCCATTTTTCTTTCAATTACTTTGGGATTCATCTCAAGAAAAATGCTGAAATGCACAAAATATCTGCTGCATTAAATGCACTCTTTAAGAGAAATATCATGAGAATCATCTCTCTTCTTGCTTGATATGGAAATTTTTGTGTGAAAATCTCTGGGAAGAATATTTTCTGGGAATTACCCTTTCTTGACACAGAGATAAGGAAACAAAGAAAGAAAGAATTTAAGGGGTTAGGCAGAGCTTGTTTTCAGCTAGAAAGTCTCACTTCAACTTCTTGGGACAGATCCTGAATTGGATGAACTAGTGATCTGGATGATAGCCCGGGATTTGGGTGGTATAGGTTAATTTCTTCCATTCCACAAAGATTTCCAGTGTTCCTGGGTAAACTGCTTAGGTATGACTAGCTTTCAACACAAAAGTGTGCAAGAAATACCTGTGCTATCTCTAGAGGGGCTGGCGTGCAAACACGGCACCATTTATGCAGACATGGCAACTGAAATCTCAGAAGCACTGCAGAGGGAGGAGAGCTGGGAGCTGCCCATCCTCATGCAACTCTGAAGCTTCTGCTTCAGCATCATACCAATTATCACTGGCCTGTGGTGAAGAAATACAAGCAACTTCTGATCCCCCTTTTCTCTGCAGTAATGGAGACCCTCTATGTGAACCACTTCTCTGCATATTAATGGAAAGGACTTAAATCTACGCTGATGTAGGAAAACACACGAGTTGAAAATGCTAATGGAAAGTGCTCAAGTATCTTTTTTGTTGTGTAATTAAAAAACTTATTAACCACAAATAGATCAGCTTGTGTGCACCAAAAAAACCCAGGCATTTTCTGAAAGTGAAAACTTCTGTTAATAAAATAGCATGGAGTAAACACAAAGAGGTCTAGCTTTCTTAGTGTTTTATTTTAATGTCCATTTGGCAAAATGCTGTTACTTAAAGAAATGGTAACAGTTTATCTTTCAGTAAAGACATATATTTTTGGTAAAGACTTTAAATCTCAGTTGTCCGAACTAGCAACTAACCCAGTTTTACTCTGATGAGGCATGTGTCACACTAGATAGTAAGTTCTGCAGCAACTCCAACCCTAACTATTCTATGATTCTACTTCTAATTGTAGTCCTTCACATTTCATGTGAAATGCCATAAAAACATTTTATTCTTTTCCTCCACCTAAACAAAACAACTCACTACATGATAATGCCTATTCAGCCACTTCACCTCTGATGTATTAAAAGCTGCTCTTTGAGTTTGTTTTATGCTTCTTTTTCCGTTTAAAAATAAAGTAATCATTTACTTTAACATTAAAAACTTACTGCTATTCATGTCATTCTTTTCTTACCTGGTTAATCTCTTCAGACATCTGGCCTTTGAACCAGTGTATTGTCAATACCTCTAGTGTTTATATCCACTGGACATGTTATGTTAACTCATGTAATATTTACTGTTTTGCCAACTATCTTCATAGAACTACATTCCCTCATGAGAGCAGAACTGAACGTAGCATCCTATTTATCCAGCCACTGAAATATCCTGCTTATCTTGGCTTTAATTCATTCAGCAGCTACCTTATCTGTTTATCTGTCTTTTTTTTTTTGGTAATGTATTGCACAAAAGTGTAGCTGGGTACAAAAGAAATCTTGAGCATGGCTTTATTTGGCTATGGCTGAGTAAACACTAAGCTTTTCCTCACTGCTTGTTTTTTATAAAAGAAAAAAAAAAAGCACTGAACAACAACCGTTAAGTAGGACATCTTAGGATGGTAGTTTAAAATTTAAAACAAATTCTAATATTATCCAAATCTGTAAACAGCTTTTCTTTAGCATACCAATCTCAACATTATCAAGTAAGAGTACTGGCAGATTCAAAGTACCACAGTCTCACTCAGAACTTTTTATTTAAGAAAAGAAAATGTTCAATTGTGTGGCTTAAACCACATGAGAGTCAAACTAATTTTAATTCTGATTAGGTAGAGTTGTTTGTGGTAAAGACAGAAGTTTAAGTTACAGAAACTGATTTCATTTTTTCAGTGAGAGTGGCTCTTGATAAGCCTATAAACTCCATTCCACAGCATACACATTTTTGGAAGTATTAATTGTGGTTTGCCTTGAAATATTCACACTTCGATGCGTTCATTTGCATTATTACATTTAGAAGCCTTGGGGCTTTATCACTTCCTTTTCTTGAAATGGCATAGTAATAAGGAAATGTGGTTATGCTTATCACCACCCATCAGTCAAATACCTTCCATATTAACAAAATACAATTTTTTCCACTCAGTGAATGGGTGTGTGATGTTTCATACACATGTCAATATTAGTATTACTTTTCCTGGTGAAGAAATAATTTTATTTAACAGGATGTATGACTGGAAGTAAATGAGGAGGAATTCCCATTTACACTTTAATGAGGAGGGACAATGCAGCATGTCAAAACCATGCATTCAGTATAATTTAGGAGTAAAAGTCATACAATTTTGCACAAAATCCCGTACCGTGTTATAAGTATGGTGAAACCCCCAAAACCTCAATGGACAGTAAGGGCTTCATATACTTTTCATGCACTACTGTTTAATACCAGAGGTATTCTTCCAAAGGAAATCTCAATAAAGAAGAAAAAAAGCAGATCACCTGGTGGTTTGATAGTGAAAAGATAATCTATGTATCTGTGACAGCCTCTTTCATTAGCTTTTCATTGTGTCAAACAATAAATGTAACCTTTAACCTCGTACATGTAATGAATAAAACTTCAGCCCACACTGTCTAATCAAATGAGAGGTCCAATATATCCTACTGCTACAGCACCTTCCATGCCCATGGGCCCTGGTTTTAAATCTCAAACTGTATACAAAAGCAAAAAAAAAAAAAAAAAAAAAAATCCTTGATATTTCCAAACACTTCAAAGAAAAAGAGCACAGGAATTTTCAGACTAATATTTAAGTATAATTGTTCTAAGAAAACAAGCAACATCTGGATGTAACAGTACCACAATAAGGAGCACTACATAAAAACAGAATAGAATGGAATGGAAGGAAAGGACAAGTTACATATTCAAGACAGCTCTGCAGAAATGTAAATATTTAAGTTTGAGCTAAATGCAAAAGGCATATGTTTTACTCTGTCACTGACATCATAAGCAAGCCAAACACATCTAATTTCATTTCCACAAAACATATGTATTGCATTTGTTGTGTATGTTCACTTAGGAATTGTGATATCACAAACATGGTGTATCATAACTTATACAGAAAGCCTAGGAATCAAAGATTAAAAAAATTTAAAATTATCATAATTGACACTGGAGCTTTGCATGAACTTTGTGTAATAATACACAAAGTATTTATTTTTTTAAGTTAGATTTAGCATCTGCATTTAACTATCAAAACTATTTTAAACCAACAAAACAAAGTATGATAGCTGGTTTCTCTTTTAATTTCATTGATTTTGTGGGGTTTTTACCGTTAAAATTCTAAATAATTTCAAAAGATTGCTTGAGGGTTATTACTTGCTCAATATTAAAGACAGAGGCTTTGTGAAACTTAAGAGGGGCAAACTTGCAGGAAGACAGAAGGTCAGGAACTGACAAAGGAGATTTTATCCATCAACAGCTTAGCTGGAGGTTCTGATCTGCCATCTAATCTGCAGGAACATTTTTCCATTGCAGGGTAAAATCTGACAGAAGGAAATGGCTCCTCATGGAAAGGATACTGTGTGTGCCTGCCCCAGAGGTCTGTCTGAGGCTTGATAGCACACCCCAGTTCAATAATGTGAACAATAAATCACTAACTCCTGCTTTTAAGCAGTAGGCTACTCAGGATTTACCTCTCTAGCAAGGAAAGAAGGGACTTATTTACAGATACAGGACAATATTGAAAATGAAGACAGAATTGCCAAAGAAATACTTCAGATACATTCCGATTTTGAAGAGTTTTACTGATAATGCCCAAATTGAAACAGAATGCAAGTAATTCGTAACAGCCCAATGCACAAAGGAAGGCATTTCATATTAACTGGCCACTGCCTTTTACAAAAAATCATTAATCTATTTTTTTCTTTTAAAGCCATTGTGAAATGAAATCTATCAGATGTTATTATAATAAACAGTGGGAAAAATTTGCAATTACATCCCGTTTATCCTGAGGGAACCCACAACACTTTACAGATTGCACATGTGTTTTCTCACATATCCATGGGACAAATGCAGCCAAGATATTGCCAGAAAGGAAAGACCATTTTTAACTAGCTCTGCGTAGGCTTTTTTTTAGTGGTCAAAATCCTAGCTTTTCCAGAGGAAATCACTGGTAGCTTTTGAACAAGAGAATGCAGTTATCAAATTGGGTAAGAAAAGGTCCTCAGGCAAAATACTGCTGTGCACATTGTATGTATTCTTGAAGAAATATAAATAACCAGGGACTTGATTTTACATTTCCTTTCAAAGAAGAGCACTACTAGGAGCGCAGCGATACTTAATAAGCTATGCAAGCACTAATTCCATGGTGAGACTTTACTTACTTATGAGGAAAACCTATCTATGCAACTATCACACTACTACCTGTAGCAATTACAAACTTTGATAGGCTGCCATAAAAATTGGGATTCAACCAAAACTAAGTACCTAATGAAGGACTCCTGAGACACTATCTGATCTTATTGCACTTCATCACATGCAGTGCTATTAATATTAGAAAAAAGGGAGCTTGAGAGATTTTGATAAGTGTAAGTATCTTAATGAAAGGTTTATTACTATAAACAATTTTAAACCAGAAATATATTTACACATGCTAGGCAACAAGCCAGTGAAAAATGATCACTGGTCTTTATTTAACTGATGTCTGTGCATCTTCTTTCATTGTTCCTAGCACAAACTACAATGGTGTTATGGAACTGAAAAAAACACATTTGTGAAACATACCTATAACATCATGAAAATTCAGGAGTTCTACATAACCTAGGTACAATTCTTAACCAATTTGTTTACAGTTGAGGCATGCCGTGAATGCATTTTAATGTCTATTTTTATTATTTGTTTAGCTAAGAAAAAAGGGAGAGGAAACTTCAGTGTGTCCTTCTGCTATTATGCAGTCAAATCCTACTTAAATTATTTTAGAAGTCTCACAAAAGCAGGCTTCCAGGAACTGTTACAATACATCTGGAGGTACTGAAAGCACACTCTTTCCAGCAGGGATATGGCAATGTGAGATAAACAGGGTGGGATCCTTCCATTGCTGCCTATGATATGTGCTTGCAGGATTGGGAGGAAACAAAAGCAGACTTAAAGGCAGAAGCCCCAGAAACTCCATCCCTGACCAGAAGCAGAAGGAAAAGCAGGGGCTGCAGCAAAGGGCTGCAGAACAGGGTTTGTTTGGGGGGTCATTTTCTTGCCTCCAGCCTCATTTAAGTCAGCAAGTGATAGTCTCCTGTGGTTTGAGCCTCACTCAACTTGTATGAGCAACTTCTCCCTCCTGGCTGAGTAACCATTGCAAGGATGCAAGAAAGCTGTCATGCACAAACAAAAGAAACCTCATGCTGGGGATATTGCAAGGCTATCCATTTTGACTAGTAACGAAAAACAAACACTTTCTTAGTTGATTGGAAACAGGAAGGAGACTTCCCACAACACAGTTTCAAGCCCTGTTTTTCGCTTTTATTCCAGCTGTCGAAAAGGAGAGCCCCTCTACATGCTCCTACTGTGCTTGGCCAGGACACACCTTCTCCCCAGTCTGTTGACAAAATCAGAATACCAGAGCTGGGTATAGATGGCAGCCTGGTGCTATCAGAGAAACAGATACTAGGAACTGCATCACTACAAAGCACTAGATGCTCAAGTCCAGTGGGAGGACAACACTCACAAATAATGATAGGGACCAAATACTTCAGGGTCTAACATACAAAATACTTGTTTACGGAATAATTATTAAACCAAAAGGAGGTGCTGCTATTATATTACTTATCCAGTCATTGCAGAAGTCCAAACTTTTTATTCCTGAAGGATCAGCTTTCATAAACTAAGGGAGACAATTAGTGAGATCAAATGGTCTAACGCACTCATGATCTGTTAAGTCAGAAGGTATGGAGGAGTTGCAGATCTGTTGGAACCAGTTCAGTCAGGTACAAGGAAGTAGGATAATATAGAGATTCAGTATAAAATGATTCTAAAATAGCAAAGTCTATTTCAGACTATTCTGACTTAAAGACCTAACTTAGCTAGGCTGTAAATATAAAACGAAATCTCTTCCTAAGAGGGCTGTCTGACTGTCTTTAACATGTTTGAAGCATACCTTTGAAAGATCTCTGAAGTTGCCTGGAAGGGTCAGGTCTAGCTCTTCAGATTCATAGTTTGTTAAAACCCACGGAAATACAGGGTATTGGTTCAGATCATTGTACGTTCGTCCTATGAAGAAAGAAAATATTTTAAGAATTCGGAAATAGCATCCACTTCTCCAGCTGAAAAGCAGTCTAGCAGTTACTTTTGTTGCCTCAGATGTTCTCAGTTCCCACCACTTCACAGAATCAGGTATAAATCTTCTAGACAAAAGTAGCCATTTAGATGCACTTATCTTGAATCAGAAGTCAACACAGAAATCAGTAGAATATAAAGAGCACAGTACCTTTCAAGATCAACTAAAATGCACCGTATGCCAATAAACCCTTTCTTTTCTATTTCCATGAACATGTTTTCATAGCCTGAATATTGAAATTTAAAACCACTTGACTATTATTTTCCCAGCAACTGTATGCAGTATCATTAGCTGGCAAAGATTAAATGAGACTACAAACAGCAAAGGACATCTGAGATTTGCAAATGCAGGTCTGTCCTAGGTAGACCATACTAATCCATTATTCCCCACAGTTGTTCTTCACTGAAGTGGTGAGATTTCACTGCAATAGCGGAATTAAAGTGGAGGAAGTCGTATTTGCTTTAACACTATTTCATAAACACTTTGAAAATTAAAAAACATTTTCAGCCCCATAGAAGACAGAGCTGACTGCCCCAGGCCACTCTCTCCAAACATAATGAAAGAAACATTGCTACTATCCCAGCAACTCAAATGTGCAAAAGCCGTCCTTATAGTTCCAAAAGAACAATCTGCAGCTGAACTGGAAATTATGAATTCATCACAAGGAAAAGTGTTTGGGAAAGGCTGTTATTTCTGTACCAGCTGGTATTTAGTAGTATCTAACAATTCAGTGATGAGACAAATGAAGCTGCTTAGTACAGAACCATCAACCCTATTGATTTAATGAGAACCACATAATATGCAGCATGACTCTTAAAAACCAAAATCGTGTTATAAATATATGTGTGTATGTATTTATATAATACAATTAGCAGACTGAAATAACCCAGGTTAACAATTCCCAGTCCTGCGGCAGATTTACAGCCCTGTCTCACTAACTGCTTCCTTCCAGATTCTGGACAGATTCCTGGGGTATAAAACCCAGCACAGGAAAACACAGGCTTCCTTGTTCTGAGTAGTATTTGCAATTTTCCACAAAAATCAACTCTGCTTTAATGAAATGTGAAACTTTCACTGCTTTACAAACACCTTATTTTTTCAATAGAAGTTGATGAACAAGAAGCAAGTTTCTATTTTGTACATAGTTTCACTGGAAACAGGAAAAGTACATATTGTTAACAACTGTGTGCCCTCATTTTTACTTTATGAACACATAGATGTTCACAAGAATATAAAAAAATAACTGAGGTGCAATGCAACTTCATTAAAAAAGCACTGTCAGCACTTTTTTGTGACACGCAGATCAAGATGGACAGAAACAAAACCACTTCTTTAATACTGACAATGGATGAATGCGAAAACACTCCTGGACAGAATGAGAATGTATCAAACAATTAAATCAAGAAATACACCATAATCCATGTAAGGGAGGAAAAGGAAAGGTGCTCTCTGGCAGAATATTAATTGGTTTAGGTTTTTTGGGGGGAGCTCTATATGTCTCAACAACTCTGAACAACTCTGAACTCTTAAGACAACTCTGCCTCATCTTCCACATCCATCAAATCAGAATACTATTCTCCTCTTTAGCAAGGGATTTATTACATATGAAATGTAAAATTTCTTGAGATTGTAAAATTTAAGGTTCTGTAAAATATGGCCTTTATAAAACTATACCTTTATATAATTAACATTTTTCTTACCATCAGAATCCTCAATTAACTGAAGAGTATGTAAGAGCTTGCGCAAAAGAAAGACATTTGCATTTCTGTGGAAAGCAGACTAAAGGAAATTTGAGATTCGGAAAGAGAATAACTGAGATGACTGTAATCTTTTACAAAGCGTAAGTAAAATAATGATTCTTCAGAATCAGAAGTTTCATGGGATGCAGTTCACAGTATAAAGACCTTCAGCTGAAAAGAATTTATAGAAATATTTGGCGAGGTGAGAACATCCTTTCACAGAATTTTGAAAGGAAATCTGGGGTTACCCAAGGTGACCTTTTACTTCAAAACTGGGATTTTATTTAATTTTTATATTCCCTTAATTTCAATTTCAATATTCAGTGAACAGGATTTGACTTTCTGTTCCTGTTCCATTTCGGAACATCATAAATATGTGAATAGCACAATAAAAAAGCAATCATGAGCCTCACTGCTGTATGTGAGTTCTTTCTTGCTGTATGGTTTTGATAGCTAACTTACAGTATGGACACATGAACAAATATGTGGAATTAGCTCCATGTCAGGACACTGCTGTAACTCTTGTGTGCATTTTTTCACCCCACACTGAAAAACAATTTCATGCAGCTTAGGTAGGATAAGTCAGAAACAATGGAGCCTTTATGATTATGCATTTGATAAATATAACCATAGTCTTGTGGAAAAAAAACCAAAGTATTTACTTCTCTCCTACTTCAATATTTATGGACGATGTTTTACTTATTAAGAGATTCACTACTAAGAATAGCTATTAATTTGTTTAGTAATAAAGTTAGTGATTTTTTTTTTCTCAATTCAACTATTTTCTTAATACCAACAAATAAAAATGACTTGAGAAGATGATATGTAATTTAAATAGTGAAATGAGACCAAACCTACATGGTAAGTCCACACATCTATGCTTATCTGAGTGGAGGACAGTGATCTAGGCCTATAATGGGATTACAAATCCCTAATTCTAAACATGCATAAATATTAGTGGTTTAACTTTATTAGGAATGCTTACTCAGTCAGTCCTGGCTTCACAATGATTATTTTCAGAGTTAAGTCAGACAATGAATATATTTAGCCATCTCATCAATTGTCTGCTGCTTTCAACAAGAATTATTTGGTTCTTTATTTAGTGAAATAAACATCAAACATAAATCTGCACCACTATTGGTAGTCTCTATACCTTTTCAGAAGCTTCAGATTTCCCTCAAAGTAGGCTTACAAAGATTAATATTAAAGACTGAATATTAAATATTGCAAGCCTGTGACGCTAATCTACTTGAACAATAAAACTGAGGCATAGCAAATGAGACCTCAGAAACACTTGGTATGCTTCTTCATTAAAAAAAAAAAAACAAACCACAAAACACAAAAGAAACCCCAACTTTTTAATTAAACCATCCAATTTAATGTTTTTATATGGCATTTTAGTTTTGAAGGTAAAGTGAGCTAGAGACAGCTGACAAAGAAATTATAACTGCAATTCCTTGGTGAAAATGTTAATGACAGCAAAATATTGTTTAATTAGATGATTGCAGCATCTGGATTAACACTCTTTAAGAGCGATGTTCCTGTGCTTGTCTGCTTCTTCACACTTTACAGACATTTTGTCATCTCTAGGTCATTAGGAAAGAATTTTTAATGATTTTTCTAGAAGCAAGTAGTTCGAGTTACATCTAATTAGATGACAATAATAAGCCCAACACATGCAGTAGCTAAATATATACATAATTAACCAGTGAGGGCTTGTACATCACAGAGTAAAAAAGTGGAAAATGCTAAACAGGATAAAAAAAAGGGGGAGAGAGAAGAAGTTTGTCTGAATTTATTACCTGACTGAAGATGTAATTTTTTTAATTTTTTTTCACAAACCTTTAAAAATAATCCCTTTTCAGTAGAAGAAATTATTTACAAAAATCATGTATATAATTTTTCTCCACTTCTTTTAAAAGCTGTGGCAGGTAGGATTTAAAAGCATTAAAATTTCAACAAATACAAACTCAAACACACATAATACACCGCAATTTGAAAATAATTTAAAAAAAAGAAAGAAACAAAACCCAGCAGACATCAGTTAAATACTGAGAAATAGACTTCTGAGTAAAACAGTGGGCACTACAACCATATTACAAACTGTGTTTTTGTTCCCACTCATCTCAATTCCTTTTGATGCAGTGGGATTACTGTTAAGTACTTCTTTTAATAATCTTGTAACTGAGAATAATAAAAATTCCCTATATCACCCAGGGGGTTCAATTGACATACACACTGTTCATATACAATATGGTGTTTTCCTATGTGCCTGAAAAAAGGACAATTAGTATAATCATATCTGCTTCCAAGCTTTCAAAGGATCCCTAAGAAGGTGGCCAGGAGGGGAAAGGTGGCCAAGAAGGCTTATGTCTACACAACCAGGACAAAAAACAGGGGCAAGGAGAGTATAACACAGAGACTGATTGATAAGCAGCAGAATGCAGTGTTTACCTTTGGGAGAAAAACCCAGAGCTGTAAACATGATGAAATATGCTTGAGTCAGAAAAGAGGGCAAGAAAGAGGTGAAGACCTTGGAAGCAGAACAGGGACATGAGAAAACAGTTGGCTAGAGGGCCAGAGAAAACAGGTCGAAACAAGACTTTAGAGTTTGAAAATGGAGAGGCACTTTGAATCGAAATTGCAGTAAGCCATCAGGCTAGCACAAGTGATGGTAATCATATATCCTGGATAGGAAATTATCTAGAAAGAGAGAACTATGACAGCTGAAGTAGACAGTTACTAAGTCATACGTATGGACCACAACAGTAACAGTTGAAATAAAATGAAGATGGGCAATAATTCAGAGGTGGTAACAAGGTGATGTAAAAGTTATATACATATATATTAAAAAAAAAAAAAAAAAGTCATGAAAGGATGGATTTTTTTTTTTATTTTTTTTTTCCAAGGGGACACTTCAGTATTTCAAACATTGATTAAGAACTTAACAGAATAGCCAGGGGCCATGCTTGTCAGGACAGACATATTGGCAAACCAGGGAGAGATTTAAGAAGAAAATCATGTATTTATTTCAGTGGTTCTGTTCTACAGAGACCAATGGTCTGTGTAATTAAGACTATTCACAAGCAAGCAAAGGAATTCTTGTGGGAAAGGACCCAGTTGCATGTCACAAATTAAAGAAATGAGCTGGTGCCAGCAGTCTCACTTCTGAATAGCTCTCTTCCAAGGCTGCTACTTCTTGAATAATTTCAGAAAAGGATTGCAAGAAAACATGAGTGATTTTTGTAAAGGGCTAGATGCTAATTAAGCACCATTGGAATAAGAAAGGAGGCTGCAAAGACTTGGCAAAAAGTGTACTCAACCATTTTGTTAGTGGACCTCTATTTATTAGGAAGAGAAGAAAATGTATCACTTAACAGCATTTCTTAGGTGCCAAACCAAAATTTTTCTTAAGTGGCTAAATTACAGCTCAGATATGCTGAATAAGACAGCAGGAGCTAAATGGCAATACAAATCAAAAAATTTTGCTGCACGTATTTTTCAATGGCTAACAAAATGATATTGTTAGAACAGAAGAAGCTGCTTCTTCTTACTGGCAAAGAAGTTGTATCTTTTAAGGAAATATTTCTTATGGGATCTCATTACAAAATAATATAATTCAAAATTTATTTGTAAATCGGATTTCCAAGGAAGAAAGAAAATACATGTATCCTCTTTACTTGACAAATAAGGTCATGAATATATTCAATACTCTATCTTTGTATACAAAATAGAGAATCCTGTATTTTCTTCTGACTGCCAAGGGTCCTGTCTACAGTGTATATATGAATTTGCTTCTGTTCAATACAGATGTATTTGGACAGTTATCAGTTCAGTGCTATCAAAACAAGGGCAACATGTAGTAGAAGCACTCTGCTTCCAGTTCTGTATTTCTGGTAGAGACATTCTCTTTTTAGTGCTTTATTACAAAATGCCTATTTGTCGCAAAGGAAATATTTTGAGAAATACCTTCCAACAGAAAATTTACAGAAATACAGGCACAGCTGTAAAAGGAGTGGTGTCATTCAGGCTGCCTCACAGCTCTCTACCCTGCAGTTTCCCAGATCTCAGGCCCTGGCAGTAGAGTGCCATGCAACAGTGAAGCCAGGAAACAGCCTGGGGATGTGGGAACTTTTAGGCTTTCTAGCATACATTTATGTTTTGAAGCATTCTCCACCGCCACTGGACTTCTAGCTCACATGCTCTCCATCATGGGGCTGGGAGGAGGTTCTGGCTTTCCAGGAACTTTATTAGTAAATTCTTTCCAATACCCACAAGTTCTTGGGGCTTTGGAAGTCAGCTTCCTAGCTGAAGCGCAGACTTCATTAGGACTACAGACCCAGGTTGATCTTTCAAAAAATAACTTTGGTGAATTTTTGCTTCTGTCAAAAAGTTGGAAAATTTCAGGATTTGTTCCAAATTAAGATTAAAAATTTGTTGTCGTGTGTGGAACTGGCTGTTGAGCTTCAATCAGTTTTAGTTCTCTTATGTTGTTTTCAGCAAAGGTTGCTTGTGTGCCATTGGCAGGGAGTTCAACTACTGAGGATAAATTTTATTTTAATTTGCAGAGAAACATAATGAGTTTATATGAGAGTGCATCAGTGAGTGCAGATGTCATAATGACATTAGCAACTGAAATCTATTTTTCTATGTTCATAGAGACTATGAATTTTCAAAATCTTAAAAGAAGAAGCAGAAATAGAAAGCACATAATACAGCAATGCAATCATGCTTTCTTACAAGCTCTTTGCATTGAAGGCCATTCTAACATGGAATAGTAATAGTTGATGTCAGCAGGACCCTTTATTTCACTAATCCTGATGGAACAGTATCAGATGTGACAGCACTCTTGCTGACTGGGAAAGTACCCAAGAATCTCAGCTGCTTTTAGGCATTCCTCCAAAATGATTTATGCAATTGTACAGTGATACTGTCTTCCCAGCATAACATGATGACTGATACCCTTCTAGGGAAACGAAACCAGAACAGAAAATAAATGGACAGGTAAGGACCCATAAGCAAAATCCAAGAAATGCAGACGGGTTTAAAATAAAAATCAAAGTATGGGATATTTTTTCTAACAAGGAAAATTACCTCAAATGTTACTCAACACCTTGCTCACACCTTAGTAGAATAGCATGCATCAGTACTATTTTTTATTTCACCAATACTGGTGTCTTCCAAACTTTAAAAATCTGCATATTGGCTCTCCTTTAGAAAAAATTTATCTGTTCATTCATGTGAACCGAAAGCACCATTAAAAAGAATGACTTAAAATAAATCAGTCAATACAAGATGGAGACAAAGAGGCTGAATTTCTTCTGAAGACTCAAATTTAGCTTCTTTTCCTTTGGAGAATATGGTATTTACCTAAATTTGAACTTGACCATGCACTGCTGAAAGACTTCATAAGATGGTAGGTAATGTTGTGAAAATAAGCAAGTGAGCTTATACAATTAGCAACAACGAGATTACATGAACAAATGAGATTTACCAGTAAGAGACTGATACCAAAAAATCTGCCAGAAATTAAGTGCTTTGAGTCAGAGAGAGAGACACTACAAAGGTACTGACCCAGCTGCTGGAAGCTTTTCCAAATAAAATACAAGTTCATAGAATCACACACACAAACAAAAATATAGTCAGTAATCCTCCAATACCTCCTTGGGCACAGCAGGTGGCACATGGAATGAAAATGCAAGGCCATCCTGTTGTAAGGCAGGTGGATGACAGTATATGACATTAAGAGAAATGTGTCTCATGCGACCACCCAGCTGTTTGGATATAAAGCCTGTGTAGCAGTACTAGTATCAAACAACAGCTAAAAAAAAAACATTTTTCCTGAGACCTCTGAGATGCTGTGAAGGAATTTCTTCAGGCTGAACCTTGCTTACTGACGCATACTTCAGTGTGTCACTAAAATTCCTAATTGAATTCAGACATAATGATGTCTTCCAGGTTTGGATGCTTTTCTGATATACCTAAAAATAAATGACCTTGAATTTTGATTAAAAATGAAAAGTAATTTATCAAAAAATGGCTCAGCTCTTGTCTACTCTCATTTGAAGAGTTTAGACATACTGCTTACAGAAGAAATGAATACATAAAAGGGAAATTACAAGTGAAGGACAGTTCTGTCAATAATCTATTGGACAAGGACTGAGGGGGCCTGGGCTAACTTCCCATCTCTTCAATAAACCCTCCAAGTTCGGGTGAGGCAGTCAGGGAGCCTGAGAGACTCTGCCTGCATTTCCTCATCAGCAGAAGGGCAGCGGATGTGCGAGAGACGGAGAGCGGCTGGAGGCAGGCCAGTGTCCAGAAGCAGGATAGCAGCATTCTTGTGGCACTGAGCCAGAGGTAATAAATGCTCAGCAAGGCTCCTTCCTTCGGCAGAGATCTGCGGGATTGTGGCTAAAATGCCTGTGAACCAAGCTGGTGAGCCTGCACTGGACTGCACCCTATGGACTTTCCAGCCCAGGGTCTCCAATAGCTTCAGGGACTCTGCTTTGTGCTCCACTGCACAAGGTAAACATGCCCTCAGATTTCCAACTGTTCAGTGGTAGCACTTCCATGTCACACTGGGATAATTTGATGACACATTTATTAACGTCTGTAAGACTGGATGCACAGAGGATGACTACCATATAAAAGCCTAAAGGTTCAAACCAAGTGAGTTTGACAGCTCCTGAGTTCTGTCACTGCCCTAATGGGTAGAATGCTGTGACTGTCCTCAGACTGGTCAGTGTAACGGGCGTTACCTTTGGGTTTCACACTTATATTTGTCTTCTGTCTGGCCTGAGGGTAACCTCAAGCATAACATTCAAGACGAAGTAAAGATGAGAGTTGTAACACTGGAGTAAAAAGTTATGCCTGGTGGAATTTAATTTGGGTTTCAAATTAAAGCTCACTGGAGTGAAATGTCTGAGGAAGGCTCTCCTCAGGCAGATTCGTAAGCAGCATGTGTGCTACAGGCAGGAATCTTAATAGCAGACATCCTCCTGAAAATCTTTGTATATAACGTAGAAAGCTGCTGCTTTTTACATTCAAAATTACCACACAAGTTAACACATAGAAAAGAGAAAGGTGAAAAGAATAATGCCATCGTGAATATTTAATTAATGACAATTGCCAGGAAAGCTCTTCTTTTGCCAATAACAAATGATGTCTATGGCAGTTATCCCTCATTTAGAATACTTAATCTGATATTGTATTTCAGCTCAAAGAACTAAACGAGAAAAGATGCTGTAATCTAATCATACCACAATCCAGGTGACATCTGTACTAGGCAGAATACTGTTGTTATTCTGCTGTCTAGTTGCTGTTGCTGAGAATGATGAAGTAGCGAAATTACATTTTCCCATTATTATTTCCAGACACTCTCTGGCAATGGTTTGTTGACTCTAATAAAGCTTCAGACAAAGCTGTCAGCAGAGGAAATGGCAGAAGGGGAGCAAGCAACAGCCTCTACAACAATATATGAATATGAAGTCTCAGTGATAGGTAGTGCATTTCCTGATAGAATTTTATGTGTGTGTTTCAGAATCTATCATAAAGCTGCATCTGAATTCTAGAGGGATAAATGTACGCTATCAACTCACGGTGCTTAAGACTTTGACAAACACAAACATATTATGAAGAATTACAGAGTTAGAAGCCTTACCTGCTATAGTGTTGAGGAACATCAAGTATTCAAAGTTAGATATCTCCCGTCTTTGCCAGCGCTGAGTCATGTTGGAGGATTTATAAAGCTGTCGGGGAGTGGCCAGAGAGATTCTCCTAGGAAATATATTTAAAGAATGATTTTTTTCCAGAGCCTCATTAAATGTTAAGATGTAGGGCAACGTCATTAGTGTGATTAATTTCAGACTCTCTCAGAGGCTTTTTTATTCCATTTAACAAAGTCAAGAAGAAATTATTACCCTTATTTGAGAAATAACTAAAATTAACAGCTGTATTTTATTTTACCAGTACTGCAGCATAGTAATAATTCAGAATAGTATATTTTGTGTTTTATTTTATTCTGAATCTGATTAAAAGGCTGGGAGTAAAAAACTGCAGACCTCCTGGTGCCTGGCTTATCCAGCAGGAATAAAAGAGGAATACCATTTCCCTGTTTCAAAAGGATATGTTGAGATAAGTTCATTAAGGTGAGTGAGTGATAGATTAAAGTGCCATATACTTCCAGCACATGGTTTGAAGATATTTATTCCACAATTTGTGCACCTCCTCCATGGTCAGCTACCCATGCTCCCTTCCTATATCCCAGTAAGCTTCAAGATTTCTATTTACAGCCTGGTTTCTGAAAGAAGTAACTTTTATTCATTTATCCACTCACATATCCATCTGCCTGTCTCTCCATAATAACTTCTGAATTTCATTTCATTCAGATTTGGAAAAGCAGTAGACACTTCTGAGATACTCAATTTCCACACACTTCCTAAAACTTATATGACTGAATTAAGGGGGAAACAAACAAACCACTGTGCCAAGGAAAAGCAGAAAACTTCAGCTCTTCTGTGTTCAATTTGATAGCATCACAGTAACCAAATACTATGCACCAAATTCTAAATTACCCATACCATAGCATTTACCAACCATGGTTGGTAAAACACAGGGGACTAGATTCAGTCTAGATTAATGCATCAAAGAAAAAAAATCTGCAACAAGCAGAAATAGCCTCACTGCTCACAACTCATTTCTAAGGAAAACAGTCATTCCTGAAAAAAAAGACATGGAAAATTTTTGGGAGAAGAAAAAGTTCAACTCCTGAGATACTTATTTTTACAGAAACCTAAATTTTATAAATGGGTGAAAATAAAGATGTTTATACCTGCTAATAAATAAATAAATAAATAAATAAATAAATAAATAAATTAGGGGATCCTTAGTGTGTAGCCTATTCATTAATTTAAAGATCGTATCTAGTATTTATATAGCTTGTAAAGAGTAAATAAGGACCCCCAATGCTTTGGTTTTCAGTTGCACACTAAACATTAAGTGTACTATTTCTAGACTCTGAATGCTGAGCAGTTTCTTAAAGTCACAAACAAGGTGTCAAATTGGGCAGCAATTACAAAAACATGGACCATCTACTTCTATAGATACACATACATACTCCTATGTATGCACTAAACCCTATTTCTGGAGAAAGTATAAGTTTTGGTTTGTGACTGGAGTGTACAGGTATCAAAATTATATGTCTAATTGTCTATGTGTCAGTTGCCTATCTCTGTCATAATTTGGCTGACAAATTGAGCATACAAAAATGACCATGGAAACGTAGGTACTCTTCCTTCCTCCTTTTTTTTTCCTTTAATCTCTGTATTTACCCAAAATAGCAGTATATAAGGTCTTGCCAGCTTGGCAAGAAAGACACTCACTGGTACACAACAGACAATTTTTTTTGAAGTTGTTTCTGTTGCACATCTTCTGAACAATTTACCCAAAGAATTATCTGAATGTAACCATACTTTATATTGCATTTTATAGAATAACAATTACTTTTACAGTGGAACTTTCGAAGACATGTTGTTCCCAGTAAACTCTGTGTAATGCTACACACAAATTAATAAATACAGAAAATAAAAATACTAAAGAGGTCATTAAATTTACAAACCATTTCTGTCACAGACTGTCTCTCCCATGACAAAACATTTATGCATCAGTACAGCTTAGTAGTTCCTTTTAGATTTTACTCACAATCTCCCAGGGAACCTCAAAAATCTATAAACTGTCAAGTTTTGGACTTCACATTTGAATGCCTGATTTGTGCAAAATCTACAGAAAATCAAAATGTATTAAAAAAGCTACTTATTTACTCTATATCTAAAGTATGAAAGATCTGCAGCTATTTCAGCAGAGACTGGAAAAAATTATGCACAATAAATTGGTTCCACATCTGCTTGTTTCAGTTAACATAGGAAGACCCACTGTTTTGTGTTTTGCTAAATGCACACAACTTTGATCAAACCATTTCTCTCCTTCGATATGCCCTCACCAATATGAAGATGCACAAATGAATGTGCTTCCTTTGTTTCTAGAGAACCATGAATTACCTACTTAAAGTGGAAACTGCAGAAGACTCTCTGATGTACACGGGGATGAGCCAATTTTTCAAGATTCATTTTTCCCATTTTACTGAGGGAAGGGATGTTATATATCCCATGAACTTTCACGATCACTTAATTTAGTTAGCTACAAGCCAATCTTATACAAAGAATCTTTTAAGTACCTTAGAAAAAAATATAGCACCTGTGTGAGGCTCTGTGGTGTGTTGCTCCTGTTCAGAAACAAAAAAGGCTTGGGAAAGTAAGTCACCAACCTTTGACAAGAATCTCATCTATATCCACTTTTAATCAAAACTCTGAAAGGGGTTTCATGCTGTGATGACAACAAATCTTAGTTTTCCTAACTCTCTCCCTTCTGAAAATCTCAAAATCCAACTTCTGCATCTGGAAATCCATTACCAAGCTACTGATGTGGAATAAATGGCAAAGCTGAGCTGATGTTAAATATAGTTAACATACTAGACAAAATACATTTCCATTCAGCAAAAAAAAAAAAAAAAACATAATTTCTGTTTCTTAGATTTACTAACTGAAGCTATTGTTTTCATAATGCATTAATAGCCCACAGAAGTTCAGTGGAAGGTGCTAGCATATGTTTAGTGGAGAAGTATGATACTCTATCTTTTACCAATTCTTTGATCTCTATATGCTTACAAAGCTATCAGGCAGCTCACAGTTTCTAAGCTGTCATGTTACCCTTACTAAAAATGTATCAGTAAATTACACCTGAGGTGTCAGAACCTAAAAAGTGGTCTGCTAATAGCATTGTAAAAATGAGCATATTTATCTATGTAAAATCATATGGAGCTGTAGAAATAAGTAAAATACAAGGCACAGTACTGTCTGCCCAGGTGTCACCTATGTTTCAGTAACATTTAAAATGTGTTTATTAAGGACAGATTAATTTGATTGCTGAATCAGACCAAACTTTTCAACATGTGAACTGTAATTTTAAGGACATAATAACTTCTCTGTAACATTATGCACAGGCTTGAATGCTTTGTTGAAGCAAAGCATAAGACAGCTTGTTAGGAAAAGTAGTAAAGAGGCAATCTGGAGACATGCTCAAATCAGCAGTCTGTAACAATCTTGGGAAGAGATACTAGCTCATCTGCTTCTACCTCTTTGTGCCACCAGCTGATCATGAATTTTGTTTTTTTCTTTCTATTTCCTTCCTTCTTTGTTAATTGCAGGATTTCCCCATGAAAACAGAAATGCATTTAAAGTCCATGTAATGTATTAAAAGTAAAATGCTCCTTCAGAACATTTCCATCATGAACATAATTCTTTAGATAATGTATTTAACTTTAGATGAAATGTTTATCAGAGTAGTATCAGAGAGGAAATATTAATTACAAAAATTAACTCAGAACTCAAGCAAAAAAACCCAAAGATCTGCTTTTTGTTAAAATATTTTAAAGCACAGCTGAATCTGGAAAATCGTTCATAAAAAAGGGTAACATTTTACTCAGCATAGCAGTTCTTTTTGGTTGCTCAGCGTAACTTCTCCTAATGCTACATATGCGAATAAACAGAATTTTTAAATTACCATTCCAGAAGAAACATATTCATAAGAAAGGAAACTACATTCTAGCATCAACAAAATATTAACTACCAAGCAGTTAAGAGACATTTTTCCTCAGTTACTCCACTGCAATCCTACTGAAGACAACAAGGGTATGTAGACAGAAAAAAAAAAAGAAACAAAAAACCATGATTACATGGTCATTATTGTGCATAAATCATACTATGATTGGCACAAAAACAACTTCACTATCGTATGCTAGATTTATTCTGAAGGCTAGCAAGCCCATTTTTGATTCAAATCAAAATTCAAGCAAGAAGGTATTGAAATAACTGCATACACTACTGAAGATGAAACTTTTCTAAATAATTATACATCCACAAACTTTTTCAGACAATTATTTACTGAATAACGCACAAAGGATATGAATTTCAAAAGCAAAAAACATCACTGTAGATATAAAATTCTGATTGAGAAATCTGCATTTTGTTCGTTCTAGACCATGTGGCCATTTGTATTTCAGAAAAGAGTACTATTACTTTCCATTTAGAGACAGCAGTTCCTTTAATCTGAGTATTTGGAAGAGCAATGCAAATATTAACAAGATGCACCTTCCAAGGACATGCCCCAGCTTCCCCTTAATCTCAGTGATATCTTGAAAAATTTGGCAGTTTGCCTAAGAACTTCAGCACATCCAGGAGATCAAGCCTTAGGCATCATGAAACTCTTGAGCTCATGACAGGGAATGATGTTCAGCTGGGACTGAAATAGTTCCTCAATCCTACAAATGCTTTGACGCTTCACAGTATTTCCACACTCCGCACTGGGATAAAACAAGGACAATATGAAGTTTTAGTTTGTAGGAAATGACTTAAAGAAAGAAAAGACACATCCCAGACACCACAGTGATGATTTAGACACTGGCTTTTTGCCAATCATTCTTTGTCAAGCCAAATGGAGACCTGAACCCTACGTACCACATTTTGTGAATTTCCTGCTGTTTCCACACTCACTTATGTTTATTTATTCTTCTTTCATTTTGACCAGAAATTAATTCTGAACCTAAATATTTTTCACCAAACTTCTGTGGATACACCCTTGAAACCAATATTAGGTCTGAACAGACATTTCCAAACAAACACTCAAAACCCAAAAAAATTGGAGGTAGAAACACACCCCCCACCAAACTCAGTGAAGTACATATGAAGACTTTATCCGTCACTGAAATATGAACATATTTATAGTATAAGATCTGACAATCCCCAGCCTTTTCCTGACCTGATATGATATTCATGTTGAAACTGCTCTTGTCCACATATGTGAAAATCTGTAAAACTGAACCTTAGTGGTCTTTTCCAAAACATGTATCCTCCTTAATTTTGGAAGTGGAAAGAATAATGCATTATACTAAAGAATGGAAGAAATTTGGAAATTGCAAAACAGCCACTATACTTGACGACCAGCGAAGTAAAACCCACACACATTCATACAAAAGGCAAGTGAGAAGACAGATATAAAAAATTCTTTTCATTCATAAGCCACAAAATCTAGTCAAGTTAGGTCCTGCATACCAATCATAGCAAGGATGAACATTCTTTGTCGCATTTTTAAAACCTGACTGAAAACCATGCTTTGAGAAGATAAGGTATAAGGTGGTTTTTTGGTTCTTCACTAGAAGGTACTTATATTCTGTAATTATAATAAAAATATAATTTATAATAGTTTTACTTCTATTCCATAATAGGCCATATAGCAAATAAAGGGTATTGTTTCTCAAACTAAATTTGAGAAAGAGAAAATCTAGAATCTCATTCCAGAATATATATTATAAAGAATAATATTTTAGTATTGATGTTTAAAAATATCATTTGTATAATACATAAAGCACAAAATATACAAACTGTTTTAGTTACATTACCTGGCTTGTGGCAAACCATAGCTGGTTCCTACTCCAACACGTGGTAAGCTGTACACAACTTTTTTCACTGTTGCTTGGTCAGGAAAATTAAACATAACAGAAGCTAAATAAAGAAGAGAAAATACAGACTAGTAAACCATCTGAAGAAGTCTGTTTCTCCACCTGCATATATTTTTACAATGATCTTTGATTTTTATTTGGGAAGAGAAGTCAAGTTCTACTTTCCTCCTCCTGGGAATCCAAGTTAGAACAGAACTTCCTGGCATATTTAATGCCTATGTATCATTAGCATTTTGTCACTATCTCTCCCATTTTGCAGAAGACCTGAGTGAGGCATCCTTCAGAGGCACTGAAGCTTACCATTAACCCATATAACCTCTTACCAGGCTGGGAAGCTGTTAAATAGCTGGCACTAAAACACACAGGACCAGAAATTGTCTAATTCCCTCTACAGCTGAAATTAAAACTTGTATCAGAGCTCCTCAGGGCAAAAGACTACAGACACACCTCACAACCACTCAACTCTGATTCAGAATAGCGCATACAGAAAACTGATTGGATCCATTTATTGATCTGGTCCTTTTTACTTCAACTCAGAAAATGGAGCAGACAGGTGAGATCATAGAAAAAGCAAATTTCCTGTCAAACATTTGAAGAATTTACCAATTGCAATGACCTGTTTTTATAAGCAAATATCTCTACTATGCAGAAAGCAGTGAGACTGACTTATGCAATTGATTTAAATATGAAATGCAATGAACACATGGAAGGTAGGCATTACTAAACAGACATGAGCACTTTATCAAAGGAATCACAGAATTTAAATTCTAGAATTAACAAGTAACACACAAAATAAGGACTAGCATATTTTTATGCAACAAAATAAACAAAAGCATACTTCTGTTTGCCATAAACACTTCCAAAGCTGTGTTCTGGAGAAGGTAGCGTCTTGAAAAAACAGCCCGAATCTCACTGAACATCCATTTTCCATGAAGGCCTTCTGTATAGGCAAGGACCTTAAAAAAAATCAAGGTAAGAGTTATTAGCAGGAGCTTTTCATTAAAGTATTGCATAAGAACATAGTAAATATCACCCATTAATGAAGTAAAGTTAATTGTATCTCTTTAACACCTAAAAACCATGACTTAAAACGTGAACATCAATTAAAAAAAAAAAATACAATGAAGTATAGCTGTTAGAAGAATATCATAAGTACTGTAACATGATACATGATATTTCTTGTAAGTCACATTAACTTATTTCCTCCAAACTCTACAAGCAAACAGAGGGTAATGGACACAGTTGCAATTATGCTTAGCCGTATATTCTTCCAACACTCCGCATGACACAGTTGTCAGGTATTGGGTAACAGATTTACTTCTGAGACTATCTTATGCAAAGTACAACCAAAATAATATACCTCCTTATTCACATCCACTTCAGGGTCATACTCCCTCCATTTCATTAATAAATATAGAAATTAGCTAGAAGAAGTACTACATGTAATATCCCAAACTATGAACAAAATTGTTAAATTTTTGCATTTTTAAATTAATATTTAAAAATATTAATATTTTAAAAGTAGCATTTATTTCCAATGTATCAATTTCTCAATTGAAGGTATAGTTTTAAGGCTAGATAGCAATACCTAAATTATTTTTTTCATTCTTCATTCATTGTTCTGGATGTTCAGGGAAAACAGACAAAAAAGACACAATTTAATTAGGTATCAGCTTTATTAACTTTTCTCATCTGTGAATTATCATCCCAGAAGTATCATGCATTGAAGAACTACCCTTTTCCAATGCTCTTCATCAGCTGGAAGGCTGTTTTCAGCTCTCTGCCTCTGCTCAGATGGGCTCTGTCCATAGCTGAGACCCTGACTTCATGTTAGAAGGAATCAGTTGTCTGGGACAGTTATCATCCCCTCACAATACCCAGCTGCGTTTCTCAGGCTCTGTAGACTGCATCTTCCCCTACGCTGCAGTTATTGAGAATGCTGTAGCTTCAGTAAAAAAATAACACAATGAAAACCTTTGCTAAAGGGAAATGCAAAAACAAGGTTTCAGATTGGAATGACTGAATTTCTCTGTTCTCTGTTAGGTACATAGAAACTGTTGGTACACCAGCTTGCAATGCTTTACTCACTCAGCTGGCGTCTTTACTTTCTGTTATCATGACCTCCTCCAACTTCTGAAAATGGAAATGTTAGGGAAACCATATGTTGCTGCTGTCAACAATCTTTCATGCTTGAGATAATGGAAATTATATTCACTCATTTTTTTCACTGATGTAGCTTCAATTTTGTGACGTCTTCATATATGAAAAAATTGATTAAAGTTTATACACTTGATGCTAAAAGAGCTCCACAGATTTTTGTTAATTTTTTCTCCATAACCTTTTTCTCATAACCATGATGAGTCTATTTCAGAGCTGAAAGTAACAGCAGTAATAGCAATATGCTTCAGCACACTTAAGAGGATTCAAATATTGCTTCTGTCCTTGATGGAAACTGGACAGAGGAACACACTGAGCCTAGCGTTCTGCCTATATGAGGAGAAGTTATAGACAAAACTTAGAGCAAAGCTGTGGCTGACAGCCCTGTTTTTTGCTCAACTCAGCTCTCCACACTAACTAAACACAGCCTTGAAGAAGGAAAGCAGGGTGATTTCTTTGGAGGTCCCCAGACACACGCAAGAGATTATATGCTCCCTCCATACAGTCACAAGCCAGCTGTGGAATTACTACCTCATATGCTTAAGTCTTGCAACGGTTAAAAATCTGCACCTGATCTTTGCTTTGAACCCTGTTGACTTCAGCTTCTAGCCACTAGATCTCATGACACCTTTGTCCGTGAGATTAGAAAGTCTTCTAGTATCAGATAGGGACAGATTTCCTTGTGTCAGTAATTACAGACTGTGATCTAGTTACTGCTTGGCTTTCTCTGTGATAAGATAAATAAACCAAATTTTCTTTCAATTTTTCATTGAGATCAGATGCTAGGATACAGCTGGTATTGTGTACGTGAAATTCAGATGGCTAAGAACAATGACCGAAGATTTCAGCACCCTCCTTCTTTGAATGCATTCTGGTGCTATCTGATACGTTATTTTTGTAAATACAAGGGTTCTTAAGATACACAGGGAAAATAGGGAAGAAAACACTCTAGTTAAAAACGCTAAAAGATGAAAACAGTCTCCGAGAGAGGAGTTTGAAATGTATATAGCTGCAACCAGATCTACAGCAGCCAGCAGATTTGCCAAAGAATTAGTTCCTTGACAAAACACCATGCTTCAGGAAGTCACTTTTTATTTCAAGTGTTTCTAGTTGTCCATTTTTTTTCCTAAAGAAAAATGTTTAATACTGACTATATCCTGTGTATTAACATCTTAGATGATTCACAGTAATAGTTTTACAATGTCTTAACGTATACCACAGCTTAGTTGTTATAGGTCAACACTAAAAGCCCATTGTATACTGACCATACACTGCTTTTTTCTTCCTTCTCTTTTTACTCAAATATAAACCAAGTGTAACTCCATAGAGGTACATACATCCTTTTATGACATGAATGACTTAAGAAAGCATGCCAGTAAAGCAGATAGATAGGAAATCAGAGGAAAGGAAGGAGTCTGTAATTCAATTACTGTCCAAAATTACACTCTTCTTAACTGTCTATTAGTCCTACAAATATCAGATTATCATGTTGATATCAAATCATCGTAATTATTTAAGTATTTCTGTTGTATTGTTTTCCTGTCCAAAATATACTACCCAATTTTGCCATCCTCCATGACATCTTAACTATTTTCAAGCATTCATTATTAGGTATCTACAGTTTATAACAGAAATTACTGACATAGCTGCAAGATTCTTTGTTTGTGTTGTAAAAGCCAAACCAAGTAATTTAAGTTTTCTGAATTTGAATCCTTTAAAACATTCATACTTTTTTCTTCCATGATGATTTTTAGCATTCACTTTCTCATATTACGTGAATGAATGCCTGCATGTATTGTATATTTCATTATTCATAAAAAACATGGAAATAACCACTTCATTCACCAAAAGACACTGAACTTATGCTACCTAGATATCTGAAGCCAAAATTACCACGTGCTCTATCCAGTATCTCACTGTTTGTAACCAAAGTCAGTGCTCAATATTTTGATAGCTTTATGATTTTTTTCCCTAAAAACACTCATGAAGACTTTTTGTTCTTAATGGCTAAAATTTCATCACAAAGCATGGAATTCTAGGTGTATCTTAAACAAGTTGGTTTTCATGAAATAAAAACCAACCAAAGTCTATATTTGACTGGGCACTCTTTTAATTTTTAATATCAACTGTGATTGTTTGGTTTAAAGTTCACTTCTCCTTACAAAACCCTTTCATTTACTCAGAAGTATGGCCATGTTTTAAAGATAGTAATGGGTCCACTGGGCAGATGACAGACCAAGAACAAAAATTTGCTAGGATGCACTGCAGTAAAATGTAGCTGTCACCCTAACAGGGAAACGAGAACTCTCTCTAAATCTCAGGATTCTGTAATATGAAAAAAACATATATTGGTGACACTTTGATTAGATTAGTAAGGCATCTTGAGATGTTCAGATTGAAAGATCTACAGAAGAGAAACAGAACCACTACTTAAGTGGTTTCCTTTTGCCTCAAATGTGAAGGCTCCATTTTAATTTTATTTCTGATACGATCAAGATACCTCCCTGTGGATTTCTTTTTTCAATTAAGAGTTAAGGAATTTTTAATCATAAACATACTTCAGTAATTATTCAGTTATTGATAATGTTTTAGTTGTTAATTAACTAATGGAATTTTGAGATACTGCATTAAGAAGACCAGAATTACTAGTTTCCATTTTGCTAGAATTTCTGATAGACTATAGGAAAAACACTTAGTGGTTCATAACGCTTTCTGGTATCTCATAGCACCAGACACAGCATGCAAAAAGATATTCTGGCTGTTTCCTTTTGATTATTTTTTCTGAAATAATCACAAAATCATGTGCTACAAAGAAATTGAGGAAAGCAGCCTGTACAAGTCCTGTCTATTCTCACACGCAAACTTTATGGTAAGTACGGTCATTTCTCCAGTGTGTTGCAAAAAATTGTTTCTTATTGCAAAGTATTTCCTTTTTTTCAACTAGCCCTTTGGGGTGATTCATTAATGCCTATGCATGTGAATTTAATCTACTGTTTTCAGTAGGAATTCATCAGTTGTATTTTGAAACAAGATTTCTGGTTCAGGGTATTTTAATTCTAACCTGATTCAACAAATAATGTATCAACTGATACTTGTAACATCTGTGAATCTTTGTTTAGTGCAAAATGTATATATCCATTAACATGCAATATAACTGGTTCTGTGGGTTTTTTTTTTTTTTTATTTTCAAAGCACTTATTTACTGATTTTGTTCATTATTATTTACCTTTTGTACTAATACTGTCAAGCGACAAGAGCAGTTAGGAACATGGTTGCCTTGTACTCATGTATTATATAATTGAGGGCTTTTTTTTATCCGCATTTCCACAGATACATTTCAAAGTTCCTACAGATTATTTTTTTTCAAAGTCTGAAAATGATCCTCAGTCATGCTTTCTGAAAATAAATAAATTTTAAAAATGGCCATTTCCTGAAATTAAACATATTTTTTTCTTGATCAGTAACCAAAAAAGCTTCCAAGAATACTGTAATTTTGGTACCAAGGACACTTTTTCATTCTATAAAGACAGTTTTATCCAGTGTTTAAGTGTATCTACTACTATTTTTAACCTAGACACTGCTATTCTAGTTAGTACATTAAAGAAAAGAACTTTGTCATGTCCTTAGTTTAGACATCAAAATTCCTTATATCTGTTAGACAGCTTTGTTACTCGGCAATGCAGGATAATTGTCTTTGCCATGTGTTACTTATTTCATTTTCTTTTTCCTGTAAATATGCAATAAACTTCTATGATTTACCCTTTTTCCTCCTTCTAAGTTTACTTTTTCTACTTCTTTAACTTTAATCTTTTACATTTCAAGAAGTATTCACTCTACATTTGAACAGACTTGACTAAGGTCTAGTGGGATGCTGTTGCATCCTGGTAGCCCAACCCAAAGCAACCTTTCATCTTTTTTTTTCATTCAAAGGTTTGGAGGCATACGCTTAAAGGCACTGTATTGTATATTCACAATCTGTTCCTCCAACAGTCTAATAACCATAACAAATTTTTCAGGTCTCTGTATTTTCCAGTGGTTTAAGTGTTCTGAATTATGTGTCCAGTTCTGCAACTTTCACCAAACTCTGCATGTGTTCCTCAACACTAACTACAACTATTTTATCTATGCACTAACTATATGCTGTGCCTTTCTGTCTTTTTTTTTTTTTTTTTTTTGTTAACTAAGCTTGCAAAGTTGTGTTTCTTCCAATACAAAATAAGCCCTTGTGGTCCACATATACAGTGGTACTTTAGTCTGAACAGGATTTTTGTTCGTATTTCATTCTTCATTCCCCATCACCAACTTCAGTTGGAAGACAGATTACGTGTGAGAGCCAAGTATGAGCCTATCTATCTTATGTGTCCCAACCTTGAATGAAAGAGAGGAAGAAGAAATCTTGATTCATTTCAGTTACACTACAGTTCCTACACCTATGTTATCAAAAAGAAGAAAAAGTAAAATAGCCCTGGTGTTCCAGGTTTCCAGGTCAGGAGCCTGCATATAGTTTCTCATGATAGACTTTTCCGTTACTGCAGTTAGTTGGCAAGGAGAGAAGAGAAACTCTCTGAAGCTCCCTCATCCATTCTTGTCAAAAGAATATTTCATATATATAAGGTTGAGAAAGTATTTTCTACAATAAAATTCTGCTGTAAACTTAAAAAAGAAGATATATTTTTGTTAGCCTGATACAACCCTCCTGAAAAATAGCCAAACGCAGTTGTGATGGGCATGAACTATGCAAAAGGTTCTGCTCGAGTCTTCTGCCTCCCTGTTGTCTGGTGGAAACTGTAGCTCCTGCTTTGGGTAGATAATGAGCTAAGAGGTCCATAATGAAAAAGCTAAATCTGTATTTGTGGTCACCTCAGCTTTTTTGTACATAAATAGGCAGGGGGAAAAAAAAAAAGCCAAGGAAGTGAAGAAAAAATTAATTATCATTGTGGGAAAAGCTACCATCCTTTATAGTTATATTTGAAACAGCAGGATATAGTATGTTTCAGTCACAAAGCAGCAGTTGATTTTGTATTAACCATTTCATGGTAATCATAAAATTCATGCTACTTATCTGGTACATAACCTACATCAGTGTCTTATGAGATGTTTTCAAATTTGCAGCCTCAGATACCTTGCCAATAAAACATTGAGTACTTCGCGAAAACAAATCACAGTGAACAGATATTTCATCAGAGAGCTGTCTAGAGCCAGCTACAGAAGAGTGCACATGCACCTGAGCCAGACAAACAGTAGGCATTCTTAAATTAGTTTAGCATCATGGTACGCTTTTAGAGGTTATAGAATCACAGATAGTTTGGGTTGGAAGGGACATTCAGAGGTCATCTAGCCCAACCCCCTTGCATTCAGCGGGGACATCTTCAACTAGATTTGGTTGCCCAGAACCACAAGAAACACCTGAAAATGATTATAGAAAATCATTCTCTCCTGACAGTGATCTGGATTTCCCTTTTTCATACATTCTCTAGCATCATCATTTGCTTCAAGGAAAATGTGAAATTCTGAATGCAGATCTTCATAGGTTAAAAAAAATGGCGCCTGTACACATACAGCAAACTTTCTTCTCCAGAACTATCTGACAACATGGAGCCCACTACAAGTATGTAGCAGACTGCATGATTGCTTCATATATTCTAAATACAGTCTGAAGTGAGAGACATTAATGGCATGGAACCAGACTCTTAGAATTTATGAAATACCATATTGAGTAAGCACTATATAATTTTAAAATGTTTGATGAAGTACTGAATATGATCAAATTTCAGATTTAGCAGAAAAAATATGCACACACTGTAACATGGGATATATCATGTCAAGATATGTAAATGTATAAAGGAAACATTTATTAAGAAATTTCAAAATCAGGTAACTTCAAAGAATGAAATACCTTGTACTTTCCTTTTCTGAAATGGGAAACTCATAATATAAATAAGAAGGACAGTTCAAATTAATTTAGTATCCTAACATTCATTGACTTCTAACTATTTTCTCTTTTTATATACTTTTAAGCCACCTTAAGAACATCCTCTCTTCCTCAATTCCCATAGTCACATAAGAATATACACTTTTAAAATCTCACCAAATACCATGTTATAATTTTTTCTTTGAAAACATTGGTTTAGTAAAATGTTCTCTATTTCTCCTTATGTTAAGACCTCCTTTTCCCTTACTTATAAAAAGCTTCTATCTAAAATGTTTCTTTATCCTTCAAGCACCCTTTGTGATGCTATGTTTTGCAGGATGAGCTGAACATTATATGCCATTATAATGTCTTCATTCACATCAGTTTTTAAAATCTTTTTTAGAACTTTTTTTTTTAAATAAATATTGGCACTCCTGCTTCATTTTTCTCCTCCTCTCAGGGATCTAAAAAATGCAGATATTATTTTTGTGGTTTTGGGCCTTACTTCCTTGCCAAATTTTCTCAGCTTATACTTCTACTTTCAATGTTTTTTTAAGCTTTCAAGAGGCCCCTTGTCTTGAAACATGAGGTTCTGTTCGCCCCAACCTTCTCTAAGTTTGATTTCTCTGATCAGCATAGAGCTTCAATATGCCCACAATGCCCACTCAGCTGACACTAACTGAAGCTTTTATTCCCACATTCATTTTCAGTCATCTGAAAAATTATTTGAAGTTGGCCCATTTTCAGGCCATTTTCCTCTTTGCATTGGTAAAATGGTTTCGCATGTTATGATTTTGTGTTTCAGAAAAGTAATGGAAATGATATGGGGATTTCTTGAGAAACAGCCACAGAAAGGTTATCAGAGTAAAAAAATCCACTCCTCAATATGGAAACACTGTTGCTAAATGTTAATGTCCAGCTCAAAATAATCCAAAAAGAGTATTTTACTTATTCTAAGTGCACTATTTCTAACTTTGCTTCTGTGAAACACGAACGCATAGTTTTAAACACAAGGATAAGGGGCTACTGAGATGGGTAAAATACTACCTCTGTGAAAATAGAATTCTTAATAATAATTTTTATCATTCATTTAATGAACATTACACATTTGTGTGCCTTTGTATGGTTTTCTTTCTATGCAATGTCTAAACAGACTGCCAGTTTAGGCAACTCCTGAAACACCAGCAACGAACTGAAGATTTTGGGAAGAACAGCATCAGGAAGGGATAGCAGATTTAGACATTACCACCTTAGAAAAGGTAAGCAGAGACCTTTTTTAGGGCCTACTTCCAAATTAAATTCCAACAATTACTGTTTTAATCAGAAGTTTCAGCTGATTTAAGGATTCTAAAAGCAGGAATAGAACTGATGGTGCCAGCTGGGCCATCAGTGGAAGTGAAGAAGCACAAGACAAATATATTTTAGTGCCATAGAAAGCCATACCAGAGCACTGCCCAACTCAAAACACAGAGGTTGAGGAATTTATTGGGGCAAAACCTGAAGTAGAGCAGCTCAATTAGTTCTAGTTAGCAACTGGATTGAAGTAGACTGTGCCTGTTACCTCACAAGATTTAAGATGATTTTGTGTTGACTTTGGCAACAATGGGATGTCAGACTCAAGTCTAGTAAAAAATCTTAACAGAACTGCTGTTTCTGTTCTCGTCCTTAGAGATTAATCCAAACAGGCAAATGGTAATCTCAGTATTTACACTAAGACTGCTCTGAGCAATTTCCCCCCAGCACCACATTCACTGAAATGCAATCAATTCTTTTCAACTAGAACTGCACAAATTACATTTTAAGTAGCATGGATAAGCCAAAAAAGACATAAAATTGATATGATCTGAGCAAAAATAGAGAATTTTTTTCAGGATAAAAAATGGAGAGCTTGTTTTTCTGTCAACTGCTTCATTCTGGACCTCCTTCGCAAAGAAAGGACTTGTAAAATTACAAATGCAGGGAGAAGACAGTGTTGATAAATGCTTGTAGCCTGATACCAAAGCTGGAAATTTATTCTTTAAATAGCTAAAATGCAGGATAATGCAATTTTATTAAACTTGAAATATCAGTGGATTTAACAGAATTAATGAAAGTTTCAGCTGGGAAAACTTACAGGACTAGATTCAAACACCAGACGAAAACGAACAAGTTCTCTGTTGCCTAAAGAAGAAGCTGGGGTAGGGACTCAGATTCAGTTCCCTTCTATCAAAGCTATGTGAATGCAAATGACACCCCCAACAGTGGTCTGCTCTACCTCACACCATGCTCTCTGTGAGCAGCTCACAGCTGGATGAGAGCTCCTCACTGGTCCAGGATGGACAGTGCATGAGTGAGCTGCATCAGCTGCATGCTGCCCTAGGAAAAGCTAAGCAGCTCCTGGCAAGCTCCTACACACAAATGACTGAATAAGCAACAGAAAGAGGAAGCTCCCTGACTACTGTCATGTTTCTGCAAGGATTACAAAGCAAGCACTGATCACTGGTCATAATTTACCAACACACAAGGTAGCCTGACTCCCAGGTTTCCAGGTGAGTGTGCTGATCATCCAGTTTTGGAAAGGAATAGAAGGAACTCATGTTCTTCTATGTTCTAAAATTTCAAACTGTGTTGTCTTCTGGTGTTTACTTCATCCTCACATGTATTAAGTTTTCCACTGCACTAAGGATAAGTGACTCAGTCGAGCTTTCAGACTCAGCAAAAGCAAAAAATATAGGAATAGTTTGAATATCCACATATGGTATCCACAACTATGCGATGTGTTCTTTCCCAAGTATAAAGAATAAAGCTGTCATAAAATCCTCGGGGTCTTTTGTTTGTTTGGTTAGTTGTTTGGCTGGTTTTCTTTTAGAATTTACATACCAATGTATTTAATCAAAAGTGAAATCCAATAAAAAGTGTTCGAAGACTCAAATGTACCCTGATCAAACCCTTAACATTATAACTGAAAGGACTGTAATTGGTCTTGAGAAATGTGTAAACATTAGGTTTGGTTAAACATTACCCACTTCCTATCTAATGACAGGTAGAAAGATAGGTTTATGTCCCTCCTTTTATAGATGTGAACTCAGTGTGCAAGTGTCTTAGATTTTAAGTTTCCTGTTTGATTTATTCAGTGCAGAATACACACGATCTAAGATCTATAACAGTAATTAGAAGATGGCATTTTTTCTACTACAGAGCTCATTTTTTTTTTACATTTTTGTTCTTAATATCTCCTCCTATATAAGGCTGATCATAAACCAGTAACACTTTCTTTTTAATTTCATATACAAAAGCTGTTTCATTAATCCCAACATTTGGGAATATAATTGGAGTAATATCTACTCCTCAAATTTTAGCAACAAAATTAAAATTTATTTTTATGAGCAAAAAGAAATATACGAATGAAGTGATAGATACACATCTGCAATATCTCCACCATCCTCAAAATATCTGTATTTGTTACAGACAAGCGTAATCCTCCAGAAATTCAAAATTTTACAACTGCTACACACTCTGCTGTGGCTAGAAGTACTGGTTCTGGAGCACTGTGATTCCTGGAAGTCAATTTGCTCAGTACTGGAATTCAGAGCAGATTCAGGGCTATTCTATGTTATGTCAGCTTCTAATGTCCCCAAAGAACAATTACACTGCCTGTGAATCATGGTGAACGTACATAAAAATTTCATCTTCTTAATATACTGTGATACCAACTGATTCATTATGATCACTTATGATGAGCTTCAGATGAGTTTCTTTTGCATTGCTGGAGAAGACAACAAAATATAGCCCTCAGAAAAACTTAAGCCACAGTTCCAGTAGCAACCAGAATTCTACTACGTTTTTTAATATTGTGTATGAAACATCATCACATATTACTAAGTGAATGCAAGGAAGAAATAGCAATGTTTCTTACAAGAATTTTAACTCGGAGTGCTTGCAAACTGCCTGCTACAACTAAAAAATAATTTAATTCGCTTGCATTTCATTACACTTATTTTGCTTCAGTATTACATGAAAAGTACCTATGCATTCTATACATGCTTTTAAGGAATACTTTTTTTGCAGATACAGTAATTAAGCACTGAAAAATAAATCTGCACAAATTATAAAAACTGCAGAAATTAACATGAAAACTGCATATAGAAACTTCATAAATGATTTTTATATTTATTCCAATAACTGAAGCCACATTTACACAATATTCTTAGTATGTGCATTCTGTATATTCTATATGTACTTTCATATAATTAACTACCAGTTTATTTAATTTGAACAATGTAAAGGTCAAAGCGATAGGTAAGTACAACTTTTTTGGGGGGGTCTAATCCTGTCAAAACAATGCTTATGAAAATTATGATGAATATTAATAGTCTACTCAGCTGGCTACCAAAAATCAATGCTGGGGCACACATATAGTTCTCTGATGTCTGCAATAGCTAGGGAAAGAAGTGCTATAGCAGATTTGATATACAGTTCCTTCTTCGGATTTCTAGCCAACTGGAATGTAAACCTGAATGTCATAAATTTGGGCATACTCACAGGCTTTCCTGTGGTGAGCTCTAGGTTCCCAGTATGAAATTACTGGAACACCTGTCAGCGTGTAGAGATACTTTGTGTGAATGTGCCTCTCTTTTTATCCACTACAAGCTGCTCCACAACAGAAGGCATTTAGATTTTATGGACTTCTGGGTACTATGAGACTATGAAAAAGTGTGCCAATCCCAGTCAGAGAGGATTCCCTCATATAGACTAAATTAATTTATTCTTAACATTAATTAAAAAAAAATTAATAAAATGGAATTTACCTCAAGCTTTACAAAGAGATTTGATATTTCCACTTTTTTTTTAAATAGATTGCAACAGCCAACTATTCAAATTCTCCTACTAATCTAGATTCTACTGTTCTTTTATGTGGGTAAGAGGATAATTGCTTTAGTAGACAATAAACCCTATTAGCTTGTATAGACAGATTATTGCCTGTACTGTGATTGGTTCTATTTCTGCTCCCATTAAGTCCAGGTCTGATGCATATCACATTCCTTCTAAAGAATACAAACATCCCCTAATACCCAATCTCTGATAGACTCAGTTTTGCAAGATGCATCTCTTCTTTGCAGCTGAGTATCTGAACTCCTACTGTTTGGAGCATTTGGAGCTGAAGCGGAGAGTACTGAGCATCCAGAAAGAGAGCTCAGCGTCTTGAAAATTTGCTTTTCTTTCATTGAAAGACAAGAAAGCCAAATAAAAAGGGGGAAAAAAAAAGGGGGGGGGGGAATAAAAAAAAAATACAAGCTGAGGATATTAATAATGTTAAAATGTGTCTTAGCTCTCTAATATGCAATGCTGTCCAATGTATATTGAAAAATTGGAAAATATACAATCATCCTCAGTTTTACTTAAGTATTATAAAGTTCTTTCATTTTAGAAGTTTTTTGTATATATAACTATTTCTGAAAGAAAATGCTACAAAAGGATTTTATATTTTAAATAAGTGATCATAAGAATTCAACGGCTCAATAGTTTACAATCATGTTCTAAGCTTCTCACTGTGCAAAACCAGAAAGAAGTCTTCTGTTACTGTAATTGTTATATGACTATTTTTGGCTGTTATGCGCGAAACAAAAACAAACAAAAAATAGCTAGTGGACACATGTTAGCAGGAGAGTCTCCAATGAAATACTTGCTTTTTTTGATTTATGTGAAAAGGAATTAATGATGAAACCAAGCTAAAATAAGTCCCTACTCAACTTTTTAGCATAAGGACAATTTACTGTTACAGCAGTCTCAGAGAGAAAATCCAACACAAGCCATTTGACTGTTCCAAACTAATCCTCACTCTGCTTCTAGTGCTTTCTATGAACTGCAATGCAAAGTCCAACAGACATCCTCAGATGCGTCTCAAGCCCAGTACATGCTTTTCAAACTTAATCAAGGGAATATAGAAATGTATATAAAAAGATGAAAGTATCTTTGCCTTTATATGTGGGGGAAAAGAAAAAAAAAAAAGGCAGCAAAAAGCTGGGGAAAAAAAAAAGAAAGTGAGATGTTTCATAGGGGAAGGTTAAGTCTGATGCTAATGCTTATTTAGAATGGTGACAGTCTGGAGTAGTGAAGCCTTGCTGGGCTGCTTTAATTTCTCCCTGGAATAGCTCTCTCCCAACCTTCGGCAGCACATCAAAGTCTCTGGAGCTCAATTAAAATTGGATTATATTGAAATGCTCTATCTATGGAACCGTGTGCTCACTAACACTTTTCTTTCAGTAATACTCAGATGACAGTTGCCCATCCCAATTTAAACAGTTGTCATAGAGACCATGAACTAAAGCAGCAGTAACTAACAATACAAAGGAAAGGTAAGTGGTAGGATTTCTGTGAATGAAGGGCTCTGTTTCCAGACACAGTACTCACAGTGCAAGCAGCTAAATACAGAAAACATAAAAGGCTGTAATGCTCTCTGCACTCCTATGCAGAAGGGCAAGGTAAGAAAAACAGTAAACATTTTTTTTTTTCCAGTGACTAGGGAAGTGTTTTACACACCAGCACATTGTAGGTACCTAAAATGTCTGGAATTGAGTGACACCCCCTAAGAAAAACAGCAGGTAACCCTAGAGTCAAACTACAGTCACCAATCCATGAATTGAGAGTCAAAAAATACTTTATCATTGCAACAGAAAAACTAAGGTATTAAGTGTTTTTCCTTTTAAAAAATATTTTATAGAGGATTCTTTAGTTATAGATGATGTACAAATCCTTTGTCTTTATGATAAAAATCTAAAGTGAAGATCTGATACAAATCTGTAAGATACTCAGAGTTTGAACACATTTAGTTAACATTGTGACATTCAATGTGCCTAATGGTTTCAAATCGTTTTATTACTGTTTTATACTGTTTTAGAATCTATAACTATGTAGATTTTTGATGTACGGCACCAAAGCTTCACAATATCACCAAAAAACTCTGGTGGCTTCTAAAAATCTGAAAATAACATAACAGCTTATGTTTTTGGCAGCACCAGAGAGCAATATACTTCACAGCGCAGATTGCTAGTAATGATACTATTTTCTCATGTAGATGGCATGTTTCTGGCACTATAAAACTCATAACCTTTCTTGTAATTGGCTTATTGAGAGTCCCAAGGTTGTTTTTTGTGCCATTGGGCTGATCACCATGGAAATGAACACTTATTGCTTTTTCACTGTAGTGCTCCATTTTGATTCCAAGCCTTCCACAAGCATCCTCCCTGCTCTCCCGGGAAGGCAGTGTTAGGATTTTGAAGCAGCAACAAGGCAGAGTGCAAAGAGCGCAGGCCAAAGGGGAAGAAAACAAAAATGTGTCAGAAAATCTAAAAACTGCACAGATCAGAATTTGTCAAAACAAGGCCTTGGTTTAAACCAACAAGAAGGGCCCCTACAGCTTGGGCTTTGACAAAGTGTGGCCTTTTTTTTTCTTCTTTTTTTTTTCTTTATATATATTTATTTTTTTTTAGCCCAGCTGTAGAAAACACCATCTAATGAACCTGTCTGGGGCTGCTGTCCCCATCCTGTCAGGCATGTCAGGAGATGACAAGCACTGGGGACAGGCCGCCGCCAGTCACAGACAGGCCTGCCAGCTGGAGAGTTCAGCCCCAATCTAATCACACCACCAGAAAATAACTTTCACGCTTGCAGTCTGACAGGATGTGCTCAAGGAAAAGAAAGAGAAAAAAAAAACCCACAAATAAAAAAATTAGGATCGAGACAATGCTTTTTGTTCCAATTACATATCATTTGAGAGGAGGGGGGAGGAAAACATGTAAAAACTACTAGCAGTTTATGCTGGTTTCCACTAGTGGAACTGTTTCTGTCTTTCCTTTAACAAAAAAGAAGGCCAATAAAAACATTAATGCCAGCAGTTACAGAAGAAGTGAAAAGAAGACAGTATTTGTGGTACCTGGATATGTTTTTCCTGCATTTATTGCTATGTATACACACTCTTTTCCAACATATATATAGATACAAAAATATCTGTCACCATTGGCAGCACTATAGTTACAAAAATGTGTGACTAATGGTATGTGGTTTTATTATTTCCAAGCAGCTGGGTTCATTGAATATTATATCTCCTCATTAACCATCACTCAAGGGTTTGTATTATCATTTGGGCAAAAACTCCCAAACATCTAATGGTGGGGCTGTTTGTGCTCCTAAAATGGAAATGAATATTCATACACTAAAAATAACAATTAAAAAAAAAAAAAGCATTAGAGCCCATGGCCTCAACATAGGTGGTTCAAAGGGACTATACTGAGAAGGTAGTAATATTCTGGTAGGCATCCTGTCTTTCTCATTTGAAAATTGCCAACACAGACCTCTGCTCCAGAAATTTAATAATCAAAACTTGCTAACGTAGATCTCTGCTCCAGAAATCTAATAATCAGTAAATCCACAGAAAGAAAGAGTGAAAATTATTGCTTAAAAAAAGTAATAAAAAGTAGTCCCCCCGATAGCAATAAAACAAATTATTAAGCATAGATGTAAACGAAAGTACTTAAAAATAACACAGTCAACTAAAACGAATGGGCAAAGTGTTAACTAAGCGTATCCTATCTACTCCTAAACATAAATCAAAGTATATTTATTTTCTACTGTATGTATCTTAATATGTACATCTTAGTAAATAATTTGCATTACTTGGAAGGTAACTGGGATGGAAAATGACTGGTTCATGCAGTAAATATTTTAGGAGCAAATTGTGAATGAATATAGGTCCATCTAATCCCTATAAAATAATAAAAAATGAAGATTTGTTATTGCATCCTGCCATTCATTCACTCTCTGCTAACATTATAGATGTCAGAAAGTCTGTTTAAAAACTTGCTATCTCTATTCATCTTTGTTTCTGGCATGAAATACAGACTATAATAATCTTGTCAAGCCCACATTTAGACACTAATTTATGACCCTCTGCTACAATTTAGAGAAAATTCATACATACATAACTCTTTTAAAGCAAACTTATGACCCCAGATGGAAGGGTAATATCTAGATTCAGCTGACAAATATACGCTGACTAAAGCCATGGGTACCCTTATGATTCCGTATGGACGAGATGGTCCAAACCAGTAAAAGGCATTTACATTTTTTTTTAACCTGAAGACCAATCAGGTTTGTTTGGTGTGGGTTTTTTTGTTTTGTTTTGGGTTTTTTTAATCCATTTTTGAGATATTAGGTTTGAAGTCAGGCATCATCTTACTTTCCTGGGAAGAGAAAAGGAATCGTTTCTTTGACAATTTAGACTACAGCTAGAGAAAACAGAAGTTGAGATTGGATGCAGCTCCCACTGCCAATGCCATCAAGAAATGGTGACCCTCGACCTTTCAGTAAAGCCTAAAACTCCCCAACAGGGACCCAGCCTGCAAAACTCATGTAGGAGGATACATAGCAGAGCTGGCCACTACTGAAAACCTATCCATAGACTTGAGAGGACAAACTCAAAGAGAAATGTGTTACTGCTTACATACAAATGGAAATGTGCTGTTAGAAGTCTAGATACAAATGCACTTCTGCAAGGAACCTAGATGCAAACATAAATATACCTCAACCTACAATTGCCTAACCATCCCTGAAATCCAAAAAATGGGACAGGAGAAGCAAATGCTGTCACAAAACCTGTTAGCTCTTGGATACATAAGCTACCTAGGCTGCAAAAGTCCTTTAGAGAGCAGGAAATAAGAAATCTGTTTGGGTTTGTTATTGTGCAGGTTTTTTTAGGAATTTTATTTTGATTAAAAAAATGGATAAAAATATGCTTTTTATTGGAGAAACAAAGGTGCGTGACACTGGTCATGATGACAGTAAGCCAGCTGCCCAGCTGTGCCTGTCAAAGGTATAGATTGACATGATGAAGGGCAATGATACTGATATATTTCCTATCTCCTATATTTGGTATTTTTGTATGACTAGTTATAGATTGATGCAGTGTCTTATCTTTATTGACATTCACAGGGCTTACTACACACTGACCACAGAAACTCAGTCAACTGTTGATTTAAGATGGGGAAACATACATATCTTACACTAATTGGGCTATGAAGCGGTACAGAATAGTACATCCATCTGAAATTCCAGAAATTTCTGCTAGACAGATCGCAATTACTAAAATTGTAATTTTCTCTGAACATCAGCATTAAGATGCTTTTAATAATTACAGATTATTAGATTTAAAAGCCTCCAACTGAAAAAGAAAAGCTGTTCTATTTGAAAATAATTGTAATAATAAATTTAAAAAAAAAACAAGAACACTGACTTGAAACAGCATTACCACAGATTTTTTTATCATAGACGGTATTTTTCTCAAAACCACCAAGTACTATTTTATCGTTAGCTTATATACTGCTGCTTTAGGGTGGTATTATTTAATTTATTTCATTCATGTTGAAGCAGAGAGCTCTGGCCTCTTGACCCCAATTTTCACTTAAAGAAACAAATTTCTTTTTTGCAAACTAACTCAATTTTTCTCCTGTCAACCTTTAGCCCCACTTTAAAATATTAACCTTTTTCGTATCATGATAAGCATCCAACTTTCTTCTATCCAAATTTAATGTTAATCACCATATCTTATGATAATGTTATATTCATTTTTAGCTACCTCTGTCAAGCACAAAAGAAGTAATTTAAACCTATATATCCACTTGGAATGTAGTAGCACTGGGAACATATCTGTAGATGTGAAAACTGCACCATCCCCTTGAAAAAAACATTCTTTTGAGTACTTGTTTTTTTTCCATTTTGTATTCTAAAATGTTACCTAAAAGATAAGTTTCTCCTTTGGAAGCAAAACAGGAAACTGAGACAAGACTACACTTCCAAAACAGAGAGCAATGCAAAATTACCACAATCACTTACTTGCCTTTTCTGCCAAAAATTATTAGGCAAAATGAAAACAGCAGAATTAGGGTGAGGAAGCCTGAACTGGAAGGAATTTTTTCCTCCATTTATTTTGATGCGATCTCACCAAATTAACAGAATGAGCTCCATCAGTTTTGCTGACAGAAGAATCCATTTTATACAAATTACTATAAATAATTTAAAACTTTAACACCACAGGAAATAAATAAGAGAATTTTTTACATCATCTCTCTAGAAGCAGTATCTAAATAAGATACTATAAATATTAATGCTGACTTTGAACTTATTTGAAAAGATACTGAGTGCTCTAAACAGCTGTTACACCTGGAAGTTTGAAGTAGAAGCCAGAAGTACTTCAGAGACAAATCTGTTTCACACACAGGTACCCAGTCTCAGGTACCTACAGAGTGACCTTACTTGCTTTTCCCATGGAAGAGTGTTTCACCCATGTGTAATTGCTGAGAAGAAACACCTGTTTTCTTCAGGAGGAGAGCTAGATATGTACTTTCTCCTTCCTGGTATTAACCACTTATCCTTAAAAAAACCCCGTGGTATCATTAGTTTAAGAGATTGCGAAACATAAATGAAACAAGGTGACAATAATTTGTGAAATACCTCAGTGAATGAAAACAGCAACCGTCTCTTCTATCCATTTCAGTCTTTCAGTGCAACTGTACCATACAGACACGAGTCTCCTGTTGTAGCATATTTACCATGGAGAATAAGATAATCAAGCTGTACTTTAAAAATACCAAAAGAGAGGTGTTCTTGGAAGAGCTTTTTAAAAATCAGTTGGTTGCTATTGGAACAGATTTCCCTACCATCAGGAAAACTTTAGGTACTTTTATTATTTATGAAAAAATATGATTTTTTTTACAATGGATAATGTCAACTAGTTTTATAGAAACCCAAACACTTGTAATACTTTTTGTCATTTTATAGTGGAATGAATCAAAAAATATGACTTTTCAAACTTATTATTAAAACTCAGAATATGGGAAGAGTCAGACTGGTCTTGCTGGGATCTTTATTATGTCATCTTTGTTATGTCACTGAACAAAATACTCCTAAAAAGATTTAAACTTTTTGTAAGCTTACACCAAATAACACCAGCAAGTAACATTTTTCTACCCCAGTACAGACAAACTAAAAAGATCCCAACTGAAAAGTAAAACAGCCCAGGACCGATTTTAAGTGATGAAAACATCACTTCATGTAAAGAAGAAAACCTGCTTATGGGTAATGGCTGTCCCAGCTGTGTCAGGCTCTGACAATAATGAGCTCACTTGTCCACTAGAGGGCAAGGAGGTGGAAAAATTAGATATTGAACTGAAACATTATAAATTTCAATAAATATTTCAAGCAAAACTGCTAATAGTATAAACAATAACATAATAGGAACACAATTAAAATTAGCTGGAACTTATTAATTATCTGAGTTTTTCTCCATGATGACCCCATGTGGATGTCGGCAGTACTTTTATGCCTCTGGAACCCACTAAGTCTAAGGATTTTCATGGACATTAAACTGCAAAAGGTTTGATCAGAATTGCAGAGCTGTTTGATTTTAGGACTGAGCCTTATCCAAACCCCACTGAAATAATTCCAGGTCTTTCCACCAATTTCAGTAGCTCTGTATTGAAAGGAACTCTAATTGGAGAAACATCATTAAAAAGTAGAAGCAGCATTAAGTACAACGAAAGCGAGAAAGAAAGTGAGCATGTTACTATTCAAATTATTAGGTGATAAGAGAAGGGACATTGGATAAACAAAACACAGCCATAACATCCTGCTTTTTTAAAGTGTTTCTGCATTCTGTAATTACACGCTGAAAGGTGGGGATGCCATACAATGAAGGCACCACTGTTTTGTCAGGACATCCCTCTGCTTCCCTGGGCAGGATTTAGTCTGCAGTTTAGTAAGAACACATCAGTTCAGATACTTGTTCAAAACTTTCTGTTGAGCCAGTTTTGCAGAGTTAGTGTATTCTGCTCCACCTAGTTCGGGCTGTGTATAAGCAGTTTGGGTATCAGAGAACGATATTACTTATATAACGATGAGTCAAGCAAACTCATCTGAGAATCCCATTGTCAAGCTGGATTCGTTCCTGGTTGCATAAAATCACCAGTAACTGCAAGCCACCTGAGGCATATGCTGTGTGTTGACATTGTAAAATTGAGGTACAGAATTTTCATTAGAGAAAAAAATGCAAACTTGGTTTTGTCTGCACTTTACCTGCAAAGCTAAATACATTTCCTAGGCTTTGGTGGCTGTGGTTAAAGATAGAGTCATGAAAAATTCCACTGTGCTCTTCTGAGCATTGCTAATCATAGCAAAAGAAAATCTCCACAGGCAAAATGCTTTTCTCTCCGCCTTCTTCCCCTTTAAGCTCAAAAAAGTCAAACAAACCATACACTGAGCCATGATGGGACAAGCAGAACACTTTCTCCATGATTCTTAATCAGTTCTGCAGGGCTTTATTGCAAGACATGACACTGCTAAATACTGGAACAGCATTTAGGCCAACCTAGGGGAAAGGTAGAGACAATGGACCAACAGACATCTCTCCTTCAGGATGAGAAGTGGGTATTAGGACTAGAATCTTCCCATCCTCTCACAAACATTTACCATGTGTACTGCGAAGAGATGATGCTGATGTGACACAGTCTAATCACTAGCACTGTGATCAAATCAGCACAATGTGTCAATACATTTTTTTAATTTAAATTTAAAATATAAGATACAAGATTGACACGAATCTCTCCAGTCGGGTATCTTCTGAAGTCTGAATTTGCTTTAGCAACAGCTGCTTTGAACATAAAGAGAAGAATTCACAAATGATCATTACCATTATCTCTTGATAATTATTTATTGATAATAGCACTGATTTTAGACTTTTAAATATAACAACTTAACTTTATACTATGAATAAGTAAAATCCACAAGAAGGAACATGAGCTGAACTATCAAGCAGAGAAATCTGTTCTGCCTGTAGGATGACCCAGTTTCTAAGTTACATTGTTGAAGCAGGTTATTGTGATGCGTACTGCAATAGATCTTGCATGAGATCCTACAGATCACTAAGAAAACCTTTGTGGTGAACCTGAACAGGGTCCTCTGGTCCTGTGAGGCTCCTCACAGCATCATTTGATTCCTGGACAGTGCAGCATTTGCCCTACTAAAACAACCTTCTCATATTCTTGTGTTAATATAACAAAGCATAATACTGAACAGAATTGCTATCTACTCTTTTCACACACGTATTTATCACTGATTGATAAACCCGCTGCAATAAAGTGCAACCCCCTCACACCTAAGCCAACTCCCAACCCACTTCTGTCCTACAGTACTCCTCCCTGTTTATCTTCGCTATTAGGCATGAGGTAACAGAAAAAATCCTTCTACCCCAGTGTCTTGGTTTCAGACTATCAGTGAGTGAGCCTGTGCTGTTGACCTTAGCTGTTCTTTCTGGAATTCTGTGTATGCCCTTTACTGTATGTGAGAAGTTTAATTAAAAAATTATACAACTTTATGAAATCAAACCCAGTTTTCACTACTATAAGCAACAATCAATCGAGGCATATTCCCCATTTTTTTTTCCTTATCAAACTGCAGGTTTTCCTCTATATCCCTTACAGTACTAAAGTTCTTAAAAAAACCATCTTTTTTTCATCCCCAACAGAGAGCAGCTGAGAAATTAATTTCTTTTGGTTTCAAAACTTTGGAGTTATTTTTATCAGTTAAAAAAAAAAAAAAAAAAAGTCCTCTGTTAACTTCATCAAAACCACTCTGAAATAAACACAGACATCAAGGAAGCTGAATACTTTTGAAGGTTTTATATCTTTGAAGGTTTAAAATCCAGTATCCATTCTCTGAATACAAATCAATATATGTTCTTAATTATCTAGGTCCCTGACATTCCTTTTGAAGTTATAATGTGCACAGAAAAAACGTCATTATCAGGTGAAAACATTGTATAAGTATAGAATATTTAAATAAATTTTAAAACTGTATTATATACCAAGATGTTTAAAAGCAAATAGGATACTTTTAAAACTATATTCTGCAGTGAAATCAGCTGCTACTTGGAGAATGTATAGAAAATAGGAATGGTAATTGAAATTATTGACCCAGTGATAACTCTCTCTGAGTAAGCAAAACTTGACTCCGACAGGAATTATACTTAACACTGCAGGATTGGTCTGCACAATTGCCAAATGACTTCCCATTTTTCAATTTTTTATATTAAAACCTAGTAAAACCTTGATATCTTGATATAATTTCATGTTGTCACTAATGCTACAGGACACTCCAGCTTGCCTTTGTGTTTGGAAGGAGCCCTTCTGCTGACATCTATTATGTACAGTCTGCTTCCATTTGCAACTGTGCAATGCAAACAATGAGTAGGGAGCGACCTGTTCAGTTCCATACCACCGACAGATAAAACTGCCGAGTTGGGAAGCACAATTAAAAACAGCAACTGTGATAAAAAAAGAACATCCCACCAGTTTACTGTTCTGACCACAGGAAGACTGCAGGAGTAATAGCCATTGTGTGTTTATTGAAGCAGGGAGGTGACTAAAAAGTGCCCTGTCAGTTTTCAGCTCTGTCTTGCCAGCTGCATTAAAATGCTGCAGCCCTGAGCAATTTTTTCTTTTTTTTTTTTCTTTTTTCTTTTTTTTTTCTTTTTTTTTTTTTTTTTGTGTCTGGAATTTCAGGAGCAGAGTACAAAAGAGCTGATGAGCAATGAATGCTTCACCCTTCCTCAATTAATCTTGTCTCTCTACCTTTGCTTTTGCTTTCCCTCTACATGAAGGTAATAATGACACCCTCATCCATTATCCTTTTATCCCTGTTATTCTCGTGAAATTGCTTAATAATATGTTACAGATTCGTCTTCACTCACATAATTCTTCCTGTCATTTGCAGTATATCATCCTGCAAACACACAGCCCACTTTCACTGGCCGTTCTTTGAAGATTATTGTCAGTGACATCTTCAGGATGCGTTTGGAATCTGGAGCATCATTTCCGTTGCGATGGGGAATTACACTGACTTATCTGTCATTGCCAAAAGCACAACAAGCAATTCAGTGTTAATGCAAAGGTAACACAGGTTTTTATCATGCCGCCAGAACAAGAGCTCTTGTAAATTTATGCTAATATGGCCCTTTTATAGTTTAATAACCTCCTCCCCTACTGGAAAAAGGGGCACACGCACGAGCACACACATACACACGTGTACCCACACACGCCATAGTTTAATAATCTGTGTCACAGTGTGGTAGGTAATTTGTAGCCGATCCTCTTGTAATTATTTACTTTAAATCTTTTTATGAATGCTAATCTGATATAGTACGGCGGACCTCCAGTTTTGTTAGATACATAGCAATTGTAAGAAACAGCTGAACAGATTCTATTTCTAACAGTAGCTATCAGCCATAAATAATTCCCACAATAATAATTCCGTATTTCTCAACAAAATAATAACAGATAAGGTTTTGGCTGTGGTTTTTTTTTCTTTCTTTTCTGCAAGGTTATGGCTGCTGATTCCGTTTGCTTTCCTCATCAAGAAATCCACAGTACTACAAACGAGCCCTTCTCCCTGATCCAGGACGGCATTCCAGAGGGACCCTGGCAATCCTGCCTGCATGCCAAATCTGACAACACATGACAAGCTGGTCGGCGTGCAGTAATTTGACTAATTATACCGGATTAGAGCATATTAATGCAAGCTGTTTTCTCCAGAGTTAATGACCTGCTGACTGGGTTCTGTAAGGCCCCACTAGGTCTACAGACAGCTAAAAAACAAAACCCTGCTTTCTAAGCCCTCGTCATTTCGCATCAGCAAATGAGTATATCAAACTACTGAGCAGCAAAATTCAAGCGACATTTTGTGTGCTACAAACCCATGCAGTTTTCCCTAACTTTCCACCTCAAGGGTTTCTTTGATATAAAATAAAAATCTATTTTTTTTCTCATTTATTTCCTTCCTGCAATGCAGAGTCTAGAAACTTGAGGATTTTTTTTTCTCTAGATTTTCCCCCATTTTTTTATTAATGAGCACAGGAGTGAGAATAATAACTTTCAACGACTATAATACTGCCATGTGAGCTCACTATTATGTTAAGATTCTGCACTTTTACTCAAATAATTCAGTATTATAAACAACTTTATGAAGTGATGCTTTCAAATTAAATGTTTGCCAGGTCATACCACTTGAGATGATTATTTTAGGACGGATTTTTTTGTATACTTTTTTCTAGCTGAATGACTTTTTCACAGAGAGATTGGCTGTTGGTTTAAAATATTTTAAGCCAATGAAAAATATTTTTCAAACTTTAATTGCATAGTTTAAAAATTATTTAATTTTAAACTTTGGCTTGTTTTAAATTCATGTTGTAAGAACACAATCATTTTGACAAATATGAAACAACTGGGCTGAAATTCAAGGTTTTCCTCCCCAAAGAGCCATAGACAGCCTTTAGCAACGTGACCAGGGCTTTGCATGTACCTTTGTGTATACAATGTGGGTTCTCATATTCTGATTTAAAGAAGCAAGTTTTTCATTTACTTATTTTAATGCATACATAACTTAATTATCTTACTAAATACTTAAATCATGCATTAAGGATTCTAAAATAAATTCACTTGTGGAACTCTTCATATGCACAAGCTTGTGTATTCTTATTTAGCGTTTGGAGTATTTCAATACTCCACTGAATAGCAAAAATATGCCCATTTAGCAGAATACAACAGTTATTTCTTTTCCTTCTTTTTCAAATGCCACATTTTAAAACACTTTCTGGAATAACTTTCTGGATTTAAAATTCAGATAAAATATATTTTTATTTACGATCAATATAAATATATTTCAATATAAATATTTATTTAATATAAATATAAAATATATTTTATATACTTAAACTTTCTGAATAAATTTCTGAATTACTTTCTGGAATAACTAGAAATATAAAATCAAACTCCTGGTCCATTTTTCTCAAAATACACACGGGAGTGGGCAACTGAATCACACTAAGCATATATTTCCAATATAAATGCATCACTGATGCAAAATATGATAAATAAATTTATTGCAGGGAACAAGCTAGAGCTTCTGTTAGCACTATACTATTTGATCCATTATAATTCTGCATGTACATTTGTTTCTTATGTCTCATAAAGGAACAATTACATACATCCAGTACAGAAGTTATATACAGGGAACCAAGTACCCTTGCTTATGCCCACAAGTGTATCTAGTGTAACACAAATGGAATTTAAACTTTACTATAAATGAGATCAGAAACATACTAAATTAGCCTGTAACTTGGTACAATCCACTATCAAATTAGTTATGCTTTGCATTTTGCAAGCCAGTAGAAAATTGGGCTATTTGTGACTCGTGCTTGCAAAAAGCATTCTTTCCTTTCAGCGAGTAAAAGAAGAGGATCTGAGGAACATGAGTAGTGCTGTAAAAAGTCCTAGAGGACCAGGTCAGTCAGGAAATTGGAAATGGGCTAGAGAACTTGACTCTAATTTACTAGGCTATATACAATAATTGAATCAAATCCTGCTCTTGCCTTTAACTACCTTAAGACTTCTGCTTTGCCATAACCCCAAAGAGCCTGGAAGTTGTCACCCTCAGACTGCTGTGCAATAATCTATGGAAAATGAGATACCCACTGCAACCTGAAAGGCACTTATCAAATGTTCAAAGCAAAAAAAGCTCCACCACCCGGGCAGTCATGTTGGCACTCTCAGCAGAGGACTGGAGGAGTGAATAGGTATGAAGGCTACTAAACTGTCACCCCCAAGGGGGATCCTACAGGTCATGGGTGAAGCATATCAGGAGGGCAGTGTGGGAAAGGCAGAACTGTTGCTGCTCATGCATAAATAAAAGACTTTGCTCTTCAGGCCTGTCAATCCAGCATTTTTCAAGAGAACTAAATTCATTATACAAGGAAAGTGTAGATAGCCCTTCCAAAAAGGAATAAAGCTGGCATCTGACCCTCCTCTGGATAAGTACTGTAATCAATTTTATACTGATGTTACTTTGACAGTAAAACTAGGTTTAGTAAATGGTTTTGTAAGTTAGAAGGAGGAAAAACAAAACAAACAAGGTATATGGTGACTTTGTACAATAAGAATCCAAATAGCTTCATATTTTAATATACATTATGTTCTACACCAACACATAAACAGAAGAAAATATGAATTTTAAAATGAAAGAAACATCTGTGTCACACTAACTAGTAGCAAAAATGTACACACCAGTACAGGATATCTCAAAGTTTAGATTAGCAGCCTTTAAAGCTTCATTGCTTTTAAGAATTTATGCTGTACAGACATACTGTAATTGAGAAGAAATATTTGATTCCTGCCATTATGTAAGTTCTGAATCTGTTTATCTAAAATTCCAACCTTTGTAGTTGAAAGAAATCTTCAGGCTTTACTTGAACAGCCTGATTACCATTTACACCTTCAGATCCCTGTGACACTGGCATGAAATGGTGACTGGGTGATTTCTCAGAAACTTACACAGATGCATAAATCTCACTGTTGTCTTTTCTCTTATGGTTACATAAATCCTGGTAGTGAGGGCAGAGGGTCTGTGGCACCAACGTCCACTCTGACAACTTTCCAAGAGCTCAAAGGTTGTATCTAATTTACATAGAAATGTCCATACATATATTTTTAGAACAAAATCACAGAATCACAAAACTGATGACATGTTTTTTTTCTACCATTGTGTTTTCTAGTAGAGAAATAGGAACTAAGGACTGGTGACGTCCACCCATCACAAGCCTACTTTTCCTTCAACCTGTGAATTCTGGCATTGCAGCTGTGAGGAAAAAAAACCCACAAACACAAACATAATAGAAATGTGTATGAGAAAGGCAAAAGGGAACTTGAACTCAGTACAGGAAGGTGTTCACTAGTTTTATTTTGAAGAAATAATAAAGCACTTTTCAGCCTATCAATCACAAAATATCAGACCATAAAATATATTTTATGTTACAGGAGTGATTTCATTACCACTATGATTCTTCGCTTGAGTTTTATACAACTTTGTAAAAGGCATCAGGATGCTGAAGTATAAAATTAAATAACTTCCTGGTTCAAAAAAAACACAGAATTGGCATGTGTTGAATATATACATGTAATGGTCAGTTAGACATACTACAAATCCATGACGGAAGCTTACTTTAACATAAAAATATCCTTTGATACCGTATTTTACCTGGGCATGGCAAGCACCTTCTGGGGACGAGTGACTGGGTTCTCTTCAGAATCATAGAATAGTTAGGGTTGGAAAGGACCTTAAGATCATCTAGTTCCAACCCCCCTGACATGGGCAGGGACACCTCACACTAAACCATCTCACCCAAGGCTCTGTCCAACCTGGCCTTGAACACCACCAGGGAAAGAGCATTCACAGCTTCCCTGGGCAATCCATTCCAGTACCTCACCACCCTCACAGTAAACAACTTCCTCTTTATACCCAATCTAAACTTCCCCTCTTTAAGCTTTAACCCATTACCCCTTGTCCTATCACTACAGTCCTTAATGAAGAGTCCCTCCCCAGCATCCCTATAGGCCTCCTTCAGATATCTCTATAGGACCCCTTCAGATACTGGAAGGCTGCTATGAGGTCTCCACTCAGCCTTCTCTTCTCCAGGCTGAAAAGCCCCAACTTCCTCAGCCTCTCTTCATACGGGAGGTGCTCCAGTCCCCTGATCATCCTCGTGGCCCTCCTCTGGACTTGTTCCAACAGTTCCGTGTCCTTTCCATGTTGAGGACACCAGAACTGCACACAATACTGCACGTGAGGTCTCAGAAGAGCAGAGTAGAGGGGCAGGATCACCTCCTTCGACCTGCTGGTCACGCTCCTTTTGATGCAGCCCAGGATACGGTTGGCTTTCTGGGCTGCGAGCGCACACTGCCGGCTCATGTTCATTTTCTCATCGACCAGCACCCCCAAGTCCCTCTCTGCAGGACTGCTCTGAATCTCTTCTCTGCCCAACCTGTAGCTGTGCCTGGGATTGCTCTGACCCAGGTGTAGGACCTTGCACTTGTCATGGTTGAACTTCATAAGGTTGGCATCAGCCCACCCCACAGGCGTGTCAAGGTCCCTCTGGATGGCATCCCTTCCCTCCAGCATATCAACCGGACCACACAGCTTGGTGTCATCGTCAAACTTGCTGAGGGTGCACTCAATCCCACTGTCCATGTCACCGACAAAGATGCTGAATGAGACTGGTCCCAACACTGATCCCTGAGGGACACCACTCATTACCGGTCTCCAAGGAAACTAGACTAAGGTTAGACTAGAGGAAACTACATAATAAAGGACCAAGATCTATGACTTTCTGAATGTCCTATCATTGTGATCCTCTTGGATATATATAGCTCAGAACAGCTCAGATGTACTGAAACAGACTTATATCACACAATTTACATTAACTTCATTCATGATGCTAATTAATGAAAAAGACCTAAAGATGTGGTAACCAACCAACCAACCAACCAAACCAAAACACATTCCCCTACACCTTTGTTACTATTGTAACTCTTTTGTTTCAGTTAGGCAGTGGTTTTGAGGTGAAAAAAAAAAAAAAAAAAAAACACCACAGGAGACATACATTATAAAAAGAATTGGACAGTCAGGATTTTTATTTCACCAGTCACTAAGCATACCACCATCTGATCAGAAAATACATTCCCATTTTGATAAAGAAGTTGACAGGACAAGTTTTAAATTATTTTTTGTTACTTCCATCAGACACATCATATTAATATTTCACTGAGAGCTGAGCATTTTAAAAATGTAATTATTTCTGGTTGTCCAAAGCCCTAAAGCCAGCTATTCCTGTCTAAATGTAAACAAAGATCTGACTGACTACAAACACAGACTACATTAAACTCAATCACCATTTATTATGCAGGGTTTACTGTTGAAGCTAAATTCTCATCAAATGAGATTCAAGAGACAGATCAAAACTTTTTTTTTTTTTTTAAATCATGTTTTAGGTGGCATTTCCTAAAATTTAAATTCAATGAACAATAATTTATGTAGAGTTTTTGATCTGGCTTAAGTATTATCTAATAATGACAGTACTAAATAAAAATCACTACAAAGCTATAGCATCTGCAAGACAACAAAAAAGGCTTACAGCAGAGACTCCATGAAACATTTAGCTGGTATTTTCCACACACTGATCCAGTGAAAAAGGGTAAGCTGTAAAAATGTGCTTCTGAGAGTTTCAAACCATATTGTACAGAAGTCACATCAAATTAATACTGAGGACCATTTAGAGCTTTTATTCTGAAAAGCTTTTGAAAAGGGATTAAACTATGAAAACTCGCATGATACTAAAGTACCTATTAATGGGTTTAGGGGGAGAGGAACAATGAAAGTGTTATTTTTAGATAAATCGTTACTTTGTATGTAGCAGCACAAAGCATTTGCTATAGAGACACTGCAACAGTTCTCCAGCAATATCCCACACATCTGAACACCGATTAGTAGGAGAATTTTTCTTGTCATTAAGAACAATCTTGCATAGAAAAGAGGGTCTTATGGTTTTCTCTTTAATTTTCAACAATTTCTATAAATAATTCATTAGAAAGACGTAGTCATAGTAGAAATCTGCATAAGTAAAACCAGCCACATTTTTAGACCACTTGTTATTGTAGAAAACACAACTGCATATTTGTAGTCTTCCATATGCACCTCTGATTATCGAAAGCCTGCGAACAAACTACTTGTATAAAAAAAAAAAGTTCACACTGTACAATAATACTCTTAACACACACAAAAATCATGTTTTCAAAAAATAACAGGAAACAGCATGAGTAGTGAGAACAAGGAACTGGGTTAGTTGTCATCCCATCAAAAATAATGAATGCTCAAGAGATTTCTAACTTCATCTCTTCCCAGTCATTTGTCCGATAACAATAGGCTACCAGGAGAGAAAAGACTAGGCACAGAGCGTGCTCTTCTTCCTTGGCTCTAGCTAGCACCTGTAACCTCTAAACAACTATGTACCAGCTGAAATCCACATGACGACAGCCCCAAAAGACAACTGGAAATGTTGTTCCTAGCCTGCTGTGCCTCCATTCAGCAATGGGATGCACCACATGGTGGATGACAGCTTTGTGTCTGCCCCATCTTGCAGCCTCCCCTCCTCCCTCGACACACAGTCGTGCACACACAAAACAGTCTTATGGCTAATGATGCAAACATGAAGTGTAAAGTCTCCTTAATTTGACCCTTGTTAAACTCCTAATTGGATTGAGGCGGTCTCAGAGTGGAAAGCAACCCTGGATTATTCAAGAAAGCTTTTACAAAATGAAGACCAAATTACAAAAGGCTTCCACTCTGGCTGCAGGACACCACAAAGAACAGGCAATGAATTGCAGCTGTCGCTTAAGTTAAAAATCTAATCAATTGCCTTTTTTTCAAACAGGTAACTTTTTGAACAGTTTCTTCATTGTGATACTCTTCAGAGTGCGCTTGACCCAAATTTAATAAGCTGCTATTAAAGCAGAAGAGCAGCTGTAGAGCAAACACTGTAGAATGATACCGTGCATTCAGGCTCTTAATGATTTTAAAATGACTACAACCATTGCTTCATTCAAGAGGAACAAAGCTCAGGGCTCTTTGCTCAACAATGTCTTAACACAAACTGTCTGAACAGACAGCATTCATTTGTCCTTCATGAACCCAAAAGGTCAGCTGCATTGCTGAGAACATCTCAACAGTTTAATTGTGTTTCTCCTGTAGGAAGACTGAAGGGAGAAACTTGGGGATTCCTTGCATATGAAAACTAGCCTCTCTTTTTTTTTTTTTTCCTTCCAAGGAAATATACAGCTTAAGTACAGAGACAAGGGGTGCATGATATGCAGACAGGTGTAAAACATGAAGTAATTATAGAAGCTCAAATTAGTTCCTAGGCCTGAGGCAAAAAAGAGAACAGTGCCTTGACAAAAGGGAATAGCAAATAAGGATAGCAAACAAAAAATGGCTTGAATGTGTAAATTAGCAAGAAAAATGAGACAGAAAAGCAGCTTTACTCTACTATTATTCACCACATGAGAACAGAGCAGCTGAACATGATCAAGAGGGCTTTGGAGGAGAGAGGCAGGCATCAACACCGAAACGAAGCCAGAGAGTGGCAGCTCTGCACTTTCTAGTCAGTCACTCATTATGTGGTGAAGTGCTCTTGAGAAGTGCCTCTTATACTTGACCTATCATATTACTTCTTCTGTAAACACATAATCCCTGCTTGTTAGGTGGTGTCAACACTAGCATTCATTCACTGTGGTAGTCTTTTTGTGTATAGACACTTTAGAAGTGCTGCCAAAACCAAAGAATTGACACCATAATAAAACAATTTGAATTTCAACCAGGTAAACAGATCCTATGCGCTTCTGTAAAATGTACTGTGCAGAGCATTACATCCAGGGTTCCTTATTTGAGACAAAGCTGCTTTCTTATCACAGAACTATTTTCTCTGCATGTCTTTTTAGCCAGATTAACAACCACCTAATGATTAACATTAATAAATGAACAAGGTTTAATAACAGGAATTACAATCACTGCAACTTATCTGACTCATGCATAAAAAAGAATAAAAAAAATAAAGACTTTGCACATTTTTTATACCAGTCAGCTAAGCAGAAGACCTCAAGGAAAACAAATTGTAGTTGTGCAAAACTGACCGCCTACTCTTACATGCAACTTACCACTGCCATGAAGGTCACATGAAAGTCATAAAACCAGTCAGCTTTTATGCCAGAACTTCATCCACTCGTAGAGACATTTTATACTCTAATCTTTGTGGTAACTTACATCTGATTATTATAACTAGATATGTAGACCTTCCACTGAAAGATTATAGTTTTTGTTGTTTAAGGCAAAAAGTCATATTTAAGAACACCTCTTTTAACCAGTCCAGAAGTATAAATAATTGATTCTGTGTTTCTGCATTAACAGAGCTATCCTAGACAGGATATCAGCCTAACATTTATGAAGTGCTCTGAACACTTTTGCAGCCTGTATGACTAAAACGATGAATCATTCTTTCATTCAACACTCAACAAAATATGAGTGAACTTCCTGATGTATCATCAAGCATCAACGAAACTCAACACTAGAATGCTAGTAATTGGGAAATGAGTCCAGAAAGACACACAAAAGGAAGACTCAAGATATGTAGCGCACCACCTCTCAAAGCCATGTTGGCACTGGGTACATCAAAAGGAGCAAGAAAGTAGCTAATGATGCAGGCCCGATGTTGCAACAGTGACATGATCCATTACTTCAGCCATGCCTAAAAAATAACATACTATCATGTAATACCAGTGTCATCCTTCCCATGATTGCCAAGATTTTTTTGTTGGGTTTTCTTGGGCAGCAAATTGACCCTGCATTACTATCCACACGTAAACATTGCAGCTGAATGTTTTGTATTCATGCACTGAACTGTGCATTTTTGGGAAACCTTGACAACTCTAGTGTTTGTCTCAGTTAGCTTACTTAGCAGGCAGTAACATGCAATTTGCCTACCATTTGGTCTTCAACTCATCCACCTGGGTGCAGGAACAGTGAAATACTCCTACCTGTTCTAGCCACTGCACCTCAGACACCTCTGAGTGAATTCTCAGCACCCTCAACCAACCTGAACAAACATTAAATGGAAATCTAATTCTCACACCTTCTACCTGTGCCTTTCAACAGTTGCTTCTCCCAGTCATAACTCTTAGAAAGAAATTCTCTACATCACTGTCCTTTCAGAAATTCCGTTTACACTGGCTTTAAGAAAATTAGATATACAAGCTTCCTACATAATAAAGAAGCATGCATTTTTTATTACAACCTTTCTACCTTTTCCACTACCTCTTCTTTTTGTTATTTTTTTTTTCCACAATATCTTGCATTGGCCAAATTAGACTGTAAAATGAGGCCAGAATCACGTAATTTTTATTTCTCTAAGGCAACATGGAAATGTGTGTCACTCTGTAAATATTAAACAAGACCAGTAACGAATAATGTAGGCTTGTGAACGAAGGCCTCAAAAGTCTCATGTTTAATAACATTAATTTAAACAGTTCCATGCAGTACTAGCAAGCTCAGCAGTTTGTGCATCCAAAAAGGTCCTGTTCAGTCCTACTCATTAGGACTTAATTTAGAAGGTACAGAAATGACAGCCAAGGTGCCAATAAAATTATCTATATTTTAAAAGATGTGCCATGAACTTCATTACATGTGATCCCTTTCAGCTTCTGGAAACTCTCTGTTGCCTCCCTCAAACATATCATGCTTCCCATCACAGAGTTTTCCTTTACTGTATAGACCGCATAAGCTTCTGAGCAGGTTAACCTACAAGTCAGTGGAGGATGCTGCAAAGGCTGTTCTTTTCAATGCCTGGGGCTCTGGAAAGCAGCTCTTGCAGAACTACCCTCTTTGCTTTCACAGAGCAATGACTTCCACCCACAAAAGCAGCAGCTACATTGAGACTGGCTCGTTTCAAGCACAATCAAGAGTAAGCCAAGAAATGCTGACACTTTCCATCATGATTCACATCAGAGTCACCACGTGTGCCAACCTTGCTTATGTGCACTGAGAGATTCCTTAAAATTGGGATTTCTGCTTAATATGGTATTTACCTTTATATGAAGAAAATCGTACATGTTTGCACTTTATTTCAAACTTCTTTAAGCAAAGAACTACTTCTGCCTCCATAATTTGTCCTCCTATTTCCCCCTTCAGTTCTTTATAATGGTTTTTCAGTCCCCTCCCTTTGATGAAACAAATTTTGCTAGAATTTTTCAAATTAATTTTTTCCTGAAGTTTTGAGGTCTTCCATTTAAAACTCATTCTCGTTGACTTTTTTTTCCCTGATCTTCAGACCATCATGTCACCTTGTTTTCTAACCCAAGCACATCATATTTTTTGGTTGTCTTCTTGTTTATGATTTATTTCTCCTATTCCACAAAGCTGTATTATAACTAAATTGATATAAAAATTGGGGTTTTAGTTGAATCACTATCATTCTAGCTGCATAACTGATCATCAGATACAGTACCATAGGGTCAGTGTGAGGTTGGAGTTCAAATTCTTTATGCATTCACTCAACTCCCACATGCCAGCATTTGCTTTACAAGTAGTCCAGCATGTCCACTGTGTGACTGATTGGCACTTACGGAATATGGCAAACACTCTTCTGTTAATGCTTTTTCAGAATTTCAAGAAAACATACAGTTCAAAAAGGCAGCCTTACCCCCCAAGTCTGGGACACTACCAGGGAAAACGGAAGGGCATGGCTTACCAGAAGAAAGCTGGCTGCTAACACCAATGAGCTTAAAAAGTAAGAATTTATTGCTCAAAAAATTACTCATCTTCTTGGTTTCAATTTCTAATAAATGGTTATCACTGTAGGTACTAATGAGCACAATTTTGCTACTATTTTTCTAGATACTCATATGAAAAATTATTTTCACTTACACATAACTGATAAGCATATAATATGCACTAGCCCTATCATAAATAAGTTTCTAGGTTCAAGGTGACTTCAATAGTCATTCTTGTCACAAAATTCATTTGACGTAGCAAAGGAATGGAAATGAACGAAATTACTGCAGCTTACAGAAGAAAAGAAAATAGCACAGAGAATGGAACTACCACTGCAATTCCAAGCTTTCGAACAGACACATTTTGCTCTGACACAAATCTTGCAGAAGCTGACTAAAATGAGACATAAGTTCATGCAAAGAAAGTTAGCAGAAAAGAATGATATGTAAGGTAAGCATCACTGACCCAGCTACATCTGATGTAATCAGCATCATTGTTTAAGCTAGTGCTTGATTTGGACCATTAATCTTAAATACTTTACGAAAAGCTTAAAATTATATAGAACAGATGTACTCTGACTAAACATGAGTAGATTACTCAGCAAACAAAACTACACCTGGCAACTGCAATATTTTAATAACACAAAACATATTCCAGCTAACTATTCTTTAAATATTTGACAATCTTTCTCCAAGGAAAACAACTGCTCATTTTTAGGCATTTTCTAATATACCAGTCACTGTAGCTTGTCACGATCCTTTCACACAAAACAAACAAAACCCCAGAAAACCTTAAAAACCATGCAAAATACTGGTTTTCATCTGTGATGAGTATCCTACCTAAGGATTTCAATGATAAGCATGCATTCTAAATTCAGCAAACCTGGCATGGTGAGCAGCTAATATGTGTGCTATCCCCGAAGTCAAAACTATCACAATTGTATCATCAATGAACCCAAACCCAGGTCAGATTTCATATTGCCATAAATCATTGTGTGAAGATTGTCCGCAGAACATGCTTTTATATATGAAAGAAATCCAGAACAAAGAACAAAGCTAAACATCCTTGCTGCCACAATCCAAAACCAAATTCTGTTTATTTAAAATAACTTAAGCATAACTGCTACATTATGATACAGTTGTTCTCAGCAAGGCAGTCACTGGTATGTTTCTCCATACACATTGCATACACTTACATTCACACCCATTATATGCAAACAGCTTCTCTCCAATGCTCTTACCTTCTGATGGTTATCATCTTGGGTCCACAACACTGCAAACTCTTATTAAAAGAACATGATACACACAAATTCAGGTGCAAGAATGAAGTCACTGGCAGCCCTGTCCACTTTTAACTTCATGGTTGTGAGAATAAAAATCAGTTTGAAATTTTGTTTTCTTTCCTTCCATTTTCTACTGAAAGTACTGATTTTGAAAAATGCTGTTGGTACTACAAACTTCACTGCTGGGACAGGTTAGGGCACCGGCAAACATCAGGTCTGCTGGTGACTCCAACCTCTTGCTTAACATGCTAGCTGAGGAATGTCATCTTACACAACTCTGAGAACTAGCAATAGCTTCTTACCCATCATACTGCTAATATTGTCTTGAGCACACCCCAGGTCGTTTTTGAAAAAACAGATTAAAACAATGATTCATTCTCAGTAAAACTATTTTTCTGCTCATGCAGCTAGTATGTGAACTATATTTTCTAAGCAGTTGTTTTCCAGCCTTACAAAATGCTTTTTATGAAGTGTGTACCAAAATAAGTATTTATGTCTCTTCTCCCATTCCCACAAGTACTATGTATTTTAACACCCCCCCCCCCTTTTTTCTGTGAAGGAAAATTTTGTTTAAGCACTAAAAAAAATACAATTATAAAGTCTTTTAAATCTGGATACAGTTAGAGGGTGAAGAAGGGAGAAGCTGATATAACTTAGAGACAGATATAATTGAAGACTATTATTACTGATCACTGATGCTGAGATATTTGTAAAAACATCCAGCCTGCTTGGGTATCAGTGAATCTAGTAAATGAAGTGACAAGCCCTGCAGCTTCTATGCGCCCACTACTTCATGACTTCAGAGGTATGTTAGCATCTTGGAAAAAAAAAAAGATTTCTAAAACCATGTTGGCAAACAAATGTATGATGTACAAATGTACATCTTGTATATAGGATGAGTCCCACTAATGTCAGTGAATTTACTTGCCTGAGAAACTGGTAAATCAAAACAGATTAGGGTGAGAATGGTACATCTGAGGTTAAATAAAGGGTGACATCCAGGCATCAGTAATGCTATTTTTGCTGTTGCTTTCTGAAACCTGCAAAGCTACATGGTATTTCCTTCCCAATTTTTAAATCCATCTTTCCACAAAACGTTATCAGAACAAAAACTGCACAATAAAGTCTGCTTTGCTAAAAGGTGTAAGGGGAACCAAACCTTAACTTACAGGGTTCAGAGGAACTCTCAGCCATTTAACAGCAGTACATCTAAGGGGGTTACTGCAAGTCTCAGAGGAGTAAACAACTAAACAAGTGTCATACTAAAGTCAACATCCCTAAAGTTACAGATCCCATTTATAATTTCAGTTCATCCCTATATTTTTAAACAGATGTACCCAGACAATGTATTTGTAATTAGTCTGTGGTACACTGAATAGCAAATTTTCTCAGATGGACTCAATGCCACATGCTCCCATACATGTCCAAAGCGGAAGGCACAATATAACCATTTTACAGAACTCTCAGGAATCAGACAGGAGCAGAATAAATCACTCTGTGAACAAGCTGTGTACCAGGCTTCATTAGTTATAATTACCCCCAAAATATGCTCAGCAGAATGCACACGTGTCATCTGGGAGTGACACACAATAGAGTGGGCAACTTATAAACTCCTCCAAGCACAGAAAGAGTTCATAAAACAACTGGCTTGTGCATTTGGATTCATGTGATAACACCTCCTATTGCATAAGCCACCAGATGACACAGATGGGGCAAATCCAAACAAGGAACATTTCTTTTGTATAGGCATTGGACTTCATTTGATGCCTATTCAACCAACAAGCTGAGAAAGCTGACTATGAAACACTAGGTCTTTGTCTTTTTTATTTCCCAGATAGTGCCACACTTGCTCAAAATAATGAAACGTGTAATTTTAAATACTTAGAAATGACTTAAAGAAAGAAAAACAAAGTGAAACAAAACAAGATGTTACATTTAACATACTTACACATAGGCAAAACCAAACACTCTTCCCCAAACTTTAAAAGGAAACATTTCAAACATAATCTTAACCAGAATCTCCCTTTCATACTTCATATTACCAAAAGAGGTAAGTACTAACTGAAGCTCTTTGAGAACGTATGCATCAGCAATCAGATCTATTCTTTTCTGGAGAAAAGAATATTACTTAGTATTATGTTCATGGATCAGAATACCTTTAATGATTATGACAGAACCAACCACATTACAATTATTGCAACATTGATTCATCCCAACTTTGCTCTGTAAACGTGATCTTTTTTTTCTGCTTCCTGCACTTTCTGCCAATAATAATAAATATTTTCTGTCTGGGACATTCCAGTCTCATACCAAACGCACATTTTTTCCTCCTATTTTTGTTACTTACTTCTTTGCATCCATATACCGTAGTGTTTCTGGTCTTTTCATTAATGCCTTTTCACACTTTTTCTGTAGCTTTCTATTATTAATCCCTGTATGGAGGTTTTATCATGTCAAAATATTGGAGGTAAGTACTTGTTTACTAGGCTTTACTCAAAGGGAAGCACATCGATATACAGTCCACTGTATAGAGTGATCTAATGGCAAATATAACGTGCAAGTTAAACATGCTCATATATGTCAGTATCTTACTATAAACACAGAAACATATATTGTTTGGATATTACATGTGTAGGCTAGCGCATGTGTACACATATTGATATGAATGCCCATGTGTCTACTTACTTCTATATTCAAGTATATAAATGCATACAAATAGACCCACACAAAAATACATACACATGTATGGGTACAGGCTCAAAAAGCACCCTACACCTTTAGGTGGCACATACAGTTGCTTACAGTATGTTATGCTTCTGAGGTACTGTTAAGGAACTATCGTAATATCCTCACATCTGTTTGCTACTTCCAAGAAAGCCCAGAAAGTAACTCTAAAACTCTGACTGAAGAATGTATTTAAATTACTAACTTAACATTACCCACATGACACTGAAAACTGTATGAAACCCGTATGAAACCACTCATACCCACAAAATAAATACTCAGTTATTTTTATACAGTGGACACTAACTGAGGTTCATAGACTTGTAAGATTCATAGACTGAGGTTCGTAGTGGTAACATGAACTGTCATGAAGAGAGCTGAGTATATCCACAATATGTGAGATCAATTAAGGTCTATTATAAATAGCATCAGTTAACCTGTGATCTGCCAGATCCGTGCATCAGTAACACTGTGTGGATGTAAGCAAGGACAGAATTTGGCTCACTTGGCCCCATTTCTCTGTAGTGCAACCGAGAGGTCAGCGTCAGTATTCATGTATTCAGCATGAGCAAATTCCATATAATGCTCACAGGCGCAGTGGCAGCAATTTCCTATTTTTATACATCAGAGAAGCATGAACAATTTGCAAATACAAGCTGCTGTGGTATTATTTGAAGTCACCACCTTCTTCTTTTCTTTTTTTTCTTTTTAAAGAAAGAGATATTGAAACTATCCCAGCTAATAATTTCATTCTGACACTTGAGTTTAAAAGGTTAAGTTACTATCTGAAGAAAGGTAATCTGACTGCCTTTCATAGCAGCCTGCAAGCTCTGCAATCTGCATAGAGAGGGGCATTTGTCATCATTAGCTGAGCAGTGACAGCTGGCACCTAGGGTGTCCCAGATTCAAGAAGTGGCAAAGGCACTCTTTTACCTTAAGTTGCCATTAAGTATAGCATGCTTCTAAGGAGCAATATTTTCTTTTTGTTACAGAGCATGAAATAACAGCGGTGAATGCATCTTCACCATGGAGAATGGGCTGATACACAATTAGCAGTTGCCTTTAGACAACAAGACACCACGTTTATTGCATGAGCCAACATCCAATTCATGTCACTTAAAAATAACTACAATTGGCTCAAAATTAGGGCACTATATTTTCCTTCAAAGATATTTCAGGCTGATTGATTTGTAAATTGTATTTATGGACATGACAAATCGTGAATAAAACACAGTTTTTAACTAGAGGTATAGTACTGCCACTTCGAGCTAGGAAAGCCTAATTACTTAAACCAGACAGGTTATTAGATATAAGGAAAAAATAGCCCTACACTGGCATACAAGCTAATGCATTACATTAATGCTTTGAAAGAATACCTGCTGGAGCACTATTTTAATAGCAACATTAGAAACGTAAAGTATATTCTTATGGTGTATTTAAAAGCTAAGTTTGCTGCCTTTTTTTTTTTTTTTCCCAAAACACTTCCATGAGATTTTGTAAATGTATTAATCATATTTAAGAGCATATTAATAACTGGAACGTGCAAAAGTGTATGAAAGAAGTAGTTTTCATACTACCATCAATATTCAATCTATGAAAGACTGAAGAAATGGTTTATAAACATTAAAAGACCCTGATTTGTTTCCTTTTATAGGAACAAACCACAAACCTAAAACCCAATATGCCTTGGCATTAAAAACCAACAACTCAAAAAACAACCAGCAACAAACAAACCTAATTTTTTAAAAAAGGAGAAAAAAAAAATTGATTTCTCCAGTCTCTCAAATTTGGAACCGTAATCCATAATGCGATTTTGCATTATTATGTAAACTAGTTTTTCACAAATAAAACTAATTTTTGTGTTAATGTAAAATCTATGCAAATACATGCAGTCATTTATCAGAGAAGCTGACAAGCATTCCATATTGGAGAGGGAAAATGAAACTGCCTCAAGAATAGAGGCAATTAATTATTTCTGTATTTTCTCTTCCTCTGTCTTGAGGCACAAAAGTTATCCATCCAGTTAAAACAGCAAATGAAATAAAGAGATTTTTTTTTTATTTAAACACATATGGCTTTTGCCTGCAATACTGATCACCACAAGGTCTACAGATGCCCGTGGCTAAATTGTACACTGGCAGATGCACACAAGGGAAAACTGTGTTAATGCAGCGTGGTGAACAAAACAAATGAAGAACTGAATTTGGGGGCGTGAGTGAGAGAGGACTTCTTTCACCCCGTCGAGATACACAGTTTGCCTACCAAGAGTGGATTAGGTTAGTTATAAATTTAACCTGAAAAGTTTTTTTTCATCCCCTATGTCAAAAATCTGAATAGCACATGCAGAAGAAAACATCCACACAGATCCACACAATTTTTTAACGTACAGATTATAAATAATGGACTTGCCAAGAGAAATGGTTATATTATTTCATCCTTACAGTTAAGGACTAATAATACATAATGAATTTACTCACATAATGAGAAAACTGTTGTCCAACATACTTGCTGTAATTTTTTACTTCCTTAAAGAAGTAATGCCTTGAAGTATGGCTGAAAATTATAAGCATTACGGCACAACCTAGCATATGCATATACTCTTCTGTGCTTCAGAGAGCTAACAGGAGTTCTGCACTTGTTAATTGTTCCTTGTGATAAGGTTATTTAAAAAAAAACTGAAGCCACAATTAGCCAGTTCATTCCTGGAAATAATTTGCACATTCACTTAAAATAAGACAGAATTATGTTGATCACAGTAACCTCTCTCTTAATAGGCCTGTACATACTGCATAACTTTACCACTGTAATGACTACATAAAAAGTAGTAAAGAATATATATTTGCAGTCCATTTTTGACACATATTTTGAGTATGTCACACAACCTAAGTAAATCCATGCCATTAAAACAAGCATTGACAAAAAACCCCAAAACCAAACAAAACAAAGAACAAAAAAAACAAAACAGAACAAAACAAACAAAAAACAAAAACTTTTTTTCTGGAAATTCTCCTTTAATTTTACAAATAATTATTCTGTATCAACTGAAAATGTGTATAAAGAAGGTTCAGAAATGCGAAAAACCAAAGATACCTCCTTTGCCTCATCTAAAACTAAAGAGACTTAAGAGAAAACATTGTCACTACCCTAACAGATAGATACACCATCTTTCCTTTTTCTTCTTTTTGATGGTACTAAAGTATTACAAACAATAACATAACCGAAAGGCAAAATCTATTCCTACTATTAAGAAAAATAAATAGTAATATTTCTATAAGATAAGCAGATATTTCATAAGCAGCCAGTATTTCTTTCAACAATTTTGAGATTTATGAAATTACAGGACTACATGTTATTTTTGTGTAGTCTTTCTCATTTCAATGACACTAGCCCTAAGCTGCAAGGGATCTAGTTCTGTATATTCTGTCCTAGAGATAGACTGAAAAAATGGTAGGGAAAAGTAGGAAGGTCAGTAGGTGACCTAGGTTGAATTTTTAAACGCAAGTTAGAGGAGAACTAGAGTAATTTGCTGCTCTTAATAAGAGACTCAATTCTCCCCTAGATAAAATATTACTCTCTACAATGACAATGTTCCATCAGTTCAGAAAAAACGAATGTTCAGACTAGTGGTAGGAAAACCAATACATTTCAAAGGCCAAAAGAATTCAGCATCAAGTTTTTCATGAACAGATCTCTCCCCTTCTTCCTTAAATACTTAAATACCAAGTTTGTTGATACATTTCTACTACAGCTACAGTTAGCATATTTTTAGAAACAATAAGTGGTTTTAGCATGTAAGTTGCTTATATTTAAGCCTGTTAAAAGATTCTGTACCTTTTGCAAGTTATAGGAATAGTCCTAAATACGCCAAAGTACATGAAAAATACAGTTAAACAGAGATTTCTGAAAGCCTAATCTTTCACTCTTTTCTCTGAATACCCTCACCCTCTTCGTAAAGCTTTAGAGCAGATTGGGGAAAGCATTTTTGTGGGAGCATCTTGTTAAAATATGGACAAAACAGCACTGTCCTTTCTTAAGAAGCTAATTCAACACTATTGCTAGAACACAATCAAATTAAGGAGGAAGCTCTGCTTGAAAGAAGACTAGATATTTGGGCCAAAAATGTATTTCCTTGACAACACATGTAATTAGGTATTTTAAACCTGCATTAGGTATTTTAAAGGCTTACTGTATTTCATCCTATTCAAAAGTTAACCTCTGAGTGTTATCCCACTTTGGCCCTGATCCTGCAAATAACTGCCCATGCACTTAACTGTGAGCCTAAAGAAGTCCTTGACCTCACCAAAACCAGCTGAATGTTTCACAAGCCATGTGTGCATTGGAAGGATCAGGGTCTTCATAAGGTTCAATGAAATGTATTAATCACTGGCAATCAACTCACTCAACTCCTTCCTTCACCATTATTTGGAAAGAAAATATCACAGAGCTATACACTACATTAAAAATTAGAAGTCTGCATTGAAATATGTTAGGCATGTCTTTTTATAGCTAAATCAAGATAAAAGTGAGTTACACAGGTAATTTACCATACCTATGCTACTATAAGGGGAGAAGGCAAGTTTCGGTTTGAGTTAGAGGTATTTAACATGCCCAAAGCTTTGGCAGCACAAAAATTAGCAATAAACACCTAACATGACAAAATGTATGTGAAAAGATAATGCTTATTTATAGCTTTATATAAGTTAGTGTTCAAGGATGTTAAGCAACATCTTTTCTGCTGATTTCAATAGCTCTAGCAGCTATCTGCAAGATGATGTAGTTTAGTTTGCTAATCGAGATGAAACCAGCTTACATAAAAATACTAGTCACAAAAATAAGTGTCTTCAAGACATACCAACCTCCCATTTTGACTGGGCTAACAAGATACCAGGTTACTCATAAAATATAGCATGAACAAGCTGAGTGATGACGTAATTTATATAATGATGCACTTCAAATGCTCCCACACTTTGGTTCCGACTATTGCTCTAGTCCTTTCTCAAACAGTGTATTCTAGGGCTACAAGTTACCAAGGGGAAAGGTTAGTTTAGACAGGAAGTCTTGGGAAGCTGATCATCCAACACTTACAGCTTTATTTTCAAGGTCAACGTTGAATATTTTCAGTCATTTAATCATATACAGCATGAAAGAGTAATGAGAGTTCTGCAGTGTTGGACGACCCACTACAGATGTAGTAGATTAAAAGGTGCTAATCCCCACTGATTCCACACTCCTCTCCCAGTTCAGCAGAAAAGAGCATTCTCCAAGCAGATCTTAAAAAAAGAAAAAAAAAACCCAAAACAACCAACCAGTGCTGACTGCTTAAATAAAACACTGTACCTTAAGGAATGTCTGGTTTCGGAGAAGCTGATGGAGAAGTGAACCAAATGAATAATTCAATGCATTTTTTCCCCTGCTTGAATGTTCCTGTAGTTCTAGCTAAATTACAGTTGTGAAACCTCCGTGCTTACTTTTGAGACATAACATTTTATAGAAAACAAATCAATTACTGTTTTATTTTCCCTTAACAGATTGCAGATTAGAAGAATTTAAATCATTAACTGATCATCCAAAAGACCTAGGATGATGAAGTCCAACAGTACTGCAAACTATTTTCATGTTATATAAAAACCAGTAATTTTTATTAGTATTATTTTTAATTGGAAGAGAATACATGCATGTATTTAGCACTAATGAATGGTAACTGTGTACTATAAAAAGTAGCTACATCCCAGTTTTTTTAAAGAATAAAAAACATTTGCAGAATATTGTAGATAATGGAAGAAAAACGTCTGCATACCAAATTCTACAGAAATTTATACATGTTTATTAAAATTGCACTTTTGCAAATACTATAGCAACTTGCATTTAAACTTTTCATTTGTTCCTAAATTTGAATGTGGAGGCACAAAGTAAACTACAAAATAAGAATACAGAAAACCACAGGTACCATCAACTTCTATCATCAAAAATTGATGCTGCCTATTTTATATAACGTGACACTTAAAGCAAACTCGGCACAAATATATGTCTTTAGTTTTCCCACTTGGAAAAACATAAATTTATTGTTGCTGGCAGGATGATATGGATGAAATAACCAGTATGAATTGAGGAGAGAAGGGGAGAAAGAAGAGCCAAGAAATCAGATACATTCAATGAGCCTTCAAACTCACTTCACCAGTAGGGATAAATAATTTCATCAACTCAGCTTCATTTTTTTCCTGGCTCCCTAGTGCAATAGGCAGATATTAAAAAATAAAACTTTAAAATTCATGAGCAGTTGTGTGTGAAATAACCATCACTATATCATAAGAAATATAAAGTGATATCAATGCAAGCACTTTGTGTGTATATGCATCTGCATGTGCATTTTAACTCCACTTTTCACCATATGAAATTATTGGTTGAATTTAAATATGGCAATGTTCTTCTTTTTTCTTCTCTTTCATTTTCAAATCCCATTTGAGGGGCGTGGGCGAATACCTGCAGTCAAAGATTTTCAACATCATTTGCCTTTTTGGCTAACATGAGCACTATCTGACAAGTTACTGCAGTTTGAAAGATGGGAACTAACAAGCAGAGTTCCACAACTACTGTTATAGTACCCCTAATTAGGGGTAAGTATCTAGAAAACAGTAATTTGGTAAAAGTCACCCATATCATATGGTACCATTATCATGACAAATGATCAATCATAATTTTAATGAGGTGATTTTAATCCAAATTTTCCAAACCAACTCAATACATACAAAAACAGAACTCAGTGATGAAAAGGTGTACTTTCCTTTTGTAATTTATGAAGGGCATGTTAATAACTACAGAGAAAAACTAACTGCAGTAAGTGGTCAGCAGCTTCGAAAATATTTTGTGTCATATTTAGTCAAACAGATAATAATTTTCAGAACCTAAACCAAATCACCGACTTCTTGTCATGTTAAACGATTGAGTCACCTAAGCAGTCACATTTCAGTGGTTGACTGGGGTCAGCGATGCCTAAATCCACAAATCTCCAAACTATCAAATGTATATTGTGTACATGTTAAATGAAGCCACACAGTGAAGTTAATAGCAACCTTTTCTGCTACACACCGCCCAGCCAAAACTAAAGCTAGTGTTTCCCATAGCCACCAAGACACACTAAAATACATATAACCTGCACTACTTTTTACCGTAGGTTGATCTTAGCATTATATACTGAAAGCTCTTAAGATATGACGTAATTTTAATTTAAATTAATTTTGCCACATTATGAAAATTGAGCCTTCTGACATCTTAAAGGTACGACCTGTCGCCTTTTGCCTGCAGCAACTGGATTCCCCGAGCTAACACCACAGGGCAAAAATAAACAAAACCTCGCCGAAATGCTGCCAACCCCAGCGTGAAGCGCCGGTGCGGCCGAGGGGCTGGGACGGGACGGGGAGGGATGGGGAGCCAAGGGGATGAGGAAGGGATGAAGAGACGAGGGGAAGGAGAGGGAGGGTGCACCATGCGGCTGGGGAGAGGATGGGGAGCGGAGGGACTGAGGAACCAAGTGGCTGAGGCCGGGATGGAGAGCCTAAGAGCTGGGGAAGGGCTTGGGAGCCCAGGGGCCGCCGCAGGGATGGGCTGTTCACTCGGCGGAGATCGGCGGGAGGCACGACCTTTTTTCCGGCCGCTCTGACTTTCGTTTTTACACCGCTGCGGTATGTAACCTCGCGGAGAAGGCGCTCTTTCTTATTTAAACAGCAAAGAAACCGCCTCGGACCAGGCAGGGCCGGAGATTTCGCGAAGGCCGGCTCCGGGGCCGAGCGGCCGCGGCCGCGCCAGGGCAGCAACCAGGGCCCCGGCCAGCACCGCCGCCGGCATCCCCCGCCCCACGAGGTCCCCGGGACCCGCCCGCCAGAGTTAGACCCAACTTCGCCGCTTTTCCTTCCTCAGCACATCCCGTGCCCTGCTCCGACGAACACCGCACCCGCATCTTAAGGCAGGGCGCGACCGGCATCGCCCCCGGCTCCGAGGGGCGGGCGGGGGAAGGAGGGGTCGTCTGAGCCCCATCGGCGGAGGCAGTGGGGCGGGATGTGCGGAGCCGGCTCGGTGCCTCCCCCTCCCCGCCCGCCAAAGGGCCTGCGGCAGTGCCACCGAGCCGGCTGCCGGGGAGGGGGTGATGGCCGGTCCCCAACCGCGCCTCGTCAGGTTCCCCGTGCACCCGGGGGCAGCCGCCGGTAAGAACAGCGGGGGGACGGCGGCGGCGGGGAGGCGCCGGGCTGTCCCCTCCGACCCAGCCAGGAGCCCCGTAAGTGCCTGCTCGGGGAAGGAGGGGGAAGCCCAGGTCCCGGCCGGCGGCTCGGGAGGCGCCGGGACCGACGCGGTGTGCCTCCACTGCAGGCGGCTCCGCCGCGGCCGCGGCGAGGCACGTGTGTCGCGCCGCCTGGCCGGGAAAACTACCCGGAGGAGGGAGAAGAGCTGGCAGGAAACCAGCTCCTCTTCGCCCGAATAGCCAGAAAGTGGCCGCCTCTCCGCCGTCGGCAAGAGGGGCTGCGGCCGGTTAGAGGAAAAGCTGCTTCGGGAGGAGCTGTCACCTGCAGTTCTTCAGCGTGGCGCCCCAAGACAGCTCCAGCCCTGCTTCACGAATGGGCAGAAAATTATTCCCGCATCAGCTTCCTCCTGGGAAGCGACACGGGGAGCACCCGTATAAACGCCAGAGCGAACGAGCCAAGCACAAAATCAGAAATTCTCCGCTATGTCCAATAAAGTTGGTCTCATTAATACGGTGAATAAATGTGAAATGTTCTTCGTGGTATGACTGCTCCTTATATATGCCTGTGACAGTGACTTCAAGAATTAGTAATCGGCAGTGGATTCAAGATTCCAAGCGATTAAAAGCTTTGCTCCTGTGTATAACACACACATACATTTATAATTAAGGATTCTTTTTAAGTGAAGCTCGGTAAATGCTGCAAAGCAGAAGACTTTGCCACTCCAGCTTATTTGCAAATAAAGGTCCCGGTTCCTAACACTTAAAGTACCGAAGGCAAAATTTGCTAATTACGCATCACACGCACGAAACCCCAAACTGTCAGATTAGTAGCATGCCAGCATGTATGCAGTCGCTAGCATGCCTCCTGTGTGCACATTTACTAAACGCAGCTTGCTAGCAGAGCTCGCTATATGATAAATCGTCCAGGTTTGAAATTAATAGAACTTATAGTTGCGCCCCAAAAAGCAGCTGAGCATCCACTCTTCACAATATATAGGCGCGCTATTCGGAATATAAAACCAAAGAAGTGGCAGGTGAGATTTACTGTTCATATCTGCTACTTCTTTTCTGGAGGAAACGTGAAAAAGACCTGACAGATAAGTTTAGCGATTGATTCTCCCTTGCAAGGTACAAACACAAAAAGCCAGGCAGAAATAATGCCGAAATGCATTAAGCCTCAAAATCGATTAGAGCCCGTCAGAAGATCTTTTAGAATAATACAAATCGAGGACTTTTGCGTTGTACTTTATTCCAAAGGACACTACATTTGCCGTGAATCTGCCGCCTTGTTCACTGGCCGATTCACGAGAGGAGAAAAAAAAAACCCACCAAGAACTTCTCTCTTGCAGTTAGAGGCAACTCAGGAGGAAAGGACAGCGCGATGTGCTGCCGAGTGTGAGTTAATGACCTTACGTCTCCGCTCCCGCAGGAGCGAGCCCGGTGTGTGGCTCCCGAGGTGGGGGATGCCCGGGAATACACCTGCACCCGCGCCGCTGCCAGGGGAGGCACGGCGGGCTCACTGCGGAGCGGCACCATTCTGCCGAGTCCCTTCGAAACGTCCATATCCTGCACGTTACACCCCAAGGAGAGCGATTTCTCCCGGTTTCCGAGTGCACAGATGATCGGGGCGGTTTTTCAACCAGCAGCCTTCTACCTCTCTATATGTGCCTGTGTGTGTATACATATCTGTCTCCTAGAGAGGGATTAATTAGCCGGGTTTGAGCTGAAGGAGGCTGCAGTGACGAGCCCAGTGGCGATTGGCCGCCCTCCTGCCTGGCCCTGCCTTTATAATTTCCACACGAGTGCATCTGGGCTCTTATACAAACCAACAGCCAGCTTCTTCTGACATATACACACACACACGGCACTTTCCCCCCCCCCCACCATCTGATTAACCACCCTGCATACACACAGTGATTACTACGGGAAAACATAAATAAATACGAAGAGGTTTTATTATTTTGACTACTGGAAGCCTCACTGTGCCTCAGTGCAACTTTTGTTTTTCTTGCTGCGGGGGAAGGTGCAGCTCTCGATGCTTTCCTCTTACTTACGGACCCTTTAAAAAAAGGGGGAGGAAAAATATCGCCCCCTCCAGTCCCCCGCCCCCCACCCCCCCTCCCCGCCACACACACTTCAAGACGGCTGATCTAAAAAAGCAGGAAGAGAGCATCTGAGGAGCAGCAGCCCCGGCGCATTTTGAAAAACATTTGTTACATTTCAGAGTGCGGCAGCCTGTTTCTCCTCTGAAGTTGGCTCCAGCCTTAGCAGCCGCATTGGATCCCACAGCCTATTGCGAGACTCCGGTATACAACCCGGATCTCTGCCCCAACATGATCGCGGCCCAGGCCAAGCTGGTGTATCACTTGAATAAATACTACAACGAGAAATGCCAAGCCAGGAAAGCTGCCATCGCCAAAACGATCCGAGAAGTCTGCAAAGTAGTGTCGGACGTGCTGAAGGAGGTGGAGGTGCAGGAGCCTCGCTTCATCAGTTCCTTGAACGAGATGGACAATCGCTACGAGGGGTTGGAAGTTATCTCCCCCACGGAGTTTGAAGTCGTGCTGTACCTGAACCAAATGGGGGTGTTCAACTTCGTGGACGACGGCTCCTTGCCGGGCTGCGCTGTGTTAAAGTTAAGCGACGGGCGAAAGAGGAGTATGTCCCTCTGGGTGGAGTTCATCACGGCGTCTGGCTACCTCTCCGCTCGCAAAATCCGGTCCAGATTTCAGACTCTGGTGGCTCAAGCAGTGGATAAGTGCAGTTACAGAGACGTGGTAAAGATGGTGGCGGACACCAGCGAAGTGAAGCTGAGGATCAGGGATCGGTACGTGGTGCAGATCACTCCGGCGTTCAAGTGCACGGGGATCTGGCCGCGGAGCGCTGCCCACTGGCCGCTCCCCCACATCCCCTGGCCGGGACCCAACAGGGTGGCCGAGGTCAAGGCGGAAGGCTTCAACCTCTTGTCCAAGGAGTGCCACTCTCTGGCCGGCAAGCAAAGCTCGGCCGAGAGCGATGCCTGGGTGCTGCAGTTCGCGGAAGCTGAGAACAGACTGCAGATGGGCGGCTGCAGGAAGAAATGCCTCTCTATCCTCAAAACCTTACGGGACCGTCACCTGGAGCTGCCGGGCCAGCCCCTGAATAATTATCACATGAAGACTCTGGTTTCCTACGAGTGCGAAAAGCATCCCCGCGAATCGGACTGGGACGAGTCGTGCCTGGGCGACAGGCTCAACGGGATTTTACTGCAGCTCATCTCCTGCCTCCAGTGCAGGAGATGCCCGCATTACTTCTTGCCCAACTTAGACCTCTTTCAGGGCAAACCTCACTCGGCCCTGGAAAACGCGGCAAAACAAACGTGGCGACTGGCTAGGGAAATACTTACCAACCCGAAAAGTTTGGAGAAACTTTAGAGGGTAACTATAAAACCGGCCCTAACGACAAATCTGCTTATTTCCCGATGAAGTTTAACCTGCCTGTTCGAAAAGTCAAACGTTTCCATTTGACAATGCAAATAATGTTCTCTCTCAAAAAGGAATATAGCTTAGGCTCTTCACAAAGAAAACCAAGTAACAACAGCAAGTATCGTTCCTCTCTTATCTTCGTCACAATTTTGCAGTTCCCCGTGAAAGAAAAAAAAAATAGTAATGATAAAAAAGTATGTTACCTAGGAAAGAAAATTGGCCGTAATTTAACTTGATTGTGACCATTCAGCCTAGAAACGGTACCAACGGATTATAATAAACCCCAGTATTTTTATGTAAACCCTCTGTGAGTAAAAGCTATTTGGATATGCCACCTGAACAAACCCTAATGTACCTTTGATTTGTATCAAATATTGTGATCTCACATTGTCTTTGAAATTGTGGATGTTGGTGTTTTGTGATTTGGTGAACAGAAGTTAAATTGCCATTTTGGATACTTCAAGGACATTTTCTGCTAACGAGAAGATACCATTTAAAAAGGTAGATTTTATCATGGTACTTTTGTTAATTGTCTTTGGAAGTGTCTGAACTTAAGTTTACATTTTTCGTTTCATATATATTGCTTGTTCTATTTCTAACATTCCATAAATATACTTGAAATGTTATTTAAATATATTCAAAAGAAATTTGGATTCTGCTTATATAATAACGCTTGAATATTGGAGTTATATATTTGAAAATGCACTTGAAATACACTGGAAAATTACCTTTTGTGATTTAGATTTTAATTTCTGTTGCTGATTTATTTAATTACAAGCTAATAAATGAAGTAAAATGCATATGGGTAAGCGTTTCAATACCGGATCAAGTTTTCTACTTGAAAAACCAGAGGCAGCTATGTCTTGTGAATTTTGCCTTCCTGTGCATAGTTGCTTAAACCCTGTAAAGCTGAAAACTTGAGGGCAGCCGCCTGATTTTTGCATTTTTTAGTAGTTTTATAGAACAGGGAAATACTGGTGCTCCAGACACACCAGAATTTAGAAGAATTTAGCTCCACAAGCCCATCAGCATCTGTCAAACACCGATGTTGTTATTCATGCAGTAACACTTTTTCAGCCGTCAGAAAAGAAATCTGTTTTCGAAAGGTTTACTGTACGGCACTGATGTGTTTCTGCTCGGTGCTGAGCAAATCTGAGGAAACACAACGTATCCTTCAGTAGCCAGTGTACTGAGTAAGCCAAGCGGTGAACCTGATAAAACTCACGTTTTTGCACAAGTAGTAATAAAGAAGAAAATAAAATTTATAGGTGAAAGGTTCAAGCCGGCACCAATAAAGCGAACAACAATATTACTTCTGACCTACAAATCCGTTATGAATGTGATAAGATTGCCAGTTGCACTCCTAGAAATCAAGCCCCTGCGCTCCCAGGGCATTCGGAGGGAATAACGTGTGTGTGGCTACAGAACTGCAAGCGATCTAACATCGCCTCTCCGTATCGCAGCGCCTGGTCCTTTTTACTGTGCCTTTCCTTAAAACGGCTTTAAAATCAAAACGCAGAATCACAACGCGGAATCGGTTTAGTACCCTGACAGTCAACAAGTGCTGAAAGAGGCCGATCGCCTGTGTAACACCCACTAGCAACTGTTTCCAGTGGGAAATATTTCCCTAACGAAACCGTTATCCCAAGTGTTCTGACAGTTGTTTTTCCCCAGCACTGCAAAGAAAGTTCCGAGTTTGAGAAATTATTCACAAAAGAGAAATCACCATATTATAAACATATTCAGATGGGGTCGCTAGAATTTTCTTGTAAATTATTTATGGTATTTCTGCAGGAAAAGCAAAACCCAAACAAACCCGAGGCACCTCCCCATTTTTTTCTTTTCTAACATTTCCCAGCGCAGTAACAGCGACAAGGTTAAAAAAGACCCCGTAACAGCCTGCCCCTCCGCACCCCCTGACACCCCCCACACACCCCCCCGCGGCAGCCCCCGTTCTGCGCCCGCGGGAGGAAGCCACGGAAAGGTTTCCGCTCCAGTCACGCACCCCTGCTCTGCGGTGGCTGGGCTGGAAGCTTCCGCGGAGGGGGGGAGGAGGCGCTGGAGAACTGGTAGTAGTAAATGACTTCAGAAAAAACTCAAGAGCTTTCCCAAGAATCAAGTCTTGGGCACATGCCTATTTCCCGTTTCCTTTTCCTTCTTTCGCACCACCCCCCCCCCCCCAGGAAAATCAGCATGAACTTGCATTTCAGCAGTCAGAGTGTTTACAAAATGCGCCGTATTTTCTTACATGGAAACTTAACGTTCTTGAAATAACGGGATTCTACGATATCCTGGGAAGGGCAAAAAACCCTCCGCTGTGCCTCGGAAAGGCTGAGGGCTGGGACTGGGACTGGGACTGGGGCTGGGGCTGGGGCTGCGGCTGCTGCTCTCTCCAGGGATTTCAGAGCAATTGGCTTAACTGCTAAATCTGACCACGTTCATACAAAGGCACCGAGCGAAAGGCTGTTGGAAAACGCGCACGCTGAGTAACAGAGGATTTAACATCATTAATACATTGCGCCCCCTTTTTTTTTTTTTTTTTTTTTTTTTTTTTTAAATAAAACGCAGCGGGAGGCGGCAGACGGGAGTTTGGAGTGGGGGGAAGGGCAGCCTGGCCCACGTGTGCGGGGACCAGGACCGGGGATGGTGATGAAGATGGAGATGAAGATGAGGAGGGGACCCGAGCTGCCCACCGGCCGCACTCACCTTGGGGTCGATCTTCTTGAAGGCCGGGTCATCCTCGTCCACCTCGAAATAGATTTCCGTGGTGGTGATGGACAACGTCCCCTTGGCCACCACCACGGGAGCGATGAGCTGTGCCGGCGTGCTGAGGACCACAGGGCCTGCAAGGCAAAGCGAGGGTCAGGCTGGAGGCGCCCGGCCGGCCCATTCCCGGTGGCCCTTCCCCTCCCCTCCGCCAAGCCAGTGCCCGGCGAGCCCCCTCATAAACTCCGTTTGTAAACCTCCGTGTTTATTCCCCTCCTGCCCGCGGTCAGTGCTTTGAACTCCGCGGTCAGGACAGAGGCGAGTTTGTGAGCTCCGGGGTTGCGAGATAAATCAGCCAGCAGCGAAATTCAGAGGAGTTAGAGTGAAAAATAGCTGCCTCTTAGAAGTAGGTCCCTTCTCTTTTCATGCCCCTTTGCTCCTCGTTAACACTACCGCTGTTTATGTGCGATAGCGGCAACGCGTTACATCCAGCTTCGACCAGAAAGCGATGGATTCGGGCCGTGGCGAGCAGGCGGCAGAGCAGTAGTCCCCGGCCGGCAGCCCCTGCCCACCACACCGGTCCTGCGGAGCCTGGGGACATTATTATTAACTCTGGGTCCAGAGTTCAACTCCAAAAGCACGGAGAAAAAATTGTGTTTTTTTTACCTACTTCCATACCAAGGCACACAAAGGGGTAGCATCGTTAAATATATTTACGGCAACATCATTTTTATTTCAGCTTGCTGCCACTTAATCCTCTTAAAATTACGGTAACAATATTTCGCTCAAATATATTCCATATCGAGATGCTTACAAGATGGGGTTGGGAAAACCTATTATAAAAGGCAGCTTTTTCCGCACAAATTGTTAGGTTTTAATTCAGGGAAAAAACCTTCTGCTTTAAAGCAAAAGAGAGCAGGGGATCTTTTTTTTTTTTTTTCACCAGCTTATCTTCGATATGAATGCAATCTACTGTTAAAGGTGACAGTGTCCACGTATAGGAAGCTCACTTGCCCTAATTAAAAGATTGAATATAAACCACTTTTCAAGATTTAACCACTAAAGTGTGGAGGGTAATTTGTATACACATATATAAACACACCCATCCATGTGCAGGCACACACATGCATCTGATGTACAAATAATAAAGCCTCAGTACTGAGAAGCTACAGACATGACTGAAGCACATTTTGGAAACTGGCAAACTGATTATATCCCAGTGAATGCTAAAACGGGTTTGTTTGGTTTGTGCAGTTGAATTCTGTGCTATAAAGAAGACCTTGCTCGGACGGCAATGGGGGCCTGCAGGCCTCAGGCACCCCTCTCTCTGGGATGACGGCTCTCCATGCTCGGGAAGCCCTGCACAGTGGAGGTGAGCCCTGGGCTACACTTGGCACCCAGACCAAGGGCATGGATGCAACCTTTCCTCCTCCCCCAGTATCCCACATGCTTAACTACCAGATCCTGTAAGCGACACTTCCAATTACTCGCTTAAACCAAATTAGTCCTATATCAGCGCATCTAACTGTCATGTTGTTAATGTTTTACTTTACTGTAACACCCAATTTAAGCCCGTATTGCACAATGTTTTGTCATTTATTCTGCAAAATAAATATAGCAGAAGGCACGGGTTACTGTATATACAAGGGGAACCTGAAGTGTGTGTAGTTTCAGTGACAGCTTTCAGCAGCCCAGCGTGGCAGGCTGGATAATATTGATACAAACTCTATTTTCTTTCATTTTATTGTTTTCCATCTCCTAATAAACCAGGGTAGCCTCTTGACCCTAGTCAGCTGATCGGAATCACACGCGCCGGGCTCGCTTTGCTGCTCCCCCCTGTCTCGCCTCCATCTTCCCTCCCTCTCTTGGTGGTGAGGAAGGAGCCGAGCCGAGCTGGGCCAGGCCGGGGAAGCCCGGCTGCAGGCTCCGCAGGGCAGGGTGATCGATCCGAAAAGCCGCGTTAAAGCCTCATCAATCTTCATCAAGGCTGCTCGAGTAATTACGCCCGATTCCCTTGTACGATTACAAGTGGATTTGGGTTTCTATTCCCCAGGCCCCCTTTCTTTGTGTTTACAGAAGGGGGGTCTGGGCAGAGCGCGGCTCCCTGCCCTGCAGAAGCACTTGCCTTCTCAAGCACAGCGTCACAGTCCCCCCTCCACCTTCCTTGAGCGGGACCGGCAGCCGCCGCCCGGCGCGGCTCAAGGTGATGGGCTCCCGGGCCTTTGTGAGGGAAGAAAAGCGCCTTCGGAAGACGCGTCGTAGAAACGACCCGATATTCTATCATATTAAAGAGGCGTTTGTGGGCTTTGCTGAATCCCAGAAGGAAGACCATCAATTTAATCCAATTACCTCTTTTCCCTGGTGCTGTGCGGCTAAAATAAAAATAAAGCCACCGCTATTTAGTGGTCAAAAGGCCAAAACCCTACAACCTGACACCCAGGAGAAGACAGTAGGTGCCCCTAGCCTGGCGGGTGTGCTAGCGACAGGCAGTCCCACACGGAGGAGGGTGCCGAGCTGCAAGGCAGGGGCTGGGTGGGGAGGAAGAGGGGACATTCACTTTTGAGCCCACTGCTGAATGCAGGGGAAATAGGGGATTTCTGGGTTCTTCTTCCTACTCCTCCTCCCGAAAAAAGGATCCGAGCTCCTAGACCGGTACCTTGACATCTGCCCCGCGTTCTGCTCAAATGACACCCTACATTTGTTGCAATGTAAACGTGTCAGAGGTGTTAAAACGCAACGAGGGATAAGCGTTATCGTACTTTCCAGATGAGAAAACGTTTAGATTCCTTCCCCCCCCCCCCCCCCCCCCCGCCATTAGCAAAGAAGAAGCAGCGAGCATAATGAACAGTAGTCAAATTACAGGATTTCGGGGGACGGAGTGTTCCAACTAAGTTAAAAAAGTCTTTGCAGATTTTTTTCCCTCCTAAAAGCACAAGGAAAAAAAAAAAAGTCAGCATTAACAGTGTGTCATTTTTACACTTGTCCTTTGGAAATCTCCAATTACAACTTCCAATTCCATAGCATGTTTAAGGAGCACAGAGTCTTTTTGTTGTAGCCTTCAGGGAGCAAGCCAGCCACTGAGAGAATACGAAATTAATCCAGTACAGCTATAAAGAGAGAGGATTATGTTTTAATCCCCTTTGGGATAGTCTCTGGATTTTAAAGATCCGATATTAAAATGTTTACACAGAGCATAATCAAAATAGCGCAGATTTTCCATATGGCACCGCGCTATCGGGAAGCTTTGGGTCTCCTTCCTAACCTCAATTGACAATCTAATGGAACAAAAGCCGGGCACACCTGAGCCAAGAGCCGCGGGACGGGCTCATTCGCATGCGGGAAAGATAACGAGCTCCGGCTACCAGCCTTGCCCGGCCCCTCGGCGGCGGTGAGCTGCGCTTTTCCAGGGGATGTAAATATTCATTACCAGGGCAGCTGCAGGGGCCGCGCCTCGCAGGGGCTGCACACGGGGCCGCTGCCGGGCCCTCCCTGGAGCTCCCTGTGCAGGTCAGGAGCCGCCGGCAACAAGGAGGGCATTCCCCCTTCCAGCTCCGGAGGAAAAAAGTCAACCTGTGGCTGCTCAGCTTCGCCAGATAGCTTGGGGGTTGTGGAGAGGACTCGTTTGCAGGGCGCCTGTCAGCTGCTGGGACTTTAAGCAAGAGTATCTCTTTTTAAGGATCATTTCGTTGCCTCTTCCCAAGCTCCCTGAAGCGGCCCACAGCAGAGAAGCAGAGACCTAACAAAGAAGTTCTGGCCTTAGAGCAGAAATCGCTTCAGATCCACAGGTCTTGTAATCTGTTCAGAGGGAGAGTGTTCTGCTTTGCCTGATCCCTGTGGTCGGCACATGTGATTTACATTTCTAAAATAAACGCTACTGCGCATATACTTTTAAAAATAATATTTTCCTTCCAAAAGTAAATGATCGTGGGATTAGAAGGTCCCAGTGAATAAAAGCAGAATGTAGTCTCTCTCCTCCCCTCCGTTAATTTTTGTTAAACAGAGAGTTCAGACCTTGTATTCAGTTGTTTTACTTGTATCCTAGCTCTTGTATTTTTCAAATTGAAGTAAAGAAAATCGATGCTAGTGAGAAGTTCTGTCAGGTGAATGGGTTGGCTATCTGTTAAAGCAATACTAGTAAAATTGCACCTCTTATGGAAAACTCAAAGCGCTATTTTGAATTTGTTACTTCAAACATTTTCGTGAGCAGTCATTTTTAATTGTAAGAACTGAAGATATGTTATATTTATGAGCCCACAGATTACACCAGAGATATATTTTCTGAGACAACTGAGCATAATTACGCCTAAGTAGGATAAGATACATGCTTTTATAGACTGAGTTACAAAACCAAACAATTTACCTACGGCAGACTTAAAAATCTAACTTCTAAAATAATATTTTGGTGATTACTTAAACATTAAAAAATAGCTGGGAAAAATACTTTGAAAACATATCTGATCAGCTTGACCAATTAAATTTTACAATTTACTGGCTATTCTGAAAAAAAAGTGAATATTGTCATATGTAATTTTTAGCTGACACTGTTTTAAAAAAGAAACATACCAATCTTTTCTCATATACTGTTTAACATGGAAAAATATAAAATGGATTAGCTGAAACTAATAAATTCACTATGTAAAACAGTTTGCATAAACTACAATTTGTAATTTGATATGATGCTTAAACAAGAATGTTAAATATTAATACTAAAAATTAAAAATCATTCACAAGGTACCTGAAATCAGACAACTGAAATTCCCTCAGCACTTTTAAAGCCAAGTGTATTTGACGCTGACTTGCATTTAAAATGACTACAAATCCTTGTAGTTGAAACAGGTTATCTGTAACGCACACTCATGCACACAAACCCTGCAGTTTCTTGTAATATAAATCACTTAGCAATACAAGCAGAAACAGGTACAGGCACCGGAAGCCTTTGGGAAAAGCTCTGTAGTCAGAAAATTATTTCAACCAATTAACACCATTGATATAATACATGCCTTGCCATGTAAATAACAAGCAATCAACATACAATTCCTAAAAAACCCTATTTACAGAATGTAGGCTTTTTTTTTTGTTCCTATTGTCATCATAAATCTGATCCAAACTGCCTTTAAAAAGACTTCTGCAGTAAATATACTGAACTTACATGAAGATGGTTGCCCCCAATTTGTTCTCCACCATTGCAGATATGGGGAGTAACTCCTTCACTCAAACCTGGGCTTTTATAAGAATGTACATATCCAGCTCCCTTTACATATCACTTTGAACAGTTTCAATAAAAAGAATAATTTGCACAACTTTTTGATTGCAGAAACCAGAATCTAAGTCTAAACATGGCTGTAATCTTGTTTTTCTCCTCCTCCACTACATAAAACCCCCAATTCCCTTCCCCTGTATTTAGAGATATCCAAGCTTATTTTGTTGGCTTTTTACTCTTGCACAATCATATGTTTCATATTGTGAGGGAGGGATTGATTTTTATTGTTTGTTTAAATGTCATTGCCAGTGTGGATAGGCCCCTGATATCCAAAATTTTCCCCACTTTTCCCCCCTTTCCTCCATAAAGCATGTAACACTACTACTAACATCAAAGATCAACTTCAATGGTATTTTTCAACAACAATAACTAAACAATTACAGCAACTCAATTCTCTCAAGTGGTGCCATAACAGCAGACATATGTGTTCGATTAAAAAGAAAATGTAAATAAAAATAATCTTACATATTAAAACTGAATAAAATAGTAAGAAATAAAGACTTTTTTTACTGAGAATGTGAAAATAGTGTTACTCAAGAAAGTCATTTTCTCTCAAACATATATATGCCTTCCATATATTTGAATTGACACGTGCACCTCCACAAGCAAATCGTTATTTTAGTTCCATACCTGCCTGCTTACATTGAAAGAAAAATATAAAATAGTACTTCTTCCTGAGGGAAAACATGTTTCGCAATATTCCAAGGAATAAGTATCTCTTTCTATTGCTCAAACTGTGATAGAAAGCAACCACTTAATCGAATGGTTACAGAATATGTAGAGACAAGCTCAATACCATAGCCAAGTCAATCTTATTAGGTATCTTCTCACTGAAGGTCCCATGGAACAATTAGCTGTGTGTCTAACAGCCTAAAGCGACTCAGAAAACCAACTTTTGCCTGCCTTTGCAGGTAAAGTCTGATTTATTCCGTGGCATACATGACAACCTCTGAACTGTGCTCAAGCTCTGAGTGGCTTATGTGGGTTTAGTATTGTTCCAGGATGTGTTTGAGCACCAACCTGCCAGATGATCAAGTATTAATAATCAAGAGTCTCCTAATGGTTTACAGCTGGCCAGAAACTCAAATGTTTGGGACAGAGACCTCAGTACTGCGATGCATACATTTGCCATTTAAAATTAGATTCATACAGAGTGCTCTGCCTGAAGCTATACGTAGGAAGGATTGAGTAAATTAGGCTGGTTTGTAAATGAAGACCTTGATTGTTAAACAGTGCATCCAGATGTGAGTATACTACACTAATGCACTATGACCTGCGCTAACTTCCTCTTCATTTTTAGGTAAAATTTAAGGTACTTTTTTCAACTTAGAAAACCTTAAGTGAAGCTGAACATGTCCACATAAGTGAAAGGTTTCCTCTCTGAGAGAGCCACTGTATCTATTTAATAAAAATATAATAGAAAAAACCCAATACCTTAGAAAAGCATATTTAATTTTGGAAGAAAAAGAGAAAGCAAAGAAAGCATCCTGCTATAGCAGTATGCCACCAAAACAGGAACTCGCTGTAATGAGTCGGGAACATGAGGGATCAAATTCCAGCTGTCAGTCTGAGTGAACCAGACTTGACAGGTATCTCATACAGTCCAACTTGTGTACCTGGGCATGCCAATAGAGCTCAATTGATTAGAAATGAAAGGAAAGATGTGAGCCCTCAGCTTTCATTTCTTCCAGTCTCCATTCTGGAAAAGATTTCAGGATAAACTGTAAGCCTTATATTTCTTGAGACTGCAGTGAAGGGAATTGTTACATTCAGTTAGCTTGTGATGTTTTACAGTGCACTTAATTTTGTTAGCTACTCTTATATGTGTGTGTGGAGAAAGATACAAATTGTTTAATCACCATATAATTTGCTAGGTGTATTTTGAAGAATCACCTGAGATGCAATAGTTGTAACTTCAAAATTTTCTGAAAATATGAGTATCTCTAAATACTACCAGAACCAACAGAGAATGTTTTCTAGTGGCAGTTGTGCCTACTGGTTGATTGCATGTTTTGCTGGTCCACAGCCAGGGAACTTCTGAAGAGTCTTCCACGAAGATTCTCTGGTACCTAATAAAAGGAGAGCCAATGTGGCAGGCTCTGTCATGCAGGCTTTTTACTTTCCCTTAACAACCTGATCTCACTGCAGGAATTTTATTGCCTCTGAAATCCTTACTCCTGTGTTGAAGTTTGCTCAAAATGGCTTCCAGGTTCAGATGTTACAAAGACAGAGGCTGACAGAGGATGCTCACACAAACCTTGTTTTGTTAGAAAGCCAAGCTAAAAGCACTCCTGTAACAGGCTACCATTGAGGACTGTTCAAATGCACTGGATGGGCTGTTTCTTGATTGCTCTTTTTTTTTTTGGTTTGCTTGTTTTGTTCCTTGCTTCTGTAACAGCAGTGAAATTAAAAAAAGACACAAAAAGCCCAAAACCAGCAAAAGGGCAAAAAAGCAAAAATCATGTCCTGAAAGTGCTTGGGTTAAACACAGGTTAATACAGTTCTGCATACATTCCTAACACGAATCTATGCAGGTCTGTCCCTGTATGTTCTTACAAACATTGCAGGGATTTATACATGGGAATCTACTGCATAGTGAAGATGAAATAAGGTGCAGAACAGTGAAGTCTGTCTCCTTACGCCTAGGTAGGCCTTTCTTTCTTTTATATATTACTCTCTCTGTTATTTATGTCTATTTTTCTCTCTCCATATATCAGGTAGCTCATCAGCTTGCCCTTTGATAAACTAACAAGCTCCATCCAGAGTGTAGTACCTCGGGACAAGAGAGAAGCTCCAGACTTACACATTAGGCAAGTGTGCAGTCAAAGACTCTATTGTAGTCTAATTTTATAGCCTTAAATAAAAAGAGTTTTGGAAGTTATGGAGGAACAAAATAAGAAATTTAAATACATGAATACATGAATACATAAAACATGAAGGACTCTCAGAGCCATTCTGAAATACAAAACAATGAAGCTTGAACAATTTCATTTTAAAGCTCAGAAAGCAGGAAATCTGGCTGCCACTTTAAAAACTGAAGATGCTCTTAGAGTGTGGTGCAGTAAGGCACAAAGAGCTCTTCAAAGCTGTGCTTAGGAGCACTATCATATATGACTGGCAACCACCTTATAAAATATTAAGCTATTTTGGATAGTAATGTGGAAAAAATTATTAGAATAAACACTGAGATGTCTAAAAATAGTATGTTAAGAAACTGTTCTTTTTTTTCTTTTTCAATGTGAAAGCCAACTACATATCAAAAGTATAACCGTTTTCAGTCTATGCCTGAATCCATACTCTAAATTAAACTCATACAAATATGTTTTTTATACATAGACTTGAAGATCAAAATCTGAATATATAACGAGCAGAAACTATGATAATCTGACTGAATTAAATTTCCATGTTTGGAAGTATAAGGATTGTGTGGTTACATGTCTACCATAAAAAGAGAAAAAGAATCACTCTTCTTCCACATTCCTGTCCCTTCACCAAACAATCCCCTGCAATGAAATTCCTATCTTGAAGACTAATTTGCACAAAAAACTGAGTTTGAGGGGAGAAAACTACTCAGTAGTGCATATGCTGAATTCAGTGAACAGTTTCCACTGGGAAGCTTGAAAAACTAGGAAAAATATTTAGACATTTTTTGGCTTTTTCTAATGAAAATTTGCTATTTAAGTGACATATCTGTTTGTGCACATGTACATGCATTTTTCTTAAAGAAAAAAGCATAAAACATGGAGCTTAAGGTACCTTAGCCACCTCCAAAGAGAAAAAGAGAGTGAGAGAAACAGAGTGCAAGCCAGATGACAGAGAGAGAGAAAATGAATTAAAAGAAGAAAGAGAATAACTAGCACCTCTGACTCTGGAAGCCTCAGAGGTACAAGCTGTTGGATGCTGAGAGAGAATTATTAGGAAGCATCACTGCATACTTGTTACAGTCGTTCCTAGGCTTCCCCTGTGGTTGCTGCTTTCTGCTCTTAGGACCCCCCAAGATCATCAGAGCTACTGATGTACGGATTGCAACTGCTGTAGTGGAAGGAGAGATGTGATGGGTGGCAGGGCTCTCTCAGTCTCTCAGAAGAGAACACACCAGGGAGAGAGGAAAAGGGCTGGAGATGGAAGATGAGACCACTCTCAGAACCACTTTCATGTTTCTCTCTCCAGTAGTTGAGAGGGATGAAGATGATTCTTCTCTCCTCCAAATAATAATGTATCGAAACTAAAAATATGCCCCTCCATTAGTCCTTAAAACCAAGTAAGACAAAGTTGCAAACAGCTTTGCTTACCAGAGATTATCTACACTACTCAACTCTTGTAAAGAAAATTCAGGGTCAGACCTTGGCCATACACATATTTGCAACTAAATATGTATATGGCTAAATATTAAATGTGTCAATCATATTTAAGATTTCATCCCAAATACTTATTTTGTGAGCTTTCCGAGGCTTTAGATGCAGTTCCTTGGTATGTTAGTGTTTTTGTTATTGCATCTAGTCCTATGCAAGGCTTCATAATAATTTCAGAAATGTAAATGAGTCCTTTGTTAGAACCTGGAATAGAAAATTCCCCTGAGGGCTAAATGATTTATTTCTTTTTTTTTTTTTTTTTTCCTTAGGTACTGCTACACCATCTTAACTGCAACTCTGTCTAGCAGAGCTTTTGGCACTATTCCAGTTTCTTCCAGTGACACCGTCAAATATTTTTTTAATTGTAAAAGGCTGAAATGAGACAAAAGGCTTATTTAGCATAGGCCAAAAAAACATGTTGATAATGTTTGGTTACCACCAGTCTTGTCTGGACTTCAAACAGATGACCTGGAAGTGAAAGGTCTTATAGCTCATTAATAATAATATAAGCTGTCAAATCCTCATGACCTGGTGTGTTCCTTAGCACAGGGCAGTAAGTTAGTACTAAGACATCTAGATAGAGGGTTTAACATGTTTAGTGCTCATGCCAGTTGGACTAGCTACCCACTCTGGTTTGGATGGAAGATCAGCTCATGTTTAGCAGTTCTGCTGTCCTGGGTTTACCAGTAGCTGTTTTGCTCCTTCTTAGTAACTGGTGCAAGCTCTGTGTTTTGACTTCCAGCCTGGGAACAGAGCTGATAACACCGATTGTTTTTAATTGTTGTTAAGTAATGTTTATTCTGGCCAAGGACTTTGTGAGTCTCATGCTCTGCCGGGGATGAGGGGAGGCCGGGAGGAAGCAGAGACAGGACACCTGACCCAAGCTAGCCAAAGAGGTATTCCATACCACAGCACGTCATGCCCAGGGAGGTAACTGGGAGTTACATGGAAGGGCATGGTCTCTTCTTGGGGGAGTCGAACTCGTTCGGCGGTGGTATCGTATTCTCTTCTCTTGTTATTTTCTCTTATCAATATTATCATTGGTGGTAGCAGTAGTGATTTGTGTTATACCTTAGTTACTGGGCTGTTCTTATCTCAACCCGTGGGAGTTACATTCTCTCGATTCTCCTCCCCATCCCTCTGGGAGTGGGGAGGGTCGGGGGGGGGGGGGGAAGGAAAGAAAGAGGGAGAAAAAGAAAAGGCGGGGGGAGTGAGTGAATGAGCTTTTGTGGTTGGGTTTAAACCATGACAACTGCTTTCTAGAGTTCTTTCTATACTGGAGTTGAGTTGCTAAAACTTAGAGCAGTGGTGGGAAGCTGCATCTCACTCAAACCTTCCTGGCACTTTTGCATGGTGGGGGATTTCCTTCCAGCTAGAGACAGATGTAGAATGACAAAAGATTCTGTACATTAAGACTAAGATGCATTAAAGGCAGTTGGTATCTTTCCTTGGGTTTATTTGGATGAGTTGGTCAATCTTCTCATATAATGGAGTGCACAACATGTATTTATTCTTGCAAGACTGTCGTGAGATTGTAATTCACCACAGCTTATGAGTAAGTCAGATTCTGAGTTGATTGAGCCCATGCAAATAATCAGACAGATGCCTGCCAAAGCTTTCTGTCTTCCCAAAATAACCCAAAGCCTCATATCCTCTTATTTTTGCTTCTTTTTTTTTCTTTCTAGAAACTACTCTTTAAAGAGTAGCAAAAGACTTCAGGGATACTTTGTTTGGCTAGGACCTACTTGCTGTTGCCACCAGCCATATGACAAAATAGATGAAATGTGCTCCAGTTACAGAACATGGATCTTTCAAAAATATCATTAAGGCTATATTCTATTCTTAGATGCACACAAACAATTCTCAGCAAGTCATCTGTAACTTCACAACAAAGTGAAGAGAATGTATTGCTAAAATACATGAAACCTGAGCGGTTCAATGATTATTCCTTTTTTTTTTTTTTTTTTTTTTATGATACATTTTAGTGCAAAATCAGTACTTAATATTCTTTCCCCAAACTTTTTTATCTGTTAAAATTTCCTTTTGAGAACGCCAGCTTACAACATTAGAATACATCCACATTTAACTTGGAAAAAAATCATCTATTAAGCAGAAGACAAACGTTAGAAAATATGCATTCTCAGGCTTTTAAGAGAAAAGGTAAGCATTTAAGAGCCCTATTGCAGCATTAGAAAATAGGAAAGAAGAGGAAAAGGAGAAGAGTTAGTAATATCAACTGACTACAGCTTATTTGATTATATTATCCACAGATTCAAAATGTATTAGAAAACTGTTAAAATTGACTGGACTATCTCAATTATTAATTCTAACAGAGATGTGACTTGCCTCTTGATGTGAACAGTCTGGGAAGAAAAGGAGCTAAAACTGAAACAGAAAAATGTAAAATATTTTAATATGTAAATGCTAAAACAATATCAGAATCTTCTGATAACTCTTACTGTAAGACAGCTAAAATACTGCTTTAGTTAAAAATCTTGATGCAAACTTAGAAGTCATAATTCTAAGACTATAATAACATGGAATCTAATTTTTATATTTTATTAAAATGCTACTTAATATAATGAAATCTGCCATTGCAGCACATGGAATACTGAGGTTATATAATAAAAATATTCAGACTATAATTATTTAAAAATACTCCATCCCATATGTAAGTTATCAAGGTGAACTTTACATTGATTTGTGCCACATGGTTGATAAAAAACTACAGAGTCTCTGAAAGAAAAGGTATGTTCGGATAACTTTGTACGAACAGTCTCAATCTGTTTCAAACTTTCCCTTTTTTAGTTTTAGCTTCACAAATCAAAATATTGTAATATTTATGTTCTCTGAGTTAAAAAATTTCTAAAAACTAAGGTCTCATCTTTTTAAAAGGTGCCTGAGTTTCATGGAATAAAAAAACATTAAATTGTTTTAGTTAAATGGAAGCAATCTTAAATCAATTGAAACCTGGTTTATAATGATTTTGTTTAGTTCCTATCCCTTACTGAGACAATCCAAATAATTGTAAACCAGGTTTCAATTGATTTAAGCTTTAAATTGGAGGCATATCTGAGTACAGAAATTCCAAGGTGTCATTCCACTCTGAACAGCAACTAGATGTATATGATGCTCTGAGATACCACAATTTGACATATCTCAAAGATTTCCAGATCACATACATTGTACCTACGTAACTGTTCAGAATTAGACAATAATGAACAGTTTGGTTTTATCAAGACCTGCTCAGAACTGTCAGAGCTACTACATGCATACTTAGTTGGAAGCACTATTCTAAGAACACAGTTCTAAGAAACAGTGCTTCTAAGAATTTAGCCAAAGCAGTACTGACTTTTCCTTTTAAAGGAGAACAGGACATTGATCAAGTTATTCCAGTAATGGTCCTGCTTGATGCACTATTTTATTGACTGAGGACAACAGTGTCTCAGCAATGGTTAGCAGCAGATTGAAAAAGCAAGCAGAATGACATATTAACTGTTATATACTGGAGGTTGCTCCCGAATAAAAGCATTGCTCCCTCTGCTCTACTCTAGTTTCAAAGCATGAGACTAACTTTCATGTAGGCTTTTTTCTTTTTTAACTTGTTTTTTTACTTTTTGTTTTGCCTTTTTTTGTTTTTTAACCATCCATTTATAATCTTATCTCTGCTACAAATTTTTGCTACAGCATCAGAAGAAAGTACAGGAGCAAAAGTGGCTATTTTAGTAATTCAATTACACAGAAAAAATTCTGAGACATCACAAAACTTTCCCTTAGTGGACCAGTTTAATAAATATATTCCTAAGTAAATTAACCTAAAAAAAAAAATCATACAGAATTTCACAGTTCTCACATTCTTGTCTGAGAAGAGACTGAATTTTCAACTTTCAACATGCTTTGCTTTCCAGACTACTTCCCCATGAAAGTATTGCCTCAAGACAAAGCTGTAACAAAACCTGTTAGAAGACTGATAAAACTGAGACCTCACTGTATACCTTCACTCAGGGAGAAAGGACCAAAATGGCTTTCTCAAGTACATATATACTGAGGACTCATTCCCAGCTCATACGCTAACGAAGTTCACAGCTTGGTTACAGTTTTTCTTTCTTAGTTGCACTTTACAACAGGCAATTTTTTCCCTTGCTGTGGCAGATGGGTTGAGATGCCACTTAACCCCTTGAGAGAAGTGGGTGCCAGGAGGAGCTCAGGTTTCTCTCCACAAGCTGTGTGAAACTTGGGATCAGCTTATCAAAGCGCACAACCGCTCTCTGACTCACAAAATCTGAGTTGTGGAATTAGTCCTCATCTCCATTTTAACCGAAAGAAAAGAGACGTTCCACAGTTGTTTTACAGAATTTTCAACAAGACACAGGCAGTAGTAAAAGCACTGTGGTATTGCCCTTTCTCACATCTCTGCTGAAAGACTAGGCATATGCTTTGTAATCAGTTTCCCTAGTTCATGGAACTAGGACATCATATTAAACCTGGAACACAAAGAATCTGTTCATACTGTAATTATATACTTAGCTGTCAATATTAAGACACTAATCACAAAGCTTAAGAAGCAACAAGTTTAGAAGAGCCTTTTGGCTCATACCCCAGTTGTAATGAGAAGCATAATTACCTGCAAGGTTGTCAATCTCCTTCTCTTGGAGCAGGCTAACAGCATCATCATCTCCTTCCAGCATAAGTTCTGTTTCTGCATTTTGATTTACCACAGCTTGACTGCGGAAAGTTTTCTTTGACTTCACTACATCCTCTTCAGTGCCTAAAAAAGTTACAAATGTTGTCAATTTGGCTGAATAATATTTTAAATATAAATCAACCACAGTCAAGTAGTAATAAGGTATATATCATCTTTATTGAAAAAGGAACATTTGCTAAAACTTTATCAAGGTTTACAAAATACGCATCTTTAGTCTGTCTTTCAAAATAAGTCTTGAATAAAATACAAACTGTTTCACAAAGACTCTCCTGCTTTTAATGATTGTTACTTACCCTGCTTTTAATAATTGCTATTTACTTTATGTTCAGTGTTGTTCCATTTGTTTTCTATCTGCAAGAAATTCAGCAGGAGTTTCTTTTCGGTGTCCTGAATCTGCCCTCTGAGAACACAATCCACCTACTCTAAATTAAAGGAGTTGTTTTCAGAAATTCAAAATCTCATCATTTGTGTCTTAGAGATAGCAGGACAGGATGGCGAAGCAGGCTTATTTCAATATACAAGGTGTGCTATGCAGAGATTCAGAAAAGAATCTCTGAAAAAAGACAAGCACAGTAAGGGAAGTTTGGTGTGCATCTGTGTGTGTGATTCTAAGGAGCACAATAAAAATGTTGGTGTATGGGCATGTGGCAACTACGTCAAAAGACTTCACAGGTAGGTCTTACCCTTCCTTCTTGTTTATAACTGACTTATTCTGCTCAGACTGACATCTCCTTACAGCAGGAACCTTCTTAGGTTTTGGGAAGTTCCTACTAGCACTTGCCAGAGTTCATTTTCATGATATAAAAAATTAACCATAGTGAATTAATTATAGTGTGGTCAAATGACAGAATTATAAGTAGCTTTCATATCATAAATAACTTTCATGTTCCTGTTGTGACATCAGGTTGGTGTTTCCTTCTTAACTGGGGAGAGGACATTAGCTTTATTTTCAGTACTACAGACCCATAGCAGCCTTTTGCAAGAAAGCTTTCTGTTTTTTTCCTAAACAGAAAGCCCTGCATGTTCACCTTGGACCATATAAGGTATGGGTATCTCCAGTTCTACCAACCAAGAAATAAAAATCAAACATAATCTCTCCTTTCTGTATGACAATTTGGAATTTTTCCTCCTACTAAGCTACAGAATGATGGGTGAAATATGAGGAAAACCAGGCACATGTAGATTTTGCTTGTCTTCTACAAAGCCTGAACTTAAACATGATTGAATACTTTTATAGGACATGTAAAACGATGAAGTCCAGTAAGACTCCTGGCCTTGTATTAATACAGGACAAGTAAGAAGAATATAGCAAGTAGACAGATCAGTGGAGACAGATGCACGGATTGGCGCTGAAATGTCAGGCAGTTTTGTTATTACAAACAGTGGGGAAGGCATTATGATTTTATCTCCAACTCTTAGATGAGTCTTCTAATTAGTTTGCGCACACAGAGTCACATATAAATAAAAATGCTGGAAGCACATTTTTCTATGAGTGCATTTACTCTGAAGATCACTACTAGCATAGTGGACATCAGACTCTACTACAGGCCAAGACAACCTCATGTTTTGCGTTGCCTAATATTAACCTTTCATGTAGTATTGCTCTTATCTCAATTTCTATTTCTGAAATGATAAAGCAGGCAAAGACAAACAAGTAAGCAACCCCCCAGTTTTTTCTCCAAGCCCAAAATACAGGACAGCATCTCTCCTGTTTGTTGCTCTCTCCACTAGGACTATACAGATAGTGACAGCAATTAAGATAATATCAATATATACTAGTATACTGTGTTTTGCTGTGTCCAGTTATCAGGCTCATTACCCTACTTGCATAGCTTATTACTTAGTACACTAATTATTTACTTAATTTAAAATTGAATCAAGTATTATGTCCAAGGTTTTTTCCTTTTTTTTCTTCCTTTTTTTCCCCCCTCCTAATTCACAAAAAGGATCAAGAATTGCAGGAGTCTGGAAAAAAAAGAAAGGAGTAATGTGCTGTAACAGACCTTCAGTTTGTTATATCAGAATTGTCCTGAGTATTTAATTGTTAGATCAGGATCTTGTTATACTTGTGTTTACTTCCAGGGAGTTTAGGATTATTTGACACAACTAACAGATCCTGCTGTGAATATCTGACGCTGAAGGAGACCGTGCCTCAGATTAACTAGCAAGGGGGAGGAAGGAAGCATGAAAATTCTCTTCCTTTTTGCTAGTTCCAGTGAGTGTTAGGAAAGTTTCAGAGTTTTATAAAATGTGATAATCTTCAAATGAATTACTTCAGAAATACTAATCTGAAGTAATCATGGAGTCAGTGCTTCTGCAGTAACCGATTAGTGACAGTCTTTTAAAATTATTTATGCATGAAGATGTATTTTTAAAATTACAAGGAAAATAAGTTCAAGCCCCAAATGATTACCAACACTTAAAATGCATCAGAAGAACCTGCAATTTAGTGTATTTTAAATCCCTCGTGATGAGGGTTCCGGTTACCAGATTACAGAAATATTGCCAGACACTGATGTAAGAAATGTGGTAAAGTAGAAAGCATTAAATTAGTTTAGCAAATTTGGAGATTAGCAACAAGATAAATGTTTCTAAAATCCATTCTGCCTTATAATATTAAACATACATTTATCTAACAGAAATATAGTAAATGGCACTTCTTTGTCTTGATGGAAAAGAGCTCTGGCTTGGCTGTTGTCTAAATTTATCACTTTGTTGAGTGCACCTCAGTTTTGCTGTACTGTACCCAACATTTATCTAAATGAAAGTGTATGAGACCTGGAGTTGCCCTTCAATCACTATATCCTTTATGAGTTAGAGTTCCATTTATCAAAATTACAGCAAGAAGAGTAAGGTCTCACAGGGCTGTCTCATTACAAGGCTTGTAAACACTGTCCTTACAAAGAAATGGTTTAACACCTAACAAATCAAAAACTGATTGGGAATAGAATTTATTTGAGATCATCTATCTTCAGAAGACATGCTGTACTGAGTGCACTTCATGGCCTTTCTAGCCATTCATCAAGAAATTAACAAGCAAATACCGCAGACCACCAGATCTTTTTGGATCCTGAAATGTGAAATATATTCAAAACAGATCTGTCACAGATGTTCTATTTTTGTATTTCAAGATGACTTCAAAAAGGTTTTAAAATAAGAGAACCTCTCCAAATAAGAGAAAAAGAAAAACAAGTTGTCTCTTTAAAACCAGACAACAAACTGAATAAAAAATTATATGACATAAAACTATGTCTAGTATTGTTAACAATGATATAAAAAGGAGAGATGAATAAATGAATACTTAATATTTCAATGTGTTTGGAAAAAAATAAAAAATCAAACCTAATTTTTTTTTTTTCTCAAAGCCCCAGCAAAATGACTATGAAATTAAATCCATTTCCAGATATTCCATTTAAAACTCTTTTTAGGACACAAAGAGTTTGTGTTTTAAAGACACAGTAAGTAATCGTACTAATGTCAGTTCCTAAGTCTAATTAGAATATGTTTCAAATCTATTAAAATAGGAACAAAGTAAAATGAAACTAGACATAATTTCAAGAAAGCAACATTCTGACATTTGTGTATACAGTCTGGAGTATGCAGATGCTATCAGTTCTTATCAAGCTGCTTCTCAAGGGATATTTTTCTAGACTGGGATTTGGAGAGAAGCCGTGAAAAAAGCAGCTGTATATTTCTTAATTTTGCAAATAATTCAACGGAAATAAGTCACTTGGCCCATACTGAAATCCAAATGAAGCTGATGCCTTCTAATTTCTTGAAACCTGAAGGCTCTGTCTCAAAGATACTTGAAGAGAATGTATGTATAAGTTAGATAAGCTATTAAAAAAAACCCAAAACCCATCTTTTGTTACACCTGTTATCACCTTAACCATTTTTTTTAGATGTTCATGTTAAAAACTAGCTTCCTTCAGTAGCTTCAGAGTAACTGAAAAGAGCCCATCTTTTAAAGAAATTAATCAACCACCACTCCTCTACAAAACTCCTACTTCCATGAGAAGGTATTTCATATTTCTGAAAGATTATATGAGCTGCACAGTAAAATCGTACACTATTGCCAAGAATTTACTAATCTCTCTTCCAGTAGCTTACTTTTTCTTAAACAGAAATTGTTAAGCAGACAAAAAAACCCATACCAAACCCCCATAAAAACCTAATAATCTACCAAGAACTGAAGAATCTCGTATTATTTTGCAGCTACAGCCTCTAGAATTATTTAATACGGACAATATCTAAACAACAATTTGGAGGTGTGTGTTATTGTGACATCTGAATTTTTGCCTATTTTCAATGAAGTCAATAAATTTCCTGTGGGGTTTTGTAGATCGAAAGGTTCTAGGGATTCAATCTAAATTTTGACACTGTAACTGTCCAGAGTCACAAAAACTATCCCTAAATAAAATTTTTAAATTAGCAGTACAAACATAACATATTTTTTATTACATTTATGTTTATGTATGCTTATCTTATTAGATCATACACTAAATACTACAATTTGGTTGAGCACAGGGAGTTTATCCCTTTATTATATATTCAAATATAGTGTTTTAAATTTTTTCTCTCTGTATTTAGTATAAAATGAGGTAAAAAATATGGTTAATTTTAAGGAAAGTTTTCTTGGTAATACTGTAACCAACAAAAAGAGACTACTGCTTCTTATAAAGTTGTTTCCATAGTTTACTTCAACGAATTACCGATAAGGCAATTTATGCAGTGAGTGCTCTTTGATCTTTGAAGAGAGATGGCAGAATGGAAAGTTAACCTCATTTTAATGTTACCTAAATATACTGACAGGAAATTCTAATGTTTCCAAACATCTGGAAATCTGCTTCATGGGATGGCGTTCTTCTTTTCTATAAGGAACCTTTTTCATATATTGTCTTTTACAGTTTTATGTGGCTTCTAAAGGAGCATTTTGACATAAGTAAAGTCTGTTCTCTTTACAATAAAATGCTGCATTTAATTAAAACTTCTCTTTTATAGCAGCTGAAGTACAGTGTTTGTGAAGCTTAGCTCTCCTCAGAAACTTTTAAGGATTAAGTTGCTTTTTCCTCCTTACAGATCATTGGTATGTGCTGCTCTATAGAACACTTCTTTTGTTGCTGGATTTTAATCATGTAAGGTAGTTTTTAATATTTCATTAAATAAAGGAATTCAGAATTAGTTTCTCACAAGAGGCTACCTGAGAGGTCATGATATGAACCATGAAATGATATTGCAGGTAAAACAGAATTTATCAACAGTTTGAAAGAACTAAGCTTTTCCTTGGGGTGATTGTTCATCACACAAACTTTTACAGGAATAACTAAGATGATGTGTGCACAGATTTAGAATGAAACACTATTTCCTACTTTTTCATTCATCCAACATTATTAATAGTTGAAAATACTTTATACTTTGGAAAAAGTTTGGCTAGATAATCCTCCTGCTTTATATATTCTAACAGTTTAAACCCCTGCTTTCATTGCTAATTTTTACTAACCTGATTAGGCACCAGGACCCTTGCAGCAGTCACAGTTATGGAGAGCAGCTGCTTGGGAGTCTGTAAACTGACCTCTACAAAACCCAGCAAGATTAAATCATCGACATGGTGACCACTCCACCCCAGCCTAACATCTTTCCGCAGGGCTACAGAGCCAGCCCTCCTAGGACTGCATTTGCTCCATGGGAAACACACACCAGGTATTTCTGAGTCTGCTCAGAAGAAGGCTGTCTGGCTTTGAGTAGCAGACTGGTGCTGGCATATCTTGATGAACTGTCCCCACCTGTGTCTGCTAGAGTTGTTATTTAAATTGCTATGTGTTTCGGGAACTGGCAGCTTTGACTGGCATATAATTAAGTTTCCCTAGAGAATGAGAGAAGTGACTGTTATTAAAGAAAGGCTGGTTTTAATAGATTTAATAAAAGCCAGAGGAATCTAAATAATATTTTCATTATTAAGGATCTTTGAAGAAATGAGGGAGAAAAAAATCTATGAATTCTAGAAAATTCTATGAAAATTGCATACAAAGTAAAAATTGCACACATTTGTTTTGGAAATCACTCCATGCAAAGTAAAACAAAATCATATTTTAGTTTTCTATAATAAATACCTTAAAATTTAATCATAAGACATTCCATATTTTTTTTCTCCAATTTTGATACCTAATATCTGACCAATCTGACTTCTTTTTATGAGTCATTTGTAAATAAATGCTTTACTGTTGTGTATGTTTTCATATTAAAAATTCCCAGGAGTTCTGAATTGTAAAAATGAGACTGACAAAAACTATGCCAATGAGGAGACTGAGAATAAGGGCAAGACCAAAACGAACACAATTCTCAGATGAGGCTGAGGGCTTTTAAAACAGTAAGTGCTTGTAGTTAAAGTGTTGTATATTTATATAACGTGTCCTACATAAAAATAAAGATGAAGTTACCATGTTGGGCACTTGTAATGTTTTTAGTTTATAGACAGGAGAACAGAGTGGTTACAAAATAAATTTTTAGAAGTCGTCACTATTAGCATTATATTTATTTGAGATTTCAGATATTCTGAGCATATGAGAAAGGATCCTGCACTAATTCAGCACCTACTATAAATAGCCAGCGGGTAACGGAGTCGGATATGCCCAGTCCAGCAAACGTTACAAGGCATTTCAGGCTCCTGCAGGGCAGTCTTCATTCTGACTGGAACCAGAAGTAGTCCTTCTAATGGGAATTTAAAACACTCTAATGTTTATATTTGGATTAAGATGTAGCTTGCCACTGTAACTTGTACACACAAGAATGGATTCATATTTCATGACTGTTGACCTTTACAAATCCCTGTCAGTTTGAGATACAGCCTCTTGGTACATACTGTAGTTTGATAAATTGCAGAAAGAAACCAAATTCTCTGATACACTGTGGACCATTTAAACAGGCAAAGATGATACACAAGAAAATAATCAAGAGCAATAAAAATTTCCTAACTGTATTTCCAGCTATTTTACAGAAGTACAGTAATAGCTGAGAGGAAAATAACTACATCACACCAACAGTTATTGCTCAGTAGAAAGGACATCAAGGACACTTGCAAGTAAGAGAATTGGATCAATATTAACGCGATTTTCATTTCATGCTTCCCCAACTCCAGTAAGCTGACAATATACTCTGATTATGTGAACTGCCTCTGAGTAACATAGAAAAGGTTATTAGAGCAAGAGGTGGAAATGGAATGCACTTTTTATATTGACAGGTCTGCTAATAGAGTGTACTGATTTTCAAAGCCGTGCAATGCATTTTCACAATTTGGTTTTGACAGCAAAAAGGAATTTCATTTGTCCTTAATTCAAAATATTCACATATAAGCAAAGGTTTCTTAAGGTAGGCCACAGAAGAGGGTAACAAAACTATTTCAACAGAAAAATGTAATTAATAAGGTAAGAAGCAAAAGGTGATTGAATTTAAATATGTATGGCATGATAATGAAATAATGAAATAAATCTGCTAAACAATGTATTCTATGCTTTTGAAACAGCACCTGATAAAGAACTTTTAAGATAACATATATAATAAGAATACATAATGTCTTAACATTCAGGTCTGGATTACGTCTGGAAAGTTTTAGATTAGTTCTGAGTTTGAAATACCTAAGCCAAGCACACATTCTCCAGGAAAAGCCATGTTCTGACTCTAGCTGCTGGCGGAGCTTAAAGACAGAATCAAAGTTGTTGGACTTCTAAAGAGGCACACTCCACACCAAGGAACTGTGCCCACATATGCTAGCCTCGATTTTGCTTCTTGCTCACAAAAACATTCTATCTGAAAAGGCTAATAACAATAAAGCCTTGGGAAGAAATTATATGCTCTCTGGAAATACAAATGCTTGGTGCATGCTAGAAGCTCAATAGCAATGCAGTGGCATGTGAGAAATCTGATCTTACCTCCTGTACTGGGGTGTTCTACATTAACACTTCTAACTCTCTACCTAACATTTAAAAATTAGAGCCTCCAACCCATGAGACTGGTCCACACACCAATATTTTTTTCAAAAGAAAGATGTATGTGTAATACTGTGGTCTGTCTTATGATTTCTTAGCTCTCCCTCTCTGTGGCCAAAGCATGGTCGATTATGTCTTTGCTAGAAGACAGTTTTGCCCCTCACCACTTAAGTTTTTGCTATCAGATCCAAACAAGATCAGCTCTTTGGAAACAGCCATTGTAGAGAGACGTAATAGGACAGCTAAAAAATTAATTCTCTAGTGCAGGGAATGAAGGTGTAGGGAGTAAGTTTAAAATTATTTTACAGTAACTATTGTAATTCCAGTAGTTAGGCAACTGTTTTAATTTATATAGAGGCTACTTATTTATAGAAGAAAGTCTCTACAGCTCATGATCAGTGCTTTGAGAGACCCATTTGCCTACATATCTGAAATGATTTTTGCTTTCTAGCACGATAGTCTTTTTAAGTGAAGTTCTGCTCTTTTGTGACATAGAGAAGGAACATCTTACGCAGTCTTTACACAGAAAAGATCTCCTATACATGACATAATGTCTCCTGCAACTGTTTCTTAAAAGGATTGTCCCCATTATATATAAATAATAAATTTGCCAATATAATACTGTCATTAGAACATCTAGATTTACTTGACAGTACTTTGTCTTTTACTGTGCACAAATTTCATTTTGTTCTCCCACAGATCAGTGCATCTTTAGAACTGGCATACATAATTTTCTCTTCAGGAGCAACAGTAACTGGTGGGAGAAACTTTCTATTTTTGTGTAGATCAATGCCTACAGCAAGACTAGACAAAGGGCAGCACCCACAGGATATACACATTTGTGAGGCACCAGTGTGGACCTAATACTGGAATATTTGTGTTTAACTCTTAATGCTGTGAAGGTCTATGCACTAGTAGTAACAGCACTTCCATTTGGGCCAGGCTTCTGTAAATAAACAAGCTCCTTTGACATAGTAATTATCTATCAATAGCAATTATCTATAAAAACTATCTATTTAGAGAGCAATTATCTATGCAATTAAAATCAAAGCTTCACTATTTATGTGATTTAGGACAGAATTTTACTCTGCTTTTGTTGTTTATTTTTTAAAACTATATCTGCAGTTATAAAACATCTTTGTTTCATGCAGATGAAAAGTGAAACAGTAGCGGTACACAAAATGTCATTGAGCAGATTCTGAGGGTCTATTATTGAAACAGCTCAATGAAATAATCGACAAGATTTTCACTTTTTTGACTCTGAAATAGGTAAATGGTAATCACTACCCCAGGTAGAAAGCCTGTGTGAGTATTAAGGAGAGCTAACTTACAGAAATCTTAGCACCAATCAGCATTAAAGAAAAAAAGGTTAGCAGTATTTTATTTCACTTTCCATTAAACTGCCACGTGAGGCCTGTGATGTCTTTCATTCTGCTTCATAAAGATTGTAAGAGAATGCAAACCTTCCCTCAGCTGCAGGGATAACTGTAAAATGTCTATGTCTATGTTAAATTTGCAAGCACTAACAACACTATTTTCCATTCAGACTGGAACTGAGATGCTATTTAGGCAACATGATCAGCTTTTTTAAGGGCACGGGATTGAATGACTGGTGCTGTATGGCAAAAGAGACACCAATAAAAACACTCTACAAGCATCAAGCATAGCTCTTTCAGCTGGGAAAGTTTATCTGTTGTAGATGATGTTCAGGGCTTTACACAAATATGTTGGCAGATACACTCTTTAGGCATACAACAGGGATAAGAAAAAAGTCATGTAATGATGTAGCATACATGATATGGAAAACAAAATTAAGTATGTAACTGGAAATGTGTATAATATGCTGGCTGATAAAATTCTTAACAAGGTGTCTCTTCCTTGTCATGGTGGTTAGTGGTATATTTGAGAACTTTTCCATAAAATGTATTTGGGTTTTAATAATGGTGCTTTCACCAGATGTTTCTGCTTCCCTACCTGTACCTTGCACAATGCTGAAACTCATAAAACTTTCTATTTTGTTTCACTACACTGGTACTTTTTGCGTGTGTTTCAAAGCAAATATTATAAAATGAGTAACGTAAAATTAGTGGTATTGAAGAACTCACAGTACTTGCAGGGATATGGAATAGCCAGGGCACACATACATAAGTCTTTGTTTCTTGTGTCCAAGTCTTACTATTTACATAAAACCTCTATGATAATTTTAATGTGATATAACAGAAATAGATTTTCTGTGATAAATGTAAAGTAGTGCAATGTAAAAGATCAGTAAAAATACTTAGGTATATTAAAATATACATTGTCTCTGAAAATGAATGAATTTACTTTTGTAATCTGGACATACCGGTTCCATTTGCTTTGTGAAAGACAAGGAGTCACCTATATCCAAGATTCTTGCAATCTGATCCCGTGGACTTAATCTTTACCTTGCCAGTAGCCCAGAGGCTCTCAGAACCTGAGCCCATTGCCTGAAAGCCTGTCATGCCTCCTACTGGCTGCCAGAAAATAAAGTCTTTTAAAATCGGTACTATGAACTAATGGCTCTCCATTCCAGACATGTGCTTGGCAGGCTGTCCCAGCCAGGTCTTCATTAAACACCTTCCTCCACACAGGCAGAAATGGAACTTCACCTTGCATTTTTAGACCCGTGTCATCCAGCTTTGGCTTCTGTACTCAGTTATGTGTGTTACTAAATATTTGGTTTACGTAACAAAATATACATATTTTCGCTTACTCATATACAAAGTGGAGAACAAAGACCTGCAGTCGAAGAGACATTAAGAACAGTGGAGAAAATGTAAAACCAGACTATTTTTGCACTTTTAACTAGCCAAAGATGTTTTAAGTGCTGTTAAGTCCTTAATATGGAGTCTTAAAACACAGAAAATAGGAGGTAAGAAAAGCACACACTAAAACCTGAGTCCCAAGAGCTACATTCACCCAGCTGTGAAAGGTGTCCTGAAGGACTATTAATAGACATTCACTGAAAGAATGCTCTTCCAAAATGTTTCTGAGATGCACTGAATATACATGGGTCAATAACTTCTACTTCTTTGTCAATTAGCAATAGAACTGAATTAATAGAACAAATACACCCTTCATGTGCGTTTGAAAACATTTCACACCATAGTAATTTATGGGTTTCAGTAAGTACATTAATTTTGCAGAACAGACAGATATTGTGTATTCTTTTCACACGACAATGTGACAGTGGAAGGAGAAAAATGCAGCTAGAACTCTAAGACTGGCAACAGTTGCAATATTTAGGTCTCAGGAATGGTTTTGCAAGCCAGTTTGATTGAAACATTCTGAAGTCATATGCTTTCAGATGAAGAAGCAAGAAATAGAAGTAGTTAACTGCTGGTAAAAAGCCAGAAAATTCTACAGTAAAATCTATTAGCTCAGACCTGTAACGGTAGCTAAAATCCAGGTCATGCCAGCTAACCTGAAAATCTCAGAGGAAAAGCATTTGAAACCATTACAGAGGTTTTGAAGGAAAACAAAAGCTTTCCTATCCTATTTGGCTCTGTGAAAAGCCTGAATAAGAGTCAGTATTGATATTCTGACATTCAAGATTTGAGGAAATAATTACAAAAATTCAACTACTTCATGAATCTGTACTTAAAAATTATTATAAAGTTGCTATAGAAATTCCTGTGCTAGAAATATCATGTAACAGGAAGCAGACATTTAGAGACTGCAAAAGACTGTTAGGATGCAATTGTAACTCATTTCCGTCACCTAGCCAAACAGCAGAAGGTCAGACACTGAGTGTTCAATAGAACTCAGCACAGTAGTGTGCAGTACTCTACCTAAGCAAATTCCATTACAGTTTACACCTTGAAGGTGTCTTCCATTACATTACAACGAGTTATAAGAATGAGAATCATCATAACAGTAGATACACTGAATGAGAATATACGTACAATTGGGGGGGGGGGCAGGGCTAAGAAAAACTAGAAAGACCAAATTAAATCTAGTATTTCAGATTTAATTATTCTCATGATTAGGATTTTGTCTTACAGATCCTTCGAGTAATACCTGTTGTAGGATCTTATTCCTGGACTTTCCCTAAACAAATTTCATTTTCATCTGTATCTGACAGTTACTATGTAAAATATTAAGATGACACAATTATCATGTCATATTTTCCCTATAACCCTATGAGAATGAAATGTTTGGAAGTTTATTTGGAGGAGCAGTGGATGGCACTGTTGGGCTACAATTATAAGGCTGCAGATGTAAATCTTAAATTGTTATATTTAGAAAACCACACAGATTTTTGTGACTTCTTGTTGTGGTTTAAGCCCTGTTGGCAAGTCAGCCATGCAGTTTCTACTCCCCCCCTCTTTCTTCCCTTCCCCGCCCCCCGCCCTGCTCCCGGAGGGATGGGGAGGAGAATCAAAAGAATGTAACTCCCATGGATTGAGATAAGAACAGCCCAGTAACTAAGGTATAACACAAATCACTGCTGCTACCACCAACGATAATAATGATAAGGGAAATAAAAAGGGAAGAGAATACGATACCGCCCCCCGAAATGAGCCTGACTGAGCAGAGAGTGCCCTTCCGGGTAACTCCCGGTTACATCCTGGGCATGACGTGCTGTGGTATGGAATACCTCTTTGGCTGGTTTGGGTCAGGTGTCCTGTCTCTGCTTCCTCCTGGCTTCCCCTCCTCCCTGGCAGAGCATGAGACTCACAAAGTCCTTGGTCAGTCTAAACATTTGAGCAGTAACTAAAAACATCGGTGTTATCAGCGCTGTTCCCAGGCCGAAAGTCGAAAATGCAGCGCTGCACCAGCTACTAAGAAGGAGAAAAAACAACTGCTACCGCTAAACCCAGGACACTTCAGGCACACAATTTGGATATAAACTCAATTCAGATTACATTGGAGATTTCACAATCAGTATGCAAGTTAGCTCATACAGTGAGGTAATTTAAACAGGGCAGAATTAGGTTAGATATAAGGAAGAAATTCTTTACTGTGAGAGTGATGAGGCGCTGGAACAGTTGTCCAAGGAAGCTGTGAATGCTCCATCCCTGGCAGTGTTCAAGATGCAGGCACCAGTATATACTGGGGCTACCCAAATGAAAAGCAGCTCTGTAAAAAAGCACCTGGGGGTCCTGGTGGGCAGCAAGTGGGATATGAATGAGCAATGTGCTCCTGATGCAAAGGTTAATGGTATCATGGGCTGCATTAAGCAAAGCATTGACAACAGGCTGATAGAGATGATCTACTGAGCACTGGTGAGGCCACACCTGGAATGCTATGTCAAGTTCTGGGCTTCTGAATACAAGAGAGATACGGACATATCAGAGAGAGTCCAGCAAAGGGCCATGAAGATGATGAAGGGACTGAAGCGTCTCTCATATGAGGAAAGGCTAAGAGAGCTGGGAGTATTCAGCCTGGAGAAGAGAAAGCTCAGGGGAGATCTTACCAGTATAGTAAGTACCTGAAGGGAAGGTGCAGTGAGGATAGAGTCAGGCTCCTTTCAGTGACAGGGCAAGAAGAAATGGGGGAAAACTGAAAGAGGAGGTTCCTTCTGAACATTAGGAAACACTTTCTGACTCTGATGGTGACCAGCCACTGGCATAGGTTGCTCAGGGAGGCTGTGGAGTCTCCACCCTTGGAAGTATTTAAAAGCTTTCTGGAGACAGTCCTAGATAACCTGCTCTAGGTGGTCTTGCTTGAGCAAGTCCCTTCCAACCTCAGTAATTCTGTAATGATATGATACGTAAATCTACATTTCTCAAAAAAGTTTTATGAAGATTAAAGTAACTTGTCATGGATTGCATTTCTAGTATTAATCAAATTTTTCTGCTCTATTTCTAAGCTCACAAGAAATTACATAAAACCAATCTTGAACATCAAGATACAAATAATCTAGAGTTTTAAAAATACTACTGAAGACAAAGTTCTGGCAATTGTCTACTTTAAGCTCTGGCTCCATTATAAGAATCACAGAATCTCTGAGGCTAGAAAGCACCTCTGGAGATTGTCTAGTTCAATCCTCTGCCCAAAGCACGGTCAGCTAAAGCAGGCTGCCAAGGACCTTGGCAAGCTGGGTTTTCGATATTTCTAATGATTGAGGCTATTCAGCTTCTCTGGACAACCTGTTCCATTGTTTGACTGTCATTATAGGAAAAAAAAGTTTTAATTTATGTTTAAATAGAATGTTCTGTATTTCTGTTTGTGCCTGTTGCCTATAGTCCTGTCACTAGGGAGAGAAGTCTTGACACCATCTTCTTCATTCTCTCCCAACAGATATTTATACACAACTAGATGGCCCCCTTGAGCCTTCCCCCTGAGCTAAACAAGGAATATCTAAATAGTATCTGGATCAGTTCAGAAGTAAAAGAAGCCTACAGAAAAATCTACAAACTCAATTCTGACAGCAAATCTGTTCATATAGATATAGTATAGAAAGCTACAGGTTGGGCAAAGAAGAGATTCAGAGCAGCCCTGCGGAGAAGGACTTGGGGGTATTGGTCAATGAGAAAATTAACATGAGCCGGCTTCAGTGTGCGCTCACAGCCCAGAAAGCCAACCGTGTCCTGGGCTGCATCAAAAGGAGCGTGACCAGCAGGTCAAAGGAGGTGATCCTGCCCCTCTTCTCTGCTCTTGTGAGACCTCACCTGCAGTATTGTGTGCAGTTCTGGTGTCCTCAACATAAAAAGGACATGGAACTGCTTGAACAAGTCCAGAGGAGGGCCATGAGGATGATCAGGGGACTGGAGCACCTCCCATATGAAGAGAGGCTGAGAAAGTTGGGGCTGTTCAGCCTGGAGAAGAGAAGGCTGCGTGGAGACCTCATAGCAGCCTTCCAGTACCTGAAGGGGGCCTGTAGGGATGCTGGGGATGGACTATTCATTAGGGACTGTGGTGACAGGACAAGGGGCAACGGGTTAAAACTTAAGCAGGGGAAGTTTAGATTGGATATAAAGAGGAAATTCTTTCCTGTTAGGCTGGTGAGGCACTGGAATGGATTGCTCAGGGAAGTTGTGAATGCTCCATCCCTGGTGGCGTTCAAGGCCGGGTTGGACAAAGCCTTGGGTGGGATGGTTTAGTGTGAGGTGTCCTTGCCTACAGCAGGGGTGTTTGAACTAGATGATCTTGAGGTCCTTTCCAACCCTAACTGTTCTATGATTCTATAGACAGAACTGAAAGCATAATTAGGTCTTTAATCTCTTACATGCTACATCCAGAATGCTCTCACTGCAGATAAGATACCTAGAAAAGTAACTGGGGTTTATGCATCTAGTGGGCCTGCTAGAAAACTCTTACAGGTGATGATTCGGTATCTATCAGTTGTCTTCAATTTGCTTTCAGTTCTGCATTAGTTACTAAAAAATGCCACTTTCTTAAGGATATATCTGCAATTGGTTTTGTTGAAACAGTTCTGGAAATATGGTAGGCATATTCAATATGTACAGCCAAAGACAGGGTGAAGATAATGAAGTTAGAGGGCATTACGAAGCTGAGAAGTAAATGAATGTTGTTAGCTATATATAATTTATGCAGAGTTTATTTCACAATCTTGAAATTACTGTAAACCATGGTGGCATTTTCACAAACAAAAAAGACCTCTAGGTTGTCAGCAATGCTGTTAGTGCCAAGAACCTAATATATCAAAGTGCAGAAACCAAAATGCAGGATGTCTGGAAATGAAGACTAGTTTTTAGGTGGGCATTCAGGCTTAAGGCGTTTGATTTTACAGCAAAGCTTCTGAAGAGAGATGATATCTCCAGTCCATGGGACATTTCTATTTCTTAAAATGTCTATCATTTGAAAATGTCGAGTTTGTTGGTAAAACTGATGCATGCTAAATTAAACCAACTTCTTACCAGTTTCTCTGGAGTCTCCTACCTCTGTCTTGTTTTAACACTGGCTGAAGTAGGCAGGAAGCTCAGCAGTTCAGGAGATGGAAGTCAGGAGCTGCATGAATCAACCGCTCTGGACTTCTCAACCCTGAAGGTTTGCTTTAGAGTTACAGTTACTGAAAGTCCATCTTGCTACACTTTTCTTTAATACTGAGGACCCTCAAAAATTGAATCTTTCTTTAGGGACACCCAGAGTCTCTGTTCTGAAGACAGTCTCTGACCTGAGTATGGGTTCCCATGGATTTCAGACTTTCAGTTTCATAGCAGGGAACCCATGCAAGGTAGTGCATACCTGAAGCTAAACAGTCTGTGAATGTAAGTCCTTCAGCAGCCTGAAGGAATCATGCCTGCAATTCTTTGAAAGTCTATCAAAATCCAGCTGCTTTTATGAAAGCAGATTTCAGATTTGCACATTTCAGATTTCAAAACCTGATGTTTTTTAATTGTTTATATAATGAAACCATATTCCTGATGATGAGCATGCACAACATTTGCTGAAACTCAAAGCACTAACGACAAGTCCCTGAAGGAGCGATATACAGTGCTTCAGCTAGAACCGCTCTTGAAATAAGGTTGCTAATTAGATGTCCAAATGCATAATGGAATGAGTAACTTAAAATATGCAAGATCAAAAGGAGTTGCCATATTGCACATGTAAGACATATCTACAGCTTTGTTTCAAAACTTGAATGTATCATACACTACATTAGGAAGCATTATGAAGGCTTTTTTTCTTTTATAGTTTTGTTTTTTCTATTTTTTTTTTTTTTTTTTCTTTTTCATTCTAAGCATCCAGGATCTGTCATGATAATTGGCTTAACAGCCCAATATTCTTGAGCACAGACACTAGAAATATTTGACCAGCTTTCATACATATGTTTAGAACATGGGCACAGAGTTATTCATGTTTATTTCCTCCAGTGCAGACTAGAAAATGTAGCCTTTCTTAGACACCCTCTATGTGCAAATGGTTTGTGTACCACAGTCTTCAAAGACTGAAGGACCAAAGCTTAATAAATTAACTATTTTGCTCTTCAGATGACCTCTGTGGAGAAGTATTCTGTCTCACTGGCAGGGTGGGACAGTAGTGTCTCATCTATACTAATCTCCAATGACTGTAAACTGTTAAGGTGATTAACTGGAACAGACAGTTCTTTCACCACATGTACAGAATCACTGGGTCATATCTGCATATGTCATGCATTTATTGGTAGCAAAATTTGGGGAAGTAGAGTTTATAATGTTTTATACAATCCTTTTTTCTTTTTTCTTTCTTTTCAGTCTACAGTTTAATCAATTACATTGAAATGTTATCTAAACTTCAAATAAAAATTGTTCAAAAGCCACTGACACTATAAAATTAAAACTCTACTAAGTAAAGTTTCCAGATAGTTCAAAATCCCATTATAGCTTGCATTTTGATAATGCAGGAAATAGTACCCCTTCAGCTTCACAAAAGGAAGAAATGAATCTATATTTCTATTTAAGTGAGAATTTAACTAAAACAAAAGGGTGCAGCAGATGATGCAATGCTGAACCAATTATGCTTGAATTTTAAATCTAGATATGAAAGTCATTTTAACAGATTACAGACGAATCAATGCCTAATACCAAATTTTAAAAATGGAGGAGACTAATCCAAAGGCAAAATTTCTCCAGTACATCTTGTGTAAATGCTGTTATGACTTGGATGTACCTACAGTTTCAAAGGACATCTAAGTACTTAACCATAGGAATAAGCTATAATTTTTTAAACACTTGTATATAGCCATATAAATATGTTATAATTTCTCACTGCAATATTTTTTACTTGTCAGATACTTCAAACACATATATGTATATGTGTGTGCTAGATGCACACATGCATACATGTATGTATGTATATTATATTTTATCAAAACCAGACATCTGAACATGCATAAAACAGCTGACTAACAGACTGTAGTTAAATATGAATGATGCTTCATTCACTTGCCCTGTAGTAGACATTTTTTGAGAGAATACTGTTTTCCAGTAGTAGATTATACATAATGTTTCCTACAGGAAGTAGTCACTTATCAGCTAAAATTATAACTTTTTAAATAATCTTTTTAAGGTAGAATTTATCATTTGCTATAATTTCTCTAAAACAAACATACGGATCACAGATACAGTTTTCCTTTCCAAGACTCTTCTATTTCTTGATGACTGCAAGTATTATATAATTACAGTATCCATACATCCACCATCAACTCTGATTTAATACTAGAGTGACTGTAGAACACTTTTTTATTTATCAAGGTCATATTTTGATGGCTGAAAAAGCTTAGATAAATCAGGTGTTAAGCAGGCACATCCTCCAAGGTATCTGGAGATTCTCTCATCTGCAGTACTCAGCACATCTTATTATTTACTGCCAAAGAAATGACTGATTAATTTTGTCATCTTTGCTCTGTGATTTTTGCCCAGCTGAAACTGTCTGCCCTCTTCTGCAATGCCTGATCAGACCTATTTAAGCTGATGCCTTTGATCGTAGACACTGAGGAGCTTGCTGACTTAGGCTTTGACTAAACATTCCTCCATTGCGATATTTATGCACAAAGTCCCTAAATGGTAACTGACAGTCAGTGTAGATAACAAAAACTTGTGAGATGTTTTCACTATTTTACTGTTGCTCAAAATAGCTTTACTTGTACTAGAGGTATCAGTCAAGATGAAAAATTGCTATTAATATAACAAAAGCCCAACAAAGTTTGCTGAGATGAATAGTTTATTTCTCACAAACAAAATATCTGAGGTCAGAAAAAACCCAACAAAACTACTACTGGCAAACTATGCAGTATGATTTTTTCAAAATGCTTTAATTGCTTTCTGTAGTGTGATATCATGCTTAGTTTTGGATGCTAGGGGCATTGTACTACCAAACTGTTTCAAACAGAATTATCAAAACAAATCTAATAAAAAAATCCAACAATGAAAGTTAAGCCCTGTGGAAAAAAATCTGCCTCCAGCTCTTTATTAATCACATTGCAACACCAGAGGCTAAAAGTACATCAAACTGCACCAAATCCTTTTCACATGACAACCTCATAAATTATTCAACTCATTAGTAACACCAAGCAGCATAAAAATAACATCAGTGTTAAGGATGTTTTCTTACAGAGAAAGGTCAGCTAGAAAGTTTCAGTATGAGAAGCCTCTCAAAAGTAAGCACATCTAGATAGAATCCACAAATTATAACTTTAATGCATGCTGGCTTAAAATTCCAGATGCTCATTTTAAATACATGTCAAAAGTTAGAATGATTTGTTAAAATGATTTGTTAGAATGATTTGTCTTGCATTCAAGACAACTTCAGTCTATTGTGATTTTTACGCAACCACTAAGTTTGATGCACACCACCTCTAAATACACCTGGACTTTAATTTTCCTCTATGTTGAATGCACTAACAGGTGAGTAGCATGAAATTAGATTGGATATAAGGAAGAAATTCTTTCCTGTGAGGGTGGTGAGACACTGGAATGGGTTGCCCAAGGCTGTTGTGAATGCTCCATCCCTTGTGGTGTTCAAAGCCAGGTTGGACAGAGCCATGGGTGCCATGGTTTAGTGTGAGGTGTCCGTGCCCATGGCAGGGGGGGTTGGAACTTGATGATCTTAAGTTCCTTTCCTACCCTAACTATTCTATGATTATATGGAAACAATCCAGTATGAAACCACTTCAGTTTTTCTATTTCTTTTTCTTGCAGCTTTGTCTTTTAGACTAGCTCTACTACTAGGCAGCTGTCACCTGCACTAAAACTAGAACACAGAACTACATAAATGGAGGCAATCTCTGCAACATGCTGAAACTGTTTAAGTGCAAGCTGTATCATAGTTCTCATAACCCCCCCCCCCAAACAAAACCCAAACCATTTCCAGCATCCTTTAAGTGCAATCTTATCCCAAAGATGCAACACTCCTGCTCTAAAAGCATGAAACAAGTCCATATAAGTAAATGGAAAGCTACTGTTATTTTAAAAACAGGATAATACCAAGGCTTAAGACTTTGTAATAGCATATAAATCAGATTTTTTCCTATTTTTATGTTAGTTTAATATAAAAATTTGAAAATATGTTTAAGTGTTCTTATACCTATATAACATGTAAAGCCCATGATTTTGATGGTTATTTGCTTACAAATGCAACATAGCAATTAGCACAGTTTTGCATCTGCCTTTCATAAGATCTGTATTTTGATGTTTTGGAAGAACATGGTGAATATAACCCTTTGTCAAATATGAAATACTATATACTACTGGGGGAAATATCTTCCTTAACCCAACTTACGAACAGTTTATGACTGAAGTCCTGTGTATGACAGTCTTCATGTTTAAGTAAGTATTAAATTACACTAGCTAGTATAACTGCACACACATATATTCATTTATATGTCTAACCTTGTTTGAATCTCAGCTCTTTGCCTCAAGAACCTGCAAAGTTGGTGAAATGTGTAGGTCATACAGAGTTAGCTTTACATCTATCCTATTCAGAACTTCTGGCAACATTAGCCTTTTGCTACAGATCAGCTGAAAGGTTCAACTTGCTTTGTGCAGATTACTTCAAGTTTTTACTCCTAAATGCTAAAGAAACACAGTTGTTTTTTTTTTCAGTACTACTGACTTAAATTAAAAAAAAAAAGAAAAAAGAAAAGGACTGATTAGAGAAAAAAGAAGGGCAGAAAACATAATATTCTTTAAAAACCTTGTTTCCTTGATACATTAGGGAGATACCTCAGCTTAAACATTAGAAATATATTTGCTTTAGACTTCCGGAGTACTCAGATTCAGTCTGCTGTACAGAAGTCACTAAACATATTAAACTTTTAGATGATATAAGGAAATTTGTAAGCATGTTCATCCTTCCTCTTTTATACTTCAGCTACCTCTCCAAGAAAATCAAACATCATCTAATCTTTAAGTGTCTAGAGCCTCGTTTGTAGTCAGTTAACTATTCAAAGCATAAGTATCCTTAAAATAATGAGTTTAAACAAGTTCTTATGTATGTCATGATTTGCAGGGGAAAAAAAAACAATGAACTTTTGACTGAGATTATTCATGCCAGGATAAAACTTCTGATAGTATTTAAAAACAGTTAACTCCTCATCCATGAAAAGTCTCGAATGGAGCTATTACAACACATAAGTTTGATGGCCTAACTGTTTTGTTCTGTCACTCCAGAGAGACAAGTTCAGTTACTTTTATTGGTGTCTCAAAATTAGTGCTGGGAATGCTAGAGAGGTATAGCGTGAATCTCTTAGGGATCAGATAATTCTACAGCTGACAAGCTCAAGCCTTCTGGTTCATTAAAGTGTAAGAATTGAAAGAATTCCTTTTCTAAGAATATGTTGTCCTAGGAATTCTCAGCACAGTCCTTAGAAAGCAAAGGACATGATTTTCAGGGACTCATGGATATAAAGAAAACATCATAAGCTATATTTTTAAGCAGGAGGTAGTACTGACCATATTCCACAGCAGCTTTTAGGAGGGCATCAGCATGAGTAGACCCAAAAGCATTGCGAACAAATCGCCTCCGCCGGCGCAAATCGTCTTCCCAGTAATCCAAGCGCCAGAAGTCATGCAGTTGGCTGTGAAATAAAGAACACACACATCAGCACCTACCACAGCTTGAACTGTATTTACATACATTATAGTATAATTTCATTGCTGCTTTTCTATTTCAAGAATACAATCTTGTAAAAAAAGTATTACTAAAACATACAGTATTCTAACGTTCCTTTACATGCATTTATATATTATAAACCTCAGCCCTGCCTGTCCCAAATGTTCTGCTGCTGCTAAAAACATTAATCACGCTGAGCCCATTAACAAATGCAGCATCAAATTACAAGTATTAATGGCACAGCTTGTTTTCTTTTACAGTTTTTTTAACAAGACTTGTAAATCATAGAATGAACCTCAGTGCAAATAGTTTGCAATTTAATGACTATGGTCCCTTAGCAGACTGAACTTAGAAGTATAAAATATTGCCCACTTGAATTTTGTGGAACTATGATTAAACTAATGTGCTGAAATATTCATTGAAATAATTCCCTACTGCCCCTAGCAACCTGAGAAAATTGCAGTTTTATTCATTATTAATAACACTGAATTAGAGCAGCAAAAAAATTCCACCATGTGGTAATTGTCTTGGTAAATTATTATGCCAGCACTAACAGAGTACTAGGATGATTTTATAGCTTCCAGCTAATACAAGCCATTAACAACCATGGCCATCTTCGCATTACATTGCCTTTTTACATTCAAAAGCCATATTAAAGCTCTGTAGACTGATAGAAGTCATAGTTAACCTATATTTGAGTCAAAACATATATACATATAATCATCTGGTATTCAGCTTTGGTTCTAAAGAAATTACCATCTCCACTTTCAGACTACTTCTTGACCTTATCAACACTAACATCTCCCACATCAATTTTTTAAGTATGTTGTGAGATATTTGGGCTAAGCTGTATTTTAAGGCAACATTATGAAATTGTTTTGGATTACTGTCAAATACCCAGAATGTTTGTGGATGCATTCTTAACATCAAAATCTTAAATGAACACACAATGCAGTTAAAATGATTGTGCAGATCATGACCTTTCATACCATAACCAGGGAGCAAATGCTTTAAACAACTTTCAGTCTATCTTCAGAACCCTGGAGGTGTGTCGTCAAAAGGAAGATGAAAAAATAAAGGAAAGTTTTCATAAGTATGGACTACATCTTTTCTAGATTTTACAATGTGTCACTTCAGCCACTGTTTTCTATATTGCCTTCATTTTGATAAGCTACATACTTGTAGCCTTTTCCAGAGAAAATGCAGAATTATGCTATAATGTAGAACAGACGTTTTCATTTTTTACAGTCTTAATTCCTGTTTTTTTTTCATGCTTGCATGAGTTCTTGTCCAATTTTACTAACTGCTGTCATAAAACCTGGATCAGTTCTGGAGCACACAGCACCAAGGTGAGTGGATGTTCCAGAATACATTCTAGTTACAAATTTTGAGAAGCAGCACCTCATACATTTTAGTCAGTTTTGGGCTTTTTCACATTCTGAATGACATTTTCACTATATGCTTCTTGAGTCTGTATGAAGATCCTACTTTCACTGCTACCTTGCAGAGCAGGCATTTTACTTATCTACAAGCAGTAAGGAGGCAACTTTAGGAGTTCAGTGGGAGCTGCTTCCTAATCGAGAACAATTCAGAACATCTTGTGTAAAGGTGAGGCAGGGACTTTGAGCTCCCATGGTGGGAAGATGCAGCAATAATGGCCTAGACTGCATGCTCTGAGACAGAAATATCTTGCTATCTTGAGTGCCAGTTATCTTTTGTTAAATAAAATAGCCTACTTTGGTTTTGTGGTATGGTACAGTTTCTGCTAGACCTGTCCTGTTAGCCTGAAGTATCAGTCCACCATTTTTCCTCCTACACTGAGCATAGATTAATTTTACTGTGACTTGACCCAGATGTGATACGAATGCAGAAATGAGTAGGTAACTGCCCCATGCTTTAAAAGACAAAGCTTAAAGACTCCTTGCACACCTCAAGTCTAGATCTTAAACTGATGATATCAAAGACAATTCAGAAGTCTGGTTTTTTATGACAGTGATTTTTTTTAAGGCTTTCCCTTTTTTAATTTTAAAAATTTTTCCGTTTTAATTTCATCTAAGAGTAATTAATGACGGAACAGAAGCAAAGATATTAAAGAAAACACTTTAAGCAAAAGAGTTCTCTGAAATTACATTTGTCTCCACAATATTAATAAAAAAAGGCTGTCAGGTAGATAAGAAGATACAATTATGTAAGAATAAAAAACTTTTAATGAAATTAAGAAATATTCAAAGAATTAAAAAAAATAATTTTTAATTTGTTCGTTTTTTAATCTGGTAATCCATTAATTTCATCAATCACAGAATCATAGAACAGTTAGGGTTGGGAAGGAACTCAAGATCATCTAGTTCCAACCTCCCTGACATGGGCAGGGACACCTCACACTAAACCATGGCACCCAAGGCTCTGTCCAACCTGTCCTTGAACACCACAAGGGATGGAGCATTCACAACAGCCTTGGGCAACCCATTCCAGTGCCTCACCACCCCCACAGTAAAGAATTTCTTCCTCATATCCAATCTAAACTTCCCCTGTTTAAGTTTTAACCCATTACCCCTTGTCCTATCACCACAGTCCCTAATGAAGAGCCCATCCCCAGCATCCCTATAGGCCCCCTTCGGATACTGGAAGGCTGCTATGAGGTCCCCACGCAGCCTTCTCTTCTCCAGACTGAACAGCCCCAACTTCCTCAGCCTGTCTTCATACGGGAGGTGCTCCAGTCCCTTGATCATCCTCGTGGCCCTCCTCTGGACTTGTTCCAGCAGTTCCATGTCCTTTTTATGTTGAGGACACCAGAACTGCACACAGTACTCCAGGTGAGGTCTCACAACAGCAGAGTAGAGGGGCATGATCACCTCCTTTGACCTGCTGGTCACGCTCCTTTTGATGCAGCCCAGGATATGGTTGGCTTTCTGGGCTGCGAGTGTACACTGAAGCTGGCTCATGTTAAGTTTCTCATTGACCAACACCCCTAAATCCTCTTCTGCAGGGCTGCTCTGAATCTCTTCTCTGCCCAACCTGTAGCTGTGCCTGGGATTGCTCCGACCCAGGTGTAAGACCTTGCATTTGGCATGGTTAAACTTCATGAGGTTGGCATCAGCCCACCTCACAAGTGTGTCAAAGTCCCTCTGGATGGCATCCCTTCCCTCCAGCATATCAACCGAAGCACACAGCTTTGTGTCGTTGGTAAACTTGCTGAGGGCACACTCAATCCCACTGTCCATGTCACCAGTAAAGATGTTGATCAAGACTGGTCCCAACACCGATCCCTGAGAGGCACCACTCATTACTCGTCTCCAGCCAGACATTGAGCCATTGACCACAACTCTTTGTGTGCGGCCATCCAGCCAGTTCTTTATCCACCCAGTGGTCCACCTATCAAACTGATGTCTCTCCAATTTAGAGACAAGGATATCATGCGGGACAGTGTCAAATGCTTTGCACAAGTCCAGGTAGATGACGTCAACTGCTCTACCTCTGTCCATCAGTTCTGTAGCCTCACCATAGAAGTCCACCAAATTGGCCAGTCAGGATTTCCCCTTAGTGAAGTCATACTGGCTGTCACCAAGTACCTTGTTGTTTTTCACATGCCTTAACATGCCTTCAAGGAGAATCTGCTCCAAGATTTTGCCAGCCACAGAGGTGAGACTCACTGGTCTGTGGTTACCTGGATCTTCCATTTTCCCCTTCTTGAAAATGGGGGTTATATTGACCTTTTTCCAGTCATCAAGAACTTCACCCAACTGCCATGATTTTTCAAATATGATGGCCAGTGGCTTAGCAACTTCATTTGTCAGCTCCTTCAGGACCCACAGATGCATTTCATCAGGTCCCATGGTCTTGTGTACGTTCGGGTTCTTAAGATGGTCTCGAACCAGATCCTCTCCTACAGTGGGCCCAAGGTCTTCATTCTCACAGTCCCTGCGTCTACCTTCTAAGACCTGGGTGGTGCAGTCAGAGCCTTTGCCAGTGAAGACTGAGGCAAAGAAGTCATTAAGAACCTCAGCCTTCTCCAAATCCAGGGTAGCCAGTTATCCCAGTAGCTTCTGGACAGGGCCCACGTTGTTGCTAGTCTGTCTTTTATTTGCAATGTAATTATAGAATCCTTTCCTGTTATCTTTCACATCCCTAGCCAAGTTTAATTCTAAGTGGGCCCTAGATCAGTCTGAAGAATAAGGTGTATTCTCAGATGAAAGTAAAACAGTTCACTCTTTTAATGAAGTCGCTATTTTTTTAAAGTCACTATTTTAAGGAAGTGCTAGGTAAAGAAGTGATGAAATTGTCGGAGGATAAAGTCTATTTTGGGAATCCAAAAAAGGTTCAAGTTCATCAGAGATCAAAGCCTGAAATATGTAATGATGGTGCAAAATAAAAAAATTAAAGATAACAGAACACAAACCTTATTCCTAATCACAAATTATATGGCTTTTCAAAACACAGCTGAAATTCTCCACAGGGTTTTCTACAGGAGTCTATCCCACAATGTTATTAAATACTTCTGGATATTGGAAGATGGTATCTGAACCCTGGAGAAAAGGTTTCTGAATCTTAACCAGTTACTGTCTGATTCACCCTTGTCTCTTCAAGCAACATTTTTAATAAAAAGACAAGATAACTTTCTCGTACCCTGTAGTTAGCAAGAAAGCAGACACCTGAAAATCTGGTGGCTATATTTACAGAAAGTTTTGAATGGCTGAGATTCGTCACTTGCATTATAGACAAATAAACTAGTGGGATTTTCCTAAAAAGTTATATTATTATATTTTTTAATTAGATTTAAAATTACTAGTAAGTAGAAGACTGAGGCCACAAGTTGCCGCCTAAAACTAAGAATTTAACTTGCTTTAAAAATCCAGAGCTATGGACTGAATCAGTATTAAATTGTCTAGCCCTAGATTACAGTACTTTAGAAATACTTATATTCTAATCCTGTGGATACTAGTCAGGCTTTAAGATTTTTCAGGAACTTAGGTAACTGAAAGGTAATTCTAAATGATGGCTGTAAATCAAGCAGAACAGCAACTTCTAATGCTGTACCAGGCACAAGTCAGTCTAGAAAACAGCATGTCTGTAAATTATCCAGATCTGTTTGTGCTACAATCCATTTTTCCTAGAAGTGCCTTGTCTAAATCAAGTAATTTTAGTAATTTAACTCTGCAACAAGTACAATATAGGGTTTACTTTCTTAAATAATGTATATTATTAATAATGCTTATTTCCACACCAATTGTGTAATTTCTTATTCCCCCATATTTTATACCAGTTTAGTGACATTTTGAATCAGGCTTGTTTTAATGAAAAAGTGCATGTTAAGCACACTGCAATGAATTATTATTTTTTAACAACCAAAAGTTCATCATTCATGAGCTACTTCTACATATTTCAAAAAAAAGAAATATATCTGTATCCATTTAACTGAACAGTTATTTAAAATGCACCCTAAAACACATGATCCAAAGAAGTCTGCACTGTGAGTTTAACTCTCAAGATAATTTCCTTACAAACTGTAATATCATAATGAGGACTAGCATGAAACTAGTGATATTACAAAACTTGTCTGGAGTGGTGTGCATGTTGCAAACTTAAACCTAAATTCCAGATTTGCAGTCTTTCATAGAGTTAATACAGACACAAAATGTAAACGTTTCAGTGGAAAAAGTGCTATTTTACTACATTTACTGAAGGACTGCAAATTATGTTTCACTGTCACTGTCATCATGGGTGCCCACTTAGCAGTTAGCTATGTACATTCTCCTACTTGGAACAGCATTTTATCTTGTTAAAGACCAGCATAGCATGGAAAGTTGTGTTATGCTATCCAAGGTAGCCAAGGTGGACTTTGGTAAGTTAGAGCAAACAGTTTTGAAGTCTCTCAAGGTCAGGTTGCTCTAAAACTCAGAACTGCACAGAATTCTGTATAATTCTCTTTGCTCCTGCACCACACACACCTTCCATATATCTGGGGACAAAGATTACTCAGACAGACCAAAGTATTTCAGATAACCAAACCTACTACCATCCTAGAGGAAAAATTGTGTAGCACCCTTCCACCAAAATTATTTAGAGGAATATCAAGCAGGCCTGTGCAGCAAAGTCCTCCCTGCCTTTTCCCAACATTTCTACGGCTTGAACTTTTTCAAGGCAGCTTTTGGAAACATTTTTCTGTTAACTCCTAGGCTACAGCGCTGATGAAGCGCATAGGAAGGTTTTAGTCTTTTACTTATGAATATCATCTATCCTAAATAGCAAGCCTTTGTGCACCCTGTGGGCAAGTCAGCATCTGTGACAGCAGCTCTATGGCTGTGAAACATAGTCCCTGTTAACGTATAAATACAGTTTGCTGTGTGTCACCTACAGCTACAGCAACGAAAGGCAAATGCAAACAGTGGAGAGTAGCAGTACACATGTTCATAAAAGATCTTTAGACCGCAGGCCAAAGGATGGGCTGCCAGATGGAAGAGATTAAGTTCGAATATGTTAATGAAGAGGAACAAGCCTGCAGGCATGGGGGAAGGGGAAAAAGTTGTTTGGAAAAAGAGGTGGGTCACAGAATTAAAAGGATGTCAGAGAATCCATAATCTTTGTAATAGTGGGAAACTGCATAGAAAAGGCAAGGAACTGATGATCTATAATTTCAAGAATTAGTCCTGGTTGGTTTTATGTAACATATTTTAAAAAGAAAATTCCACAGGGTGGAATTCTGACTGTGTTTTGAGAAATAAGGCAAAAAAAAGTATGTTAAAAAAGTATAAAGCATTTCCCTAAGGTAATATGAAGAATAGAAAAATTATATTTTTTTTAAAAGTAAAATAAAACTTGAAAATACAAAAAAATCCAAGTAATTATTATGCAGTATTAGAGTTAAAAAGTTTAAGCTAAAATATAAATCTATTTGCCAGAAAATCTAAGTAATATTGTCTTTTGTACCAATGAAAGAAAAAAATACTGTTTCAAATAGTATAGCAGCAGATACCGTAAGTGTATTACAGTGAAGGCTTTTCTGATTGTGCTTGAAATGGAAACAGTGACTACTGTTTTTATCAAGATGGTGAGACAGGTATGCAAAAATCATATTCTGTATTATAATGGATAAAACAATTACAATGGCTAAAACAAAGCCCTATTGCACATGAACAGAAATACGTATCAGAAGCCTTAATTTGCATAACTAGTATCGTTGCTCCTCACAAAAAAAGATTTTTTGTTACAAAAATCACAAAGCTCCATTATGTTTTTTCCAAAAAGCATGCTAGAAAATCATAGAAATATAACTGGAAATACTGAAAACTAAGAATAATACTAAAACCAGGAAACACCCACACATATTAAAATAAAGATGTCAATAACCTGAGGAACATCTAATGCAGAGAAAATTCAAAAAGACAGTAAAAGATTTATAAATAGGAGTTTAAAAAATCTTTAGGCATTCTTAACAATATTTTCTATCTTAAGTACACATGCAGAAGAATAATAATTGTTACACATCAGTACATATTTAGCAGAATTTCAGCGCAGAAGGGAAAAAGTGTCAGAAAAAGAGCTTACCATTTAAATAGAAGGATGCTAAGTACTCATAGAAATATAGGTCACATTTAATATTTTAAAAGGTGTTTTTTTGTTAATACAATGTTGAGTGACTCGATTCATATTGTAATTTTTGAAAGAAGCTGTGTGGACACATCCCAGGGAAGTATATCAGTACAATACGATAAAGTTATGTTCACAGACTGGTGAGGTGACATAAGAGCAGGGAGACAGCCCATAAAGAAGAACATAAGAAGCTGGTGGAGAGGGCACTTGCATACTGAGGGATGCTGGTTGTGGCAGTGGGCAAACAAGAGATGCCTAGGCTATTATTAGGGATAGCACCTCCTGGGGGATGGCTGGATGGTCAGTAACCACTAGCTTTTTCTTCAGTTTATCTTGTATTTGTAAACAGTGCAGCAAACTAGCATGGGTAGAAGTGAGAAAGAATCATAGAATCATAGAATAGTTAGGGTTGGAAAGGACCTCAAGATCATCTAGTTCCAACCCCCCTGCCATGGACAGGGACACCTCTCACTAAACCATCCCACACAAGGCTTCATCCAACCTGGCCTTGAACACCGCCAGTGATGGAGCACTCACAACCTCCCTGGGCAACCAATTCCAGTGCCTCACCACCCTAACAGGAAAGAATTTCCTCCTTATATCCAATCTAAACTTCCCCTGTTTAAGTTTTAACCCATTACCCCTTGTAAGAAAGCAGAGGAGTTCCCTGTAAATTTGGTAGGCAGCTAGTGTCCTGGTCACTGACAGGAGATGGTGTGGAGAGCACAGCAGTCCAGCTAGGTGACTTAAATCCCAGGCACTGCTGTATTCAGAAGTGACATGAGAGATGAGAGGTATTTTTTGTACCTCCTGTATAGGGCTGCCAAATGTGAAAAATTAAAATGAGAAGAGACATGAGGCAGGAATGATTGATGAAATTTGAGGAGAAATGTAGTCAGAGTCCTAAAAATGAAAAAGGACTTGATAGAAACATCTAGAGCTAGGCAGTGAGGAATTAAAAAACTAGTAGCATGTAACCAATAGATAATACTCACTGGAATAATTTTATTGGAGTATGAGTGAAACAGCAGGACAGGTTTCTTCCAGCAATATTTTTCATGATACAGGCAAATGGGAAACCATAAAGACAATGTATTGGGAGGCAAAGAAATTGAAAGACATAGATGAAAGGACTGAAGTGTAATTATTGACTGGTGAAGAAAAAGCAACATTGAGCTGGAAAAAACAGAGAAGCTGTAAGTTTGAAAGGAACAGATGTGAGAAGAAAATCAACAACTGGAAGCTAGTGGGAAATAACTGTGAAAGTGGATGGGAAGAGAAAAAAATCCGTACGAATAATCAGGGATAGCTAAATACTGGATATCAAAAATACCTGTTAAAAAATCTGTAATATTTTGAAACTTGTGAATTTGAGCTACTTTTGTGAACTCCAGAAATCTGTGAAGTTTAGGGCTGATCTGTGGGATTCCATGATTACTTTATCAGCAAAAAAAGTGAAAAAAGGTTAATTTTAATACAGTTTATATGCAGCATACGTTGCCAGGAGATTACATACTAGTTAACACACAGGTTTCCCTGTGGAGACTGGAGAATGGTAAAAGGTTTTAAAATAGGAAAGAAAAAAATTTGGAGTTATTTACACTTGTGAAGGATGAATGCAGTTTATAAACCTGCAAACTTTTACAGAGGTTAATACTTGTGTGTTATAGCTTTGCAAGGTTTGGGCAGAGGGCAAGAGTTTTCATGTGGACTTTGAAATAGCACATGGAGGAACTCAAAGGAATAGAAAATACTACCACTAATCATCAGAGCAGGAACAGAGGAGTCACCTTTGAAAAGCAAAAAGAAAACTGCTAACACAGTTTCTCTCCTATGATCATGTTACTAATGGTCTTGCATTAATAATGAAGGACAAAACTAAAAGGAACAGAGAATTGGATACAAATGAAAAGAGAGAAAAAACTATCAGAAGACAACAAATGATTAATGATCCTCAAAATTTCCAGACAAGAATTTTCAAAGAACTGTTCAAACTGTAACATCCTTGTCAGAAAAGAGGGATTGATTTATCTGGCTTTTATTTTCTTCTTAAGGCACTGGAAAACAGGTATATTTAATATACACACACTCATAAGGAAACCCTCCGACTCCTAAAACTTTTATGATTTCATTTCAGTGAAAAAGATTAGAACACTGAAGTTCAAATTAGGAAAAATAGAAAGTGGAAGCTGAAAACAGAAATCTCTCAAGATGTATTAATTTTCATTTACATGAGACATCAGAAAGGACAGTAATGTTAGTAAATGTGAGAGTGAGGCTGCAGTAATAGAGACGTTTCTTTTAGCTATGGTAGTACCTGAAACACAGACTTCTAATGCAGTTAATTCTGAGGTCATATTGTATGGGCCAATAACTTGCTTCTGATCATCAGGAAAATTTATAAAGAATGCAGACAAAAGAGTCTGAAGGAACAAACTGGTAACAAACAGACAAAGAAGGACTGACAATTATGCTGATGTCTAGATTTTTTACAAAGCTCAGATCTCCAGAATGAAATGCTCATTCTAGAACAGCTGCTATATATTAAATAGTAGTAAATTTATACCAAGAAGCAGTAGTTTTAGGGAAAGAAGACTAACCATGCAAAAAGCTATCTGTGAAAAAATGTAAGAAAAAGCCATGTACCTGTTGAAAAAATAGCAATGAAAATGACAATAAGTCAAATGTCTACAAAGTAAAACTACAGGTAAACACAAATTTTTAATTCTTAAATTGATCTAACATAAAACATACATTTACAGTAATATGAGATATTTTTGGCAAATCAATCAAAAACCTAATGTGCAACAGTAGGACATTACATGTAGTAAAGCTAAATTAAACAATGCGATTTCCTGAAGTTTTATACTCCGCTCCTTTCAGTTACTCCAATGACATTAACAACTGAGGCAACATAAAAAGTCGATACATAAACTGTCAGCATTTGACTCACCAGAATCACAATGGGTTTTTTTTAAAACCAAACTATCAATAACAACAGAATGCAAGTGAACCATATTCTAGGAAGAGTAACATGTATCCCTGGAAACACTAAAATGAAACACATTTTAAAGTTACTAAAATTAAGACATATAGCAGGGTGGTTCATTCTGCCCTGGGAAGGTGACCAATTGGTTGCAGTAAAAAACAAATAAACTGGTGTTATGACCACTGGTCTCTTGTAGTTATGCTTTGCCTTTGGTATAGCATCTTACCAGCTGACTCCCTTTTTACACAGAAGTTAGTAAAAAAAAAAAAAAGGAACAAAACCTAAGTCCCCCAGAACAACCCTTGCCCATCTAACTTTGGTTGGGTTGGGGTTTAATTTTATTTTTTTTTAGTATTATTTGCTTTGTTCAGGTGTAGCACTGAAAAGGGAAGACAACAATTCATTCAAAGCTCACATAAATACCCTTCTCCTTTGCCTTCTGCTTGAATGTTATCTTTTCTACTTATGTAAATGATAGAATGTTTTGCTCCTGAGAGAAATGAACACCACTAGATCTTTTAAGTAGCTTTTTCTATCTTTTCTGGTAGGAAAAATAAAATAAAATCCATTTTACCTTTGAATTCTGAATACTACTGCATTAAGAAATTCTGATAAGCAAAGCTGGAGGCTGGGGTCCCTCCCTAGGTTGTTGCAAATGTCACCCCCATACAGTCCACATCAGCGCAGCATGGCAGTTCTGAGATTTTGCAGTTTTGATGAAGCAGACAACTTTTACAAGAAAACCAATTTAATCTGTATTTCCAGATTGTTCTCTATCATATCAAATATATGCTGGGTTTTAAAAAATCTATGCTTTTGTGATTTATCTGCAATTCTAGAAGAGTAAAATACCAGCCAAAAGTTGGTTCAGTTAGGATTACTGTGAACAACTGAAAAAACAGTCCAAGTTTTCAAAGTGGGCATCCAAAGTAAATGAGTTTGTTGAAGCGCTTGAAAAATTAGGTGCCTTATTGGCTTGCTTGTGGTGAAACACAAAAGGCTCAGACTTCTAAGCAGGGATAACATATGCGACTGATGATGAGGGTGCTGCCCAAACTATCTGCTCCATTTCAGATGCACAGATTAAGGTGTCTGAATTTCTTGTGAAAGAACTACTATAAGAAGCTACTGAGAATATCAATTACAGTCCAGTTTCAAGGCAAACCAGCAATGGCTTGTCAAAAAATCTAGACCTGTACTTTTAACATGAACTGCAGGGTTGCGATAGATAGCTAGGACTCATTATCTCATTAGTTACTCCTGTTCATAAGTCACAGCTCGAAGGCTATGGCATCCAGGAATAGAAATTTGGTCTCTCAAAACCTTTAATTAGAAGAAAGAAAAAATATTTCATCTAAATATTTTTAAAGTGTTATTCTAAAACCCCATAATGAATTACTGTTTTAAACCCTTATAAATTATCCAAGCTGCAACTGTTTAAAGACATCTAACCTATAAACCTGGCATTGTGATGAAATAATTTGTCTCTTTAAGGCGTATCAATGAACAGCAACAGTAACCAAAATCTAATAAATAAATAATAAAGTTTTACCTAGGCAATTATTTTAATTTCCATCATGCAGAGTTGTTTATTAAAATGCAAGTCTAATAATACACTATTTCAACAGAGTAATTATTTTTGCAAAATGCTGTTTCAAGCTTGGTTATTGGAAATCTTTGAATTAAAAATGTATAGAAGTCTAAGGTTTTAAACTTTCTGCAAGTTTTTCTGGACAGATTTCTTTTCCTCCTAAGTATCATATGGAAGTAAAGTATAAGTTAAGACAAAGCATACATCTAGCTTTAAACCTAATATTGTTCTTAAGAATTGAAACAAAGACATGCTGGTCCAATTAGTGGATACAGCTTGACTGGTGTATAAACAGTTATTCCTATCCACAAATGCAACCTGTATTGATGACATAAACATTTGCCAAGCGGCATAGCCATGAGTGCTACAGAATTTACAGAATTTTTAATAGAGGCTATGTTTACAATACTATCAAATAAATGCTTAAGAATCTTAACTTTGATCTTTTTCATTCTTGGGAATTTTTGTAAGAGCTAAGAAACCAGCCTTCCAAGTAAATCTAAACTGTTCTATTTATACATTATTTTTGAAAGTCAAGAGGTTCTTTAGAAGTTTAGAAACAGTCTTCTATAAAATATCCCACAATATATCAGCATGACCTAATGACTTATTTTTAGCTCTGCAAAACTCATGGGAGAACAAGCCTACATAACATAAAAAGAAAAAAGGAAGAAAACACAGAATTAAAACTTCCTTGTTTTCTGCCTTGGAAAAAGAATAAATATCTATTTCTGTAGGTTTTGAAAAAGAAGCAGTGTAGGCTTCGCAGAAATTTTGCATACAAAGTATTTGACAACTCATTATTCTGGAAATACTTTTTCATGTTTTCCTATCTTTTAGCTACTTAATCTGTTAAGCAGTACTTTGTAACAGTCATGAGACATAGCTGACTTATCCCTTGTTTATAGCACAAATCTGTGACATGATTACATGCATTTTCTGCATTTTCCATGTACTTTCATAGTTCAGTTGATACTGTATAGTATGATTTCCTATATGGAGATGCTTTACATATATAATATTGAATGTATATTTGGCAGTATCTTACTTAATACCACAGTTAAAGAGAAATCAGTAGCAACAATTTAATAAATTTATACAAAATCCCACCACTTCTCTGTGTAGAATCACCATGAGGAATTACAATCCTCACCCTTGTTCAAGATGATTTCATCTGTTACACATTCATTGCAAGGGTTCTTTTTAAGACTTTATTGCTATAGTTTGCATGGAGAATGAGAAATGAGACAAGAATTCAAATCCATCTATTATACCAGAAAGAAAGTTTACTGACTGGATGAGTACTAAGGTAGACCATTGATGGAGGAAGGAACCATACTTCAGGGAACAGAAGGATGTGTTGCTTTGCCTTAAAAGCATAGGTAGCCAAATCTCCTGATCCAAGAAAGCAAAAATCAAAAACTTCACATGACTGTGAAATAGAAGCTATGTGTTGAGAAGAGACAATATTCTAGGAGTAGTTTAAAAGTGGGAAAAGTGAGACAAAATGGAGCTGTACTCAGCCTGTACCTGTGTTTGAAGGCTATTTGGTGATGGTATTTTTTTCTGGCTTACTTTCTCCAGGCTATGAATCTGATCATCCAGAATACTTTCTGCCAAAGCTCTTTGGACACAGGTCTGGGAAGACAGTTGAATGTGAAGTGCTGAAAAGTCACATGTGGCTTAAGAGCCATGGAACAGGTTATGCCAGTCTCAGAGTTTCTCCAATTTCTAATGACCAACTTGGAGGAAATTGTCTGGAGATGATGCAAGGTTGACTATCACCTTATTTTTGGAAACTGCTTTTTCTACAGGGACCAAACTGCCTATGACCTCATAAAATTTGTTTTCCTTTCTTGCAATCTGGAAGGCACAGTTCAATTACTGGGAAGTTAATACTAGCAATTAACAGTTGTAATTTACTGGAAGATTAAAGTTGTCAAATTATGCCAAATGATAGCTGTGTTGAGTTCCTTTTATCTAACTTAAGATGTCAACATTATTGACATTTAACTAATCAACCCAAGCCCATTTCGTAGGCGATGAAGAAAACTAGTTGCACCTTGGAAAGAGTTGGGTGATAGGAATCCTATTGCTCTTGTCTCAAGTAACAAAGGTCTCAACAGCAGAGAAAGTAAAACCTGGAGCTCTCACAAAAGAATCTAGCATCTAAGACTTGTGTGGAATTGTCAAGGGAAGGATCAGGTAAAAAAATTCACATGATTGAGTGAAATCCAAGAGGCAGATGGAGAAGATGAGATTTATAGGCTACATGGATATTGTTAAATGAGAGAACTGGAGAAAATGGCCAATTGACTTGTCCCAGTCTTACATTACTACAAGTTACACGAAAGCTCTATTCATCACCTGATTGACTTTCTAAAGGGAATCCTGAAATATTAAACAGACAAAAATCACAGAAATAATCTCCTCTGTGTAAACAAATAATATTAATAAAAAAAAATCAAAGTTCTTCTTTTAAAGAACAAGCTTATGAATTTATTGCTATAAAACAGCAATGGACAACCAGAGGGTCAGCATTCAAAATCCCCAGATTCAGACTGCCAATGCCTTACTGGAAACAAAATTTTTTGAGCTGACACAAAATAAGGAGCATGAAAATATTTACATTCTGGAAACAAAATTATTACATAAATTCAAGCAATGGAGATATAAGCTGACATGCTCAAAAAATCAGACTGTATTATTAAAGCAATCAAGAAAGCCCAAGAGTTAAATACTTAAAACCAGAATACTCTTTATTATGCATAATATGGAGTTGAAGAATAGAAACCATTATTTTGGAGATTCTGAATCTGTGGTGTAGTATATGCATATTTTTAAAGACGAAAAAAAATTAGGCCAAAAAATTAGGCCAAATTCTAAAAGGAAATATGAGTTTAAGTATACATATATGAAAAACCCCATTGAAGTCAACAATATATTTAAACTGAGACATGTTTCAGGACGTATGTTAGGGGCTGAATTCCACCAAAATTTGAGAAAATGCTTTAAGCTACTGGTAGAATAACTATGTATATTTTTACACTACAGATTGAACACTGTTAGGAAAAGATTTATAGTAATTGTTCTTTATTACAAACAAATAAGACTTTAGTTGAGATTATTTTGTTAACTTGTTTCTGCTTTCTAAAACAGTTCTTTGTTAAAGAAGCAAGCAAACAAACCAGAAAGCCAAACTAGTGAAAAGCTTCCAAAATAACTAATAAGAAACTGACTGAATTGACAACAGTGTGAAAAGCTGCTAAATCACTCTGAAAGATTATTAATGTTTTTATACAGAAAATGAATACAGATTCTATTCTCATCTCATACTTTATAGACTTTACTAAATAAATAACTGTAATACAGGTCTAGAATAGCTTTTGTTGAGCATCTCACACTTTATTTAAGCAACCAAAGCAACATTGGACTAGGGGGGTGAATATACACACCAGGCCTGTACTCTGTATTGCTCAACAGCTGTGGTTTTTTTTTTTTCCTAATGTTTAACTGAACTAGCATAAGGCTCCTTGTCCTGTCAGCAGAAGATCATATGGTTTAGTTCTTTCCTCTATATTGTTCTGCAGATAAATATTTATAGATTAAGACCTTCCGCAACTATTTCTTTTCCAAACTATTAAGTTGTTTTGGTCATACTCCTATTATCTTGAAGCATCCTTGTCTTTCTGTAGCTGGTCTATAATCTCTGCAGATAATGATATGGTTCCAAACTGTGCATACAAACAAAAGCACAATATATAATGGATCTACTACTGTTTTAATAGCCATATCCTCCCATGGAGTAGTAAAGCTGGATTATGGACCAAGAAGACAGCTGCTCTTTCTGGCTTAATATTGAATCTTTAAAAGTTTCTTGTGTGGTTTTGGGGGGAAAAAAAAAAACAACAAATAAGCCCCCACAAAAATGTGTTCTTGCTCAGAGCAAAAAAACCCACAGAACATTTTGCTTTAATTTAACCTACCTCTTGAAAAATATTTAGCTTCAGGGTGAGCTTAGGAAAATTATATTGTGCCATGATATCTACATACAATGCCATGAAACTACTCTTGCTTTACTGTCCTCCACATTTACAACATTGTGTTAAAAATTAATTCCTGATAACAGCAATATTATCTTCCAAACAGGCAGGACAACTCAACAGATAGATTGATAATGAAAAAAAGACAGTTAATGACAGAAGTGATTTGGTGACCAGTGAGAAGGCAGTACGATTCAGAATTTACTCCCTACTGGTAACTGGACTACTTGCTATAATTTCTGTAATTGATAGAGTCTTGTTGATGCTGTCTGACAAGCCTCTGTTCCCCAGCTGAACTGTCAGCTCTTGCACAGTGAAGACCCCTTTGCTGCTAAGTCACAAATACCTGTGCAGCCTTCAGCATAGCTAACATGATGGAAAAGAAACACACTAAAAATCTCACACTCATGGAAACACAAAGTTCAGACCTGACTCAGTAATGCACCATTGTCAGACACTTATCTGCTAGAGTTTTATCAGCCACCAGTTAATAGTCACAAATGGATAGACAGACTCATTTCATCCCTTAGGGCCTATTCGGCCATCATGAAAAATGTCTGATGGCACAGAACCTTTCAGTCTGCCTTTAGAGCAGTCAAATTCACAAGAAATTATAACTCAGAGTAGAAGGAAAATACAGAAAACATTACAGAGGATTCTTGGATGAGCTGTCAAAAGATCATTTTACTTACTGGTGTTTTCACTACAGTGTTTATAAGAAGTGCTTAGTGAACATCTCCAAAACCTTAATTTGCCTGCAGCAGGCCTTTGAAATAAAGTAGGAAGCAAGCAATCAGGTTAGAGCCTTGCTCTTTCTGATATTAAATACTTTTCTGGAGCGAGATACAAATTTTTGAAAAAAAAACCTTCTGTGTTCTGTTTCACAGGAAAACGTTGGCAGCACACCAAAAGAACAAAATGAAATTAGCATAATACAGTCATAGAGCTCCAATGATCCTAGAACAGCAGTAGACCCAGCACTAGGACTATAGGGAAACTTTTACAAAGATGAAGAGGAATCCTTCCCAATTTTGGGAGGTCTCTATCCCCATGTAGCCTTTTTTGCCCTAGAGTCACTATGTGCCATTCAGTGCTCAAGGTGTATCCACTAGGGGAGGGATTGTGGTTGCTCTCCTTAATTTTCCAGTTAAATTTGCAAGCAGAATATTTTTAATTTGTACATTGTGTATCAAAAATTAGAGAAACCACTATTCATCACTGTGAAATACACATATGCATTAAATTCATTAACATCGAAAGACATCAGAATGCAATTCACTATGGAGCATGATGCCTGCAACCTTCTGGAGATACTCTGAAAGCCTGAAACAATAATTTTTTTTTCCAGGCTTTGTCAATGAAATGTTTCTCTCTCAAACATACACACTAATAATAACTTGTGCCTAGACTGCTACTGCTGATTCTATCTGAAAGTAAATACTATTATATAAGAAAAGCTATGGCAGAGACAACATGCTACCCCCATGAATGACCAAAGTCTTGTGGAATGGAACACTGTCAGCCTTTTCTGATGATGCTATCTCATTTTGCACTAGTAAAATATCATTTGTAATGGGGAGTGAAAGGGCTACAACCATATGGCTCCCACCCAGGCTCATCTCTTGCCACATTGCTCCAATTCACAATCCAAGTCTTTACTATCTTTCCCCTTTTGAAAATACTGAGTCAGTGTAGATGCGTAGATTTGGTTGGAGAAGCTTTAGTCATTCCTGGTCTGCTTCCTAATTGCAATAAAGCTACAATCTGGTTCATGATTATGGGGGAGGGAGGGCGAGTGGGAACGAGACAGATGCAAACACATGTGTATGTCATTCTCTTCTGTCTGCCTATTACACAAAGTAAAATATCTTCATCTGGAACAATTAACAGAGACCTGCTCTAGAATAAGCTACAGCCTGCAAGGGGAGCCTGTAGAAAGGTGGACAAGGCCATTTCAGACCTCCCCAGCTAAAGAGCAGAGTCATAGCTGAAAGGGATATGATAGTGATCTTTTAATATGAATGGCACTAAGCGGGTGAATTGGCAACAAGGACTCACTGATAAGAGAAGACCTAGGGAGAACATATAGTCATGAAGCAACAAGTTCAAAACAATGAAAGTGCAGTTTGTGTGAATTTCTCACAGAGCATAGTCAAGGTGTGGAACTCAGTACTATGCCATATCATGGACAGCAAAATTTTACAGGAGTTTTTAAAGGGATTAGACATTTCCTTTCACAGAGGGAAAAATAAAACTACCAAAAGTTATTAAATTCAAGGATATCACCTCAGGCTCAGGAAGTCCCAGAGCTACAATTTGCTGAAAGCTGTGAGGATATGCTGGGGGAGTATCATGATAAAGTTAACTAGGGAAATATTATACTCTCCTCCCTAGGCCTCCTCTGCTGGCAGCCAACAGACACTCGAGTAGCAGACTTGTAACCTGATTCTTGTAGTTTGCTATTTTATCATTTTCTGCTGTTGTTTTGGGGCTGATCCCCAGTGCCATCAAAATAGCCCCATGTCAACCAAGTTTCAGGCAATTACCTTTCTTCCCCAGGTTAGCAGCAGTACTAAGTAACTCATGCCATTGCTCAGATATCGAGCATAGAACAGCATGTTCCCAGCAGGAGGATATAGGCTCTGTAATTATTCTTTAGAAGAATGTAGATTTGGCCCAAACCTTTGAAGGTGTTCATACAATGGATCAGATGCACACATACTGCAGAATTCATTGGTCTTGAAATATAAACTAGTATCTAGTATAAAACTCTCTATGAGCTTTTAATTTTAAAAAATGCTATCTAGTACTTACATTCATTGCCAGGTCACAAATAGTATTCTATAACATTTGAATGAGATAACTGATATATAATCTTAACATTTATGTTTTTGGAGTAAGTGCAGTAAACACAACCATACACTGTTAAGTAGGGCAAAATAATCTAATCGTGAAAGAAAATCACCAAGCTTCATCAATATTATCATACTTTGCTAATATGGAAATCACCCTAGCTGCACTTTAACTGATGAAATATGCAATTAACAATTTCTTTTATATGTTATTTTTGATCAGCAATATTTTTTCATTGCCATTTTTTTAAATGGAGACATTATTAAAATCATTAAGCTGTGTAAGACAGTACCCATTGTATGATATGTATAGTTTAAGATCATTTATGAAAGGAATGTCTTTAACAACTAAATTGCATAGGGTTAGACTGCAATGAAAATGTTACACATAAAACATCTTCAAAATTGGAAAAAAAGTGACTTGTTCAATATGTAACTGCAAACTGTGAAACAAAAAGAAAGTGAAGATAAACAAAAGAAAAATCAGTACGCTTGGGGCAGGAGTTGATCCATTAAAAAAAACACCACTTTATCTGTTCTCTTTTCCTTTGCAAAATCCAATAAACTGCCATGGTATTCCTTTTAAATGGTTCCATTACAAGGATTCTATAACAACAGACTAATCTCTTGATAATTATAATAAATGCCTGTAATCAAAGCAGGAACCACTTAAAATAAGGAAAAAGGCTGTTTTCCATCAAACTCATTGTAGTTCCGTGACCTTTGAAGCATTAAGCTACATCATACGCTGCCACCTCTTACTGCAACATAGCTTTCCTACCAATCTTGCTCAAATAAAAATAAAAAGGATAAGAGATCAATGGCAACACGGATTGACACATGGTAAGAGTTCTTACTTTCCAGCTCTGAGCCATGTAGAACATAAACCCTCAATTCACAAGATTCCAAAGGCTCAAAGCCGGCAGGATTCAGCCAGCAGCTTTTTGACGGGGCTTTGATACATAGTGCTTCCCTTCAGGAGGGAACAGGGGAAGGAGCAGACTGGTATTTTTAAAAGTTATGCTACGGCAATGTCAGCTGCACATCACTATTAACGCTTAAAAAAAGTATTACTTTTCAGAAAGACAGGACATTTTATCACAAAATTCGATACTGTATTCACATGAACAAACAATGATTTCCAGAGATCATTTAAGAAACTGAAGGCTGATAAAATTACGGGAAATGACTATATATGATCAGAATGGCTTTCATCTGCATTTTGTTAGACCCAGCATTGATTTCACTTTTCAGCTGTGAACAGCAAGAGGCCAGCTGTGGCCAAGGGAGAGAGCAAGCAATGAACTAGGGTCAAAATAGAGGCTGAGTTGTCAGAAAATTTAACACTTTTAATGACTAAACCTCAGAAAAAATCTTCAAGTTACAACCATTTAAAAATTATATCCAGCAGGTCTCAAAAACTGTCAGAGAACAGATTTAATTTATGACAAAGTAAAACCTTTGAACTCTAGTTATGCGAATAAACAGCATTATAAGGGGAAAACAAACAAAGCAAAGAAAATATAAAATACATTGCCTTCAAGGCAGAAACAACTACATTTTACTTTGTATTCCCAGATGTGCTAGAGGGAAATTTATGACAGCATACTGAAAAGCAAGATTCCCATTGTGAAACCCTTCACATTTATTTTACTAAGCACAATCACTGAAAATGACCTTTATCCAAACCCTTCACAGCTGTCTTAAAATGATCTAAAACTATTGCCAGATTTTCTTTAACTAACATTACTTAACAAAAAGTCATTACCCCAGGGCCATATTACACTACTGGCAAGTAAACACAAATCCATTTTCAACAACATGCTACAAAGTTTTAATGAAATACCGATAACAAATTGAAAACTCCCCATTAAAAAGGTGCCAAACAATACCAATCATCATAGTTTTTTGTTCTAGCAGTATAGACAATTTCCTTATTTCTGATACCATTTGTTACCTATTAGATGTACATGTGAACAGAAGAATGGCTACCATTTAAAAAAACTTACATTTAAAACTCTTAAATGCGTCAAAATTATTATACATGAAACTATTCTGGTAGTATATTGTGAAAAGATATCCTCATCTTTTCTCAAAAGACAGCGTATCCAGAGTGCACACTACTCTATAGAACTAAAGGGCCACCAATAATAAATTCATACAACAGTTTTCACTGCACTACACTAATAATTTACCAGTGTGTTAATAATGTTTAATCCAGGACCTAAAAAGAAATGTGTCAAAAGTACAAATACCTCAGTCTTTCTCCTTTTCCTACAGAAGCACTAAACATAGAGATTAAAAGACTGTTGCAGGAGCTGGTCTGCTGCAGATCAATTGACAGGGGTTAGGGAAAAAGAAATAATAATACTTGTGGATTCAGAACAGTTTGGTTTTTAAAATAACAGTACAGAGCCACAATTAAAGCATGTGTATACTGTGGGGAGGGAGGAAAGGACTTTATTAAGGGGCTGGTTAGTTCAGTAAATCATGGCTTTCAGATAAAAATGATTATGGTGGCTCCTTGGTGTGAGGGAGAAGGGTACAGGAGGTTCATTTCACCACCAAGTAATTATGCTGACCCATAGTGTTACCATTTATCATGGCTGAAAGATGACACTCACTGTTAGCCAAGGGAAACTGCTAGTCAAATGCTTCCATCCAGATCAATACACAGCACATTTTTCTACAGCCAAAAAGTAATTATACAACAGCAAACTTCACAATCAATACCCACTTGAGCTAACTTACATTCTAGGGTACAGATATGGAAGGGATGGCACTGTCAACTGTCACTAAAAACTACTGCATTTGACCCAGATTAGAGGGTTTCCTTCCACCACTATAAAGGATTTTGCTATTTTCTAAGTAAAAGCAAATATATCTTCTTTATCGTTTAAAACAATAAGCAACCACGCAAGTTTGCAGCTGAAACTGCTATTGTCATTTCATAAAGTCTCACTTAACACAAAATAAAAAAGGAAAATCAGTCAATTAAAGAAAAAATCAATCTTCCTAACCACTGAAAGCTAAAACAGTTTCTGAAGCATTAGTTTCTAAAAGCTGCAGTTGAAGACCTGACCTGTGTGAACTCCATGGATCAGAAAAGAGAGAAACATTAGGTATTAAATCAATGCCATTTTCAGTATTAAACATATATTCATGTTTGTTTACACGGAGGTGCACACACAGGATTACCAGCAAGGCAGCTAGTGGACAAAATTAAGCTTTAAGAGTTTAGGTTTTGTTTCAAAATATATCTAAATGTCAGCTTTGACAACTGCCTTCGAAAAGGCAGAGCTTAGTCTTATAAACCAATCAAACACATCAAGAAAGGTTAGAGAGCAGAAAAAAAATCACTACTTCAGTCAAAAAAAAAAATTTGACATCCAATTTTCAAGCTGATTTATCAGTGGAAAGCTAAAATTGATAGTTTGCCGTTACTGGCTAGCAGGCTGTCTAAGAAAGCTGTTACAAAGCCTTTCATTTTGATTTAGCCACATGGATCAATACAAACCTATACTGTTTCAATTTTACAATTATTGATTTTCTGATATAACCTCTGTGGGAGAACACTCATCACCTGCCATGCTAAAAAACATTAAAATTTATTTTGTAAACTTTGATTCTCAACAAAATATAGTGTTCCACTGAGTGAAATGAAATCTATTTTTCCAGATAATAGCTAATCACTGCTAAAATGGTATTTTGAGTAATACATTTTAGCCTTTACATTTCAGAGTCTGACTTACACTGCTGATCCTTCAACTGATTTCACTTCAAGAAACATCATAAAATTTCTCTTTGCTTTTCGATCAAGTGTCTTGAGATTGTTTTCAGTTTTCATGAACAGAAGGAAAAGCTAGAACTTCAAATTAAAATATTCAGTTATGGTGAATATTAAATTTGTACTCTAAGCTGTTTCCCAAGCCTAGAAGCACCTAATACTTCAGGAGGAGGATTTTTTTTCTTTTTTTCAGATATATATAAAAAAAGGGCAAATTTTATAGTGGAAACAGCTGATTTATCAAACAAATCTTTGTCCTCTACACAATGATACTATTTCCACAACCACACAGGGTTTTACCCACCTTAGGCTTTTCTAATCTGCTTTTTGTGTTATGTGAGAGCCCTGTTGTTCCTCAGCATTCAAAACATGCTGTTTTTATGTTATTTTACTCAAATATAGCTATTGATTTTTGTGACAGCCCATCTAAACTAAGTACTGATTAGTTAAAAAACATTGTAAGATAAATTTTACTTGTACAGCTTTTCTTGTTCCAAAGTATTTCAGCAATCCCGAGTATCTTATTCACTTAACAGTAATAAAAAAAAAAGCTTAAAAAATAATTTTCAAGTTTGAACCAATAATTTCCTTTACCCCACCTTCTTTTCAATTCCTAGAAAGCCCCTTTTGAGCTGCATAAACAGGACAATGAACATTTCTGTGTGCTACACTGTTGTTGGTTATACTATCCGGCCAGGGCATCAGCACAGAAAAGACAGTGAATAGGTTTTAGGATGAAATACACTCCGTATAAAAGTGTAAGAATTTTCTCAGCAGCATATAAGAAATAAATGAGAAAAACCATAATCCTGCGTTGGAAGGACACAAGGATGAGATTCAAACAACACCCAAGAGGGTTTAGATTAGTAAGAGCACACTCAGAACATGTGCTGGTAACACGATACCATTCAGATTAGTGATTACTAAACAGGACTATGAAAATTTCCTAAATTATTAACATAGACACTACATAAGTGAAATTCCTAAAATAAAAGCAATAATATTAGAAAGATTATAATAAATTCTAAACTTTCCTGTAAATGTAATGTCATGAAACCAGAGCCGAATTTCTTTGCAGACTTAGGGCTGCAAATATGGCTAGTCTGTCTATTTAGAGAATACAGGATGTTATTTCTACAATCTGGATATTAAATTCATCTTTCCATATGTATCTGAAATCAAATAATATAATCAAAATATCTGAATTAAAAAAAAAAAAGTATCACAAAAATTCTGTAGGATAGACAGGTAGACAGGTGAGAGAGAAAATCAAAGAAAAGAACCAAACCAATTCAACTGAATACAGAAGAATTGATAGTCAAATCAGATGTGTCTTTTCATCCTGCTGCAAAAATGCGAGAATCAAATTTTAAGTGCAATGACAATGGCTATATGCAGCTAGAAAGGACTCTGTATGAGCCATCACACAAACTTATCCTGTTATTATTCAGATGCTGATGATTTTAACCATCAAAATTGAATACAGCAAATATGAGGCATTGCAAAAACTCATTGAAGAGCTACACAAGTAAAGTATGTTTAAAAATAAAGCAAAGCAGCACTAAATATTTAAAACTGTTCTCCTAAAATAAGATGATAATTAAGCACTATTTTTAGGGCATTTTTTCCATCAGCAGATCTCAAATCAGCCTCTTACAGAAGTACCATAATTCACATATTACAGATGGGGAAAAATAGGCAGATAGATAGACTGAAATGATTAGCACACCAAGACTCTAACTTCATTATTTAGAACATAAAGTGACTGCATTCAGAGTTGAAAAAAGAATCTTACTTTCACATATGAACTGTATTATGAATTCTGGAGGGGAGAGTGGGTGGAACGCTTGGTATGTCTTGGTCAGAAGTGCCATGAATTGCTGTTCTGATTTGTTAATCGCATTTATTAAATCCACTAGTCCCATAAAAATGTGTATTTTCAACAAAGATTTAAAAATTACATAAAAACTGAATAACTGCAATTCCAATCTCCACATATTATACAGTTCGGAAAAAAATAAGTATTTTGAAAATATGTTTATCACATAATAAAAATTATTCTTGGTGTAAAATTACATCTAATAAGTTTTGAAAAATAATTCCTCCCTAACAGGGCTGGGTTATTTTGGTTTGTCGTTGGTTTTGGTTGGTTGGTTGGCTGTTTTTTCTAGGCAAAAAATTAGGTCTCTAGTTCTCATGGTCTCTAGCTTGTTTTCTTGGGTTATTTTTGGCTTTAGTTTTTATTTAATGAAGAATGAAAGAAAAAAACAGAAGCAAAATATCTTGTTGACACTTGAGCTGCTATCGTATAACCACAGCAGCAAATAACTAAAAAGAAAGCATTTGTATCAAATATGTTTAAAGAACCTTTGTTTTGTTAAGGCTTTTCTGTACTTAACTGTATTCAGAACAAGAAGAGAATGACCTTCTAAAAAGTAATGGTGGTGATTATCTATATAATGGTTGTAACATGCAAATATACAGCAGCCATGTAAAGGAACAAAAATCAGGCAGCAACTTCACAGTGCTTAAGGGCTTCATATTTCACAGTACCAGCATTAATGGAAAAGTTAATGTAGCATTGAATAACAGTGAGCTGCTCAGCTGCTGCTACTGCTGCAGAACATTTAGATCATGGAAATAACACATCATTTTTTCATTCCTATTGCTTTCTTGACCCATGAAAAAAACACCTGCAAAATCATATGCAAAATATTCCTGCATTACTCAGTTGCTTAAGAAATATGTCCAAGCATATAATTTTTAAGACTTAATATGCAAATAAATAATTAAACCACAAAAGTAAAAATAACTAAGCAACAGTGCTGAAGAAAATATCAAAAACTATGCTTTCTGACTTAAGTCATGCTGTGGTAGAAATGCATGCATGAGCATAATCGCTTAATGCAGTACACAGAAAAAACAGCATTTTACAGTACTTTTATCTCTTAATTCCCAATCTCTACACATGAAATAGGCAGACAAATTATGTATGTTAAATTCCCTTGTTTTTAGTATACTATAAACATTACTGAGTGCACTCAATATCGTGTCATTTAAAAACCTTTTGACCCAACTCTACAGGAAAGTTTTGGAAGGTAGGCAACACCTACGTACAGAAAAATGGAGGCACATATTTGTCTCTAAATTGAGTTGTACTGGCAACTGTGCTTAGGGAAAAATCTGAGGAAGGGGCCACAGACCCTATAAATCTTATAAACCACACTCCTCCTTCCTTACTGTTTAAAAAAGAAAAGGAAGCTGTTATGTAAAATACAGAGCAAATATTGGAATATATCACCAATCTCTCCCTACTTCATAAATTCAGGAAACAACGCTGAGAATTTTGCTCCTTCTTGATGCAAACTGTAAAATGTGAAGACATATCTTCACATATGCCTTAATTTATCTGTGAAGACATATGTGAATTTAGAATTCACATTAAGGAAATTAGTCCTTCCTGGAATTCCTGAAAATTATTTCAGCTCATAAAAGACTTCAAAATTTATTGCTTCTCCACTGATGTTAGACTAGCAAAACTTTTCCATTTTGTTGTTGATGGTCTTTTTTACTATCAGGAGAACAAAGTGAAGACTGGTGAGCATGGTTAGGGAAAGAAGATTCACCCTTTTTCTGCTCTCAAAATAATAAAAAAAGGTGCTACTAATCCAAAATTCAGGTAGCTCAAAAAGTAACGCAAATGATTGACTCATACTTTATAATTTCACTGTTGATGCTAGACATGAAAATAAAAACTAGGAAGTAAGGACCATTGGCTTTCAGATTCTTCCAAATGTGGTTGTCTGCCAGGTCTAAACTCAAAGCTTTTATAAAATGCCTCTTCAGTCACAACAGTTTCTGTCAGACACTATTTGTCAGGTAGTATGAAGATCTTCCTCTCCCTACTTCAGTTCATTTGTTTTAGGTGTCCAAGTAACTTCAATTTTCTGGAACTGATACCATCACTCAGTTGTATTTATGCCAATTATATCATTCACTGACCTTTATGTTGCTCTAATGCCTGTAATGATATTAGCTATGAATTTATAATGGGGTTGAAAAAGTACCAGCAGAGAGTATGCAACTTGCCTTATCAACTGCTAATACCAACTGGTATGGGGAGAAAAACAAGAGAAACTTCTGAGTACTAGAGCCAATGCAGAACCCAAGAAGCCAGCAGCCAGGAATCCCAATTCACTAAAGGCTACCTCAAAACCTGCTTGTGATTTAACATCTACAGGGATGCTGAGAAGGGACTCTTCATTAGGGACTGTAGCGGTAGGACAAGCAGTAAGGGATTCAAACTTAAACAGGAGAAGTTTGGATTAGATATAAGGAGGAAGTTCTTTACTGTAAGGGTGGTGAGGCACTGGAATCGGTTGCCCAAGGAAATTGTGAATGCTCCATCCCTGGTGGTGTTCAAAGCCAGGTTGGACAGAGCCTTGGGTGACATGGTTTAGTGCGAGGTGTCCCTGTCCATGGCAGGGGGGTTGGAACTAGATGATCTTAAAGTCCTTTCCAACCCTAACTATTCTATGATCCTATGATTCTATCTTATGAATGCTCTGGAAACCACGAATAACAGTAGGAATCTGTAGAAGTTATCAAGTAAGGAAATGTCCATTGTGGCCTTTTAATTTTTACAATACATATTTTTCCTATGGAATGTATGTCTTTTGGAAAACAGTAGCATTATGTCCTGGGTTCAGCAGTAGCAGTCATTTTTTCTCCTTCTTAGTAGCTGGTGCAGTGCTGTGTTTTTGACTTTCAGCCTGGGAACAGCGCTGATAACATCAATGTTTTTAGTTACTGCTCAAATGTTTGGTCTGGCCAAGGACTTTGTGAGTCTCATGCTCTGCCAGAGAGGAGGGGAAACCGGGAGGAAGAAGAGACAGGACGCCTGACCCAGACTAGCCAAAGAGGTATTCCATACCACAGCACGTCATACCCAGGAGGTAACTGAGAGTTACCTGGAAGGGCTGATTCACTGCTCGGTCGGGCTGGGTATTGATGGGTGGTATTGTATTCTCTTCCCTTTTTATTTCCCTTATCATTATTATCATTGGTGGTAGCAGCAGTGGTTTGTGTTATACCTTAGTTACTGGGCTGTTCTCATCTCAATCCGTGGGAGTTACATTCTTTCAATTCTCCTCCCTGTCCCTGGGGGAGCTGGGGGCGGGGCAGGGGAGAAAGTTGCGGGGAGGGGGGAGTGAGTGAGAGGGCTGCGCGGCTGACTTATGGCCTGGGCTTAAACCATGACACATTACAACTTTACTGTGGGGATTATGAAAAGTTAATTTTTTCTTAATCCTAACACCAGAGAACAAGAATTTAGAAGTACAAGGGTTTTTTGTTTTGGTGTCCACAAATCCCAGTTTTGTTGATTACTTTTAAAGAAGTGGAACCCTCTAAATAAATATTGCGTTAAGAGAGCCACCCTTAGTAATTTGTCAGTGTGTCACTGAAATAAAGGAGCTATTCTAGTACTTTCAAAATAGGACATTCCTAAGAAAAAGTCTCTGTTTAAAAAAGAGTGGTGTCCAAAAGACCATTCAGAACTTTGTGCACAGTTGGAAACAACCTTCCATAGCTCAGGTAAAGATTATCAAATGATCCAGATATACAGGGAATACCAGAACCCAACATATGACCTGTAGATTCAGTTTCTGTAACATAGACATTGGAAAAAGTTATGTACTTGGCCTCAACTTCAACTGGCTCTCCATTCAGAAAGAAACATGTCTGTTTCTTTCCAGGGAAGATAATGCATTCATCAACAAACAAGAGCACCAATATATGCAGTATCAGTCAAAAAAATAAGTCAAAAACTAAGCCCAAGTATATTTCATAAAAGAGCATTTGCACTAATGGAAAAACATAGTATGTATATAAAAAGTAATTTCCTTGTTTTGAATGATAATTTGTAATATTCCTCTAACACTACTGAAATGTACATAAATTTCAATCTTTCATACTAATTTTAATACTTCAGTTTTATTCCATTGGGCCTCAAACCTTTGTAACACTTTCTTTGTTAAGATTTAACAGAGTACAGCTTTCATTGAGGCCATAATTAGAGAAATTGCTGGCCATTCCCACAAGTTTCCAGTCACTGTTTTTCTACATTTTTAATTCCAAGACTATTAAAAATTAAAAGTAATATATACTTGTGGAACAGTTAAAATGTTTGTCTGTCTGGGTCCTCTGAGAGCATGCAGAGATCTTCATTAACAATTTGTGATGATCTCAAATGGGAAGTTTCAAAAGAAACTATTTTATTCTTATTTAAACTTACTTGGCATTTAGCCAAATAATGTGGTGGGTTTTGTTTTCTTATGATTTTGGGGTGTTTTTGTTTTGTTTTTTTTTTTTCTCTTATGCTTCTCAGTGTTACTTATTTGAGATTAAATCAGAAAGAATATGAGATGCTATTTTGTTCTGGTGAACATATATCACATCCTGCTCCTGCTCCTGGCAGGTTTCACTCAATTAATTTTCATAGAATTTTAGCTCAACAGTTCAGTATGAAACTCTACCACTAAAAACACTGTCTGAATTTCACTACATAAATTTCCTCTACCATTAAGCTGTCATCAACTTTGAAACCGTCACTTTTATTCCAGAGGTTGTGGCACTGTGTCATGGTTTAAACCGATCCACACAGCTCGTCCACTTACCCCCCACCCCTGACCCTCCCCACTCCCAGAGGGATGGGGAGGAGAGTCAAGAGAATGTAACTCCCACGGGTTGAGATAAGAACAGCCCAGTAACTAAGGTATAACACAAATCACTACTGCTACTGCCAATGATAATATTGATAAGAGAAAATAACAAGAGAATACGATACCACCGCCGAACGAGTTCGACCCCCCCGAAGAGAGAATGTGCCCTTCCGGGTAACTCCCAGTTCCCTCCCTGGGCATGACGTGCTGTGGTATGGAATACCTCTTTGGCTAGCTTGGGTCAGGTGTCCTGTCTCTGCTTCCTCCCGGCCTCCCCTCGTCCCCAGCAGAGCATGAGACTCACAAAGTCCTTGGCCAGAATAAACATTACTTAGCAACAATTAAAACCAATTGGTGTTATCAGCTCTCTGCCCAGGCTGGAAGTCAAAACACAGAGCTTGCACCAGTTACTAAGAAGGAGCAAAACGGCTCCTGGTAAACCCAGGACACACTGTTTAGTGTAAAAGAGTACTATGTGAGTGAAAATAGTGCATTATTAGCTATCAGAAACTGAAAATTTGAATGCCATTGAAAAAATTTAAAATTAACATTTTTTAAAGAGTAACAAGACTTGCACTCACTGTGAGGGAAATATATCATGCTTTACTTTTCTCCATGTTTTCACATAGCACAAGATATATTATGCATAAAAATTAAGACTCTCTTATGACGAAGTATCCCAAAAGGCTTCAGTAGTATTTCTAAATTAGGCCTAAGAGATGTTGAATTTAGCTTCCTCTTTATGTATGTTTTTATTGCTTCTTACCATTAGTGCAAACATAACTTCTAGTAAATCATCAAAAGAAATTTCTTACACATGAAGACTGTGTCTGTAATAAAGCCAAAAAGCATTCAACCCAGTAAATATAATTTATTAGAAAAAAAAAAAATCAGGAAAGAAGAAAAAAGGACAATGGGAATCTGAAAAATAATTACATTTGAATTTTAAGACATAGCTTCATTTTTATTTTAGTCTATTGGCATTGTGTATCCACAATATTTTTAAAAGAGTGGTTTGAATTCTTAAATTGAGCAGCATGTACATATGTTTGAACCACAGTACATGTGGTTTATGCATTTTTGTGTGGATTTTCTAATAATCCAGCAATTGGATAGTTCACTACATTACCACGTTTTAAAATGCTGTTTCAATGCTACTGAATGTTTAAGAAATACTTACGGCATAAGGCAGTATATTCCTGAAGCTGAAACAATCATTAGACAGTGATGTTCATCTATTTTATGGGAAGGGAGCTTTATGGGCATACTATCATGTCAAGGTCACAGGATTAAGTGAGCAGTCATGTCATTAAACAAGCCTTTTCTGTATATTCTAAAGGGTGCTACTGAGTTACTTAAAATGCCATAAACATAAATAAACTCCTATCCACAACACATCCATGACAGATGACTTCAAAATGTAACACTTGAGCAATGGAGTTCTATAACCTAAACAACAGCCTATATTATTGACAACAGATATCAATCTACTGGGGAGCACAAATATTGGGAGAAGCTTAAAATCTGTCATCAGATATTTTATGTCTGTAAGTGTACAAGAAATACATATAAATGTTAAACCTTTATGTGAACAGGCATTACTGCTGAAAAATTCCAGAGCTTACAGGTTAAGCATGTTTATATAGAAAAAAGTAAATGCTATAATAACAACTGTTCCAAATAGGTACAAGACATGTAAAAACAGATTATAAAACTAAATCTATATAGTACTTTCAATATATACTTGAATGATTTAATTACTCTTTTTAAGTGCACTGTGAATTACCATATCTATTTTATCAATGAGGAAAGCAGTATAATCAAGTACAGAAATGTCATTTAAGTCATGGGGACTCTATGACAGACATGGTGCTCCTGAATCAGTCAAAATAAATCCATGCAAACTTATTTTTTCACTCTTTTAAACAAAGCAAAAAAGGGCCCAGAAATGATAAACTGAACGAGAAATGTCTGCTGGGAATATTGTTCAGAAATGAGGAAAGTAAATTGTCTAAAGATGATCTTCACAGCTTAGTATCTGTGAACATACAGACTATACTAACGAAATGCATACAGCAACACCAAACCCAAGGAACTCTCCTGCTAAGCTGTACTGAGGTAAGAAGGAAGGGGCAAGGCCTTGTTGAAAGGAAGTTGCTGGCCTCTGTGTCCAGAAAACAAGACCTGTTATATGTCTCTTGGGCGCAGCAGCTACACATGCACTTGCCTATTACTACCCTGCAATAACACTACAAGATATGACTCCAAGCAGATTAGCAATTACTGCAGAGTGAGAGAATATAATGTGAAATAGGCAGGAGCACAAAGTATTTCTGTTTGATACTTAAGATATGGATAGGTGAAGGCTGCAGATTATAAGGACAGTGGAAAGGAGAGCTTTGATTTTGTCAAATATGGGACTATGAACTGAAACAAAAACCTGCTATGCAGAGATACGCAGAGAGAAAATAAATTCTTTTTAGCATCAGATGCTAAACCTGTATGATTTATGCATTGACTTAGGAAAACTCTCAACTAGTGTGAAGGAGGATGATATTGTACTACAGACAAGCAAAAATGGGGAAAAACTCATCTTGAAGGTTGTTTGCTTATTTTTGTTGGGGTTTTTTTGTTTTGTTGTTCCTTTTTTTTTTCCCTTGGGGGAAGACGAGGAGGAATAAAAAACAACAGCTGAGGAGACAAGAAAAATGGATCAGCCTGTAACATATCTTTGGTGATTACACATTGTTTTTCAAAACAGCTCAATGAGAAAAGACCTAAGTCAGTGGTAAAGGGAACATTTATCAAAACGATCTTAAAGAAAAAAGAAGTTACAAAAAGATGCATGTTTTGTGTACAAATGTATAGGTTGAAAAAGCAGCTGAAGTTAAGGATGGCATTTTAGATTTGATTCTGACTAGTTCAAAGGAATTTTAAAAAAGAAATATATTTTGAACGAAAACAATCACTGAAACAAAGAATTCCTATTTCCAAGGAAAAATGTTGAAGCTACAGAACAACTAAGTTTAAATCCCCTAGACAAAGAAAATTTCAGGAAACTGGTAGATAAGCCTCTGCTAAAATAAATTTTCCACAATACCTAAAACTGAAATTACATACATAACACCAAAAAATTCTGATGTGGAAGGAAGATAAAGTATAATAAAAATGTCAACGTGGTTGTAATCAGGAGCTCTTTCATAAACTCATGTAATCAAAAAGGAAATGTAAAAAGAAAAAAAGAGGAAGAGGACAGGACAATCCCTGATCATTTATTTAGCATTCCTCTGAAAATTTATGAAGGATAAGTGTGATTCCAGATGACTGGAAGATAATATTATGCGGTCTTAAATGGGGAAAAACATACTAAATGCATTTTAATCTAATCTTTACCTTTGATGTATGCAAGGATACTAGGAGAATTTATCAATCAGCTGATTTATTTATGGTTTATTAAGAACAAATAATTTCCTGTACACCTTCACCATTTTATTTATTTGTTCATTCATCCATGGCATAATCAGAATAGCGATCTTTTAACACAACAGTATGTACGGTTTGCATAGACTAAGAAAAATATGTAATAATATGATAAATGAATACATGAAGAGTTAAACCCTGGGGTTTTATAGCATATGGCAAAGGTTCATGACCAGATTGGGAACATTTTTAAGTGGGAGACTATATGGCTTGTTTCCTGAATTCTGCTGTATTAAGCATTTTGTTACCAACTTTGACAAAGAATCAGAAAATCCACAAAAAGACCTGACGTAACAACAAAGAATTGTAAGTATAGTGTGGGAGAATAATAATTCAAACAAGACAGACACCAGTCTTAAAATAATTAGAAGCACAGATATAAAGCAACAACAAGTGATTGCCAATTAGTAGGAGTAAGAGCCTGCAGAGTGGTTCTAGGAAGTACTGACAGAGCCTACAATCATTTTAGGGAGTTAAGATATAGCGTGAAACAACCTCAAGTAGTGTTGTGCGTTGTTGAGGCGTCACCCACAATCAAGGGCCCAGATTGGAATACCTCTTTCTAAGGAAGATGCAGGCAAATTGCAGGGAATCTACAGCAAGACAGCAACATTATACAAGATACAGATAACTGAACCAGTAAAGGAGCACTGAGAAGGCCAGTATGAGCTTCCAAAGCCTTCAAGAAAGGCTAGGTTTAAAATCAGGTATAATAAATCTAATTTGTAGCAAAGAAAATGATCCTATAATACACATGAAAATTCAACATTAAAACTATCAAAGACATAGAACGAGTTTTCCAAGGCATTTGCAGAATTCCACTCTCCTCAAAGAAAGGAGGATGCAAAACATGTAATAGGGATGTACCAGAATATGCCTACCTCAGTCTGTGCTTGAGGATGATTTAGTCTTCAGTTCCTTTCCAAACCCTGCTCTGAATATCTCAAACTATTTTACAAACATACAGTTGGAAATAGATGTGTTTTGAATAAAAAAGTACAAGACACATTAAGGTTTTGAGAGGAGGGGAATCAAAATGGCTCCACTGGGTTTTCACTTCTGGTTAAATTTTGCATTTCTGATGTTTCTAACAAAAATTCTGAGAAGTCTGTCAAAACATTACAGATGTTCTCCTAGGAAAAAAAAACCCAACACTTTCTACAGCTTTGCATTCATTGTCTGTAATCTACTTGAAGTATGACATGGGAAAGAATCTTGGAGTGTAATGGTACTACAACAGCACACTGTAAGTTAAAAATATGATATTTCTCACCTATTTTATGTCACAAAATAAAGAATAAATCAAACGATTTTAATTTCTGAGAAAAAAAGCCCCCTTAGGAACAATAGAATTACTTTTTCAGAATCTTCTAATCTATGGATTTTATTCATTTTTTTCTTTGCTTTTTATTCTTACATATAAAGATGGGAAATCCAGTGCTATACTGCACATGTATTGCTAGATAGACATGGGAGAAAAAATAAGAATCATCTAAGGGAAGTGTTATCTGCCTAATGAGTTTCTACCCAAATAGGAGTCAGTGAAAGAAGGAGCACAGATGCCTGTCCAGTACCAGCCACTGTTAGTCCAGTCTACTGATACCCCTTCAGAGGCTGTTTGCACTGCAGGATCTGGGAGGAAAACAGCAGCTGGATTTTGAAGGCCTACTGAGATGTGGAAAATTTAAAATTGGACTGACTGAAATTCCTCTGGAAATCCTGAGTTGAAAGTTCAAGGAGTCTGAGTATCAGATGGACCTATCATGTCTACTTGTCCTATCTTTCCATTTCTTTAGATTCACTTACAGTTGGAGACAGGTTACAGGGCTGAATGGACTGCTAGTCTTGAACCATTATGGCTGCCCTTGTGACTGGCATCTTGGAAGCTGAATGGCTGCTGAACATGATAGCTCTGGATAGATTTATGAAGGAACAGAAGTCCCTCTCAGTTTGCTAAGGCTGGCCTTTCTGTCAATTTAGGCATATTTTAAAATTCCCTTGTTATTGCTACAATACAAAAATACATACAGTAAGTTGACTGTAAGCAATTTGAATATGTATTCTGATTGTTGTTCCAGTTAAAGACCCTGCTGACATCTGGAGGTCAGCTGTTTCTAAAGCTTAAAGAAAAACAGTATTGGCAAATCTTTCCTGTTTGTGTTTGCCATGAAGAAAAAGGGGGAAAAAAATAAGGCAGAAAGAGAGAGCATATTCAAGAGAAGTGAAAAAAAAACCGAGAAAAAATAATTCTCTTACTGCAGAAGTAATAACATGAAACAAAATGTAGAAGCCTTCCTTCTTTAATATGAAATACAATGCACTGTACTTCCTAGAGACAAGTCTTTCCATTGAGTTGAACAAGTTCTCCCTGAGTACCATGCATTTTCCAACACTGGAAAATGCTACCTCTTTCCAAAGAAAATATTTTATTCTGAGGTTTCTTGCAGTTGTGGGAAAAAAATCCATAGTGAACAGCAACATGCTTCAAAACAACTGAATAACCCTACACAAACACAGAACTGAATAAATCTCATGTAAGCATGCTGTACACTCACTTGTAGAGCCCATCCCTGGTTATACAATACTGCTTTCTTGGCAGGTATCTCTATGCTGCCAATAGCATACCACACCTAACTTATTATTATTAGAAAAGGATACAGAATTCTTCTAGCTTCCTTTTCCCATTGTGCTCTTCAAATGCCACAGCACCATTATCAAGAGCTTCAACTAGTTTCTGCCTTCCACCACAGCAGTAAGCAATCAGTGAAGGAGGAAGAGGGCACACAGGGGTAGGGGATGTACTATAATGACTGCAGATCAGCAGGAGCAGCACAAAGTTGAAAGCACAGTAAGAAAGATCAGAAGGGGATAGAAATAGTAAAATACTACAAAAAAGTTATCAGATTAGGAAAATAGTCCCACATTTATGTTTAAATCCTGCTACAGAAGGATGACTAATACTCGACCTAAAATGTGAATAATGACACATTTACTGATCTCAAGTAGCTCAGTTAAGTAAAAACAACAGAAGCCAGAAAAGCATTTTCACAATGTCTGGTTATGATGAAATCATCTCAAACCAAATATTTGAAATTTGTAGTCAAGATAGCTAATGACTGAGCTGAAAAATGTGCAGTTCCACCAGATCTATCTGGAAGGATCTATTCTGCAAATATAAAGAGATTCCAGTAATTCTAGAAACATACAAAAATTCATAGTTCTTACAGAGTATGTAGAAAAATGCAGTACCTTAACAGGCCCTCTAACAATAGGCATGTCAAAACACACTTCTGGATCCAGTAGACAGGCTCTTTTCCACTGTTCTAAAGCTCATTTTTTAATTTATGTCTAGCAGTTAAAATGAGCCAGAAATGAACGAATAGCTAAACCAGATGAAGCTGATTTGCAGTGGGGGACAGGATAGGTTCTGTGTCTCTCTGAACTTTCTAAGACAGCAGCTAGTATAGAGATGGAGTCAGAGCATGCCAAGGGCTGGCTGTAAGAGCAAGTCCTTCTTACTAAATTCCTGCATTCTCGTCTTCCTTGTAAACTAGAAACATTTGGTTTCGAAGCATTGTCATCCCAGAATCAACTTATTTAACTGCCAAGCCCCACAGACTCACAAAAGGGAAGTTCCCCTCCTTATGCTCTCCCTCCCTGGCCCCCAGCAGACCTCAGCCTCTGCAGAAGCACATGCTGTAGTGAGAGGCAAAACTAGCTGTCTGGCAAAAAACTTTTTATTTCCAGCCTGTCCCCCCAGACAAATTTGGTCTTCACCACAGAATGAGACTGACAGCTCTGCCCTCCACCATGCATGATTAATTTGTTATGGGTGTCTAGTTTAGCCAAAGACGGATTTGAACAGAAAAAGCCCTTGTATACTTGCTATTTGATAAAGCTGCTTTAGTGTAGGTGGAACCTCCTTTATCAAATCATGGAAAGCAAGAGAACCAAGTCTCATTTTTAAATGTAATTTTTCCCATTATGGTAACCCTCCTGTGTATATCAAAACTGTTCATGTGAAAATATCTATGACAAGTATTTAATATTTAGATTTAGAACACAAATTGGAACTCAGAATTCCTTGCATTGCCCTAGATTGCCTTAAACCTATAGTAAGAGCTATTATGTACAGTACTCTTGAATAAAAGTTTTTGAAAAGTTGAGCTATCTGATTAAACTAAGCAGCTGAGATAAGAGCTGGTACCAGATTACGGCCCGAAACACAAGCATGCATATGGCTGACAAGGAATGTGAACTGTGTGTGCAGACAGGTTTTACAAAACTTTTTTTTTCCCCAGAAAGATGTGTAAGGGGAGAGAAGCAGATGGGGAGAAGACAAGCACCATATGAAGCTGACGGAAGACTGAAGGAAGCATATGTTGTGACATGAAGACTATAGCCCTGAAAAAAGCTAATGGTAAGTGCTGTTTTAAAGCGGCTTTGAATGCTACACTATGAAACACCCTGTTTGATTCTTCCTCAGTTCAAGGAAATAGGATGTTGCATATTCATTCTGAATAAGTGGCAATGCATCAAAGAAATATCTAACTCATCGATTTCTCATCTGAATGGGAAAAACCTGCAGGATTCCAGTTTTGGTATAATGCGGAAGTTTAAAAATGGGAAAACAGTATGTTTAGGATAAGCTATTACGAAGATACCTGTAAGTGTCAAATTGCCGAAATGAGGAAAACAGAACTAGTTTGGTTTAAGGGCATAAACAGGCTTTATAACAAACTAACAAGATTTATTTTGAAATCTATTATTTTTTTTGTCTGAGATATGTAGGCGAAAGTAAGATGATTCAATAATTTCGTTTTGCTGTATAGGAGTTGATGCTCACACCTGCAGGACATTGAGGAAAGAACTTTAGTTTTCACTTTGCCGTGAAGAGTATTTGTGAAAGGGGAAAGACGTTAAAAATTACAAAATTACAAGCAATACAAAATAAAAGGTTCTTTTTCAAACTCGTTTATCATTTTTAAGCAGAAGGAGATAAAAGAATGAAAAGGTTTCCAGACCAACTCTAACTGTACTGATTAATGTACGGACAGGGATAGGCTGCACAATGTAAATGCATTTGTATGTGTTTAGTCAGCTGGTGGAGCATTGCATATGATTAATTTCTCCTTTAAAAATTAATAGCAAATTAAGGTAATTGAAATGCAAGTCACTTATGATTTTGTTATTTGTAATTCAACTACCTCTATGTGACTATAATCTAACTTAGAATTGAAAATTTCATATGGCATTTTGCTGACTCACACCATTAAACTTCATTCTTGTTTCTTTAGACATTTTGAGAAGAGTATATAACATGAGCATGTATGTTGAAGAACTTAAAATCGTTCTTTAGCTTGAGGAGATACAAACACACACACATATATATATCAAATGCTTATCAGTAAAATGGTAGCTGCAGATTGTGAACGTGACAGAGAACTGAAGCTTTTAAGAATCACACTCATCTCCCCCTCCAGCAGTTTCATACCTGTCTTATCTATCTTGGATGTCAAAAGGCACTGCTACTGTCCAAGTATTTATCACATAGAAGTGGTTGCCTCTTTCTTCCCCTGCCCCTTCTGGGCCTGTGAACGATCTTCCTAATTCACCATGTCAAGACTGGTCTCCAGAGGTGGACAGGAGACCAGCAGTATGCTGTAAGAACTGTGGAACACTCTTCCCAACAGAAATGATGGAGTCACTACTCCAGAGGTCTAGAGGTCCGGAGTGTCAACATTTTCATTTATTTATTTATTCAATGTAACTGTATTCCAGTCAGGCTGTATCTCCTGGGGCACAGTGAAGCAGCACTGTAACGATGTGTCAGGAATCAAAAAGGAGACTTGGGGCCTGCTGTGCTGGCCAGGACCTAAGGTATGTAAAATCTGAGAACCCATCTCGATTTCCACCATATAAGAAGTACAGGAAGAACTACCTAAGTAACAATAGTTTTTGCCTTCTGTGCCTACATAGCTTAGTGAGACCCTCTGTACCTTCTGCACTTGAAGCCTTTTAAATCTGCCCAGCTAGAACCACTGAACTTGGTCCTTAACAAGGCTCAGAGGCTCTCCCACTGGGCATCTTTCCCCACCTGCTGCCATCCTAGGGCTTCTCATTCACAGTCTACTGGTTCTCATGACAGAAGATACACTTGCATGGCGGACTGCACAGCTGCCATGGCACACACAGTAAGACCTGCAGTGCAAGGCCATTTGCTTCCTGATCAGCACCTGCAAATGGGGAACCCCACTTGGAGACCTCATGCTGTCACAATTCTCCCTTTCTCCAGGTTAAGCAGTAGCCTGCAGCTAAAATGCAACCAGGCCAATGGCTGCACCTAACACAGTGAGCACTGAAATAGGAAAGCAGCACTGCAAGTAATTGAGAAGTGGACACATGCGGTAAGTGGCATGACAAGAATAAAATAAGAGTTCCTTTTGCTTGATGTAGGAAATTTCAGAGGTTTGTCACAGGTGTCAACCTGCTCATGGCCCATCAAAACCTTTCATGGGCTGAAAAGCAAAAAAAAAAAAACCCTGCAGCAGCGGTCTGTTGTATAGGATGCCATCAACAATTCAGGACAGGAAGGTTATCTGGCCCAAAGAAAAGAAGGTCTCCTGAAAAAGCTAGTGAGCAGGAACTGACTTTAGCCTGCAAAGTGCCTCCAGTCATTCACATACTGGAGCAACATTATTTAAAAATTCTAAGATACTAAAAGGGCTGAAAATTGCACTTATTTTCAAAGGTTCAAGTCTCCAGATACACAGCTTTAAGCCTGAACTAGAAATAACATTAACATCCATTATGGACTCAGGCTGTTTTGAATTAACAATATCACAATCTTCTATTTGTCATTTTTGTAATTTCCACCAGAACATCTCTGGTGCTAGACTACAGAGTTTCTGCAAGACTGAATATCCACACTTCCTACCCCCTTAAAAAAACGAATACATCTCCATCATAATTCAGGAAATAGTGATTCCTTTGGCAGATATAAGGATGATGAACATAAAATAATTCATTTTTTTTAACACTGTATAATTGCAAGAACAAAATAGAATTACAAAAAGAACAAACAGTATATGCGGTATTTATTAAACCTTTTCACTGACAATGTCAATTTTATTACTTGGCAACATTTCTAATATGCTTAACCCCTACATATATATTCAAGCTAAGTTCAAATAGATTTTTTTGAAAGAAAACTTTTATCTAGAGAAGTTATTTTATTAGTCTGTATTAATCCATCAGCCTCAACTAGATTTTTACTGAAAAGGTTTTTAAGAACTAAAATCTGACCTTCTGTTCTGCCTGACTTGGAGCAGACTTAAACAGGATTAATGTAGAAAATCAAGCTGTATGAATTTGGGTATCTGGGAGCAGAACTTCCTTGATTTGTCCTGTTTGAGTTATTCTACTCTGAATAAATAATCAAGTATTTGTGGATAGAATGCATAAACAAGAGAGAGACTTTGCAGTCTCTAGTTTTGCAGGCAGGGCACTTACATGGTAGACCCAGGTTCAAGACCTTGCTCTGAGTGAAGGAAAGGAGCAATTTCAGCTCAAGTCTTCCACATGGGGGTCAGCACCTTAGCCAATGGCTATTTTTGTGATTCAGAAGTCTTGGGTTTGTTTTTGTTTTGTTTTTTTTTTTTTTTTTTGTTCTGATTAAAACCTCAAATAGTATAATATCACTTACACACAGTAGAAATTATGTTTGATTTTTTATTTATTTATTTTTAATAGGCTTACCTGCAGAACTGAGCTGCACTTTGCTTATGTTCAGCTTTGTACATGCTACATTTAAGTACAATGTAAATTCTGCTTTAAGCACACATGTCTGGCACTGACTACTCTTTTGTTGTAGTTCAGTGGATCTTACCAGTTCATTACTTGCATGGAAAAGGGGATAAACAAAAGAAAGCATCAGACAGTGACTCAGTGACTTGGTTCTGCTGGTTATTCTAATAGTGACTCAGTCGGTAATACTAGACAAGTAATTTTGATTCTCGCTTTATTTCATGCTTCTTCTGTCGACATCTATAAAAGAAATCTCTACATGTCTCAATATCTCATTCAGAACACTTCACTCTAATACTGATAAGAGCCTCAAAAGCTACCAATATACCAACAGTAGAACTGCATTATAATCAACAAACATGTTAAAATAGTATGTTTGCATTCTCTAAGGAAGTTTTATCAATGAATCTTTAGCAAAGAGGACTTCTCAAGAGTCAGTTGAAGAAAAGACAGAGAAAATATATTTTAGGGATACTAGCTCCTAATACATTCATATTTCATTTATGCAATGACTGCTTCTCTTAAACTTTAAGATTTTAAACCCAGATATTTTACATTTGCAGCTTACCTATGAGAAACAGCTCCCCAGGCACCATGCTTATTTGTTAGTATGTTGAGTATCTTCTGTTTCAGCTGATTGGCTGTAACATGATCTCGATGCTTAGCAGCACTGATAAGATGATCACACATCTTCTCCTCCTCTCTTCTGTCAGCAGCATACTGAGCACACTGTGACTAGGAATGAAAGCACATTCACTTCATAAAAGACTGGCTATTTAGAATTGCTTTAAAATGGTGATTTACCAACACTCTTTAAACATGACAAGAATTCATTAAAATACTTCCAAGAGAAATAGGACACATCATTCAACTGAAAGAGTTCTGTTACTATATATTATCCATGAAGAAGCACAGGGTATCTAAAAACTGAAATATCAAAGGCTAAGACAACAGAACTGCAGTTAGAAACATTTAGCTAAATGTTTCTGTGTGTATACGTGTGACCACGGATATACCTTAAAAGATGATCTTTATTTGTAAAAGTTTCATGTGTTCTCAGGTATAAACTACAGATATAACACACATAGCATAATATAAAGGAAAGAATTATGTACAGCAGTTTTGACTTTTAGATGTCAATAAAACTTAAAAAGCTAGTTGATAATTTTATTACTATGGATGCTGAAGATAAACTCCTTTAACTGTGAAATTACTGACTACATGTTCTTTACCATAAGGGTGGTGAGGCACTGGAATGGGCTGCCCAAGGAAGTTGTGAATGTTCTATCCCTGGTGGTGTTCAAGGCCAGGTTGGACAGAGCCTTGGGTTACATGGTTTAGTGTGAGGTGTCCCTGCCCATGGCAGGGGGGTTGGAACTAGATGATCTTAACGTCCTTTCTAACCCTATTCTATGATTTTCTATTTCATATCATGACATGACAAATTTTCATAACATGCTACATTTCTAAAAAACGGTAATGGTTAAATGCTCAGCTTTTAAACTGAAAAAGAACTAATGTTCTCATCATGCTTCCTTTAAGAGATAACTACCTCAAAAAAATGCTGTGACTATTGACCATGCAAATTTGTTTCCAAAACTGTTAAAACTCTACAATGTACTTTAGCTCTGATAAATCCTTTATGTGTAATAAGCACAATGTAATTTTCCCATGTTTTTCTCAAAATAATCTCAAGTTCGAATCAATTTCTCCTCCTTGTAAAGATAATTTAAAAATGTCTAAATAAAGCAAATGTAGCAATATTAAAATAATTTAAATAAATCTGTTATACATATTGTTTTCTAGGTATAAATTAGAAAGGCGAGATAATTCTCAAAACTGTTATTTTTAAAATCACCTTTTAAGAGACATTTTTGAATGCAGTTATTGTGCACCATTTAAGAACATTTAGCCAACACTCAATGCTGTAACACAGTGCTGACTAGAATCCTACTTTCTAGTATTCAAAAGAACAATTAAAAATAAGTTAACCTCATGCTAAATTGTAGTTTATTGTTCATATTTCTGCACACTACCTTGTTAGTACAGATCACATTAGCATTCAGTAAGATTTCAGTAGTGGTCTTTCCACTGTGTTACAGCATTATTTCAAGTAATCTATCTGGAAAAGAGCAATCATTACACTTCTTCATAAAGGGTTAATTCATTTTTCAATTTATCTTCTTGTACAGGGAAGCACCAATTAGTACAATGATATGCCTTAGTAATGAGGTTAATATTTCAACAGCTCATTGGACAGTAAAATTAAATTTTCATTTTTCTTCCTGAACAATTACAAAGGTTAACAAAATGAAAGTTAACTGTGGGAGGAATTTCCCTGGCCCTGACTGCAACTGGAGTCACAGGATAAAATTCAGATGCTGATCCATGGCCTCCCCACTATGCAGGAGACACAGCCACTCAGTGCAGCTTGGTCCAAATAAATTCACCCATCATGATTCAATTAAAATTTAAAAGGTAAAAATAAAATAGCCACTCACTTCTCTGATTGAGAGCAGCGATTAACATGTACTAAACCCCAGAATATATACCAATACAGCTTATTAAAACAAAATGACAGATTTACAATTATGCAACAGAAAACTACCAGAAATCTTTGTCCCCACTACTTTCAAGTAGGATAAATAATAAAATGTTCAGTTATATACCTACCATTATTAAAGACAATATATAAAACATTCTTTCAGACTTTAACCATCACTTTACTTAAATATATCTGAATTTCGTATTTTACACAGGCTACACTTCATAATTTTCTTTTATGACTTGCAGATTTTATCTTACTCATCTAAAATGTGTACCTGAGGTTCTTCATGTGACAAATATAATAGAAGTTTTCATATATGAAAAATATTTTTGTTTCTTTACCAGACAATAAGACCGACTTAAGGCTATTCCTTTAGGGAATTTAGTTAATATTCTAAATCCTATTTGCTAACAGAAGCTGAAAGTTAATTGAATATTCTCATTTTGTCTAGAGTTCTGACAGATCTTATACCTCAATGTATTCTTCAAAGAGCAGATAAGTCAATCTTCTATTGTCATCTTAGGTTACTGCATGATGCTTTGATAAATATCAAATGTTATGCATTGTTGAGGCAATATGAAACTTCTCTCTGACACACATTTAATTGTAAATGTGATTTTATCTAAGTTCAAAATATCCGGTATATGCTTGGTAATAAAGTTGTTGCAATCCCATATGACAAGTGTCTGCTGTCTGCTCTGACAAAATGAAGTGAAGGTTATGTGTATTCAAAATGACAACAGATAGCTCTGTGTCTCACACTTTTCAGATATGTCAAGGAGCACAAAAACTAGTACATCAAAGTGCACATTTAAGAGAGCTGTTTCAAGGAGATAAAAACCTAATCAAAAGTGAGATTACTGGATCCTATTTCTAGCCACCAGGTGCTTGTTGGCATTTCCTGACAGTTGAATAAATTGATATAGCTATTTATTATCATCATCAATACTAAGTCAGTCTATCTTAAAAATAATGTTAGGTCATTTGAGCATTAAAACACTTAGAAATGCAAGTCTGTGCATATATGCTTACATGTACACAAATATATGCAAGCACAGGCAGGTTTGGAAATAAAAACTAGTGATGCTGAAAGGTTGTATAAGGTAAAAATGCAAACCCATGTTTGATAAAGTCATGTCCAGAATGAAATTTTAGCTTTACTCCATAATTTTTGCATGAAAGTTTTTGAATAGGAACAGAATTAATAATGAAGAAATAATAAAAGCCCTGTTAAACTGAGCACATTTTAAAAATCAGGGGGTTGCATATTTCTATAATTTTCAAGCAGTATAATTTAAATCGCATACTGCAACACTCATTGATGAAAAAAACAACCGAATGTTGACTGCTTTTGGGAGTAAGAATTATAGTCATGAAAGAGTTATGGGAGTCAGATGCTCTGTTATTTCTTCCAATACTTAAGAGGACATTTTAACCACAATCTTACTCTAAATAATTAATGATTCCTGACTAGAAAGATATGCAATATCATATTTCAATATATAAATTATAGCAAGTAAATGTTCTAAGTGCTCCTAAATGCAAAGTGCTCTATCAAAATTACCTTAAAATACTAATTCCGTTTAACAAAACATTTCTATTTCTTATTTTTTGTGAACTGCCTTAAGTGTATTGCTTTTCTTTCTTACTAAACTCATATATACTGCTGATAAAATCCAACAAAAATAATTGCTAATGTGATTTTCATTACTATTCACAATAAAACAGAAAAGTTGTTTGTGAACCTAAGGGTCTACCATATAAGTTTAGACATTCTGATTAAGGGATTTCTTCAAACTGTAAATATTTTCATAAATTTAAGTGAGGAGATTAGAAATTAAACCCATTCCTTGTGTTTGACATTTACCAAAGCTTTTAAAAACTAGTTTTGAAATGCCTTTAATGTAAATTTCTTTCTTGGAAGAAAAAAAAAAACAATCTTTATTGTATGGGGTTACAGTCAAAGTGACAACTGAGTGAAAACAGAGAACCAGAAATGCATCAACTCTCAGGCTTACCTCGAACTCAGCATGCTTGTGGACATCTTCAGCTCTTTGTCGGTTCAAAATAAATTCAGCTTCATTCGCAACACGCACTATATGGTCTTTCATTGCATGACACAATAATCTAAAACATATAAAGGTTGATTTTTATTTTTCATTTGATATACTTTGAACAACCTATTTCAGAAGACTTAAAATGGAAGAATTAAAATTAATGAAACTTCTGCAATGCAATTGCCAAATTAATTGGCATCAAAAATGTTATTCTACCCAAAATTTACTGCATTTGTGAAAATACAAACAAATCATGTTATATGGAAAAAGCTTGCTATTTATTATTGAAGAGAAAAGCTCCTTATGAAAGTTTTAGATTTCAAGTATGTTTTTAACAGCAGTCTCAATATGAATATGAATTCTACACTATCATTAAAAAAATCTAGACATCTGCTTAAACTCCTATTTCAAAGTCTTAAAAAGCCACATCAATGAGACTGAATCAACTTAAACTGTCTTCGATGTTACCCAAGAAAGTCTGCAGGTGTTTCCATGCCGTACCCCAGCACATCATTCTAGTGGGTAGCCCCTGTGTTACTGCAAACCATTTGACCTAAACAGGCAAAAGAGTAATAATAGGTGGAACAGGAATCAAACAGGCTTGAGGGAAGACCTGGAGTAAGTGCTGTGTGGGATGAATTAAGACATTCTGATCTAGCGTCATATTAGCTTTGAAAGGAAAGCTACTACAAGGACAGGGAAGCAATGCCTTAGAGGTTTTTGCAAAGGAATTTGCTCATGTGTTTGCCGTACTTGCTCAAGGAAACTTGTTACTATTTCGAAATATAAAAATACTACTTAACAATAATTTTTTCATACTGATTTTTATTTATAAAGGAAAGTTATCCTGCATTCTCAAACTATATTTTTACTAAGCAAAAGATGGTGAAAAATGCTATTGTTATTGTATCTGGTTTAAATCATAGCCAGATAACTCTGATTCGATCTCAAATTCATATAGACACAGCACAACTCTCTATACTGTCCTAATGGGGTTACACCTCATGACATGCTTGGCAATGTTCTCATCTTTTGAATACTTACCAATTTATCTAAATCCTTACAAACTCAACCATATGCATGGCATAAGACAAAATTAAAAAAAAAAAAAAAAAGGTGAAATGAAAGAAAAAAACTCATATTTCTCTTGCGCAAGAAAAAGTGCTTACTTTTTTGGTGCTTACTATCTTTTGGATTCTCATAGAAAAAAAAAAAAAAAAAGAAATTGTTCAGAAAGGATCCCAAACCAGGAAAAATCTCACACTCAGTAGTATCAAAGGCTAACAATATATCAAAAAAATAGCTGTCTCCCTTCACACACTGCAAATAAGACAAGGGAACAAGAACTTCTAGGACAGCAAATTCATTCCTTCACCCAGCCACATAATACAAACTCTTTCATAAACTATTTTTAGTTTATAAAAGGCATTTTCATGAAATCTAGCTCATGAAATGCATCTTCAGTTTATGAAAATGTGATGAGGTCGCTTTTCTCAGGCACAGGTTTGGCGGGTCCTCTGAAGGTTAAAACCCTCATACTTTCCAATACAAAAGTATTCTTCAGCAGTCTTTACTGTTTCATTTTATGCAAATGTTGCCTTTAAGTTTACATAATTCTTCTTCCTTCTGTTGACTTTCTGATATTACATCTATTTGTATTTTAATAGGCTAAGTAAATCAGGTCTCTGACTTTCCTTGTGTGGCAAACCAGTTACTAAAAGAGATTGCCTTTTGGGCTTTTACTAAGTTCATATGCTGATTTTACCTCTTCTGCAAATGCACAGCTTAAACTGTCAGCAGTATTCCAGACAAGTTCCAGTCAATATTTACATAGTAATATTAATGTTGCCTTATTTCAATGGAAATACCTTTTCGGATGCAGTGCTAGAATTGTGTTTTCCTTTCTCTTAGCCCTATAGTCTGAGTTTGCACAAGAAAATTTCAGTGTCAGATTGGTCCTTTACCTCCTCATACATTTCCAAAACATGAACCAACATTCTCTAGCACATATTCTCAAAGAGAAGGAACTCCATGTACTGTTATGCTGTAAAATATTTACATATCATATTACATTGTATAATATTTATATTAATGCAAGTTTGAAACCCATCCATTATCTCCTGATTCATATTTCAGTCATCTGCCCAACTATGTTTCCCATGCACAGAATTTTACAGAGCACTCCCTTCTGGAGAAAAATCTATCCTCTGCATCTTTTGCAAACTATCACCCTGTACTACAGTGACCAATCCAAGTAAGAAGGAGCTTGAGGCACAAAATGCTAAAGAGAGGGAAGATTTTAAATTTGAAAGCAATGCCATTTTTATTCTCCTTTGGAAATAAAACATGTTATTTAGTGATACCTCCTTTTCACTGAACATTTTTTGTGACTGAATTATAACCACTGCTCTCATTCACCCTTGTAAATCCTCATCCTGCCTTATCAAGCCCCACTCACTAAAGACCTAGTAGATAGACTGATGTTGAGAGTGTTGAATCAGGCCTTCTGGTCATTCTTATTAATCTTTCTACAAGCAGTCCCCCCAGAGGGCTAAGGAGTCGAATGAGAAGTGTCACCACAGGCTTGGTGTACTTTTTATACTGTTTTCCACTACTTCATGATATACCAAAAGAAAAAATACACTGACCTAGAATAACATTTGGCTTTATCCTATGTAACCATTTCTTCAATTGCACCACTGAAACTCCTACCAGAATGGAAGCCAAGCGTGCTTCTGTGTCCTTCCCTAGCTGAGCTGATCTGAAGCATGAACTAATGACCAGAAAAAATCATCCTTGTTCAGTGGCAATTCTTAGTGCATAAGGTAGTAACTGAACACTGACTTGTTAGCTTATGGTTTCTCTTTACCAAGACAAGCTTGATTTCTATTAATGCCCACAAATTATGAACCACAGTTAAAGCTCCCTTACTAGGAAATCGGTCTGATTTAGTTTTAGACTGATTCAAAGAACAGTCAGTAAGGAATCCACCAACAAAGCAGTCTTAAATCACTTGTGACTCAAATCCTGGCACACTTCTAGGGAGTAATTAGCTTTCTGTATAGGTAACTGAACTTTCCAGCTGAGCATAAGGAATATGGAAGCATGACAGGACTTGAGTATCTGTAGGAATAAGAGTAAACAGCAGGCTCTCCTTTACCAAAAAATGAAGTCTCAGACTTCTGAGTGAAAGCAGACTAGGCAAAAGTACATATCTGGACGTGCTGATTCAGAAACACAAGATATTTTCAAATGTTGCAAATGAGCAGGTAAGAAACTATTTTATATCTATCTGCTTGCTTTCCTGAACTCTGTCCTCAGCAAGGTTGCTTTAGAAGTCTATAGAGTGCTTACAGGTTAAACTAAATTGTGAAAAAGTATATGCAATCAGTCAGAAGCCCCTGTTTTTCATATACTGAGGTTTAAAAAGGTCGGGTCATGGAAGCCAACATTCTAAAAAGTCATTCAGGTAAATAACCAGAGGCTGGGATAATTTTTATTTTGTTTTGTTTAGAGTTTTGGAATTAAGTCGGTGATAAGACTATATCCAAACTGTCTTTGAAACATGTAAAAAGCATAAAATATTTGCAACACATTTAGATGTGGATTGGAATAGACTGCTGGACTGTGACAAACTCTGGTATATGCAAACCTATCAGAACTGAAGGATGAAAACTTCTATCTCACTAACTACTCTGACCTGACTTTGCTATCCTGCAGTCAGTTCTTCTGAGTAATAATCTCACACAGAGAGAAAGAGGGCTTCTAGCAGTTATGCTGCTAGATAAAACAATTGTGCTTATGTTACCCAATCTTTCTTTTATTTAAGATAAACTAAAAAAGCAGATCATTCCAAAGCAGCTATTTTCAAAACAGATTACAGAATGAACATTTGTTATAATTTAGCTAAGGTCTTGCTTCCTCTACTCATTCCAGAAGTTCTGCCAACTCATATGTCCAGGCAAACAGATGTTTCTCTGACTTACTTTCATCAGATGCCCATAGCTTAATTTTTCCAAGAAGCAGCCTGGAAATATGCCACTTTTTCACCAAACACAGTTGTTTTGACAACTATTACTCTTAATGGCATTCATAAGAAAAGAAACCTATTGTTGCACTTGGTATCTATAATAGGATTCAGAAACTGGTTTCACTTGAAGAGTTTGAAGTTCTGTAAGTACTGCTATAAATACTTTGAAAGTAAACTCCTATAAACTTGGGAAGGTAATGTCTAACACAGGGTTCTGATTTCTAGCAAAAGGATAATGATGAAGAACTTACTAGAGAAAAGTTTGAAATTATAGCATGCAAAGACTGGCCACTGGACTACAATATGAGCATATTGGCAAGATAAACTTCAGGAAGGGTAACTAATGTTTCAGAAATGCCACAAAAGCTATAGCAGATTCAGTGAAACTCATAGTTGACTACAGAGTGAACTACAGAGCTGTCCACTCCTATGAAGCTGCAAGAAGTTTCCACTATGTCCAGTAGAGCCAATGACAGCCTGTTCCAAGAGGGACCCACTGCTGGCCACAGCTGAGCCCATCAGTGATGGTGGTAGCATCTCTAGGATAACATAGTTAAGAAAAGGAAAAAGTTACTGCACAGGAACATTTGCAGCCAGATAAAGAAATGAGAATATGTGAGAAACAACTCCACAGATCTCAAGGTCTATAAAACAGCCACTCACAGTTGATACAGGATTCCTCCAATCAAAAGTTACACTTGGTAAGGGTGGCAATACAGAAACAGAATTTTGTTACATCTGTTACAAACAGAATAATCGAACATATTTATAATATGTATATATATATTTATAATATGTATAAATAAAATATTTATATACTGTAATATATAAATTATATATATTGTAGCTGAGTGCTACTGTTTCCCCAGTGTTATTTTCCACGTGGATTTGCATATACTGGATTTTTCACATCAGACGAATCCTTTGCAAGTTATTCTGCTAGCCCTCAGCTACATACTATCCATGAGGTCTGAAGACCAAGTATCTTGCATTCTTGGATGATTCAGATGAGATCCCTTTCTGACCTCAAGGTTCCCGTGATCAAGGTCATTGTCAAGATGGAAACAAGAAACAGCATCCTATCTCCATCCTTCTTGGACTGAAGCACTAATCAAGTGTTTCAAAGGGTATCCAGGGATCCAACTGTAAATGCACGTCATAAATCAAATATGGCAAATGGCACCACAGATATACAGGGCCTGAACATTTAAGTATTGCAGACAGTGAATAATGACTGTGAGCTCATTTACCACAAACCAAACATATCAGAACTGCCAAACTGCAACAGAGGATGTCCAAAAGAAAATTTTCTGCAGTTACAAAGAATCCTAGTTGAGGTAACATGGAAAGAATGTAAGTCTTTATTAGTCTCCTTTCAGGATTTAATCAGCAATTCATCTAAATTTAAACAAACACAAATTTCCAGTTTATTTAAACATTCTGCTACTCTTCCCAGGAAATTAGTGAAACCTCTGAACAAAACAAGGTTTAAAAGAAAAAGGCCTCCTGTGAATTTTAAGTATGCTTGGATGACCAGTTAGGTGGCTACGCAAAAGTATATATTTTCATGGCTAAACACAGAAAGCAGATTTAGGCACAGAGATGAAATTAAAGAAACAAAGTTTACAATTTTAAATCTGAGATGAAAAATACTTTAATGTTTCCTCAAATTTAAATTATGATCAGACTACTCCTGCTATTTAAAATGAAGAAATTCTTTAAAAAGTAAATTATTTTAAATGCAAGGACAATGTAAACTTTTTAAGAGGTGAGTGTTGTGAAAACATAAAAGGGGAAGGAAATGGAAGATGAGGATAATAATCCAATTCTGAAAGACTAATGGATAATGATCTGTAACATCCATTTCTTAGGGAGGGCAGACACATGGGATACTCCACCTGAAGAGGTCATCCAGGTGGAGTACCACCAATTACCCACAGCCCTCGGAGCCCCATTATGTAGCCAGTTTTCTACATATTTAGTTGTCCATCTGTTCAGAATATAGCATTCTAACTGATACATTTGTGGGACACACTGTGGAAAACTTCCCAATGTGAAAGTTAATGATGTTCATTGCTCTCCTCATGTCCACAAATATAGTTGTTGCATTATAAAAGGCAAACAGGCTGGTCAGATTTACATAAGCTAAACCATTCCTATGTTTATTCTCAATTACATTCTCCTTCATGTGGCCAGAAATGTGTTCCTAAATGACTTCCTACATGGTTTTCCAAGGGACAGAAGAAAAGCTGATCAGTTTATAGTTCTCTGGCTTTTGTGGACTAATTTAAAGATGGGTGCAACATTTGCCTTTCTCCAGGCACCTGTGACCTGCCCCAGTTTCCTCGACCTTTCAGAGATAATAGTGAACAGCCTTGCAAGCACTTTCCCTACCATCAGATGTAGCCCACCAGTATTACAGATCTCAAGGAATTCTTGACTCAATCTTCATCCACTGCTGGTTGTTCTCCTTGAACTCTTTCACTAAATACAGAGGCTTGAGAAACCTTGGTGAAGACTGAGGCAAATAAGGCATTGAGCTTACCTGTCACTAAATCATCCATCCTGTTCAGCAACCGGCCACTGCCCCTGACAGACACTGAATGAGTGATCTGTAAGAAACCCTCACTATGCTGTTACCCTTACTGGACTCTCATCCTGTCCTCCAAGTTATCAACCAGACTGTCATCCTTCCCACTGAGGAGCTGCACACAACTCAGCTGATTCTCCAGAGAGAATGCAACATAATCACAGAACAGTTGAGGTTGGAAGGGGCCACTGGGGATCATCTAGTCCAACCTCCCTGCTCAAGCAGGGTCACTGAGAACACATTACTAAGGAATGTGTCCAGACAGGTCTTGAATACCTCCAGGGGAAAAGACTTCTCTGCCTGTCTTTCCTGAGGAACTTATATCTGACCATTGCAGCACTTCTGTCGGGTAGTGCAGGCTGTTGCACCAAATCTCATTCATTCCAGTGATGTCATAGTTTTGTGATAGCATGTGGAATAATTTCTACTGCTAGTTTCATTGCTAGAAATGAAATGTATGCTTCAAATGCTGTATGCATTTGTGTACATACTTACTTGAGGTGGGTGTTCTTATCTTTATCTGTTGTTCCTGTCACCCTACACCCTTTTCTTTTGACCTTATCCATCACCACTCCACTTAAATGTGGGTTATAATCTCCCTCCCACATCATTCCTGGAGAACTCTTTTCATGTCTCCTTTTACAGCCAATATGGCAGATGCATCCAGCTCTTAAATTAAGAAGTCTACTTACATGTATACCCAAATGTAAATCTGTAATCCTAATTAAGCTTCTATCAGTAAAGCTCTTGACATATGTGATAAACTCAACATCACATATTCATAGCATGAGTGATTAAAAAGAAGCATAAAGCTCAAGATCACAACCAGGATATCTCTAAATTTTTCAGGTATATTATAGTGTTATTGTACAATTCCAAATTAAATATCTTCACATATGTTTCCCTTGAAAGTATTTAAATCTAGAGGCAGATACTCTTTTTATACTAAAACCTGTTATAACACTTCCTACTTTTAGAAAGCTGCATCAGAGTGTTTGTATGGTGAATTCTACAAATGTGTCATTCAGACCTTCCTAAGAAAACATCTAAAACAAAGAAACAAAACCTGGAAATAAGCACAGTTAGTAAAGTGATTTAAAATTAAAATGTAATTTATTACGGTGACAGGAATATAGACTTTTTTTAAGTACAATTAAACTGAAATATTTCAGAACATTTCTAATAAGTTAAAGATTAGAAAGGCACCTGAATTATTTAATGGAGAAACAACAAAAGTAATCAGAAAATCACCTTTTAGTTTCCATGTATTAAACCAGATAGACTTCTGCATGAACATATTAAAAACTCTTTTTCTCTGCATTGCATCTAAACCTTTGCCTCCACACTCAAAAAAAAAAGCTTTCACAAAACTGTTGATTTATTACCCAAGTCTCTCAAACTCTTAGCCAGAAAGTCCTTCAAAATATTCTTAGTCTACATTTTGCTTTTAATAATTTAAAATTCATTCATTATTGCACAGCGATTATATGCAATTTTACAACCCATTAACCCTGCTTTGTTTTAATTATAAAGATCCTTTGTTAGATTCCTTTAAATGATTCAGTTTATAATTTCAGGTTATCCTAGGGAGCACTTTAATTCAGCTGCACATTCATCAACTGTTTATGTCCTGTTAATTGTTGACAACTGCACAATTGCATTCTCTAGCTATGATTGATGAATTGCATTCACAAGTTTAGCTATTAAGTAGAATAAATATTTATAACAATTTCCAGTTAAAGGATTATCTTTATACCCAAAAGGGTAAATTAAAAACAAATGGGCTGATTGCAGAGAAAAGCACTCTAGCAATGTGTACACACTTGTTCTAAAACACCTTTCTGACAGAAGTATATGAAGGAACATGTGCCTAAGTACAGTTTGATTAGACATTCCTTTGATCAGATTTAAGCAGCAGTTCTTAAATATTACTTTGTTTGAAAAGTTATTGTTAGAAGAGAGTAGAAAGTCCACTGATATGTTAATATCTGACTGCTAAAAATATGCAGATACAGGATTTGTTCAGAATGAGCATTTTATTAATAGTGAGCATGCAATCATATATGACCTTACTAGCCTGGCTGAGAAAATAATAAAGGTCAGAATGGGATTGTATATTGCTATCTGAGAACAAAAGCTGTAAACTTTCTATTATTATTCAGTCTATTGCCAGGTAATATTTATTGTATAATAGTTGTGCACATAATATTGTGCAGTAAATGACCTACTCAGGTAAGCCCTATTATGGTGTAAAAACTCATACTGCATTGCCACTTTGTAGCAAGAAGAATTTCCAAAGAGGACTACATTTCACATTGCTATACTGCAGTGTAACTTCAGTGTGCACAGTGAACCTAGTGAGAATGTATAGCAACCAAAAATTGGGTAATAAGCTACATGTCCCTGTTCTGCAGATACTCATCTTCCTATATTCCTATACTCTGATGTTTTCTAAACTTCATTTTAAATAAATGCATGATTTAACCAGCGAAATATCAGCCAGACAAAAAAAAAAAAAAATCCTATACTAAAGAACAGATTTGATCCTTTGGTGATGATGTACTACTGGTGAAAAAAATCACATATAAAATGATAACAGCTCTTCAACAGGCTTATAGCTATATATGTGTTTCTTTTTTTCAGTTGCACATATCAAGACATCTAGATTCAAATGATTTTAATGTACTAGCCAATACGAGTCACACACATTACACAAGCAGCTCTGCTTGTCTGTGGCATTCCACTACCAGGAAGCCCAAAGAGTGCCCCCTTGGCTGCCCAGCTTGCTGGCTGGGAGTATCAACAAACATTGCACAGAGCAGAAGACAGATACAACATTAAAATTACTTAAGGATTAATAATAAAGTATCTTAACAATTTGCAAAGCAAAGCAGCTCTTATAAATATAATATCCTGTGTGTTTTACAGGACTCAAACTGGACCAGAAATTTTAGATAAAATAATCTTTCATGAAATGATAGAATAAAGAAGTGCATCTGTACAATGAACATGGTGCTTCTAAAACAGATGGAGCAGCAGATGGGTTTACAGATTGGGCTCCCTGGACTGTGTGGGTAAAACAACCTTGCTGCTCTGGAAAAATGGTGGTTCAATTCTCAAATAAACCCAAGCCTATATACAGTTCATGGCAGCAATATTTCCTTCTGTCAATAAACAAAATTTTCTGCATTTACACATTTGCAAATTGAATATTTACTATATAAAGTAACTATACAACAAACCGCTTAATTAAAATGGCTTTTTCACAATCTTTTTGGAACAGATGGTGAGGAAGCTTTATCACCCAATGGAATAAATGCAAAATGACTACTTGTTCAAAAGGTTTAAAATTAATTACCTTCCTTCATTGATCAGCTCAATAAATGCAAGTCCTGCATTCTTCTGAATAGAATTTTGCCATTCCTAAGAAGATAAAATATAACATGATCAAAACTCAAGGATTTTAAACAACATTTCTGATGCTGACCCTGATAACTTCCCTAAGGAGCTTGAACTTAGGCTGAACTTCTTACCGTAATGCCTAAAAAAACCCAAACCAAACCAAAACTCTTTTTTTTTTTCCCCAAATAAGTATGACCCAATTATTTCTATTAATTTTCAAATAAATTTTAGATGGTCTTGTTCCCTATTTTACCCTTAAGCAAGCTTTAGTTTCATTGTCTAGAGAATATGAAAACACATCTTGTTACTCCACACGGTAGGCCAATGAACATATTAAGTGTGAGAAAGTACAGCAGCAGCAGTTTCTTCACATTGCTTCACTGTTACATCTTGTACATTTTGTCATATAGAGCAGGCAGTAATCTGTGTACCGACCACCCCCCCTTGAGTTCAGTCTTTATTTCTTCCCTGTTATAAGTGAAAACAAAACCAGCTGCTAATAACAAAACCGGTTGCTGATAACAAAATGACTTTTTAAAATTCTTTTACTGTTAACATGGATTTCCAAGATAAATTCTGAAACTTATTTAAGCCTTTTAATAGATATTAAAAGATTTCTTTTATTTCATATAAAATGAAGTTAAAGAGAAAATCCTCAATACATCATAACATACAACTCACTGCCTCTACCACACCAACAGACTTTTGATACTTGAGATGAAAGATTAATAAATCTCTCTAGCAAGTGAAGTTTCCTTTGTTTAGGGATAATTTCTTGAAAAAATTCTGTAAGAGTAATAAATATTTCCTTTTCATCATACATAAATAAATATCAAAATACATTAGCTGGATTACAGTTCAGAGAGAATTTTTCTAGTCTTAGACTTCATTTTATAAACAAGAATAAGTAGAGAAAGTTACAGTTACAGAACTATTCTGCTTTACAGGAAAGAAAAATCAGACAGAAATTTCCAGTGCTTGTTTCTTAATATGAAAAAAAAAGACAAAAAAAAAAGACAGCTTTGCACACATAGACAATTTTTTTTTAAAGAATAGCTGTGAAAAGGAGTCATTAATCAGCAAGATCCATCTTACTGATCCTATGAAAATACGCAGATTTGATCAAGTCATGCATCTTAACACACACCTCCTCCCCCCCAACCCCCCAGCCCGTAATCTTGTAGTCATGTCTGGTTTCGTAAGAGGCCAGTTACTAAAATACAGACACTAGAATACCCAAATAATAAGCATACTTTTAATCCATTACTGAGCAGGTAAATTCTACTTAGTGAGGATGGAGTATCAGCACTTGAGCCTCTAGCTTGTGCTCCAATAAAACATTGTAACAGGTCCTTTCTTCAGTGCTGTTGATTTTGTTCTTTTCCAAATCCAGTAACTGAAGCAAACCTAATGATCTAATTTTTGAAGCAACCGAATCACCTTGGTATAGTACAACGTCACTCTGAGAAACTAAGAAGGACAGGATTCAATTGCGTATACATAGATATTGTGCCATTTTAAGAAACAATAGCCTTGGATAGAGATAGTATTCGCTGTGCAGATTTTTTCTTTTTATTTATTTATTTATTTAATCAGACCCTTTTATGGTACCCTATAAAACCTCCCATTAATATTTTCTTTTGAGACCACATATTTTCTTTTCTGCACCACAGCTGCTTTGACTTTGCGATCAGGAAAGCAGAAATGGTGTGACTTTAATTCAGGAAAAAAGTTGAAAACAGAGAAGAAAAAAAAAGCTTCCTAACAGCTAGAAGAAGGCACGCTAGTTCATTTTTTAAAGAGAGCCAGTGGGTCTACCTGTGTCTGCGAAAGACCAAAAGATTCTTGCAAGTCTTTTGTCAGATATTCCTGCTCAGCACAAATGTCTCAGATAGATACTGCAGGAAGTTCAAAATGGCTAACTGGATTTTAGGTGAGATATCTATATGTACTTAAAAAGCCATTAGATACCTATATGGAAGCAAACAAATCTCTTATGCCTTCACAGATGGAAAATCTCATTAATTTATCAAAAGTAATTATCTATTATAAAAATGTGTGAAAACTGCCCAACTATCTACCAAAAACTAGTGGAAAACATCATGATGCAGAACCAGAAAGAAACCAATATTCATGGTTCATGCACTGCTTCACTAGAAACTGACTACTACAAAGTTCACTACAAATTCCTAACTCTCCATTAACCCACAAATAAGGGGATAATTATTACTACTACAATTTCCTCGAAGTTTAAGGCATAGTTTAGCATAACAGATTCATAATCCTGAGACATGAGCTGTACTTGTGAAGAGGCAAATCTTTAATTTTTTCCAGTTTCTTTTTAGAAGACCCAAATAATAAATGGAAATACATAGAAATGCCAGCATTAGTTGCCTTTGCAATGGCCATTCAGATTGCTACATATACTTTAAGAAGAAGATTAAGAGGTGGAGTTACATGCTCAAAGACTGCACAGCACTTTTGTTTATAGTATCTTAGATTCCACAGAAAATCTTTCTCACCATCAAGATGCAAAAAGCAGAAAGATAATCACCAAACATAATGGATGCAGTGACAGTGCTTGGAAAATTCATGCTATAAGCAAGTAGAATCATAGCACAGACATGTGGTTATTAGCACTTAAGTGCTTGAATGACTACACCATATTTCAAGTGGTTTGGTGTAGTTCATACCCTGAATCTTCTGGGCCTTAAAACAAGAGCTGGGACATTTTAATGTGCCCCAAAATGCTGATGCCAATTACACGCTGAAGTGATGGAAGTCTTTGACAAAGTTGTGTACCACAGAATTTCTTCTACACAACATGAAATTCTTGTGTATCAAACAGGGACTCCTGTTTGATAGAGAAGGGGGGAGCGACAATTAACAGTGCAGTTCTTAGAACTACATAGGGTGTAGAAGACTCGGAAATAGAGGCATATTTAGAGTCTAATACAGATGGCGTTCAAGAATGATGACACAACTGTTTTATACTAAAACCAGGATAAAGATAGCAAATTCCATTTTAACTTATGTTGCAATAAATAAAAAAAAAGTTTTTATACACAATAAACAGACATTATAATTTTAGATAGTCAATTACTGTCCAATATGTTTTTTTTCTAAATATATTATGCAAACTTCTATTAAATTATTAGGATACTGGCAATGCCACCTCCTTGCTCCCCCTTAACTTGGCCTCCCTCCTCCTCTATTCTTTCACTGGTTGAAAAGCATCACGACAACCAGAAAGCATCTGCACAAATTCGCTGACAGAAAGTTAGACTGAATCCTGTTACGAAAATGTTCATGCAGAAGAGGACAGGAGATGAATAGAAGTGGGATAAGAGTAAAAGGCTAAAAATCCTAAATAATAAATGATAACACATTAGATATATTCATTTGCGTTTTTTCTTTCGAATCATGATATACTTTTTCCTACTCTATGCTATTCTTACAATTTTTACTTTTGAATGTATTTTCCTAGTCCTATTTCTTTAAAATTCTCCAATCCCTGCTACACTAAGACCAAACCCAAACAAAAAAACCCCCATAAAACCCAACCCAAAGCCTACCAAAAAAAAAGAAAAAAAAAAGGGGGGGGGGGGGGGCAGGGCAGGGCAGAGAGAAATAATGCATTAACAAATCTAACAAGGTGTTAAATTGATACCTGAAAATTTGCACAGGTAGAATATAATAGTGAAAGAGCGAAGAAGGAACAATTCGGCTTGGCATGCTAAAAGATTTTCTTTATATTATATTTCTTTCCAAGCCAATTTTGGCATACAATATTTTTTTAATTTTTAGTCATGATGATTAGAAAATTTCTGTTAAAGTATCTTGCAATAATATTAAAAATTAAATAATGAATTTGACATAAAATCTTTATTAAAAAAAGGGAATAGTGATTTTCAGAGTTTTCGTTAAGTCCTTACCCTTTCTACTTTCTGCAAGGAAGTCTAAAACTGTCAAATTACTAGTTTCTCAACAAACTGCAGTTACTGAATAGACAGGAACCTATGTCTTAAACTAATCCAAGCCATTCTTTTTCCTTTTGTCATATTGAATATTTATTGAATGGTCTAGTCTAAGATATTAATAACTCAGTTGATAACTCAGTCTTCAATCACTCTATTTTAATCATAGCTTCCTGATACAAATGATATTCTATTACATTGACACTCTTTCTAGACTCCTGAATATGTTTTGAGAAAAGTCTTGTATAGAGCTGAACAGGTGCTACATTTGATCAGGAGGAGGAAGAGGAAATTTTATTAAAATGTGTTTGCAATTCACAACATGCATGTAATTTAGCTTGCGTCTGAACTCCATGTTGCGAAGTTACCTTCTAAAATCAGCAAGATCTTGCTTTATTTAAGGGAAAGGTTCAAAGGAAATGTTACAAGATTGAAGGAAATATTTTTATAGCAAAAAACTATGTCCAGTAAAACTAGGTAAAACCAGAAAACTCAACTGATTTCAAGATACAGACTCATAAATTTTTGAGTAAATCACTCATAAATTTTTGAGATTATGCAGCTTTTAAGACTGTCCCTACCATTCCTAGAAGAATTTATCTGAAGATATTGGAGTCTTAAAAGCTTCCATTATTTGATGGAATAAGAATCAGATCTAAGAACTGAAATTCTACTGCTTTTATCCTGATCTCACTACTGCTGATAGTTGATAAATAAAATTATTTTTGGTCAACTCTTTAAAGGAAATTTGGGATAAATTTTAGGATTTTATGATCAGTCATCCATTTTAATAATGGTTATTTCCCACAATAAGGAAGCTGCAGAATGACTGATGACATCCTCCTGGAAGGTAAAACTGCAAGCATTCAAATGCACTGGGCTTCTGGCCAAATCACAGAAAAGAAAAGAATGTGAAACTTTCACAACACTATTTATGTGAGTATGACTTTAACAGTGCAGCAAAGGTAGTGAGAAGTTGTAGATTTCACTTTCACAAGACTAAAGCTTCATTTTTCCTCTGGTTTTCTGACTTGGAATAATACATTAATTTTTCCCTTTCTTGGAAACACATATACCCATTGCCCTTGTGATCACCTGTTGGTAATTGCCCAGTTTATCTTGGAAGTGAAGTCAAACGTTCCCAGAGGAATATTTCATTGGTATCTTAGAAGAGAAAAAAAAAAAAAAAAATCCACAGTTGCAAAATATTTTATATTATCCAATATTAAAATATTAATCTTCATCAACTTGTAAGAATTTTGCATATCTTCTAATGCAGACAGAAGATATGTGTTAGAAGGTACACACATCTCCACAACTTCTAGAGTTTGCTTCATTACTGGAAAGATATTTCTTCCTTTAAGAGACACTAAAATTATTATTAACATCATGTGTTGCTACGCATGGGTATCAATCCTAAAAGCTAGTCCGCTTATTACTCAACAACCTATAATTCTGATGGTTTAGGTGGATAACTAATTCAACATCTTCCAAAATGCACCATTAAAGAGAAGACTTCCTGATGTACAGAAAACTACTCCTCACATTGTCTTCATTACACATATAGCAAACCCCCTCAAAACTATATTTGTTAATAATGATAGCCTCCAATAATGAGCTTTTGCACCGTTTCTCAGCCCTTTAAGAAATAACAACTGACTCCTTCTGACTTTCTAGGTGTTTTCCTCTAAGATCCTTCTCAATTGTAGGCAACTTAACAGAGCAGTCAGAGGAAGACACCTTGACATATCAGGATATGGAGAAAGTAATTCTTACAGTTTTTTGATCCTGCCTGTTTTGCCATGAATCTAGAAGAGGTACAAGTCAGCATCTCACAGATACGGAATAAAAGCACTTTTTTGACAAAAAAACTCTGACAAGGACAGACAAGAGACTAGAAGTTCCACTATGATTATGGCGTAAGTAAGATATTGAAGAAGAGATCCTGCTTATTACTAAAGGCAAACCACAGAAGTAGGTTTCTGAGTGTACAGGGATCTGGAAGGGTATCTCACAGAAAAATCAATGAAGTAAAATTGTCCAACAAGTAGGAAAGAATACACTGACAGTTTCCATCTGAAAATCAGATTATCAGAAGCAGATGGCCAAGAGATGAAGCCTGAGATTGGTCTGGAAGACATTCCACACATGGACAAGGAATTAATGCAAGAAAATTTTCTGACAAACCTTTAGTGTAAAAAAAAAAAGATAATGGAAAACGATAATCTTCTGGAAAACTTCCAGAATTCTATGAAGCAAGTGGAGACACCAGGCAAAACAAAACCAAACAACAAACAAAACCCAAAATACATCTGCCCACACATGTAAAAAAAAAAAAAAAAAAAAGAAAAAAATATATATAGGGAAAAGTTTTCCACTTCCTCTTGTACTGGAATTCATTTCTGCTTTTGTAAATTACACTGTGTGTAACAACTTATTTTGTGTATAGGCCATATATATGTATACTTCTGGATTGTGAAGAGCCCCAAATCAACATCAGAACATAACTACACGTTTGAGTTATTTGTACCATATATGATGATGGATAAGGACACAGTAAATGTTGTTTCTCTCTTGTTGGACCTACACATAGTCCAAACAGGATGACAATACTAAAGAATGTACTAACTTCAGCTACAAAGACTTTATTTATTGAAATTAAATTTGAGCCTTTGGTAAAAGGTGAAGGTACAAAACTTCAGTCTGGAGCTACATGACCGATGTTTTCATACACCTTTCTAGCACTTTGTCCAGTGTACGACAATCCATGCATTATTATTTTTTTGTAAATTTTTTTCTTCTTCTCCATCAAATGGCAAAATTATTTTCTTTTTTCTTGTCTGCCACAGAGCCAGCCTTTCTTTCCTACAGACCCAGACATCCTGTCACCCGCTACGAGCTATTGCTTTCATGGCTACTCTAGAATTGCAATCTATCTAAAATTACTGTTTTATCTAGAGTTACGTCTTATTTTGATGTGGTTGTTTCCATCATCACATGTATTGGTGAAAGGGAGCAAGCAAGAATATGGAGCTACACATGGAGAAAATATGATACCTCTGCCAATGTGATCTGGGCCAGAGAGAGCGCCAAGCTGACCATGTGAACTACATCCCAAGAGTATGATTCCATTAGATGCAGAGATCTGAATTTACAGATTGCTGCCATGAAAACATGAGTGGTGTTTTCTCCTCTGTGCTTCCAGATTTGCAATCCTGAGTTCTTCTCTTTGAGTACCTCTGGTGACTTTTGAACGATGGTCTTGACCAGCTTAACCCACTAAACCAGGAAACAAATGTCTGAACAGTTTTCGGATGTGCTTGTAAATTAGTCTTACAAATATCAGCACTGATATAAACATTGCAGGACAGCAGCAGTGTAGCAGATCCAGAACTTTGTTAAGCTAAATATTTTCAAGATATGCTGGAAAAACAGATTATTAAAACAATGAGTTTTGTATGTTTTCATATGTGTTTCTATGTGTCCTTCCCTTCCATAAAAATTTGAATTCAGACTTTTGCAGTGATATGATATGCATCTCCTCCTAGTTGCACAGGTACAAATACAGAGACAGTGCATAATCCAACAGGACAAACTGGAAATCACGGCCAAAGGTAAAACATTCAACTTGTTTCAGAGGGAAAAGAAAGATTAAAAATTACACTTCTATAGGAATTTGCATAACCAACCTCAATTTCACCACTGAAGTTGCATCAGACTAACTTCCTAAGCAGATTAAGCCCCATGTTCATTATTCTTTAAGAGAAACATCCATTATTTAACTTGTCTTCAGCCTTCCTACCACAGTTGGTGTCAAAAAGACAAATAGCAAACACTTCCGTTAGTGTGCTGCTATCAGAGTTACTATGCAAGTGCTATCCCTTATCAAACAAAAGTTCAGGAATTTGAGAACTACAGGAATAACCCTGGAGGGGAAAAAAAAAAAAAAAAGTACTAATAGGCATAATTAAAGTTTAATCTAATGCTGGCAACAATAGTAAACAGATACAAAATTATTTCAAATAAATCTATAATGAAAATTAGAAGGCTTCTAATAACGCATAAAATAGGCATACAAATAGCATAGTACAGAAACAGAGCTTAAGATCTTTAAGATATAAGGATGGTGCTTGATAAAAAGATACTGTATAGCAGATCTGGATTATTATTACTTAAACTTTTCTAGAAAGCCTTTAATAGAGTATGTTTAGCATCAAGGAGCATGGACTGTGTTTCTATTATATGAATCCCACATTTCAGGGCTGCTTCCGGTCAGCTGTAGGGACCAGAAAAAGATTTCTTTTCTGCTTGGTTTCTGTGTTGGGCAGCTGCCAGTTTCTGAAGCCCAAGAGCTATTCCACACTTTGAGGCAAAATGCACATTTATATGTGTTAGTGCACACTGAAATTTCTCCAGTGCCTGGTTGATGGGTCTTCCTGTATTCTCAGAGTTAAACCTATCACCACATTTCCTCAGTGAGAATCTAATTCAAATTTGCATTGGCAAGGCACATTGTTTGTTTGTTGGTTTGTTTTCCTGCTTCTCCTTGGAGTGAGGTTAATTTCTTGATACTGTTCCAAATTTTTTCTTGCTGCTTAGGACAACAGGCAATGCACTCATTCACCTTTCCCTTTCCTGTCTTCTGCCCCATTTTGCCAATTTATAGTTTTGATTGCTATAGTATATCTAGTGGTATATAACTGCTACGTCTTACACATGTCAAACTGCTGGGACTGTGCTGCATGGGAACAGATCCTTCACAGATCTTTTCTGATTAAGTATGTACTGAATGGCTGCTTGTGATACGGACAGACAAACTAGGTTCAGCCCAAAGAGTTTCTAAGTTTCCAGGTTAACAGATAAGACAATGTGGACAGACACAGCCCATTTATGAAGTTCACACTGCTAGCTAACATTTGAAAGGCTTAGCTGAAATGCAGTGTACCCATTAATTACATACAGGAGTTTGTCAAGTTACGGATATACTCTTGGTATAGTTTTGCTTCATTTAACATACTTTTAAATTCTACAATTTTTCGTAAAACAATTTATAGATTCTATTTAGACCTTAATTATAAGAGGGACTCTGGGTTAGCATGTATTTGAGAATCGCCTAACAGGTTTAAATTGCCAGTTTTAAGTGAAGTATTTCGTGGTTATGTACACCCTTTTCCTCATTCCTCATACAGTTTTTCCAATAAAAGCCTATTTACAAGGGATAGAATCTAAAATAAATGTTTTTCCTCAACATAGCAATTCAGAGGCACATCGAAGGAGGTGATCCTGCCCCTCTACTCTGCTCTCTTGAGACCTCACCTGGAGTATTGTGTGCAGTTCTGGTGTCCTCCACATAAAAAGGACATGGAACTGCTGGAACAGGTCCAGAGGAGGGCCACGAGAATGATCAGGGGACTGGAGCACCTCCCGTATGAAGATAGGCTGAGGAAGTTGGGGCTGTTCAGCCTGGAGAAGAGAAGGCTGCATGGAGACCTCATAGCAGCCTTCCAGTGTCTGAAGGGGGCCTATAGGGATGCTGGGAAGGGACTCTTCATTAAGGACTGTAGTGATAGGACAAGGGGTAATGGGTTAAAACTTAAACAGGGGAAATTTAGATTGGATAAAAGGAAGAAATTCTTTACTGTAAGGGTGGTGAGGCATTGGAATGGGCTGCCCAGGGAAGTTGTGAATGCTTCATCCCTGGCCGTGTTCAAGGACAGGTTGGACAGAACCTTGGGTGACATGGTTCAGTGTGAGGTGTCCCTGCCCATGTCAGGGAGGTTGGAACTAGATGATCTTAAGGTCCTTTCCAATCCTAACTATTCTATGATTCTATTTTTGTTTGAATTTTGATATTCCTTTGGAAGCTCCTGAATGATAATCTTGATCAGACTTCCAACACAGGAGAAGGGAAATCAACAAGATAACTTATGTATTGAAAACTACAAAATCCTGAATTCTGTCAGATATTCTACGTGTATTCTACAACAACAAATGACAAAGTATTTTTTTCCCCGAACGTAACAATTTATCCATTATAATAGTTATATTTTTAAAGAGGTCAAATAATAAAATGTCCTAAATACTAAGACAGTATTTTCTATTTAAGAAAATAAATTTCCCCTGTTAATAGATAAGGTACAGTAAAATACAAGTGGCATGAGATAAAACTCCTTTTGGATAACATCATTTAGTTTCTGCAGAAGCTGTACTCCCAAAGACAAAAAATTGCAAAAGATCTGGAAGTAATTGGAAACTATTGTATTGTTTTGGGCTACAGACAAAAAAAAAAAAAGCAAAAAAAAAAAGCAATTGAAATCTAAATCTGATGTAAGAAGGAACTACACTGCAAAAAGTAAATGGTTTTGGTTTTTTTCTTAAATTGCATGGTGTATTGAAGAAATCTGCCACTCCAACAGCAACACAGCTGTGACATGCTCAACTAGGCTGAGGGAACAAAGACCAGCTAATCAAGCACAGATCTTGTCAAACAACCAATCTTCATCCATTTTACACTACATGCCTATTTTACGAAAAGTGAAAATCATTATATGTATACTATGAATTATCTAGAAAAAAAAAATCTTTCAAGTACTTGAATGTATGTTTTTCATTTATATAAGAAATAAAGAAAATAAAACCTTAAAATTAACCTCAATTTTAATCTAGTTATGTAGGTGATACTAGGAAAAAATAAAATTGGTGAAGGGAAGCAAGTTACAGTACAAAAGAGATTCTGAAAATACAAAGAGTATAACTTTTTGTTCTTCCCCAAATCCACAAATGATGCACTATCCCTACAGGAGTTCCTTTAAAACTTAAAATGTATTTTTCACAGAAACTCCAAATTCCTTTGGGGGAAAGGCTTGATTGCATATCCCTCAGAGTCTACAAGGCTGCCATATGAACTGAATTATCCATGACATGTACCTTCAGACATTTGTAATGTGATATTTCATTTAAATTTAGACCATACCTTGGACGTGAGCCGCTGGCAATGTTGATTTTATTCAGGAGCTCAGATAAGAAAAAAATTCTGACATCCTTGCTAATCTGTAGTTGTTAACATGGAAATTCCAACATAAAGAGCATAAAAGCACCTAATTTGCTGTAGCAAATGAAAGGAAAACAAACTTTGCATTTCCCTTTCCTTTTCAATGTCTAAAGTTACTTTGTTCTGTGCAAACAAAAGTGTACTTCTCAAAGGTTTTTTAATATTGGCATCTATCTTTTGAGTGACACATTTCAAAACTTCCCCACATAACCTGTAAAATATCATTCAATTTGAATATGAAGGACTTCCCCATGTTAGGAGGGAAAGCCCTAGTTACATTAGGATTACTGAAAAAACACAGTACTTTATATAGTCTTTAAAGTTCATACTACTCAATTTATCATATGGAAAAGCTCAGGTAGCACTATCTCTCTTTTTATAGACATAAGTTAACCTCATTTGCTGCAAACGACATCTCCTACAGCTCCAAATTCCAAATTCTGTTAGCTATAGGGTGGATTACGGTATTTGTCTGTCTGCCATTCTCTTCTAGCCATGTTATGTATTTGTATTTTCATATTGTTTACCTTCTGTATTCTTTCGACAAACATTTTTAACATGTAAATATTTTTTTTTCTCCTGCAGTTAAATAGAACTACAGAACTGGTTGTTTTGTACACCTATAGGAATAAATGCAATATTCGGTGGAGATGCAATTTACAGAAGCTATACTTTTGGAGTTAGGAAGGTGAGGGGAGGAGAACGCAATTTGCACTTCTACAGCCCCCTGTTGATCAGTTCCTGTAGAAACATTTAACATCAGCAAACAGCATTACCTTCTCAAGTACTTAGTAATAAATGGACATCAGGATAGAAAATCTTTCTTATTTAGAAGACATGAAAACAACACTGAGTATCAGATGGGCTATGCAAACTATAAGCTTGCAGTTTCCCTGAGTAATTGGGTAGATGGAAAATAGATCTCCCAAGCAAACACTGAAGGGAATGAATAAATGTTCAAAACTTTAAAATGATCAGGTTCTTCACATTATTTTAGGTATAAAATTAATCTTATTTTTTAAATAGTAAAATATTTTGAAATAATAAATAACATGTATAATAGCAATAAAAATAACAAATCGATTTGCATTTGTTACACAGCTTTACTGGGATATCTAAAGAAAAAGCATTGCACAGAGCTTAAATTTCTCTCTCTTCCTTTCAATCAATATTTGAGGCAAAGTTTCATCTCTAGGGCCCTTAATGGCAGGAATTCCTGGAGCCAGCAAATGAGTAATGTTAAACCTATGATTAGATGATGAGGCCATCAAAGACACTAGACCTTAATGCTACATTCCACTTTATTCCTGAGAACTGCAGTAAACCCCATGGCTAGAGAAGAAAAGACTGTAAGTTATTCCTTTCCTCCTGAAAATGTTTCAAAAATTGCTAAAAAAAAAAAAAAAAAGAAAGAAAGAAAGAAAAGAGAAAGAAATAAAAAAGTTGCATGACATGAAGATAGAGCTCAAAAGCCTTAATGGACCTTTTGGAATTTTCCTGGAACCCAGGACTTCACAATTAGGTAACAAATTTTTCCAGTACCCTGCTGGAGCAAGTTTGAAGTTTAAAACCCACTGAGGATTCCTGCCAGGGATGTATTTTTCTTTTACTTTTCCCTAACCTATATCCACCCTGGCTAAAAGAGGAAGAAAAGAAAAGAAAAAAAAAAAAAAGAAAGGAAGAGGAAAAAAAAGAAAACAAGATTTAATGCTTTCCTTATGACACAAGCTTTAAGAAATGCAACCTACGGACTGGCAAACAGCAGGTAAGTTGGAGCCCCCTCCCACAAAATCAGTTGTAAATGTTAATTATTTTTAGACAGATTTCTCAAAAGTAGATCTTAATTTCAATTACCCCTAGGAATTAATTGTTTTTAGTACATTTTTGGTGCATGTTCTTCATGTGCAACAGTAAAGACACAAACAAGTACTTTCCCTTAATAATACTAGAACAAGTATTTTTATACACTACCTTGGTTTGAATTTAACTTATATTATAAACCTATGGGGTACTTGGCAAATTTTAGAAATATAAAATATAGAAATATAAAATTAGAAATACAAAAACTTGTGAAGTTATTTGGATGTTTTAGGCCATCTTTTTTTTCTTCTAATTTACAAAGTGAGCAAAATTCTGAAATGTTTGCTGATAGCACTGGGAGTTTAAAGTAGAAAGCTATATATATATATGAAATTAACCAATAACACAATAACACTTCTGTCAAAACAAATAACATTAAAATTGAGATACAAACAATCCAAACGGTATGAAGTATTTTAGCTTTGAATTTTTCACTTGTGAATGCAATTAAAAATGTTACTTTATTCAGATTTCTGAGAAACCCATTACTGCTTTGCTAAAAAAAACCCAACAATTAACCACAGCATTTTAAAAATAGAAATACTCCACTTTTGCATGTTCTTGAGGACAACCTAAACCATGTTCTGCTTTTTATGTACTGACAGCTACATAAAAGATCCAGTAAATTATATCATGTATATCAAAAGTAATAGTCACCTCAAAGACAGGTTTAAAAAAATTACTTATTCAAAGACAAATTTCAACATAAAATTATGACAATAGTATCCTATTTATGTATTCTAAATAAGAACTGGCTTGAAAGAGAGTTCATAGCCAGAAAAAAGGCATAATGTACACCCACACACATTTGTAAAAGAAATGCAAATATACACTGTGTACCCTCTGAATACAGAGAAACTATGGAACTTGAAAAAAAAGATTAAAAATCTAGACTTTATATGCTACCAGGAGAGATTAACTTGTATCTTCTTATACTGAAATGGAAGAATGAAACAAACAGCATGATACAGTTCTTAGCCTGGCAGTAATCCAGCACTATGCAAAAAAAACTAATACAGTTAAAGCCAGAGAATGTCTTACCTGTGAACAAAGTAGCATAACAAGTTCGACCACTGAAGTACTTGACTTCATGCAAACCAGACCTGCAATAAATAGTAAAAAAAAAATTTAATATTGGTGATATTTAGTTATCATAACTCCATGGCTTCAGAAATTCCATTAACTATCTGTAACATGTATTTATTATCACTCAAATTCACTAAAACAAGTTCAAGGCACAATTATCTGAGAATTTGATATTCAAATACACTTAAATGTTCAGAAAGCATCAACATTTTCACCAATCTATACCAGCTTCAAGACAGAAAGTTTTTTAATCACTGCCTAATAACATTGCCACTATTAGAAATATTTGTTTGCAGCTTTGGAAATGCAAATTTACCTTCTGAGAGGGGGATAGCATATTCAAGTTTTTAAAAGACACATTATAAAGAGACATAGAGAAAATTACGCTTTACTGTTAACTTTATATAGTAGCTTCTGTTATTTAAACTCACATAGAAATTAACATGATGGTTTCAGGCATAGAAATACTTTGGGTGTATTAAATAACTGAGAAATTCACAAACATAAAGCTTGCAACTGAGGACTAAATAGGAAGCTGAAAAGCAAACTGAAGTGTTTTAAGTAGGTTTCTACAAACAGCGATTAGAGACAAAAGCACTCCTACACAATAGCACATATACTTATTGCAGGTAGTGGATAAATACCCTTTTGTGCCCATTTTGCTAACAACCCCATCCTTATTGTATAGTACCACAGAACAAGCTGTAAGAAGCTACCAGGATTCCATTCTATCAGATATATGGGCAGACAGTTAACTAATGAAATAAGAGGCAGATGTGCAAAGCTCATTTAGGGAGACAATTGCTGTAATTGATCAGCTATTCTCAAGCTCAAGTGCTAGAGGAGCAGAAAGATTAATGGGATACTTATCACCTGCAAGCTACCTCCACTGTTTGAAAGCTGACAAAGAAAATCCAAACAGAAGACTCTACAGTTAAACAAATGCAGGTAGCAGAGACATATCAAATATTTTATCACAGGATGTTCTGGTTTATTTTTAATCCACCTATATTCTGTAGAACTAAAAAAAATCTGTCATGCCCTCACTTATCATCATTTAAAATCATACCTCAGATGTATTAAAATATGACCAAGGCAATATAATGCTCTTACAAAGATATTCCCATACTACAGTCTTCTAAATTGGTACATGTCTTCGCCTTCTGATTTCACATCAAAAGAACAAATGTATCCAGAATAAGCATCCAACACAGCTACAAAAAATAAACCAAGTAAATTACATAGCTAATATTATTCATAATCAGTAGTTTCTTTGCATCTTCATCAGGTTTCCAAATAGAAGAGAAAACTCAATACAAAATATACATATTAAACTCATGAGTACTTCCTGGCTGAATCTATTAAATTTGAAGTTCTCAACTTTCTGAGACAGTTGTGTAGCTGTTGTCACCTGTGTAGCTTCAAACAATATGAAAAGAAGTTTGGAGCATGGCTCAAACCAAACATGCCTAAATGGCACAAAGGTAGGATAAGTACTTATGATTACCGTCCAGATAAAAATGATGATCTAGTCTTAATGACACAAATGCTGTGTACATAATAAAACAGGACTCCCTGTATGAAGGATGTAATAATTACATTAGTGCAAACTTTTCTATTTACAGTAATAATTTCTATATGCTATATGTAACTTTTTAATAGTTTGATGATTCTATGGGCTTGTCTAAAGTGGTTGTCTGACCTAAAATTATTTTCTCAATTTGTCTAGACATCATTTGATAATTTTTGCATTTCACATTTAATCAATTGCCAGCATGGATGCAGTTTTCTTGCATTCAAAAAGCAAATCAAACTGAGTTTGATGAAATTCAGGAAGAGGAGATACAGTTAAGGTTACAGGGCCTAGTTAGCACATCAGCAGGCCAGTTCTGTAATTGCCTGCTGATGACCCAATCCACTGATAATAGCTAGTAACACCTCTTATAACTTCAAAACTTGAGATTCTAAGAGGCTGGCTTTTATGTAAAAAAGAAACAAATAACTATCTTAGAGACTAGCAGTTTTCACATCTGAAAATACAGAATAGGAGAGCCTCATAAAAGAAGTTCAATGTCAGAGATGGACGCAAGGAATAGCCTTTGTAGAGGGCTGTCTACATCAGAAATTAACTGTGCAATATTCCAATTATAAATAAGCAAAAATAAGAGTAGCCATGACAGAAAATGGGGAATACCATGCAACTTCATGGGTAGGAAGAAAAAATAGAAACAGAAATATTTTCTGTTCAACTTTAAGTACTCATACCATACATTCCTTGAAGTAAAAGTGAATACAGAAACATGAACCGTTCATAAAAAGGGCCACCTTTTCACGTTATAAGTTTCTTGTTTATCAGTCTCTTAGTCCCACTTCAGGGACTCCTTCCACACAAAGCATGAGGAAAAGTGTGTGCCCTCCATTATATGCTCCATTTCCTCCTTCCTAGCTGCCAAAGGCTCTACTGCGCTTCTTCCCTTTTTTGCTTATTCATGATTAAGCAGTTAAGATTTGAATTAAGCAAAGATTTTCTTTCTGTTACACAAACTACAATAAATCTTCAGAGTTTACTGTGAGATCTGTTGTGGAGTCAATAGCACAGAATGACAAAACCAGTTCAGACCTAATGGAGGACAGACCCATTTCTGCCTACTAGGAAAAACTGTCAGAATGCAATCTCTGGTTTATGAAGATTCCACATAATCAAAAGTTGTAGAGGGAAATAATAATTCTCCTCTGCTTAACTTATCCTACACACAACAGAAAAAAGAAATAATTTTAATACTCTTTTTGTTTTTAAATTTGCACAATCCTCTGTTCTAGGAAGTCAAACTTCTGCAAACTGCCTTACTGCTTTTAGCATGGAACAGACACTGAAATGATTTACTTCATTAGACAGTATATTTTTTACCAGACAAAAATAGAAAAGGAGAAAGAAAATGTCCTGCTCCCATTTTACAGACAGAAGATACAAACTGGTTAAGGTATCATGACAAAAATCAAAACTAGAATTTGTAACATGAACGAGAATAAAGAAAAATCTCCTAAACCCCAAACACACTGACAGCTGCATTTGTTCTTTCTCTTTACTGTTTCGCAGGATTTGACAGACTTTTAGAGTGTGTAAGATTTTATTACTTTTAACATAAAGAGAAACCAAAATGGTAACAAGCTTTGAAAAATAATGGTTTCTCTGATGGAAGAGAGCACACATATCTATTTTCAGTTCTCTTCCCTCCCTCCCCCAACTTAACCCCAGTGAAAAAAAGTATTCCCATTTCAAACTAAAACTGTTGCCTGCATTCTTCAGCCTCAGATAAATTCTTCCTATACCATCTGTATCAAATGCCATTAAGGAAGCTAATGTAATTACTAAAATACAAGTGGATATTTCCTGCATACAGGAAGGTTAAAAAGGGCACTCTTTAACTGAATGGAGTATGTGCTCTTTATATTTGCTGTTCTTAGTACTTTTCTTCATGGTCTATTCTCAGTCCATTAAATATAGCCATCAAAATTCAGCAATTTGATGGCAACAATGACCACATATATGGATGCAAAAACTGGGAGCATCAAGTGCATGACCTTAGCTAATCTGGAATAAATGATGTATGTCTGGCAATTATCTTGAAAAGCTCTAGTTTACTTGACTTCTTTTTCAGTGTTCTGTTGTCCCAGATATGCTAATTATTTCTTTTCACTATGACTTATTAATGTCTAAAAAAAGATTAATTTCAACTACACTATTTCAGTGATGCCTGTGGCATTAATGAAGTCATGGGTTCAAAACGTCGAAGTCGACATGCTGAATTGGTCAGTGTGAATTTCTATTGTGAAGAAATATAATGTAGGCTGATAAAATCAATTTAAAAAAAATCCTTGTGAAATAAGATCATGGTTTTGAACTTCTTTTTATTATTATTAATACAATGTGTGTATGAGTCTAAGTGAATACCACCACAGTTTCATCTGGTCTTTATCAAGGTTTGCCTGCATTTTCTGTCAATGATTTTACTTTGTGTCAACCTAAACCTTTATTGGAACTGGAATCAATTGTAATATTAGCAAAACCAAAAGTTAAATAGTTTTATATCTTATGTTCAACTTCAAAAAAAAAGAATGCCATTAACTATACAGCCAGGAGAAACCTTTCACTCAGTTATAACTTATCTTAAAGTCTCAGGTATGACTAAATAAAAAGCTTGAGAAAGTTTAATCCATTTAACCCTGTTCACAGATAAACCTTGGCCTTTATTACTCCTGTATAGAGTCGATCAAAGCTACAAGAGCTTTGACAGAAAAAAATGCTTATGACAAAATAAAGATGTTATTATATGCATTATTTTATAAATATATGAAAAGCAAATAAAATATACTTAAAAATGAGCATATGGTCCTAAATGTAGTAAAAAAAAAAAACCAAAACCACAACACAAACCCTCCAGAAAATACCAGAATTAATCTTTTTAACATATATTTTTGTAAGGTCAGCTATTTCTATTTCCTAGTGATATAGTCTTCATGTACTTTAAACAAAACTTCTGTGCCCAATGAGAGAGTAGGAAATTTCCACTGGTAATTGTCACTCAGAACTCGTACCTTCATTTTTGATACACTATTCCCTTATACTCTGTTCAACATTTGTTAGGAATGGCACAACAAAGTTTCAAGGACAGTTTATGCTGCTGACAGAAACTAAAGCATGTTTGTCTGTGACAGTGCTAGGAAAAAACTGAAGGTAATATTTTGAACTGTAAATGCGAGTTTTCCTTCAAGTTTATTTGTTCTTGCAAAATGTCCTTCTTCTGCCAGCAAAATCTTATGATGAATGTTTTCTTCAAATATTTGCATAAATCCAACTTAGAATCAAAGAAATAAACTTGGGATTTCTTTCTTGAATATAAATAAAAATTACTTGGATAGGTTAAATTTACATTATTCCCTCTCTGCCATATTTGTCATTCAGAGAAACCTAGATTCAAATTGATGTTTTTAATCAATTATCAAGTTGTTGGTGAGTTCATTACAGATCTAAGAAGATGGAGGGAAAATGTGAAGATAGTTGAAAAGTTTTAAAGTAAATGCTAAGTATGTAAACCTCTTAACTAAAATGACAGATGTTCTTATTCCAAAGCAATTATTAGGAAAAAAAAAAAAAAGGCAAGATATGTATCAAACAGAATGTAATGTTTTGCAAGATTACACTCAAAGTTTTTAGAACTATACACATGTCACATATTTTGTAGATATTTAAATTATGCTAATGGTCTTAATTTATGAAAAGCAAAGGCTGGCATATATTCAGGAATTGCAGAAAGTCTGCAGATGGAAATCACAGCCTTGCTGCAAAATAATTAAAACTTCACCTTCACTAGATGAAAGGAAATGCTATTCCAAAGACCATAACTCACTAAAATACCAAAGTCAGGGTTATGGATTTAACAATTCCCTTCTGCAGCCTTGATTGGCAGAACACAACATTACCACCAACCATAGGGACCATGAAAGATGGCTGTATTAGTACTCCAGACCATACTTTGTATGGATAGATCTCCTCTACAGAGCAGAAATGTGACACAGATAAACATGATGAATGTGAATTTGACTCAGTGCTTTTGTAGTTGATCAAGATAGTTATACTTCTTTTATGATGTTTTGTTTTGGTGAAAGGCACTTCACAACACATCCTATTTTCTTTATATCCAGTACCTAAAAACCTAGAAATGGTATCATTCAGGCTATCAAATGAAATACCTTTAAAATATTATCAGAAATCTTTAGAATGTATATCTTAAGATAAACACCTCAAATAAATGCAGACAGATCAACAGAAAAAAAAACCAGATTTTAATATGTTCAAACCCAGCTCTAATGGTTTGGCCATTTAATCATATTTGTGAAATAAAACAGGTCTTAATACTAGGATAATGTTTAAAAGAATAAGAACGTTATGTAACAGTTTCTTGAATTATTTTATTATAGCAAGACAACCTATACTTCTTCACCACTGCAGTTACTAAAAGGAATCTGAATGAGGACTATAAAATATCCAGATGGAATCACAGAATGGCAAAAACCCTTGACAGCACACCCACAGAGAGGGGATTTATTACAATGTATACATGATTTACTTCATAAAATTCCAGACTTTCATACTGTGCTCCCATGTGCTGTAATGATATTGACAAAACTGATGTTGGTGCCACATTACTCTGAAAAGTCCAGCCTCATATCAACATGTGGAATTTCTGTCTATTTTGCATTTGTTAACATGATGTACAAATTCTCATTCATTAACTACGAAGGTGATCACTTAATCGATAAAATGAATCCACTACCACTGTTCAGTTTCACCTCTCCCTGAGGATTTTAAAAACTGATCCAACTTTTCATTGTTAGCACCTGTGCTAATTTTTTTCTTGGCCAACGGTCCATTGGGATTTACTCAATATAAGCATTTCTATTTCCCTGTCCTCCTCTTAAAACTGTAACTTTTTGGATGGACCTTTTTTCAAACAGTTGTTGAAGTTAACTAATATGCTTATCTAATTGCTATACCAGAACAGATCTAAAATTCAGAAAAAACTTAAGAGTTTCTGGATAATCCAATCTTATTTACCTAGAAAGAGTCTCAATGAAAACCATTCCACTTTTTTCTAAAGACCCAACAGTGTTTAGAATCCTGAATGTCTTCTGATTTCCCCCTTTATCCTATGATATTCCTTAATAAAGTGGCTCAGAGTTGTGGCTAAATTTCTGCCACAGCTGCTGCCCAGGATGCTTTATTTCAATGTATGGAATAAGGACAAAAAAAAAAAAAAAAAAAAAAAAGGAAGCCATTTAAAAATTAACTTAAAATGCATAAAGTTAATTTTTTTTCAAGTTTTGTCATGATATTTTCTCAAAATGCCATTCCTTTCCTGATCAAGGTGCTATTCTTGTGATGAATTTTGTAGAAAAATTACTAAATAAAAACAACCAATACCAGAATAGAAGTTGCCACATATTCCATACATCTGGGGAAAAACCCCAACCATTCTGAAATTTCATGTTCTACCGATCCCTCACATTTTTCTTATTTAAATGAAGAAACATCTACCCCTCCTTCCTCTTTTTTTCCCAGTCCTTCACCTCCTCTCAAATCTGTGTTAGAGGAAATACATTTTGGAAGAATTACCTCAACAGTGAATTCTTTTCAAAGAAGTACACAAGCCAATTTCACTCATTAACACAAGAAAATGTTTGTATTTTGTACCTTCACTACACTGTTTTCCCTTCACCTCAAGAACCTCTTCCAGTTCTTTCTAAAGCTGTCAAAAGTGACATCCTGGATAAGATGGATCGTAAGCATGATCCCTAATGACAGTCTCTACAATATCATGCTTTCCTTGAAAATGCATTACTCACTGTCACTTTTCCTTAAGTTTGTCTTTTTTTTTTTTTCCTTCTTTCTACTACTACCTTCTAGTTCTTTGTCACATTCTTTCCTACTATAGGGGGAATATTATCATCATGGCATGACGCAACTAAAATACGTGTATGGCAAATGATGACAAAAAAAGAAGGCAAGAAAGTAAAACCACTTACTCATTACTAGTCCTCCTTACTTCTTACTTCCTTATATTTCTTCTCCTTGGCAACCTTAGGGCCATACTGAGAGATCAATGAGTGAACTAGAGCAGCTTGCAAGTACCATGACAAAGTATAACATCCCAGAACTCATGCAGCTTCCAAAATTTTTACGGTCAAGATGACCATCTTTGTATCTAGTTGAGCACACTGTTGGTGACCTAATATTTTGTTTAGATAGTAACTGTTTTCTGGAACTTTGATAACAAGTTAAAAAAAAATATTTCAATTTCCACACTGAACTTTGCTGACCTGAATTGGCAGCCATCAGGTCTTGCTCGTCTCCTGAAGCCCTACTGACAAATGGTAATCACTCTAAAACAGCGCTACTCAAAACACAGAACCACCAGTCATAGATCTCTTGAAATAACTTGTATTTCTTGTGTTTCAGTTTTCTTTATTTACTTGACAGTAACATTGTTATGGGCTCTCCTTAGACCTGTTTTGACATCACTCTGCCATCTTAATTTGACATATCACAAGTGTCTCTGTTGTCTCACAAGTTCTTTCAGCATGAGGGTTTTCCATTGCAAGAAAATCTCCACAGACAGCATCACTATTAGTATATAAAGACCGGCTCATAAAATTCCACACACCAACAGACAAAAATAAGACATGCTATAAACCAATATATGTTTAGCAGGTTTGTTTTTTCTGGGGGAGAGGTAAATTTTGACATAAAGTTACACTGAACACAGTAAAGATATATTCTCTTAGTCCTTGCAAAAATAATCCCAGATCTGTAGAGAGTCTGTTAATATCTAGATAGATCAGGCTTGATGGTTCATTAATGTTTATGTCATCATTAACATTGTTTTCTATCAAAACCAAAAGGGTCTATAAACTGGCATATTTTAAAGATTCAAGCGTAGTAGTTTCTCAAGCTAATTGATTCGTGGGAAACGGGCGAGGTGCCTGAGGATTGGCGGATGGCAAAGGTCACACCAATCTATAAGAAGGGCAAGAAGGAGGACCCGGGTAATTATAGACCGGTCAGCCTTACCTCCATCCCTGGAAAGGTGATGGAACAACTTATTCTTGACTCCATCACTAGGCATATCAAGGACGAGGGGGTCATTAAGAACAGCCAACATGGTTTTATGAGGGGGAAGTCATGTATGACCAACCTTATAGCCTTCTATGAGGAAGTGACTAGGTGGAGGGATGATGGTAGAGCGGTAGATGTAGTTTTTCTTGATTTCAGTAAGGCATTTGATACTGTCTCCCACAGCATCCTCATAGATAAGCTAAAGAAGTGTGGGCTTGACGATCACGTAGTGAGGTGGATCGAGAACTGGTTGAAAGGAAGAAGGCAGAGAGTTGTGGTCAATGGCGCAGAATCTAGCTGGAGGTCTGTGACTAGTGGAGTCCCTCAGGGGTCGGTGCTGGGACCGGTGCTGTTTAATATTTTCATCAATGACCTGGATGAGGGAACTGAGTGCACCCTCAGCAAGTTTGCTGATGACACAAAACTGGGAGGAGTGGCTGACACACCAGAGGACTGTGCTGCCATTCAGCGAGACCTGGACAGGCTGGAGAGTTGGGCGGGGAGAAACTTGATGAAATTTAACAAGGGCAAGTGTAGAGTCTTGCATCTGGGGAAGAACAACCCCATGTACCAGTACAGGTTGGGGGGTGACCTGCTGGAAAGTAGCGAAGGGGAAAGGGACCTGGGGGTCCTGGTGGATAGGAGGATGACCATGAGCCAGCAATGTGCTCTTGTGGCCAAGAAGGCAAATGGCATCTTAGGGTGCATTAGAAAGGGAGTGGTTAGTAGGTCAAGAGAGGTTCTCCTCCCCCTCTACTCAGCCTTGGTGAGGCCGCATCTGGAATATTGCGTCCAGTTCTGGGCCCCTCTGTTCAAGAAGGACAGGGAATTGCTTGAAGGAGTCCAGCGCAGAGCCACAAAGATGATTAAGGGAGTGGAACATCTCCCTTATGAGGAGAGGCTGAGGGAGCTGGGTCTCTTTAGCTTGGAGAAGAGGAGACTGAGGGGTGACCTCATCAATGTTTACAAATATGTAAAGGGTAGGTGTCAGGATGATGGAGCTAGGCTTTTTTCAGTGATATCCAGTGATAGGACAAGGGGCAATGGGTGTAAACTGGAGCATAGGAAATTCCACGTTAACATCAGGAAGAACTTCTTTAGTGTAAGAGTGACAGAGCACTGGAACAGGTTGCCCAGGGGGGTTGTGGAGTCTCCTACACTGGAGATATTCAAGGCCCGCCTGGACAAGTTCCTGTGTGATGTACTGTAGGTTACCCTGCTCTTGCAGGGGGGTTGGACTAGATGATCTTTTTAGGTCCCTTCCAACCCTTGGGATTCTGTGATTCTGTGATTCAAGAGTTCTTGTGGAATATTCTTTCTTTATGCCATGCAAACAAGCACATCCATATCCAATAGGATATGGAACTGTGTAAGCGCCTTTAAATCATTAGGACAAGTAAGGAAGTTTTGTAAACTTGGTCAATGATTAAAAGGTTTTAGTCTGGGTCATAAAAGCAGGTGGTAAGTTGAGAGAGAGTTAAGGAACACAGAAGGAGAAACTTTGACCAGCCCTAATGAGATTAGTTTTGTAAAGAATCTGGACATAGAGCTCAGGCTACACAGAAAAGGATTATTAAACTGTGCTTCATGAGAAATACACCTTTCAGGGCAAAATCTGATACAGAGATGTTATTTTCACCCTATAGTTTATCAGAGTTAGGTAGTTTGGAAAATACTGCTGAGATAATAAAGTAGATTGATTCCATTTTTAAGCCTTTACAGGCAAAAGGGTGGGGCAAATACCAGCCCAACTGTTTCAAGTCCAAAATCAGGCAGAGTCCCCTGCTGAGTTCTGAATGATGAATTAAGTGGAATAAGAACCAGAGAACCTCTGGCTGTGGGGAGCTTCAGTCACAGCATGAACATCCTGTAGATACTGAATACCTTTCTGGCATACCACCTCGTTTTTCTTTGGACCTGGACAGTAGAGGAGAAAATAAAGGGGGAAAAGGTCGCTGTTCTAAAAAACAAATTGTACAACTTTGTCCAGTGTTACCATGCAGCACTGCTGTATACCTGATATGATGATTCCACCTACAGGCTATGTTACAGTAGTGCCTGTACATGTTTAGAACTTCCTCAAGAATCTTAAAAAAATTATTTCCTTGAAATAACATTGAATAAATTTCTTGCTACTCTTTTTGTAGTAGGAGACAACCTTACTGAGAAAAAAAAAAGGGGGGGGGAAAGAAGATTATTTTCCATGAAAGCTGAAAATTAGTACAAGAAGGGAGACTTCTGCCCTGGATGGTATTAGGACAAAGAATTATGATGTCCTCAGGGAGGGTGTTCTAGAGTTTTAAGGCAAAAATACCAGTCCTTCCCAGGCCTTATGGCTTGCAACTGGAACAGAGGCTACTAGCTTGAAAAAGGAACTTGTGAGACAGTGCTCAATACTGCTGAAGGTAAGGGGACCCAAAGACCACAAACAACTCCTTTTCTTGCTCTTTAAAGGTTCCAGTATTGTGTGTATTTCTTTACGTTCTTTTAAAGAACAGCAACTGGTATTGTTTGGTTTCTAATTATGTAATTTTTATAGCAGCACTTTCAACAGTAATTTAGCAACTTAAAACATCTAGTGGCTTTTTTATTTTCAAGGATAACTAGCAGAGCTTCTTTTCAGCAAACCTGACTACACTGCTACCAGCTTTGTTATCCTGAGGGCATGTATTTTTTTTACTGCTGCATTATCTTAACCCCTTCCATTGAATATATGTAGCTGATTATAAACTTTACAATCAGTCTTACATTTTTAGTAATTTTTTCTCCATTGGTAAAGCAACAGACCCACCCCAACTTCTGCTTAATGGGAAATCCATACATTTTGGATTGTAAAGATATCTTGATTCTTAATTAATGTAATAACAATAATATAATCAAGGACATATAATCTCAGTGCCAACAACAATTTCGACCCTTAAGTTACGTAGGGACCACACAAGCCAAAGACAAAGGAGAAGGCATGAGCAGTTAACCTCTGCTACATAGTCTAATGCATCTTAGTAAGTGTCTAATTCATTAGACAGGGATAGAGTGGCTCATATGTGCAATTAATTATTGGCAGGTTTACTTTCAAAAATGTGCCAGATGCTATGCATTTCCTAGTTGCTATCTGGTTCTCTGATCTATCCTGTTTCCTTCCATGTTAAACATCTGTTCAGAACATACTTCTGCACACAGGAACTTCAGTAATTCAAGAGTTAAACCTTCAGAATTGAATGAATGTGTCTCCTCTTCACTTTCGGGTGTTTGTAATTATATCTCTTTAAAGACATCATAAAGGAATATTATGTGAAAGAAAAACGTTCTGTAACTGGAGTAAGGGTCATTATAGTTTGAATATAAACACTGTAGATAAACAAGAGAGACTTCTACTGTGGCACCTGCTCTTTAGTTCCTCCTCTGAATGCCAGTATTGGGATCTGTCTTGTCACTGATAGCATATTTTGAAAAACACAGTGGAAGTTGTAAAGCTTTGAACCCTGGCGCTGCTGGAGTGTGTATAAATAGATAGGCAGATTTGAATATCCATTTAACCTTTGATAATTTCTTCGTTCCTACCCTACAGACTTCTGGAAAACTGGTGTTGTTTTCTGTCTCCATGTGTATCAGACTCATCAGTGTTTTTTAGTAAGAAATACTTTCAGTCCTGAAGTGTTTGCAGAAACATGAGCAGACTGTGAAGCCTTTCAATAAGATACTAAGAACTAATCACAGATAATTTCTTATAACAAAGTTCTTAAAAGCCTACAAGTAGCAGTTTGAAATTCATGATTCATTTTTTTTCTGTTTATGAGTGGATTACAATATGTGTAGGCAAGATTTCAATCAGCAGCAGCATTTTTAATTATATCCATTGGAGGATTTCAAGGGTTTTCATGTCCTGTTTCAAAATTACCTATTATTTTCTTGGTAAAAACAGAATTACATTATTTTCTTGGTAAAAAACAAATCTTGCAAATTACTTGCAAAAATTCATAAAGTAATAAAGGAAAATAATTAAAAATATCCCCCAATGCAAACCAACACTCAAAGCTTGAAACAATATGAAGTTATTCAATGTCTTTTTAGTAATGATGAATGTTTTTAAACTTACTGAAGAAAAGCATTACCTGCAACTCATTTGTGTTCAAACCTTATTATCTAAATGGGGTTTGTTTTCTGTCTGAATGTGAATTCACTGGGATCCTTTTACAACTGTTTACAGTGTGAGATAAAAAGAAATCTGTGAACAGGAATCCTACTACCACAAGTTAGGGAAATTTGTCTTCCAGAAGATTGGGTCAGGCAATTCACTGGCTTTAACTGCCCTGTGCTAAGCCTGCAGCATAACCTCTTACTAGAATTATAAAAAGGACACCTAGGGCACATGGAAAGAAAGGAGAAGGAGGCGGCAGGGCAGGGAAAAAATATGTTATGAATTCCTTAGCCTTGAAAACCAATGCAGTGTTCTTGCCCCAGTACAAACCAAACAGTCCATATGATTCTTGACCCTGAACTGAACAGAGTGATCATGTAGACTGAGACACACACTGCAAATGGCACTAGCCTGACCTCCCTGCAGAAAGAGTTTTCACATTCACCTTGATTTCTAACAGGAATTCTCTGATGTCTAACCATAACTGGTATGAGCTTTATATGAAGCTTGTCTGAATGCAGAGAAAGGAGAAAATGTTATATACTAAAATGAGCTTCAAGATAATGATTAAAGAACTCCGCAAATAAAAATAAGAATCACTTTCTACATACGTATATATACACATACACACAAACACACGTGAGAATTCAAAAGAAAGGCTTGTTTCATACAGTGACTTCAACGCAGACCATCTTTGATGCCTCAAGGGACGATAATATATCCTTGACTTCATCTGCAGTTGAGAGGCAGTCAACCACAGAAAAAGGGAAAAAACACTACTTGTACTGATCTGTGCGGGTGGATAGCTGACTTAGAAGTACGTCTGTCTATGACCATGTGAACAAATGCAGTGACGGCAATGTTAGAGCAAATTAAGGTTAATGGCACATACGAAACTGGGATTCACAGGCTCCCAAGCCACAAAGAAGCTCCAAAACCATTCAGCAAATACATGACATTTTTCCTCCTGAGAAGCTGGATCAAAGACTATATTTAGAAAGAATGTGTAAAATAGTCACAATTATCACAAATAACATCCGTCTCAATACTTGATGGTAAGCCCTAGTAAATTTTCCAATGTTATTTACCCTATTAGGCATCTGTTGATAGAAAGGCTAAGACATCCTGTACTATCTAACTTCTTTTTATCTCTTCTCTTTGGTACATTGAACCAATCAAACCCCTTACACTGTACTTTGTGTAGTTCATCTCCCATCCATCAATCACTCTTGTGGCCTGCTCTTCTGTTCCCTCTGCATGTGTGTGTATCCTTCTTGAAGTGCTGGCTATAGAACGGTCCTACCTCCAGATGGCAGGGGTTTGACTGAAGTTATGCACAAAAATTAAATCGCCTCCTCAGCTATCCTTCCTAGGCATGCAAATATTGCACAAGTCCTTGTTGCCTCAGCGCTGAGCTAAGAGAGCCCAGAGTATGCTAATTATTAGAACAATCCCTACATTCTTTGTGTGGGTTTGTCCCTCATCTCCTACCCTCCAGATATAGTTTATACTCTTTGATCCTAGAGATTGGACCCAGCATTTGTCTCTGTTGAAATTTGGCTTTTTATTGAGTTTCAGTTATTCCACAAAATAATTCAACATATCTCTCGAGTGGAATGCCTTTGCTTCTCATTTTGTATATCTCTGTCTAAGCAGCTAGCTTTGCCAGGAATAATTCTGCACTATAATAAAGATAGCTAGTAAAAATACCAAAGTAGGATTAAAAAGTGGCTTATAGAAATTTCAGCACTATGAATAGCTTCGCATTTTACTTATGTGTTCTTAATTGCAGTTTATGCAAATTTGAAAATCATAATACTATTTTTAAATTCCCTTTCTTTCTTACTTGCTAATATTTATTTTAATTAGAATGTTGGCTACACGCTGTGCTACAGACTGGTAAGCAATTACCCAAAGTCACATTAGTTGAAAGAAGGCATGCCTGGACAAACAAACAAATATATTTGGGATATGGCAGAGTGAGAGTAAAGAATGAGAGAACAATATGCATGGAAAATTAGGTTCTGCAAGAGGATGCACTCACAGATGCTTTATAGCACCTGTGCTCCTGAGCACAACAATAATACAAGGGTTCTGAGAAGCTTCCAAGGGAAAGCCAAGGGTCACATCACACATCAAAAAAGTACCTTCCCCCACCCCAAAGCATATGGGATTTCCAGATTACTGCAGTATCTTAGGAAAATGGTTATTGCAGTTTTCCTAATACAAAACTCAGTATTGTCCAAGGAAATCAGAAACTGATTGTGCCAGTGTTAGTAGATGCCACACTTCTGGTCTTTGGGAGCTTTTATAGTGTCATTTAGCACCCAAATTCTATTTGTGGTTTCTAAAGGATTTTTTTGGCAATTTTTCAGTTGTTTCAAGAAGCCTCCTGTCAAGCAGCATAGAAAGCTACTCCATCACCACTTCTACTGAATATTTTCATAAGGCTGTGTGGTGTGTTAATGAGGTGAAACAGGTTCTGCTCCCATCAGCATAGAACCATTTTCTGTCTCATCTGATTTGAACTGTGCATGTATCAGAAACATATCAAATGTACACCAAAGAATTGTTACGGAGTGCTTTTGGAGAAAGGCTACCTGGCTGACTTTCCATGAAGCTAATGATAAAGGAAAAGGAAAAGCATTGGTAATGTTTGTTTGGTACTTCCAAAAAAACAAAAAAAAAAAAAGGGGGGGAAAGCGTTGCATGTGACTATGTTTCAATCTTGGACCTATTGTTTCAGTTCAGGACACTCCAAGAATAGCTGTGGTGAAAATATTTTCGCACATCTGTGTTTGACAAAAAGAAGATTCAACTTTTCTTTTGGCTACAGATTAGATTACACTCATCTGTAACATTTTCACCTAAAAGCTAGAATGGTGTAATGCACTTTACATAGAGGGAATTTGCAGACCATATGGAAACTAGAATTACTGAAAACATATCTATGCAAGTGTTAAATGGAGCTCCACAATGAGTATAGGTAAACTCAAAAATGTGACCTAGACGTATTGCATGTTTGTTTCCAACTGGATTCTATATGGATGATTTTAACCTTTGCAACTTCTATTCTGTGAGGCATTAAAAGAAACTGAGTTGATGAACCATAGTAGGCTAGTTTCAGTACACTCTGTTTGAAGCTATTTGCATTCCATTGCAAATCAATCGTTTTTAACCTGTCACTGAGGAAAAAATTCCACTTACTTTCTGGGAAGTTGATGAAATACTTGAAATTCAGTCGAGTGCAAGAACTTGATTTAGAAAAAGGAGCGAAAATGAGTACTATTTTAGTAAAATTGAGAGTTTTACTGATAGATATCTATTCTGCAGTGTCAGATTACTACTTGATAGTGTTCCTTTGCTACCAGTCACATTTGGGAATTTATATGAACAAAAAGACAAAACAATTTTGAGTATGAGTGGCCCATGTTTTTGCCCTAGACTGACCAGATCATTGCAGCCCTTTTATTTCAACTCCACGCAAAAATTAAAAAGCCACTGCTTAGATATTAAGTATCATTCCCTCAAACAATAAATCAGCCAGTCTTCCATGGGACAGAATGATGACACAAGCTAAGGGAAAATGAGATGGCATGGTATGACTGCAAGATTTTTTGCCAAAAGTTTGAGACAGCTCAGCTACTACAAAAAAGTGAAATCATAACTAAGTTGTGTACACATTTCCAAATGTATATTAACAACACCTATCTCAAAGCATCAGCAGGAAGGATTCCATACCATAAAGAGATACTGAAAAACAGCAAGAAGAGGAAAGGTATATTTTTTATATATATATATATACTTATATATATATATTTATATTTCAAGCTTGAATAATCAGAGGAAGAGGACATGCTTTATAGAATGCAAGAAATACTTTTATGTGGTCAATCTGAAAAGCGGACAGCACCTTCAGACTTGATTAAATGAATTTTATTTGCTGCTTTTTGATTATTCTAACTAAAACTTTTACACATAAAGCAACAAATTAAACTATTTAATATAAAACTGACAAGCTAATCACTGCTTGCCAGTAAAACCCAAATTTAAATTATCAAAACCCCACAGAAATTCTATGTACTCACGTCTTGAATAATGCCACTAAAAACCTGTGTTTTGAGGAGTCAGTACATGGAGAGCACTTTAAAGCACTTCAGGGACCACCACTGGCACTTTTAATAAACAATGGCAGGAAATTTCTCAAAGTAAATCAGGTATCAGACTAGGAGAAAATTGAGAATTCTCTTTTAAAGGCAACTTAACTAAGCAAGAATTCAGTTTAGTTAAGATCAAGGGTCCCACACAGGCAATGAGAAAAAAAAAAGATGAGAAGTACCCAGTGACTATAAAAGCAGCTTTTCGAGTTCTCTGCTAAGAAGAAAAAAAGGCCAACTATTCTAGAGGGAGCAAACAGAAATTAGAGTCCTGCAGCATAAAATCTATGGTGTGCTTGAATTTTTTTCTTTACAAGTTGCTATTTCAATATCTTCGGAAGAAATGACTAGTTTTTTGAAATGAAAGGAATGCGAGTGATTGAAGAAAAGGTTGGACATAACATTAAGGAAGAATTATAGGAACGACAGTCCTTATTTTTGAACTCAGTGTTTGGTCTGTAACCAATGATTCCCGAGACTCAATTAGGTGGCTGATTCACAGATGGGAAAAAATTTGGAACAGCAGTACAAGTGGGTATCAGCAGAATGCTACAATAAAACCATGTCTCTCCCTGGACAGGCAATGAGATAAACTCCTACTGCCATACAGTTGTGGAGGTTCCTGTGGTCTCTAGCTTTTCAGTCTTTGTCATATGGTGGGAACTGTTGTAGCCTTCTTCTTGCTATGACTCTGACCAAAAGACAAAGTTGGAACAGCACTGATGAAGGAATTTTAATCTATGAAAGAGCTCAGGTGAAACCAAGATAATTTTAGTTGTATTGTTTAAAAACTATAGTGCAATTAATCAATTGTCAAATGGAAAAGGAAAACACTGCTAAGTATTTTGCAATCAACTTCATTGAAATAAGAGACTTAAGAATGGAATCTATCAAATATCTTACAGTCATCTCCACATTCTCAATGACTACCTCAGATAACTTCAGGTGCCATTAAGTGAGAACTGCGCCTTAAGTGAGAACTGCACCCTACTCATAGCTATAAAATAAACTGTATAAAATACCTGAAGCTTCTGAGATTTACCAAGCTGCTATACCATTCCTTTGTATTATTAAACAAACTTAAACAAGGGGAAGTTTAAATTGGATATAAGGAGGAAATTCTTTCCTGTTAGGGTGGTGAGACACTGGAATGGGTTGCCCAGGGAGGTTGTGAGTGCTCCATCCCTGGCAGTGTTCAAGGCCAGGTTGGATGAAGCCTTGGGTGGGATGGTTTAGTGTGAGGTGTCCCTGCCCCTGGCAGGGGGGTTGGAACTAGATGATCTTGAGGTCCTTTCCAACCCTAACTATTCTATGATTCTATAATAATATTATTAAATAATAATGAGACAGAAGGAAAAGGCTATTTAGAAGCACTTCCAGCATTAAAAGAGGGCCAACATTGTGGAGAGTAATAACTGAGTCCATAGGAAGATTGTACGCTAATATTTAGATAAAACACATGTATGATAGAAGGAGGTTTAGAATTTGAACACAAGGTTGTATTTTTAATTTGCAGTTGTTCACACATTATAAACTTTGCCTTAATGAGACTTTTTCCTCCCAGTAAAGAAGAAGATTTTATGTAAGAACAGTTCTGGAAGGCTGTATATATTCATCTGGATACATGATGTAGGAACAATGCATACCCATGCAAATGGAACAATGCATACTCATGTAAATTACCCCATCACTATTTTACCTGCATTCACAATGATTCATCAATTTCTGCATGAGCTTGCCATATTTGCAATTTCTGCAATACCTCCTGCCTCACTTATGAGGCAAATTTTCTACCTATGAAGTAATAAAATCAATGCATAAACCGCCATAAAAATCCTTAAAAGTGCCCAAGGGTAGCTTGCTTTAAAAAATCATCACTTTTCATTCCCCTCTAGGGACAACTCTTTACTTGCCTGTGTGAATCCAACTGACCTGCATAAGCAAATAGTGTCCCTACCAAATATAGATATATGTATCAATAATATCAGAGCACAGACTTCAATTTAACTTGTTCTGTGGAATTGAGTACACTTTTTAATTGTATTTTTCACTAGTTTCTCAAAGTCAGGCTGAAACACATCAATATTCCGAGGAGGAAAAAGCAAACTATAAAAGAGTTTTCTTAATTCCAAGATGACAGGATGTATCTTTACACAGCATCTCACTTAGGGAAAAAACCAGGTAAAAAAGCTATCACTTTTCATTTCTTTAAATGAAATTAAATGCAAGGAAGTGAAATCAACAACACATTAAGAACTGATTATTTATTAAAAATAGTTATAAAAGGCTAGTGAAAATGAAAATGAAAAACATATTAAATGACTAATAGCTAAAATATATAACCTGATAACAGAACCAGTACCTTCAATCAACAGCTCTTGTCCATGACTGCCCAACAATGTTCGGGATAGGAAAGGGGCAAAATCAACAAAAATTTCTCGCAGGAGAGGGGCCACCTTTTCTAAGGCTCTTTCAAGCTTTGCAGTGATACTGTGGAAGAACAGAGACCATGATTGAAAGAACACATAACAACAGAAACTAAATTATGTCAGATCATACCTGTTTTTAAAAGCTGCTGTAAGCTTCTGTAGAATAGAAGATGGTTACAATTTCATTGAACTTTACAGTGTTTAAATGGCTTTAAGGAAATGCAAATGTTATGTCAGTCAGCAGTGCGTCAACCTTATAAAGCCTACAGCATTTAGAGAGCAATCCTGAACAAGTAAAATTTTTATTCTCAGTTTCAAACATGCTAAGCAGAATGCCAGATATTTAAGTGTAGGTCTATCTCATAATCTTACATAAATTTGAAAACTTGAAAAAAGAAGTTTTTATTTACCCAAAGAAATCACAAGTAACTTGTTTTTTGATCAAGCTTTCAAATAACATTGCGAAGGCATTCAAATTACATGGCATTGCAAGCTAGACAAGGGAGTGTATGAGAAGGTGTTCTAGCACAGGTATCAAGAAAAACAATATTCTTTTCTCCCACTTTGAGGAAACATGATCCCAGGTAAATAAATTTTCTTTGCATTTATACTTCTCTGCATGTTGAGATAACACAGTCTTTGAAGAGTGGAACATTTCTACTTGTACAATGAGGTGTTGTGACTTCTGATGCTTCTTAAATCCCAGAAATAATATACCTTTGTTTGAAGATACAAACATAGTAATAGTATGGGAACATCAGCATTGTGCTAAGGATTGTATCTTTTAAAAGTCCTTCACTTGAATAATACTTGTGCCCTCTAAAACTTTCTTGCCAGGATTAAAAAGCTGATGTGTTATCTTAATGAACTTACTTAAAAATAGAAATTACAGATGCAGTCTCATCTACCAAGAATTTTTGCTGTTCTCTTTCAGACTACAGATTGGGTTTTCTTTGTGCTTGAATTACACCACAAAAAAATTATTGTCTTTCAAAAGCACCATTATAGGCAGAAGTTCCATTTTTTGACAGAATCAAAGAGAATGAACACTGGTATTTAACTTTTATACTTTATCTACTATCTATAAACACTAAATAAATGTGGATATTTTAATTCAGATCACATGATGATGCCTACATTTAGAAAGGAAGCAGACATTATAAATGGATTAGAAGTTTTCCTTCATTAGCTTAAAAATATTTTACTGAATTCCTATAGCTTGCTTTCTTTCAGTGTGCTGCTTTCCCATTTCGAATTCAGTTATGAATTTTCTAGTATTTTAAAAGATGGATTCATATCACCAGCCTTTGTTTTAGTGAATTTCATTATGCTAAAGTCTCTATTGACTATACTTGAAATGCAGGTGACCAGATTGGAATTTTTAATTTGCTTCATGGATCCATCCCAAGCTTTTGCTGCTAGGGATAAAAAGCCTACTATATCAATCCAGATTTCTCTAAACCTTGTTTTAAATAACGGTTTCACTGTAAACTGGTTTCAAAGGCCGAATTTTTGTGTTCATTTGACTCTCAAAACTCTACATACAATAGAAGAAATTTCAAGTTCAAAAGTTTTTAAAGTAAGACCAATTTTTATTTAGGAATCAAGTAATATGGGAGGTTTGGATGTGCCATTAATTTGCACTTTGGATTAGCTATAAATAAGCACCTTGTTATCAAATGGATAGCTGATATATTTTGTATCTTATGGATCTACTAGTGGGCAATTGGGAATATTGTTCTGTGAAAACACGAGATCAAAGCTCAGCACTGTTTAAAAATGCATATCAAAGAACAGAAATTAATATTTAAGCAGAGAAAAAAAAATCTTTTTTCCTTCATGTAAATCCCTGGCGCATTTATGTGCTGAAAACTGGAGTTCTGGTCCTTTAGTTTCAAAAAGAACAAGCAGAATTAAAAAAAACCCAAACGTACACAGAGATTGCAAAAATGTGCCAGGGAAGCAGGTGGCCCATCTAGTGACTTTCCTGCATGAGCACACACACAGGAGAGAGACCAGTCTTATTCTACAGCTGCTTCCATCATCTATTATACCTTATAATGCATCCTGCAATCATTAGGGTACGCAACCTTCCCAACCTCATTCCAGGCCAAACTTCTATGTCTCATTCAAGACTATTAAATGTCTAAAAGTCCAAGATCATTCTCCTGCTTGCTTCCCTTTGCTCAGTCTACAGCCATAAGCAGCACTTTTCCTATGCAACTGCTGTATGGGAAGGCTTAAGATAGGTTAGCTTTCACTTCATGCTCTCTGCCCACAGAAGCAACTCCAACTTTTAATCTCCTAGAAGCTGAAGCACAATGAATTCAAAGTTAGAAAAAAAAATTATAAAAAAAAAGTTTTAGTTTTTTCTCTTTTTTCTGGGGGTCAGGGTGGGGCGGAGAAAAGTGAAAAAGGCCAGAAGATATTCAGTTATCCACATACATGATTTTGTGCTCCTCCTAAGGTTTTTCTTAGTCATAATTTCAGTTACTGCTCGGAGTCCAGCTACTTCTGAGTTCAAACTGAATTCAAAATTTGAATTCTAGATTATGCAACTTAAGTTTTTCTTTGATTACAGGACAAAAACTTTCAAAATGCTGTGAAAAAAACAAGAACACTGCATTGGTTAAAACAACTGAAAAAGAAACTAATTAACAATACAGTTTAATTTTAACATACTTCATTATCTGAATTTTAAAAAACAGCAAAGCAGTGTCCTAACATATTAAGAAGACAAGAAGCAAAAGGAGTGGTTTAATTACACCATAATGTTATTAACTTGCTTTGTAACACTGTCAAGCAATAAACAACATCATACAGATGGTCATTCTCTCCTTGATTATTCACACCTTTTGGAATGGAGCCAAGAGTCCTCACACTTTCAGGCTGGGCCCTCACCCATTTCTGTGATTCCACCTGCAACCCTCACTTGACGCTTGAGATAGGACCAGCAAAAAAGTGCAAAAGAACTGCGTGTTAAAACACTGAAGCACCAATACTTTTATTTTACAGGTTACTTAGGGCCCTCGATTTAAGTTTATTTTCTTCATAGTTCAATAGAGAATGAAACTAACTTATTCATGAGCTAGCTTGGTTGCTGTCTCCACTCCAATCTTCTTAAAAACATATCTCGAAGTGGACAGACAACTAAGGGACACTTGGCAACTCCTTAGTATAACCTGTGTCACCTTTTTAGGGCAGACAGGTCAAAAAATTGCCTTTGAAGTGTGCTGTGGCACAACTCAATACCTTTACAAAATAATAACCTATTATACAAAGATATTTAACACAAATTTCAGAGGGCATTTTCCCGGCTGCCAGTGTAAGAGGGGTATTAGCGATCCCATGGCATGTGTCTCTTGCACACCAACTCAAATCTGGTGAATCATTTAGTTGGCTGCACAAACACACGTCTGGTTTCATCCTCTCCAGTTTACGTATGAAGCTGGTCTGGTAGGAGAAATTATAATTAATATTAAAAGATAGAACTTGTGTACCTCATGTTCTCAGCTGAATCCTCTGGCATTGGAGCAACAGTTTGGACAGCTGGGAGATTTTTGCTGGTAGCACCATTCACAAAGCTGGATGACGAAGAGGAAGAAGAAGATCCTGAGTCTACTGCACCTGTCCCCCAAAAAATACAGGTCTTAATTCAGTCTGAGGAAACATAACTTTTAAAGACTTTTAATAGGGTCCTGTCTTATTCATCTACTTTTAAGGAAATATTTTAAGGAAATAATGTTACTTATTCTAAAACAATTAAAACCATCGCATACACTATCATATAAATTCATACCTTATTTTTCTAGTATAGTAAGAAGCTTAAACAGTTATTGAAAATCAGGCAAAATAAATCCTTACCTCATTTCCATTATTCCCAAATTATATTCCAAAGATGAAAACATATTTACATCATCCTGTAAAGCAAGACCTTTCTAAAATAAAGGTATATTTAAGATGAGCTTGAGTGGAGAATAGAAATTTAACTTTTTTTTTAATATACATATATACACACACACACACACACACACTTCTTGGCTGCCCAGTTGCAACTATGGGCAGGGAAAAAAAAATCTAATATGACAGAGAAAATAGATAGGTAACAAATGTATATTCCTTTAGGAACCAATGGGTGAAAGTAGCATCTAGGAGTATTAAGATCCTAATTATAGTTTTTCTTTTTCCTTCCTTGAGTCAAGGAGATTTTTAAGATCTTAAAGGTAGAGATGGCAGTGGGGGTATCATTGTAATGGCTGTGAACAGCTGCCCAGAAAAAAAGATGCAGACAGAGCATATATTTATACTTTAAGTGATCTGGGTCAGAGCTAAGGGCTAAACTTAGACTCTAAATACCAATCTATCATGTTTGCAGAAATGGCACTGTGAGTTCAGCCTCTCTGAATCAAACCAGCAAAGGCTCAAAGTGACCATGAACTGCAGTGAGAGCACTGTGATAAATGCTGTTCCTGTTCCCTGTCCCTGTTGCACAGTCCTTGTGCAACACGTCACTGCAAGAGAGGTAGCAAGGGACAGTCTTGTAGCTGGAGTTCAAAGCCCGAGGGGCTGCATAGCTAGCAGAGACAAGGGCGACAGGCAACAAGATCTATCCAAGTTAGCAGCGAGGGGTGCAGAACCCAGTTTAAAGATCAGTGGCATTATTCTGCCATTGAAAAAAAAAAAAAAAGATAACTGGTAACTCCCTGATGCTGGTCAGTTTCAGCAGTTCATACATCACTCTCCTTTGCATTACACAGGTCTGTATTATTTTTCAGTTTTCTGCAAAGCTCTACAAAGCATTTATGGTTTCTTAGCTGCTTAAGCAGCAGCTGACAGCGAAGTAGAGGTCAAATGCTGGTTATGGTGAAAAATTCTCTGGCAGCAGGATGTTTTTTGGTTTTTTTTTAAATTTAACTTGGCTTTTTACTGGTAAAGGAATTACAGTAAAGATCAGAATTTGGACTGGCTCATTTAAGAAGAGTTGTATTCAAAGCAGCATAAAAAAGCAGCAGGATTTGCTGGGCTTGCTGACACTGGAGTAGCTGGTGAGGGTCAGGATTTAGAGTAGGAACTGATTTAGTTTGCTGTTTTAATAGCAAAAATGGGAGGTGTGTTGTGGCTTACACTGTGGGTTCTGACTTGAACTAAATACAAATTGTAAAGGTACCCAAACACACTAAGAAAGAAACACAATATATACGGTAGGCTCTCTCTCTCAACCTAGGAACTACGGCAACTTAGCTGGGAATAGGGTAGCTTAAACAAGAATAAAGCTTACTATATATGTGTGTATGTGCGTGTGTATTTATATTATTTATATACTTAAATGTTTTATGTATTTATATTATTTTCATATTTATTTTCATGTATACCTAGGTAACACATATTTTTATAGCTTCTTTCCTTTCCCTTCCAAAGTCAAAGTTTCTTCATAAAGGCTGTTGTCTAAAAATGCACTTGCTAAGCTGTTTAACCAGCTAGGGTCCCAGAAGAGGTCAAACAGACCTAGAACTACTAGATTAACATACAAATGAGAATCAGGATATGAATCACAGAAATTCCAATCTAACCCACTGTAAAACCAGTTTCTTACATAAAGAGACGAAGGAAGAAAACCTGTCATCTCCCAAAACATGCATTCAAAGCACTGAAAGGACTTCAGTAACATACATCTCATTACATTGTGACAGTGACATTGAGTACGACAGCAATGGCAGATGGAATGTAAACACTGACTGCAACCCATGAATAACTGAAAAAAGACTTTATGCACAAGTCCAGCACAGAATATACCTCAAGGATAAAACTGTATTTCTAGAGTGTCTGTAACATACTGTAAAAACAACTGTAAATAGGTTTGGGGGGACATCTAGTGTTTCTAAAAAATTGCATGATGTTTCTTTTTTATCACAAGAGAAAAAGAAAAAAAAGTGCCATTCAATTAAATTCTATATACTATTTTAAAATCATTAATAAATAATAGATAATTTCACAAACTACAAGTATATAAACCAGAAACTACCTGAATGCTTTATGTATATATCTCAAAACTGACACACACGATCACTGTTTTGGCTACTGTAAGCATAGTAATTAAAAATGGCAAAACGAAGCATTTCAACTTAAGATACATTTATATTTTTTGAATGTGATAATTTTTTTACTGTTATCAATGTGTTTAGCATTTTTAAAATGTGGATATAAAATTAAAACCTTTTTAAAAAGGAAGGGCTTCTGAAACTACTTCTCAAAAGAATTCATCAATAGAGCCCATTCAGATGAATTCAGACAAAAGGATTTACTAAAGATCTTATGTAACATATAGTTCTAATTAAATCTGATACTTGCTGAAAGTCCATTGAATCAATACTGTTCCTTTAATCAAGCTAATCTATAGTCTAGGAGACAAAAGCAGTTGCATTTAAAAAAAAAAAAATCTCCGAGATCTACCAAAAAAAAAAAAAAAAAGCATCCTTTAATCCACAGTGAATGTACCATGGTATTTGAAATACTGTCCTTGACTAAGAACAGTATTGAGGAAATAACTGATTTTAAAATGCAATTACTTACAAAAAAGAGCTACTACATTCCAGCCAAAACAGTTCAGATCTTTAATCACAGAGAAGACTGAAAAGCTTACACTATCCAGTATCATTTGGAAAACAAGGTTTCCAATGTATGATATTTTTTTTGCATGATATAAGAGTACCTAAAAGGAAATCCATTCAAGATTAACAGAAGTGGCTATACAAATGGAACTGTTCATGGAAGTGTTAACATTATTCAGAGCATTCATTCCTCCTGTCTGCCTCAGGATAATTATAAGATTTATTATATAAGATATATTATCCTTAGAAAAATCAGAGTTCTATTGCCACACATTAAAGGTAATCTGCAAAAGGAAAGAAAAAATAATGAGTGTGTCTTCATATTATTCCATGAAGCAGAAGGATGCCGAAAGCTTCCCTCTCCATTTTCTGCAAACCCAGGGAGATTTTCACTCTCTCAGCCCTTGACTGAAGTTGTGATATCCATGAAGAGAGCTCTTCTCTCAAGTGCTTTTGCTTAGTTTAGAAGAAAACAGACCATAGCCAGACATTTCAAAGGAGTTTAAATAAACATCAGTTACTCTCAGTAAGGATTCATTTCTGAATCCAAACCACAGTCTCCATTGTCAATGGGCTTCTTCATGACAGACAATCCCATTACTACTATTATAAATAATTAAAAAAAGTTCTTGTCCTCCTTCTCTAGGTCACAATAAACAAGTACTGATAATACATGACTACAGTTAAATTATTAGGTAGGTTCATACTGAAAAACCTTCCAAAAATATCGTAGCATAATTTTCATTGACAAATAGTAATTGCCCAGAATATTAACTCTCCACAATCTATGATATATTTATTAAGTAACTAGTTGTTTAAGGAGCAGTTAATCGGTATGTATCATATAAACATCCTCTACTGCAGAGGACTGGATAAGTTAGCTCATTTTAATTCTAAACTATGCCTATAAAACAGTATTATGGATATTTATTCACTTATTTAAGGCTGTGCAAATCCACTGTGCACTATCAAAGATTATAAACATACATGAAGAGGAAACACTGGCTCTAATAAAGGCCAAGATTTAATCTTCCTACATTTTTTATTTTAGAAGTACAAAAACAGTAACAAAAAGGATGATTAAAAAACAAAACACCACTTGAAGTAACACAACAAAAAAAACAAATAAGAAAAAAATGAGGGTCACAAAAATATTTAAGGACAATACCTGTTGTATTAATCATACTTTTTGGTGTAGCTCCTGTTGCAGCAAATATATTAGGTGTACTACCCGGTGGCAGTCCACTCCCAGCTGTGGCAGCTCCAACTGTGGTAACAGCCAGACTACCTGGAGGGGGTTTCTTTACTGGTACAACCACACTCCTGCGGAAAAAGAAATGGCAAATTACTAAAACTGAACAATGGAACCAGCAAGAGTTGTTGTTTATGATGGGTTTATGCTGAGTTATAACACTGTTGCTGAGGAACAATGTAAATTTTCTTAACCTTTCTGAAATAGGGTAAGACTATGTTAAAACCATACTCCTATCCTTTGTCTGCAGCTTCATGTGATTCTGAGAAAATTAACTCATCTTTCAGTGCCCACAAAATGGAAAGAACACCACTGCAGTGATATGTTGTGAACACTGCTATCACCTGTAGTTTAGATTTCCAAAGACAGTGCTGAGTGTTGGAAATGATGTCAGAATACTAGCAGCCCATATATATGCAGTCTTAATCAATATGTTAATTTGTTGATCTTACTGAAGTTATCTAATATGACAATTTTGTTGCCAGTGATCTGAACATTTGAATACAGTAGTTGATTCTTCAGTGCCATGCACATACTGGTCTTGCAAATAGAGTTGACTAACAAACATAATTTTGCACTCAGCCTTCTGGAGAATTTTCATAATCGTTAAAATCAACAGCACACTTAAAATACAACACAGTAAATATTTGCTTTCACAATACTGATAACATGCCATATAAAAATAAAATTTGAAAAGCAGTCTTGAGAAATTGAAGCTTTTAAGGAAAGAAAGGGGCTTTTATACAAAAAGTCTGACATAACACATATAGACAACACTGCATTCAAACAAACACATTCTCAGCTAATCTTCAACCACTCCTTTTTTAAAATCTCATAACTAAAAGACTTGCTGTATGTGTTAAAAGGGAAGAAGAAGGAAAATATTATAAAGACAATAGTTTTTCAACTCCGGAGTGCTGTCATAGTGCAGACAACTACATTTACAGGTTTCCATTTAATATTTCTATTTATTTATAAAAGCTGCTCCTAAAAAGTCCATTTCAGTGGAAAAAATGAGGGGAGAAAAACAACAACAACAACCAACCAACCAAACAAACAAAAACCCCAAAAAAATTATATCCGTAAATGTTAAAAAACATTTTTCCATCCTAATACGTATCTTTTCTGATAAAGCACATAAAAATTAATCATTGTGATCAAAGAACAAAGCAAGAAAATGCAACTAATTAGGGTAATAGGTACACTTCTGTCTAAATATGATGGCACATGATGGATCAAAATGTGCAGAACAAATTTCACAGTAATGTGGTTTGTTCATATATTTCTAAATCCTCAGTCTCCCTGGATTTTGAAGACTGGTGATGCAGATTGTCTTGATGATGCCATTGTTAGAATTACACACAAGTGCTGTTTTCTGTGATATCCTCTTATATGATGTCAATGAACGGCAATTTTTTTCTCCCTCTTTTAGAGGGGTAGCAGTGCCAGTTGTCTCCGTATTCTGAACAACAGCTTTACCGCCACCCTGATGCAGGTACTATGAGAAATGTAATTCTAGGCATATCGATGGTTTTCTGTCCCCTTCCATTTATATTAGGAGAAGATGAGTTTGCACAATGCAGTAGTTATCGATTAAGATATGTGACCCTAAAATAATCGCTTTTGTCTGTAGTTGATAATCTCTTCCAATTGTTGCTGATATGAAGTGTTTACATAGCAGCAGCTACATGTGAATAAAAACAGGTCTATATGGGTTATATTAATCTGTTCCATAATGCCATGAAATTTCCTAAAATTAGCTCCTATGCACACACAAATATCTCTGCTTCACTTAATACTTCAACGAAATGCTTGAGTTCTGGTTGTTCAGGAATATGAAATAAGTACTCAAAAGCAGAGCTCCTGTAGTGCCACAGAAACACAGAAAGAAATTAGGATTTGTATCTTAAGTGGGATCATCTCCTGGTTATACTAATTTAATAAGAAAACTACAATCATTGCCTACAGTGTAGAGACCTGCAATAGAAAGGCTAAGATTGGTGTGAATGAAGAATGAATGGAATATTTAGGTGATGAGACACAAGAAGGAACAACACAGCAGGAAAAGGTGTCAGACCTGCCTACACTGATGGCACATAAATTATCAGGTCATCAAGCCACAGGTATGTGTGTAGCTTCACAAGATAACCAGACCTTGGAGACAAAAACAAGTCACAAAAAGTGATAACTCAAAGAGGTGGGGAAAGACAGAGACTGTTGGCTTTATTTTTTAAATCCACAAAGATCTACCTGATGGAGCCGACCTATGAAAAATAGTTGCCAGCCTATGATGGACCCAGAAGGCGTGAGGAATACTTGTCAGCTGGTGTCCCATGTCACCACCCGCAGATCCTGGATGTAACATCTGGACACAAGCACGGGGGGTGCCTGATTGCTGGACTGCCTCATTAGACACACCCCCATTCTAATGTTTACAAAAGTGAGACAGAGTGACTGAGATCTGTTTTGGTTTGGGTTTTATTTTAAGTAAAATAATTTTTCCCTCCTCTAAGGTCTGGTATTGGTATCTGATAAATTGCTGATACAATTGCTGCAAAAGTGTTTCCTATTTTCCTGCTACTTTTCCAAAGCAGATGAAGCTAAATTCAGGGTTTGCCTCCCTACCTTCAGACAGCTCAGTGGTCTTTCAGAGTATCAAAGACAACCTAAATTTCCCCAGCAAAGACCACATATGTCAACTTAACTTCTCAGACGTAACAGAATGATGGAATAGTTTGGGTTGGAATGGACCTTTAAAGGTCGTCTAGTCCAACCTCCAAGTGCACTGGCCTCCTATAAAGGCAAAAACTCTTTTCTCAAGAGTGTAGTTTAAGACTGAAAATCATCTCCTGTGGCACGAAAGGACAATCCTGCCTAGATCCCACAGGTACTAATGCTTTACATACGGCTGACAGTTTTTTGTAGGTCTGAATCAGGACACTAAGACAGGTCAGGTGTTGTCAAATTACAAGTTAACAAGAAACATCAAGAGAAACCTCTCTACCATAAGGATAGGCAAAATCAGTGATACACTATCATCCCAGACTGAAAGAAAATGCAGCTTTCTGACATGTCATACATGGTGACTTTGTCAAAATGTGTCATTCCTACTGATAAAACAAAATATAGCAAGTGAATACAGAATGACATCCAGTTGAAGGAGACTGGAAAACTACATGAACAGCACAATAGAGTGGACAAAAATGTGCAAAACAATCAGAAGAACAGCCGAACAAGAAAAGTTAAAGGGGATGACTGACTGCTTTCAAGTAAAAATCCCCTTCTTCTAACAAATTAGACCACACCAACAGCATATTCCGCAAAAAAAGGCAAGTTGAAACAAATCAAATTTATGAAAGAAGTATAGCTATTTACCTGAGCACAGTACAGATGGAGTGAAGAATTTAAAATTATAGATAACTTATATGTATCTGTCAGTCATTCATGATTTTTTTTTTTTTCATGGAAGAAAAGAAATCTACAGACTAGAAGAAAATGTACACTTCCATCCTTTCACTTTAGGCCTTGTTTTACAGAACCTATTTTAGACTTCCTAAATGTTCCAAACTGGTCCACATTTTTCTGAATCGTATCATCATGGATTCAAACGATCCCCAATGACTTAGTCAGCAAAAGCTTAGTAGCAATTTGCTGGAGCAACTGATTTTATTTCCCTTTTCCGTGGGTGGTTTACAATTCCAAAGAGAATTATGACTACTAATCACTATTTTGTTACTCCATGAGTATCCTTCTCAAACTATAAACCTAAGCATAAAATCACTGTTATTCATATCATGCCTAAGATGAGCATTGTTGGTTCACCTTGCATACTATTTATGCATTGCTGATTCATTAAATAACCCCAGCAAATGGCTACAGGATTCTTCAGGGGTTTAGAAATTTGCATGAAATAACTGTACAGAAAGTAACACTATCAATGTGTTAAAAAAGAGAAGATGGAAATTAAAAAAAATATTTCCTCAAATTAACTTTCCTTAAAAATTTAGCCGGTGACAGACAAATCAGGTGACACTGCACTATATTTTCTCTCTCTTTCTCTGTGAGCCACATTCTGTATCTCTTCTACATTTAAAATTTAAAGGCCTTCCAACCTATCACTCTGGTCAATCAAGAGGTCAGAGATAACCCTCCAATACTGGATGTCTTGTGCTATCTATCTGAGCAGTGACAATTAAATTAGAATCACTTTATGCTCTTCTGGGATATGTGAAACCTGTTAAGGCTGAATTAATATTCTTATTCCTCCTTCCCTCCCACACAACAGCAGAAAGCAGGAGTATTTTAAAGAAGTGCTCTTCGTAAAGCAGTACAGGCTTCATTGTACAGGCAAATTTTTCAGAGAAGTACTCTGTCAAACTGCAACTTTTACCTGTTGTTTCAGAAAAATTCACAGTAGAAAATGAGGGACAATTTTTCTGCTATATTACATGTTACCTTGTTCCTACAGCTAGATTAATTTAACCTCTGAAAAGAAAGCTTAGTATTTCTTCTCTGAAAGTTATTCATATTTTTCATATGTATGTACATGTCCAGTCCTTTACAAAACATGTATATTGCTGACTACCCACTATCCTTTCTGACTTCAGCCCCAGACTGTGATTTGAGTCTGTAACAAATGATTATTAGTATGTACTAACAACACATCTTGAATCCTACTTTGGACAACCTCCTATTAGGCTGACTGCATTAAGATTCATCTGAAATCAAGGAGGAAAGACATAACTCAGAGTCAAAAGCCATGGAGAAGAAAAATTGGATTAAAAAAATGTGAAGTATACTGAAGAGATATGGAAAGCTCACAGAAGGATGTAATCTTTGAGACTTATGTAAATGAAACATAGTTTCAGCATTAGTGCTGAATGTCCAGTTATAGATTCTGTCAATAATTTGATACTATATATTCATCAAAACATGCAAATCTTAAAGTCCATAAAATTATCCTAATCTACTAAACACAAATAGCTTGTTTCTAAATAGAAGAAAAATGAATCATCTCAGGTGTGGTTTTAGGATAATGACATAAAGACCACTGTTCTTCCCTCAAGCTGGAGAGTATTTACCCCCAGTGAAATTCTAAGTTACTAGTACCTCCTTTGCATTCAGGAAAAATTAGCTGAAGTATCTAAAATGATCTAAAATACTGACAAGAAACAAGGAAAAACTGTAAGAGATAAAAAGAAAGCTAACTATCAAGAAAGACAAATGGTCTTGGCGGAACACAGAAATTGGAAATACTGGAAATCTAGTAAGTCTGAATAATGTGAATGCAGAATAAATGAAAATGTCACACATTAAATGCCGCAAACAACACTGAATAAAGAAAAAACATAAAAAAGCATCAATATAGACTACAGAATGGGGATGGGTAATCCTGCATATATGATGCAAAAAAGTCAAAAAAAGCAGAGCTAAAAAACAGCAGTCCTGTAAAAATCAGTACAGCTTTAATAGTGATTTTACAGAGGCCTATTCGGGTAAAAAAGCAAGACAAAAATCCAGTACAATTTTCACCTATGTATCTGGTAAGTAATACTAGAGAGCAGAGACATACTGTTTTCTCCTGATAAAACATAAATAAACTTTCAGTTGAGATATATCTACAGATCTATGCATATGAATATGAGAAGATGCACATCACATGGGTTATAAGAGGAGTTTTGAAAGAGCTACCTTTGTACAGATTGCTAAATGACTGACAAGGAGAATACAATTACAGCTTGATGAAAAAACCTGAGGGTTAATACACCCAATTTTAGTTGACTTGAACCTATTCATAAATTTACGATGATTTTGTTCTAAATGAACAGCTAAGGTGGATGTGCATTTCAACCTTCTCCCCCATTTTATTTAGTGAATTAGCAGCCAAGACACTCTCTAGAAGTACAGACAAGGCAAATTCAGCTCTCCTCTCTGTCTAACAGGACCTGAAATCATACCTCCCATTCTCTGCAGTGTATTTTAATTGCTCCCTTAGAAAAGATACTCTAGAGAGAGGACCTCTCAAGTGTTTCCTTTGGACCACAACTTCCACTGCACAAAGATGAGCAAAATTATTGAAAGTGAACTGGAACCCCAGATGAGTCACTTAATTCCCACGCTACTGATTAGTTTGTTCATTCACATATCCACAAAATACTGTGATACCCAAAGTAATGGGAAATGCAATGACTAAGTACAGATGGCACCTGTCACTGTCCCTTCTTAATTAATGGGAAAAGTGCTTTGTTTTCTCCAATTATTTTTTTATTACAAACTTTAAAAAGTAATCTTTTCTGTTGGGAGAAGAATAAACCATATTTACTTGTAACTCATTTTTATTAAGTTTTCAGACAAATCAGATCTATTTTTCAGCAATCATCTTTTGAAGAATCTAATGACTGCAAAAGGAATATAACCTCTCAACTTACCTATTTCAATGACTCTGTACACCAGAGAATATAAATGATCTCCCTAAAGTGGGCAATAATAAAACAAATATTGAACCTCTGTATTTGAACCTTCAGTGCATGTTCCCTCACAGTTCTTGTCTGTTTTATTCTAGCCCCAAGGACCTTCTATGGGAAAAAAAAACCAATTCCCTCCCCCCCCCAAACCCCAAGATTATAATACTTCAAAAGTGTGTCCTCCAAAATATTGCAAAATGTGCTTGGTAAAGACTTTACTAAGCATGTAAACTATGCAAACCCACCGTATTGCAAATCTACCATATGGATTAAAAGTGAATCAGGTATTTAATAGCAGCAGAAATAACTGATCTCATTTCCAGGAACTCAAGATTTTCTGCTTATGCAAGCATGCTTCCTACTGAAATAATTCAGCTAAGTACAGAAAATATATGTAAATTACCTCACTTTGAAAAAATAATGAGACAAAAAAACCCACAAGCACTCTCAATTTCAATAATAGCAGCCCTCTAGAAGAAAGGACAGCGGAGCAAACGTAAGCTTCAGAATGCAGTACTGGATAGAATCACAAATAAATTCACAAACATTAATGGTATAGGCTGCGTCTAGTGGGCCAAATGTAAATTGACAAACAAACAAAAAAAAAAGAAACAACCCAGAAGCAAGAAATCCCCAAACCCTAAAAATCACTATTGGGGACTGATTTTTGTCAGACAAAAGATGAGAAGGCAAAAAGGAATTATGGGTGAGTTATGTTCCATTAGTTGCAAATCTAGGTGAAATAACCCTTTGTGTTTGCTTCTAAAAATGTCAACCTGGATGCTATTTTCAAGGAATTCAGTCTGACGTTAAAAGACATGTCATAACTTTGAGGATCCAGGCTCCAGTGTCCCAGAAATCTGTTTATATAGCTCATAATGTAATTACAGCTGCCTTAAGACAGATGAGGCAGAAGGCAGGGATATATTGAAAACTAATTGAAAAATGCAGTTGTCCAGAAGCACTTGTGGGGAAGAGGTCTCTGCAAAGCTGCTCAGAGCTTCAGAGTTTGAAGTGAAATTTTTGATGTTGTCACTCTCAATCTATTGAAGAGCTGACAGACAATCAAACCCGTCTGGCTGGCTGGCAGCTCATTTTGCTGGCAGGTGGCAAACAATTAGACACACCAATTTGTGCCTCCTGATGACATTAAAGCATGAAACTAAGTTGTATGCAGGGCCTAGTGATTTGTGTGAAAGCATTTCAAAAATAATACTCTTTGCCGTGGCAACTCATTTCAGACTGCCACCTCCCATTATGGCTTTGAGCGGTGAAGACGACAGACTTGAGTTACGTGTGGTGCAAGGCCGCTTCTGTTCAATCCGTCATCAGCGCCCCCGGAGACCTCAATCCCCTCCTTTCATCAATATCACCTCATCATTTACATTCGATAGTACTTGAACTGCTGCATACATTAACTGCACACCAAGTCCTACTTGATAAAACATGTTGGCCACATTTTCTACTTTTATGTTTCATTTCTGGCTGCATAAATACTACAGAAATATACACAGTAGCCTATCACACAATGACTTTTACAAGGATACTAGCAATGTGCAATTAAAAGAATACACAGAAGAAAACAGAGCACATTAAATGATGAAATAAAATTCTTAACTTCAATTCTATTTACAGGAGTTTGCTTTATGTGGTATTTACCATCAGTGATCAGTGATTACAGTTAGAGAAATATCTTTAAAACAAAGAAGATGATAATATTATCTTTCTATTAATTACCTCAATTCTTCTACAAGGGACTCAGGCATCCAAATGCAAAAATAAAATTAAAGTCTAGCCTCACAAGGACTAAGAATATCATTTGATTAAGGTGAAAAACACACTTCTCCAACCTGGATTTACTTATAAATATGGAATCACTGTATATATTTTATAAAACCTGAAACAAATAAAATCTGTCAAAACAATACACTCTATTGCTCAAGATTCTCTAGAGAGAATAAACACGATCAATAGCTGCACTGCTCAGTGAAGTACCAAAAGCTCCATAGCTCCAGCAACAGAAGATACTACAGAAATATGTTCCACAGGGATAGCATTAGCCTTTAGAAAATATGCAGTGTATATTATTTATTATTTGATATCAGTAAACACAAGTATATTTACATGAACAAGAAAACTTTTTTTTTTCAGGTTTTCAATGATAATTGGGATACTAGCAGCAATGCAAAATGTTAGTAAACCACCACAAGCTAAAATTCATGTTGCTTTCTCAATATTTTAATTAATTCTAATACTATTTCAAAATACTATTCAAAGTTTTTTATCCTAACCTTTGTTTCATCCCCTACAAAAAGTTATTGGGTCAGGATTGCAATCTGGTCCTCCTTTGTAATTTGAAAAAGAAAAGCAACATCACCACCCATCTTTTGCCTTGTGGTCAAGAAAGTACTCTAAAATATGAGCAAACTGCATAGAGAAATATTTGCCTGAACAATGGTCACTATTCAGTAATGTTGCCATGAGGTGTGACCAGACAGTTGAGATAATGTTGACTAAGAACATCAGTATTTTTATCACAATGTCTACAGTTCTAATACCACTCAGTTGGAGGAAAGAATTTAACACTTCCTGATCTTCTGCCTGAACCTGCCAATTTTCCCTTCCTAATTGTTTGCTATATTAAAAAGCATGACCTATATTACTCTCCAGTAGGATTATATATTTAAGAGAAACAAAATACCACAACAAAATTAATGTAAAGGAGCCTTCTTTTGCCTAAACTTCAGCAATTATCACTTGTTTTGCTGAAGAAGTAAACAAAGCCAAGGGATGAAAAGGTACAACATAAGCTACTAAGATACAAACACAGGTGTACACTTTGTACAGGAAATCATGGAATCACAACTTGGTCAGCAGGCTAATGGGACAGGGGGGAAAAGTATCACTAAACCTTGTGGAACCTAAGAGAACTTTTAAGTATAAAATGCCTATCAAAATCTACCAACCCTAGACATGAAGCACTTCTCAAGTAATTCCATAATTCTGTATTAGAAAGTACTAATAATGATCAAAATGTATAAGCAGTCACATCATTGCAAGAAGAATCTAGTGGAGGTGCTCACACTAAATACAGATTATGGCCAACCTGCTGCAGCCCTTTAAAGTTTTTAATGCTTTCTTACAAAGCTATAACTTCGAAATGCAGAATAAAACTCATCTCTTCAATCACCTTGATGTTAAGTTCCTTCTGACGATGACAAAGCCATCTCATGAGGTGGTATGCTCCATTTTAATTTAGGTGTCTAAGTTTGTGAATTAAAAACAATCCTCTGACTGAAGTATTTTTTCTTAATTGACCCAGTTACAAATTTCGTGGAATAGTTTTAACTACACTAACCTTTTGGTGGTTGCAGTTAGCTGTATTAAATCTACACATAGCACAAATTTTTGTACTGCTTAATGTACAAGCATGCATTCTGGAATATAATGGTTCCTCACAGAGGAAAAGGACAAAATCCTAACTATACAGGAAAAAAAGTACTTTTTACTTCACATTGAAGTCACTCTAAAATCAAAACATGTACACTGATGAACAAAAACCAGTCTATTAATGAAACAGTTGCTAAATGAGCTTTCTCTGGAATGGCCTTCAGACCTAAAGTATTATTAGAAAGGGACATATTAATTGCTTCTAATGCATATTTCTCTTTTCCTATCTGGATACAAGCTTTTTTTTCAACAGATGCTATCTGACTGTTTCTTTAATTTTTTCAGAAAAGCAACCTCAGTACTAATATACAGACTAAAAAGCATCAGCTTTTCTATGGAATTTGAAACGAAAAAAGTCTTTTAGTCGGAAATTCTGATGTAACTTCTTGTACCTTAGTGCCTACATTACGCTCAAAGCATTCCTTCCATATTATTTTTCTTAAGACTTTAATGAAAACATTTCCGACATTTTTGCAGGTTTTCTGTAAGTGCAGATGGATTTTCTCATAAATCACAACAGCCATTTTCTTTTTCTATTTTTTAATTCCCCCAGAATTTTAATTCTTGTGCCTGCATAATTAACTAATGCATTTCTACAAATTTGTTTAAAATTTTGAGACATGTTTTACCGTATATTTTTTTTTTCATCTTTTTACCTTCTAAAAAGATTTTTATGAAGAAACTGCAGGGATCTTGTCATACTGGAAAAGGTGACCATGGCATCACTCATAACATTAGTTCTTTGCACAGGTTAAGACTGAACCCACAACGGATCAGGTTACTGTTTTCTGGAAGGATGTTATTAATTGCACATTTTACCACAACTTCTATGTTCAGGATAACTGAGATGGACATTTAAAGAAACGTATATTCATTAGAATCTGGGAAGCTACAGACTAAGAAGAGAAACAAAGGACTCTCTGTGGAAATGTTTAGCAGTTTATTTTTAAAAACACTAACTTTTGAGCGTATTTGCTGTTTAAAGACCTAAAAGAAAACTGGTTTCTACCATGACCATGCAAACAATTTGCCATGGTCAAAACATTTCAGTACCAGAAAACAGCGCAATGATGGATCCAATTAAGATTTAAACCTTTGAAAGAATATTTGATTGAATTTCTGCAGTCTGTTCTATATCAGCAGATATTACCCCTCCTCCTCACTAAAATGCTTTTAACTAAAATGTTTTAGAAGAAAAAAAGATTTTATTGCAAAAATATTTCTTTACAACAGGCTTATTTTCCAAGTACCTTGTAGAGTTTTATTCACTGTTGACAGAGAAAAACAAGGTGAATTACTTTATACTATATGGTCCACTTTGGAGAAGTAATGCAGCTGGTTTTTAACAGTCTAATATAAACCAATAGAATAACCATGTTAAAAAAAATAAAAATCTTTCAAACTTCTGAATTACATCAATATAAAATAATGAATCCAGCCATATACCTGTCAAATGAGTGAAACTGCATGGGAAGAATAGCCTGAGCTTCTCTCTTCAGTGCAGGATCTGGGTAAGGGATTGGATCTGGACCACATTCTGCAATTTCAACAGGGGCTGCCACAAGACTTTTCAGTATTTCCTTGACATTGATGCCTTTACTTTGGCTGATACTGGATATCGATGATGCAGGCTTCAACATTTCACTGGGGCTTTCTGTTAAGCTCTCCTGAGATTTCTTCACTTCCGAAGACAAAGTAGACAACAGCTCGCTCATAGCATCAGGGCCTGTGCTGGTCTCCAAGTCTGTTCCATTCAAAATGCTGGGCATCTGTTCATCTCCAATTCCAGAATCTGTATGAGGAATAGAGCTTTCCAACTGAATATCTTCAGCTGGTGTTGGTGTTTCTTTATCTTTGATATTTTCAGGAAATACAGTTGGTGTCTCTGCAGTGAAACAGAGATTATGAACAATATTTATAATTTAGTTTGGTGTTTTTTTTTCTAAAAATATGATCATAAGGTTTTACAAGACAGAAATGTGCTAGAAAGTTCATAAATCTTAGATTAAACCTTGAAACCTCATTTTACATACAAAACATTTTGCTTTTCACAGCTGCTTGGCATATATAAAGGCTTGGAAGAGGAAGCCCAAAGCTGCATTATGCAAGTTCAGTGACATTTAGAAATTACAGCCCACTGCTCACACACTAATCAAATAGCAAAATGCCACCAGCAAAAACAACATTAAAAATCATAACTTGTTGACCGTGTATCTGTATGATCTGTGAGACCACTGAAGAGAAAACTGTAATCACTTATGCTTTAGGATTACTATAATATTTAGGGGGTTTGTTGCTGCCAGCAATTATTAAGCTTGCACTCAAAAGAAAACTACTAGACCTTTTGCTTGCTTTGTCTTTGTTTAAAATATGTATTATCTACATTTTTTACACATATCTCATTATATTGAATATAAATGTATTTATACATGAATGATAAAAAGAAGCATTCTTGTTGATTCTTCACATAACTCCCCATTCCCCACAAAAGGTAAAATTCTCTAATTCTTTCAGGCAAATGTTAAGAACAAAATAAACACAGCTTTATAGAGACAGGCAAGCAAAATCTGTCAAGTTTGGAAGATTTCCAGATTGAAATGGACTCTACAACATCTTGTAACCGAGAAAAGTGTATCATCTCTATCAATTGCTTCGGTGAAACAGACACAAGACCTTCATTAAATAAGAATAATTTGCTATGCTTAGAGAAAAGTTAGAGTTATGAATAACTTCTATATTCATCTTTTTGGCTATATGTATTTAAAGCAACAGCCTGTAGCTGTTTTTAATGACAAAAAGCTTGCACTCAAGCCAATTATCAAATTTATTTTCAAACTACCTTACTTTCATTGGATCACCCTTCTTGATTATAAAATTTAGCTAGCCTGTATATGAAACAGGTACAGTTTGGGGTTTTTTTTTGATGGTACTGTTACAGAAGTTTAGGTATTACAGAAAATATTTTACAACATCCTTAGATGAAGGATGCCCTTCTAACCCTGCCCTTCTAACTATTACAAATTTATAACTGATCGTTTAATACAATCAGGTGTAAAATATCTACATATTTACCACATGGACAAAAGTGTGTGTATGCATGCACACATAAAAAATTCTGTATCATTTATGTGTTTGAACTAATTGTAGTGTAAACCTCTTCGTGTATAAGTATTAACAAACCAATACTGACAAAACAGAAGAAGCTTTTAAAAATACAAAGCAGAAGAACCCATTATAAAGAGTATTGCTTTCTTCTTTTAACAGCCATAAACACTGAAGCCACTTCCTTCTTCTCTTTCTCCTAAGTGCTTTAAACACATCTTATCAAATAGATATGAGCTCTGCTTTGTGAAGCAGGAAGTAGAAACTGGATTTATGAGCTGCATAAAATGCATTTAGCATCTGCTGGGTCAGGAAGCAAAAAAATCCTTATCTACTTAGTACTGCCTATATTTGGCACAGAGGGACATCTGATCTGCAGCATGACCCTAATGATTTTTATGCTTATGTGTCTCTTTAAACTTCATCAATACAAAGACAGCACTTCTCAGCTGAAGGGAAGAGTAGGACTAAACTGTCAGTCAAGCACCCTTTATAATGTACAGTAAGTATAATAGCATAATGCTTCACTATTATGTAAATGAGAACAGGGCACTGAAAAAAAACATCATCCACTACATGGTGAAGTTAGAGTACACCTACCCTCAATTTTCGTTAAGGTCAACAATGCTGAACAGAAAGCTAAACACAGGAAAGCTACTAGAAGTGCAATTGTGGAAATTCAAATACCTATTGAAATTAAATGTATTAAAATCATGAGAATGAACAGATTCCAAGCCAACTTTGAAAGAAACAGTCTGTGAAATTACTGGCGCAACAGCAAGCACTTTTGCCAAACAGGTATGTGGAGAGAGCAACATATAACTGGAGAAAACCACACATGGTTTCCCTTTTTAAGAGAGATGAAAAAATGATCTGAACAACTGCAAACCTTCAACAGTAAGAAAGATACAAGATTTATTTCAAAGCAAAGATAGTAATGGAATAGAACAAGCTAGATTACAAAATGGCTTTGCTAAAAGAGCTTTTAAAATATTAATTGCTCAAAGAAAATAAGGGCCAATGTACTAAAATTCAGTAAAGCTGGGGCTGTTAGAACAGATAATAATTTAGTCAGGAGAATCTGGAAATTAATAGAATGTGGGAAAAGAAATTGACTAAGAAGGAGCCAACAAATAGTTCCAAAAGAAAAAAAAAAAAAAACCATCAGACAGAGAAACTATCATGGAAATTATCTCATTAAAAATTTTAATAAAAATTTGAGGTTAATAAGTAAAAACATGCCAGTGAAATTTGCTGATGACAAAGTCACAAGGTACAACTGACAGCCACAGAAGAATGTTTGTAAAAAGGCATTACAACAGAACTGCAAATTACATGTAATAGTGAAAAGTTATGAATCCAGTGACTAACACAGATATTCCTATTATACCTGGAATTCATCAACTGGAAATGACTGAAGAGAAAAACCTGGATACATCAGTCACTGGGTAACAATTCAGTTACCAATACAATACTGACATGGAAAAGGCAAACGTGATTTCAAACTTTTCAAAAGAAATAGTTTCTGCAACACTTAATTATTAATGGCATTAGAGCAGGCTTTGGTAGAGTTCATTATGGAGTACCATGTACACTGTTATATTTGAGAAAGATGGAAGTGCCATTATGGAGATCCACAGAGATCTACTGTTGCAGAAAAAAAAAGGGTTTGGCTGATATAGTCTGGCTAAGCTAGTACTGAGAAGGTACACAACAGCTTTTCTACATGTATTTTCATGATGCAAAACTGCGTGCAAACTCACTGGGAATAAATTTGTGAAGTGACAGCTATCAATATTGAATTAAGATTCTGGAATAGCTTTCCAGTCAGAGAAGCAGGTTCAAAAAAACAAACCAATTTCAAGACACTATAAATAGGACTGTACTTAATTACTCAGCAGTTGCCTTGTAATACTTTGCTCCCAAATGAGAATAAAATATCTAGGTGATTGCACCATTTGAAGTTAAAAATGGAAGGAAAATTAAATCCGTAGGTATAAAATTCAGATATGACATACTCTACAATACATAACAGTAACTGAAATTATATAGGGAAAAAATATCGAGAGAAGTTATTCTATATACAGTTAAGTTTATGTATACTTGATTTCCACAGAAACCAGGTTTGTATCTTTACTTTTCTTACTGTGCCTCCAGTACCTAATATGAATATGCTGCACTATGTCAATTAAGCTTAATCTGATTTATGACTATGAACAATCTCTAAAAACTACCTAAATCCAATGCATTAATTCTCATTTTTAAAATATCAAGCAAGCTAAATGAATATGAATTTAAAAGGTCTGATTTATTTTTTGTAAATCAAAGGAAAATAAACTCCGGATAAAACTGCTTAATAAACTGCCATTCAAATAAGAATAGAAGCAATTTAGTATTTGTGAAATTAAGATAAATACGTCAGAAAGATGTATTATAAGACCTTCTGCATCAGTATTAGTATTACTTTATGCAAGTTATAAACTTATCATGGGTCATGAAACCCAACCAATTTTAGTTATAAACTACACTGCTACATTGCATAGCCACAAGTTTTATTCTATGTTAATTTTTACTGTGTCACCGCACTTCTGTTGTCTTCAGAATTCAGGATAAAGAATACTGCTTCATAAATTTACTTAGAAAAATCTTAAACTGGTAACATATATGCGTTTATAAAAATCCTAAATATTCAAAACTTAGTAAAATGATAAACATGAACAGAAGCAAAAATGTAACTGACTGCATTTGCCTAAGTTATAACATTGTGACAGTAAGCCTGTAAATTTTCAGCAAACCTCATCAGTTTTCTACAGCACAAGGCCGTGTCAGTAGACAAAGCACAAACATTACTAGATCTAGTGATCTTAACCCTGTCAGAAATAGGCAGTTGGAAGCCAGATGCCTCCTTCTTACTGTTTTTCATTGTAACTAATGAGTTCATCTACTACATTATGGGAAAAATATGGGCTTAAGTTAAGTAAATGACATATTGTATATCTGGTGACCTCATCCGTCACGCTCCTTCCCTAAAATATCTTGTTTGCTTGTGATTTATGAAGTGTGTTGTAATTGTTTTAACCTACTGAGTTACCTAAATAGCTCTTGCACTGCTTCCATATGCCTAAAAAATACAACCCCCCAATGTTTATTAATCTAATAATCTAAAAATGAGATATCTGTGGAAAAAATATGCAACTTTTGCCATTTTAAAAAATAGCAACACAAAATATTCAGCTCTTAATCTTTATTTACCTTAAAAAAGGAAAAACTGTGTGTATATTCCTGTGGACTTTCTTTTTTCTTTATTTATTTTTAATTACATGATATCTCCCTAATAAAAATCAGCTGAAAATTTTCAAAAGTAAAAGAGCATGAAAATTATTATTTTTAACTGCTTACAATATGGCTGAAAATTTATTTGAAAGTCATTCTATCCCAAATCAATGTAAAGTTTCTGCTGCAAACAATATAGCACCATTTGGCAATGAACGGTTTGGGTCATTCTTGATATAGGAGTTGCTGCCACCTTTCAGTCTGTATGTCATCCCTGGAAGTGTTCAGGGTGGTTGGAAGAAGATGATCTTTAAGGTCCCTTCCAGTACAAACCATTCTATGATTCTATACGCACTGGAAAATTTATGAGTTGTTTTCTATATAGCTGTCTTGAAGCATTGGTAATAACCTTACTAGCTGCCTTTTATATACCCCTTTGTTGTATTTTACAAACTTTCAAGGACAGGACACTACAAGCTGAAAACGCTTTTAATACATCCAGGCAATGATATTATAGTTTCCTCCACAGGTGGCAGAGTCAAGTAATCAATTCCTAAGCTCTAGGCTATAAAGTGAAAAAACTGTTCCTAGCAACATCAATCTACTAGTTATCATATATGAGAAGCAGCACGATTAAAATTGTGATGAGAAACAAAGCATGGAGACAAAATCAAAGAGTAATAACGGTCTGATTTGAAAGTATATTGAAAGGAGTAACCAAGAGTAGAGTTGCAATGGAAATGTCCTCAGAGGCTGAGGCACAACAGTGGGAAGAATCACCGTAACAGAAACATTAAGATGCCAAGCTGCTCTGTATCCACTCAGGACCTTTTGTTCTGTTGGCATTTCTATTTCTGTGTGAAAGTTATAAAAACACCAGTGGAAAAATTCCTTGTATAGTGATTCTGGCCATGGCTCATCATGTACACTCATTTTGGCAGCCTGGCCAGTATTACTCTTCTTACGATAACTATGCATTAATGGGAAAAGTCGAGCTCCACTGATGAAGCTTATGGGATTCTGTTATTGCTGAGGCAAGGCTATCTGAGTCACACTGACTTTTATTTTGCAGAACTCATTTGGTGTTCTAAAATTTTTTAAGCAAGTTTTCTTGTTAACTGAATTAAAACAAACAAACAAACAAACAAAAAAAAACCCCAAAAGAAAACCCCAAAATGACGACAGAAAAAACAAGCAACCCAAGCAAACAAGCAAAAAGAGCCTGGTTTAGGGTTACTATTTGTCATTTTTGCTTTCTTCTAGAAAAATGTTTGATAAATGCAGCCTGCATTTAGCTTGCATCTGTTATTCAGCCAGACCATTTATCTAGATTTCTGAAATTCCTGCCAGACCAAAAACTGGCCTTTTCTTCTGCAAGGGTAGCAATGCAACAGCATGGATTCAGCTGTTTGTCTAACAGAGCGCCAGTAATTGAGCACATGAAGAGGTGGAAGTAGAGAGCATGCCATGGCAGCATCTGGCTGAGAAGAATAAAACCACAAGCAGGGACACCACAGGGCTCTGACATGAATGGCTAAGGGCCTGAGGAACACAGCTGAAAACTGGGGGACTGGGGAAGATCAAACATGAAAGACTCTTGGGTGGGTTGGCAATTGGAAGGGAGCAGTCTTGAGAGAGAAGACATAAGAGAGAGGGCTGGGAATTTCCTTTTAATCGGTGTGGATTTGTAAGGAGAAAGGATGTAGCTCTAGACCAGGAAAAACAGAGAGGCTCTGAAATGGGAGAGAAAGGAGCAGGAGAGACATAGGGTGGGGAAATGAAGGTTGGGAAGTGACTGGAGAGAGCCCTTTTCACAGCTGGCCACCTGTAAGTGCATGTCTTCTCTTTCTATTCACTATAAATTGTTTCTATTTGCTCAAATTCCTCAAAAGTCTTACGTGTTTCTGTCCCAGCAACCACTCCTGAACTCAGATGGGCACACGGGGCAGCTCCTTCTACCTTGACCAAAGAAAGAGTATTAAAAGAGCACTTATGACAAACATAACTCTTGATCTGTTTGGGCAATGTCTTAATTCTTTCTCACTAATCAAACCTCCTTCACCCTGTGCTTGCAGATATGTAACATCAGTCTGATTGATTACCTGACTGACAAACAAAATGTCAGTAGTCTTAAAAGAAAGCATTAACAAGGCACTAACAACAGAGACTTAAATTTAAGAAAACAGTATTAAATGAATGTCAACTTTATAGTATAAAACCAGCCTTTTACATTTGCAACTCAAAACAACAAATAAGGAACAACATATTAGTATTTTTTCTAGGTGATTTTCCCTAGTTTTTGCAGTTTCTATTTTTTATTTTTCTCTTGTGTAAATTCAAAAACACATAATGAAAAAATAGTTAGCAGTTATCTCTGATAATGATTTTATTTCTGACCCATGCTGAGAAAGCTGATGGTTCTGTGATTAGACATTACAGAATCACAGAATCACAGAATCCCAAGGGTTGGAAGGGACCTAAAAAGATCATCTAGTCCAACCCCCCTGCAAGAGCAGGGTAACCTACAGTACATCACACAGGAACTTGTCCAGGCGGGCCTTGAATATCTCCAGTGTAGGAGACTCCACAACCCCCCTGGGCAACCTGTTCCAGTGCTCTGTCACTCTTACAGTAAAGAAGTTCTTCCTGATGTTAACGTGGAACTTCCTATGCTCCAGTTTACACCCATTGCCCCTTGTCCTATCACTGGATATCACTGAAAAAAGCCTAGCTCCATCATCCTGACACCTACCCTTTACATATTTGTAAACATTGATGAGGTCACCCCTCAGTCTCCTCTTCTCCAAGCTAAAGAGACCCAGCTCCCTCAGCCTCTCCTCATAAGGGAGATGTTCCACTCCCTTAATCATCTTTGTGGCTCTGCGCTGGACTCCTTCAAGCAATTCCCTGTCCTTCTTGAATTGAGGGGCCCAGAACTGGACACAATATTCCAGATGCGGCCTCACCAAGGCTGAGTAGAGGGGGAGGAGAACCTCTCTTGACCTACTAACCACTCCCTTTCTAATGCACCCTAAGATGCCATTTGCCTTCTTGGCCACAAGAGCACATTGCTGGCTCATGGTCATCCTCCTATCCACCAGGACCCCCAGGTCCCTTTCTCGTTCACTACTTTCCAGCAGGTCAACCCCCAACCTGTACTGGTACATGGGGTTGTTCTTCCCCAGATGCAAGACTCTACACTTGCCCTTGTTAAATTTCATCAAGTTTCTCCCCGCCCAACTCTCCAGCCTGTCCAGGTCTCGCTGAATGGCAGCACAGTCCTCTGGTGTGTCAGCCACTCCTCCCAGTTTTGTGTCATCAGCAAACTTGCTGAGGGTGCACTCAGTTCCCTCATCCAGGTCATTGATGAAAATATTAAACAGCACCGGTCCCAGCACCGACCCCTGAGGAACTCCACTAGTCACAGACCTCCAGCTAGATTCTGCGCCATTGACCACAACTCTCTGCCTTCTTCCTTTCAACCAGTTCTCGATCCACCTCACTACTTGATCGTCAAGCCCACACTTCCTTAGCTTATCTATGAGGATGCTGTGGGAGACAGTATCAAATGCCTTACTGAAATCAAGAAAAACTACATCTACCGCTCTACCATCATCCCTCCACCTAGTCACTTCCTCATAGAAGGCTATAAGGTTGGTCATACATGACTTCCCCCTCATAAAACCATGTTGGCTGTTCTTAATGACCCCCTCATCCTTGATATGCCTAGTGATGGAGTCAAGAATAAGTTGTTCCATCACCTTTCCAGGGATGGAGGTAAGGCTGACCGGTCTATAATTACCCGGGTCCTCCTTCTTGCCCTTCTTATAGATTGGTGTGACCTTTGCCATCCGCCAATCCTCAGGCACCTCGCCCGTTTCCCACGACTTACCAAAGATGATGGAAAGTGGCCTAGCAATGACCTCCGCCAGCTCCCTCAGCACCCGTGGGTGCATTCCATCCGGACCCATCGATTTACAGATGTCCAGATTGCATAGCTGATCCCTAACCCAATCCTCATCTACCAAAGCAAACTCCTCCTTTGTCCTGACTCCTTCTGGGGCTATAGAAATCCGGGGCCCTCGGGGAGAGTCTGCAGGAGTAAAGACAGAGGCAAAGAAGGCATTCAGCACCTCTGCCTTCTTTATATCCTCTGTCTCCAGGGTACCCACTTCGTTCAGCAGTGGGCCTATATTGCCTCTTGTGTTAGTTTTATTTGCTATGTATTTGAAGAAGCCCTTTCTATTGTCTTTAACCCGACTAGCAAGATTGAGTTCCAAGGAGGCCTTAGCTGTCCTAATTGCCTCCCTACATCCTCTAACAACTGTCCTATATTCCTCCCAAGCGGCCAGCCCCTCCTTCCATAATCCATAGATTCTCCTTTTCCACTTGAGTTTGCCCAGCAGCTCCTTGTTTAACCACGCCGGTCTCCTAGATCCCTTACTTGACTTCCTACTTATTGGGACGCTCCGATCCTGAGCTTGGAAGAAGCGGTCCTTGAATGCTAACCAACTATCTTGAGCCCCTTTACCGCCTAGTACACTTTCCCATGAGACTTCCCTTAGCAGTTGACTGAAGAGGCCAAAGTTGGCCCTTCAGAAATCCAGAACTGTGGCTTTGCTAGGTATTCTATTCCTCCCACACAGGATCCTAAACTCCACCATCTCATGGTCACTGCAGCCAAGGCTGCCATTGACCGTCACCACTTCGACCAAACCCTCCTTGTTGGCGAGTACTAAATCTAGCAGCGCTGCTCCCCTAGTTGGTACGTCCACCATTTGCATTAAGAAATTATCATCAATGCACTCGAGGAACCTCCTAGACTGTGAATGACTGGCTGTGTGAGTCTTCCAGCAAATATCGGGGTAATTAAAGTCCCCCACGACGACTAAGGCATGTAGTCGCGAGGCTACTTCCAGTTGCCTGTAGAAAGCCTCATCAACTCCTTCGTCCTGATCAGGAGGTCTGTAATAGACCCCCACAACTGTATCACCCGTGCCAGTCAGCAAAAGAAATTAAAAAAATTCTGGCACTTAGATTACAGCATCCAGCAAAAGTTAACAGTGAAGCACAGAGTATGTTCCACATATATGATAATACTTATATTAAAAATGTTTTATATTAAGCACTACTTTGAAAAAATCAGAAGTTGTAAAACATCTGTAATTTGCACAAATGAAAATAAGTATTAATGTTACATCAAAAAAAAAAAAAACCCAACCTTGCAAAAAAACCCAACCTTGCAGCCTTTTACAACTGTTTCATGCTTACACCATGACTGATCAATTAAAAATGAAATATATATGCAAACCTTTCTGCTAATGCCTTAAATAGTTGATGAAGGGCAATATTAGATCAAGATGTATTTATTTCTATCTCATGATCTTCAAATGCATGTCCTCTCAGAGGCAGTTGGAATAAGCAGCATATATTTCATCAGGAAAGCAGAAGGCAGAAATTTAGTAGAATTTACATTTTGATTCTCATGATCATCATCCATGTCCCTTACAACATTTTCCTCAGCTTCTTGAAAACATATGTATAACTAGATTTTGGGGAAGATTAAGCCATGAATTTTGTCAGAACCTTGTGGTGGCAGTAAAGGACATTTTGTCAGGCAACAGAAATTAGTCCTTTAGTCCACTTAGCATAGCTAGACTGCTATACTTATGCAAAATACTAGTTTAAAAATGGGCTGGAAATCTTTATGCTCCTACATTAGGAATACAAACAATAGCATAGCAGTGTACAATATCCAGAGTACTGCATGCCTATGAAAAACATCAGAAAAACTTGATGCTTTACTTGTCTTCAATGGAAAAGCTGTTTCTGCAACTTTTTAATAAAGTTCGTTCTGTGAAGGAAAAAATAGCTTCCAGTCCATCCACAGCACATACTTTTAAGAAATCTGTTCATTTACAGTGCTTTGGGAAATATACAGACAGTGATAGCAAGGGAGTTGAAAAGTCAGTCCAGTTTTGATTAAATATTATGATAAGCTACGTACTGATTTTCTTTGCACAATATGTCATCAGGTGAATTGCACTGTCGCAGTGCTTTATTTCCGAAACACTCCTGAATAATGATGAGTGGAACATCAATTTTCAATAATGGAAATATCTTTCCATTATTTGGTTAACATCAATTGTGTTCTCAATAATTAACAGGCTGACAGCTGAGTGTAAAAAAAGAGTTTATTCACACTTTTCCACTGCTGAAGATGTGGAATCACTGCTGAAAGAAACAATAGTTTGATAAACCTTGAAGGTAAGCAAAGATAGTTTCAATGACTGGAATTGAGAAAATTCATGTTAGACGATCCAGACCACCACAGCTAAAACTACTTCAAAATTGTGTCTGCAATTTGAAGAGGTTACTTGGTTTTACATGATAAGGCTTATTAGCAGCTATTATAGAATCATAGAATCATAGAATGGTTAGGGTTTGAGAGCGCCTAACATCATCTCGTTCCAACGCCCCTGCCATGGGCAGGCACACCTCACACGAGACCATGTTGTTCAAGGCTCTGTCCAATCTGGTCTTGAACATTGGCAGGGATGGAGCTTTTACCACTTCTTTGGGCATCCCTGTTCCAGTGCCTCAGCACCCCCACAGTAAAGCACTTCTTCCTTATATCTAACCTGAACTTCCTCTTGTCCTACCACTACAGTCCCTGATGAAGAGTCCCTCTTCACCATCCCTGTAGGCCCCCTTAGGTAACTGGAAGGCTGCTATGAGGTCTCCATAGAGTCTTTTCTTCTCCAGTCTGAACAGCCCCAACTTTCTCAGCCTGTCTTCATACGGGAGGTGCTCCAGTCCCCTGATCATCCTCGTGGCCCTCCTCTGGACTTGGTCCAGCAGTTCCATGTCCTTTTTATGTTGAGGACACCAGAACTGTACACAATTCTCCAAATGAAGTCTCACGAGAGCAGAATAGAGGGGCAGGATCACCTCCTTCGACCTGCTGGTCACGCTCCTTTTGATGCAGCCCAGGATACGGTTGGCTTTCTGGGCTGCGAGTGCACACTTCCGGCTCATGTTCATTTTCTCATCGACCAGCACCCCCAAGTCCTTCTCTGCAGGGCTGCTCTGAATCTCTTCTTTGCCCAACCTGTAGCTGTGCCTGGGGTTGCTCCAACCCAGGTGTAGGACCTTGCACTTGTCATGGTTGAACTTCATCAGGTTGCCATCGGCCCACCTCACAAGCATGTCATGGTCCCTCTGGATGGCATCCCTTCCCTCCAGCGTATCAACTGAACCACGCAGCTTGGTGTCATTGTCAAACTTGCTGAGGGTGCACTCAATCAAACTGTCCATGTCACCGACAAAGATGTTGAACATGACTGGTCCCAACACTGATCACTGAGGTTGGTCTCCACTTGCTACCCAACTTGTTACCAGTTTCCAGCCGGACATTGAGTGGTTGACTCCAACTCTCTGGGTGTGGCCATCCAGCCAATTCTTTATTCACCGAGTGGTCCACCTATTAAATTGATGTCTCTCCAGTTTAGAAACAAAGGTATTGTGCGGGAAGGTGTCAAACTTTGCACAAGTCCAGGTAGATGACATCAACTGCTTTTACCCTGTCCATCAGTTCTGTAGCCCCATCATAGGTGGCCACCAAATTGCTCAGGCAAGATTTGCCCTTAGTGAAGCCATGCTGGCTGTCACCAAGCACCTCATTGGTTTTCACGTACACTAGCATGGCTTCCAGGAGAATGTGCTCCAAGATTTTCCCAGGCACAGAGGTGAGACTCACTGTCTGTAGTTCCCTGGGTCATCCATTTTCCCCTTCTTGAAAATGGAGGTTATACTGCCCTTTTTCCAGTTGTCAGGAACTTCACCTGACTGCCATGATTTTTCAAATACGATGGCCAGTGGCTTAGCAACTTCATTTGCCAGCTCCTTCAGGACCCGCGGATGGATTTCATCAGGTCCCATGGATTTGTGCACATTCAAGTTCTTAAGATGATCTCAGACCAGATCCTCTCCTACAGTGGGCCTAATGTCTTCATTCTCATAGTCCCTGCGTCTGCCTTCCAAGAGTTGGGTGGTGTGATCAGGTGACTTGCCAGTGAAGACTGAGGCAAAGAAGTCATTGAAAACCTCAGCCTTCTCCAAATCCAGGGTAGTCAGTTCTCCTGATAGCTTCCAGAGAGTGCCCACATTGTCCCTAGTCTGTTTTTTTGTTTGTGATATACCTATAGAAGCCCTTCCTGTTCTTTCACATCCCTGGTCAGACTCAATTCTAACTGTAGCTTAGCATTCCTGACCTGGTCCCCAACTTCCTGGACAATGTTCCTGTATTTTTCTCAGGCAGCCTTTCCTCTCTTCCACCTTCTTTATGCTTTCTTTTTCCTTCTGAGTTTCCTCAGCAGCTCCTTATCCATCCATGGAGGTCTCCCGGCCTTCTTGCCCATTTCCTTCTAGTCAGGACACAATGCTCCTGAGCTTGCAGCAAGTGATATTTGAATATTAACCAGCATTCTTGGGCCCCCCTGTACTTTAGGGCTATATCCCATGGGACCTTACTAAGCAGGTTCCTGAAAAGGCCAAAGTCTGCTCTCTTGAAGACCAGGGCAGTGAGCTTGCTGCACACTCTTCTCACTGTCCTGAGGATCTTGAACTCAACCATCTCATGATCACTGTAACCAAGGCTGCCCTGAAGCATCACATTCCCAACCAGCCCCTCCCTGTTGGTGAGCACGAGCTCAAGCATGGCACGTCTCCTTGTTGGCTCTTCTATCACTTGCAAGAGGAAGCTGTCTTCACACAATCAAGGAACTTCCTGGATTGCTTGTGCTGGGCCATACCGTCCCTCCAAAAGGTATTAAGATGGTTGAAATCCCCCATGAGGACAAGCGCCTGCTATTAGCAGAAGGTGCCATGTTCCTCCATTTCTTCTGTGACTTATTCCAATAACAAGATAATCAGCTCTCAGAAGATGTACTGATTACCCTCTACCTGGTAAGAGAAAGGGCTACTCTCAATTTTTCAGTTTCAAATTCCACACCTTCTAGACATAACAGAGATATTTTCATACCAGATTTAGGAAAACATCCCTACCTTACCACAGAAATCAACCAAAATAAAAACATTACTTTCTAAATCTGCTCTAATTGCTGCTATTCCAAAAAAAACGAATTTCAGCATTTTATGCTCAGTTCACAAGGGGAGTTCCTGCTGACTAGAAGTACACACCACTAATGATGCCTTGACTTACGCAATTTCATCTGAAAATGGCTGTTGGAACTGGCTAGTTCCACTGCTCAGAGGCATTTTCAGAATATGCCATTAGGTCAGAAGCCTTGAAAGAGTCTTGGTAACACTCCTACAAAAACCTGAACCTCCTGTGACATTAAGAATAATTTCATGTGTTTGCTTATTGGATAAAATAGAAGAAGCTTCCATGGAAAGTAGCTTTGCTTACAGGGCCTATGTTCATTCTTATGGATTTGAAAAGAAGCTTTTCAAAGGACTTGATATCATCTGCCATTTACTCATTCAGGAGTAGAAATGAAGCTTTAGTACTGCTTCCCTACTAAATACAACAGTTAGGATTTCTTGCACACAATCTTTGCAGAAGATGCTACTGAAGATGAAAGCCAAAGATTTTTATAAAGGGGTTTACTAGTGCATCAGACTGAAAGGAATAGTTTACTTTGAGGATCTCAAGCACTCAGCAGGCAAAAAAGGAGACTGAAATAATTAAAAGACAAAAAAGAACAAAACTGAAAATCTGTACAACAAAACAAGTCAGTATTTGAAAATACTTTACAATGAAGAAAGGGGCAGATTAGTTGCATTGCACACTGTTAGGTAGAGAAGAAACAGGGGCTACTGTAAGGGTAGCATTGCTTAGATTTATTAGATGCCAGGTACAAAGGGAACATGCATGCCAATTATTAAATAGAAGACATTGCATAAGGGTTTAGAGATGGATATATAGTCCCTACTTTCAAACCATATATGTGTAGTACTCATAAAGAAGAATATATATCTATGAACATAGACATAACAAATTATAGCTATCTATGGGATGGGGATATTACTAAGGCACATAATGTCATTAGACTGGATTAAGTGTCTGAGATCAAAGAATTTCATCACAGCTTTTGTCATAAAGCAAGTTCTGGGTCTAGAATTCAGTTAAGCCTAGTCAAAGGAGCCAGGATTAATCTGACCAAAGCAGTGATCTACAAAGACATCTACAGGGAATGGAAAAAGATAGGAATTTCTAGTGCCCTATTTATCTCTCATTTGAGCAAATCTCTAAAGCAGACCAGATGAATTGTACCTAACTTCTCCCACCTATTATAAAGGAAGATTAAGATGACTAGCTCAGACATTGATTCACTACTGATATTTTCCAGAAAGTACAACTCACACATGACTGATTATTTCATGATAAAAACCAAAAATCTAGTAGAGAGCTTTTGGTCATATTGCAGTCACAGAGATAGTGAGAAGGATAAAGAATGTTTCTATAATTTTTGACTATTCAAGAGAAGACAGGTCTGGCAAAGACATTTTTAATGCTATTCCTATCTTTACTATACCTCCATATTTTAATTACATTGAATAACTTAACTTCATTGCAGCCAGTTGAAGAAATCTGATGAATGAGAAGGTCTGTAGGCCAGGCAACTTTTTAGACCACTTGACAGGCTCTTGCATTTAAATAATTATTGGTTTAAAGTCTCCCATTTTTAAATCTTCACAAATACAGAGAAACTGGACGATTGGACATCTCAAAAACCTAGCTTGTTCTAATTCTTCGGTATTGTGAACAGAAAGAAGCAAGCCTGGCAATATTTACTTTTGTAGGACTGTACTTTTCCGATGTCTGTCAGATGTAAGAGAATAGTTTTCATCTGCTATTTTCCTTGAGTGTGATAATAAATGGCTCCAATGAATAATACTATGACCTAAATTGAAAAGAGAAGCAGCTTTCATTTAATTTTGCAATTTCTGACTGAACAAAGACTATTTTAGAAGCTGCAGACCCTTTAAAGTTACCAGAAACTAGTAGAAGAAACCCAAGCACTTGCAAAAAAGAAAAAAAAATTATGACAAGGAGTAAACCTACAGATAGAGACACATTTTTCTCCTCCCCATGGATCTGGCTAGAAAGAAAAATAAATACAAAAGTATAAAATGTTATAAAAACCAAAACATTTCATCCTGACACCTACCCTTCACATATTTGTAAACATTGATGAGGTCACCCCTCAGTCTCCTCTTCTCCAAGCTAAAGAGACCCAGCTCCCTCAGCCTCTCCTCATAAGGGAGATGTTCCACTCCCTTAATCATCTTTGTGGCTCTGCGCTGGACTCCTTCAAGCAATTCCCTGTCCTTCTTGAACAGAGGGGCCCAGAACTGGACGCAATATTCCAGATGCGGCCTCACCAAGGCTGAGTAGAGGGGGAGGAGAACCTCTCTTGACCTACTAACCACTCCCTTTCTAATGCACCCTAAGATGCCATTTGCCTTCTTGGCCACGTTCCTGTGTGATGTACTGTAGGTTACCCTGCTCTTGCAGGGGGGTTGGACTAGATGATCTTTTTAGGTCCCTTCCAACCCTTGGGATTCTGTGATTCTGTGATTCTGTGATTGTTAAACGGTAGTCATGGAAACCATTGGTTTATTTTTTCCTTCTCTGGTGTGTCCCTTTTCCTTTAAGCACTGTAAGATAACATATAGCTTGTGAACAATCTATAATTAACAGTAAAAAAAAATTAAATCCTTAATTTTACCACCTACAAACGTCTGTAAGTAAAAGTAGCATAAATTTCTCTGCAAAGCATATTTTAAAGTCTTTTATTTCAATACCATGTTTTATTTGCATACAATAACATCAACAAACTAGGTAAGGGTCAACATTTTATATGATGTTGAAGTGAAAAGTTTTATATTAAGTATAATGTTTAAAATTCTTGTAACCTGCACTTGACACTACCTGTAGTTACTCATAAAAAGTATAGACCAATGGCATACTGTAATGTGCCTGACACAAGCAGGATTTTGCACATACTTAAAATATATTTTAATAAAAGATACTGTCCCATGCGAAGAAAAAAAGGAAGCATCACTAAGAAAATAAGTATCTCACTTACATACTGACAATATACCTACACCCATCTTACCCAATAAGTTTCCTAGTCAGATAATTAGATTCCATCTACTAAAACCAGACTGATTTTAAGCAACCAATCTCTCTCCCTTAATTCATAGAGATCTGTCCCAAAGAAGTCTTATACAGTTCTAACAATGATGTTACAATTTGCTGTAGTGAATTGGAATTACAAAGGACAAATCCTTCACATCCGTTTAGTGTCACATGGAATGAAAAAGATGTAGAGACTTTACTTCCACATAACAACTGAATTTTTACCCATTTTTTAATGAGTGGGATTTTGCTTTAAAATATGCATTTACTAATAATGCTACATTAAACCTCTCAATGATATGTTAAAATACTTTAAAATTTTAAAAAATATCCAAATCTTACATGCTCGCTGCCGACATCTGAAAGTATGTCAGATCACTAGCAGGAAAGCAATTGGCTTTCTTGAAATGAAAACATAGGTTTTGAATTTTAGCCTTTTCTGACAGTGTCGACAACTTATTTATTTATTTATTTTATTTTATTTTATTTTATTTTATTTTATTTTATTTTATTTTATTTTATTTTATTTTACTTTATTTTATTTCACTTTATTTTATTTTATTTCACTTCATGCTAATGTTCAAAATAGAGGAACCAGGATCAGAATACAGAAAGCAGAAAATATTTTCTTCTCTTATGTGTAAAACAGCTGGTTGTAAGAGGCAGAGACCTCATGAAGTTAAAACCTTGAATGATGTGATTATATCAATAAATAAGTTGCACGTAACAAGCAGCTGCACATAACATTTCCTTGATTGAATAATTTGTTTCTAGAGCCAAAACACTTTTCTTTTGTATCCTGCTCATACTTTTACTATAGCTCTCCTGAATTATTTTAAAAACAAACCTGTATTTTACTTTAACTCAAGGTAAAACAAGTGCTATCCACGATAGCATAGAAGACACAATTCTTAAAAAATGCTTTATCGGAAATATTCTTCTGAGTTTGTATGACTGCCTCCATTTCTTCTTAAACTTTTCCTGCTTTTGTTAGGTTTATTTTAGTCATGTATTGTGTGCGGATGAGTAAAACTGGTTTTCCCCTTCTTTTGTCACATAACAAATACCAAGATTTGTACAAATGACAATATAATCTATGTTGTATAAGTTATTTTTCTTTTATTAAATATAAAAAAAATTGAAATGCTTTTGTGTCTTGAGGCAGTCTAACAATCCCAATTTTCTAGCAAAGGTGGTTAAAAAAATATCCTATGCCTGTTACACACAAAACATGCCCTCCCCCCTCAAAAAAAAGAGGGAAAGCAGTATTTAATAAAATTTGAGGGTTTATTCTATTGTACCATGTAGCGCTGCAGTACTCTTCTGAACTAAGAGCAAACAATTCCTTGTTTTATCAATGACAGATTAAGTCATGTAAATGCAACTACATCACAACAAAGAATATTTCATCAGCAAATTGAATGATTTTTTCATGTAAGAAATTCCAGATTAACATAGTGAAAGTTTAAGTTGGTGTAATCAGTATTTTAACATAATGCTCCAAGAACAGCATACGATAAACATAATGTTTCATTATTACTAAAGTAGGAAGTTAACTATTTCTGTTCTTTTAAACAGGATGAAATTTTAAACCCCTTAAACTTCTTACAAATTAGTGTTTTTAGCCACGGAGATTTTTTCAAAATTATACCAAGAACATTTTAATCTATCAGATTAAATTTGTAACCTATTTTACATTTCTGTGTTTGCAACACAGTGCATGCAAATAACTGGGGCAATGTACACGCAAAGTTGGCTGAAGTTACATTCAGGTAACCCTCTCTTTCAAGGAATGACATCTGAAAAACACTTCCCTACACTATACAGTATCTATTAAAACAAACAAACAAACAAACAAACAAAACAGATCAGGCCCAAAACATATAATAGTTGCTCTGGTCACAAAAGCAGTTTCCTTCAAGAAAAACACAGCACAGCACATTAACTAACAGGCATAAAATAATTCACAATACATACAATATCAGAGGTTTACATGCCATCAAGAAGGCAAGAAAAAAACGAGAAAGGCAAACAGCAGGAAAAGATACAGGGAAAGGGAATACTACAAAAGTACTACATGCTTGTGTTACGCAATATTTTTAATATAGGCCTGATTTTATTTTTATGGACCTAATATTGTAAAAGAATAACCACAAACCAAAAGCATTTAAAAATTTCTAGATTCATTCCCTCCTCTTGACGGCTTTTTTTTTTTTTCCCCCACATAATAAATAAAGTTAATAAATGGTAGTAAAAAGTGGGAAAGAGATTTCCTAGATAAATGTAGGCAGGAAGTTAAAGTTTTAAAGGTATCATCAGGTCTGATCTCCATGTAACCTGAGGCGTATATTTATTTATCAACAATTACATCACAGTTCTTGAATTACATTACATTAAATAAGAACACCCAAACAGGTTAGGAGATGATGTTAATATTACCTTTGTAAAATGAGTGGGCAAAGCTCTGCTCAGGAATTAACTTGGCAAGGAATCCATGGTTCAAACTTGGGTGAGGGATAGATGGTATGACCACAACTGTGGAGAAAATCATGGAATCAAATGTGAGCCAGCTAGTAGCATTCATGTGTGGCCTGGTCCACTGTGGATCCATGACAGATATCCTATCTCATTGAAACATGCAAATATGGTTTTATCAACAAAAAAATGCATTTCTAAAGGAAGAAAACACGTTCTGTATCAAGAGATAGGAAACAGCATACCTATTATTTGGGCATTTCAAGAGCAACATTCATGGGGAAAAAGAGACACATATATATATATATATTTATATATATACAGGCACAGAGGCAAGACAGTCGTGGTTGATACAGTTCACTGAAACCAGCAGTTTCTGAGTGCAGAACCATAACATATAACCAGGAAGGCACAAAAAATTATTATTTCTCATAACTGACAATGTTCATATATATTTAAAATGGAAAGCCTACAAGTACATGGACTTTAAAAATTATGCATAAGTAGTAAATGAAAACATCATGATGAATTAGAAAACAATGACTAAATATAAATATGACACAAATTAGAAGATGAATTCTACGAAGAATGAAAATTAGCAACTCCATAAATGAAGTAATCGAAGATCAATGCAAGAAGAAAAACACATAAAGAGCTTCACACACAAATTCGATTACTGTTTTCAGCTCTTTTAACACAGAAGGTACAGCTATAATTAGTCCAACCAGACTTGAAAAGAACTTACTGAACTGTTTAAAATATTTAAAACAACGTGGAGTAAAGTCTGGATTCCTAATTTCTGATGATTTCTGACAGCTAACAGACTCCCTCTCAAGCTGAAAAGCACATGCTAGCAAAAACCACTACTGCTACTAAAAATCACAAACATCTCAGTCAAAGAAGGCAACAGAAATGTTTCATTTTTATCATATTGTTTCCATAGGCTTTTAAATGCAAGCATCAACACAGCAGGACTCCAAGAATGTACTCAGTCCTCCACCAGTACCCTTTCACAAACCTCCTCACTCAAACAAAAGGAGTTCACATGGGCAAACAGCTGTTCGCCGTTTATACATTTCATGGTATAGAGTTAAAGGTATCTGTTTTTCCTAACAAATAACAGATTAAGGAAGCTGTGCTGATCAACTATCTTGTACTTTACAGCTTTAACTTTGTCAGGCACTAATTTTTAATTATTTTCAAATTAAAGAAAAAAAGGCATTAAAAAGCACTATACAGATACAAATTAGTTATAGCCCATAAGCAAATAGAATAACAGAAATCTGTCAATGTATGTTAAAGAACCGAAAGATTATAGAGCAAGAAAGTAGAAAATATTTTCTTAGTCAGAACTTAAGCTACTCATTAAAAATACTTTGTAGTAAAATAATTACCTTTCTAATAAAATTAAATAACATCTGAGGAAAACAAAAGTACCTGTACTTGTTGGCGAATTTATTTCTTGTCTGATATTTCTACCTGCCTGGCTCCCAGATCTTGCAGTTTCTCGTTGTGGCTCTAGGATATCACGGTATTTGGAGACCATGAGAACGGAAATAAAGTAGACTACAGCCAAAGCTAAGAACTGAGCTTGTTTGCTGTCATCCTGTGTTGGCGAAAAAGGAACAGATCTGTAGTATCAGATATTTCCATGGAATTTTCACACAAAATCATCACAAGGCTTGATAAATAATACCTTTCTGAAATGTTATCCCTGTTAATATAGTTATAAATAGATTATGTAGAAGTTTTAATAGATTTTCAGTGGAGTACTATGCACATAGAATATATGAAGTACTAAATTTTACAGGTAATTTGGCAACTCAAAAATCTCTGGGACTGTGGAGTCAATAAGCTTTTCAGAACAGAGGTCTAACTCTGCTCTGCATTCTTTCAAGGCTTCCTAAGTGCAAGGGCAACTGACTTTTGCTGCCCCAAGGATGAGTCTCTGAAAGCTCCTGCCACAAGAAGGTAAGTACTGCTGAGAGAAAATAAACCTCACTGATGCTTTTCTAGCTAACACTGGACACATAGTGGGCGTAACACCTCCTGGTAACATGTAAAAGCAGGAAGGATATGACCACTAGTTTTCCTCCAGCAGTAAATCCCAGCTCCTATATTCTGACTTCTCCCTCAACAGGATTGTCCGCAGCAATCCTAGTTTTCCTGGACTCTGATTTAAGAAAATGTCAGGTCCAAAACAACTTTTCTGTCTTCTTTTCCTCCCACCCCAGTCTGCTGTACTATGTAAATTATGGCTTAGATATCATAGAATCATAGAATAGTTAGGGTTGGAAAGGACCTCAAGATCATCTAATTCCAACCCCCCTGCCATGGGCAGGGACACCTCACACTAAACCATCCCACCCAAGGCTTCGTCCAACCTGGCCTTGAACACTGCCAGGGATGCACTCACAACCTCCCTGGGCAACCCATTCCAGTGCCTCTTAGTAACTTCTTTCATAGAAATGTCAGAAACAGTATTTCCTCTATTCTCCTCTAGTTAAGAAAAGAGTAGGTGACAGACGATCTCCAAATTCAACCCTACCTTTTCAAGGTCATCCTGACAGATGGGGTTCTTTGTGTCATGTTCTACCTTTTTCTTTTCGAATTTATTTCTAACTTCAGTTTTTACTTCAATACACTCATACTTAAGTTGGAGAAGTTTAAACATAACATGTATTTGTGTATATATAATAAAAATTCTTACTGTACCACTTTCAAAACCAAACACATTGTGGTGCAATTTTATGCTAAAAATAGTTGCAGAAAATCTGAAAAACATTTAAAAATACATTTATGTATGTACATGTATGTTTAGCAGAAGTAAAAATTCTTTTTCTAAATCAACTTAATGCACTTCTGTAATACATATAATAATTCTTCCAAATAGCTGACACCTTTAGTTGTACAGTTTTAATCAACATAGGTTATAACTGATTTATTCTGGCTACGATGGTTTGGCTAATATAAAGTCTGACTGTTAACTACTAATTTCAAATAGCTTACCAGTATGATTTTGAAGTGCAGAAAGTGGCTGGTAGTTACAAAGCCACGAGCAGACGGTTTGCAGATAATATAAGAAATGCAACACATGAAGGATATTTTTAATTCTGGGACAATCAAAATCTCTTTCAAAATATAAGTGACAATTTTGCAGAAGAAAGGATTACAGCACATATTACTCACCACATCACGAAAAACAACTGCTCGTAGGCGATTAATATCAACATCCTGAAGAAGCCTATCAGGGTCTTTTATAGGAGAAAGATTGCCAGGGACATTTTCAAGGGGAGTCTAAAAGTAAAAAGTAGTGATATTTAGCTCCCTCACAAATATAAAGGAATTTCTGTTAGGACTTTAATTTGACACCTCTTTTAGATATTGCATCAATCTTACATGCTTTTTTACTACCAATATACTTCCAACATAATACTCAGACAACAGTTCTAGAAATAAAGCAATATTATTGCCTTAATACTAACTACTTAGATATAAACTGTTACATCTTCCAAGTACCTCAGAACATCCATATCTCTTCCCAGAGTTTAGATAATAATTTGCACACAAAAGGTTATTTCAGATAATAGTTGTGTCATAGCAGTACAATAAATTATTTCTAATATGTTTGTTAAATTTAAAAACAATTAGCATATTTTTAAAAATCAGTTCATGTTCATTTTACTGAGAATTATTACAGACTACTTACAGAATAACTGCTATTACTATGAAAGCATAGAGCAGTATGCTTCCTTTAAAAAATGACAATGCATTAGAAATGAGGCCTAAATATCAAAAAGTCTCTTTACACTGATTTGCTTTGCACTAAATGTGATAACATGGAGAAATGTAATGTTTTTAGTGAGATTTAATGAAATAATATTGTGAAAAGAGATGAATTAAAAAAGCCTTTAGAGAAGAAAAAACACAGAATTTAGTAATGGAAGTAGAGTAGCAAAAAAAAAAAAGGAAACCTTTACATCATGCAAAGTATTGAAATTTAGTCATGGACTGTGTTAAATTCTTTGAGATTTTAGCTTTAGGACTCTCAAAGTCTTAAAGCAGTACACAAGTTTCGGTTTTTTGGTTTTATTTTTTGGGGGGTTTTTTGGGTTTTTTTTTTTTTTTTGGTTTAAGAAGGATTAACAATGAATTAAAGAAACTGGAAGAACTAAGCTGTACTTGAATATTAGACAAGTTTAATTCATAAAATTAGATAGAAAATACTGATGTCTAATATACACGCAAAGGTCTGTTGAAATTACCGAGACTCAGATGTTCCACCAATGAAGATGTGATTGCAGGATTTCATCAAGACTGTAAGTGCTCTGACAGGTTAAAAAAAGCTATGCAGGTATATATGACCGAGGTGAGTAATGGGACTTACTCTCTGAAGGAGACCATGCAAGACTGAAAAAGCTGTTCAAAATTGTTTCGGTCATACTACTGCAATTAATGTTTTCTTCTTTCAAACGAACTCCCTCAAATACTTTTACTTTAAAACAGTTGAGCTTTTGTTAAATATTTGAGAAGACAGTTACAATTCTTTTCTGATCCTATAAAGCTGTGGTACAGACTTGTCATTCCTACTGGTAACTGTAGACTGGGTTACCTTGGTTGCTGCTGATGCAGTTACACCCTGAAGGGCATCTTGTGTCTTATTGCTGATTAATGATGTCTTGTTTACTCTCTCTCTCTGCCTTTGCCGGCATTCTAAGCAGTTTCTCACAGCCACACAACAAACTGAAAAGTTATGGAAATGCTATATATTAGAATATTTTCCATTATTCAATTAATAACAGTCTGTACATCTAGTTTAATATGTTAATAATCATGTCCAAATAGTTAAGTGCAGCACGGTTCTCATGTTAGACTCTGTCATTACTAAACAAACCACTATGACTTTACTCGTTCCATTCTTTATTTGAACAACTGTTTTATATGTGTTATATCACTATATTAAAATTTGAAAATCATTAGTCCTTGAACTGCAGCTCTTGTACGTTACTGGTCAGTTATTAACAGTTAAAATCTGAAGTAATTACATACAGCTAGAATAGAAAAAATAGTAGAATGTGATGAAAATTGATCACTGAGGATAAACTACATGTTTTATACTAGAAGCAGTATAATTACCACTGACATAATAACTGGTATGAATAATAACAGGACTGATTACAAAAGATATTCATCATTTGAGAAATGAAAAAGTATGTGGCATGTAACATTAGGAAAACAACATTATGCCAGATGACAGTCAAAATTTAATGTTCACAGCAATAAAGTTATATAGTTTGAATTATTAATAAAATTTTCAGTTTCCTAAATTAATTATAACAGTATATAGCAAATAATAAGCAGTGAAGAGAGGTGCCAGACTGTTGCAACATATATCAAGGACTACAGAGTCTGCACATACATCCTACACTTTTAGTCTTACATAGACTACAAGTAGTCTTCCAAAACCACGGAGAACTGAATAAGGAAACCTGCAGCATGAAGGCAGCAAAACAGTTTTAAGGAAAAAAAAACACCCTATATTTATTTACTTATATTTAATATTTTTACTCCCCCCAAACCTAAGAAAGAACAATTTCAAACACATCATTTTAACTTACTCTTGTGACTAAATTAAGCTTAAAATGTATCAAATCAATAATAAATGAGATTTTTATTTTATTACATCATAATCAGTACAAGTCCTTTCCTACACATGCCACTATCTGATCCATCCATAGCGCATTGATCTGTAAGTAATTATTAAATATATAGTGTCTGCTGACTTACCAAGCCTTAGGCACTGCCGCATTAGTCCTCCAGAAGACATGTTTTTTTCAGCTTCAATCTCACTAAAATTTAGAGAACTGGCAAATACTAGTACATCCACCATTGCCATAAGACGGCTGAGAAAAGTTACTGCTGTCTCTGCTGACATTCCTTGTGTCACTTCAATATTTTCCAATTCAGTCTTTAAAATGAGAAAATTGAATTAAACTGTTTGAACACAAATGAAATATAAAGATAGCACATACACATACAAATCTAAATTGTTATGCTTACTGACAAGTACACCGAAAGTTATTTTAAAATCTCCTACTGTTACCATCAACATAAACCGTGAGTCAAAGTAAGACAGCATGAAGAGTGAGAAAATTATTTACATTTACATGCTTTAACAGATGATTAAAAGTGTAATATATATGAGAAAATTATTAGCAATTACATAAAGACAAAGTGTGGCCAGATAGTAAAACAATGCATGGTATATCAGGGTGCAATGTACTCTTACATTTTTCCATAGGCTAAGCAAACTGTCAGGTAACACGAAAGTAATTACTGTTTGTATAGCTTTTACATTCCTTTAGATAAACAAGTAAATGTGAGGAGTGGAGTGGAAAAAAATCAGACAGTTTTGCCCTGTTTCTATGAATTGATTCTCCCTGGGAATGCTTACACATATAGAAGCCTGACAGATTCCAATTCTCCTTGAGATCAGAAGAGAGTACACTTACTCCCTCATGACAGCAATGAGGGGAAGTAAAAATGTGGCAAGTTATAAGATGCGCAGCTCATGTTTGCCAGAGAAAGGCCATTTCTTTCCTAATTTAGTGTTGGACTCTCATTGATGGGAATCCACAGAAAAATGCTGACTGAAGTCCGTATCTCTGAAATCTAAAAAGGGATTATGTTTTTCTTAAAAAATACACTGGGATGCCCTGAGTCATGTTTTCAAATGCATTCAGGTATCTAACAGTGCAGATAAATGAGAAAACAGTAAGTTCAATTAAAAAAATAAATATGTTTAAACACTTTTACCTCTGGAGGCAGGCAAAACAGAAAACGGGACTTAGCACTTAAGTGCGTCCACATTTATATGCCTAAATACTGGTTTTAAAATTGTTTACAGATGGCTGATTCTTATTGACTGTCACAAAATTCCATATTACAGGGCTTTTCTGAACACAGAGTTCAGACTCTTCGAAAAGTATTACTTTCATTAGGTTTATTTGAATTAATTTGCTTAGAAGTATCTATGAAAAAAATCAAATTATATTTCATGCTGTTAAGGCCATTTCCTTCTGAAGAAAAAGAAATACAGAAAAAAAAAGGCTTACTTCCGTACTTTAAAAAAATTAGTATCCTCACTCATGAGTCACTTTTTAGAACGTTTTCCATACAAAATTATAAAAGTGTGAACTGTGCAAAACACTATTAAGGAAACAACTGTTTTGAAAGATAGAGGATATAATTTGGCATGTGTCACCACCATAATAGGTTCCACTTCATTTAATTTCTCTTAGGATCTAACAAGTCGGTTACATGAGTGATTCAGGAAGGGCTGTCATCTGTCTAATCTGCCCAATAATATCAGAAAAATGGTAAAATGACAATGCTCCGAAGAATGATTTCTAGCCTATCTTCTTTAGCCAGGTGTCCCCTGATTAGTGTGGACTGTGTTCTGCTTTTTGGAAAAATCAGTTGCTGCGTTTTTATAACATCATTTTTGAAAGCACTCATCCAAAGAAAATAGATTTGAAAAAATCTATACCCTTAACAGTCTGCTAGAAAAACTCATAGGTGGATATAGAAACTTGAACTTTGACCTCATGCTAGAAATAACATCAGGCTTGCTAGCAGCCAACTGACTGCCTGCTGTTGATATTTTTCGAGCTCCAACTGTATTGCATCAATCACAGTCTTAAACCTCCCCAAAATCCCAACTTATTTTTTAAAAAAACTTTGTAAGTTATATAATAAATGCATTTTTTATAAAACTTTTGTGCATTTTACCAAGATTTTTGTAACCTTTGAATTGCAAAAAAAAAAAAAACCCCAACAACAAACCGACCCTTTTTTATTTTTTTTTTTTAACACCTCAAATCTCCCTAGAATTCTGCTGTACGGAAGAAAAAAAGACCGAAAATTTTTTTACAGCAAAACTTACCATCAGTTCTACCTGTTAAATACAGCATGTTGATATTCGAATAACATTTAAACAAACTCCACTGTTATCAAGCTGCCTTTAGGTATTAGTAGTATTTTAAATAGGTGTAGCTCAAAAACTCTTTAAAAAGTGAACTAATCACCATTTCATAACTACTTAGCATACTTTAAGATCATGCTTAACATGTCTCCTCTACAATAAACATATTCAGGGCCTAAAGTGTTTTTCCATTGATAACCATTAATTCAACTCACAGACCTGCTTACATTCAGTCTGCAGCTAACAGCAAGCATCATACTTAACAATGCATTAAGTGACTCAAGGGACAC